>NC_037294.2:9311596-10561596 GCF_000002775.5 Populus trichocarpa | reverse complement strand
CCTTTTAAAAGAGTGACAAGGAATAGAATTGCACTGCCCTGCTGAGAGAGTTTCCTACAGGCAGACACATTCCAACCAGACCTCTCTTGCAGTAACTCATATAGCAATTCCACTGCAGCCTTTGAGATGCTTGGGTCGCGTCCTAAGCATGGAATAACATGATCCCACCCTCCATAGTCGACCAATTTTTCCTGTAACATTTGATTCAGTTACTATTCTTCACTTACTATGAGCTAATTTGTTCCTTTACACATCTAATGGTGCTCACAAAGCAAAACAGAGCTCAAATCTGTCCTTCCAGGGTGTCGATGTATTTCATAGATGTATTAACTTGTGAGATTAAGACATGAGAAAGCAGTCTAACATAATAACTTATCATTCAACCAGTAAGATATGTCAGAAGTTTTTGCAAATAGAGAATATATATATATATACACCATAAACAAATGCCTAAAAACTTCACATTATTAATGGCTGTAGGCTTATAGAAAAAAGAAAATGCAGTTATAAAAGAACCATCACGAGCAATATAATCTCTATATTCAAAACAAACACAAATACTGCTTTATTCATAGCATCATCGCTATATTGCATGGATTTTACATCCCAGCATCAGAATCATCATAGAAGCTGTACGAGTGCAAGAAACATGAAAGTTAAAATAAAGTTCAATTAAGCTAGGGGGATGTATGGAAGATAAAATTGCTGGCAGATTTAAAATCACCCCTAAAGATTTAATGCACGAGCACTATTATCGATGCTGCTTACCTTATTTCTTACATGCCCTTTGACGAGATCCTTTAAGGTTACTAAGATCTTCCTCTTCTCATCTTTGTTATGACTGGTCCCAAGAATACATATTATGATATCTGTTAGACCTCCTATGGAGATCCAATCCTTGTTTATTGAATTTTCTCTCATCAGATCCTGCATTTGGTTTAGGGCCTCTTCTACAGATGAGTCAGCACTTGCTAACAACTTTGCCTTAGAAGCTCTGATTCTGAGGCAATAATTTAGTTCTCTCCATTCCTCTATTGATTGTCTGAGCCGGACGTTAGACCTCAAAGTTGTATCTTCAAGAATCTCACCTGTTTCTGGGTCAGTTCTCTCTCCGCGGTCAAACCAAGCTTCAATGGCAGCTCTCTCACAGGTAGTACCAGTACAAAGGCTAACAGGATCAGTCATCACAGTCCCATTTATACAACAAAGGAAAGGAGTAAGTGGAGTAATATATTCTTCCCTGTCATCAAATCGCTCAACAACCTGAAGCCTCGTAAAATACTGCTTCGTGATTTCTTCATAATCTCTAGCAGCATCAGCATGAGAAAGCAATTCGATAACCTGCTCTAAGAATAGAACTTCAGCTCTTTCTTTCCTATTGGCAGCTTCTTCCTTTTCCCTTCTAAAGCTTGCTAGCTCTTTGCTTATCTCTGAAGGTTCTACAGGTACACCAACAGCCCTGGCTATTTCTTCCAGGATGTCATTAGCGAAACCCTGGTCGAGTTTCTGGTCACGCAGACCCTGGTTTAACTTGTCAACAATCTGAAGCTGAGAATGCGAAGCTTCAAATTCAGCCCTTCGCATTTCATCCTGTAGCCTATTCATCTGGTCAGATATCCCTGCGAGGACTTCAGTATTCGCAAGTGATAAAGCAGCCAATGACCTGCCGATATCCCTAGTCACTTCTTGCACCTCATTTACAATATGACGACACTTTACCAGTAAGTAGAAACGGGCCCGGTTTTTATACTTCTCAACCAAATTATTTGCCTTCTTGACATCTGCTTCAAGGGTTTCAAGTGCTTGCCTGGCAGCTCTAGAGTCATCCAATTTCTGAAGCTGCAGTTCCTTTAACACTGATTCGATGTCAAAGAGGTGCTTTGCCAGAACCTTGAAACTCTCCTTCTCAATTAGAACATCCTTTGCAGCCTGGGCAGTTTTAAGAACCTGGCTCGTTAACACAGCCAAAATGGTTCCTATGGGTACCAGTTCCAATGCCATTATATACTCTTAAGCCAAATCCTGTAATGAAACTACAGCCAAGACAAACTGGCATCAATCACATATTATTCAATGCATAATCTGCTAAATCCCGCATCCACATACACATCAGAAGCCCACAAGCATTACCCTGTAAAAGAAATAAAATTGGAAACAATGATACGAGACTAAATAACATCCAAATAGCCAAGTGCTGATATTTAGGGTTTCATCTCAAAAAGAAGAAAAATAAAAATACAAACAGTGATTCCACCAAAATCACGAACACAATCTATCTTGACTTTAAAGTGCACACATGTACAGAAACAACCAACATTTTTTCTTCTTTCTTTCATCTAGCGGTGGGCATATCACATAAGAACCAACAACTAACATAATTTCATTGGCCAGAAACAGAAGTGGATTAGAGGCATAGCAAGCAAGGTTAAGTGACTACCAAGTGCATACATATATGGCAACTCACATTAGTAAGTTAAATGATACCAATCAAACCGCCTAAGAGTTCAAGCCGGATCCAATAACATGCCCAGAAGCAGAAAAACCGACTCCAACTTCCAAAAATCACATTTCTGCCCTGAACTGGCAGGAACCCACTTTAGAAAAACCAAATATAATAACCCAACTGGTGAAAATTACATATATGTGGAGTAATTACTGAATGGTTCTATGATGGCAGACAGGAAAATATCAAAATAATGGATGGAGTAATAAAAACACTAAAAGGAGACGGGAAGATTACATTGTCGCTCATATAAGACCAACAAGCAAAAGATTAAAAAAGAAAACTAGAACCACTAAAGCTGTGGCTTCCGCTTTCTTAGCAACCAAGCTTCAATATAATCACCAAGCCACATAAAACAAAAGAAACTAAAAGCAAAAAAGAAAGGTACCTCTTGCTTCTCCGGCTTGATTCTCTGAGAACTCTGAGAGGCAAAGAGCTCTCTCTGCATAAGTCTCCCTCATTACAGCTTTAATTTATATACATATATATATATACCTTGACTTCAAGTCTTGGTTTTTAAGTCAAGAATTTACCGGGAAAATACCCGAGAAAATTCGGCCTCTCTTTACTTTAACGTCGAATCAGGAAGGAGCCCTCATTTTTTCATACACGCGTCGTGGAAAAAAAACAATAAGGCCAAGCCAATCAAAAAAGAGTTTTTTCTGAGGAAACACATGTCTGGTCTTTTTGCAAGGAGTGGTCGTCATGTTCGATTTTACTGTAGTTTTTTTCATAGATCAGTTACCATAGTATAGCCCAATGGAATTGCTTGTTTGTTTAAATTAATGTTGACTTGGATCAAGACTGGATGGTTTTATGGAGAAAAAGGTCCTGATTTGCTCTTGCAAAACAAGAGGGTTGTTCTTTATTCAGGGGTTCTAGAGCCGGCAAGCAATGGGAATGGACTTGGGCTGTAAATGAACCTAGGGCAACGCTCTGGCCCGGAGCAAGGTGTCATAGATAAGGCCCAAAATGCCTTTATCAATGTATAAGAACGCTTTGAGAGGGCAGGGCACAAAAGGGCTCCACCAGTCGTTCATTCTTTTCATCTGAAAACGCAGGATACCGTACCATGTCATTGGCTTACTTGCAAATACATATCGTTTTCTCAGCGTTGATTGGTCTCAGGCTGGCCACTTGCACCATTTTCTCACTCCCCGTCACTTGGATGGAAACTTTGACAGCAGATGGATCAGACACTTGACAGACAGAGAGGCGCTGCCTTTCTCTCTCGGTCTGGGGCCCTCGCTGTTACTGTCTACTCTACTTCAGTTCATTTTACCGGTGCTCGTTTATTTTCATTTCCGAGCTGGAGTGATGATTACTGACGCCACTCTTATTCTGCAGATCTCCCAGGAAGTTTCGGACCTGTTTTGATGTATAGATTGATTTTTAAATTGTATTTTTATTTAAAAATATATTAAAATAATATTTTTTTATTTTTAAAAATTTATTTTTAATGTTAATATATTAAAATAACCTAAAAATATATAAAAAAAAATAATTTAAAGATAAACAAATTTTAAAACACGATTGTATTCAAACGAAGCCTTCATAATCCCGTAGAAAATGCTTCTTTTATGCCTTGGGGCGCATCTCATTTGAATCTTGAATCAGTCGTCCTTTTCAGGGCATGCCATAAGAGGGGAGACCCTCGAATTCATCTTGGATTTTTTAACAGAACTCGTAAGTGAGCCGGTAAGGCAAGATTGCTCGAGAGCGGTGGAATCATCAATCGAATCCTATAGAGAAATTGGTAACCAAGTCTTCTAAAGCTGTAGTTCTTCGCATGAGGGCATCAATTTCATGTAAAATCACATTTTTTTGTGCTTATTGAACATACTTACCTACTTTTTCTTGGAATCGATATGACGGGAGACGAAGCATTGGCCCCTTCTTTGTTCCCTTGCCGGTAGAGTGGACTTCGCACCATGACTCGAAGAGGTATTTGAACTATTACTATACACCAATCTTGTCCCGCAGATTTCCATGCATTTTGCTATTTACTATAATTCAATCTATTCTAATACCACCCTATCTCAATATTGAAACATTGAAATTGTTTTGATTATGATATAAACAGGTTAACCAGCTCATGATTGAGCGCTGAAAGTACCAACCAACCTCCAGGCTGGAAATGACATTCTAACACAGCCCTGAAGTTTACTAGTCTACTTGACAAGTCAAAGATTGATGCTGGTTGGCTGTCGCTGCTAATTCACAGAAAATCATCAAGTCTCTACAGTTGCCCAAAAATACTTATGATACCTTAGTATCTTTCGCTTCCCCGACCAAATAAGACTCCATAAGTTACACCGCTGCATATATACTGTGGTGTTTCAATATTTTATATAGAAGTCGAGGATGAATTTTCTCCATTACTAACTTGAAACCTGAAATCATAAACAAAAGGTCCATGCATCATATGGGAGTGCCTTAATCAACGAGGATAACTGGATATTGGCGTAAGCATTGCAAGAAGATAAAGACAGAGCAACCTACTGCAAGGAAATTCATCCTTCATTAAGTCAGTTTTATGTGGGTCTTTGTATATCATCCACAGCATTCATCTACTACTTCTCCAAACAGGAAAAATTATTTAATTACTGAAACAAAATCCACAGAGCATACAGCTGCATATTACATATATGCTGTTGGTAGGAAACCAAAAAAAAACTGTGAGGCTACAATGGCGACTTGCAGTCAGCATCAATGAGTATCGTTCCTGCGACCCAATTCTCGAGCCCTTTCCCTCATCTCCTCTGGTGATGGAGGTCTTACTATCTTTGATGGGAACACTATGTATGAACGCTTCATGCAAAAGAAAAACAAGATAAGATGATTAAAAGAATTGATCAAAGGTGCGTTTCAGAAAACCAGAGGCTCCAACCTTAGCAAGCACTCAAGGACAGATGACTATGTTCATGAAAGGGCCAGGTAACACGAAAATTAACAGTTTCAGAAAAACCTGCAAGTTTCTAGGTGCACTGCATCGAGAGAATATTACCACATCGTACAGCTCAATCAAGATGGTGTAAATTTGTCACTGCCCAGAAACGCAACTCTTGCAAACTACAATAAACTGGTGTCAAAGCTATGGTGAAGCCAAGGGATCATATCTGTCCATTTCACCTAATGTCATTCTTTACAGCTTAGGCATTGGTTACTTTGTTTTTGAGACCAAATCTTTACTAGTTTTGGGTTAAGTAAAGTTCTAATTTAAGGTTTATACCACAAATCAGGTGAATTAATATGCAAAGACACAATCACAGTCGTTGCAATTTCCTAGAAAACAGGGCATTTGATACTTTAGTTGAGGACCTTCCACAAAGTTGCCTCTAGGATCTGCTCTCCTTTTTTCCCTCCCTCTTTATGCACTTCTGTTTCAGGATTCTGCTCAGACAGTGCTTTGGGTATAAGTGTGGAGCATCCAAAGTCTTGTTGAAATCATTACCTCTTATCAACCATATCAACATAAACCTTGATTACCAGCAATTCTCCAACTCATTTCCAACAATTTAACCACTCAATTATACCCATCTCAAGTTGCTGCGGAGGAAACCTGCAACAGAAGTTCTAAATTCCAACCACTAAAGTTATTCCTTTGCCCTCAAATGTAACCCAATGCAAATACAATTCAACTACAAACCTTTTATCTTCAAGTCTAAACTCAAAAGCCTCCATCTCTACCAAGTCCTAACCCAGCACAACAACACAAGTTCAAATTACTTACGACCTGTTGAACAGCAGCTCATTCAATTTCTTGATATGCTTAATATTAGTAAATTTTTATCTTTTTCAAATTCTCTCAGGCTAACTCAATAACCTCAGGACTGTGCCCTTTGATGCAAGTTCGGGTAACCAAAGTAACAGCACTCAAGTCCAAGGCAAGCAGAAGGCCATAATAACCGACAGGAATCAAGCTAATTCAAGTGAAGGAGTACATTCTATGGAGGCTACAATTCCAGTGGTACACGTTGGCAAGAAAGGGGAAGTTATAACCAATAATTAAAGATCATCTCATACTTCCAAGTGGCAGAAGAAGTTACTATAACTGTCATTATTCTTATCTTAGTTGGTAGTTATCTAGTAATAACTGTAATATGAATTTCTATTTAATTTAGAATGTATGTCTGGGTTGGTTAGATTGTAATGAAGTTCATAGTCTTTGGTGTGATTCCAAAATGAGAGTGATTCTCTTGAGTGTTGTGAGGCTACTTGTTCTCTTTTCCTTGTAATTTATTTTCTGCAATAAAATATCAGCTTTCTTTCCCTTTATCAATTCTTTCTTCGGCTATCTTCTCTACTGGAACCAAAATTAGTGAATTTGGTTCTTCTTGATATTGTTAGGCATTACCCTTGTTGTTATTTCCCCTTAGTATTTCACATCCTCTCCATCTCTCTTGCTAGAACCCAGAGAGCTACTCCAACAGTGATTCATATTAATAATGGATGATGGCGTATTTAGATCCTCAAGTCTTCTCATTCGACAACAAAGTAAAGACATGATATATCTTGTCTTGCGTGTGAGCATGCGTGAGGCTTTTGGGATCGACAGATGTTGGTAGTTCGTGGCAAGAAAGTTGGAGCTTGTAATGAGAGCTGGACAGAGTTTAGCCCACTCTCTCATGCACAGTGCAAAAAAGATGCTTTCAGTGTGTCTATGGTAGCTTGGAAAGGAGAGAACATTTATCTACCTTCTTGTGGCAGAGCAGACAGCAAGAACAACGTTCCATCACAACTCGGGTGGCAGGGTGAGAAAAGGCGCAGTGTGCACCAAAATTAAAACAAACTTGTTTAGTCAGCAACTTGAGATTTAGGCTGAATTCTTATTCAAGATCGATAAAGTACTGGTTGGATTGCATCTATCAGGAGAAGCACAAATGCCAGCAACTAATTGCAGTTACTGTGCCTCCACACTTTAGAGAGAGTGCGTAATCTAACAACGTTAACACTCTAGAAAACATAGTAATGTTGATTTAGCTAAAGAATGTGAATGAGAACCACATCCAAACCCTAATCGCAGTGTTAACTCAAGGGTATATTGAAAGAGACATGGACAAACAACATAATTCATGGCAAGTCTGTGTGGTTTCAACTATAAGTTCATGAGCAAACAGCGAAAGCAATGATTAAATGAAAGAATAACTAATTCCATAAAAAAAAAGGCAAAGAGAATCTCAGTATCTTTTTAGCATTAGCTTAACATGCGTATACCAGTTTGGGCAATCAATTAACCAAGAAAATAAACAAAAACGACATATATCTATAGAGAGGGGGGGATACATACATTTCCCATGAATTTCTGGAGATTCTTTGTATTGTTAGCGAAAGCGTACATAAGAACAACGGGAACGGTCACATAAACGCCGAATTTAGCAATCTCCAAGATCCCCTTTGATGTCCCCAATGAAGACATTTTTCTTCTCTTTCCAAGTACGAAAAGCTTGCTTTCAATGATGATCAATCAGATTAACAAAAAGGGCGGTCAGATACAGATCGAGAGAAGGGTTTCGGTATATATATGAAAGAGAAACTAGGACAGATACGTGGAAGGATTAGAGAACAGAGAGGACTACTTGCAAGTGGCTGGCTCATTTCATGGATCATTCATCTGGAAATGGGCTGGACTTGGCCCATTCTCAAGCTCCGGTTACGTGATCTGTATTTGTTCTCTTTTATGTCTTACGATTACCACAAAGGATTTCTTTCTTCTTCTTCTTCTTCTTCTTCAAGAGGCTTCCTCTACACGCTACAGTTCAACGCCTCTTGGATTTCCCTCGATTATTTCTTAGTATTTTTCTTCTCTGTCTCTTAAATATAGAATAATTGCTCATTAGACTCTTTTATATCTTAATTGTTCAAGTAATTGGCAAGGTGTGAGTATAATATATATTTGTATAAAATCTTTCCCCTTCTCACATGCAGTTCTTCTAATATACTCACATGGAGTACTGATCATTTAAAGGTAGTCTAATTCACAATCCATGTCTTTGATTAATCGTTTTTCTTTTGAATCCTCTTCTTTTCTGATTTTAGTAACTAAGCCTTTGTTCTATTATACATTGCCCATTATTTTGTGATTCCTTGGTCTTCCCTAACTTGAAATTGATACCATCAGCAGAGCTTGTTCAGTGGCCTTCAAGCTAGATGTCCTTTCACCTATTGCAACAGGTAGGATGGCTTCCACAGTAATTAATTCAATAATAGAACTGTAGCCGGACGATTATGTCATGTATGGATGACAATTTCATCTAAAATCAATAAATAATGATCCGAACCAATCTAAATGGATAAAAAATTTGTCAGTTCGGATTCATGAAATAACCAAATTCAAAAAATCAGATTTGTATAGGATATAGATATTGCTCTATCCGACTCGACCCGAATCAAACTATATAAATAATCTTAAAGTTTGAGCAAATTACATTTATACCAAGCAAAATTTAGGGTTTTTTCACACACTCTCCTCTTTAGCCTCCACTCCTGAGCCGCCTCCTCTCTACCTTCCATGATGATCTCTCCTTGATGCCTCTTGCTATTTTTAGCTTAATTTTCATGCAAGTCCGTCAGGTGTATTATATATATAAGCAGTTGTTGTTCAAGCTAGCTAGGTAGGTAGGTTCTAATTATAAACTAGTTGTTTGGGTATAGTAAATCAATAAGTCAGATCTACATAAAATTATAAACTCATCAACTCTACCGCAAGCAAGCACACTAGAGAGAGAAGATAAAGCTTGCATTCTCTCATTTCATCATCCCTGGTATCTTCCCTGCAAACACACGTCACTATAAAGGCGTCCATCTGTATTAGAGGATCCTTTAAATCCATCAATAAGCTTATTTTGCAAGTACTTACGATCTCTATGTTGAATAATTACATTTAATATCTTCGTGTTTATTTTTATATTTTAAAAGTGTTTTAAAAAAAATTAATTTTTTTTAAAATTAATTTTTTATATATATTTTTAGATTATTTTAATGCGCTGATATTAAAAATAATTTTTAAAAAATAAAAAAATATTATTTTAATATATTTCTAAATAAAAAATATTTTAAAAAACAACCACAACCCAAATCAGTAATTTCCAAAGCTTATCAACCAGCGCATGTAATGTCTTGAGGTTTTCTCCAACTTTGTTAATATCTATTTCTCACACTTTCTTTTTGTTGGTGCAATAGTGTTTTATTGCTGGGTTTAATTACGCATGTTACCATCACATTAATGTGATATTGACGTGCAAATCTAATACCCATTCCTTAATTGTCCAGCAAGGCTCGTTAGCATCAAATGAAGGATTATTGTTGGTCCATGTGGACAATAGATCCAACCGTTAAACCTACTATTATACCCGGTATGGCATGAGAAAAAACAACTTAGACTGTATTGCAGATCTCGAGTTTAAGTCAGAATGTATATCTTTTATAAGAGTTTGGGATAGTCAGAGTTTTTACTCGCTCACCTAAACCTACAAAATACATTTAAAAAAAATGGTGTTTCCTCGAATAAAAAAAAAAGTTCAACCATCTGTTACAAATGGTAAAATTAAAACTGATATATAAAATATGTAAATAATATGATTATAAAATTTCCACGTTGTTAATTATTCACCGTGGACGTATTATTGGTAGAGGTAAGTCCAGTCAGATCTATTTCCCATCTACCAATAATTTAACATCTCTAATCAATTGGATTTTCTTAGGGCAAATACCTGGAAATTAGCGAAAGGAATAATTACTTGTCTATTAAGGACGTTAATAGCTAAAGAACAGTTTTTGCTCCCTTTTTAATAATCTTTTAAAAGTCACTCAGAGTCAAAAACCAATTTGTTAGCTCGTGTTATATCCTTGGTATATCCTTCTATGGCGACCTGCCGATATCTTATTGCAAATATTGTCACCAGCTCAAGTACATGCATGCATAGGTCTTTGACATTGCGTACTACCATATTTAAAACCGAAAAAAAACTATCTCAACCCAATAGGTTAACCTATTAGGTAAGATTTTAAAATATAATTTATATTATTCTCTAACATATTTTCTCAAGTAAAAACACTTTATATTATTAAATAAATAGAAATGGTAAGATTCGAACTTGTGCTTACTTGGTCATCAAGGCTCTGATACCATGTCAAAGAACAATCTCAACCTAATAACTTAAACTGTTAGGTGTGAGGTCTTAGTATATGATTTATATTATTCTATAACAAAAATAAAATTATTTTTTATTTAAGTTATTTTTTTTATGCATTTTTAGATTTTTTTTATGTGTTTATATTAAAAATAAATTTGAAAAAATAAAAAATATATATTATTTTAATATATTTTTAAATAAAAAAACACTTTAAAAAACAATTTCTGCGTACTAAACTCTCAAACATGTGTGACTTTCGTCTCTTCAGGTGTGTATAATGACTATAGTTTTTTAAAAATAAATTAAAAAATAAAAAATAATTTAATATATTTTTAAATAAAAAATATTTTATAAAACAATCATCATTATCTATTATCTAGTCATTATCTAATCCATTAGATAAGTACCAAGCAAGACACATGCGACGACGAAGAATAAAATAACTTAAATTTCTAATTTTAACGCATCTATGACCTCAACCTTCATAGGTGGGAATTGTTTTCATTTTGTGAAGAGCATGCGTGCTTCGTTTCTTTAGGTTAATTAATTTAACTTATATTTCCTGCCTAATTAATTTCAAGCTCGCCTGTATGGGTTCGTGTTTTTGACTTGCGGCCCCACAACCCCGGCCCAAAAAAAATTACAGGGCACGAATTTGCCGACGTGGCACGTCAATAACCGTCCAACTCAACACAGTAGTAACGCCCACAACTTCTTAGCGCACGCCACCAAACGTGACGGATCCACGGGCTCCAGCTCAGCTGTCAGCCTGCCTGCCGTTGCTGCCTTCAGGACGAAGTCAAATGGTGCGAGTACCAATGGGAATCTAGCAAAAATGATTCGTTTGACCTCACGGGATCATGTACTCTGTTTGTAGCTCTGTTAAACGATAAAAATTCAATTTTAAATGGAATTTAATTTTTTAAAATATTATAAAAACAAATTAGAGTTGAACTTCTTGAAAGATTGAAAAAATATGCAGTTGCAATTTCTTGAAAGATTTGAAGGTGGCTCGATGGAGGCCCATGCCAGAATTCTAAATTGACTAAAAGGAGGCAAATTGCACAAAATAGAGACTCTCCTCCAATGAAAATACCCCATGGCTGTCTTTTCTTTGCTTTTGTTAGTGAGAGCCAGTTAAACCCTGCTGATGATTAAGATGCTTTGAGCATCCCAGCAGGTTCTCCCATGGAGGAAAAGTCAGGGATCCGTGAGATTTTCTACTCGTTTAAGACGATGGATGAGCGTGAGCTGGCTCGACTCCCTTTTTCCTTACAGTGAAATGATATGTTATTTTATGCATGATAAGCGCAGGCACTTTGCTTTTGGCGTCTCGTAGTCATTAAAGATATTTAATGGTTCAAAGTGGTGGAGTCCCTTTCACATTTTCGGCACTCAACCTTGAAGGAAAAAGCGTTCTTGGATGCATCACCGACTCTATTTCTTGCTATTATCTAGCTAAATATCTGCTGTGTTCTTTTCTTACTTTTTTGGGTAAGTTTCGAACACTACGGGCTTTGCCGACTAAAAACATGGGAAAGTTTGCGGAGCTTCCCTGATCATTGTTGATCAGATTCATCGTAACAATATGATCAATGAAGGTTCTTCTTTTTTCAATTTAATCTTTTTTTTTCTAATCTCATTATTTTTTTTCTTCAATTTTAACTTTAGAATTTTTTAACAATCTATCAGGTTATTTTTAAATCGAACAAGTCGATTGAATCATGCTAAAGCAACTCCCACATAGTTTAATTTTAAACCCAAGCTAGAAAATCAGTAGAGTCAATAGATTTTTTTTCTTATCAATTTTAGCTTTTTCTTCCCCTCAACTTCATCCTCAAACTTTTTTTACTAGTTGGTCGAGTTATTTTTTGACTAGTCAGGTTGATTATGTCACGTCTAGTCAACTCCTACAAGGTTTGATTTTAAATATTATATGAGTAGGAAGTTGTTGAGTTATCAAATATTTTTTCCTATCAATATTATCTTTTTTATTCAATTTATTTTTAAAATATTTTTACCGGTCGATTAAGTTGTTTATGGATCAACTAAGAGCGTGTTTGGCAGTGTGGTTGCGAGTCCTTTTCAAATAACCTTTCGTGACAAAATGCATGCCAATGATGTTTTTTTATTTTTTAAAAATTATTTTTGACATCAGCACATCAAAACGATCCAACACGTATAAACCATATTAAATTTTAGCAAAAAAACAAAATTCAATTTTTTTGGTAACGCAGGTTGAACCGCGTTTCCAAATGCTTTTTAAATCGATTAGTTCTCACACATTACCAAAAGATTTTAAAATTGACAGGTTAAACTAGGTTAAATAACATTATCATATAATTTTCTACAGTTTTAATATGTTTTTGTTACATTAAATTTTTTTAATCCAAACAGTAACATAAACGAGTAACTGAAAACTAGTTTAAACGTCTATGTAATAACACTAATTGTCCTTTTTTAAGAATCAACTTGACCTTTGAATTTGTCATTATCGACGAGCTGAATCACCAACCCCATACAATATCATAAGATAATAAAAACATATATAATAATTGAATCTGATCAAACTAACATTACACTACAAAAACTTCACATCAATGATATTATAATTCAATTCGATTAATCCAACTACTTTATAGACAAATATTATTAAGAAAATGGTGTTTTATAAAAAGAATAATTAATACTTTGGACACAATAATGATAATACATGAATGATTTCTTTGATTAATAAGACTTTTCTTTCGAAACAGGATTGATTTGGTAAAAATAAGACTGATATGTGTATGTATTAAAAAAAAATATCTAACCATTTAGTAGGTGATCCAATGATAAAAATTTAAAATTAATAAGTTTGCTCTTTCTATTGTTTCGTATTCAAGTCATATAGTTGCTAATATGATAATCACTGGAGGCTTACATGGTCGTTAACTTCAGGACCGTGAGATTAGTTAAGGTATGTGCAACCTGACCCGGACATCCACATTAAAATATATATATATATATATATATATATATATTTGAGAATACAATATGAATTTCCATTCTTTTAATTATTTAATAAGATTCCATACTTATCAACTATTAAACGACAGCTTCCATGCGAAGCTCCAAGAACGAAAATTTCAAGCATTGTGTTGTAACTCCAATGTTTTTGTCATATTTTGTGCAATAAAATAAAATAAAATAATAATAATAATAATAATGAAAAAAAATGCAAGCACAAAAAAAATTAGAATACAACTGAATTCTAGTTTCCTAAACGAGACAAACTTGTCCAACTGGCACACGATCGCCCCCTTATAAAACCAAGCCTCTGCACCAGTAAAAGCCTGTCCCGTACTTTCTTGGGTTGATTGCTGACCACCACCCCCTTCTTTCTCCACCCCACCCCCTCCGCCCATCAACCCAAGGGACATGGAACCACCACCACAAACCCTGCCGCCGCAACCACTACAAAGAACCTCCTCGGTCCCGACCACACTTCTCAACAAATACGAAGTAGGCCGATTATTAGGCCGTGGCAGCTTTGCAAAAGTGTATGCAGCCCGTTCTTTATCCGACAAGACACAGCTGGTAGCGATCAAAATCATCGACAAAACAAAAACCGATGCTGCCATGGAACCCCGCATTATCTCCGAGATCTCAGCCATGCACCGCCTCCAACACCACCCAAACGTTCTCAAGATCCACGAAGTTATGGCTACGAAAACCAAAATCTACCTCGTCATGGAACTTGCCTCGGGAGGCGATCTTTTCTCTAAGATCCGGAAGATGGGCAAACTTAAAGAACCAGCCGCACGTCGTTACTTTCAACAACTTGTGTCTGCCATCCACTTCTGCCATCAAAATGGTGTCTCTCACCGCGACATCAAGCCTCATAATTTGCTCCTTGACGGTAAAGGTAATTTAAAAATATCTGATTTTGGACTCTCGGCGTTAAAGAATGGATGTGTTAATGGTGGTTTTATGCTTCAAACGGCTTGTGGGACTCCGGCTTTCACAGCACCGGAAGTTATGGCGCAGCGGGGCTACGACGGATCTAAAGCGGATGCTTGGTCTTGTGGGGTCATTTTGTTCTTTTTATTATCGGCTTCCTTGCCTTTTGATGACAGTAATCTTGCAGTTATGTACAGGAAAATTCGTAAAGGAGAATATCAATTGCCTTCTTGTTTACCAAAGTCGGTTAAATCGATTATAAACCAACTTCTCGACCCGAATCCTAATAAAAGAATGAGCATAGAAGCGTTAATGAAACATCCTTGGTTTTTGAAGAAGTTTGAATTACCAACTAAAAGTAGTGTGTTCGAGTCGGATTATAAAGAATATTGTAAATTTGATAAGAGTGCGGCTGGGGGCATTAATGCGTTTGATTTAATATCTCTGTCTTCAGGGTTGGATTTGTCAGGGTTGTTTGAGGTTAAACACGCGAGGGATAGAAGATTTACATCAAGCGAAACGGTGGAAAGAGTAACGGAGAGAGTGAGAGAGGTTGGAGGGAGATTGGGATATATAGTGGAGGAAGGAATGGTTGGGGGTGCTATAGGGTTGGGGAAAGGGAGGGTGGGATTGGTGTTTGAGGTGTGGGAAATAGTGGAGAAGCTGTTGGTGGTGGAAGTTAAGGTGGTGGAGCGTGGTGGGGTGGAATTTGAGGACCTTCATTGGGGAGAACTGAAAGAAGGGCTTGGAGATGTTGTGCTTCAATGGAATGATGATGCTATGTGAAGAGAGGTTCATGTTGTTCTTCAATGGGATTTTAGGAGATTCGAGCATGTTTCTACCAACAGTGAGCCTAATTACCTGATCTCGGTGGATGCTTGTATGGTTATTATTGCTCTATTTGGGAATGGAAAACATTAGCTGATCTTTGTACATGAATTTTATTTTTTTTCAGTTGTAGAATAATTTTCACTATTTACTTGTGTGTTAGCTTGGTTTGTGATCTTAATTTCCTGGCTTAAGCTAGTTAACTTGTAAATGTGATGATCTCAATTAAGTTGGGTTTAATTCTCTTTGTTTGCCTTTCGATTCTCTAATGTATATCTGTGTTCTTTGATTTGGCATGGCACAAAACCAGCGCTTGACAATATGCAAGATTTTTTTTTGTATCAGGAACTGTATAGACGGTGCCTGCTATTTCATTATTGGTGGGCATGGCGTCATCTTCCATTTCAGTTGATTTTCCTTTCAGTTGGCATAGCATTGTCAACTGTCAATTCTATGAGACTCGAGATTTCTGTAGCAGGAAACAGATTCTCAGATTCCAAGTGTTAGCATCATGAACCCTGAAACTTCTTACTGCTAACACCATTGATTGTTGATTAGACATTCATCAATTGAATTAAATGCCAGGTAAGGTCACTGGCGAGAAAAAACAAACACCGATGAAATCCCTGCAAGTCACGAGACTCCCGCTCATTGAATGTGACACCTTCTAAAAAACAAGGGAAAAAAATCGCATTTGTTCTAAAAAACTAATAATTTAAAATTTGTTTTTTTTTTTATGACATCTTTCTTGTTTGAAGAAAACGAGGGTGCAACCTGTGACCGCAGCTTAATTTTTCCACCGAAATTTTGGTGAGATGTTAATTATCATCAATTATCATCTACCTCGGCTAAAGTAGAGAGAGCTATCATCCAAGCCTGTAAACCACTCTGATGATCCTTCTCCGTTGTTGCTTCCCACTTGTCAGCAGGCTTCTTTGATGTTCCACGTTTTATTTAAACAATTTAGTAATTTGAATTTACAATCATTGGTTGAAAGGCTGCTTCTGCCATTTCCTTGAAAGTCCACACTGCCAATTTGAATCTTCTATCCAATCCCATGCATACAACCCAGGCACGTTACTATAGCTCAAGAAGCAAGAGGTCCCAATTCTTTCACGTGTTTTGCAATTTGAATGGCTTCCTCGGACCTCGGCCCTCTCAACTCTCAAGTCTTCTACACAAGCACAACATGGTTGCAGAAGTAAACTCATTAAAGTCCCTTTTCTTTTCAAGTTTTAAAAAATATAAATATTGCGCTTGTTTTGACCATCGATAGTTTGCTGCAGCAATCTATCGCACAATTTGAAGAGATACGCATCAGGACCAGCAGCCGAAGACGGAAGCAGTTTGCTTGTCTTCTTTTGTTTCTTTCAAAGCAGCAACCTCTGATAGAGGGCTTGATCGAGGTGCTATGCACGATTCTATTTCCAGGCAAACCAGCTCTTATTCTCCTTTCTAATTTACCTAGTTTACAAAGCTTGAGACCACAGCACAATATGGGACGCCATCACTAACCAGTCGTGCCTCTTGCATCTTCAGAAAATGTTTGGCTTTGGGTGGCAAGTCAGCACCAGTCGAATCAATATCTGGATGATTGGACTAGAGCTAATTTGTTTGGAACTCCTCCTTGATTCTCCATGCTGTCAAACAACAGAGATTCTGCCCCAACCCTTGAGATTTAATCACCATATTTAACCGGAGGATACTCAGCTTCTTCCTCTCACGGCAGATCAGATTCAAAAACATTCAACACTCCCCATAAGCATCAAGGTAGACAGAATAGAACTCTGAACTCATATCCCTCGGAGATGAAATCTCCTGAAGACCTGAACCATAGCCATGACTTCTCAAACATCAAAGGCTGAAAACAGGTCCAACTTTGGAACACTTGCCCATATAACATCAAATACATATGCTTGAATTTGTTCTTTTGTGTTGCTGAACTTATAAAAAGCATCAGCAGCCTTTTCTGCGAGGGCTCGGTATTGAACAGAAGCAACCACAGTAAGAAAATCTTTGTCCTTAGTTTTGGTTTCACAATGAACATCCAGTTGTTTCACAAGTAAAGAGAGGCGACCGGCTAGCTGACAACCAAAACACCAAGGCAGAAAGTGCCATCCAGGTTCCAGACATCGTTATATTTTCGAAAGATTTCCTTGATGACAACAGTATACTGATCGACTTGAACGCAGCCAAGAACTTGTCCCATATTCTTTATAGAATCTTTTCTGAAACGGAAAGAAAATTGAAATGAACAGAGAAGAGCTCTAGACACAGAGAGGTACAGATGTTTATCAATGTACGAACAAGCTAGAAGTGCATACTAGGATGTTGTTAACATTGTTTGTTTCTGAAACTGAAACAGACTGTGTTGTGTGTCCACAAATGGGGAGACGCAAGTTTTACAGCAAACACCCACGGAAAAGACGCGACTGCCTGCTAAAAATAATACTGCCTGCCATTATACAGTAACATTCTCTAATTGAAGGCAACAGAACCATAAATTTGATGTGACGCTTTTGTTTTTTGTCTTAAAACAATGGTTTTCATGTTTGTGAAAAAGAATTTTTCATTGTTTGATGTCACAACTCACCATTAATGTTCGGAATGCATTTTTCAATATTTTTGGTAAGGTTACCACTTGTGGTTCATTGATCTCAGTCGATCAATTTCAACTGTTGTAATTAAGGTGAAGACAATAGATATACCTGAAAGGCTTAAACTCTCCCTAAAAGATGAGTTGTAGAAATCAATAGCTTAATAAACGTAAATGGAGTCAACTCTCACGCATGCCGCACGTAGCTGTTACGCAGCACAGACACTGACAGTTGAGGTCAAAGGCACCAACCAGATGGATGATTTGAAAAATGATATTTAAGGTATTAATAAATTTCAGACGCAGTAAACTAATGCAGCTGATGTGATAAATTCTATTTCTTTACCTCATCTCTGAAACAGGAAGGATCCATTGAATTAGAAACCTGATGAGGTCACAGGCACTGACTTGCAGAAATTCCATTGCTCTGTTTCCCAGCCAAAATGACTACAGATGGAAACCCCATTGAGACGTCATCGAACTCTAATTGAATCACACCTTGTTGAACATTTGACATATTTTATCAACACAGTAAAAATACAGAAAGTACAGGTTTTATACACTTTACACTTTTGTTGATCTTGCCCATTACACGTTACAACAGTATGCAACTTCCACTACATTAGAAGCAAGAGAAAAGGAATACAGCCCATAACTACAACTTAAATTTACTCGTCATAATCATCATCTATATCAGCTACAGTGGAGAGAGCTAACATCCATGCCTGCAAACCTTTCTGATAATCATTTTTCGTAGTTGCTTCAAGCTTGCTAACAGCTTTCTTTGATATTCCACATTTTACCAGAACAATTCCAAGAGATTTGAATGTACAATCATCGGGTTGAACGGAAGCTTCTACCATTTCCTTGAAAGTTCCCACAGCCTCTTTGAATCTGCCATCCAATGCATACAACCCAAGCACATTATTATAGCTTAACAAGTCAGTCAAAAGTCCCAAGTCTCTCATCTGTTTTGCAATCTGAGTGGCTTCCTCAAACCTCCCAAGTCTTTTGTACATGCACAACATCATTGCAAAAGTAAACTCATTTGTGTTCCCTTTTCTCTTCAAGCTCTCAAAAATCTTTTCTGCTTGCTTGACCATGGACTGTTCGCTGTAGAGATCTATCATACAGTTTGAAGAATATGCATCAGGACCAGAATCTGACGACTGAAGCAGCTGATATGTTTCTTCTGCTTCTTTCAAGTACCCGACTTTGGTATAAAGCTTGATTAAGGAGTTGTATATGACTGTATTTCCAGGCAAACCCGCTCTTTTCATTGCATCTACATAACCAAGAGCTTCTTTAACACTTCCAGCATCAGCAAACGCGTTTATCAGTACACCATATACTATAACATCTGGCTTCACATCAAAACCTATCATCTCGTTATAAAGCCCCTCAGCCTTTTCCAGTTTACCGAATTTCACAAAGCTTGAGATCACAGCACAATAGGAGATGCAATCACTAACCAATCCTGCCTCTTGCATCTTCTTCAGATAATGTCTTGCTTTGTCTGGCAAGTCAGCACCAGCCAAAATTTGTATGATAGAACTATAGCTACATCTATCTGGAAGTACACCATGACTCTCCATGCTGTCAAACAACTGACATGCTTTGTCATATTTCTGCGCTAACCCATATGCTTTAATCATCACATTAAACACGAGGACAGTCAGCATCTTCCCCTCTTGGCAGCTCATGAAAACTTTCTCAGCTTCCAAAATATGGCCGCGCTCCCCATATGCATCAATGCTGGCAGAATAGCACTCAGAACTCATATTCCCCATGAGATGAAATCTCCTGAACCAAAGCCATGATTTCTCAAGCATCCCAGCTTCTATGTACATTCTAGTCAGAGCAGACTGGGTATACTCATCAATCTCCAAACCCTTTTCATCCATCTCAGACACCAGGTCTTCTGCATCACTGACCATATGCCTTATTGAGAAGGCATACAAGAGTGTGCGGTAACTCACATGATCTGGCACTAATCTAGCCTCCTTCATCCTTTTAAAGTAGCTAGCTGCCATGCTTATATTATCATGCTTCGCATGAAGGGAGATGAGAATGTTATACGTCCTTGTGTCTGGTGGGCATCGGAGCTCCTCCATCTTCTGCATAAGTGAACCCGCTTCTTCAAGCTGGCCATGGTTACCACAAATGTGGATCATGGTATTAAAAGTTACAGTTGTTGGCACAATACCTTCTCTAAGCATCTTTGCAAAAGTCTCAGATGCTTCTTTAAGTTGCCCTGCCTTCCCATAAGTGTCAATCAACGTATTGTATGTATATGAGCTCAAAGAAACACTGACCTGCACACCATTCTGCACCCCAGCACTTGCTTTACTGGTTCCTTCATGCTTTATAGACTCACCCAGTGTCCAATTCTTGAAAAACTCTTCCGCCTTTTGAAACTCGCCAGCTTTCTTGTACATTTGTATAACAATTCCCATAGTAACCTCATCTGGTACCATTCCTCGATCATTCATCTTCTTAAGCCAATGAAGTGCCTCTTCTTTGAGGCCACCTTTGCTATAAACATCAATCAAAGTACCATATGTAGAATTGACAGGCAAAATCTGTTTAATTCTCATTTCATTACACAAACATTCAACATGGCTCCAATTTCGCGCTCGCCCAAGAATCCTGAGCATAATATTATAGTGAATCACATTCAACTCATAGCAACCCTTTCTCTTAAACCACTCAAAAATCTCCAAAGCTCTCTCCCAGCTAGACTGCTCCTTCAAAATTATGCTCCTCTCTTTGTTACTAAGAGTATCCTCCCATGGCTTCAATGCCTCGTCAAGGTCTTTAATCGTATCAAGAGCTTCCAAAATTGATGGAATACAACCTCCATAATATGCCCATTTCTTCGAACATTTGGTGTGCGCTTTATCAACCGAGCCATTACCATCGAACCTCTCCAAACCAACCCCAAAACTCTTCTTATTTTCAACTCGAGTACTATTCCTTGAGTTACTTCTCGGTTCTCTATCTGGGTTTTTATTGAAGCTAGGTTTATTAGGAGTCTGTTTGTGATCTGTGTTGAACTTCTTGGGAATTCGTCTATTGGGGATTTCAAGAAGGCTTTGCTCTCTGCGTTTCTTGACAGTTTCAATCTTTTCTAGTGGAGAAAGTGATACTCCTGTGTTTGTGGAGACTGAAGCTCCTGTGATGGGTGAGGTCCTGGGGGAGCTCAATATGTTAAAACAACGGGCATCTAATTGCAGTTTTACAAACATTGTTTCTTTTTGACAAAAGATAAGCACTAAATTCTATGAAATTTTACAGAGCAAGAGAAATTAGTAGTTAGCAATACGGTGGGGGTGTTGGCGGGATTCAGCGTCGTGCTTTAGCAGGATTTTATCTTTACAAAATCGGAATTTCTCTGACAGAGAAGGGAAGGGTAAGATTTTGAAGTTGTAGTCGGGTCTCTGGTCTGGTGCTGATGCTTGACGCTTTTACAAGTGGCCCATTCCACTATCTGGAATACATTTGGGTCTGGGTAGCCCATCAAGCAAAGACATGGCTCACTGCTGTAATTTATCTGAATCACCCACAGTACATAAAGAAGAGCACATGTGGGGAAGAAGAGTAGAGTTTTGCTATCAATCCATGCTTATGTTAAGAGTTGAACCCAAGCAACACGCATTGAACGATGAGAAAAAGATCTTTGCCGATGAACCAAACAGTCGTTGGCATTGGTTTGCAAAACCAGCTGAATAGTTCATAGTTTCCTTTCAGTGGGAAATTATCATCATCATCAAATTGTTCCTTGGTTTAGGATAACTACACCTCTCAAGTGTATTGGCACCATAGGATTGCAGTTACGTTTGTATCGTTTAGATTATTTGAGCTTGACCTTGTAATTTCTTACCTTCTTTCAGTCTTGCCATGCCTCCAAAACCCGAAAATCACGTTAGTGTATTCATTTAGCGATTCGATATCGCCATTATTTCTAATCGATTTCATCCTTATTTTTTTGATTGCTATTTATTTTGTTTTTAATTTTTTTTTATTGAAACTTTCTTTATTGATTTCATCCCTTAATATTTTATTGATCGGAGTTTTGTTAATAATTTTGGGTTACGAGTTTAAAAGATTAGGTTGATTTGGCTTAAATCTTTTTTTTTCCTAAGCCATTTTTTACATATAATTTTTGTTGATATAATCCTTCTACAAGGTTATCGCAATCTCATGTGTCAAGTCACGAGTTTCGCGTGTTTAACTAACTTTAACCATGACAATATTTTTTTAATTTATTTGTTATTGTTATTGTTGTTGTTGTTATTGCTGCCTTTTTTTTATCAAGTTATTAAATTAATCAAGGTTTTAACCCGATTAATATTATTGAATATTATTTTTCAAGTTTAAAAAATTTGGTACGATCCGTGACACCACGTGGGTCACCAATCTAGTTACCCTCTAACTATTTTTGTTTCCTGGAATTCACTTTCCGGGAAATCACTTTCCAAACTTTCCTGTGTTTGTTTGCCATTAGAAAAGTTAGTCAACGGAAAACACTTTTCAGTCAAAGAAAAATTTGGCTTGATTTCCAGGAAAGTGTTTTCCTGAAAAATTTGAGCGGAAAACACTTTTTCGAAAATTATGAAAAATTTAGAAATGTCATATTATTTGCTGATTATATCAAATTTAATCCTCAAACTTTTGATTGCTATATATATTTTGTTTTGAATATTTATTTTTTAATTTCATCTCTTAAAATTTAATTTTTATATTAACTTTGGTTCTCATTTTTATAATTGTTATTTGCTTTTTCCTTATCATTTTTTTATTGAATTTTTTTATCTATCAAATTTGGTCCTTATTTTTTTTATTGTTACTTTTGAAATAATTTATGAAATGTTAATTATTATTATTTTAATTTCTTCATCTTTTATTTTTTTTATTTTTTAGATCTGATCTCTATTATTTTGATTATTATTTATTTTATTTGAGATAATTTATAAAGTTATATTTTTTTTCAATTTCATTCTCATTCAACTTTTTAATTTGTAAGATTTGTTCCTCATTATTTTAATAAACTTGAGAAAAATAAAACATTAATAAGTTATTTTTCAGCTTATTTCCCATGACATAACCAAACACTGGAAAGTGTTTCCCAACTTATTTTCCATTACACTACCAAACATCAGAAAATAATTCACTTTCTCGGAATTTACTTTCCAAAAAAAAACTACTTTCCAGCTAACAAACGAGGCTTTAATTCAACTTGGCCTGATACCCATGTGATATTGTTTGATATCCACTTGTAACACTAGCAAATAACTTTTCAAAAAGTTTAATTTTAGTATTTATAAATTTAAATAAAGTAAATTTGGTCCTTAATTTTATTTTTCAATAAATAGTCCCTTATTCTGGAATTTGTTATGTTCAAAGTCTTCATAAAAACAGTTTAGTCCTTGCTTAAAAGATTTTGTGCAATCAAGTCCCTTCATGTCAATTAAAAAAAATGAATGGACATTAATAAGGTATAAAATGGATACCCATACCTGGAACCCATATATATATATATATATATATATATATATATATATATCCTTAATACCTATTAGACAGGACCAAGTAGAGCGGGTATTCATTTCATACCCGACCCATTACCATTCTCATAATTAAGATTAAAATACACATATATTGAAGCCAGGAATCATATAACTGAATCCTATATTTTGACACAAAACGGTGTTGTTTTCCCAGAAAAAATATGTGATTTTTAAAAAAACATGAGTTTATTTTAGCCATTGATGTTTATTTTTTTCATAAATATAAATTCATTTTGGTCCTTAATGTTGTGCGAAATGGTCCTTAAACTTTAATGTGTTAAAATAGGATCCCGAGGAGAGCATAGATTTTTTGAGTTTCTAGGATCGATTAAAATATATTTTGAGGTTCAAGATTAATTATTAAATGTCCTTTGAGATAATCCTAAGATGTTTGGAGGTTAAAAAAGGTATAGAAATTAGGATTGGAAGGGCAAAACCAGCGCCCCCTGATTTTTCAGCAACATTTGGTTGGCGGAAGTTATAAAGGTGGCGACGCATCGTTCGCCTTTGTTATCGGATCCACACTATTTTTATGGATTGGTCGTGCGCATCCATCCCAAGACCATTTGCGTAGGCATGACGCGCTCCGTGCCTCACCTTCCTCCCGTCCTTTCCTTTCCTATTCTTTTACTTTTCCATTATTTATTATTTTCAAAATAATTGTTTTCTCGATAGAAAGTCAATGGTTATTTTGTGATTTTTTAGGCCTATTGAATAAAATTAAACACCCACCCACCATCCTACTAATATTTATTGACATGGGAGCCTTTCAAGGTCGTTCTCACCTTCTTCCAATTATTGACTCTTATTATTGGATTTTTTTTTGTTGAGTAAATAATTAATTGATTGGTTTTTCAATTGATCAAAATTAAACATATTCATAGGATATATTTAAACTTAAACATAAAATACACACATGGTGTTAAATACCGCACAATACATATTAAATTAAAAAACTCTCACAATTAATATTGATTCATTTTTATTTCATCAGCTTAAATTTTTTAAATTAATTAAAATATTAAAACAGATTTTATAGATTTATTTGGGCGTAGCGGTGATTATTTTCGGTTCGGTTCAGTTTTTATAAAAAAAAATAACCAAACCGAAATTATTATTTAAAAAAAACCGAAACCGGTTCAAACCGACCAGTTTCAGTTCGGTTCGGTTTTTTTAGGACAAAAACCGGTTCAAACCAGTTTGGCTCGGTTTTTCGGTTTTGCTCGGTTTTTTCCGGTTTGAGTTCGGTTCGGTTTTAGACTTATAAAACCGAAACCTAACCGAATGGTTTTTTCAAAATTTTAATCGGTTTAATCAGTTTTTTTTCACGATTCGGTTTTTTCAGTTATTTATTTTTAATTTTCTTAATTTTTTTATTTTTTTACTCACTGTATTTGTTGGTACTGCTAATTTATTACTATGAAGAACGATTGTTTTACATGGTGGACTGGGCATAAAGAGCACCCTTTGCCAATTACCAGCACCGAGGCGAGGAATTTTTTACAAGCGGATTTCCTCCTCAATCCCTTTGCCAATTTATTTTTGTATTTTGAATTCGCACCCATTTTAGCAACATGTGAATTCATGCATGGCTTGTTTACAATACTTGCTGGATCATGCTCCAAGGTTAATGTAGGTTTTGTAGTTCATGGTGTTTTTCCAACCAAAATTTTATTAAAATAAAATTTATTTACTTTTAACAATAAAAACATACAAAAACACTTTAAAAAATATTATTTTAATATATTTTAAATAAAAATATTTAAAAAACATGTTGATTCGTGTTTGCATAAAAGTACCATGGACCAGGCTTGTGAAAGTGAATTAGATTTAGACCACATTTAATATTATATATTATGATAACAATTATTTTTTAAAATGTTTTTCAATTATAAATGCATGAAAATAATATTTTTTTTATTTTTTTAAAATTTATTTTTAATATCAACATATTAAAAAAATATATTAACATTTTAAAATAATTATTTTTATTTTTATTTTTATTTTTAAAAAATACTTTACACCCAAAAAACAATCGACCCCTTGAGTAAGTTGATTATCATGATTCCCAATAATAAAATGCCACGTCAACACAATGGAAACTCCATGAACACGTGTTGCAAAGAATCCAAGGTTGTACACGCAAACCCCTATGAAGCAGAGTAACTCAATCATTTTTCTCAACAGAAATAACGAGATAAAAATGAATGGCGGGCATTTAATTCAAAGGCTCAAACTCAACTTATAGGAGCGGATAAGGGAGGGCAAAAAAAAAAAAAAATGGCAGCGAGTTCATCACTCTCAATTCTGTTGGCAAATCCAGTCCCTAAAATCAGCTGTAAGAACCAAATTGGAAATATGGTTAGTGCTTTTAACCAGAGAACCATCAAGAAATTGGGAACTAAATATGGTTCAAGAACCAGATTGTATGCAGCTGGGTTGTCTGAGATTGAGCCTGACCTCAATGAAGATCCTAGAGACCGTTGGGCCACTCCTGGTGTTGATGCTGTATGCGTCGTTTTATCTTCTATGTTACGCTTATGTGTATTTAGTTTGTGTCTGTATGTTTGGTCTTGCTAATACAGCTGGTTCTTATAATTTTTTCAGGAAGATTTCAAGTATGGAGAGTGGGATGGGCATCATACTTACTTTGAAGGCCAAGACAAAAGTATGTTTTTGTTTGTATGAGATATTTGCTAAGATTTACTAAGGGTTTGAATCAGTCGAATTAATTAATTAGGGGTGTTACGTGTCTGGTCTTCAATAACAAAAGCATGATTACGTTTTTTAATGTATTAAAAACATAAGCAATACCTAATTCTTAATGGGATGTTTATTCAGGAACGTACTGGGAAATACTGAAAGAAGAATATACCTCAACAGAGCCCCCAACAGGTTTTCAAGGTATACTAAATGCCACAAAATTTTGGATTACATGGTCCTGTAGATTAGAATTATTTAAAGGTGATATGTAAACTGTTCAGGTGTAAATTTTTGGGCTTGATATTTCACCATTAATGGCTTGCAGGGTTTATTTCATGGATCTTCCTTCCAGCAGTTGCTGCTGGGATGTATTTCAATGTGCCGGTAAAATCTAATTCAGACTCAGCTTCCATACAAGATTTGATTATTAAACCTACTGTCGACAGGCTTCTTCAGGATGAAAAATTAAGAACATGACCTCAATTCTATGATTGACACAGTTAATTAATCTTTGAACTTATCTTTCAGGGGGAGTATCTGTTCATTGGAGCAGGTCTATTTGTGTTTATTTTCTGTGTGATTGAGATGGATAAACCCGACAAGCCACACAACTTTGAGCCCCAGATATACAATATGGAGAGAGGTGCTCGTGACAAGTTAATAGATGACTATAATACCATGAGCATATGGGACTTCAATGAGAAATACGGAGACCTCTGGGATTTCACCATAACAAGGGAAGACATAACCAAGAGATAATTTTACCTTGGCAACAAGAACTGTTATTGTATTCGTTCTGTAAGTAAGTGACATTGTTGAAAGGTATAGTTTATATTTCCCAATTTTATTCCACCGTTTCTTCGTATAAAGATGGCCTATGACGTTACTTAAGCCGTGAATGAAGTCAGGATGTTTTGGAAACATGATGTTAACTTTTCACACGAACACACACAGAGCAAATGCCCATATTTTTTGTGTTGGATTTCTTTCTTTTTTTGTTGCGAGTGTGTTGATGGAAGAGAAGTCGGTTTTTCAGAATTCAGACGTTTATTTTTCTACCACTGGTTGGTTGAATTTAGTCCTAAATAAGTTGAGATTCACTAATGTGTAACCAAGAAGAAGCATGTTATAAATTGGCTTTAGGTTAGTGTTTTTGTATGGAAGAGTTTACGTGTGTGACCATGGGTACACGCTAGAGTTCTTTAGGGGCAGGAAGTCATAAATAGTGGCTTTGACGTTTCAAGAGTCAAATTCCACCACCATTTTCTCCAGAAGGCAGTTACCTAGGAATTTTTATGCTATCTTTAATTATAATCATGATTTCTCATTTTTTTAATCATCAAGATTCGTTGTGTTCTTTTAGTCATCCTTGGTGGGGCAGCATTAAAGTTACCCAGGTAAGTGTTCAATTGAAAATGACGACAAGACGGCACTTGTGATGCCACAAAACTGAGAGCTGCAGCTGGAGCGACGGCTGCAGTTTTTATTTTGAATTTTGTTAGCTTGTTAGTATTCAATAAAATTCCAAAACTTAGCCCTGGACAAAGTGTCTTTGAGGAAACAAAGAGCAGCTATTTCAGCTGAGGATGTGTAGATTCTTTAGAGCAGAAATCTCTGCTGTTATTTGCAGTTACTGTTAGCTGCTTGCAGTAGAATCTCCTTAAATCTTACATTTTGTACCCTTTCATGCTAGAAATGGATGTGTTTGAGTGTAGTCTTATCTTTTGAGTTCTGCTTCGCTTATTTATCA
Organism: Populus trichocarpa; assembly: GCF_000002775.5. NCBI lineage: Eukaryota > Viridiplantae > Streptophyta > Magnoliopsida > Malpighiales > Salicaceae > Populus > Populus trichocarpa. Next base: position 10,533,569 of record NC_037294.2, on the reverse strand, counting down.
CTCACTGGAATGCCTTCCACATTATTCCCAGCTAAAGTCCAGAACTTAAAACCGGTCTTAAAACGCTATCTTTTGTTGTCAGCTCAGATTCCCATCTATTTCAAGTTTTTGAAAATTATATAGTTTGAAAATCCGGTTGCGTGAAATGGTTAAACCACTGTAACTATCTTTATGAATTTTAAAAATGATTTAGTTTGCAAATTTCACCTTGACTTGATCTTGTTTTACTTTTCCAAATGCATACTGTATGATTCCCTCAGCTTGAACGTTTCCTCCACTGCAAGGTCATACAATTCGGCCATCTTAAGCCATATACATGTAGCTTTGCAGTTTGCATAGGGGGTCTGGATGTTTTAGAGTTTGTCCTAAACCAGGCTCTTATCTTATCTTTCTTCTCTTATGAATTGAAAGCTCGAATCAAGCTCTCTATGCGCTTAATTTCTTCTTTCGATTCGAAATTAGTTGGAAAATAAGACAAAACTGGTGGATACATACCCCTGAGCTTGATGCCCATGTCCATCCAATGAAGCTTACCTAAAATCCTTGAAGGTGGGATCCACCAGGCAGTTGGACCCATTTCACTGTCCTAAAATCTTGACTACAATTTTGACAAGGAGAGAGTTTGCACTTCCACTATCTCTTGAAAGTTGAAACTACGGAGTATAAAATCCCTGTCTTCTTTAATACAAAACATTGCAAGGCAGAAAGGCAGAACAACCAAGCCAAAAATGACATCCAAATCCCATCTAGTCTTCTCTCTCCTCTTTTTTATCTATTACAGTACTATCCTCCACCATTTGCAAGCCCAACCAAGCACCCAAGGATTCACCTGCACAGCCAATCAGAGTTCCTTTCCATGCCAAACCTATGCCTTCTACCGAGCTACAGCTCCTAACTTCCTTGACCTTTCCTCAATCGGTGACCTTTTCTCGGTTAGCCGCCTTATGATATCAAAACCAAGTAACATCTCCTCTCCAGCCTCTCCTCTCATCCCCAATCAACCCTTGTTTGTCCCTTTATCATGTTCTTGCAACACCATGAATGGCACTAGTATCTCCTTTGCAAACATCACATATACCATAAAGCCAAATGACACTTTCTACCTTGTCTCAACTGAATACTTCGGAAACCTTACTACCTACCAGTCTGTTCAACTTGTTAACCCTACGCTTATCCCCACACTACTCCAAATAGGAGTAGAAGTGATCTTTCCAATATTTTGCAAGTGTCCTAATCAAACTCAATTGCAAAACAAGGTGAATTATCTGGTATCTTATGTGTTTCAGCCTTCTGATAACTTATCATCAGTTGCTTCAACATTTGGAGTCGAAACACAATCTATTGTGGATGCTAATGGCAATAACATACAGCCTTTTGATACCATATTCATACCAGTAAATCAACTTCCACAACTGGCACAACCTACGGTTTTTCCTTCTTTGGCGCCTTCTGGGAAGACTCAGAGGAAAGGTTTGATCATAGGATTAGCAGTTGGACTAGGAATTGCCGGGCTTTTGTTGGTCTTGGTAAGCGGGGTTTGTTTTTTTAGAGACGGTGTATTGAAGAAGAGACGGGATTTTGAGAGAGATGATCAGGAGAAGCAGAGGATGCAGTTCAATGGAGGAAGGAAAGGGTTGAAGGATATAGAAGTGAATTTGATGGCAGATGTTTCAGATTGCTTGGATAAGTACAGGGTCTTTAAGATTGATGAACTGAAAGAAGCTACTGATGAGTTCGGTGAGAATTGCTTGATTGAAGGATCTGTGTTTAAAGGGTCCATAAATGGAGAGACCTATGCCATCAAGAAGATGAAGTGGAATGCTTGTGAGGAGCTCAAGATATTGCAGAAGGTAAGATCTTTTTCACTAATTACTGTATATACTCCAGCCTTCACTGTTTGTTTGGTTTCCAATGAAATAGTAGGATCAGGGACACAGTTGCATGAACCTCAGTTGTTTCCATACTTTTACAGTTCACAAGGATTCAGCCTATATAGCACAATTAAAGATGAGTTAGAATTTATATTTCACAAGTTTGCAATTCATGCTAGCGATTCAAGTTCCAGCAGAGCAGAGTTCTGGCCCTTCCCTAGCATGATAAACTTCTGGTCTTGACCTAAACTCCCAAGTAGCAAAATAGATGGTGATGATGTCCATGATCTCATCCGTTTGATTTGTGTAGCCATGGATATGTTGTGCAATAGGAAATTGTAGCATAAACCTAAATGCAGGGGCTGTAATGAGAAATATAGAAAAATGTGGGATTAAAAATCGAAACATCCAAATAAAATAACGACACCGGTGTATGACTTTCATTAAATTTTGCAACTGTCTAATTTTATATTGGTTAGGTGAAGTGACGTTTGTATTTAGCAGGTTTAAGGTTTAAAATGGGGTGGCATTTGAATTTGTTTTCAGCTGTTTAATAATTGGAGTAGATGTCTTAATCCATGGTCAAGTTTTCAATATGTTCTCATGTTCTTAATTATATTTATTATATCTTGTATAATATTTAATTTCTCAATATGTTTTTTATGAAGTTTTTGACATAATTATATTTTTCGCTCTTGGAATATCCCTGAGGTCTACAAAAATATAATATTGATTTAAAAAATAATAATATCCTTATTCTTTAAAATTTTAATGATTAAGTAATTTTAAACTTTCTATTTCTTAAAATATTTTTAGCAATTAGTAGAGATTTTTTTATTATATTAATCTTATACAACTCAAATACAATGTTTTTATAATGTTGTGAACTTAAACAGCTCCAGACTGTTAATTGTCCAAAAGCAAGAACTTGGATATAGGATTGGCCCCATCTCATGGCCATGAAACAATTTCCTTGCCAATAATAAAAAAGATGTTGATTAGTTGAATGCAACAATCCTGACCATGTTCAAGCTTGAAATGACGAGGAAGGATGATAAGCATTAGGTGAAGTTTATTTCAGAGAGATCTAGACTGAAATGCTTAATATAGCGCAGTGATATAATTGCCAAGTATCTACCAAATTAAAGTTTATTTATTTTTTGTAATTGATGGGATCTTTTCTCTTCCTGTGAAAATACATTTTCATATTGCTACGTGAAAAAAACTCACTGTTTACTTTGTTTGAAGGTAAACCATGGCAACTTGGTGAAGCTAGAAGGCTTTTGCATAGACCCTGAGGATGCAAATTGCTATCTGGTCTACGAGTACATCGACAATGGCTCTCTGCATTCGTGGTTGCATGGTAACGAGAAAGAAAAACTAAGCTGGAAAACAAGGTTACGCATTGCAATTGACGTTGCAAATGGTCTCCAATACATCCATGAGCACACTAGGCCAAGGGTTGTACACAAAGACATTAGAAGCAGCAACATTCTTCTAGACTCGAGCATGAGAGCCAAAATTGCCAACTTTGGACTAGCAAAATCAGGCTACAATGCCATAACAATGCACATTGTCGGCACCCAAGGCTACATTGCACCTGAATATTTAGCTGACGGTGTGGTGTCAACAAGAATGGATGTTTTCTCATTTGGTGTGGTTTTGCTTGAGCTAATCTCAGGCAAAGAAGCAATTGACGAAGAAGGCAAGGTTTTGTGGGCAGAAGCTAGTGGAATTTTGCAGGGAAATGTTGAAGAGAGGAAGGTGAAGAGATTGACACCATGGATGGATAAGGTTCTATTAGAGCAGTCATGCTTAATGGAGAGTGTAATGAATGCAATGGTTGTTGCAATTGCTTGCTTGCATAGAGATCCATCAAAGAGGCCCAGCATGGTGGATATTGTTTATGCCTTGTGTAAGACTGATGATCTGTTTTTTGACATCTCAGAAGACGTATTGTCAGACCCTCAGGTAATGGCAAGATAAGTTATTATCATTTTTAGGATCTGGAGATAAGATTTTGGTAGTTAAGGATTTTATATGTATATATATGAGCTTTGATAATATGATGTAACATACGTATGATTACAAAGTTAGCTGTATAAAATCTTCTGGAACCGTATAATGCCATTTTGTACCTGAACAAAAATGGATCTTGCTGTGTTTAAAAGGCGTTTTGGATTTGGAACCCTATAATGCTACCCTGTTCTTGAACAAATTGAAGTTGGCGGTGCTGTTTTTCTTGTCCATCCCTTGTTCCAGGCATCTTTAGCCTATGGGCGTACTCCTTTTAAGACCCTTTGCACCGAGTCTGCCTTGAAGAAAAGTGGGCATTCTTCCTAGCCAGCTGCTGCAGTGGCTCCTGCAAATTAATCTGTATATCAAGCTCTCTAAGAACTCATACAAAATCAAATTCAATGATTTCAAGGCTTGTCGTTTAGAATCTTTTACAAAATTGTCAATGCTAGTCTATATTAGATGAAGCAATTATTTGAGTTTTGAGAAATAAATCAATTAGTCTCGCTTGTTTCAAGAACTAATTATTTAATCTTTTTTGTTCTATTTACGTTCTTTTCTCAGTTTTTTTTAATTTGAAACTAGAAAACTAATTATTTGTGTCCTTCTAACCTGAGGACAACCCATTGTAATCCCAGAAAACACCTTGACCCCATAAACATCATCTCAAATTTAATGCTACCTAAATGCGCAAAAAGAATGATGGGACACCGAACCTGAAATATTATTTATGTACGCGAATGATCATAGATGATGGAGGATAGCCCAAACAATTGAGAGATTGGGCTTTAACTTATGTTTTTGGGTTTAATTTATATGAACTTTTAGTTAAGGTTTATTAATTTGGTTTTATTTGTTGGGTTTGATTTAATTATTGTTGGGTATTTTATTTAGTGGGCTATAAGCCCAAACGCTTGTTCTAGTTAGAGTTTTAGTATTTATATCCCACTTTTCTAAATATTAAGGCAGTTTTGATGATTAATGAAAATTGCAGACTTTACATATTTCCAATCCCCTTTTTTCTTTTCTAAAACTTCTTTATGTTATTACTTTAATTTTATTATTTATTGTTACACATCAAAGAATGCTAAATTTGTCTTTCTCTCTTTTCTTGTGCTGGACACTAGAATGGTTGGAACATGTAGAAACAGCTGGTCCTTCAATGTCAGGTCACGATTTCTGTTACAAACTTGATCAGCTTTGGATCTCTTTGAGTGATGCGAGAGTGGGCCTGTCCCACATCTGCCTATAGCCACCACTTGTCCTGCTGAGTGATTACTTGCACAAACGTAGCAATTTATGAGCAAACCCACTGTGAATTTGATAGGCTTTTTGATATCCCAAATCAAGGAGTTTGAAGTGCATGGTTTATATGAAATTTGATGAGATAGTGTATTCTATCTTAAGAAACAGATAAAAGATATGGGTTTTAGTGTTTTACCGATCATGAACGCTCAATGAAATAAATTAAAAGGGAGATAACGAAGGCTTAAGCTTCCTTCTTTTTTTCCAGAAAGGATAGCTCATGCTTGGTAAATATTACCTGTGAAGTAAAAGAAGAAAAGAGAAAACTTAATTTCATCGCGTGTTTGTAAATAAAAGACAGTCTTGACGAAATTCTATATGAAAAATATAATAAGACAAAGACACGGACCGAAGCACTGATTGAAGAAGACAGGTCGAAGCAAGACGAGGCAGCGTGCACTCATCAGTCATTTCATAAATCTGGTCGGCTGGGCTTGTCAGTACCGTATAACCAGGCAAATAATTTCGCATATTTGCAAGAATGTGCGTTATGAACCACAATTTATCAGTATATTTTAAACAATTTTTTTTTTTACCCCAGAGCGCATTTTTTTCTTACAAAGGACCGACTCCTTAGGGAATCCGAAAACAGGTTTAGTGCCCAGGTTCCCGTGTCTAGTGTCGGGAGCCTCACGCCCAAACATCGCGACCTGGGCCCAGGCTTGTCTCCTTGCCCAACACCCGATCCTTTGAGATTTTTTTATTCAACCAGGCTTTTTAGTCAGGATCGAAAGTGCCAAGGGAATCTAGGCATCCTACCATTGAAGAGTAGTATATTCCTTGATTTATTTCATGAAATGCAACATCCCAATTCAAAAGGTGCAAGCTTCACTTACGCTCCTAGATCCTAGATAGTAGATCCTAGATGTACAAGAGTTTTTTAATGTCCAATTATATTTTTATCTTATTAATACATATATTAAAAATATTTTTCTCTCAATTAATACTTGTGTAAAAAATATTTATCTCTCATTAATATATGATAAATAAATATTTATCTTTTATTAATGTTGCTATAGTAAAATAACTTTTTAGTCTTTTTTTTCAAGCAAAAAGACAAGATTCAAGGAGTATATACGTATCAATTTTTTTTATAGAACACTTATTCTTATATTAAAACAAGAACAAATAATCTTGTACCTAGAAATTAATATTTTTTTTATCATATTTATTATATTCTTTTTTTAAATATACTAACTTAAATATCTGAGGATTTTTATATTCATAAAAAAATTATTTCGCAAGTAAAATAATTTTGACATCAAATTATTACCTTTATTTGTTATGAAAAACAGATATGATAGAATGAATACATGATTAAGCACAGAAAAAGCCGTATTCTTGTTATTAAGCACCGTAAAATTTGGAACGGCGCCGTATGTTATAAATTAAATGCTTGAAATCCACAGTCGCAGGCTTGATGCATGTGCCATCGGGCAGCAATTCTGATTCGTTCGTTTAATATGTTGAAAGCAACGAATTTGGAGGCTCATTGAATATTGGATTCTTTGACCAATTCATCCCACACTGCCACACACATCATTGGATGGATTGGGATCTACAAGCGGTTGCTTCTACCTATTATCTAACACATCCAGAAGATTTGGGAAAGCTTACATAGCTTTACTATTTATCCTGCCTTTTTTTATTTCATTTTTCAAACTATATTTCCTTTCTATCATCTAGCTAGATTAAATTAGCATTGCAATTATGATACAATTACTAGATTAAAAGAAACAAGATTTAATTGTAAAACGTGAAGAGAATATATGACCAACCCTAAATTTATAATAATTTTTATTTTGATTTAAAAGTTTATTTTGTTCATTCTCTAATTCTTGTGTTAAAAATAATGAAAGAGAAAGAAAATGAATAGTTGTCATGATTCCGACAACTAGAATAACTAAACTTGGTGTTAATGGATCCCATTCAACAATGAAAGTTCAATGTTGGTGGATTTTCTCTCCAAACATGTATGAAAAAAAGATCAAGTTCCATTTTAATTCTTTTAGTTCGGTTGATTTTAGATTTCTTGGTTAATTTTAGAATATTTTGATGTTAATAGATGATTTAGAAAGATTTTTATGGTATTTTAGTATGTGTATTTAGGTGAAATAGTTTGAAAAATAGAATTTTAACCTAAAAATCACATCTCATGATTTTCAAGTCACCACAGTGACAGGTGTAGATTGTAGACTGGGTAACTATCCATGACATATCTTATGCCTCGACAAACAACGTGTCACTTTTAATTTAAAAAGAAAATAACTAAATAATTCTTTTAAATTATGGTATATTGGGTCCCTTGGTTTTTGTTTTTTTTTCTTATTCTTTATTTTTATTCCTCTTTAGATCTACTAAGCTAATAAGATCATGTCAAGTAAAGTTTTATATAAATTAATTTAAAATTTAAATTAAAAAAAAAATCAAATCAAGAATTTTAAAGTTTCACCTACTAACCCCTTTTAGAGTAATGGACAATGACAAAGTTTCCCGCTACCTGAATATTTTTCTACACGTTGAAGAAAGTTTTGCTCCATCCACAGTGGAGCTCGACCGGTCATCTAGTATATTACTAATTTCATTACAAGAATGATAGTTTAATAGATAAAGAGGAAATGATTTCGAAAATCAAAAACATTTTTTTTTATCCTGTTGATAAAAACTACTCTTTTCTTTCCTACTTTTCTTGAATTCACTCCAAATACAGGGAAGTGACAGTGGACACGAAAGGAAACCATGACGAGTTCGACAAAGGATAGTGACTCAGTGGACGAACTTGGAACCTGGATAAATTCAGACCAGTATCGTCGGTGGTCCATGAAAACTTTGCAAGGAGTCAACATCTTATCTTGGAAGTGTTTTGCTTGGTTTAGATATGCCGAGCAGGCTGCTCCGGCGTTCCCCTTTCCTTTTCACTCTGCCCTCGTAACCAGACTAGCATGCCTTGATGGCAATCTTAACCTAAATATTTTCCTACATTACCCACGTTTCTAATTGGTAATGCCAAAACTTTTTTTTATTAATATCTCACCGTTCCCGTTGTGATAAATAATTTAATTTATCAAATTTTAAATTTATTTCTAAGTAATTATAAGTCTGAGTTTTCTTAAAGTTATTAAAAACTTATATAGTCATTAATTTCAAGACTTATAAGATTAATTGAAATACACGTAAGCTAATCTAGATATTTATATTAATAAAAAATATATATATATATATATATCTCACCATCCCACTTGCAAGTTGCAATATTTGTTAGGTATGTCATCGTGGTGTTATTTTTATTTTTTATTTTTTTATATTTAGTAATTTATTGTTTATATTTATGTATCATGTTGCAATGGGATTTAAAAAAATTATTTTTAGTTTGATATTTGAATTTTAATGAGTTAAGAAATATCATATCTTATTAAGTATGTATAATTCTAACCAAACTCTACATTTATTTATATTTTATAAGTTTTTTTTGTCATAGAAATTATATTAGATTTTGTTGGTTTTTACACTTCAAGACCGAGTATGTGTAGTTTTCCACAAATCATCCATAATCAAGTCAAACTAATGGATTCATAACAGATTATTTTCTCATAATCTTTCTTTACAGTGGCAGGCAAAGTAAAATAAATAAATCCATTTACCATCTAATCCAATAATACAGAGAGGTGTTATATTTTTAAGGTGCTAATTGCTGCTTAGCAGCTGATATCCCACCTAATCCTCATAATTATATGGTTGATCTGCTTATAGAATTTGCCTTGAGGGTAGAGATGTCTCATTCAAAAGCTGAATGGAGTGGGCCAATGACAGGGTACTAGACCCGAAAGTACTAAACAAGGGAAACAAAAAAACAGGTGGCCACTCACCATATAATAGGTCCACACAATGCCTTTGTCCAAAGGCAAGTCGGAAATCAGAATCACTGGCAGTGGCAATACTAGTTTGGAATACATGGAACTCTCTCTCCACAGTCCACTTTTCCTCTCCCTCTCTCTCTACAGATAGTTGCCCTTCTTCCACTGATAGAGAAAAAAAAAAAACATTACACACTTTCTGCTATTTTTCACTGGTCTCTTCCTTTTCTTTCTATCTCAGTACTTTCATCAAACACTGGATATTCAAATTAGAAACACCAGAAAAGAGAGATGCTTCTTAGCCACTTGCAGAGCTCTCACCCATGGATTTTACCGCCTCGAATCCCCACACTGAAGCAAACTTCTTCTTCACCAGAGAGGTCATTACTTCTTCTTCATCCTCATTCTCTGTAAGCGCACATTCTTTTGAGTCGATGTATGTAGCATTTTAAACTTAAAGTCGTCAGGCTGTTTTAACAGAAAGTAGGCTTAGCAAATTGGGATAGCCAAGAGAGAGAGTGTATGAACATTTTATTGTGAATATCGCTTACGTAAATGTCGAAGACATTGTTTTCGTAGTTGTTCAGGATTGTTTGGGTTTATTTGATTTGCTTGGATGCCAAATACTCTGTAAGAGGAGTCTTTTTAAGAATGTTTTCTAGTATATTAAAAGCAGCAAGGAGCCTCCTATATTCTCTGCTGCTCTTGTTAAACAGAATTTTGCCAGTTAAGATAGATACTTCTAATATGATCTGTTACAGAACAGACAGGAAGTGTTATGCTAAATTCATGTGCTGCTGGTGCTTTGTTATTATAGGTTGATATCAAAAAATTCACCTTGACAGTTTATTTTTACAGAAAATCGTTGTCATGCCAATTTTGGTGGTTAAAGTCTTCAGCTCTGGGTGCATGGAATTTTCGATTACGAAGTACTGGAGGTGAGTTTGAAGCACTAACACGACGACTCGTCTAGTACTCAAGTATGATACCAAGGTCATAACAGTAGCTAGATCGGGGGTTCTGTTTAGTTAAAAGTAGTATTCTGTTTTTTCATCTCTTTGTTTTTTACTAGGAATTGCTTTTTTATTTAGTGGCCGTTATTTCTATGGGGTGCGACAAAGAATTTCTCATCTACTTACTTTTTTAAAGTGCACATTGGTCGCCTGGCACAAGCCGGATCACGGGTTTTTACTGGGTTACTATATCATTTTGAATTGATTTTTTTTTTTTTAAAACATTATTTTTGTTAAAAAATAAATATTCAATTACAACCGGCTAAATTAACCCGAGTTTTTAAATAGACCATGGATCAACTCGAGTTTTTGACTTTTCTTATTTTTTTTTAAATCTAGCCCTGGTTTCAATCCCAGGTTAATCTGTCGGTCCGGCCAGGTCAAGTTTTAAAACTATAATTTTAGCATTAATTTTTGTGTCATTTTTCAGAACCCCTTGCTATTTTGATCCTTCTGTTGATGCTTTCACAATAAATTTTAGATGAACCTTCACAACATTTTATCTAAAAAAATGCATTTTCAGGGAATTGGAAAGCCAATAATCAAACCAAATGGCATAAGTTCGATAGTGTGGTGTATGCAAATCTTCCAGATTGTTCACACCCTGAGTTGTGTATGAAGCCAAATAGTAGCTCTGAGGTAAGCATTACGTGAAAGAACCTGAATATGGAAAAAGTTAAAAAAATGGATACATGTAATACATTATGAGATTTTGAACATGCTTAATTTTCCGTTGTGATGTTTTCTCAATGAGAAAATAAAAGAACGGTTTGGTTTTATTTATTTTTATTTTACTTTGTGTGTACAATTTTACGTATTTGGTTCATGGCTTACTCTTTTGACATGTATTTGGCACTGAAAGAAAAGTGATCTAAATTGATATACGAGATCACTGCCTAGCTTGTTGTGGAAAACTTAATGTGTCTGTTTGTTGAAACTTGTCGTGTTTATGTTTATGTGATCTACTGTGTGTGCAGGATTGCCAAGCCAAACTTACAATTGGATCAATTGCTATGTGCTGCTTATTGACACAGTTAAAGTCTGCAAATACATTGATAAAGATTGTCCAAGACTTGCTTCCTTTCCTGATTGGGACTTTTGGAGCTACAAACTCCCCGTTTGCTTGTATGTCTAATTCCTTGAACAAACCAACACCTCTGCAGTTGGATGTGTCCTTGCCCGCACTTCAAGATATTAAGTGGAGCTTATCACGCTTGCTTTATTTGTTCAACATGCAAATTGAAAGAAATGTCGCTATGTAAGTGAATTGAAAATTTTCTTTTTTCCGATTCGCAGTGCCTGATTTTTTTTGCTATCAACTGGTTCATTAAGATTTGTGTGTCGCTGAGTTGAAATCTTGATAGTTCCTTTTGAACTGAAATCCCTTATGTTTTGAGGGATCAGAAGATTAGATGTCATTGAGATATTACAATATGAAATTAATGTGGCTGCATTTAAGGAAAAAGTGAAAAACAAATCATCTATTTTGTTCTCCTATAAAAAAAATAGAGATTTAATGGCGCACATTCCAAGTATGCTTGTATAATCAAATGGTCTACCCATCACCTATTGTGCCAACAAGGTTTTCTCTAGTTTTTATCCGTCAATTATACACACTTAAATCCAACTGTGTTATTCTGCATTTGTGGTAAACTTGGCTGCTTGGGAAGCAATAACAATCTTTTTGAGTGTAATAATAGGTCAGCACTAGATGTATGAGATAGATATTTAAACAAGTACTATAGGTTTTGCAAACGAGTTCTAGGTTTTGTAAATATGTGCACAACCTGACATTCAGGGTTAATATTTTGGTACTAGTGTTCTTTATTGAAACCTTGACTGGAAAAAAATACAGCCTGCTTAAAGTACCTGTTAAATCTCTCAGGTATCTTGTATGTTAAACAAAAATTTGCCCCGTCCAGGAACTTTTTTATTAGGATAGGAACACTGGCACTAGAGTATTTCAGTGAAACCTTAATTGGAAAATGATAGTCTGCTTAAAGTATCAGTTAAATCTTTGCCGTAGTTTAAATTCCCATGGAAAAGTAAAACATCTCAAAGTCTTAGCATCACTGATTGGGTTAGATTGGGCAAATTATGGTTGTCACCATGTAAAACGTGGCATGGGCCCTATGCTTTTTTGCTGTTTACTTCATGAATGTTAGCATGACATCTCCTGGTTAATCAATAAATTTTCTGTAAATGTGTTGTAGGTCCTTTGTGGTACTACTTGTGTCTTGCTTCTCATTCGTTGTCATTGGAGGTTTCCTGTTTTTCAAGATCAGGTAACCTATCAACCATCCCCTTTGAAGAATACAGTATAATGCATCCTCAGACTTGATATAGTTACAGCCATTGCCTCCATTTCTGCAATTTATCATCTTTTTTATGTAGATTTCTTATGAAGATGTCAATGAAAAAGTTAAGAATACAATACTAACAAATTGTCATAGAACTTATCATTGACTGTATCACAAGGTAACTGGTATTTAAAGGAGCAAAATATCATATTTATCATCACATTTTTAGACCGTAATTGGTTTACATTGGATTTTCGGTGCCTTCTTGTTGTTTTCTTCTATGTGCTCTATTTACAAGTTCATCAACAATGGAGAAAAATGTGCAAATATTGCATAAAGAACCATCTATCGGTGCCTCCATCCTGTATTTTGTCTCTTTTATCTATTTGAAACAGACATCAGAGAGGGTCTCTTCTGTATTGATCTGTTTATAGCACATCATCATTAACCAGATGTGAAGTTGCCATTTTATAAGCTGAAAATATTCTGTGTGAGTTTTCTTAGTAAAATCCTTTCCCCTTTATCTATGCCTGCTTATTCTCTCTTCAGCAAGGAATTTGCTCTAGCTATGTTTGGGTGCTTATTTGGTTCTTCTCTTAATTGACTCTGGCAGCATCTAGTACTCTTGCTTGTTTGCTGTTCTGGGCTTGTGATATGTTCAATGATACAGGGGTAGCCATTCTCTTGAGGATTGCTTCTGGGAAGCTTGGGCATGTCTGTGTTCATCTTCTACTCATTTAAGGGTGCGTTGAAGAGGTGAATGCTTACAGGAGTGACTATTGTGTAAATTTTATTATGGATGTTGGTTGTTTAGAGTTGTTACACTACCTCCCTTTGCCAACCATACATGCTTAACGGTTGCCTTTGTAATTATTCACTTGAAAATTTCCCCTTACTTTCAGAATTGTTAATTTACACCTCTTGAATCTAAAGACCATAATATATGGAACTGCAGCAAAGAACACGAGTTGAACGCGTTATTGGCTTTGTTCTTGCTATATGGGGTATATTGTTCTACTCTCGGCTACTGAGCACAATGACAGAACAGTTCAGGGTATACTATTGAAACATCTACTTGCTGATGCTTGTATTTAAGTTGCTTTCTTAAGACTGTTACTTGGACAGCATAACATGCAAAGGCTCAGGGAAGGGGCGCAAGTACAAGTTCTTGAGACAGATCATATCATTATTTGTGGAGTAAACAGTCATCTGAGTTTCATACTAAAGCAACTAAACAAGTACCATGAGTCTGCTGTCCGCTTAGGTACTGCTACAGCTAGGTAATTAATTCTCATCTGCCAGCACAGTTTCCGTTCCAGTATTGTGTGCTATATGTACCTTTGATTTATGCATTCTATGTCTTTACAGGAGGCAAAGAATTCTTCTTATGTCTGATCTTCCAAGGAAGCAGATGGACAAGCTAGCTGACAATACTGCCAAAGATCTTAGCCATATTGATGTCCTCACTAAAAGGTATGGTATTAAGCAAATCCTCTTTGCTAATTTCAGGACTCCTGGAAAATCACTCCTCATCATTGTTCTTTTCTTTCCCTGGGACTTTGTCAAGATTTCCTTCATTTATCATCAATGTCCTTTGGTGGTGACAGTTGTGTATTCAGGCGATGATTTATTTTTATGCAAATATTTCATTTTGTATTAATTTCTTTCTCTTTATAAGGCACATCAAGCATCCAGGAGGACTTTTCTCTCAACAACTTTTAAGAAAAATCTATCAATAAAATTATTTTATAAATTCAAAGAACCAGAACATATACATTATAGTTGAAATTTAATAACCTATCCATGATTGTTTCGGTTCAGTTTTCACATTTCCAGCTCCTTATTTGTACAGTTGCAGCCTTAGCCTAACAACATCATTTGAAAGAGCTGCAGCTGGTAAGGCACGTGCCATAATTATACTGCCAACAAAAGGAGATCGGTAAGAATTTTAAAGCAACATTTATAGGATTATCTACTTGTATTAATTGACTTGATAGCATATATGTCACAGAAAATTGCTTGTCATAATGTCTTTTTATGGAAATCATCTTGTAGTGCATAGACAAGAACCAGAGTTGCTTTGTTATTGAAGAGATGTTAGTACCACGGTGGATGTTTTTTAATCTTAACTGTTAACCTGTAAATATTGTGAATTATATATTTGGATTTTGGTCCAAAAATTATATTTCAGATTTGCAATGATTAGCCATGATACCTTGATACTTTGTAGTAGTGACTGGTAAGGTTTTGCACCTTAATTACATTGATAGAGAAGGAGTGATCTATCCCTAAGTGTCTTTGTCAGAATTGGTGGTGATTGGAACTTACTATATAGGCTAAACTTTTCTCTACAGAATTGAATTTATATCAATTGATGTCTACATTCAGTCTTAGATGAACTAGGCTTATATTTGTATTTTAAATTAGACACCGCCAAGATACTTCCTAGTTTTTGTTCACTATGCAACAAAGAAACGTACAAAGAGTATGGTCATTAGCAACTAAGAAACTACAAAGATGCAACATTGACTGCAAAGATGCTACATTTTACATAATTGACTGCATTTAATACCCTTTTTTTCATTTTTAGTCATCACTAGTGCTTTTGCTTTTCACTATTATCACTGTCAACCTTTTTGTTGATGTGGTTGGTCAATGAGGGCTCTGCTCGACCAAGAAATACTGTAGCTCATGTAAGGGTTATGGGGAAGTATAAAAGGATGTTGGATCCAATGGCCTCTGATTTTTAAGAACGATAGAACTGACCATTACAAAGCCTAATTTTGTGAATCCAAACCTTGCTTATTTTCTTAATCAACAAATCATCTTTGTTTTAGCACTTTAATGTTCTCAGGATTTGATTGCAGAAGCAAGACTAGAAAAAACCAGCACTATTGATTTTAAATATTTGATTGATTAGGTATGAAATTGACACCAACGCATTTCTATCTGTGCTAGCCCTTCAACCTATTACAAAGATGGATGCTGTTCCCACCATTGTTGAGGCATGTCAGTTTTTTCCTGATTACTTAATGAAGTTCCTTGTGCACAATTTAACTGAATATGGGTTTCATTTTGATATACAGGTTTCAAATACCAATACATGTGAGCTTTTAAAATCAGTTTCAGGAGTGAAAGTGGAGCCGGTGGAAAATGTTGCATCCAAATTATTTGTTCAATGTTCTCGACAGAAGGGGCTTATAAAGATCTACAAACACTTGCTTAATTATCGAAGTACTGTGTGAATTTCCTTATAGAATCACAACTTTCTCTTTCTAAAACAGAAGGGGCTTATAAAGATCTACAAACACTTGCTTAATTATCGAAGTACTGTGTGAATTTCCTTATAGAATCACAACTCTCTTTCTAAGACAAAATTTGAGAATTCTCCAATCCAGGCTTTTCTCCAAAAACTTATTGATAAGTTGATGTCTTACTCCAGGCTACCAGTATTGTCTTGTGGGAGACAGAGAAAGAGGGTTTGGGTTAATATGCTATTTCCTATTGAAAGAAAGCAGCACCAACAAAATACCACTTGAACCTTCCCAAACCCACTTTCCTAAGAAAAAAAAGAAAATTTCATTTTAAACACAATCGGCTTTGGTTTATACTAGAATGGTTCTATACAAGTTAGGCTAGTGAAACAAATCCCTGTTTAATACCCCTAGAAGTTGAATCATTTTCAATAGTGACACCTCAATATTTTTATTGTATATAAGTATTTAAAGTTTTACATCTTTTCCATTGCCCAATTTTGTATTTGTACAGAAAAACACTAATCAGTGTCATATTTACTCATTGCAGAAAATGTATTTAATCTCTGCAGTTTTCCTGTTCTAGCTGGAATTAAGTACAGGCAACTAAGACGTGGATTTCAAGAGGTGATGCCATCTGATGAACTTAGTCTCAGCTAGAAGAGAACTTCATGCAATCTGCTAAGTTTGATTTTTTTTTCTTCTTCAGGTAGTGGTTTGTGGTCTCTACCGGAATGGGAAAATATACTTCCACCCAAATGATGATGAGATCCTGCAGCAAACTGACAAAGTATGTGGATGTTATAGATTTCTGTACTTGCATAGTGGACCTGCACATTTAGAATCCTAACTTTAAGATGCAATCCAGTGAAACTTCTAATTCCTATATGAAATCATAGGGTGGAACTTGAAATGTCAGCCAGTATGGCCATCTGAACTGTTTGATCTTTTCAATCCGACCAGATTAAAAAATACTTCTATTTAAATGATTTCTCCCTACAAGTAAATGGCTGAAGTTGTTCTCGGAAAACTTCAGAATGATTATTAGATATTGTTGCAAATTGGTAATCATATATTGGTTTTGTGGTTTATTAATTTCTAAGTGTGCTTTGTTGTTTTTATTGTTTCATATTGTCTTATTACATACTTCATTGGGAGCTAATTTACATTCAAATCCTGCAGATCCAATTAACAACCAGGCAAAATATAAAGGGAAAAAATTAGTTTCAGAACATGCTGCGCAGTTATTTTGCTGTCACGATAAATCCTAGTGGTTCAAAATTTGACTAAGAAAGAGTGTGCAAATGGGCCCTTGGCCTCACATGTCAATGTGTTGATTGATTGTGGCTGCAAAATAGTGTTGTTGCCATCTCTATTTGATGAATGCATGATTAAAACTTGAAGTCAAATTGCTGCCAGAACTTCAATGGATTTAACTGTATTTGAATCAGTCAATGGACAGATGATAACTATAAACTAAATCTGTGTCATGAAGTGGAAGTCAATGACGTGGTATGGTTCAATGGATGAGTTAAGTTACTTCCTTCCCGTAAAAGATACTGTGTGCTTTAGCATCTATAATTACTATAAATTAAAGCAATTTCCAGTGTATGAAGGGTCACATGTCTGTCATTTTCAACCATCACTGGCTGCATATAATTGTATGGTTGCCCCGTTTACCCATTTCTTAGTTCATGTTTTACTTTATAAATATCAATGGTTTTATGTTCTGCATTATATTCTATTTGTCATGCCATCATGTTGTCTTAAGTTGTAATCTCATCAACTTCATTATAAATTATAGATGGCTACTTCTTTACACGGTAAGATATGTTTGCTCACCAATATATTGTTTGAAGTGTGTCTGCTTCACTCATGTTGTTGGGTTGATTACATTTCCTTCTTGATCCTATTTATGTATTCTCTAATTTGTTCACTTTTTCTACATAGATATTGTTCATTGGTCCAGTTCATGGTAAAAGGAACCCACAAATTGCATATTCTAGTGTCTTCAAAGAAGGAGCTGCCTTTTTTCAAAATCTGGAAGCTCTGGAAGATAACAGTGATAATTTAAATCTTCCTACAGAATTGCGAAAAACACGACTTAAAAATATTGTAAAACGTCCCAACAGATCAGGGTCAAAGGTATCTTTTCTGAGAGACAATTGCCCAATCAACACTTTAATTCTGGATTGTATTTGTTACTATGTATGATTGTTTTGCTTGTCTATGCAGGCATCGGACTGGAGTCTAGGACCGAAGGAATGTGTTCTTTTTCTTGGATGGCGCCCGGACGTTGTAGAAATGATAGAAGAGTATGATAATTATCTTGGACCTGGGAGCATATTGGTATGCTGCTATACAATTTAGAGTTTTTAACCTATTTATTTAAATCATACCTGTTCACAATTTTGTTCTCGCGGTCCATTTTCATACATCTTAATTTAAATAGTAATTGCTCTTCAAGTTCGGTTTTCCTTACCAAAGTTTTAGAATTAAATTACACACAAGCAATTATAATGAGAACATGCGTAATGTACAAGTGCATCTTATCAGAAATGCGTGATGTACATGTATTTGGTATTTTGTTTGTCACTGAAACCAGATTGTCACCAAGAGGGTTCCTTTGTTGCACTTTTCCTGTTTTCACCTCACAAAGGATTTTACCATAAGTTTTACAGTCAATTTACATTTCTTGCTGAATAAGATCGAAGTGCTTGTTAGTTGTCTGTCCCATTGGAAAATTCTGATAGTCAAAACATAACTTTCCATGCTTTGCTTCTCCTCTTCTTCATCTTCTTCTTGTTGGGTCTCTTCTGGAATTTAGTATTTTATTAGATAATGGACAATTTAAGTCTGGCGTCCCCAATGACTTGTAATTTTTTTAACTTGATATACAAGAACTTAATGTTCACACTTGACATGCTTTTAAGCTTCTGTATACCTGTTAATCTTTAGTTTACTTTCACCACCTCTACAAATATATGCAGGAGATATTATCAGATGTGCCATTAGATGAGAGGATGAGGACCAGCAGCATTGCTAGTCAAAGAAAACTTGAAAACGTCCGGGTTTCCCATAGGGTACTGCCTAATTGAGCTGAACTGAAAAAAGACATTTTATGTCATTTCTTCATTTTATTTTTCTTGGAAACCTTCTTTTCATTGGAACTAATGGTTTATGATCTTTCAAATATTGCAGATTGGAAACCCCATGAATTTTGATGCCTTACAGGAAACCATATTGGATATTCAGAATTCTCTCAAGAAAGATGAAGATATTTCCTTTTCAATTGTGGTAATATCTGATAGAGAATGGCTTATTGGAGGTAATAATACGTGCCTTGGAGGTAACAATATGTGAAGCTTTGTTGGGTTGAAGTGGCATTGCATAATCGTTCTTTTCTCCAGATCCATCCAGGGCAGACAAGCAATCTGCTTTCTCTCTTATTCTTGCTGAAAATATCTGCATCAAACTTGGAGTGAAGGTGAATACGATCCTTGTTAAATTCAAATGATCGTACGGATCCCTGCTTTTTAATTCTGAAGATTAGTTCGAGAGTTTTAATCCTAGAATTCTAGTCATAATGAATTGCTATATCTGTTTACCAATGAGCTTCTAGCTCAGGTGGTAGTGACCTCTTGATAGTAACCAAGAGTTCCTGGTTCAATTTCTAACGAAGCCAGGAACATCGAACTTGTTTACACCCCACGCAAAAAAAGGCCAAAGTTAGCCCCTCATCCTTACTGTAATGGTCAGATTAACACCCTGTCAGTGGGTATTAAGCTGGACTTCCCCTCTTCTCTAACACTAACCACTTATACTCATCAATATAACAATCAACTGTTCTGCAGGTACAAAATCTAGTTGCAGAGATTGTCGACTCAAAATTAGGCAAACAAGTAACGCATCCTGTAACAGACTTGTTCAGTTTTATGTCGAGAACACTCTTGTTTTGTATGGGTATTTATTTAGATCATACGATCTCTTCAGATTACAAGAATCAAGCCCAACCTGACTTACATAGCAGCAGAGGAAGTAATGAGCCTTGTGACAGCTCAAGGTCTTGATCATTGTTCTCTACTTGCTGTTACACTCTTCCATTTAGACCATGTTCAATTTGAAGAGTAATTATTGCTTACATACAGTGGCAGAGAACAGTGAAATGAATGAGGTGTGGAAAGACATTCTGAATGCAGAGGGTGATGAAATATATGTGAAGGTAAATTCCTCTTCCTTGTATTGCATTTTGGTGTGAAGCATCCTTGGGAACCAACCAACTTAGGTGAGTTGGGCGTATTTTCCATAGAAGGGTGACTCGGTTGGGGAATGAGACTTGGGGCTGCTTTTTTCTATTTCCGTGAGGAATCAGATTTTATGCTAGCCACTGCTGCTATTGTTTCCTTGAGACTTTATTTTGGGTGATGAACTACCCTTTCTGGAATTAGTATCGAGTTTATTCAATACCAACCCATTTGAGCTACTTTATTTCCTTTTTTGTGTTTCTCTGGCAGGACATTACCCTATACATGAAGGAGGGGGAGCATCCTTCATTCGCAGAGCTCTCTGAAAGGGCATATTTGCGGCGAGAGGTTGCTATAGGCTATCTGAAAGATACTAGAAAGGTACAGACGAGTAAGAGGGTGTAGTGGCATTTGGTTAAGGTTTAGCCAATTTGATCTAGACATCTCATTAACCTTAATCTTGCAGGTTATCAATCCAATTGTCAAATCAGAACCGCTTTCCCTGTCTTCGACAGACTCATTAATCGTTATATCCGAGCTTGAAGGAGAACAACCCATCGTTTTGTAAAATGTGAACCTTTAGTCATCATCTGCCTTTGCTCCTTTTATCGTTTTTTCCATTGTTGCATGGCATCTTTGTTTTTGTCTAATGTGTATACTGTCTTACAAGCACAAACTGTGTCAAAATGATCCCAAATAAAAGAAAATGATGAAAGATGGGATTAATGGTAGTTTGACTAAAAAATGGCTAGCTAAAACTGAGTCACACTGTGTAAGGTGTAAATATGCAGGAAAACCCCTCGGCCTGTATTTTTGGCCCAAGGAGGTTGGTTGGCATGGAAGGTGATGCAGGTTGAAAATTTTCAAATTGGTTTTTAACCAGAATTAAATATTTTTTGCAAGGATGGGATTATATTAACCATGAGCTGAGAGCAAAAAATTTTGGTGGCTCACAAGCATATCCAATCAACCAGTCAGGCTGAATGGCAGGGACGAATCCATGGTGTTTGAGATGATCAAAATGTATCATTTTCATTTTGGGGTGACCATCACTTTTGCTTTCATAAATGGTCCAAGTAATGCTGTAAGCTGGGTTAATTTTTTGCCAACATGAAAAAAGAATTGGCAAGAAATATCAATGTTTCAAACGAGTAAGAAAAATCTAAGAATTTGAAAATTCAAAGAGGGTGAATGTATTATCAGCGTAGTGACTTAAAAAGCGAATAGCATTTTATGCTTACTCTTATATATTTAATTTAATTTAATTAATAAATAAAATTCTTTTTTATAAAAACTAGATCAACAAAGGTTGATAAACAATTCGAGTTAACCCTTGTTACTTTTAAAATCACAGAAAAATCTCATAGAAATAACAAAATATTGGTGGAAGAAACAAAAAAAAATAAACTTAAAAAAAAAAGACCCAAGCAAGCCTAGGTGAACCTTGTAAACATGTGTTAATTTCCCAAACCCGTAACTCGTTAAATTGTAAACCTAGGTTAAACTAAGAAGCTCAACACCCAACAAACTAAATGTCGGATGATGAAATCAATAAATTTAATTTGATTAAAAAACAAAATTTCTTTTAAAAAGGATAAATTTAATAAAGGCCAAAAAAAAAACCTGAGATAACCCTTATTATTTTAAAAAGAAAGATAAATCTATAGAAAGCGAATAAAAAAATGTTGCAGGATGAAATCATAAAAAAAAAGCTTAAAAAAAAAACAAACAAACAAACTTGAGTGAACTTTGTAAAGTCGATTAAATTTTCAAATCCACAATCTGTTAAATTATTGATCTGACTCAACCCAGAAAATCAACACTTGAAGAATTAAATGTTGGAGGATGAAATTAATTAATTTAAATACAAAAATCCTTTAAAAAATCTAAATTTAACAAAGAAAAAAAAAACTGAGCAACCCGTGTTATTTTCAAAACAACTATAAAATCTCATACAAAGTGAATAAAAGAAAACAAATGCTGGAGGATGGAAAAAATGCTTAAAAAAAAAGAAAAAACCAAGGAAGTTCATGTCAACTTCGTAACTGGGGTTGATCTTTTAAACTCGCAGCCCATTAAATTCTAGACCAGGATACAACCAAGAAGCTAAACAACTGGCCAATAAAATGTTATGAAATATTAAAAAAAATCTTACAGGGTAAAAAATAGCAATAAAAAAAACATTTTCAAAAACCATCTAAAATAAAAACAAATAGTAATCATAAAAATGAGAACTAAATCTGACAAATAAAAAATTTATTAGGAATGAAATTGAAAAAAATACTCAAATTATAAATTATTCTAAATAAAAAATATATAATAAAGAGAATATGGATGAAATCTTAAGGATAACAAACCTCAAGGGCTAATTTGATATTTTTTTCGGGCCAACATGAAAATTGAGTAGGAAAGAGAGAGAAAAAAAAAACAAAATACTAAATGCGCTAAACCGGCAACAATTAAGCCACAAGCATCACTTGTACGTAGAGGGGACATCGAGATTCTTCAACCGTCGCCTTAGAAGCAAAGTTTTGGCCACCAAACGACACCACGCGCATCGTACGAACCTGGAAGATACTGTTTATGCGCTTCCATCTTTTTTTTTTGTTTATTTATGAAATTATCATGCTGCTCCTAATGATATTTAATAACTATCAAATAACTAAATGCAAAAGACAAGAGAACCCCTAAATTAAATGCAAAGCTTTTTAAATTTCAAGGACAATTATGTAATTTAACTATTTTAAAATTAAATCAAGGAATAAAAAGCTCATTCACTAAAGCTTCATGTTTTTTGCCGTTAATGGTAATAAAATAATTATATTGTGCAATAAAAATATAAAACAACACATTTAATCTTGTTTATTTTGTAATGATTAACGAATCTCATAAAAAAAAACTCCCTCCCCTAAAACAAACTAAATAATTTTCTTAATTATGAGTAAATTAATAATTTTACTGTGAAAAAGCACTTTAAATCTGTAAAATCTTTTAACTTTTATTACTTAATTACTCTAAAAATTCTCCAATCGAACATAAAAAAAAAAAAACCTTTACCTTCTTCCTTGTGAACATCAAGCAGATTGGATTTGGAATAGCCGTAGGGTCCGTTAGGTGCAGGCATTGCTCGTCAGCCACTTAGTTTTTAGATCCGGCTTGGTAGCCGGCCCTAACCGGATTTTAAGTTTTGATCGGGTTGTTCGGGTCAATATTTTTTAAAAAAATCAAAATGATATCGTTTTAGTCAAAAAAAAAAAAGTCAATGAGTTGCAATCGGGTTTTTGATCGGGTTTTATTGAATCAACTGGGTCGTCGAGTTACACTGAATTTTTCTTTCCCCTGTTTTTTTTAACCCGCTCTAATTCCAGTCCCGGATCAACTAAATTCTAAGTTGACTTTTTAAACCGGGTTTTAAAACTATGATCAGCCACACGAAAGCATCCTGCGCCTTTTGCATTTTAAACTGGCTTTTTTTTTTCTTTTATTACTAGCTAATATGCCTGTCTTTCTTCGAGAGCTAGATCAAAAAAAGTTTAATGCAATAAAATGAACATGGTGTTCTCCATGTGTTTTTTATATATTATGAAAAAATTATAATTAAAAATTAAAAAGTTAATACATGTATTTAATTAAATAAATCAAAAATTATTTATGCTTAAATGCAAAAAAATTTATTAATGATAATTAAAGATTGAGAGATGAATTTATATGGAGCAACAAAAACCATGAATCTAATTATTTAATAATTTTATTATTTAAAATTAATTTTTTTATTTAATTAAATAATAATAAAAATAAACATGCATGGAAAAATGATTGAATCAGGTTCAAGAAAAAAATATTACTTAGGGTTCTAAAAAAAAAAGAACACGTGCTAATATTAGAATTTTTTTTTAAAACCAAGTAAAAATTAAATGATATTTAACTAAAAAAACATTATAATCTTTTTTAATTTATTTATTTTAATCAATTTCAATTAAAATCATGCAACTTCTTAAATTTACAAGTCATTCTTAGATTTTTCTTCTCATGTATAATGAACTATGAGATGATCGGTGTTTATGTTCTGAAACATTTTCTATACTAATTTATTTAAAGAAAAAAAATACCAGCAATTTTTATGAATTCTATATATATGGTTAGAAAAAGGAAGGTTTTTTTTTTTATTAACGTAGGTGTCCGAATCAGTTTGCGCATATCTCGACTAATCCCACGGGTCCTGAAGTTAACGACCATGTAAGTCTCTAGTGACCATTATATTAGTGACCACAGGGCTCGAATCTAAGACCATAGGAAAAGCAAACTTTTTAGTTCCAATTTTTTATCACTTGACGATATACTATAGGGTTAAAAAAAAGGAAGGCAAACTTGTTTACACCAGTGATGATATTGATACAAAAATATTTAACATGTAACTTCCTAAAATACATAAATATAAATTACAGAAATTCATGAGCTCATACAGGAAGGGACATTACCTATGCTATGCAAAAATATCACCGTCTCTAATTTCAAAGCATAAAACACTTAAATCTTTGCTTTTATCATCCATTTGTGAAAGCACTGCCTGCGTCGTCACCGTGCTTTTAAAACACAGTTAAAAACAAGAATTACTCCACTCTTAAATACTTAATCTTTCTATTGTGGAGGGAAAGCTAGGAATAATCATAAAAATTAAATTAAAACAAGCACCCTTGGCTATGGCATATTACTCAAGCATCCTATAAAGGAATCGGCCTTTTTTTTCTTTTTTCTTTTTTTATGGCTAAGAGCAAGGGGGGGAATGAAATGCAGGGTTAGTAAGGGCATTTGACCTGGCGTTTCAAATGGAGTTTTTATTTTTTTTTTAAATTAATTTTTATACTTTTGGTTTATTTTTATATGATAACATCCAAAATAAATTTTAAAAAATATAAAAATATTTTAAAACTTTTCTAAGCAAAAAATACTTTGAAAATCAATTATTATTAATGTTTTACAAGGTGTTTGAGAATATAGTATCAATTGCTTTTCAAAATACTTTTCACTTAAAAATAAATTAAAATAATATTTTTTTTTATTTTTAAAAATTTATTTTTAATATCAACATATTAAAATAATTTAAAAATATAAAAAATTTAATTTAAAATAAAAAATAAAATTTAACCAATTTTTGTTCGGGCCAAAATCCCATATGATACCTAAATCTCATATTAAAATGATAAATTTTTTATTTTTTAAAATTTATTTTTAATATCAGCATATCAAAAAGATTTAAAACTAAAAAAAAATTAATTTAAAATAAAAAATAAAATTTAACCAACTTTTATTCGGGCCAAAATCTCATATGACACCTAAATTTCATATTAAAATAACAATTTTTTTTATTTTTTTAAATTTATTTTTAATAAATTAAAATAATTAAAAAGTATAAAAAATTTTAATTTATAAAAAATATATAATTTAACTACCATACGAAATACCTCAAACGGACACTTAAAACACCGCCTAAGTAGAACACTATACACCAAGAAAGTACTTAATAATCTCTCGAAAAAAAGAGCCATATTAAAAAAAAAAAAAAAAACCAAAAGGTAGTGATCGTAAAACCTCCGGCAAAAAAGAGAAAAAGGGAGGCAGAAAAAAGCGAAAGCAGAGCATTCCAAATCGTCTCGAGTGAGTGGAAAAAAAAAGAGGGCTGCAACAAGAGAAGGGAAGAAAAGAGGGAGGCATATCTTCCAGCTTTCGAAGAGAAACATGGCCCACGGTGGCTATGGCAAGCGGAGGGTGGCTGAGCGCAAACCCCCTGTAGGCCGCCGTTCCAAAGGATTAGGCGGAGACAAGAAGCCTAAACAAAAGCCCAAATCCGTCTCTCTCAAGAACCAAATTCGCTCCGTCGAGCGCATGCTCCGCAAGGTCCTTACTACCTTCCAACTTCAAATTTCATTTTTAATTAGGGTTTTTCTTGTCTTCAATCTATCAATTTTCCATTTGATTATTAATTAACTTTCTTTGTAATAGAAGGAACTTCCGCCTGAAGTAAGGGAAGCTCAAGAGAAAAGGTTAGAGGAATTGAAGAAGCAACAAGAAATTCATACTCGTTTGGCTCTTGAACGCAAAATTTTCTTGCGTGATAGGAAGATTAAGTTTTTTGGTAACTCCTTCAGTTTTTTCAATGAAATAAATTTGTTCATTAATCAGTCTCATGCTGAATCCTCATAGTCATGTCCTCTATTTTGTTTAGAGAGAAGAAAGATCGAAAGAAGAACACGGCGTCTGGAGAAACTGCAGCGTGCTTCATCTGGCCAGGCTGCTCAAGATGTTGATCTTGCTGACCAGCTTTCTAAATTGAAAGAAGATCTTGAATATGTTAGGGTAAGCTGCTCTGCACGTTTTTTGCACTCTAACTTTTCCCCTTTTCTTCGGTAATATGTAAAGGGCATGTACTGTAGTTCTGTACTAAGGTAATCAAAATTTAAGAGACAGTCTACTGCACAGTGTGAGATAAGCTGAATGAAATGTTGACTGTTGTGTATTTAGTTTGGAGAAGTGTTGTAAACAAATAGCATTAACTCAGCTTGTCCTGCTTCTTGTTTTTTATTAATTTTTTTTTTCATATTGCTATTTTTCTTATGAACTTGCAGTTTTTCCCCAAGACTGAGAAATACGTAGCTTTATTTACTGGAGGTGAAGATCCAGAAATTGTTGATAGGAGAAATAGATTGCGCAAGCAGATTAAATCCAACTTAATTGCTGCTGCAGCCAGCGGCAAGGATTTGGAAGGTATCTTCTTTCTTTTACTTACCTCTGCAACTTTCTAAATAAAGTTTTATGAAAGAAGTTACTTCCTTGCTACTGGATTCATGGCATGGTATTGCACTCTTGTATATAGTTCTTGAAATCTATCCAGCATTACATGCATGTGGATCTGCTCCGTGGATTAAGTTTATTTTGTAGACATTTGTGTTTAGAAAAATCATGTTGTCCTCAAGAAATCAAAATATCAAACTAAAATATACAATTAGATGTGTATCTGTGGTAATAAAGACTACACTGTTGGTTATCATATGAAGAATGGTTTACCCTATCTTACAATTATGTGCACCACAATCCTTTGTGAATGCTTACATAGCCAAGATGAAGAAAAAAGGGTTTTTGTGTGTGCTCTCGCCAATGATGGGGACCCACCCTTTATGCCTGGTAGATATGACTTGGCTTCCCATTTATTGGGCTGTGGGCAGATCATTAGAAGGATAAATTTGATTACAAATAAATGATATGGTTCAAAAGCAGAAAGAGCAGGCACCACCAACTAATCCTTTCCACACTGAAAAGGGCTTTGATTGGTGGATGGATTATATATCTATTCATGCTAATACATTCTCATCATAGTAATTTTGTTATGATATCTTATTGTTATTGTGATGGTGATGTACTTTATTGGACTTCTGTTAACAGAGACAGGGAGTGAGGATGATGGACTTTTGGATCTGAGTGAAGATGATTTCTTTTTAACTGGAACCTCGAGTGATGAAGCTGATGCAGATGATGAATGGACAGATAAAAGCACAAGGTATATATCATAATTGTGAGTGAAGATTCTAGTTTCAAGATTTACACTTACAATTGGGCAGGCTATTTTATCTTTGTGGTTGGATTTGTATTTCCTCAATGTTTTTATTAGTCACATGCTGGATCAAGATAGAAATAAATAAATATGCATGTACAATTGTTTATTCTGCTAGCTTTCTGTTGTCACTTCGGACTGGAAGCTCTGTGCACCCATTTGTTCCTATATTTAGATCTTCATAATATAGTTTTGCATATGCTTTCAATTGGGTTATACCCTAAAAGGTGCAAATTATAATTTTTCAGGGAACCAGCTTCTAGTGCTTCTGGCAAAGCAGCATCTGGAATGTCAAGTGATGAAAGAAATCAGGTCACTTGTTAAACCCAAATATTGAATTTTCATGTGAAAATATACACTAGTGATTTATTTTTCCTTATTTTTTTCCCTTGAAAATGATTTTTTTTTTCTGACTTCAATTTTTCCCATCAAGACAGACTGCTGCCAGAGCTCTAATGCCTCCTCCGCGGCCTTCAAACAATTTGCATGCAAATTCAGTGCATGCTCAATCAAAGTTTGGAGCTTCATCTAGTAAAAATTCATGGAAACAGAGGGCTGAGATTTCTACATCTAGCAATACATCAAGTAGCAGAAGTAGAGCTTCCTTTAGGGCTGGGGGGTCTTCAAGTACAAGGACAGGACACAGTAGTAATCTAAGTTCAAATTTAAGTTCAAATTCTGATGCTCATAAACCCCGAAGGAAGAGGAGGCCAAAGAGGAAAAGGCAACAGGTATGTTACTCTTGACTGTTATTTTGTCCATTTCAGCATTTTCTCTCCTTATTTCTGTTATAATGATTCTGTCATTTGCCGGATTTGCATTTGTTGGGCTAAGTATCTTAGGAATAGCAGTCTTTCTCTGAGGATTTATTCCTTAAAAATGGACAAAGCCCTAGATAGGCATATGGGTTTGTGTGTAGGAAAAAGAGGAGAAGAGAGAGAGTGAGACATTCCTGGTGTTCTTTGTAACTTCTGCATTAAAAAAGAAATCTACTATCTTGAAAATAATTTCATGAACTGAGTTTGTTAGGAGTGCAAGTTTGTGTATATGGTTTATACCGTAATAATAATAATAATAATATCTTATGGAGTAGCATGCTTCTCTTGACTGTTTTATTTAATTATCAAACCTGCTGTGGCACATGATTTGTTTCTTCCTCTATTTGCAGGCCTGAAATGGATGGAGTCAGCATACATGTAACTGCACTACAATCAATTTAAGTAGCTTATCAGATATCTATTATTATTATTTTTTGCAGGTCTGTTGTAACCACCAAATATTTTTCAATTTTTTTTATCACTAAACAGTCAGGAATCTGTACCTTTTGCCCTTTGAATGTTTACTTGATCCCGCGCCTGTGAAGTGCTAGGGTTATTGAGAATTCTTTCCTACAGAAACTCACTTTCTGGTTTGTTTATAATGGATTGTATGACTTCAATGTTGCCGCATCTTGGCGATGTTGTGGTAGAGGCAATTGGATCTGAACATGGCTTGTAAGGGATTTGAGTGGTTTCCAGCGATAAATACTCGGCGCTCTCATTCTTGAATCCTTTTCTTTAAAAAAAAGTTCCTGTAGCGCTCGCTTGATATACGTGTCCGGGGTCAACCCTTTTTTTTATTATTATTTTTTGAGACGAGGAACTCTCACATCGAGTAGGATGGATAAATTCGAGATAGGGGATAGGTATTTTAACAAGATTGCTAATCGAAGTGAGACAATGAGTCCAGTTGATGGTCAGCAAGCATGGGAAAGGGGAATTTTCGCATATCATAAAAAGATGAGATGAACTATGGTCTCACAAGCTATTCTTACAAATATTTACAAATTTTGTGGATTGGGAGTTGGTTCGAGATGATCTTTGAATTATAATTCTTAAATGAATCATAATTCAAAAGTTTTTTCTCATAAATGATTTATACAAAATGAGTTAAAAGATTTTAAGTTTCGAATATATTTGATAAAAAATAACTCAAATCAGGGTATAAATCAGAATCTATAAATTAACATTTTAAAACTTTTCATTAAATAAAAAAATTGACTCAATTTGTAATAAATTTTTTATTTAAATTGAAAATTATTTCTAAGATTTTTTTCCGAGTTAAAAGCTAAAAATAACTAAAATCAATTTGCAAAAATCATCCTAACTATAACCCAAATGATGCCAAATCTTTATTACATCTTTCAATTAATAAGTCAAATTTGTGGGTTAAATGAGGCAATGAAATGAAACTAATAAGAAATAATGCAATGGAACAGAAGAGTAAAAAGAAGAAGAACGCAAAATCAGCTATGATTAATTCTAGGCAGTTGCCCGCATACTGTCGCAGGAAACATGCGTGGAAGCTACAATTTTTCATTTAAACGGTGCTTGCTTTATATGTCTTTTGGTTATCTGCTGCTTAAACTTCTCTCTCGCCGCATGTATTTCAGGATTTCCTGCACTACAAATCCATGTTGGCATGATGCAATAACTAATTTTCATGATTTTTCTCCGTTCAATGCATATTCATTCAAAAAAAAAACAAAGAAAGAAGAAGAGACATCTTAGGTCTCGATTCACCTTTTCTCCACTATGACTAGCTGGGCCGATCCCGTGCAGATGACATCGGTGCATTTCTCCTCTGTCGACCCAGCGAGGTGGGCTGATAGGGAATTTGTCTATCTACTTTTTAGGCCATGGAGAATTTAGACCCAAATAGGCCCTGACCTTCTCCAATAGCCCATTCTATCGAAGCCCATTTCTATTTTCAAAACCTTAAGGAGGGCGTTTGTCTACGCGGCTGCGGCTGTGTTTTATTTAAAACGCAGTTCGCAGCCGTTTGGTAATAACAAAAAACACTTTACTGTGCATGGGATCCACGTTTTTTTTGCGTTTAAAATGCTGGAAAGGAAAAGCTACGAAAACCTGCTTTGCATGCACTGTAGCGGATTAAAAACCTGCGGACAGTGCAATTCACTGCACTGTTCACGTGAACAGTGCAATTGAATTGCACTGTTCGCAGGGTTTTTTTTTTTTTAGTGTGTTAATTGTATTAATTTTTTTAAAAAAAAAAACTAGTTTAGAGAATTAAATTCATTCGCGATGTGAACAATATTTTTTTCTCGAAAAACTAGTATAGAGTGAATTAAATTCACGTGCACAGTAATATTAATTTTATATCTGATAATATTTTATCTAATTTTATTACACGCTCAAAAAGTTATAAAAACTGTAGTTCTTATCGGATGAATTTTGGACGTAATAGAATTATAAATAGTTTAATGAAATAATAAAAAATATTTTATATAAAGTATTATTTTTTTCATGATGTAATAAGAGTAATTAATTTTACAATATTTAAATTTAAAACCATCAATATTAATATATTTTTTAAAAAATTATTTTATAATCTCAATTTCAAAAGCATTCTTAACCAAACACATTAAACTACTTTTTCTTCAACCTCAATTTCAACCACAGTTTTAACCAAACACCTATTTTTTCAAACCAACCTCAAATAAAAGTACTTTTTATAAAACAACATTTTTTAAACCACAACCATAACAGCTACCGCAATACCAAACACACTCTTAAACACAGAAGCTACTTTACCCAACCGTTAAAACCACCATGTTTTAATTTTGGCGCCCCGAGATGAATCTCTCTCTCTCTCTCTCTCTCTATCATACTTTCTCAGCAAGTGCCAATCTTGCAATCTAGGCTCTACCACCATCATCTCGGACCTGACTTTTAACGACTGCTGTCCCTCTCCCTTTGTGTTTTAGTGTCACCCTTACGCTCACGTACTGTTAGATGAAATTCCTGAATCAAACTCATTTCTTTGGACCTCATTGATTAGTGGGTCTGTTGAAAGCTGTTGATGTGAAAATATGTAGAGAGTCCTTCGTACTTTTGAATTTTACTATCGCTTTGGTGCTTAAGGCTTTTTAACTGAGCTAAGGAGAGTGAAAGATGGGGATGTGGGATATGGGTTTTTGTTGAATTGTGGTTTTGGATTTGATTCGATTTTTCAAAGGTTGTGATTATTTTTAATGATGAGTGGAGAAATGTTTTCTGTGATATAGGTGTTTGATGAGATGGAAGAGAGGGATATTGTTTGGAAGAATTCAATGGTTTTTGGGGTTTGGAAAACGGAAGAGTTTCTGTTGGACAACATATATGTTATGGATGGAAGACAGGAAAGTGATTTCTTGGAATAATGGTGAAAGCATGGGTTCTTTTTGAGGGAGTGGCTATGAAAGACCTATCGCAGTATTTGAATGCGATAGGTTCTTATGCTTGGAATATTTTAGAAATTATTCTAATTCATGATGTTGGTTCTGGGGTTATGTAAAGCAGAGGATTGGAAGCGGCAGAAGTGTCTTTTGACTGGATGCTAAAATGGCAGCCTCATAATGCTTTGGACTTGTATGGGTGCTTTAGGAATAAGGTATATGGGACTTTTATATTGGGAATCATACCAGCTTCTTCACAGTGGCTGCCAGTTAGGTGCATGTGTATGCAGAAAGTGGAATCATAGAAAGAGCTATGAAAGCTTTTAAGAATGATTTGTTCAGCACAACGATTACTGCCTTTGCAAATCATGGGTTGAGTCAAGGTAGCATTTTTTTATCGGTTTAGATTTATAGACAGAATATAAAACTTGATATAGTTGCTTTCTCGTGGTTCTGACTGCTTGTAACCTCGGGGGCCTAGTGAGTTGTGAAAGAGGGAGGAGGTTTTTCAAGCAAATGACCCAGATGGAATTCAGTCGGTTGAAAAGCACCATGCCTATGTTGTTGACCTTCTTAGTCATGCTGGGTGCCTTGAATAAGCATATTAACCTTGTTAATGGCAAACCAGTGGAACCTACTGCAATTGTGTGGGGTTCTATGCTTGCTAATTTTAGGGAATCACTAGATTCAATTGGCTGAAATTCCAGGAGCTGCATTATTCAAGATCGAGCCAGATTATTCTGGCAATCATGTTCTTTTGTCTGATATCAATGCAGCTGCTGGAAGTTGGGATCATGTTGCTAAAGTGAGAGCAATGACCAGGGAGAACCGAGTTCAAAAGAACAGAAGTTCCAGCCGATAGAGTTGGGAAGTGTTATCCATGTGTTTTTATGAGAGATACTTCTCATTTTGTTCCAGAAAACATCTAATCCATCTTAGAATTACTCGGAAAAGATATGAAGGTTTTGTATGTGATAAACCTATTTTTAACGGGTGTAAAAAACCCTTATGACCCTTCTCTTTTGGGCACGCTTAAGGGAATGAGCATGTCCCAAGTAGGGGCTTTGCAGTGTGCCAAGCCCCGGCATGTTGGGTTTGACACTAGCCAAATCCAAAGGTTTTGGATGTGATAAACCTATTTTTAACAAGCCTAAAAAGCTTTTATGACCCTTCTCCCTTGGGCACGTTCAAGAGAATGAGCATGCCTCGAGTGAAGGCTTAGCAGTGTGACAAGCCTCGAGCACGCTAGGTCTCACGCTAGCCAGACCTAACTGTGATTGGGCTTAGCAGTGTGTCAACCCCGATACGTTGGATTTGGCACTAGTTAAATCCAACCATTATTGGGCCTAGTAATATGCCAAGCTTCGACATGCTGGGTCTGATGCCAGCCAAACCCAGCCGCGATTGGGCTTGGCAGTATGCCAAGCTCCTGGCATGCCCATGAGAATGTGTTTCCTCTCTTGGAATGCTCAAAGAAATTATCATCCTCCCTTGACAAACCAATGGAATGAGGTAACGTGAGTCTGACAAACATGTCATACCCAAGGCACTTGGACTTCGCAGTCAGTCAAGTCCAAGACAATGTGGGTTTAGTAAACATTCAATACTCAAGGCACTTGGACTTGGTAGTCTGCCAAGTTCAAAACAACGTGGGTCTTGCAAACATGTCAGACCCAAGGCACTTCGACTTGGCAATTAGCTAAATCCAAGATAACTAACGACCATCCTCCCTTAGGCCTAATCTCAGGGAAGAACTCAGCCTTCATAGACTTAGCTACATTTGACGTCTTAGATCCTAATCTCCTTACACTTTTTAGGTGTATGAAAGTCCTCCAAGGAACCATTATATTCCTATCAAACATTCATATAGATTTATATAGATGTAAGAGATATTTATTCCTCATTAAATGCTATCAGGGTAAGATTACACTCCATACCTTTTTCTTCATAAAAAGACAAGATCCATGAGTTATAAATACACCATGAGACCTTCAAAACAAAGGTTCAAAATCTTTATTTTCTACTGCATCTATTTTTTCAGAGCATTTATCTCTAGAATATTATTGTATTTTTTTCTCTAAAAAAATATTTATTTAAGTATCAAATAGTCATCACCTCCATCAAAAAAGATCTTTTGCAGGTACTAGGCGAAAGTCATATTGACTTACAAAGCACCAAATACAAGTTATCAGCCTCCTTGGTTATAGAGAATGCATGAGATAGTTAGGAATAATTAATTAACTAATTATTCAATTTAAAAATCGTTTTTCTAAGCTACTTAGATTTTTAAAACATGATCATGAAGTATTATGGAAACCCAAAAAAGTATTGCCTCCCTGCACCATGTGCCCTTCTGATATGTAATCCTGTAGCATTTTGGTGCGCAATAGAGACAAGAACGCGAATTTTCCAGCATAGTACTGCCCATGTTCATAACTTCATATACACAGTTCCTCGTATAACCAGGTTATTTAAAATGATCCTGCTAGTAAAAGGCCTCTTTACTCTTCAAAAAATTGTAAGGATGACCTTTCATTTAATATTGTAGATCAACACAAAAGTGGCTCGTAGCTCATGAAATGGACTTAATTTTTACCTTTTCCCTCTGATTAGGTGGGTGTGTAGACTGTTCAAGGATCAAGCCCCGATAAATCTCACTTCGCCACATGAACAGTAAGATTTAATATTTATTTGGGAAAAATCATCCATTTTATTTATTGCGGGACAGCTTGCAATCTTTGTGAATGTAACCAGTTTCAGTACTGAAGTGTTTATGAAGATGATTTGTTTTTTCAATGAGCTGTGTTCGTGATACCGTTTGAGATAAGTTTTAACATGTTTTTTTTTCATATTGAAATTTAATTTTTTTAATATTTTTGAATTATGATGATGTTAAAAATAAATTTTAAAAAATAAAAAAAATATTATTTTAATATTTTTTTAAAAAAAAACTTTAAAAATAATCATTATCATATTTTCAAATATTATTTATATCTTTTGATCAATGTGTTTCTAGATAAAAACATTTTTTAAATTTTATTCTAAATAACATATTTTTAAGTATATTATTTATTTATTTATTTATTTATTTTAAATTATTTTAATGTGTTGATATTAAAAATATTTTTTAAAAAATAAAAAAATATTATTTAATAAATTTAAAAAAAAAACACTTTAAAATATATTATTTAATATATTCTTAAAAAATCATTACCACACCACTTCCACACGCCCCAAAGCCAACTGTCAAAAAATTGGGTAGGTGAGAGGAACTGTTTTAACATTATCTAGGCCATACTGAATTTTAGCATCACAAGTACAACTGAATAATGATCTATAGGCGTGTGCGAATATTTCCTTTTCTTTTGGTTCCATCTTGGCCTACAAAGTCTGGAACTCACCAGTCACCACCATCTAACAAGAGCTAACCGCACCTTGGCTTGGACAGCTTATTTAGAACAAAGCAAATAACTGAAGTAAAAAAGAAAAAAAAAATCGAGATGGAAGTATTAATGTGGCTAGATGCTTCCGATCTTGCCATGGGCAGAAGGCAAGACTGCTTTAGGCGATAGCTCTGCTAGCTTAAGTTCCCTGATGTGAAACTGGGCCTCGAGGAACCGTGCTATTAGTCTATGTGATGTGTATTATATATATTTGTTTAAAGTTTAAACCGAAAATCAGTGAGAAAAGAGAAGAATATAATAAAAAACCAGGTATCTTTTTTTGATGAGAAGTAAAATTATAGTCCAATTATGACTTCCATCACTGCATTTATAGCAGTGCAGATCTTGTGCTCTCTAAGATAATGACATGATCCCTTGTTATCCTAGGAAGACGTATCAGTTCAGGATTTATGTTCCCTGGCACTTCTAAGTTCTTCCCTCTGTGCCAATACCTTTGTTGCCAAATGCTTTTTTTAGTGAAAGTTGAGAAAAAGGCAATAGGCGTTCCAGCTGGTGGAAATAACATCATTAGAATGCATATGAAAGATGTTGCTAATTGGCAAGCAACAACGTTGTGTTGCTGACAGTTGTTCTAGCAGCGCAAGTTAGCTGTCTTCTGTCGAAGTACGTGCTTGAGGCTCACTCAGTAGCAACTACTACCCTAAAATGGTAACCGTTCATGATGCATATCAGTGTCCAAGATGAGGACTGGTTTTTCTAGTACGTGAATCTTGATCGACAGTGAGCTTCCTTGATCTTTGATAACAACATCAGACTGTTTTTCTGGTTTGCTGCAATTGATTCTAGACAACACATGGACAATTGTATGAGATAAGAATCACAAGAACTGTGTCGGATCTTGTTTTTTGAATCCTTAATTAGTTATTATTTGTCAAGTTAGCTCTACACGAGGAGAGTGAAAAATGATAATGTTGATATTTAATAATGGATGGTGCGGATCTGCAAGAATTTGCCTTGCAAATACAGTTTAGCTACAAGAAGTTGCCTTGTAAATCTTATATTCTAAGACAAATGCAATGAAACTGGACTTAATAAATCCCATGGAATGCTGTATCTATAGTATTTTTAGTGGAAAGTTGGGAAAGATAAAGTATTAAAAGCATAAATTTATTGCATGGAGGACATATAAATATATGGTGAAATATTTATAGATTTCTTTATCTTATGAGCCAGAAAATTGTAGAGATAGGTTTGCTTTATAGCATGTGGCTCCCAGCTGATCACCTTTTGCGAAAAGCATATTAGACAAGATAATCTTTACTAAGTTCCAAAAATTCGCTCTTTCCTCGATAATATTTTCTTAACCAAAATATATCAGTGATAACACACAGCCAACTAACATGGTAACATTTATAGTGATTGCTGATTTTTTAGGTAGCCAGATATTAGAAGGTAATTTCTCAGAAATGCACATTAGATCAGCTATAATTCCACAAAAACTTTTGTTCCGAACACAGATTGGATGCCTTCTGAATACCTGCGTGTGCGCACAGAATGATGTTCCTGCAAGACCCACATTTTCACTTTTGAAAAACTCTGCACCGACTCCTTGGATTAATTAGTCCACATTGAATTTAGAAGATAGTATCTTGAATTGGAATCTAATTTATTAGTAACTGCTTAATTTCCCAGACAAGCTACAGTTTCCTGCTACTTCAGACTTCTGATTGTTGACCATCTCTCTCTCTCTGTCACACACGCACAGTGTTTAATTATGTATCATGTGCATATTTCTGGTCTTCACTATTCCCAAGGTGACTTGCTCTCGTTGTCTTTGGCTCTGCTAAAGAAAACTGAAAGTGTTAAAGATGAGCATCTTTATTAGCTGAAAGGTAATGCTTTTGAGGCAACTTTTGCTTTCCCTTTACTCTCTCATTGTGATTGGTTTTCACACACAACCAGAAATCCTAGTCCTCTAGTTAGAGCTCCCCTAAAGCTCTTAGTGCAATTCCATGTAGTGTTGGCTGATGAGCACACAAGGCCATGCGCATGAATTGAAGCTTCCTCATACTATTATTTTTTCGCTCTGTTCTCCATGTCTTTTCTGTATTCAGTATACCTTTTCTTTGGATGTCAGCTGGATTACGTCGAATACCTTTTGGACTTCCCATTGGTAGTTAAGTTTAGGATTATGTTAATTAAATTGGATTGATAATAGACTAAGAGGATGTCTGATATCTCCTGGTATTGGAGCTATTTGAAATTTATCTTTGGTTAATTTCCATTTTAATGCAAATAATGTACCTGTGATCACTTTTTTCAATTTTGTATGGTTTGTTGAAGAAGTTTGGGGAGAAATTTAAAGAAGTCTTCCCTTAGTTTGGAAATTCCCATTTTCTTTCTCCAAAAATATTGAGGGAAACTGGGAAAGATATCATCAAGGAAGTATCTTTGAGTTCCCTTGACAAAATTATTGCTTCTATTTGAGATATAACTAAATTATATCTGCTCTTGTTAAATGAAAATTTCTGTTTCTTTCCTTTCCTCTGGGAATAGCTAAACAATTTGTGTAGCTTTCGTTTCTTTTATTATTCTCCCTCCTTCCCTGTACTGGTCAAGGGGGGAATTAAACTCGATTGGTACCTGGTCATCTTAAGGTTGAGATTCTCTCTTCTTCTTTTTTCCCATTATTTTCTTGTTTTCTCTTTGTTCTTTCAGTGAAAATCTTTATTTAACACCGGCTCTTTGGCATTATTAGTAAAATCAAGATTCCATGGACCAGACCTCATTCTCTTTTTCGAAAGTATTCGTATTGATTGCATTGAGTCTTTATGCTGTCTTTCAAATAAACAAAATTTGGATCAGATTTCATGGAGATCCCACTGCTTGTGGTAGAGTTTATAATCATATTAATTGGGTGGTTTGTGTAGAGATTGGCACTCAAGGACTTGATCAAGCTGTTTCACACTGACTAGAGAACACAGAACCATATCAATCACATCTTTTAGCCGAGGAAGATAAAAATACAGTCAGAAACAGGATATGTTAGAGAACTGTCAAACAGACTTTTGTATTTAGCTTTAGCGGTGTATGGAGAACATTACATGGCAAAAACATGGACGACCCTGTCTTAATTTCCATATGTTTCTTTTCTGTTTTGATTTTACATAATTGCATTTGAAGCAATAATAACTTCCTGTATCCAGTTTTGGTTTGGTGAGATTACAAGGACCAACAAAATGACACCATAGATGTCCAAACCACCAGATATCTCGCTGCCACACCCTACGATATATAGAAACCGTAACTTCACTCTGATTTTTCCTGTTTCCTGTCTAAAACTTCCAGCCATCTGTAGAAAACCCAGTCAAGAGAGAGACCCAGATTCAGATTTGAGTTTTCTTCCTGGAGAACCCAAGCTGAAAGATTTTCTCAAGGGATGAATCTTCTCTTCTCCCTGATCCTGTGGGTTAACATGGCCTGTGGGTTTTTCATACACCACAACCCAAATTAACCTGTTGCTTCTGATCCTTTAATGATTCTCAATTTCTTACAGGATGACAGGAACATACTGCAAATAAGAATAAACCTTGTGAGAAAATTTATCACATAACATACAGAAATGGATTCAAATGATCTTGAGAGAGAGAGGCATGCAGAACTTACTCCCATGGAACATCTCCAATCAGCATCCAGTCACCATCTTTGTCCTCATAAGTAGGTGCATATTCTGATCCTTTGTAGCCTTCCCTTTCAGAGTACTCACCTGGCATAGTTACAGATTTCATCATCAGAATAATAAGAACAACATAAAGCTGCACATGCATATTTATCAAAATATTCTTACCTATGGTGAGCTTGAACATGTTCTCTAAAGCCTTTAGGAGCTCAGGGTATCCCTTGTAAACCTTTAGATCAATCTTTCTAAGGTATGGTGCTCCATCCATGCTTACTTTAACGTACATCCCAGCCGCAGCCTCGGCTTCAGCTTTCTTTGGCTGCAGGGTGTTTTTCCGGTAGGATCTGATTGGTGGCCAGCCCACTATCTGTGCCCTGCATGTTGCATGTACATGAAATGAATGAGGGCTACAATACATCATAGAAAATTCACAAAGTGTGAATCGATCTTAAAAAAAACGAAAGACCCTGAACCAAAAACAAGAAAACTTCTGACTTACTTGGGAGCAGGGGCAGTTTCTTGGTCATCATGTCGAGGATCAGATTTGCCTTTTGCTCCACGCTCCTCTCTGGTCTCTGGCAATGGTCGTTTGTTGTTTCTAGCACCAGAAACTGCTTGTTCTTCATTAGTACAGCTCGTCCCTGGCAACCCCAGTCTAAGCTCAGTTGCCTTGAGGTTTAGATCATTCTCATATGCAACACCACCTTCCATATTTTCCAACAATCTTTGTTCAAAAACAGGAACTGCTAAGAGATGATGTATACAAGACTTGGAAGTTGCTCTTGTGATTTCCTTTGGTAATGATTCTTGAGAGAAATGGTAGCTAGTTTTTCTGTGAGGGGATGCAGGTGTGAATGGAAACAAGTGTATTTTATATACAAAAGGAAGAGGTTGAGAGAAATGCCTTGTTATTCTCTCTTCAAATGCATGAATTATGGACAAAGGCAAGCTAAGCCTGTCGGTAGCAATAGCAGCACCTTTGAGGCAACCTGTCCATGTATTCAGGGGACAAGAGTGGGACAAGCACGGCCGCCCATATGGAAGACTTTTGAGAGCAAATTTTAAGCGGGAACGGTCAAGGTGAGTTACTGGGGTTGTGGGAGGAAAATCAGGAACGTTGGCTCCTTAGAACGGAAAAGATGAGGAAACAGCTCCATATGGGCGATGGGGTCCGCATGGTAGGTCGGTGTGGACATGGTATGGCCATGTGGGGGCTGGAATTTGATGTGTAGTGGCCTACATGACATGTAGGATATCGTGTGGACATGGTCAGCCATCCTCTTATTAATGCCCAATAAAAAAATTAGTAGTATATGTCTTTTGTAATGATTGATTAATTTGTGTCATTAGCTAAAAGAATAAGAGAACCTTGAGTAATTAAGTGAATTCAAACGGGTCTAATTATAATTAGCTTAAATATCTCAAAGTCCAAAGCAGCTCATTCTTTTAATATAAACCTTCCACATTACCACCATGATGACCATACCATGGTGTAATTATTAGCTAATCTTTTCTCAACAAACAGCATCATGATTTCTTGGGATGTTTTAATTTGAAATGCAGTTAACGGGCAGTTTAGAATTGCGTTTTATGATACTTTTTAAAATAAATTTTTTATTTTAAAATATATTTTTATATATTTTTGACATCCCTATATTAAAATTATTTATTAGCACTAAAATAAACATCAATTTAATTCTTTTAAAAAGCTAAAAGCATTTTTAAAAATAATTAAAAAAAAAGAAGAAGCATAAGATGAAGTTGTGAAGTGCTTTTCAATGCCCCCACAGAATAATTCTGTGGTATGTGTTCTGGTTAACTCATGGATTTCACAGTTAATAAAAAGTGATGGTTTGCCAATAAAGCAAATTAAAGAGTGTAGAATTCCAGGGTGCAGCATAATAGCACCTTCCCCGTTTGGGCTCAGAGGGGTGAGTCCCACTCGGTCCACTGGTCTGAATCTGTGCGTAGGATGATCATTTCCAAGCTGTGCAGCTCTGCAGATTACCAACATCAGGGTCCATTCCTGCTGCTGCACCACCCGTGCGCCTTAAAATGTTGTTCAATAATTGCCATCTTGATTTTTTATGAAACATTTTACACAGCTTATATTCGATGAAACATCATGGAATACTCTTGTTCCTATTTGAAACATTTTACACGTCATTGTCTTCTTCCAATTTTTTCTTTGTTCCTCGAAATTTGAATTACAAGTGAAAGCAATTTTTTATGCTCTTTTTTTTATATAGATATAAAGTTCAAGTATTTTTGTGTGTGTGTTTGCTAATTAATTAGACCATGCTATATACATAGATAAGCTCTTTATTTGTTCAATGTCAAGAAACGAAGTGCTCACAATTAAGTGGCTACGCTACAGAAGATCCTTCGACATACGTAATTTATTGTTGTAATGGACACGTATTGCAAGTAATGTGGTTTAATATAGGTTTGCCTTCAAAGCCTAGAGACAATTGTTGAAAAAAACATAGCATTAAAGTTTCGTATAACCAGGTTAATTAAAAAATATATTAATATATGCTTTACAAATGGTAAGAGCGTGTTTGATAATATGATAATAATTATTTTTTAAAGAGCTTTTCATATAGAAATACATCTAATAATACTTTTTTATTTTTTTAAATTTATTTTTAACATCAGTATATTAAAATAATTTAAAAACATTAATATATATATATAAGTAAAAAAAATCAAAATTCTAAGGAGTTGATATTTTTTTTAATTAACAAAAAAATCAATTTTAAAAAACCTATTTAGTTGTTATACCAAACCAAGAAATTAATGTACAAATACCTAGCATCTAGCCTCACATATTTTTTTTTTTTTTTTGGGGTGGGTGCTCCCTGGAACAAAGCATCTAAAAGAATGTGGTTTTAATTTTATGGTAAAAAAACAAATTACTATAGAAGATGAAAGGTAAACGTTGCCTCGTGGGTACCAGGGAAGGGAATTAAATGTTTTTTTCTTACTCGGCCCAACCTTATATGCACAAGCTTGTTACTCTTTATTTGTTGGTTATTAGCTCATATCAATATCAATATTCACTATATAAATACTAAAAGAATTTTTTATTTTTTTAATGTGGGATTGAAAGTTTATTAGTATATATACTTTATATTCACAAAAAGAAAGTTGTGATTTTTCAATGTGGGATAAAAAGAACTTTTTTTGTTTAAATACTTCAACTTAAAAAAAAAAGATGATATCTTTTCAATGTAGGATAAACTTTTTGAAATAATATTTTATGAGGTTATTCCGGACTTATAACCTAATTTATGGGTTTAACAAGTTAACTCTATTAACTCGATATTTTTTCCTTTTTCTAATTGATGTTTTTTTTCCTTCTCAATTTCATCTTTCAATATTGGGTTGATTAGAAATTAGGCTTCGTGATTTGTTTTGGTATACTTATTATGAGGTTATCTCTATCTCATGACTTAGGTCATGAGCCGGTTTGACGAGTTGAACATGGTTGACTCGAGTCATTTCTTGTATCTTTTTTTTATCATTTTTTTTAACAATTTTATCTTTTAATATTGGGTTGATTGAGAATTAAACTTTATAATTTGTTTCAGTTTTTTTTTCTATTGGGTTATCTTGGTTTCATAACTCGAGGTGTGAGTTTGGTTGGTTAATCCAAGTTGACTTGGGTTATTGTTTTTTGTTTTTTTAAAATTTTTTTTCATATCCTTCCTTTAATATTAGGTTTGTTGGAAATTAAGTTTCTTAATTTATTTTGATTTGATTTATATGTGCTTATTTTCTCCAAATTTTTCATTGTAAAGGGTACTATAGTGGTGGAAAATCTGTAACTTTCTTTTTTTTTAGAAAACAAGTACCTTTTCTTATATTTATTTTCTATTTATACTTGATATTTTTATCATTTTACAATTGCTCTATTCATCACCCTTTTTTTTTTCTTATCTTCATTTTTTGTAATATTTTTTTAGTTTTTCCTCTTTTTTTGTAAAAAATATTATTTTTATTCTTTACACTTTGAATATTTATCACTTTACACTTAGCCATTTTATACAATTCTTTTTGTTCTTGTCTTTATTTTTTTGTAATTTGTTTTTTTTTTATTTTTTTTACACCTTTTGTTTTTCAAAAAATCCTTATACAAAGATTAAAGAAATAATGTTTCAATGCAGTAATTGCAATATTGTCCTTTTTTTTTTACTATGTTAAAAATAAGTTTGAAATCTTACATGTCTTTATTAACATATATGATTTTCACTATATTTCATTATATATAAGCATTGATTTTTTGATTCACAGTTATATTTTTTACTTTCTATAAAAAAAAACATGATAATAACACCTACACGTTAATTCATTTTTGTTAGGAGAAAACAATTATTCGATCTGCAGCCATGCGAGTTAAATAGATGCATTAACACCTTTTTTTTTTGCTTTTATTAATAGAGATGGTTCTGAATTTATTTAATTAAATTCATGCATAAGCTTTTTTAATTTTTAATTTGAATTTTTATTGTAAAAAAAAACATTTAAAAATTTTTCATATATATTTTTTTAAAAAATATTATTCTATCCGTTGTGAAATGCACGTCAAATAACTAGTTTGACTATAAACATTGCAACTTTAAGGTATTTAATTTTTATTATATATTGACATGTAGTATGTTGATGTATTTGGGCATATGTGCATAAATGTTTTATTATTATTGTTATTGCTATTTTTATTATTTGATATAAATGTATGCATTTTTATTTTTATTATTTGAGTATATGTTTTTATAAATTTGTGAATTAATTGCTTCTAATTGTAATTAACTGATACAAAATGTCTACTTTACATCCTTATTATTAACAAAAATTATTTGGAGAGAGAAAATAATTGTCTACCTCCTCGTAAAGTATGTTCCCATGAATAATAATTTTTATTATTTTTTTAATATTGGTTTTATTTGTTTTTTTAACATTAAATTTAATAATAATTAGTTTCATAATTTATTTTGATTTACTTTCAGGTTAACTCAATTGATTTAAGTTTTTTTATTATTGATTTTTTTTCTAATTTTATCATTTAACATTTGAATTGATTGAATATTAAACTTTATAATTTGTTTATGTTTGCTTTTTATAAAATTACCACAATCTTATAATTCATATTTAATAAGTCAACCTGAGTTTATTTGAGTTTTCATTTTATTTTTTAAATTTTATTTTAAATTTTAATTTTCAATTTTAGATATTAAAAATAAAATTTAAATATGTTTTTTTATTTATTTTTATAAGATTATTACTATCTTTGGACACAAGTAAACTATAGTTTTTTTAAAAAAAACTATAGTCCACGCATTGGTGCCAAGTGGATACAGAATGAAAACATCAACAATTAACTAATTGATTCCAAAAGCACTTGATTAATAAATGTTTTAGGATTCAGCACTCACATAGAAACAATTAAAATAGATATATATTCAAATAGCAAAAATAAAAGTACAAACAATTAATTAAAAACAAAACAAAACGTTCACACATAAATGACCAAACAAGTTAGCATGTCACTTTGTAATATATATGATGGAATTTAACAAAATTATTTTATTTGAATTCAAGAGCAGTAAAAATAAAGATAAAGATATCGAAATGGAAAAAAAAATAAAAAAGTTTCCTATATATATATATATTAAAAAAACAATTGAAATATATCCAAAGTTCCTCAATATGGTCTACCACGTGGATTGAGAAATGGACCTGGATCGATCATAAAAAAAAAAAAGATAATTTTTTTTTTTTAGTAATTATCCCAAAAACATTTTCAAACCTCGAAAGATCTTATTATATTCAGGAATCATTAATAAGCCAGTACAAATGTTTGAGCTGGAAAGTGTCTTCTGTCTTGATTTGGACAGCAACATCAATGTAATCTGTACAAAATTCGCTAAATTCTGTGGTGCAGGACCATTGACCAAATAAATATGATAGCTGTTTGATAGCTACCAGATCGACTTTGTGCTCGGCACGTGGACAATCAACAGGAGTAACTGCCTACATGGCAATGCCCAACAGAAGAATCATATATTTTTATAGACTGTAACAG
This sequence comes from Populus trichocarpa, assembly GCF_000002775.5. NCBI lineage: Eukaryota > Viridiplantae > Streptophyta > Magnoliopsida > Malpighiales > Salicaceae > Populus > Populus trichocarpa. Next base: position 10,488,722 of record NC_037294.2, on the reverse strand, counting down.
TACAATAATTATTTTATTCTTGAAAAAACTTTTTAAATATTGTTTTTTTGAAGTAAAATTATATTTTTCCTCGGTTAATTTATTATTTGATAGTTTTTCAGGAACTTTATTATTTTTCTATCATATTTATGCAAAGTAAAATGACTTTGTTGTTCTTAAAAGTAAAACATCATTTAATAATAATATTACTATAATATTATTATTATTACTACTATTAATATCATTTTTATAATTATTTTTTTATTTTATACTTCAATATTAGTTTTTTAAAATAAAAATAATTATTTATATTTTATTTAAATTTATTAAATAAATCAATTCATATTAGGTTAGTTTTTATATATTTTATTGGAAATTTATGCTACATGAAGATTTAAAATAAAAAATTTAACAATTTATCTTTCTACCTAGGCTTAATGATTTCTTTTATGTTTTTTAAAATATAGTTCGGCCCGGTCGCTAAATAAACTAGTTCGCGTCTATTTTGAAGTATTTAATCCACACAATTTTTCGAGGTTGGACACGTGTATGATATGACTTATCAATGAAATGGAAAAGGGCCCCAGGCCGGCAAACTTTGACTGAGTACTTATGACATGGACCCTTACAACAATGGTGGTGCACCCGGATTCTGATTCATGTCTGGTTGTACGAAAATAGACGAGTGGCAGTGATCGGTATCGAGATTTACTACAGTATATTTTTGTATTTTAAAAATATTTTTATTTATTTTAAATTAATATATTTTAATATTTTTATATCATTTTGATGTGTTGATATCAAATATTTTTTTAAAAAACTAAAAAATTAATTTTAATATATTTCTAAATAAAAATTATTTTAAAAAATAACTATAACTATACTCCTAAATAAACCTACTAGCATTGTAATTGTTTGGTCAGTGTTTTTTTTTTATTTTGTTCATACCTATCCTTTAGCCTTCAGCTTTATTACACGTCATGGTCTTGGACCCCGGTGCAGTTGCTTAGAGAGCGATTTTTAACAAGAAAGAAAAAAACATCTTTCACTTTTTACACGAGATTCGTGATCATCACCATTTTGAACTTCTCAAGTTAGGCATGATTGAATTTGTACCGAACTCGTATGTTGTTAGTGTCCATGCTACAAACAGTTATACTTGACTTTGACTTTATTTGAGTGATAAATATATTTTATTTATAATTTTATAAATGTACTTTTTATCTTTAATGATTAACAAGTTCACAAGTAGAGATAAAGTCTCTTTAATAAAAGTATTTTGTAAAAAAATTATAATTATAAACATTTTTATTATAATAAAATATTGTTTTTAAATATTCATAGTTAATACTCTATTAAAATTAGATATTAATTATACCATTGCATATTATGTTTTTTTATTTATAAATAAAATTAGTTGTTTTCATACAATAAGGTATGAATACTTATTAAATAATGAGTACATTGAACTAACTCATCTAATGATTCCATATATAGAGATTATATATATATATGTTGAAAGACTCGCATATCAATTATGTAAGTGATCATTTAACTTGATATCACTAAATTATATTATATAGAAAATACTATGTTTTTTTGATTACTTGTTGCTTTAATTGAGGGTAATGAATATGAAAATGTTGGATATAATATAAATCATATGAAGATATTTTAATAATCAAGAGACAATTCATTGCCTATGTAAATTAGAAAATAAATATTTCATATGTTCTTAAATAATATTAATTATAAAATTCTTGTGTAATGTGGAATGAGATTTTAAAAAAATTTTCAATCCTGTTCAAATAATCTATAATTATTATGTTGAGAACAAATATGATCTAATAGAGCAAATGCACCTCATGCTTAAATTTCTAAATTAAAACATTTTAGATAAAATAATAATAGTTATATTGAAAAACTAGTTACTAAAAGGTTAAGTTAAATTAAATATGACTTTTCTAATACTTGAGAAATTGTGATATCTTTCTAGACATCACACTTAATATTTAAATATAAATCAATTAATTCATAGAATTGAAAAGAACTTAAATTATTTAATTTATTTAATCTTATTTTAATTAGGATTATGCTTTGTATTTAGACCAACTTATTATGAATTTAATGGATCACACATATTAAGAATTATTGGTAAGAAATTAAAGTGGAGTGGTTAATATTTACAACCTGATTACAAATGAGTTTTAGAAATTGAGGATTAAGATGTAATTAATGCATAACAATCCCTCTCTTATAAAAAAAAGTTTAGGAGATTTTTAACCTGACAATTTGTGTAGAATATCATTAGAAGCTGAACAATTAGATAACTTGTAATTTGCGACAACTCAATATTAAAGAAGTAATCGAAAGCTAGAAGAAAAAATTGATACCTGGATAATTTAACGGTTTATGATTCATAACAATTTAATTTTGAAGAGTTTTTCAAAATCTGGAAAAAGTATTACTTTTTAAGTAATTTTCGTTTAAACCCCATATAACCCTAAACTATTTAAGAATCCTGAAAAATTTAAAATTAGCGTTTTTTCTGGCTGCATGTTTAATTTGTTTTTTTTTTTATTATTAAAGAAACACAACACATGAGTTTGCTGTATACGAGCCTACTGCGGACCGGACAAGATGATTTTACTGGTACTGCTGCTTGTTGCATTAGCATAGATGCATTGAACATGACAACAATAGATTCCTCCTCCTTAAGACAAGACTTTCCCCCTTCAAATTTCATAAAATATATAGTCTCTTCCGCTAAACAAACACTGTGTTTATTATAATGTAGGTGCAGCCTTTAAGACTTTCTCGGGTTTCCACTTGGCTACTATACAATATCATTGAAAAATGAGAAATTTCTGTGAAATACATACAAAAATTCATTGCAGCAACCAGTGATCAAACACGATCATTTATACCAGCCAAAACCAATAATTTTGATCTGCTAAACGTTTTCTGTGCATTTTTCTTTTATGGAAACATAACTCTCCGATACTGTGTCGACGATGCAAGTAAAATCCGAGGATTAGAACTTGCAACTTCTTAAAAACAAAATTTCCAAATCAATCAAAGCAGATTGCGTGCCTGGGACCTGGGCTTATATGTTATAATCATACCCAGTGAAACTTCCTTGTACCTAGGCTAAATGAAAAAGAATAATACTGCATGCATGCACATAAAAAACTTGATTCGTAGAATAATATCTTGTGGTTACAATGAAACAGACACGCCAGGCCAGGCTACAGGATGGCATGGACTGGATTGCTTGATTTTATGCTCTCTTAGCTCTTAGCAAGTCGGTGATGGACGATCTTTGCTCTTTTAGTGTAGCTTAATCGGTGCTGCTTAATTATCCTCGAAAAAAACGAAACAGATTAATATCTAAGCATGAATATGTATGGACTCTAACAAGCATTATGGGCTGTAGTAAATGTCCAAGAGTAACCAGACGAAGTGAAAGCTTGAAGAGGTGGAAATAATTTCTTTGCTTCGAGAACACCCATGAACTCAACGTCGGCAAAACGACAGTACAGCTTAGCTAGAGTATAGTACTACTGGTCCCAAACAAGCCACCACATATTGGAAATAGAAATAGTCATCCAACTCATCCACAGGTCCCCCACCGACGACGGGAGGAGAAGTTGAGAAAAATAAAATTGGGCAGGCACCTTTCCCTGCATTAAATCCGTGGGCTTTCTCTTATTAATTTCGAACTCTTGTACATTCACCTCTAACCCCCGAAGGACCACATTTGCACTGGAAAAAGGGTCCACCTTTGTTTTCCTTGCAAATATTTAATATTTCGGATGTCCAACTCAACTCGTGTATTTCACCATAATCATTGTTGGACCAAAACCTTGTGTTTAATGGCTTGCTCAATATCCCACCCACCTCGCCCTCTAATCAAACATTAATTGCATGAGGCACCTTGATGATGATGTACGCTGACAAATATATATACAGTGAATTTTATCCAATAAAATATTACCTTGCTGTATCTATCAACAAAATCACTAATGAATTGAAAAGTCATCAATAACTTTAAGGAAGTTTTTAAATTTTTTTTATTAAATTAAAAATTTAAATTAAATAATATCAACAAAAAAAATTAATATTTAATTATTTATCAGTAAAACTATCGATAAAATACCTTAATAAAAAGACCAGAATCCATCATTTCATAACAGACATGCATTTTCTTCTTTTTCTTCTTCTCTCTTCCCCTTATGTAAAAAACAACCAATGTCCTTTCTTTCTTTCTCTTCTCTCTTCAACTTTTTTTTTTCTCCACGCGCATATATGTCTTATCCTCTCCTTTTCTTCTCTCTTCTTAATTTTTTTTAATTAACATACTTTATGAATTGGTTTTACCTTTTCTCTTCTCAACTTCACTCACAATTAAATTTAGGTAAGATTTTTTTTTCTTCTTTTTTTGTGTTTTTTTTTTTGCATTATATTTGTTATTTTATTTTTAAATTTGTATGTTCTTAATAATTTTATGAATGTTGTTGTAAGATTTGTTTTTTCATATGAGATCAATTTTGTTGGATTTTAGTTAGATTTTTTTAAATTTTGTTGTTCAATTGTAATTAAATTAATTTATTTTTTGTTGGATTATGGGTTATAGAATAAGTTTTCTAGGTTAGGTGAAAATATTTTTTAGTTGATTTATTTATTTGTTGTTGTTGTTGTTTATTTTTTAGTATTATTGAGTATTACTATTTTTCTAGTTCTGTTAAATAGATTTTTTTTAAATATTTTTAATAATTATTGACGGTATTATCGACAAATTAAGTCTGTTAGTATATCTAAAGAGTTGAAAAAGAATTACTATAAATGTCATTGTGCCGCTGTTTAATCACCGACCGAATTGCATACAATATTTTTATTGTTTATATGACAAAATTTCTAAGAAAAATACCGACAGAATGAAACAAATAATTTTTTTAGTATTTTTTTCTGTCAATAAATCTATTGTTGATGGAATGATAGTATAAACACTGATGAAATAGAAGGGTAACTAAATTAACCCAATCACTTCGAACAATTTCTTTGGAGTAAATTGTTAGAAATAAGAGAGATAAGTTTTTTTTTTATAAAAAAAGAGTAGGGATGATAATAGTCAATCATAAATAAAGTTATACGTGTTTAAAATTAAAGATATTAGATAATATTTATGCAGCAAGATAATTAAATACCACTTTTTTTTATAATGACAAAATTTTTGTATCATCAATGCATGTGTTCACTATGCCTTTTACAAGGTTAACTTGGATAATATACATACCGCCTTAATTTTTGAAATAATCACTACAAAACATGCATCTCTTTCAATTTCACGTGCCTAACAAAAAAAACACCTTAAAAAACTAATATATGAGTTAAAAGTATTTTATAGCCAAGTATTCATATTCATTTTCTATGGAAATATTAATAAATAAATAAAACGTGGACAAATGGTAGTGATTTATTAAAAAAATTCCAAAGACATGGATTAGAAAACATTTCCTTTTATATTATCCCAGGCAGAAACATTCTTTTAATTACAAAGTGAATTTTGGTAATATAGAAAAAGTTAGACGCTAATTTCGGTAATAATTATATGCACTAATAAAAGAAAATGATCAGGTACATGTCTCGTAATGAGGGGTACCTCGATCCAATTCAAATCATTATGGTTTTTTTTTCCTGGTCTACATTTGATTATGGTCAAAGTGGGTAAAAACACATCCAACCTAAGCGAGTGATATATACCTAACTAGATTATTAGTTCATGCTAAAAAAAAAAACATTCAAGCGTTTTTAATATTTTTTTAATTATAAAATTAAATATGATACCTATTAAATATTATTTTAAAAAAATATTAATACGGTAATATGGTAATATATTAAATGATATTTTTTTAAATATTAATATAATAATATATTAGATCAATTCGAGTTAACTTATTAAATTTATAATTATTCGGTTGTTGAAGGATGCAATTAAAAAAAATATTTAATTAAAAAATGATCAAAAAAATAAATCGAGTAAACTCGCCAAACTCGCTATTCAGGTCATAAGATTAGAATAACCTCATATATAGCAAATAAAAAAATTATGAAACCCAATTAAAAAATTATTCAACTAAAAGAGTATAAAAAAATAAATAGGATCAACCTGCTAAACTCATGTTTAAGGCGCGCAAAAAGATCAGAATAACTCTATAAAAAATAAATTGAAACAAATTATTAAGCATAATTTTTAAAACAATCTAATATTGAATGATAAAATTAAAAAAAAAATTGAGTTATTGAAGGGTAAAATTTAAAAAAAAAAACACAAAACACAATTTTAATTAATAGTATTTTATTGGTGTAGTTGGAATGTTTTAGCCATATATATTATTTAGTATTTTATTAATAAATCAGGTGTCATCGTAATTTTAAATTCGATTATTGTTTTGATAATTGTGATACAAATTTATCAAAGTTGATTTTGACAAAGGTGATACTCAAATCTAACCAACTCATCTTACTTAAAAATATTCGAGTAGAGAGGAATTTAGTTTTTATACACAAAAGTTGGACAAAGATACATACACTTATCGTATTTTGATAAATGTACGTACATCAACCTAGCTCCTCTATATATACAATAATCGAGATAAATGATTTTCTTTGGATGATCTTCGCAACGTGACCTTGTGGTCGGGAATGGGAAGTTAGAATCCAAAATTCCCAACGTGACATTAAGGCAAGTTTCAGACAAGAAGATTTCAAGCACCGAGTAAAGTTGATAGGAAGCCTAATAAGCAGGTACACGTGTGCTTATGTCTGGTGGGATGGATCAGATGATCAGAATCAGAATCAGAATAAGAGGAGGAGGAGGAGGTAGGCTTGCCTGGTTGTCAGGTCTGATCAATTGACAGAAAATTAGATGATCTTGCTAGCCCGTCGAAGTTATCTGTCTGCGTTTCCTACTTCGAAGATAGACCAGGAATGCTTGTAGCAGGAGAAGCCACGTCTGTCTATCAAAGACCATTCATAGGATGGCTTCCCTTGTAAACAATGGCCGGAGACAGTAGGACCCAAATGAAGCTGCCAAGCAACAACACCATGAAATATGAATGATCGTCCATGTATTGGACCTATTTTGCTCTTCATTTGTCTTCTCTGAGTTTGATATCGAAACCCTTTTATCGGTAACAATGAAAAATATATATACCACAAAAAAAAAAAAAACAATGGAGTTTAGGAATCTGTTTTAGCAGTGCAGATAAAATCTTAATCTGTTTTAGCAGTGCAGATAAAATCTTATGTTTTCTTTTAATTCTATTCCTATTTTCAGACTTCAATAAAAACAGAATGAATAATGAATGATCTCGAAGCTCTCATCTGGAATTGCCCAAAATATTATTTGGAGTAGAAACAACCTATTTAACTGAATAAAAAACTAAAAAAACATCAAAGGTTTAACCAGGAGGGTTTCAATGGGCTTCGGAATTATACAAGTGGGCTTAAATGCCACTACGGGGCTCGTAATTGATCTTACCATGTACGATAAAAAAGGTTGAAGGATTCAATTTCGAGTCATTATTCGATCAAATATTTGACAGACATGAAATGAAAAGTCTGACTGTTGTTGATAACTTTAGAAAACAATGAAAGCGAAAGGCAATCAAAATCACTAATAAGCAGTGAATGGGAACAGCTACTTATTTCGAGTAATGTTAGGTAGAGAAGGAGTGTCAGCTCAATCAGTGAACAAGAACAGAAGTAACTTACTAGCCTTCAGGGTTTAGATAATAAATAAATAAATAAAAAATAGGAGAAAGAAGAAATAGTAGCTTGTTTACAATACGAATTATAAAAACAAAAGTTACTGAGTTGGCACGGATGGCACGGACAGGATAATCACTGGCACAACAGTGCTGACCCTATGAAACTCTGGTCTGGTCATGTCAGGGTTGTCGGCTATATATAGTGATTGATTAAGGAAAAATGAAAAGGTAAATTAGCAGCATATAAAAACTAGATTAGCAGCAGAATATTTAGTTTCCAGATATTGGATTTATTGCGAGAAATATGATGGGCAACATGGGTCCCTTGGGCAGGGCCTTCGAACCATTATTCACCATTAGTTCATGGTCCAAATTTGGGCTCCGTACATTATCAAGGTATATGTCACTTTTGCTCTTTATATATATATATATATATATATATATATATATATATATATTAAAAGGAAAATATTTTTTTATATATTTTATCTAATTGTCTCTTTGAGCTGGTGAGATGATCCCTCTTATCTTTGATGTTGGGTCTGCATGCATGCAAATACTGATCTAACAGCTGATGCTGGAAGTTCGTCCCTTGGAAGAACGTATATGATGGACTTCCTTGATTTTCTGCTATATATTATTGTTGTAACTATGCAATATTGTGGTATCACTTAAGCCAGTGATGATAACCTAATTAAAACCCATTTCAATATAAGAAATACAGTCTGTAAAATGGTAGCTGAACAAGTAAAAGCTGACATTTGTGTATTAAAGATCGATCCCGTGTATATTCAAATCTTCAGAGAAACCGCATGTCTGCAAGGTGGCATTGAGCCATGATGAAGCAAAATAAAAATAATGTAAAATAAGTAAGAACATGTTGAATAGAATAAGAAAAAAGGATCCATTTAGGTAGCGTAAAAGTTCTGTAACCAAGAAATTGATTCGCTTTATCTCCTTTAAAAAAGCTCTGTGATCCTTTTTGTCAACCGCAAGTGGATTTGGTATCCTCTTCTCGATTTCCGTTCACTTAACAGGATGGAATTCGTTTATCTTGTCCTATCTCTGTAATCATTCCGGGACTGTAAACATATCATCACCAGTTACCTCAAGCTGTGCATAGAAAAGAAAAGAAAAGAAAAAAACACTACAGCTTTTGCTGACTTGATTATTTTCCTGTAATCAATTATATCAGATTGTTTATTTAGAAAAGTGTTAGCTATCGATCACTGGCATAAAACCGCGTTGGTTAGGCCAGAGAAAAAGATAATCAAGGAAATGGTCTGGCAGGCTGGCCAGGCTAATTTTTAACTGAACATTCCAAGCAAAGAGAACCGGTCAGCCCCCACCATGGTATTCAATGTCTCAGGTTCGCCAACATCTGGAATATTATTATTGCGAGGGAAGATCCTCATATATTGCATCAGTAGGGCCAGACCATATTGAAATGATGAACAAAAACTAGATTAATGCATGATCATAATTCGTCTGATCAAGTTATTTACATATGCACTATTAGTATAATATGATATGTGTCTCGCAAAGCTATATCAAAATGTTAATTAATCATTTCGAAGACCTTTTTCTAAGAACATGTGGAACCCTAAAACAAATGCCGCCAGGTTAGTAGACACGCACCCTTTGACCAATACTGCACACAGGAACTCTTTTGAGACAGGTAGTTAGTAGCTTAATTTCAAAATGATGAGGCAGTGACTTAATTTTTATTCCATGTTAAATTATCGATCAACCTTAATTTGATACTACTTTTAATGTTATATTATGGAGTAACACAGAGTCTATGTCATATGGATAAGTAATATATAGAGTATATTTGAAAGTGTGGTTGCGGTTGTTTTTTAAAGTGTTTTTCATGTTGAAATGTATTAAAATAATATTTTTTTATTTTTAAAAATTATTTTTAAAATTAAAGAATTAAAAAGATTCAAAACATTAAAAAAAATTTAATTTTTAATAAAAAATTTAAATTTTTAAAAAACACAAACTGCCATGCATTTCCAAACAGTCTGGTATCAAGGCATACCTGTCATCTAAGCCCGCGAGAAGAAGACTCGTGATTTAACAACTTTACCAAGTAAAAAAGGCATGTAAGGGAATTTGGGCAGGTACAGAGATATTTTAAGCAAAAAACCAAATATCTTATTGTTCCCCGTGGCTGTATCTGGAATATTGTGGCCAAGAAATGACCACCGGACCACTTAGTTAGATACATGATGTTTTCACTTGGTTAGGTCGTGGCGTGTGTCAGGACCACCTTAAAAATACACTAGCTAGCTAGCAACTTAGGCCAGTACTGCATTGTGAATTGGAGTGTTTTTCTTACATTCAAGATTATCTCCAGTGGGAGTCACTTTCTTGACTAGATGAGGAGTTGTTTGGGGCTTTAAAAATCAAGAAAACAAGGACTGCGCGCTCGTTTCTTGTATTCTAATATGATCTTGACTCAAGCCGACGATCAAAAGATAAAAGGCGTATGTTTCTTAGTTAGAGAGTGTTTAGGGAAGACGTGGCTGGGAGTGGCTAAGACGGGGATAATTATAAAGAGAGAAGGGTTAGAAAGAAAACGATCAAGAATGGGGTTGGGAGATGTTGATGGGGCACTTGGACACAGCAAGGGTTAGGGATGTTTCCTTCTCGTGGGGATGTGACCTGTCTGCAACTCACCACCGCGCCATCTTCATAGGCTTTAGAATTTGTGATGTTGAAGAGTACGTGAGAGCTGCTAGTGGTAGATGTTCAAGTGTTCTTGCAGGGGAATTCTTGCGCTATGAGCGACCCTAATTTTGTACCTATTTTCCTTGTGCTAACATCCAGATCACCTTACTGGAAATATATGGCACAATCTTTTTTTATAAATATTTTTTTAATGAATGGGACCGTAATATTTGCACAAGTCACAGGCGTTAATAGATTTACCGCGATTTTTTTCATATAAAAAAATTTAAGAATACTTATTAATGTGTTTTTTAATAAAAATATTATTGACACGATGATATTTGAAATGATATGTTTTAAAAATAATATTGAGACGATGATATATTATATTAATCCTGGTTAATTTATCAAACCTATGACCTCAGTTATAAGACCGAGATAATCTTATAAAAAATAAATCAAAATAAATTATAAATATCAATTCATAATCAATCCAAAGTAAAAGGATGTAATTGAGAAAAATATATTAAATTAAAAAAAATGACAACAAATAATTTGGATCATGAGATTGGGATAACCTGTAGAAAGAAAATTTAAAAAACTATTCAATTAAAAAAAAAAAAATTGGGTCGACCTGCTTAACCCGCGAATAATGTTATGAGATCAGGATAAACCTTTAGAAAGCAGATCGAAAAAATATGAAGCCCAATAAAAAAAATTAATTTAAAAAGGACTTAAAAATTGACCAGCATCAACTTTGGTCAACATGTCAAACTTGCGATTCGGGTCATGAGATCGAGATAACTCTATAGAAAAAAAAAAACTATGAAGTCTAATTTTTAATCAACCAAATGTTGAAGGATCAAATAAAAAAAACAATTAGAAAAATCAGCAAAAAAAACTACATGATTCAACATAGATTAACCTATAATTAAACCTGCAACCTATCTCATGAGAAAATGATAAATTCATATAAAGAAATAAAAAAATTAAAAAATCTCACTTCAAATAGATTTAATGTAGAAGATTGTAATCAAGAAAAGAAACTAAATCTATGAAACTAATATATAACCTAATTAACACAAAAAAATGAAACATAATTTTTAAAATAACCTAATATTCTAGTAACGAAGGATAAAGTAAGAAAACAAAATAAATAAATAAATAATATTGGGTTGTTAAATAGTAAAATGAAAATAAAAAAATAAGAAAACAAAATAAAAAATAAATAATATTGGGTTGTTAAATAATAAAATTAAACAAGGAATCCTTTTGATTTCATTTTAGAGAATACTCCATATATAAATTCCAAATCATATGCATAAGATGTTCTCTATATATATTCAGTAAATAACCCCCCGAACCCGAATAATCTGTGGTTTTGCATGTCATGCTTGCAAGTTTTATTTTATTTTTATAAATCCCATTTTTCTTGTTAGTTTTGCCGATTGGTATCAATTAGAATAAAATCATACTACTGATTTGTTTTACAAGAAACTAAAAGTGCAATTGGACCAAGTACGTACGTATGACAACAAATTGTCATTACTGAAGATACAAATCTTGATATATAGTTCAGCTTTCATATATTCCATAAGTGTTTGGAAATATGTTACTGTTGCTTTCATGAGTTTATATTTTATAATAATAATAATAATATTTTTCTCGTCAACACATCTAAAATGAGTGGCCTCGCAGTTGGAAATTAGAAGGGGGGGTATATATATATATATATATATATATATATATATATATATATATATATATATATATATATATAGGTTGTTTTTTAATTATAATTTAATATTGAAATGCAAAGTTAATCGGTTTGAATCTTAAATTTTATCATAGAATTACTCAAGTGATTCTAAATTTGCATTACAAAATTACGTGCGTATCAATATTATTAAATATACTTCATATAAATAGTACTTCAACTGAATAATTAGTAACCAAATAATTAAAATATCTTGAATATAAAATAAACTTAATAACTTAGAAAGTAAATACTTATATTCATAAAGTGATTCATACTCTAATTACATCCATGAATTATAACTCCTTGAAAACAAAACATCTTTTTGGTATTTTTTAATTTATAGAATTGAAATTGCAAGTTTACTAATTACAAAGGAGCCTTAATATTGCCTACAAAGTTATCGTATGTTATTCTATTGCCTATGAATTATCACCTACTAGTTTCAGGTTTGAAAAGCCATGAGAACTTGATAAAAAATGCAATGCATTGATATGAATTTGAATTGTTGTTCATTGTTGCTCTCCTTTTGGTTGCCTTGTTTTATTTTTTAAATAGAGAAGTTCAACATAACTTCTAGTAAATGCCTACTCACTTTATTTACGTAATTTTTGGTAACTACCTATTCGTTCTATTCAATGTAACTACACACTCATTTGTTGTTTTAAAGATCTTGTATCATGTAAACTCTTTATATCTTTCATTCACCATTCATATTCAAGTCTGGTTTTTGCAATCAAGTTTGACATGTTCCTTCATGTTTTTCCTGATTTAAACTTCATAACTTTTTGGTCAATTTTTTTTGTATATAACACTTATTCCCCCAATCAAACAACCCATTATTAACTGATTTGTTTCTCAAATTAGAAGTTAATTTGCAACTGAAGAGACTTTAATATATTATCTATATTTATATCAATTAGTTTTCTTATGATAATTTGAATTTTTTAATTTTAGTTTTTTTCCCTTCATTTAGAACCCTTTAATTTTTATTCTCTTACATCTTGAGATGATTTTGATCTTAGATTACACTTCATTTCTTTTATCTTTAATCCTTAACTTGAATTTAGTGTTTCTTCTTTGAACTCTAGATCTTCTTTTTCTAGAGTCTAAACTGTCCAGTAAATTAAATAATATATATATTTCTTTTTGGTTTTCTAACTCAATTTTTTGAAAAATTGATATTTCATGTTCTGTTAATCTTTGGAAAATTGATATTTCAATATTATTGTCCTTGCAATTTGCTATTCTGTTTTAACTTATCAAGAAACATATCAATCACAGAAAAGAACAAAGCATGGTTAATTAATTTGTTGAACAACAGCTGTAAAAATGCAATTAATATAGATGAATAGATTGATAGATTTGCCCTTGCATTGTACGAATTATTGGTTCATGTGCTAACATTCATATTGGAAGGTTCCTAGAAGAATATCACCATAAAGTAAGAGCGTGCATTGAATGATATAATGGCATATGAGTGAGTCGTGCATTGTATGCTACCCCACGGATAGATCGATGGAAAAGATTATTATCAAGTAGAAAAGAAAATAAAATTGTGAAATTCAAATAAAAAAATTGAATGTAAAGGGAAGTACTTAACTAGAGAGATTAATATATATACACACACACCAAATGAAAAATTTAAAGATAGGTGGTGATCCAATTGTAAGAGTTTGGTATCAAGAGATTTGCTCGCTCTGTTGTCTCAGGTTCGAGCCCTGTAGTTGCTCATATGATGGCCACTGGAGGCTTATATGGTCGTTAATTTCAGGGCCCGTGTGATTAGTCAAGGTGCGCGCAAACTGGCCCGGACACCCACATTAAACTAAAAAAAAAAAATTTGAAGGTGAGATGAATTGAATTCAGTATATACTCTGCTTTATTAATCAGGTACAGATATTAATTACTGTCATTAATTTTTTCTTGTTTCTTTTTGGATTGCTGTAAAATCTTGTTCTATGGCAACACGGCTACCTCTACGGAGAAAATGAGAAGAATTTAATTTGAAAACGACTATAGAAAATGATGCGAAAATAATAGTCATTGTGCTGAGATTGATGGGAGAAAGATGATTATATATCATTATGCTCCAATATTTTTTATGGACCATTACATATTAAAAGATTCTCCACTATCAAAATAATTTGTGAGCCCAATTCCCTTTTATAATTATTAAGAAGAAACAACACTTGATTCTCATAAAAAAAATTTAAAAGTCTTTGAAATAATATTATTTACTATCATGTGTCGAACTCATCTATAGAATAATAATAATATTAATCAAGACCCTTTCTTTTTTTTCTTAGTGAAATTATATTTTTCCTCTACAAGTCAGTAAAGTTTAGAGTTGTTGAACTTTTTCATCTTTTCACAGGATTTAGTATAGTAAATATATTTTTTTATTCCCAAGGTAAAAAAATAATAATAATAAGGTACGTATTTAGAGGTGTTTTAGCCCTTTCACAAGTTTATTTGTAATTTTCAAGGTTATGAGAGGTGTTTTGATATTTTTTTTTGAATTTTTAATATTTAATTTTGAAAAACTGCAAGAGTGCATGTTCATTACGCGTCAGCACGTGGATGACGATCATAACCTTTAAGTGGCGTGTGCGACGACACCATCTGGTGGTTAAACATGGCCTTTCACTATGTCTTTGGAAGTGCTATTGCATCCTTTTCCTCCTAGTGTGACATGTGACAATGGATGATGAGCGGTTTGTCACCGATGATTTTTTTTTCTTCCTCCTTATTTTCTCTCTCTTCCAGAGAAAGTGCTTGTTTGTCTTTTTTTTTTAATTTCAGTCCTTGTATTATTTATTATTTATTTTCATCCTTGGCCCTTTTAGAAAAGTTTTTTGTGTTTTCAATTTAGTCATTATAATATTTTTTTCAAATTTGTTTCTTATTCTTTGATTTCTGATTATTTTTTCTTTGCTCTTTTATTAAAGTTTTATTGTTTTTTAATTTCATCTTTCAATCAAAGTTTATGTTATTTTATTTTTTTCCAATTTAGCGCTCATTCTTTTGATTCTTTTTTTATTTGTTAAAGTTTTTTCTTTTCAATTTAACCCTCAAATTTCAATTTATTTAATCCCTCTAATTTATTTCTTATTTTGATTTTCATCCTCATTCTTTTAACTACCATTTTTTATGTGATTGAGTTTTTTTTCTATTTCATTTTTTGACGTCTGATTTGTTTGGGATTAGGCTTTGTGGTTTTTCTATTTATTATTATTTTGATTTAATGACATAGATCACGAGTTTTAAGAGTTAATACAATTATGGATCCTTTTTTCCTCATTTTTCTTAATGATTTTATCATTCTACATTATTGTTTTTTATAAAAAAAATTAGTTTTGTGATTATCTTCAAAATTTTTTATTTGTTTATCTTTTTTACATGACCTAGGCTATGGGTTTTGTAGGCTTTTTTTTATAGAGTTTTTTTTTTAAAAAAATTTTTGTAATTAATTTTTGAAGAATTGTTTTTAATTTTATACAGATAAGCTTTATTTTATAAAAAAAATTAGTTATTTTGAAATAATATTTATATTATGTCCGACCTTACATAATATTTTTTTCCTTTTATTTTATTCACTCAACTTCATATGTATTTCTATTTCTATATTCTTTGTTGATTTTAATAAACAAATTCAGTAGGCACAAACGAATAAATATCTCATTTTACAAGATTAAATATCTTGATCTACATCCATCTCTTAATTTTCCAGTTTCTCTTTTAGTTATTATTAACGATTTTGTTTTCATTTATTTACATAGATGATCATCAATTTATTTGATTAGATGTTTGAATAAATTTTTCAATTTATATTTTGAATTTTTTTAATATAAAAAATATATTGAAATAGCTTTTATACCCAGCTGTTTTTATTAAAAAAAATTATGACCCGCGATGTAGTGTGTAACAAATAACTAGTGTGTGTGTGTTTGAATGAAGCAGTCATTTGATATTGGTAAGTTCAAATTCATTACAAGATCAGAAAAGGATTATTAATTAATTTGAGGGTAACAATTTGATTTAGATTAAAAAAAATAAAAAACCCTCCACTTTTACTACTTTTGCATATGGTTGACCCTGTAGGAAAAGAAAATGTATAAACAAGTGAAATCGAAGGAAAGCATAGCTGATGATCAAATTGGTTAGATGTTGTAGATCAACGTCACAAACCCACAGTCCACGTGTCCACAATCATGGATGAACAAGTTGATATGACATTTACATGCAAGTATACATACAGACACACTCTCTTCCTCACCCTTCGAAGCCCAACTTATATTATTGAGGTCTCTCTCTCTCTCTCTCTCTCTCTAGCTAGCTTGCAAAACATAGAAGAGGACACAAGAAATAAGAAACAAAGAAACGAGCAAAAGCTAGCTATCAGCAACACCAAAAGCAACAAGCAATAATACAAAACATATCAGATCTTCCACTAAAACCATTCATTGGCGCGCGCGTGGCAGAGAGAAATGGCAACAGCTACCGTGTTAGGTACCGAGATGGCAGATTTGAACTACAAAGAGACTGAGCTGTGTCTAGGATTGCCTGGTGCTGTTGGTGTCAAAAATGAAGTTGAGACACCTAATAAGGCTACTGGGAAAAGAGGGTTTGCTGAGACTGTTGATTTGAAGCTTAATCTTCAGGCTAAAGAAGGTGTCATGGATCTGAATGAGAATATCAAGAATATTGCTTCAAAGGACAAGAACCACCTTCCTGCTGATACCATCAAGGACCCTGCTAAGCCACCAGCCAAGTAAGTTTTTCTTTCCCGTGATTCTTCCCTTCTTCTTCTTTTTTCTTTTCTTGCTTCTATCTCGTGATATAAGTTCGTTGGAGATCAACAATTACAGGATAGGAATTGTATTGTTGTTGTTGTTTTATCACAAACAACAAAATAATCCTCTTCCATGCTTTTGAAAACTTTTGGCAAAATTATCTCCACGCAAAATCTTTTGGTTCTTTTTTATCCTTAATTATAGGGATTTTTCTTTACTGGTGCCCCTCCTTGTGTGCAGTACTAACTTCTTTTTCTTCTTTTTTTTTTTCTGCTTTCTATTTGGAAATTAGAGGTGTAACATTAACACGTGTGATGTTGTATTTCAGGGCACAAGTTGTAGGTTGGCCACCAGTTAGATCTTACAGGAAGAACGTTTTGGCTCAGAAGAACGCCAGTGAGGAAGGTTTCAGGGCACAAGTTGTAGGTTGGCCACCACTTAGATCTTACAGGAAGAACGTTTTGACTCAGAAGAACGCCAGTGAGGAAGGTGATAAGGCAAGCACTGGCGGAAGCAGTGCAGCATTTGTGAAGGTTTGCATGGATGGTGCACCCTATCTTCGCAAGGTGGACTTGAAGATGTACAAGAGCTACCAAGAATTATCTGATGCCTTGGCCAAAATGTTCAGTTCCTTCACCATGGGTGAGTATATATTTTTTGGTTATATATCTCATGATAAGTTAAGAGAAAAAAATTAAAGTACATTAATATTACAGACCAATAAACATTGTAAAAGTACTAGTTATACATAGTTTGGTTCGTATCAGGACCAAATGTTGGCCATGCTTTTAAGAAAATGTTCTACCATAGTAAAACATGATGCATTAATTAAGGATTTAAGCTAGGTTAAATATTTAACTAGATGTACTTTTATCATTGTTTTTTCCATTTTCTTTTATTTTTTATAGTGGATGTACTTTGATCTGTTGTGGACAAAAATGAGAAAAAGAAAAGGATAAAAAAAAACCCATTAACAAGCTCACACGAGATCAAGTCATGGAATTACTTTAAGAAACTTCCTCGTGTTTCTATATTTTTAATAGATCTAGATTATTCTAGGATTAATGTTAATGATTTTGCTAAATTATTATATGATATAAACATTTTGAAGGTAATTATGGAGCCCAAGGAATGATAGACTTTATGAATGAAAGCAAGCTGATGGATCTACTTAACAGTTCCGAGTATGTGCCATCCTATGAAGACAAGGATGGTGATTGGATGCTTGTGGGTGATGTTCCATGGGAGTAAGCTCTTCATATCCTAAAGGCTCTAAAAGCATGTAAATAGTTAATCAAATAATGAAGAAAAAATTTAGCAAAGTGATGAAAGTCCAAATATCAGCGAAAAACGTAAGAAATGAAATTTTATCACTTACAAGTTACATAGATGCATATACTGGTCTTGTGCAGGATGTTTGTTGATTCATGCAAGCGCCTGCGCATAATGAAAGGATCTGAAGCCATTGGACTTGGTATGCATCTAGTTATCTCATCATATATAACCATTTATAATAATTTATTGTTAAAGTTTCTGAATATAATTAACAACAGCTTGCTTCTGTAATTATATGTTGATTTTGCGATAGTCTGCAACGAGTAATTAACTTAAATTTATGTCCAAGTTTCAGCACCAAGAGCAATGGAGAAATGCAAGAGCAGAACCTGAATCTTATGTACTCAATGTATTCAGGTTCCCTGCTGGATTCCCTCTTTTTAGCCTTGCTTC
Source organism: Populus trichocarpa (assembly GCF_000002775.5). Taxonomy (NCBI): domain Eukaryota; kingdom Viridiplantae; phylum Streptophyta; class Magnoliopsida; order Malpighiales; family Salicaceae; genus Populus; species Populus trichocarpa. The sequence goes on along the minus strand of NC_037294.2, from coordinate 10,470,015 downwards.
CATATATGAAGACTAGCAGACAAGGCACTTGCGCAACATGGATGGATCAGTAGTGGTGTTTCTTTGGATGTGCATGTCTTTACTCTTTTTTTTTTTTTTATTAATATTGCTGCTGTTATTTCTTAAGAAATGTGTCTGTATTTTCATTTGATCGTATATAGATATCAAAGATCTAGACATTTGTAATGGACAAGAAGCAAAAAACTTAACCCCCGATTGGCTGGCTCGTGTAATAATCACCTATTGTTAGTTGTTGTCTTGGCTGTCATAGCTGTTGAGTGTTTTATTCCTTCAGTTTAATGCTACAATTCCTTTTCTCCTAGAAAACAGATTCCTTATCTCATATATATGCTTTTTCTTTATTCATTAATAATTATTTTGGAGCAGGAGAGCTATTAAATTCATGACCCAGGTGAGGGTAGGGAGCAAGGCCATGTGCATGTTGATGGAGGCATTCAATTATGACCATTAATTAGTTTATGCTCCATTTATTTTTTATGAGTTTCGGATAGGCAAATATGTGTTTCATTGATGAATCTTGTAGGCTGCTGAGCTGCTGATTGTGGCTGGAATTCTATAATGCGGGATGGTGGTTAGCGGCATCTTCATTTTGAAGCTGTCGTGCATTTATATGTATTTATAAGGAGGTTTTTTTTTTTTTTGAAATATATTAAAATAATATATTTTTTATTTTTTAAAAATTTATTTTTAATATCAATACATCAAATCGATCTAAAAATATAAAAAAATAATTTAAAATAATTTTTTTTAATTTTCTTTAAAAATCTTTTTAAAGCATAAAAACAATCAGGTTATTCATGTTTCCGCATTGTTATTTTATGATTGGAATTGAATTTGATGGGATCATTGGCGGCAATGTGTGGCAATGCAGTTGGAAAATGCTTTTTAAAAAATTTTGAATTTTTTTTTATTTTAAATTAATATATTTTTTTATGTTTTTAGATCATTTTAATATGTCAATGTTAAAAATAATTTTTTAAAAATAAAAAATATTATTTTAATATATTTAAAATAAAATACTTAAAAAATAATCATTATCACAATTTTAAATTGTGGACAAAATGTTGCTTCCACAATTTCTCCACCAAACAGGGCCATGCGATTAAAAAAAAAAACGCCGCTAGAAGTTTTGGAAAGGCCACCCATAGTCTCCCGGCCCGAATTTGTTTGGGCTGCTTCTGGCCTCCAAATCTTTCCTCACTATTTGATAGAGAGCAAGGCAGTGTATATAGCTTGGGAGGGTTTTGGCCCAAATTTAAAAATCTTGTAAGGAAAGTTTAAGAGATCGAAGCCCAATCGTTTTCTTCTCTTAATTTCAGCCCATGCATTTCAATTTTATTCCAAGTTTTAAGTGTTTTTCATTTAAGAGTTTATGGGCTTTATTTGGGCTATTTCTAAGTCCAACAAGTCTTCCTTCAAGAGGAATTCACTGCCCCTCTTGACCAATGACGAGTGAGTGTGAGGGCATATATATATATATATTGTAATTTATAATTTAATAACTGTAATTATTAAAGAAGGGATAACGTGATTTTGAGCGTCTAAACTTATTTAATTTTTAGAAGTAGTATTTGATTTTTAATTTTATTCAAATAAGTATTTTCTATGACATTAACACTAACACTTCAGATAATAATTAATGGATTATGAACGTAGATAGCTTAGGTACATGAGAAACCTCTTTTGCTTTTCGAACTTTAATTTTTTTCCCCAAGTAAACTATAAAATAATTTTTTTATATTTTATTTTATCTTAATAATTTAACCAAATACAATACAAAAACATTCATTTCATCCTTTATCAAACATAATTCTATATCTTTATTCTTTTCTGTCTTGTCTCTTTTTATTTCCATTGATTCTATCTCTTTTATCCCCGTTACAGTAACCGAATGGTATGATCAGCCGGTCACTTTTGAAATCCCAGGTCAAAACCAAACATTTCCAAAATTCAAACCATGGGGTTTCTCAGCAACCAAACACTACTTCCACGACACAACATCCGAGATTCTCTTCCATCCTAAATTTATAAACTTTTGAAAACACAAAACTCCCATGTAAAAACACAACATGCCATGAAATCACCCTTGGAAAACTGAAAACATCTAAAATCTGACCACCCCAGAATGGACTTCATCGAATTAGAGGCGATCGAAGGCTTACGTTGGTCATGGAACGCATGGCCAACAACCAAAAACCAAGTTTCTACTCTTATAATCCCACTTAGCATCATGTGCACTCCACTGATGCAATCAACTGAGCTTCCAATTCTACCCTACGATCCCCTAATCTGCACTCGCTGTGCTGCTGTTTTGAACCCTTATGCTCGTGTAGATTATCAGTCTCGCATTTGGGTCTGTCCTTTCTGCTACAACAGAAATCATTTCCCTATTTCTTATTTAGGTATCGGTGAAACCAATCTTCCTGCTGAACTTTTTCCTACTTACAGTACTGTAGAATACAAAATTGACAAGGTTGATCCTAAATTTCGGTCTAATTCGCATTTGGGTTATGGTTGGTCTAATGGGTTTTCGTCGTCCAATGTGTCGTTGTCGTCTATGCTTTATGCGGGCACTCCGAGGAGCATTGGTGGTTGTGCTGGTGGGGAAGTCAGGGGATTGGTGGGGCCTGTTCCGGCGTTTGTGTTTGTAGTGGATGCTTGTATGGTTGAGGAGGAGTTGAGGGCCGTGAAGAATGAGTTGTTGTTGGTTGTTGAGCAGTTGCCGGAAAATGCCCTGGTTGGGTTACTTACTTTTGATGCAATGGTTAGGGTTTATGATTTGGGGTTTTCAGAGTGCTCAAGGGTTGTTGTGTTTCATGGCGGACGTGAGGTTTCGTCAGAGCAGGTACTTGGATTAAACATTCAATTGTAGAATTATTTGAGCGTTTATTAAATTGGTGTTTCTAATCGTTTGAAGCTTAAACTATGAAGTCAAATTAGTTTCCATGTGCAATTGTATGTTTTAGATGGTTATGTGCATATTTATTGGATACTTCAACTGTGTTAATTTTCATTAAGTGTGCTTTAACCGGGAGGGGATTAAGGTTTATTGCTTTCCGAAATGACTAATATAATTTTCTGATTAGAAAAGCCAAACTATGTCGCAGTTCGCTGTTGTGATTTGTGTTGTCACTTTTGCTGGAGATTTTATCTTGTGATTAGATGGCTCAAGCTTGATGCTTTTTATGGGCATACTTGCGTTGCTTGAAAGCTGAATGGGATTTGATCATATTGCTTGCATTTGCATTATTTGCTCACTTCGCCTCTAGCTTGATCCGTACTTGCCATTTTTCCTAGATATCAGATAAATTAGGGAGTATTATTACTTTGCATCTATACCATAAATCATCAATGTTTTGCCATGTGCGTCATAATGTTATAGGGTGATATTTGCAAATAGATGTTATACTCTAATGTGTCTAAAGGTTTTTGATATATATATTATATGTTGGAAAACAAATGTCTGTGTTTACTTAAAATCAATGTTTTGCTTATCCCTTTGAACATGCAGACCCAACAATTTCTGGGCATATACAGCACCAAGTGGCAGCGACAGCAACTTGGAAAGACACCAGTTATCCAAAAGCAGGGATTTTTGCTACCTGTATCTGAATGTGAGTTCAATATCACCACTGCAATTGAAGAAATCTGTTCTCTAGCTGTAGTGATGCCAGGGCATCGCCCTCAAAGGTGCACAGGAGCAGCAATATCGGTTGCACTTGGACTTCTTGAAGGATGCTCAGGGAATACAGGATCCCGGATCATGATTTTCACATCTGGACCTGCAACTTTGGGGCCAGGGATTGTTGTGAACTCAGATCTTAGTAATTCCATCAGAACTCATAGAGACCTCATTAATGGTCATGCACCGCACTATATGAAATCCTGCAGCTTTTACAATCAACTATCACAGAGATTATCTGATGCATCTGTCGTTCTGGATCTTTTTGCTTGTTCTCTTGATCAAGTAGGTGCAGCAGAATTAAAATGCCCTGTTGAGAGTTCTGGTGGGTTCATGATGTTTGGGGAGTTGTTTGAGTCTGATCAATTCAGAAAGTGCTTACGGTACATTTTTAGTCGTGACGAAGAGGGACACTTGAAGATGTATTTTGATGCAACAATTGAAGTGGTGACTACTAAAGATGTAAAAATCTGTGGAGCCCTTGGACCATGCGTTTCTCTTCGGAAAAAGAACAATGTAGTTAGTGACCGTGAGATTGGGGAGGGCGGCACTTATATGTGGAAGCTTGGTACACTAAATAATAAAACATGCGTAGCTTTCTTCTTTGAAGTATGTGATGAACACAAGGCCGAACCTGGGTCTGCATTTTTTGTACAGTTTATAACACGCTACAGAAATGGGAACATGGGAGTCCGGAAAAGGGTTACGACTGCTGCAAGAAGATGGGTTGAAAGCAAGTCACCAGAAATCAATGCCGGTTTTGATCAGGAAGCAGCAGCTTCGGTCATGGCCAGGCTAGCCATCCACCGAGCAGAGAGATGTCTTGCTCGAGATGTTATAAGTTGGCTGGATGATAACCTTATCAGCTTTGCTTCCAAGTTTGGAGACTACATCCAGGAAGATCCATCTTCCTTCCGCTTGTCATCAAACTTTTCTCTTTACCCCCAGTTCATGTATTACTTGAGGAGGTCTCAGTTCATCGATGTTTTCAACTGTACCCCTGATGAAACTGCATTCTTCCGCCTGATGCTGAACCGTGAAGGGGTAGTGGGTTCCCTTATCATGATACAACCGACACTTTTTCAATATTCTTTTGATGGGCCTCCTGTTCCTGTGCTCCTAGATGTTCGCTCAATTTCTGCTGATGTTATTTTGCTCTTTGATTCTTATTTCCATGTGGTGATTCATTACGGGTCCAAGATTGCTCAATGGAGGAAGCTTGGTTACCACAAAGATCCAAACCATGAGAATCTGAGAAAGCTTTTGGAAGCTCCTGAACTTGATGCAGAGCAATTGGTGGTGGAACGAGTTCCGGCACCCAAGCTAATTAAGTGTGATCAACATGGTAGTCAGGCTAGGTTTCTTCTTGCGAAGTTGAACCCATCTGTGACGCAGAATTCAGCATATGCAGATGGGTCAGAAATTATACTTACTGATGATTTGAGCTTGCAAGATTTTATAGATCATTTGCAAGCCCTGGCTGTGAGGGGTTAACAAAGATTAGTATCGTGTACATAGTTTTTACCCATGTTTCTGTTTCATCCATTAAACTTCATTTACGATCTGTGAATATGTAAATTCTGTGAGACAAGGGTTGTCTTCTTTTTAGAATAGGAGCACCCTTGTGTTGGGTGTGGTATATATTTTTTGTTTGTGCTTTGCAAGTAGAGCTATTATTTTCTCTTGCCGGCTTTGTTCAATGTTAATTCAGTTTGAGCGGATGGTCAATAGGTTTTGATGATTTTGCCAAATGAGGATGCTTTTACATATTTTTATCCTGTTTTCCTCCTTTGTTACACTCTGTTAGGATGTGAAAGCTTCTTCAACGTGGGGTGACAAGACCACTAAGTAGGCCTGTTCATGGTTCGGTTTGGTTTGATTTGAACCATAAAAACTAACTGAACCAAGTAACTCATATTTTTAAAAATTCAAACCGAACCAAATTCCGGTTCAAATCGAACCGGTTCGGTTCGGTTGAATCCGGTTTTGTAGCTAAAAAACCGGGAAACCTAATCTTTAAATTAATGGGTTTTTTTGACTTTTTTTTAATGGGCTTAGATTAAATTGGGCTGCTAAATTTTTTTGTTATACTAAGTTTATAAGCTTTTTAAAATTCTTTAAAATATTCTAATTTGATTAATTTTGTTATAAGCTTTTTCAATGAAATTAAAATATTGATTTTTTTTTTGAAATGCTTATAGTCACAATAAATTTGAAATGTTCTATCTTACTATCTTTAATATGCAAAAAAATAAGCTATGAAAGTTCAGATCAATGCAATATGCAAGATGCATGATCAAATTTGAGCACTTCAAATTAAAAGAGATGTTCACACTAAAAAAGTTTACATTAGCAAATAACAACCAGTAATAAATTATCATAAACATCCGTCATAATTTAAAGAAAAAAAAATCTGACACCAGCACTACAGTAGCATCCAAAACTTCCAGCAACAGCAAAAGCCAAAAGATCCAGCAAGGATAATGCTGTAAAGAAACACTAACAAATTAGCAACATATTACAGTTCGACTATTAAAAAATTTAGCAATGCAAAATTTTAAAAGGAATTAATAAGGTTAAGTAAATTAATTACCCAAAACAATTATATTTCAGGATTGCACCAACATCATCATTACAACTTACAAACAATCAGTTGAGATTTTTAAACTTTCACCAAATTCTACCAAAACATAAATTAAAATGTTAGATTGAACATATGTAAATAAATGATATTATAAAATAACTACATTTAAATTTGTAAAAGAAATTACTTGACTTAATCATCTCAGAATTTTCAATATAATCCATGAAGTTTCTAATGTTGATTGGAATTGATGCTAAACTCAACCAATTCTGACAACAAACCGGTGCTTGCACTGTCGATGGAGATAAAGAGCTTCGAAATGGATCTAAAATACGACGACCAGTACTGAAAGCTGCTTCAGAAACAACTGTAGATATCGGAATAGCTAACACGTGTTGTGCCACCTTAGAAAGAATCTTGTATTTTGTAGCATTACACCTCCACCAACCCAAAATATCTAATTTAAAATCATTAGGATCCTCACAATCATCACCCAAATACCTCTCAACCTTAATTTTTTTTGGACACCACCTTCTTCCTCTAAATGTTTTTTGAATTGAGAAGCTAAGTCATCCAACATATCATCATTTACCACCATTAAATCAACATTAACATTTTCATTTATACTAGTTCCAACACTATTAACAACCTCACATTCTCATCAACATTCATATAATGCTCAAACAACCTTAGCAAAGTATCTTTAACCTTAATTGTAAAATTTTCAGCCTCTTCAATATTATACAATCTTCCAAAACAAAATCTCACATACTTCAATTTGAAACGTGGATCTAACACAACAGCCACATACAACAAAAAGTTTTGTGTATCTTGATCCCCCCCAATGTTTTTTATACTTTGCCATCATATTCTTGGCGATTTTACTTACATAAACATCTTCACTTCTACAAAGTTGAGATATGCTTGTGTGCATGGAAATCAATTCATGGAAGAAAGAATTAGATGTCACATACAACGAGCCAGAAAATTTCAATGTAACCGTGTAAAATAGTTTCAAGACCTTGACAAAAGATCTAGCCTTTTCTCAATCTTCTAAAGCAGGAGGACCTAAGTTTTTTTGTTTTCCTTTTTAATCTACCTCAAAGTAACTCAAATACCTAGGATCGGTTTCTTCTAACCTCATAAAAACCACATCAAATTTATCAGTCGCATCTAGCATCATATATGTAGAGTTCCATCTAGTTACAACATCCAAGCAAACAGATTTTTTAATCCCAATTTTCAACCTCTTCGTACATTGGTTAAAAACAAGTTGTCTAGAAGGAGAAGATCTAACAAACCTCACTGCATTCCTAATCTTAACAACTGAATCATCAATATCTTTCAATCCCGCACATACAATAAGATTAACAATATGTGCACAACATCTAACATGCATGAAGTCATTTGACATTATATTACTTGCCCAATTACTTGTTACTCTCTTCAAATATTTTATTGTCAAATTATTTGAACTTGCATTGTCTACCGTAACTATTAAAATGTTATCAATTCCCTATTCCAACAAACAACCCTCAATTGCTTGGCCAATTGTTTCATTTTTATGATTAGAAACTTGACAAAAGTTTAGAATTCTTTTATTCAAGTTCCAACCTTCATCAATCCAATGGGCAATCAAACACATATAATTAATATTTTGGATTGATGTCCAAGTATCGGTTGTTAAACATACACGTTGATCCTTAAGAGCTTTTTTTAATTTTTCCTTCTCAACAACATAAATTTTCAAACAATCTCTCCAAATCATCAAACGAGAAGGAACATCAAATCTAGGTTGCATTGCTTGACAAAATGATTTAAATCCTTGGTTTTCAACAAAGTTAAAAGGTAGATCATCAAGTATAATCATTTTTCCTAGGGTTTTCCTACACTCTTCATAACTATAACCCACTGCCTTAATAGTCACTAGATTTTTCTCTTCATTATTACCCCCTTTTATTATAGGCCTAGGTTCTAAGACTAAATTTTTTTGTATTCGGTCAATTACAAAAGGAATTTTTTTACGTGCACCTAGATGGCTCCACATGTTACTAGTCCCATTAAGTATAATATGACATGCATAGTCTTTTCCACAATACATACATGCAGCCCTAGGAGCCTTAACATTACCATTTAGTTTTTTAAAGTGATCCCAAATTTGAGATGTTTTTCTTTTATTAGATCTAAAAGCTGGATTACCTTCACTTTCAGTGTTGCTATTTATACTAGAAGTAGCAACTGGAACTGGAACCGGAATAGGCAAAGAATTGGGTTTCGAACTTGAAGGATTTGATTCAATTGGTGTAGGATCTTCCCGATTATCCATCAGAAATTAAAAAAACAACAACATGAATCAACATCTGACTACAATTGACTAATTGAGAATCAAGCAGAAATATTGTAATGGACTAGGCAAAAAACAGATTGAGAATCAATTCATTGCAGAAATACTGTAACCATATACTGATTTTCCATGTTAACCAATAACCATATTAACCAATGCAATATACACTGTAATGGACTAGGCAAAAAACAGATTGAGAATCAATTCATTGCAGAAATATTGTAACCATATACTGATTTTCCATGTTAACCAATAACCATATTAACCAATACCATATACATTGTAATGGACTAGGCAAAAAACATATTGAATATCAATTCATTGCAGAAATACTGTAACTAGATTGAATAAAGCTATGAACACTGTTCAAATCCATTTTGATAAAACAGATTCACCCGACAACCATGAAAAAACAGAATGAACAGTTACCCCTTTTGGGTTACTAGAAATATGAAGCAAATATATTACCAGAATGAACTCAAACACTTGTAAATATCTTGATGACCAGAAAAAGTCAACAAAACTAACAGTGTTTCTTCTCCACAGGATTAAGAACAGTAGTGTGCAGGTTTAAGTAGTATAGGCATGAAAAAATAGATTCACCCGACGACCATGAAAAAATAGATTCACTCGACAACCATGAAAAAACAGATTGAACTTATTATTGAAGCTAACATAACACCCGATAAGCATAATTGATAATACAGATCAAAGAAATGTTGTAATAGGCAACATAAATCAACAGAAAGGAGAGAGGGCGGGGAAAGAGGGGCGAACCTGAAGAAAGATGCAGAAACCCTAGCTGCGAGAGGATAGAAAAATGACAAGCAGAGGTCAGAGAAGCATCAAAGTTTGAAACAAAAAGTTGAACTTACAAGCACATGAAGATAAACTTTACCTTGCCGCCTTTTCTCTAATAGAGGAGCCCTCTCTTTCTGCTGCAAGTGAAGAGAGAAGCCAAGGGGTTTTGTTCGGGTTTTTGTTCGGCTGCAAGTAGACTAAATGGATGTGGAGATGTGGGTTGTTGACTTATTGTTCGGTTAGAGAAGAGACAGATGCAGGGGGTAAGACGCAAAGAGAATGAAAATTGAAGGGTAAGAGTCAAGACAGATGCAGGGGCAATGGGGCAAGACAGATGCAGAAGGGAGAAGGCGATAAATCATCTTTGCTCTTTGGTGTGGGCGGCGGCTTCAGATAATGTCAATTAGGGTTAAGCTTAGTGGTTTGCTGTGTTATTTATACTACCGGTTCGGTTCACCGGTTTAAGTGGTCAAACCGAAATCGAACCAGAAAGATTTTATGGTTTTAAAAATCGGTTTAATCGGTTTTCTATCTCGGTTCGGTTTTCTCAGTTAATTTTTTATCGGTTCTCTCGGTTCTTTCGGTTAATCGGTTTTTTTAAACACCCCTACCCGTAAGTAATCCAGCAAGGTGCATTCATTGTTCTAAAATTGCAGTACACGAGTTTGAGTAAGAAAAACCGGCGGCATCATCTCCAAATTACAAAACACATAACAAGCAAGGAGGGTCAATTTCTAATACAGAAGCACTCGCATCGGCTCGTCTCGCCATAGATTGAGCTGCACAAGGGCAACCCCTTCGTACTTGTTTGGTTGTGAAACTTGGAGGGGAGGCGAGGAGAGGGGACAGGAGGAATGGGACCTGTTTGGTACTTGCGTTGAAGAGTCCAAGTGGAAATAATATTTGAAGCAGGTTTGTTTGATTTATATATGAAAGTTGGTAAATTTACTCCATGGAAAAGACAAGGGTTGGCAAATCCTGAGCCAACAAACTCTACTTGTATGAACAGTGAGATTCCATAAATTGGGGCCATGGATGTTGCCCTCCCGTTGAAATGCAAAAAAGGAAGCATCTTGAATGGACGATCGGATATTATAATGCAGCGTGGATGGCTGATGTGTTTGGCAATTGTCATGTAGAGCATAAAGCAGCTTCAATAATTCCACCGTCTCGTATCAGAAAAACTACGAAAACACCTCCATCCATCGATTAAAAAATTAAAACATCTGCATAAGAAAAAGGAGAAACTCCTCCTAGTACAGTTATTATTCTTTTACTTAGTAGGATGAGAGAGACAACGTCGATAACTTTTTTTTTTTTTTTTTTGGATTCTTGAAATCCCACCCCCGGAAAGCCCATTTTGTGGGTTAGGTGAATGAGTAAAACAACGTCGATAACGTGCCAAACCAGCATCGATGATCACCTTAATCACACCCGAACACCCGTGCGTATAGCATAAGCATAGTAGTAGTTTATAATAGATGGATATAACCGCCCCCACACCCTCTGAGATTTTAAGGTTTGATCTTCGTCCCTCAAGGCTCCATCTCATATATCTTTCGAATTGAAACCTAACTCAATGAAAGAAGACTTTGGTTGCTTAAGGAATCCAATTGCCCCCTTTCCCCAATCCCCAAATAAGCAAACAGACAGACAAATAGCAATAATAAAAATAAAAATATTAATATTAATTGAAGGAGAGGAGATGTGATGTGATACGGTAATGAGAGATGGAAAGGGATGGTTACGTGGTGCCGGCGGACCCTCCGGCGGTGACTTCCGTCAAGAAGAAGACGCAGCCTGCCAGGAGTTGGATTCTCGTCGACGCTACGGGACAAGGCACCATTCTCGATGCAGACAAACATGCTATCATGAACCGCGTTCAGATTCACGCGCGCGATCTCAGGATTTTAGACCCTCTCTTGTCTTATCCCTCCACCATTCTCGGTCGTGAGGGGGCCATCGTTCTGAACTTGGAGGTTTCGATTTTTATTGTTACTATTAAGTAGTATTTCCTTTATATTTTTCTCTCTGTTTTGGCGCTTATTTGTGGTTTTTTAATGGTTGCAGCACATCAAGGCAATAATTACTTCCGAGGAGGTTCGCGGCTTCTGTTTTCTTTCTTTTTCTTTGCTTTTTAAATTTTGTGATTTTGGAAATTAAATCTTTTGATTGCTGAATGAATGGATTTTTGGGTTTTGGGTTTAGGAGATATTATTTTATGGTAGGTATAAATTAGTGATCAGTTGTGTTTGATACTATTTGCTCATGTTTGAATTCATACTTCCCCCTTCCTTTGGGGCAAAAAATAATAATAAAAATCGTGCTTGTAGCTTTTGGTTGTTTCTTTTAAATATGGAACAGGTTTTGCTTCGAGACCCTTTGGATGAAGATGTTATTCCTGTTGTTGAGGAACTTAAAAGGCGATTGCCTCCTGCAAATGTCTTTCGTCAAAGTCAAGGAGATGGGAAAGACCACACTGGTGGACAACTTGATGTTGAAGCTGGTGAAGAGGATGGTATGCCTCATTGATTTTTTCATTCTTGCATTGACATTTAAGAGTAGAGGCTTTTTGTTCTGGTACTGCAAACATGTTTTCTTTACATTATGGTTGGTTCATCTAGAAAATTCTTGTCTGTTGAGTAATCCGGGTTGTATGATACAGAGTCACCATTTGAATTCCGTGCCTTGGAGGTAGCGCTGGAAGCCATTTGTAGTTTTCTAGCTGCACGTACAACAGAGCTGGAGACTGCTGCATATCCTGCTTTAGATGAGCTTACCTCCAAAGTAAATATTTGTTGTTCTCCATGTAGTTGATATTTCTTTTATCAAATAATAATCTTCTCCTGGTGTTTCTGTTGATTATTTTTTCATAGAGGGAAAAATGTCCATCACACCTTGGTTAAGGAACTGGATAAAAGTTTGCGACAGATAATGTAAATTCACGAAAAATACTTTGTTGGGAGATGGATATCTGTGGTGAGTGTTGCATGATTGTGTGTTTACCAGTTAACATTATTTGTTTTCCATGGTGCCATATCTCTTTTTGGAATGCTGTGGTGGTTTTCCCTCCTTTTTTAATCATGGGAGTGTGGCATATTAGCTGTTTACCGTGTCTTGACATTTTGTAGGAATCCAATAGCTTTGTGTAATGAATATTTTATCTGGTCGGAAGAACATCTTTGAGATTGTGCCAAGCGTTTCAAATAAGCGTTATTTGTATTTGTGTTCTTTGTGAAGCCCTTAGGAGGATTATTGGAAGATCGATCTTCTTCCTGAATTCAATTGTAGGTGTTTTATTTGGTTAAGTTGAGTGGGCTGTACTATTTATTTTGTTTTAATGTTCGGTTGAGTCTCGTTTATTTTTCCAAGTGTTACTATGAATGGTGTTGCTCCTTCTACTCTTTTATAATGCTGGGTCGGATGAAATTTTTACCCAAAAACAAATTAAAGGTTGACAAGGTTTTGGAGGATCCTGATGTATGGTGGCATTGAGATTGTGGACATTTGCTCTGTTCTCTTTATGGTGGTATCTTATCTTTCAATTCTTCCTTTTCTTATACTCAGCATTACTTTCTTTGAGTTGATTTGGAGCTTCCAGTGGTTGGAATTTTGCTTATTTCAGTCAGTGGTGCTATTCTTTATGCGGCCACCTTCCAGTTTCAAATTTATTTTGCAGTTGTGTAAATATCCTGTGCATTCAACAATTTGAACTCAATAAATTACTGCATAAGCAGAACCCTGCATGTTTTGGATCCATTACTCTTGAGGTTTTTCTCTCCTCCTGCAAGACAAAATTTATGCTGGATAAAGTTAATTTTACCTTGTATGCAGAATCCTGCATGTATTGTTTGTCACTATTTTGACTCTCTCATTTTCCCTTCTTGAATGGGCAGGTTAGTAGCAGAAATTTGGATAGAGTTCGTAAATTGAAGAGTGCAATGACGAGGTTGACTGCTCGGGTACAAAAGGTAGGTGTATAATGTTGGTGGTGTTTGTGAAAAATTGCATTATAAATTGCTTTCAACATTTATGATTGCATCTTTGGTCTTGGATTATATGTTCTGGGTAATGATGTATTTGAATGTAACCAATAAAGAATAGGATCTTTAGTTGCTTTATATTATAATAGTTGGGAAAGATTCAGTGTCCTCTGATGTTGCACTCGCTTTTGGCGAATTCTACTGGATTCAGTCTTCTGTCTCAGAAAATGTTGACTGACAGTTTAGCATCTCCAACAGTTACTTGCATTTTCTGATAAAAGCATTTTCAATCGATTCATATACAGTTCATGGTTCTTTCCAAGAAGAATATGTAGCTAAGGATGTTACACATTCAGGGATTAATCAACATCCAGCATGGAAGAAATCTGCTATACAGAAAATAAGTCAGGTCTGCTTGGGGGATAATTGCAGAAGAGACTTGAAAAATACCTAGCTGATCTAACACTAATGAAAAATAATGTGCTTAACTGTCCCCTTCAATTTTCTGTGAATTAGACAGGCAATGATATTCTCATCAATTTATTTTAGGTGAGAGATGAACTTGAACAGTTACTTGATGATGATGATGATATGGCTGACCTTTACCTATCACGAAAGCTGGCTGGTGCGTCTTCACCAGTCAGTGGCTCCGGTGGTGCGAATTGGTTTCCTGCTTCCCCTACAATTGGTTCAAAAATTTCTAGAGCAAGTAGAGTAAGTTTGGCAACAGTTCGCGGAGACGAGAATGATGTTGAGAATGATGTTGAGGAGCTTGAAATGTTACTGGAGGTAGAGTTTCTAACTGTGTTTTACCTTCCTCATTTTCAATTCTTATTTGAAATGGGACTAAGAAGAAATTATTCTTGAAATTGGGTGATGATGTTCTTGCAGGCTTACTTCATGCAGATTGATAGCACTTTGAACAAATTGACCACGGTGTGTACTTTTTATTTACTTTTCCTTTTATTCTACACAAGGCACACACATTATGGTAAGAATTGCAAAGCAATTTCATCCTTTTTAAATTGCATAAATTTGAAACATGCAGTTGCGAGAGTACATTGATGACACAGAGGATTACATTAATATTCAGGTAGGCAATGTTGAATCGAACGCTGAAGTTTGTTTCCTTGTTTATGCGTTTTTTCTTACATTAAATTTATGCATCCTTTTTCTTCAGCTTGACAATCATCGAAATCAGCTGATTCAGGTGCTTTATGATTTTCTCTTCATGAATTGTGTTGGGGCCAATTCACTCACAAGCAAGCAAGCACGCGCACAAATTGCGTGTATGTTTTGATCTGTTATTCATGCTATGTCTTTCCACTGTTTGCCGCAGTTAGAGCTCTATCTGAGTTCTGGGACTGTTTGTTTAACCATATATTCCTTGGTGGCTGGAATATTTGGCGTGAACATCCCATACACATGGACTGACAATCATGGTTACATGTTTAAATGGGTAAGCAAAATACTTTTACTGGGGAATTTAGCTCCTGATTATAAATTGCTTTTATACGGGGAATCATGTGTTTTTTTTTTACATTGCCAGGTGGTAATTGTCACAGGAGCATTCTGTGCATCTCTGTTCCTAGTTCTAATGACATATGCTCGCTACAAGGGCCTGGTTGGATCTTGAAAGGTCCCATGTTCTCTGTAGGTATAATTCGAGATTCCTAGTTCTAATGGCATATATATGCTCCCTCCCTCTTGGTAAAGCATGCAGTTCAGTCTGCAGGTCATCATGGTAGATTCTTATAATTTGTCAAATCCTTGTTCAAACCGGGCTCAGGCATCCGACGAGGAAATTGTAAAACAGCATGCAGATTTTTAGATATACTTTTTTAATTTTTTTTCCCACGATAGTGAATCTTAATTTCTTGAAATACAAATCAGCATTTTATTTTTTGCTTTTTTTTATATATATTTAATAAATTAATGTATGTTTAAAGCGTATTTTGTTACATTTTCTCTAACATACTAATAAGAATTAATTATCCTAATTAGTGAGAGGCTAATGAGCTTTGATTTTTAGAATTATTAACAATAAAAATATCAATAATTGTCAACGTGTTTTTAATATCAATAAAGGCACAATAATTAATATCAGCTATAATACATAATTAATATCAGTTATAATATTATCTCTATTTTAATGACTATATATTGATGAATCAGCTTGTTATTCCAAAAACTTTTCTCTTCAATCTTTGACATCTTATCTACTTGTTATTTGCTTATTTTGTTCTAATTCTCAAAACAAAGAAATAAAATAAATTGAAAAAAATATAAAACGGATAAAAAAAATAAGTTATTGGGTTTAAGAATATAAGAATTAAATATATAATCTTTGAAATCATAAAGATCAATCAATTAGTTTTGTTAAATCACTAAGAACAATTAACTCCTTTTCTTTTTGTTTCTTTCACGGTCGACCGGCCGCCAATGACAATGAGCCCACCGGCCGCCACCATAATTGGAGCATCTTTCTGGTGATCATTTTCGATGATCATCATCCTTGTTTGTTAATTTATCTAACACAAATCCAGAGTCTACGTGACACATTCTCCAGATAAAAAAAGGTTTGGATACAATTTTTAAAAATTGCTTTTAAGCTTAAGTGAGTGATTGAGTATGCTTAAAAAAATAAAAAGAAAAAAATGCCTCTAAATGCTAATTTTAAATATTTTAATTTAAAAAGTAATTAAATCATTGTAATATACTTAAAAAAATAAAAAAAAATAATCCCACATCCAATCAATCTAGCAATGATCACTGGATTATATAAAAAGATTAAAATACCCTCGAAAATCAAGACCTTTGGTTTTTTTAAAGAAGAAAAAAAATAATTACACTAATTCTCGATAATAGTTCCTTAATCTAAACTATAGACTCTAAGCAATTCTCTCTAACTAGTTATTATCTTTTGCTGTCATCAAAGTGTTTTGACAAAATCATTGTACAAATATTAATATTGTAAGAAATAAACTTGTTTGTTCACAAATAACCAACCTCTATATATATATATATATATATATATATATAAAGTTAGAAAACTCCACACAAATCGAAAGGACATTACTAAATAACGCCATTGAAATGAGGTTATGAAGTTCGGAGAAAACATAAAATCATGTACAATTCTATATTTGTAGAGACATTGATATTGATATATAGAACGTGAAATTAAAGTTTGTTTGGGAGCGTGGTTGTGGTTATTTTTTAAAGTGTTTTTCATGCTAAAATGCATCAAAATGATTATTTTTTTTATTTTTTAAAAATAATTTTTGAAATCAGCGCATCAAAACAATTTAAAATATATAAAAAAATATTAATTTTTAACAAAATAAAATTAATTTTTTAAAAAGCACGGGTATAACCGTGTTTTCAAATACTCACTTAATTAACCAGAGATTAATAGTAGAGGAGGAACTTAAATAATTCCAGTATCCATCATTAATTAATAAATTATTTAAATATTCAAAAATAAATGAAAGGTTTCAGCATTACTTGCCCATTAATGACCGTCTATTTTAGCATAAAACATCAAGTTTTTTTTTTTTGGAAAAAGTTTAGTATTTAAACAGAATCCATTAACAAATCGAGACATAATTAACTGCTCCAAGCCTGGAAAAGGTAAGTAACTCAATTAGGGATTTTTAAAGATTTAATTAATTAGGATAAAGAATGTTTGGAAACTCAATCTAAATTTCCTATATAATGAAGGACTTGTTCGAGGTTTCTCCAAAAAAGTTTAGTCGCTTCCTCTGGGGAAAAAATAAAAATAAAAACAGGCGTGGTTAACGTAGTAAATTAAAGTGTTTTTTTTTTAATATATTAAAATATTTTTATTTATTTATTTTTTAAAATCCAATTTGATATTAACACGTCTAAAAATATAAAATAAAAATTAATTTAAAACTAAAAAAAATTAAATTTTTCGCAAGTATAAATCAACAGCAAGGCTTAGAGATTGTATTAGTTTTGTCATGTAGGAGGAGGCTGTGCGATTATATTCGAAAACATTGAGAGCCTCGAACAAATCATATCAAGGCCATTACCATTGTCCAAATCGAACAAGGCCAGCCCTCTCTTCTAATACTCCAAGATTTCACTCTCTCCATTTTTTTGTTTTTATTGATAATATCGCTCTCTTAAATTCCGTTTTCTCGCCCACCAAGCACAAAGCCACTGCCAAAAGAATTTGTCTAGAATCGTTAATCACCAACCCAGCCCAACTACCACCCTTTCTTCTCGCCGATTCTTGCTTGTGATTGTCGTGGTTTTTTCTTGGAAAAGAATAAATAACTCTCGTGATTTGTGGGGTCTTGATTACATGCACCGTGTCGGGTACGTGAAACAAGGGAGAGTGTTAGTGGCTTAGTGAGAACCCAAAGGCAGGTGGGGGTGTTAGCGAAGATGATGTTAGGCCAGGTGGTGAAGGTTCAAAGAGAGGAAATAGCGGCATGCATGACTTGTCCTCTTTGCAACAAGCTCTTCAGAGACGCCACTACTATCTCTGAGTGCCTCCATACTTGTGAGTCTCTCTCTCTCTCTCTCACTCACTTCTGTGTGTGCTCATCTTCTTCTATTTTGTGATATTCGATGTGGTTTCTTTGTTTTGTTTTGTTTCTTGTTGTGGGCGCTTAATTGTTAGTTCACGTAATCTGTGTATCATCTTTTATTTTTCGGAGTTGAGCTTGGTTTATTGTTTTAATTGGTTATTTTTGTGATATGGAGAGGAGTGAAATGCGGTTTTATGATCTTGTTTTTTCTTCATTTTGTTTTCCTGGTCTTTCTTTGCTCAATGGATTGGGAGTTTGATTTTGAAATTAAGGAAAAGATTGAAATTTGATTGGTAAATATAGCCTTTTCTTTTGTGTTTGAGCAACGTATGATGTGAGCTTACAGTAAATTTGTTTGCTGAAATAGTAAAATTTTAACTTGGGGTTGTTCGAAGCTTTTGCATGGTCGCTGTGCTCTTCAAGTCCATCAAAATTGTCAGGTCCTTGATAAGTTCATGCCGTGTCAAGTGAGAACAGTACTGTGTTTGGGGGATGATGAATAAAGGTTTTGCATTTTTATTTTCCTTTAGAAACAGTTTCTTAGTGTTCTATCATTTAATCAGTATGTTTTAAGTGTGTCTTGTTATATACATATTCTCTCATCGGGCATATATCTGATGCCTGCTTCTTCATTTTAATTTTTGAAACAGTTTGCAGAAAATGCATATACAAGAAGATAACTGATGAGGAGTTGGACAGTTGTCCAGTTTGTGATACTGAATTAGGTTGTTCTCCGCTTGAAAAGCTCAGGTATTTGATCATCTCATTCTCTTATGATTTCCAAGTTTATGCCACAGCAATTTTTAATAAAGCATCTTAAGTGCATGCCGTGGCAAAACAATACATAGCTGTTTCTGATATAGTTGGACTATCGTATTACACATATGTAGGACGTATTCGAATGCTGTTTGAGTAGTCTCCATGCAGTGCAAGTGAAATTATCTTAGGGTGTCAGAATGATTGACCAAGGAGGACGCTATATAATCACTGAAACGATTTTCTAGACATTCTCTGTCTTTTCCAACTGCAGAACCAATCCTTGACACTACTAATTAATGCACTTGGAAGGAAGATATCAAATTTCCGAGTCAATTTTTTAGACATTTACACCAAACAGTAAGTATATGCTGCAAACTGTAGACATGCAATGTGACACTAGGAAATCAATTATCATGCTGCATGTTCCTGGGCAGCATCCCTGCCCTGCCACTCATGTGGGATGCATAATTTATTTATTAGGATTCTCTGATATAGAATCTTGAAATATTATGATTGAACCTGTGCCTCAACGTGTTTATATGGCACAGAACAATTAGAAGTCCATTTTCAACTTGGAAGACAACCAAAATTGAGAAACTGGTCATGGATTTCACTACAGCAGCATGGTCTTGGTCTGTTTTAACTTTCTTTCTTTATGTTAATCAACAGGGCAGACCACAGCTGGCAAGATTTAAGGGCCAAAATCTTCCTTTCCAATAGAAAGAAGGCCAAGGAACCTGAAACAGTGTCCTTGGTCCCAGAAGACGTGCCCTCGGTCCCAGAAACTGCGCCAGCAGTCCCAGAAGCCATGCCAGTCCAAGAAGCTGATCACTCAGTTCCATTGATAGGTAGAAGAAAGGAGAGATCTCTCTCTTCATTGGTAGTCAGCACACCTAAGATATCCGTCAAGTCTTTTCTGACAGGAAAAAGATCAAAACCTATTGCCAGAAAACGAGAATCTCCTGTTCTCATTAAGGAGCTGGTTAAGAAAGTGGACGATTACTATGAGAGTTTAAGCTCACCCGAGACTTTAAGCAAAATTGCACAAACTAAAAGGCAGGTAGAAGTCGTTAAACTTCAAGTTTTCTTGCTAAAACTTTTCTCACCTTTTTGTTTTGGGTCCTTTGAAAATGACGTGCCTTTCCTTTGATGCGTAGTAATTTCCTGTGTAATTATTTTCATGGTGTAGAATTCTTCTACTGCCGAGTCACCCAAACAACACAAACCTAATAAAGTTTCAGAGGATGGTGTTAAACCATGTAAAGGGAAAGCTGATTTTTGGAAACCCTTAAATTGCTCGGTTGAAGGTTCAAGCAAAACAAAGTCTAATAAGTCAGAACTACAGGAAATTCTTGTCCAAATAAAGAAGCTTGATGCCCAGGAGAAAGCTCAATCACTCAAAACCAGTGTTAAGGAGCACGGTGATAAATCGAAAGTTAATGGTGAAGAATCCAACTCGACTTCATGGCCTTCAGTTTCCGTGAAATCTAGACGGCTGCAAGGCATGCAACAAAAAAGAGCAGCTCCCTCTGAGGGGTTGAATATTCCAGCACAGACTATTGTCGATGCAAACAGTAAATGTGATACAAGATTGAGTCCAATATGGTTCTCATTAGTTGCTTCTGATCATGAGCAGTGAGATTTTGTTTCTTTACCATTACTAAAGATTCATTGATGATTGGTCAAGCACGCCATGTCATGTTGTTAAATATTGTTTCTTTTTGGCATAATTTCAGGGGTGGAAGTGCGCCCTTGCCACAGATATCTTCGTGCTACTTGAGGGTTAAGTGAGTTTCATTAACCCCACTACCTGGTTTTTATTCATAATGTTGGTTTGCTTGTCAGTGTCCATTTTGCTCTTGAGTTTTGACATAGGCTCTGGTTAAACGATGTGTTTTATCGCCACCTTTCTTCAGTTTTGTAAAACAAATTCCGTGGTTTTCATTTATGTGAAATTGTAATTGCATCTATGCTAAGTTTTGTAGATATATTTTCTTAGCGACAATGACACTGTATCTTATCTGATGTTTTCTATGCGCACTTTGATTTCCCTTCTATTTGTTTTGGTTACATAGAATTTCCCGTTGCTTATGTTGTAAGCTTTTATACCCTTTTGTTTCATCATAATAGCATGATGTCCATTTCCATTTACAATTTATGGTTTCGATGAACATGTACTTCCAGGTACACTCCAGCAAAACAAAACTAATCACAGCCTAGAAGTAAACTATATTTATGACTCCTGTGCTCTTTCGTAGCTATTCCCCCAATTTCTTTCACTCTACATAACTATGAAATTCTGTGAAGAAAATAGATTGAGAGAATGATGTTGTTGAAAGTCCAGGAGCAAACACTCTTTTCAAATATCAGCAACACCTGAAACCATGTTTTTAAAATTTTGAATGTTAGAAGCCTCAGAAAATAGGGAGTTTCACTTCATTGCTTCAATGGGCAGTTGCAACTACAATTTTGTCTGTGAGGTTTTGCATGCTTAGTTATGTTTAAGTCTGTGATTGCACACTGGCGGTCACAATCAAAATAGGGGCACATAGCATAAAAAACATATTGGTGTTGTCCTGTGAAAATGAAGCCAATCATCATATTATCATGAAGTATTTTAATTGATTACATGAACTCTGCACATCATGCCTGATGTTGAATTTCTTTTTCTAGGCCGGAATTTCATTTAGAATCTTAATAATGATTATTCTGAAGTATCTGTGACTTTAAAGTTGTAGATTTGCTCCAAAATTCTGCTTCTGTTCTGCTCCATTGCAAAAATAGAACTCAACTGTCTGATTTCAGGTCATCTGCGAATGTTAATATATAGAGCATATTTTAGTCTCTATCTTTTCCCTTCCTGTGGTTGTTTTTGTTTATATTGTGTTCTCACCTGAAGTTTGCTTTATACCAAGAACCCTTTTCTTTTTCTATTTTTTTTAACAAATATACCAACAACTATTTTGTTGATCAGTTGTTGCAATTTTATTGTAGGGATGGTAGTTTGCCTGTTTCATACATAAAGAAGTATCTTGCCCAGAAGCTGGGTCTTGTTAGGGAAGCTGAGGTAACTTCATCTTTGTTCGTTTATCATGTTAATCAATTTGTGCATACAAAACTAAAAAATCTTATTTCTTTCAATCCCTCTTCTTTTCCTATTGTAAATGGAAGTGGACAGCATTTCTTTTTCTTCATTCGTAGATTTCTTTCCTTTGAACTTGAATGTCCAAATTACTTTCTGTGGTTCCTATATTTCATCTTCCATGATGTATGACAGGAAAAAGTCTTGCTACTCTCTTTGTTTTTGATATTGTCCTTTAACAAGACCTGCAACAGTTTTTGTGATGATGGAACTGTTTACTACCTACCATCCATGTAAAAAATAAATGCCGGTGAAGTGTACTCCTAAATTATCTGAAGACTACTGCCTAAGGAATTAAGGAAATTTTAAAACACCACGAGTAATGCTCAAGTTTCCACAGGTGGAGATCTCAATGCGTGGTCAGCCAGTGGTTTCAACGTTGCAGCTGCATAACTTGGTAGACTGGTGGTTGCAGACAGCTTCAGCATCTGAAAGAATACGGACAACTGTGGGCAGTTCAGCTAAAGATTTTGTGATGGTTCTCTCGTATGGTCGTAAAGCTCATCCTCCGTAAACATCTTTGCTTCAGCGGCGAAATGTCATCTCTTGCAACAGTGATCTTGGTCAAGGTGGTCGGAGACAACAGTGTGTTTTGCATCATCGTGAATGCACAGCGGATGAATTTGCTAAAACCACTCTGCTTTCTCTCTTTTTCAACTTTTCTTGCAAGGAGAGCAGACATAGTAGAAACCATACACAAGTTGTAGACGAATATGGATTGTTTATTTTATTAATAGCAGATTTGGGGATTCTGGACTAATGCCTGAATCCATGGATTAAATTTAGAACAGCTCAATGAGGACTCGTGCTACTAGCCGAAGCCTTTCCAGGTTGGGTATGACCTTAGAATCATCTGGTTGTGTTGGGCTAGAATGGCCAATTGGCCACCATTTTACATGGAATAAATTAGGTTAATGCTGAGGAGTGAAGATTAAAAAAAAAAACCCTATGAAATCCCAGTCCAAGATAAGAGCAACTTTGAAACCCTCCCAGTCAGGATGTGCAACTGGCATAGACTCCTTTTGCCTTTCCCCCTTTTAATCCCTCTTGTTCGGTTCATGACAAAGAAGCATACACACATTGTTATTCTTGACAGCAAGATTTCAGACCTCAAAATGATAAAGAAGCTTTGTGTGATAATTTCAAAATTCAAAGCCAGCAACATTCTGCCTCTTCACCACAATAAAAAACAATGATAATCAATTGTAGATTCTAGCTTATCCAAAGCCAAGGAATCAAGGCACGTAAATCATCAAGAAAGGGGCTGTTAAAAGAAGAAGAAGCTGTTACTGTTTACTATGCAGGATGTTGATTTTACGTCCTCTGATATCTGGAAAAAATTGTAAATATTCAGGGTCTGGCTAAAAGCAAATCTCAAGAGAACAATTGCAACCTCTCTGTATCCGCAGCAGCTGCTTAAAAGGAAGCCGGTAAACAAGATGCAAAGCAGATATATTTGAGATTTACTTTTAGCCATAAAGCGAGGAAATGAATACATAAAAGTAATCTATAGCAGGGATCAACTTGTTCCCAGATTTCAAGTCGGAGCATGATCTCGGTTCCATGTCCTACAATAACAGATAACATCATCATTAACTTGACCTTGACGTCCTAAGTTTTCAGGTTTGCTCCTGTGCTTTGATACAGGTATGAAGCAACAGAGAAACATCAATCAACAAAGATCATTCCCACGGGATGGGATAGAGAGAAGGTTCCTGCTAATCTCCACATAATGCAAAGACTAAGCCATGGCAACTCAACACAACAGCATCACCAACACAAGTAGTGAAAACAAAAAATCTGCATCAAAATCCATTTGACATAGGTAAAAAATTGTGAGTGATTACCTAAATGTAAATGTGAAGTACAACTTTTGGTTAAAGGTGTTAGTCCCAGTATTCCCAAGCACTGTAATTTAGACACAGACCAAAACAAGCATAATAAGTTGATAACTGGGTATGTAACTCATTCTAAGCAACAATTAAATCATCAAATCACCATAACAGAGAAGCATGCAATGCCATAATTACAGTCAAGATGACATTAATTAAGCTAAAACCAAACAATTCCCTTTTCTTTTCTTTTCAATCCAATTAGGCAAAACTACAAGCCACCAGTTGGAGGAGCATTATAGTCACCATCATCATCAGAGAGCAAGTTGGCATACGGCGAGGTTTCAATATCATCAGCAACAAGATCATCCGTACTCCTCAACGCAGCATGCAGAAGCATCAAAACGACAGCGATCCCACCACCAACGACAACATTCTGAAAAACCCCACCCCAAATCACAACCAAAAAGTCAACCACAAAGAGCACAACCAACACCACCCAGTCACTCACTTGATAGCCCAAAAACCAAAGCGGCTCCTCGCGAGAGAAATAAAGAGAGAGCCAGGCAATTAGAGTAATGAACAAGGCGATTAGCACCAGGGGATGGTTTAAGAGGGATAAGGAGAGGATAATCAAGAGGATTATGGAGTAATTAACCAAGAAATGAAGGACGTTTTGGGTTATCCTTGTGGTAGTGTCGTGGATTGAAGAGGGGAGGTTCAGTAAGGTGAGGTCTAGGAAAACGGACCATGGACGTCGACCTGATGTTAAGGGTTTTGTGGTTTCTTTGAAGAAGCTAGACACGAATTGGGACATTGTTGCTCTGCTGCTGATGAAGTTTTTTGAATTTTATTCTGAAATCAGAGGAGTTTCGTTTGATTGAGAGGAGGAAAAATCAGGGTGCGGAAGGAGGCTTCTTGTTAATTTTTTTTTAGCCTTTCAAGGCAGGCAGGCACCAGCAACACCTTCTTTAACTAGGTAGACGATGACTTTGACTGACTCTCCTTTTGTAATATTATGGGCTTGGTGTACAGACTAAAATTGATGCGAGGCCCAACCCATCCCAGCCCATTTTCGAGGAAAGGAGACTAGTTAACTGCACGAGTAAGGCAGGTCTTCCAGGCTTCATCGTCTTCAGTGTCTCGTTTCCTAACCCAAAATTAACAGCTTAAGCTTGAAGAGAGCATCTTTCTCTCGGAACAGAATCCCTTTTAAGTGTGTGAGAGAGAACAAGAGATTCAATATCGCTTCATTATTTTCTCACACTGTTTTGTTTCATCAACCTAGCTAGTGTGTGTGAGCTAGCTTGTTTGCTTAAGGAAATTAAGTACATGGAAAGCTGCCTTCCTATGAATCAATCTTCACAAACACACAGGCAGTTCCAACACCTGGGAATGAAGTTGGATTCCCAAAACTAAGTGAAGTTGTAAGTTTCAACCATTCTGCTGGTGGCATTGCCAGGTATGGTAGCCAGATAGGTGTGACAGATACATGGAACCTCACCTGTACCGAGCTGCCATGGATGGAAAAGCTGATCCACTCCGGAAAAAGCCAGACCAATTCTACATTCAAGCTACGAAACCAAGAATACATTCCTCCACATTGCATGCAGTTTGGTATGTTAGAATGAGTGGAGATAATCCTTGACTCGAGTTCGTTGCTTTTGCATCAGCTCTTCACATAGCAGCAAGAGAGGACATTCTAATGTTGTTCGGGTTCTGATAGAGAAAATGAAAACCACTTACCATGATGTGGAAATGGGAAGGGGAGCTGCCAGATCATCGATGAGGATGGCAAATAATAAGCACAACACTGCTTGCATGAAGCTGCACGATACAATCAACTTGATGTGGTAATGTTGCTGGATGAAGAAGACCCTGAGTTCCAACATTCTGCATAATGTATTCATTAAGTAGAACCAGTGGAGCTAAACAGCATAATGAACTCATTAAATCCATGACGTGATATCGATCCTATCATTAGATCGAAAACCAACACTTCGATCAATCTCGCTCTTCTCCCACCATCTTCTGTCATCATGTGAATTTCAAGAAATTCGATTCTCTTCTTCAGAACAACCATCGCTTTTATCAATCACCAACAGACCACCTTTCTAATTTCGTAGCATTGTTTCTTTTAATTTCTTGTTATTTAGCACCCCACTTTCTTTGGAAGTCGAAGCAAGATCATACGATTCTCATCTTCAAGCACCTCTCCTTTATTCTTGGGCCCTCCACTTTGGTAGTAGAGCATGAAGTTGACTCCCTCTTTGTTTTTGCCCTAACGGTTTTGATGTTTTAAGCGTTTCTTCTAGCAGGAAAAGAAAAATATAAAAAAAATGACAAGAACACGGCACGCAGTAAATACAAGTTAAGGGCCTTCATATGACAATCTCAAAAAAACACAGTCACCCTGCCAAAACCTGCACATATACGATGCAGCACATTAGCAGAAGCTGTTCAGGCAAAATGCTAGATTCAATTTGCAGGTAATAGATAAACTAGTATATTCTGAACTTGGAAACGATAGCTTCACACACCTGAGAACAAACAGAGCAATTGAGCTGCAAACATGAGGGGGGGAAATTATTGCATTTAAGAATTTTTTAACTCTAAAGCGCTAGTATAGCTGCCTTCAATCCAGACCCTGAAAACATCTCAAACTAATTAATGTGTCATTTTATGCTTTCTCTCAGCCATGAGGGTTCAAAAGCTAAAATGCTTCAAATGACGTGCTAATTTTTTGCATTGATAAAGTCCAACATGCAAAGAAATCTGCAATTAATTGATAGTGATTATGGAAAGATTTAATTAGTTTAACTGCAATACGATATGGATGGCATCACTAGCATGGTAATAAGTAAAATACTCGAGAGGATTATCCATGAGGTAAATCATAATGGCTGTCTTCCTCTATGACGACATCATCAATAATTCAATTGAAAAGAACACCACTGATATGTTTTGCTAAGGCTATTCCAAGCGCGTGATTTCAGTATTAATTTCTATCACAGTACCATGCCAATGACTTCGTATGTGGAAAGAGTGCTTCGTATATGATATATGAAAGAGCTGAGAGAGCAATTATACATGTCTACTTAAATTCAGATTGCAGCATCTGGGGAAAGTAGTAACAACAACCTAACCAAAGATAGGAAGTGCAGGTGGATCCTAAACTGATCCAGATGGAGGAAAATGTATGCTCCATTCGTGGTGAAACAAGCAAAGCAGACCAAACTCATGTTTTTACATGCATCGACTCTGAACTATATAAGGCGGCTGCAGAGGGTGAAACTGAAACCTTTCTGGAATATACAAATCAACTCCAATGCCTAGTGACCCCAAACAGAAACACAGTTCTCCATATTTACATCACAGCCTTATCTGAGAAGATATATGAACCAATCAATAGAGTCCCCGAGATCAGTAAAGCATGGTTTTCATCAGTACCACAAAAGCTGCAGCGAGGAGTTAGCAATGTCCCTCCCCCATCTGCCAAAACAAAGTCATCCCAATTTCTCATGGTTATTCTTGAGAAGTGTCCGTCCCTGTTATTGCAGACAAATTCCAACGGCGAAACTCCTTAGCACATTACAGCTAGATATGGGCACCATACAATAGTACAATTCCTTGTTGCAAGTGCAAAAGCTAATCGAAGACTTTGAAAGGAGTACGGAGAAGCAAGACAGATGCTAAGAATGACTACCAGAACGACACAGCCTTGTACGGGGCAGAGCGGCATGATCATATTGCAGTGGTGAGCAAATCGACCAAAGATGACCCTGATTTTGTGTATGCTGAAAATGATGCTGGTGAGACTCCACTCTACATGGCTTTAGAGAGGGGATTCAAAAACATGGTGGCTCAAATATTAGGAACTTGCACAGCAGCCATTTATCAGGGCCCCGATGGCAGAACAGCTTTGCGTGCAGCAGTGTATTACAATGATTAAGGTGGTGTATTTTTCCGTTGTCTTTGGCTAATTAATAGGGGCATTATTTTGTATAGTGAATCCAGAAGAAGCTGTTGTTCAATCAAGATTATATTGTGACACTTGTTTAAGATAAAAGCACATTAATATCATATGTTTTTTGAAGAACTCAAAAGAGTACTTGAAATTGTTAGTGGAATGCGATAAATTTGCTGCTTACATCGGTGACAAGAAGGGAAAAGGACAGCTCTCCACACTACAGCAGGCCGAGTCCATGTACTCGTGATGAGAGAGCTCATATCACGCTGCCCAGATTGTTGTGAACTGGTTGACCAGAAAAGTTGGAATGTCCTTCACTTTGCCGTGGAGAGCCGGAAGCAGAGGAGTATCTCCATAAAAATCTATGGCTCAGCACCCTTTTAAATCAGAAGGATACTAGGGGAACACACCTCTCCATTGCCTTGCTGCATCCCTGTGTGAAGATACAACTTTGTTAGAGAACAGTAGGGTGGATAAAATGGCAATCAAGAAGGAAAATCTGAACGTCCAGGATATTGTTGGAGCAAATGATAGTAATTTACTAAATGCCAAGGGAAGCCTGCGTAACTTACCGGGCGCAGATTACTAGACATTTCAACAAGAATACTGAACTACAATTGTTTTTCAATTTCTTTTGCTGCGCTTAAAGTTCATATGCTGTCCTGCAGATAGGGATTATTCAACAGGGCCGGTCTTGGGTCAAGTTTGCAAAAGGTTATCAACCTGGATGGACATGCTGAGAAGGAAGAGGAAACCATCAACACCAACCTCAATTATAGCCATGGAAAAGAAATAGATGAAGGACATTACAGCAAGAAGGATGGTGACAAGAAAGTAAATGGTGAAATGATGACAGATTAGAATTTTTTAAAAACGACCGGTTCGGTTCAATTTTATAAGTCTGAAACCAAAAACACTGAACCGAACCCAAACTGGAAAAAAACCAAGCTAAACAGGAAAAAACCGAGTCAAACCGGTTTAAACCGGTTTTTTCCCAAAATAACCTAACCGAAACTAGTCGGTTTGAACCGATTTTGGTTTTTTGTTACTTTTTTTTGATAAAAACTGAACCGAATCGAAAATAATCACCCCTAATATAATTTATAAAAATTAAATTTATAAAAATCATATTATAAAAATCATTCACCATGAAATTACTGAATAATATTCCCGATAGAGCTCTCGTCATCATTTAATTAAGATTTTAAAAATTGCTTTATAACATAATTAGACTATATCTTTTTTCTAGGCTCTCATAGAAAAAGATATTTTCACCCAAAGTAATGCCTTTATAAAAAAAAAAATTATCTTCGGAGTATTCCCGAAAACAATCCATTTATCATTCAAGTCAAAGCTTATTTTAGAGCCTTGCCTCTATTGTTCACCCCAAGAAAAATTAATAGATTTTGGTGGAACTTGGAAGGGGGCACTGCTATGAGGAGATTAATGGGAAAACAAAAGATTAAGGAGTTGGTTGTGAAATCATTTAAACTTGAGGGAGCAAAAGATTAAGGAGTTGGTTGTGAAAGAACTTAAACTTGAGGGATTAATTTGAATAAACCCACAAACTATTGCTTCACCTCCCTTAAACCCTAGTGTCAGCGTAGCATCCCTGTAACCCTCCCGCTTCTCTTACTCTAACAGCTCCCAGGAAAGAACATAAAGTAGTTGTTTAGACCTCTTTCTGTATTTCACCATTTCTCACAAGAAAAATGGGGTACCATATCGCTTTTTCTAAACCATTTCAGTTAAAACCTAGGGTTTGTCAAATCTCACTCACACCCTACCTCCATTTCTGCACTTCAATTCCAGCTCCAGGTGAAGATCCTATCTCCCCTAACCCAGAAACAACCGCATCTCCAGGCCCGAAACCTGACCCAAAAACCGAAACCCCAAATGTGGCTCAAGAGAAACAATACCAGCGAATCCCGAGAGCTAAGCAGCAGCATCGAAGCCCTGAAAAACTAGAGGATATAATTTGTAGAATGATGGCTAATCGGGACTGGACGACCCGGTTGCAGAATTCGATTCGAGCTCTAGTGCCCGAATTCGATCATTCTTTAGTTTATAATGTTTTGCACGGAGCTCGAAAGCCCGATCACGCGCTCCAATTCTTCAGGTGGGTTGAACGGGCGGGTTTAATTCAACACGACCGCGAAACCCACATGAAGATTATCCAGATTTTGGGTAGATATTCTATGCTTAATCACGCCCGTTGTATTGTTTTAGAAGATATGCCTAAGAAGGGTTTTGAATTAGATGAGGATATGTTTGTTTTGTTAATCGATAGTTATGGTAAGGCTGGGATAGTTCAAGAATCTGTTAAGATGTTTTCTAAAATGAAAGAATTGGGTGTGGAGAGGAGTGTTAAGAGTTATAATGCTTTGTTTAAGGTTATTGTGAGGAAAGGGAGGTATATGATGGCCAAAAGGTTTTTTAATAAGATGCTAGATGAAGGGATTGGGCCGACTAGGCATACTTATAATGTGTTGATATGGGGCTTCTTTTTGTCAATGAGGTTGCGAACTGCAGTCAGGTTTTATGAAGATATGAAGGTTAGAGGGATATCTCCGGATGTGGTTACTTATAATACGATGATTAATGGATATTATAGGCATAAGAGGATGGAGGAGGCTGAGAAGTTGTTTGCTGAGATGAAGGCAAAGGATATTGCACCTACTGTGATAAGTTATACGACCATGATTAAAGGGTATTTTGCAGTGGATAGAATTAATGATGGGTTGAGGTTGCTTGAAGAGATGAAGTCGGTTGGTATTAAGCCTAATAATGTGACGTATACGACTTTGTTGCCAGATCTTTGTGATGCTGGGAAAATGACTGAGGCTAAGGATATTTTGAAGGAAATGGTGAGGAGACGCATTGCACCCAAGGATAATTCGATCTTCCTGAAGTTGTTGAACAGTCAGTGCAAGGCTGGGGATTTGAAAGCGGCTGTGGATGTGCTTGATGGAATGATTAAGTTGAGCATTCCATCAGAAGCTGGACATTATGGTGTCTTGATAGAGAATTTCTGCAAGGCTGAGGAGTACGATCAGGCAGTGAAGTTTGTGGATAAGCTCATTGAGAATGATATTATTTTAAGGCCACAGAGTACTTTGGAAATGGAGTCTGGTGCTTATAACCCAGTTATTCAGTATTTGTGCAGCCATGGACAGACTGGAAAAGCAGAAATCTTATTCCGGCAGCTGTTGAAAAAGGGTGTTGAGGATCCTCTTGCCTTTAATAATTTGATCTGTGGGCATGCAAAAGAAGGAACTCCTGATTCTGCTTTTGAAATTCTAAAGATCATGGGTAGGAAAGGAATCCCCCGAGATGCTGATGCTTACAGGTTGCTTATCGAGAGCTACTTGAGGAAAGGTGAGCCAGCTGATGCTAAAACAGCTTTGGATAGTATGATTGAAGATGGACACCTTCCAGATTCATCAGTATTCAGGTCAGTGATGGAGAGTTTGTATGAAGATGGTAGGGTTCAAACTGCTAGTCGTGTGATGAAAAGTATGGTGGAGAAGGGGGTGAAAGAGAACATGGACTTGGTTGCTAAGATTTTGGAAGCTCTTCTCATGAGAGGTCATGAAGAGGAAGCCCTTGGACGCATTGATCTCCTCATGAGTAGTCAGTGTAATGTCAATTTTGATAGTCTTCTGTCCATTCTTTCTGAAAAGGGCAAGACCATTGCTGCTCTTAAGTTGTTAGATTTTGGATTGCAGAGGGACTGTGACATAGACTTTAAAAGCTATGATAAAGTGTTGGATGCTCTCTTAGCAGCAGGGAAGACTCTCAATGCATATTCAATTTTGTGTAAAATTATGGAGAAAGGAGGAGTCACTAGTTGGAGGAGCTATGAGGATTTGATTAAGAGTCTTAACCAGGAGGGAAACACAAAGCAGGCTGATATACTCTCAAGAATGATAAAGGGAGATGATAAGTCACATGAAAACAAGAAAGGGAAGAAGAAAGCTTCTGTTGCTGCTTAATTCCATTACTTTTTTTCTTTTCTTTTCTTCATTTAGTGGTCAGAACTTTCTTGAACGTTTTTTGAAAATGATTAGTACTTCATTTTGAGTAGAATAAGGTTTTTAGTAGAGCAATGTAACCTGTCCGTTTGTTTATTTTGAACCAAGGGTTGTTATACCTCATTCCCTCTTACATGGATCACGTTTCATTCTTTGAACTATTGTAGGCGAGGAGGAGAGGTAGATAGTCTAGCAGTGGAGCTGCTTATGTGTTTATGTGTTGGATTTTCATCAAAGCATGTCATGTTCTTGTTATACTGTTTTCTTTCAAGCAAAAAGTGTCATCTTAATGGTTATTGTGAGCACTTGGAACAATGGCTCTTAGTTGCAACTTCTGCGTTACACAAACACTTGACACTTAGAAATAAAGTTTTGCTTTTATCTTCCATTTACCTGTTCGAGAGGGTGCTTTATTCAGTTGCAAAATAATAGAGCAATGATATATTGTGAACTTTTTTATTTTGCATTGTTGTTTTTTTCCCCTTTGGATAATTAAGCTGTATGATTATGTTTGGATTATAGAACTAAAGAAAGGAATAATATGTTTGAAGTGGTACTTTATAAAGGATATGTATTGTGTAGAATGGTTATGAATGTAAAGGTACGCTTGATCTATTCCTTGTTTAGATATCAGTTATTTCTACGATGGTTTTACAAATACAAGACCATGAGCTGTATTTATGAGATTGGAGCTTTTGAGAGGGTTTTTGGAATAATCTGGAGGGATCATTATTTGACTCGTCTGTAGGAAGATCCTTATCCTCTTCATGAATTCTCGTAATGAATTCCTTTTTTTCACTTAATGGTCTACATTTAATGTATGCTCCAAATTTACCTTAATGATGTTATACTCTATTTGCTGATTTATAATGATGATAATTTTTAGTTAATTTATATGTAGCCACCCTTTACCCAGCTCTTTTCCACAAATTCGCCTCCCTATGAATTTCCCTTGTTTTAGATTTAGCGGCTGCTGCATTGTTGTTTGGTTAACAGGAACAGGGTACACCAAAATTTTGACACCGGTGTGGAAAAACAATGTGGAGTTCTCATGATGAGTAGGACGGCACTTCTTTCTGAAGCAGGATCTGGGGTTAGCCCCAGACAAATTTGATATAGATTCTGAAGTAACCTGATTAATTGTTTTTCAAGGTATCAAATGGGGGATGCTTGTGGCGTGTGCAGTGATGGGAAAAGTTATCGGTTTCTGCTTTGCTTGCAATAATGAGGCTATGAAGCGTGTAAATCTGCAGGTCAGAAGAAAGATTCATAAATACATACAATATACATCAACTTTGAGGTTTTTTATTTTGATCATGTCCTGAATACTCTTTTCCCGTCTTTTGAATGAATTGTTCTTGTTGAAACTAGATTACCCTTGAAGATTCATTGCCAAATTTTACTGGCAAAGTTTCCAAGTTGTGGAACCATAAACCAGGCTCCAACACTATAATGAAATACTCAACCAAACAACTTTAAAGTATAGTCAATCAAAGAAGTTGCACCTTGCAGCAAGAGGGCAATCAGCTGCGGCATGATTCCACATTTGTGGGTCATGTTAGAAATTCTACTCCGCATTGTAACATGAGAGCTCTGCGGCAACGCGGTTGCATTTGAATGTGCACGCGCTACCCAATTGTGTTCATTGGGCAGGAAGACTCCCGGACAAATATTTGCTTTCTCTGGTTGTGACTGGAGTAAGCTCAGAAAATATTTGAGAGAAGTAGATTGAAGGGAAACTAAGCCAATATAGCTGAGGCTAGGTTTTAAACTTCACAAAAGTATAGAATATCATTGACCACCTGCGCATCACCAACTACTGAGTTTCGGTTCTCAACTTTCCCTCGCAAAACATGAGTTCAAAACAATATAAAAGCTAAGAGAATTGGTACACAAACACATCAACAAAAGATGAGATGTCCTCGAATCAATTATACTATTTGTCAACATCTGCATACAAAAGGAAACATCAAGTTGCTAAACATATAGTCTAGCAATCACTGAAGTTGCAAGAACTCCAAGACAACAATCACAAAAAGGAGTAGAGTGGCACAAGGATATACAATACTACAGAAACAACCAACAAGCTGGCAGTTAAACTAATTTGATTAGAAAACTTCAGAAGATATGATACTCCAGCTGAGTGCAAGGTAGAACTTTAAGACACCGGTCCAAGATAATCACCCTCTAAACTGACCAGAGCCTGGAATTCCCTTTCTGCCTCTAACCATTTTGTTCCAAGCACAACAAAACGAACCACCACATCTTTTTCAATCTTTGACGTCTTGTCATTCAAGAAAACTGGATTTTCTCCGGGCACATAGCGGTAATCTAGCATTTTCATACTAGAGAGATAGATATTCTCAATTGGCCCACATCTCAAGAGAACCCCATGCTTGAGCACCTTGTGAACAACCCCCTCTAAGATCTCCCCCTTGAAAATCTTGAAGGTGATACCACTGAAAACAACAGGAAATAGAACATCCCCTGTGTGCTGCCTGACTTTTCCCTCCCCTATGCTCTCCAAAGTTGAGACAGCAAGATAGTATCCGAGATCTTTGGTGGCCCGTTTTTTAGCAAAGTCAGCTAAAAGGCAGACAACAATTGACCTTTGGAGCATTAGTCCTTTGGCATCCAGGTTCTCAGCTGGTATTATGACATTCCAGGGCAACTGCACTTTGAGAAACATTTTTTTTCCTTTTTCCACTTTTTTCACCTGTCATAAACCAAAAGGTAAGAAATAAATCAATCTCAGTTCCGGTTTCGGAGCTTTACCGAGAATAATCAGCTATACAGAAAAGACTCCTGAGGTGCAAATTACCGAGAATACATTAAGGACCAGTTAGTCAACTACCACTATTTGAGGATAATTTGTCATGTCTTACCAAACTTAAGTGGCACCACCTAAAATGCTTTAGATATGCTAATAAACAATAATGGAAAGAAGAAACCGAGAGCATAGCTTTATGAAGAGACTCCTAGCAGACAGACTATTGCAAACCAAACCACAAAGCCAAACACACTACCTCTTGAATTAACTAGGTAGCCCCATGCATTATTTTGGTCCCCCAGGGTTTGCACAGATACTATTATTAACTAAAAGAAATTTTTAAAGAATTCTATACACATGTTACTAGTCAGCCGACTTGGAAGAAAATATGAACCAGAACAGAAACCGCAAAAGACAGCAGCAGAATTGTTAAGCCCAAAACTTAAAAATGCAGTTGGAACTTGGGGCCCTCTTGCGCTCAACATCCAGAAAGGCATGCAGTGAATGAGGTTGAATTAAACAACATTTTAGCCCACAGAGCCCATAGGCAGATTTTAAACCATGCAGCCATTAGCTATCTCATCCTTTGCTCACATGATCAAACATCCCCAAGGTTTCAGAGGGGAAGTTTTCCATCCATGTCAACTATATTGCCTTGGAGTGAAGAGGAGAATAAATTTCAACTCCTTTATTTTACGGTAAAAGTAAAACAAAGGAGAGAAAGCACTGAAAGTAAGGATAAAGTTCGAAAGAGTAGAGAGGGATCAACATATTGCAATAACCCTAAGCTTATTTTAAGTTTTTGTTTTTCAAGTATGCATATGCCTGGAGTATGAAACAACAACAAGAAGAAACCACTGCACCAATCAAAGGACCAGAAAATATAGATGGTTGTCTAGTAGTCTTGCAGAAAATTATAAGTCTTAACTACAGCAAGTTCTCCTACATCAGACTAGAGCGTCAATTGCCTCTACCTAGTCAGCAAAGGTATTTGCAGTTCTTCTATACAACTCAACTCAACCATGTCTTAGCTCCCATAAGAGCTAAACTTTCTATCACTCAACTAAAAGTACTTCAAAGTAATGGTTGAATCATCATATGTTTCAATTGTTTCATACAGGTATTATGGTTATTGTTTATGTGCAAGAGTCTTTGCTAGGACCCCCAAAAACTGGTGAAGGGTTTCAAAATCATTTACACATGGTAACCCTGGCATAGCCTTATGTGTGACTCCATTTTAAATCTATACTTTCAATCTAAACCCAAATTAGGTCTGTAACTTGTGTTTTTGCAGTGTCCAAACAAAATGCACAATGATGAACCACATGTTAATTAAGTTTTATAGACACACATTCCTATTTTCTGATTTACAAGGGCCCAGAATTGTATCATATCAAAAGAAAATTATACGTATTCCTGAAACCAAATAACTCCATTCATTTACGCATTTACATAACAACAGGTATTTAGAGTCCTCTCCTCTTCCAGGTAAAGCATAATTAACTAATTCAATGCACTCATCAGTCCCTTTCAACCAGACAATAACATAGCATTTTACATAAGAAAGCACAGAAATTTGATTAATAGCCTCTTAACTCATCTTCATTCACTTTATTCACTTCAATACAACATTTTCATAGTTAAAAAAGTCCAAAATAATAAGCTCTTAACATTTCTTGCCTTCTTGACTTCTCTCGTGTTGAAGAAAAACAGATATGACAAAAACAAAACATACCCATAAACCTGGCTTTAACCAAAAATCCTTATGAAAAAAAGTAACTACTGACAACAAAGAAAAACTTTACAGAATTGAAAAATAGCATGCTCCCATATGAAACAAAGACAAAACCTTTACTAAATTAGTTAGAAGCGGGAAAATAGAAAAAACACTAACTTTCGCGTAATGAGTGCATCAAAATAGACGAACATCAAAAGGGTTTCAATAATGAAGAACCTGAACTCGTCCTAGATGATAAAAGAGAGCCCTTGTTGTTGTGGACTCACCGAGTTGTGACGCGTTCTCCTCCTCGGTTCTTTCTCTTCCCAGTTCACAAGGCCTCAGTTGGCACTGGTGCGTGCCCTGGTAGATGTGTGACTGACCATGTTTTTTTGTTTTGCGCAGCGACTGTCTGGGTCCTATACAAAAACGTCTCTTATGTAGTTATGGTGACGGAGAATTTGCAACCAGTTGCTTCAGGCCACGTCAACCTGCGAAGCTCTTTATCGCATTTTGGTGACGATGATTTTACTATTAGCAAATAATAAAGTAAGTTTTTGAGGTAGAGTAATTATTAAAACGACACATTTATCAAAACAAAAATCACAGTAAATATGATTAGGTGCTGTTTGAGATCATATTTTCTTTCTATGTTCTGTGTTTTTATTTTTTAAAATTAGAAGAAGAAAAAACATGTGAAAAATTATTTTTTTATATAAAAATATAAACTGGCATCAAGTTGTTTTTTTAAAAAATGATTTTTAAAAATTTTAGAATTAATTTTTACAACCCGTGAGTTAGGTCGGGTTGGTGATGTTAGGGAATGGACATGCATCACCTAACCGAAGATGCCCAACATCGGGCCTAGGCTGGGTTCGGAGCACCTAAGGTCGAGTTTGAGATGCAGGGGCTCGGGTCGGGATCGAGTCTAGGTGTAGGGGTGGAGGATAGGACACCTAAGGATTGAGTCCGGACTTTCGATGGTCAAGTCTGTGGATTGTCTAGCCTGAGACATCTAGGGATCGAGCAAGGACCAGGACTAAGGTTGGGCCAGGGTCGTGTCTTTAGCATATAATTTCAGAACGCTTACGAGTCAGGCCATAGCTGAGATGGATGCCTCCGAGGGTAAGGTCAGGACTATACAAGGGAGAGGGCAGTGCGCCTTGAAAATGAAACTTAAGTTTGCATTCTTGTTTTGAGTTTTTTTTTTTTTTTTTCATTTTCACTTTGGCTTAATGATTTAAATAAATAAAATCCCTTACATATAAAGTTTGAAAAATCTAAGGATGAGAATAAACCTTTTACACCATCAGCAGCCTGTGATCTGAGGTGTTTTTTTATTTTATTTTATTTTAAATTTGGATAACTTGAATATTTTTTCTAAAAGTTAATTCAGAAGATGTTGAGTTAATTAAGTGTAAAAGAAGGCATAATGGTTTGAAACTTTAATTTATTAGTTTATTTTTATCAGTATATTCTCCCAAATTTATCATATGCCCCAAAGTCATTTAATTTTATATTTAGAACAAAAAATAATGACCAGCTTTTATTACCTTGGGATTCAAAAGATATCAAAAATAATTTTATATTTATTATTTAAAAAAAAAAACCGAAACCGGTTCAAACCGACCGGTTTCGGTTCGGTTCGGTTTTTTAGGACAAAAACCAGTTCAAACCAGTTTGGCTCGGTTTTTTTCTGTTTTTTTCGGTTTGGATTCGATTTAGTTTTTTCAGTTTTAGGCTTATAAAACCAAAACTGAAACCGAACCGGTCGGTCTTTTCAAAATTTTATCGGTTTAATTGGTTTTTTTTCACAATTTGGTTTTTTCGGTTATTTTTTTTTTCTGATTTTCTCAGTTTTTTGGTTTTTTTACTCACCCCAGTTCCTAGTCTAGCTAAAGAGAAGTTAATGAAAAGTCTGTATTTTATAAAATAACTCAAAAGTTTTAGCATAAATTATAAGATTTTTTTATTCTTAAGAGCACATAAATCTCTAGATAATTATTTCAATACTACAGAAGATATATATGCTATTAATTTTCCACTGTGTTTATATGCT
The DNA here is from genome assembly GCF_000002775.5 of Populus trichocarpa. Classification (NCBI taxonomy): domain Eukaryota; kingdom Viridiplantae; phylum Streptophyta; class Magnoliopsida; order Malpighiales; family Salicaceae; genus Populus; species Populus trichocarpa. The sequence goes on along the minus strand of NC_037294.2, from coordinate 10,431,755 downwards.
TAAAATATTAAAATTATCTTACAATCTTTTTATTTCACATGAACGTGCGAGATTTCTACCGCCAAACAACATTGAATTTTGATAAGGGGAATGGGTTGATCTTCGAGTATTCTTTTGAAATAACATGTCCATGTTTGCACCTTAATACCACAACTGATTCCAAGACTTTGACATCCATGTCATCCAAGATTGATCCTTGTAGCGCCTGCATGCCATCTACTCAAGTAAAATGCTTCATAAATTTTCCACGATGTTAAAAGACAGTTTACACTTTAAAATTCATGCTCACAGCGCAGACAAGCAGTCCAAATTTTTTGCACAAGCAGAACAGTAATGCTGATCTAAACATCTATAAGTCTAACTCATCAGATCCACATAATGAAATTGGTCCGAGGGAATCACCTACTAAACTTGCAAGCATCATGAAATCCCTTCTCATATCCCACATTTTCTCTATCCATCTCACGTCAAGCACAGAGAAACGGACTAGCACATTATTCTCTATCCTCGCAAGCTCATCGTTCAAGAAGACTGGATTTTCCTCGGAAGTATATTGGTAATTTGGCATTTTCCTAGCTGAGAGGAAGATATACTTGACAGGTCCGCATCTCAATAGGACTCCATGTCTAAATGTGCGATGAACAACCCCCTGCAAAATTTCTCCTTTCATAGGCATGAAGGTTCGACATTTAAACTCTACATGGAACAACACATCGCCAGACTTGTTCACCACTTCCCCTTTGCCTATGCTCTTCAAATTAGTTACTGCAAGAAAGTAACCGTGATCCTTGCTGGCCTTCATGCTCAATAAGTCCTTCAACAGGTGTGTTACTATAGACCTCTGTGGAACCAATCCATTTCTGTCCAAGTTTTCAGCAATGATTCTGACAGTACTGCAGACTTCCACTTCACCAAACATACCAGTGATCTACTCCAAAATAACTCCAATAAACAGAATAACAAGGAAGTCCTTGAACAATCGAACAACCAGCTTACTCTGGAAATGCATCAAGTAGTTAAACAGAGAATAACAGTGAGCCAAGTTTTCAAAACAAAACCTGATCCAAATAATCTAATGAGTGAGATTAGGAAGTTTAAAACTATAATATGATTCAAGAAGTGATTGCTAAACTATAAGTACATAGCTACTTTTATTCGACAAAAAAGAGAGTAACCATAGGACAACATAGCTACAGCCAACTATTAGGTCATCACTGGTTGGAACTTGGAAAACATGGAAGAATAAACTGGGTCAGGTTTCAGCTTACAGTGATGGGGGTTGCTACAATGCTGATGCTTTGAGCATCAATATAATGCAGGTGGACATGAGCCCACTGGATTTGAATCAAGTGAGTCCCATTTTGCTGTTTTATTCAAATCCATTGACCCTAATGGCCATTGGCAATATGCTGATGCTTTGAGCATCGAATTCTAGTCTTCCCCTGCATTAATAGGGTCTGCTAATTCTAACTGTTCTCAAATAATTATCAACATATTCACCAAGAAAAGCAGATCTTATTATTAGTCATCATAGCACACTTTGAGTTTCCACAGTTGTTTATACATCATTGAAGCACATGATCTTAGTTTGTCTACATGCAAGTAAAATCAAATAAAACCCTTCTTCCAAATGACCTAACCCTCCATCTCCAGTTACACCTTGACTTGTGACCCAACAAGATTCAAATATGCCTACGAATCCGCACACGCCTATCTTAATCAACAGCCTAACAACAGTAAGAAATTAACTGAAAATGTTGCAGTGATTTGAATTTGAAACAGAGTTCAAACCAAAACTTGTTCATCTATCACGCAAATTTAGAGGGAAAAAAATCCTTTATCACCAAGGATAATTACAAGGGCAGTAAATATATTCACCAAATAAGGTGATGCTATACAGATTCTTACCACAATGAGTAATGTAAATTTTCGCAGGCCTTTAACTAAACCGACATGAAAACAGCCTACTTGGTTTTCTTGCAAAATAAAATCCCACCAACTCATAAGTAAAAATCCCACCATTTATCAGTTGTTAATAACTCGCCGTTATTAGTACAGAAAGAAAACCCGATTCCAAATTTAACCCAGATCAGATCAGATCAGGCTAAGAAAAGAGAGTCACGAAAAACAGGAATTTAATGCAGAAAAAAACAAATTGAAGTGAAGTAAGCGAAGGAACCTGAGCTTTGGCCTTTTGAATTTCGAAAACGCTACGCTATGGAGTAGTATTTAGCTTCTGCTTCTCTTGTATCCCTGTCTCTCTGCTTATTGTTAATAAAACTGCGTGTGAATTGTGCAGTAGATAAAAATGCAAGCTTTGTGAGGGGGTCCGTTTGGCAAGTGTCATACTGTCTATGCAATCCAACACGGGGCTGTTTGGGGCAAGGGATCTCCTGCTCAGAGTTAACACTCGACTTTTTTTTCTTTTCTTTTTTATTTGACAGTAAGGTTATTCTCCTCATGACTACCCTGTTTGGATTTGGGTAACTTTTATTTTTGAATATTTTTTAAAAATATATTTGTTTTTAAAAAGTATTAATTTATTTTTTTAGTATTTTTTGATGATTTTAATATGATAATATTAAAAATAAAAAATAAAAATATATTTTAATATATTTTTAAACAAAACAATATTTTTTAAAAATATTTACACAATTAAAATGGATAAAAGAGGAGATTTATGTATTAATCAAAAAAAACTTTTAAGAAATAAATCCAAACAAGACACCCTTTCCCATTGATTGCTGACCTGGAATTTTAAACTCGTAAAATTAAAAAAATAAAGCAAGATCAACTTTTTAAACTTAGCAATGTAACCTATATTTTGGTTTTATGTTTTTTATTCAATGGCTGGTGGTATTTTAATTAAGTGTTAAAATTTAAAATTTAAATAAAATTCAATAAATTTAACTTATTTATCAATTGAATTTAAATTAAATACTATAATTAAATTTAATTACAGTAAAGAATTAGTTTCAAACAACTTATTAGAGAATTATCAAAATCAAATTACCCATTAAAAATAAATTAAATATCATTAATATTTTTTTAGCAATGATTTCTTTTAATAATCTAAAAAAGTTTTTTTTCAATTAAGAGCAATAACCTTTAATCTTTAACAGAAGGAAAAATAAAACCCAATGAATTTTCGTCTCATCAAGAAAAATCTTGTTGTAATCATTAAAGAACAAAATGTTATGAGTTAAAGTTCTACTTTCAAAGGAAACTAAAAAACAAACCTTTAAACTAAAAAAAGAAAAGAAAAGAAGGTTAATATGGATGAGGAAATCCATAGCTGGTATAGCGAAACTCCTAGCCGGAATTGGAGCATCAATTCTTTATGTAACCAAACTGACCGCAGATATTATTAACCCGCCATGGATGGATAACAAAACAATCCAAGACAGGCAGCATCCATTTGCAGTCTGTGGCCGTTAAACCCCACAAAAAATCATACAATTTCTTCATTTGGGCTTATAAATTAGCTCACTTGCCTGTTGCCTCCACACTTTATTCACGTATGCACTGTAATAATAATAACAATGGCTTTAGTGCCTAGTCGTCAATTATACATTGATTCTTTTCAAAGCTCCTTCTCGAAATTCCATGGCACTCCTCTCCAATTCTTCAGGTACAGTTCATCTTTTCCTCTCAGATCACACTCTGGTTATGCATGTTCAATCACTGACAAAAACCCATCTACGAAATCCACCTCATTTCCCACTGATAAATCCAAGACCTTAAATTTATCTACTGGCAGCAGTTGGTTTTTTAATTGGAATAAACCCAACAAGCAAAACCTACCAAGAACCCCTCAAGCTGTGTTTGATTATCGAAGCAATAACAGTAACAGTAGTGGTAGTGGTAGTACAATGGAGAAAATAGTGGAAAAATTGAAGAAACATGGTTACATGGATGGTGATGTTAATGAGAATAAAGAGAGAATGCAAGAAAGAGTGATAGAGAAAGGGAGTGTTGAGGATATATTTTATGTGGAAGAAGGAATGCTGCCGAATGCACGAGGTGGGTTTTCCAAGGAATCACCTTTAGGAGTAGAGGATGTGTTTAGGAGTGACGGGGAGGTGAGGTTTCCATGGGAGAAGCCAAAGAAGGAGGAGGATGAGGGGAAGTGGACGGCGAGGAGTAAGAGTAGGACATCATTAGCAGAGCTGACATTGCCAGAATCTGAATTGAGGAGGTTGAGGAACTTGACATATGGAACGAAGAGCAAGACTAGGGTTGGGGGCAGGGGGGTTACTCAGGAAGTAGTTGATGCTATTCATGACAAGTGGAAGACTTCAGAGATTGCGAGAGTGAAAGTTGAGGGTGCACCGGCACTTAATATGAAGAGGATGCACGAGATATTGGAGGTATGTTGCCTCTGAATTTGGTTGTCTATTTTTACCTGTGTGAATGTGAATTCTTTGCTATGTTTGCTATTCTAGGTGGTTAGCGAACTCCTTTATTTTGTATGCTTATTGCATTGGTGATGGGATGTTAATTGAAGGAAAAAAAAGTAAAGTAAATCAACACACCACAAGCAAAAGAAACCATGCTTATAGAAATTTTAAGTATTCTTGGTTGTTAAATTGGGATTATAAGTGTTCTTGGTTGCTAAATTGGAATTAAATTATTGCTCATAAAAAGAAAAGATTATTGGAATGCAATTGTATTTGATAAATGTGAAAAACAAAACAAGATACTAGCTAGAGCCTGGCTACCGACGAGCATAAGGCCATCCTTTCTTGTGCATTGGCTCTAAATCTCGCATATGGGCAAGAAAAGAGACAGCAATGGTCACCCAGTTCACTGGTTTGCTAGAAGCAAATAGAGTGGGAATTATTAACAAGATATATGAAGTCTGTATATAACATAGTCGGGACTTGTGAATCATTGATTTTAGATGATAGCTGATCGTTTTGAAGGGAATCTTTGACCCGAGGTTCTCATTTAGCAAATAAGAAGCCAGGTACTTGCTGTATCTAGCCACAATACTTAGGAGACAGGCTGGTGATTATGAGAGGATATATTATTCCCTGGCACCCATTAGCCGGAGAATGATTACTGTTTAATCAGATTGTCCCTTGAGATTTTCTTAGATTTGAAATCAACCACAAGTGAAGTAGTCAATTGTCCCTTGGAAAGGGTGTTGCGTAGTATTTAGAACTGTTTTCATCTTTTTCATAACTATTCTCTGCATCTTGTTTTTTCAATGTATTCGCTCTTTTGCTTTACTTGTCATGCAATGATGTGCTGTCAACCTTACCTTACATAGTTCAAGAAACAGAATGCAATATTCATTAGACAATAATGACATGTATGGATATTTGTTACTGGTGTATCTTGATGAATAATTATTTCATCCATGGTTTAAGAATGCTACTCTTTGTTATTCTTTCTCCTTTTCATTTCCTTTAAATCATAATATGTGCAGAACAAAACTGGGGGCTTGGTGATTTGGAGGTCAGGAGCTACTGTATCTTTATATAGAGGTGTGAGCTATGAGGATCCTGCATTGAAATGGAAAAAAAGGATATTCAAGAAGAAAGAAACATCTTCTAATTCTTTACCAGCAGCTACTAGCATAACTATTGGAAGTCAATCCAAAAATTCTCCTGATAATGAAATACATGCTCCTCGACCAAAAACAGAAATTAATGTGGAGGCTGCAAATCAAAAGGAGACAAAAACACAGACGGATGTAAAATATGAAGATGAAGTAGACAAGTTGTTGGATGGTCTGGGCCCCAGGTACACAGATTGGCCAGGACTTGATCCACTACCTGTAGATGCAGATATGCTTCCTGGGGTTATTCCAGGTTACCAACCTCCATTCAGGATACTTCCTTATGGAGTAAGACCTACTCTTGGACGACAAGATTCAACATCCTTACGAAGGCTTGCCAGGGTCCTTCCTCCTCATTTTGCAGTAGGTAGGTTATTTTTCATTAGAAATACTGTTTATAGCTTCAAAACCTGTAGTGATTGTGTGTCAATTTTCCTGAACCAGGCAGAAGCAGGCAGCTCCAAGGCTTGGCTGTGGCCATGATTAAATTATGGGAAAAGAGTTCAATTGTGAAGGTTGCACTTAAACGTGGTGTACAGCTGACTACTAGTGAAAGAATGGCTGAAGATATTAAGGTAGTGCAACAGATCTCATGAACTTTTCTCACAAATTTCATCCATTAGCTAGCAATTGTGTAATAGAACTCAATTTGTATAGACTATAGAATAATTGTCATTCTTGCCTCATTTGCATTGTTATTGTTTTGTATTGGAATCTATGCATAGTATTCTTAGTGCAATAATCTGAGTATTATGAAAATGAAAACTGTTGTTTTAGTTCCTGAACTAGCATATCAAATATTGCAAGTAAAACATCAATTGCACGGTACTGTAAACATTGATGAAAAATGATTGCTCATTTGCACTTAAGTTTTTGATTAGCCATATTGAATAGTTGACTTTGTAATTGTTGTTGCTGGCACAGAAATTGACAGGGGGCCTGCTGCTATCTAGAAATAAGGATTTCTTGGTGTTCTATAGGGGAAAGGATTTTTTGTCACCAGAGGTCAGTGAAGCATTGCTGGAAAGGGAGAGATTGGCGAAGTCCCTACAAGATGAAGAGGAACAGGCACGGTTAAGAGCATCTGCCTTGGTTATACCGAGTGATGAAATAATGGAGGAATCTGGAATTGCTGGCAGCCTTGAGGAAACTTTGGATGCAGATGCAAAGTGGGGAAAGAGGTTAGATGATTGTCATAAGGAAAAAATTATAAGAGAAGCTGAAATAGTAAGGCATGCTAGCATTGTCAGAAGGCTTGAGAAGAAGCTTGCTTTCGTGAGTTCCTTGAAACTTGGTATTTTCTTGCTATGTCCCATGAAATATTTTTCTGTTACCTTAGTATATTCTTTATATGAATTTGTATTGCATGCAATTCTTGCTTGAGATTTGCTAGGTTCCCTTGCTAATTTATGAAACAGTAACGTATTAAGTCTCCTAAAGTTCTAGTGTGATTAAACTCCAGTCCTTGTTTTTCTAAAACCAACGACACTTGCTCTCCCACTAAAATTTGCATCTTGAGGACTACCATGTTGGTTTTACAAATACAGTGACTAAAATCTGAACACGTTGATGAACTAAATATAAATTGCTTTCCCTTAAATATTATGTATGTAATTTAGTTAAATGTAGATGATGCACTACATAGTATAATTGCCTTACAAGCACATGGTGTCACATGTTTTGTTCTAAATCTCCACAGCTTGAACTCAATGGTGTTTTGTTTGTCAGGCTCAAAGAAAGTTAAGAAGAGCCGAACGAACCTTGAATAAGGTGGAAGGGTTTTTAAAGCCATCAGAAAGGCAGGCAGACCCAGAAAGCATAACTGATGAGGAGAGATTTATGTTTCGCAAGCTTGGTTTGAGGATGAAAGCTTTCTTACTTTTGGGTAAAAACAAAACTATCTTTGTAATAAATCCATCATGGATTTTGATTGAGTGCAACTCACAAGTTAGTAAAACTCTTGCTTCAGGTAGGCGTGGAGTTTTTGATGGTACAGTGGAAAACATGCACTTGCACTGGAAGTACCGTGAATTGGTTAAGATCATTCTGAAAGCTAAAAGTTTTGAACAGGTTAAAAAAATTGCTCTGGCTCTTGAAGCTGAGAGTGGGGGGGTCTTGGTTTCAGTGGATAAAATCTCCAAAGGATATGCTATAATTGTATACCGAGGAAAGGATTATCAACGCCCTTCCATGTTGAGGCCAAAGAATCTCTTGACAAAGAGGAAAGCTCTGGCCCGCTCAATAGAAATTCAAAGGAGTGAGGTATCATTTATGTATTTTATTATTATTATTATTATATTTTTTGTCAAAAACCCTTGCATTTGCTTTGCATTTTTTAGTGAGGTTCCATTCCATGAAAACTTTGAAGTTAAACCTGCAAAAGCCATTTGCCTGGCAGTGGTTCAGGTGCTCCATGCTATGGCAGGTGGTATCTCGCATTTACCTCCTGTCTAGGGGCAACTTGCTTTTGAGTTTTGAGCACCTTAGGTTGAAATTCTCTCTCGTTGTAATGTGAGGACCTTACCTAATGGCTCCGCTGGCCTCCCAGCAGTGAGCAGACCACTCACCTACATACAATTGTGAATGCATCAATGTTTTGGAAACCCAAACCTGAAACCTTTAACCTTTAACGAGTCATTTTGAGCTATACATGTTATCAGGCTCATTAAAAGACTGGTCTACAGTTAGCGTGGTTTCCAAGACTATGCCCAGCGTGGCCTCCCCCCTTCAATTGATAATAGGAGCTTGTATATAAGCAACCAATGGGTTTCAAACAGCGGCTACATGCATTTATAAGGACTTGAACCTGGTACCATGAGGCCACCATACTTGCTGCATATGGGTGGTTATTTTGGGGAACTTTACCCTGCACATCTATGCTTCAAATGAAAAAATGGGTTGGACATGGGGGGAGTAAATTCGGGTTACCTTCTTGATTCTTCCCATGATGAACAATCCCCTTCTTGGATACAAAATCTTAAATTTCAGTAGCTGAGGTATTTGCAAACATCAATCACCTTGGCTGACAGTTCTGATTATACTGTTGAACAGGCTCTCCAAAATCATGTTTCAGCTCTGGAAATTAAAGTGGAGAAAATAAGATCTGAAATCGTAAGGCTTCTTTTATGTTTTAGCTCTTGCTCTTTTACTTCCACCTCTTCAGTCGAATCTTATTTGTATTTGTTGCGTATCTGACATTTATAGGAGCAAATGGGCTTTGTCAAAGACAAAGGAGATGAGGAGTTGTATGACAGATTAGATTCTGCTTATCTGACAGATGATGATGCGGATGATACAGAGGTATATGCTTATTTGATCTTCTATGTCTGCATCTTTTGTCTGTTAAATTTGCTGTTTAACACTCTTCTTTCTCATCGCCTTTTATAGGATGAAGGAGATGAAGCGTATCTTGAGACATACAACAGTGAAAATGATGTTGATTATGATGATGAAACTGACAGCACAGTTCACAATGCCCATCTGGATACGAATCTTCTTAACAATGTTCAGATACAAGAGTCTGAAACAGAACCTGAGGTCTATTTTTACAGCTTTACTTTTGTGTCATCCATTTCTTCTGTTGTTTGGGCTGCTAAATCCAATTTGTTCTAACACCTTTCCTTTTGTCTTTTTATCCCTTTAATAGGACTACTACGGAGATGAGGTATATCTTGGGACGTATGACAGTGAAAGCGACGATGGTGGTGATGATTCTGAAACAGTTAATAACCTTGATTCAGAATCTCCGTACAAATTTTCCATGTGATGTCCAAAACCAACTGTCTAGGAAAGGACTCGAGGTTTGTGATGGACATGCATGAGCATGGCAAATTTTGTGTGTCAGCGGCTAAACAGCGAGAGGAGGAGAAGAAGATGATGATTTATATTTATTTACCAATGAAAATAAACATCATCTTAGCTCGAAAAATGCTACCTTATAGCTATAAGATCTCAGACCACCTGCACCTCACTGTGTACAAAACATTTCTACACGCTCATCCATGGATGGATTTGCGGTCTGTTGGCCTGTAAATTGGTGTCTTCAGCTTTTGTTGTATTTTGTCAACAGCAAAAAATAAAAAAGAACTATACTTTGTTACCGCTGAATTACCATTTTTCACGTGGCAGATTAAATTTCATCAGTATATGGAACAAGTCACAGATGGAAGCTCGAGACTTGCTAGTCATTAGCCAATTATGTCCTAGGAGATGAAATTGAAGAGTTGTTTCTTGACAAGAATGATTAAAATTGGGAACCAGGTAACAAAATTTCAAAGGGCTGTTTTGCAAATTTGCAGCGGAAGGTTTTGAATCCGAAGAGGAAAGAAGGAAGAAAAGACATGGCCACTGGTGTAAAATCTGATATTTTTTCTCGCCAGAAGCGCCACCCAGAAATAGAAACGACATCCAGAAATAGAAACAACATCACGAGGATTAAAATGTTATTGTATTTTTTTAGTTTAACGTGGGTGTCCAGGCCAGCTTGCGCGCATCTCAACTAATCCCACGGGTCCTGAAGTTAATGACCATGTAAGCCTCCAGCAGCCATCATATGAGCAATCACATGGCTCGAACATGAGACCACAAAAGGAACAAACCTCTTGATCCCAAGCTCTTACCACTGGATCATCACCTAGATTGTTGAATTAAAATGTCATTGTTGAAGTTAGAGTTTGGCAGCCATACGATGTTGTACATGCAGTTTAAAGAGTGGGGGTTCTCCCACGTGCAACTGATTTTTTAAATTAATTAATATTTTATATATACCTAAATATTAAATTACTACTTGACAATTATAAAAAAAAAAGACAAAAAACAAAACCCTTGACCCAATGCAAATAAAATTTTAATTCAACGTATTTTTATTATTTTACTATATATTTTAAATAAAAAATAACCTTGCACACGAGTGCTTTAATTTTTGTCTGTATATCAATTATTTTACTATGCAAAAAACAACCAAAAAAAAAACTATTATACCATGCTTCCAAGACTAAGCAAAGACTATTTGTGCTATTTAATTGGTCAAAATCATCATTTAATTATTTCAATCCATAATACTAATGAATCTATGTATAATAATAAAGCTACATGACTTTTAGTTTTTTTTAATAATAATATGATTTGTCTGTAAATCTTCAAAAAAAATAATTATGGTGCTCGAAAAGAAACTTGAAACATCAAATTAGATATTTTTTTAGGTTCATTTAAAAAAAACAAATAAAAATAAATAAAACTCATGAATCATAAAAAAATAATAAGAATATCTCCACCTATAATTTATTTTTTCTAAATTATATCTATTTTTTAAAAAATAAATCTAAAAATTAATTACTTTCTAAAAACCATAAAATCTTTCGTGCTTATCATGGTAGGGAAACTAGCTGCCGCGTGGATGGGAAAAGTCAACGCTGTTTTGAAATTTGAATGGTCGCCCATCCGTGCATAACTGGTCAAAGTGAGTGAACTGTAATGGTTGATTACAAAAATTATTCCCAGCAAGTCGGCAACATTTCTCTCTTTTTTGGCTTATTTTACTCCTGGACTGAGTTTTCTCTTTATTTTAAACTAACACGTGTCAAAAAACTATTTCATAAGCTAGCACTGCCCGAAAAATATTTATGCGTTGCGCGGTTGAGAACAATGCCACATAATAGATTGCTCTATTAGAAACAACGATTAAATGAAAAATTAGGCTGTAATCTTGAATTTAATTTAATTGGATCAACCCTAATTCAATCTTAAATCCGAGCCCTAACCTTGAATTCAAACTGTTCATAGATAAGATGGACAAAAGCAAAGCTCAGATGTTTCAAATGCACAGTTTGACGAAAACATTAATAATTTTAGACACAATCATTAAATCGGGATTAAATTTAATCAAGAAATTCAAAAATCTTATGTGCGCTTCTCACTTTCCAATTCGTGGGGCTTGGATGAAGCCGCGTGTCTTGTTAAAATTTTGCACAAGAAAAAAAAACTGGCTTTGATAATCAACGGTCTGGATATCGCCTCCATCCATATTTTCTTGATTTGACTTTTCATGCGATACAAAGATGACTCCTAAAAGAGACTGAGCCAACCACCCCTTCGACAGTCTGTTTCTAATTGACTCGAGAGAAGTCGCCTGGACATGAACAACAAATTTGACCACATGCTAAATGTGTCTCTATTGCAATTCCCCCTGTATATAAAACCCGAAATCCAGTTTAAGACAACCGTTAGTTATAACCGTTGGAACCTGAGATTTGAGCTTCCCGGCTGGAAGACAAGGGACAGGACAGAAGATGGATGGTTTCTTTCAAGACGAGTGGCAAGGTGATGGCTTCTGGAATGAGATTGGTCCAGTGAATCAAGGTGCTTTTGTGCCGTATATACGCAGAGCTGGGGCTGGAAGTGAGAGCTCTTCTATGGGGGCACATCCTACTAACATGAACAAAAGAATGGTAGAATTCATGAGGAGAAGTTTTCCAGTAAATATTGGAGCTCAAGAGCCTGGTAGCGAACGCTGTAATCGTCATATGATGAGTGAGAGATTGAGGAGAGAGAGGGAGAGGCATGGTTACTTGGCTCTGCATTCTTTGTTGCCACTTGGCACCAAGGTTAGTGTTCAATAATGAAGTACAGTACTAACTAATCACTAGTGTTTCTTTTCTTGTGCGTTGCAAATATAGATGGTAATTAGTTTTAGTTATTATTTAAAATGGTTAGTTTACCCATGTTTTTTCTTGTGTGATCTTGATTTGCAGAAGGATAAGAACTCGATTATGCAGATGGCAGCAAAGAGAATTCAAGAGCTGGAGACATACAAGAGGATTTTGGAGAGGAGAAATGGTGAAATTGAAGAGAAACTGGCAGGAAGTGGAATTGTAAATGTGGAGAGTACAAAGATTAGAATTGAAGTGGCCAATCCAACATCTGGGGTGGATCCTATGGTAGACGTTCTCAAGTGCTTGAAGAGCTTGGGAGCAAAAACCAGAAGCATTCAATCTCAGATTTCTGATCAGCAACTTGTAGCGGTAATGGACATTGAAACTGAGGTAATCCCCTCCTCTCCCTTGCTTTCCAACAACGGTCTTTTTCTTCAGGCAAGATTTGATGCAGCATATCATGCATGGTATCACTGTGCTTGTTATTGTCAATTCCGGCAGTTATGGTTAACCTCTTGGTAGAGAGAGTAGGAAACAAAGACACCATTTTTCATGGTCCATCAATAATTTACTTCGTTGTATCTGTTTCTGGCTAGCCAAAAAACACACGAGTGGGTCGTCTTTGGCCACAAACTGCTCAATTTTCTCATCCATGGAATGGAAGGGTCAATCTTGACTTTCTCCACTTGCTGATGCTGGCCTTGTGAATTTAAAAACAAGTGCTTGATAAAACGTGCACTGGTCTAGTATTTTAATCACATTTTATTGATGCTGATTGTGTGTTTCGAATGTTGCTAGATTGAAGCTGCTGAGATAGAAAACGCCGTGAAACGAACACTGGCAAGATATTGACAAGTAACTTCCACGCCGTTTCCTGGAAGGTTAGACAGGAGAAAATTGGGGAGGTTGATCCAATATTTTGAAGCTAGAAGCCAAAAAAAAGTGATAGTAATACAAGTCAGCTTGACTGTACAGTTTCAGCAAATTGTTTAGTAATTAAGGTTAACAACGTGGAAGATCACTGCCTGGTCAGCTTCTCGATGGTTCAATTGTCTATGTTTGAATTTTGATTGACTAAAAGCTTGTAATTATACGATTATCGAAACAATGAGTGACATGATTGGAAAAATAAATAATTTGGCCTGGAGATAAGAGTATCTTTCATTGACGGCTCGGTGCCAGAAGCTCAGACCACCCCGCAAGCCGCAAACTTAAGCTTAGGCAAGATTTACACAACTCTTTCTTGTTTCGACTCTTTAATAAAAGTCTTGTAATCATTCTGTCACCACCCTCGAATCCTTTGCCTGATGGATTGCGACTTGTGAGTTAAGAACAAACCAACAAGCAACAGGAAAGGCCATGAAGTCGGAAGTAGTAGTCAGCCGTAAAATTTACATTATGAACAACCTCTCAATCAACGGACTGGCATGAGGTTCAACATTACATTGAAGTTCAAAGATTTGTCCATCCTATAGCTATGTTGTTTATTATCAAGACATTTCTATTTAAAAATGGTATTATAGCACAACATTCAACCACTAAATTGATACAATAATCGTTTGCGCCAGACGGGGGGGAACAGACTATCCACCGAGAGCGATGCAGGCACTTAGAATTCCTGATACCATGAACCAGGGCCCTTTGGTGTAGTGTAGGCGGAAAAAACTTTGAAAAACAAACATCTGGCTGACAACCAGGGCTCAGGGCTCAAACAAACAATGGTGGTAGCAGCAGCCACACCAGTGGGGCCGTAAGAAAATAAAATAAGCTTGGACTCCGTCTGATAAACAAGCCCCATTTCAAGGATGGAAATGCCATGTTACGATGAAGTCAAACAGCCCGCAAAAGCACATTCCAATCTCAGAAGCTTACAGAAACTAGAAGGCCCGTATCTGTACTTTCGGTTTATCCATCCATGAAATTGAGAGGTCATGAAAAACTAAAATGAAATCATACCGCATACCAGACATCAGTAAAACAATATAGTAAGTGCAACCAGAGAATCCAAAAAAAAAGGTTTAAGCTACCATAAAATATAAAAATTAGCCATCCTGAGTCATCTTTCAAACCCATGGGAAAGAGAGATTCTCGAAAATTATATAAATCGAGCACAAAATGACAACATCAATGAACTAAATGGGCAAAAATTTGATCAACACAGATGTCTTCAAAAGATAGGTACGAACTAGGGTATCCAAGCCTCTGCAAAACATCTCATTTAAGAGGAATGAACCTAGATGAATGAGTAGCACCAATACCGGGCCTACCATGCTTAACAGGCTTGTATGAGATTGAGAACTCAGCAAGATAATGCCCAATCATTTCAGGCTTGATCTCAACCTGATTGAATGTCTTGCCATTGTACACTCCAATGATGCTTCCAATCATTTCAGGCACAATGATCATGTTACGCAAGTGTGTTCGGACTGGTTCAGGCTTCTCACCAGCAGGAGCCTCCCTTTTCTGCTCCAGACATCAACAAAGAAACTACATTATAATTTATATCAGAAATAATCGAATATTATCAAACAAACCCATCAATCCAGTTAAGAGCTTAGCTGACCAAACAATCCTATACACCAGGATCTAAAAAAATCAGACTCTGATAATTAAGCCAGGTCAAAGGTATATGAATAATTACCGCCGTGCGGAGCTTCTTAATGAGAGCCATGGGCTTCCTCTTCAGACCCCTCTGGAACCTAAAACGCACGTTCACAAACATAGTAAATACGTGCTTAATATATAAACATGGAAAGACAAATGCAAGTGTTGACAAAAGAAATACCTTCTGCGAGCACGGGCATTGAAGAGCTTGACAAGCTCATCAGTGGACATGTCAAGGAGAGCATCCAAGTCAACACCCCTGAAGCTAAACTTCTTAAACGTTCTCTTCTTTGGCTGTCCTGCTGCAGCCACCTCTGTATCCACATCTGCCTATATCCACACGAAACAACCATGTTAAAACAGAGAAACCGCGGCATTCATACACCAAACAAAACGAGAAGCTAGAAAGCATGGAAGATAGATTTTAGGCCTTACCATGGTTGCTCCTTGGTGTTTGGAAGAGAAGACACTAACCGAGGGAGGGAGGTGGTGGATCCGTGGCCGCTGGTGTTTTCAAGATAAAAGGAGGACCGCGTGTTGTGTTGTGAAGCCCTAGTTGGTATTTTAATGTCTTATTAGGCCACGATTTGGGCTTTATCTGTTTAGTGTTTGACCCAAACGTCAAGAAGGTTTGTAATAGAGGCCTGTTAATTCTACAGCCTGTAATGCTCTACTTCTTGGAGGGTTGATTGACCTTGTTAGTCCTCTGATTTCTGGATTATTTTGATTTGCTAAAATGACCTTTGTGCTTCGCAATTTTGTGTACCACGAACCTTCATTGTTAGGGTTTATTTAAAAATACGGTAGGGATTGTAATTTAAAGTTTTTTTTATTTAAAATATTTTAAAATTAAAATTTTTTATTTTAAAAAAATTATTTTTGACATCAGCACATCAAAATAATCTAAAAATATAAAAAAAAATAATTTTAATCAAAAAAAAATTAAATTTTGAGGGAACGCGATTTGAACTGCATTTCCAAACAAGCTCGAGTATTTGGGAGTGTGGTTGTAGTTGCTTTTCAAAGTGTTTTTCACTCATAAATCTAACAAAATAATATTTTTTTAATTTTTTAAAAATTATTTTTGATATCAGCCCATCAAAATGATCTGGAAACAATAAAAAAATATTAATTTGAAGTAAAAAAAATAAAATTTAAATTTAAATTTTTTTAAAATATTTTTAAAACGTAAAAAAAAAATACATCAAAATTAAGCTGATGTATTTTGACATTCTTTTTACTGAAATAAGTGGTAATGTTGACTACAACAGCATATGCCTGCCAGGTGATGGTATGAAAGGGAAGCTTTGGTCATTCTTCAAGTTATGAACGTTATGTTTATTCTTCCTTGTCCAGGTTCAGAAACAAGAGAATGTGTGTGTACTGCAGGATAAATGTGCTAATGTTATGTTTATTCTGTTGTCACCACGCCTCTCAGTTACTTCATTACTTTCTTGTGCATTGTTGTGTAGGTTGGTCAAATTTTATTTTTTTATTTTTTGTTTAGAATTATTTTTTTATGTTTTTATATTATTGTGTTGTGCTAAGATTAAAATAATTTAAAAGATATATATTATTTTAATATATTTTTTAATAAAAAAATATTAATAATACATTTTCTTTTCATAACAAGTTTTTTTTATGAACTACATCAGAAGAAATAACTATTTTTTCTTGTAACTTATTATTATTTTCTAGTCTTATCTTAGCTATTCAACTATAATTTTCTTATTTTTATATTTAAGATAATTTTTGAATTCTTTTTAAGATGGGGATGGTTTTTCAATAATTACATCGACCAATAAAGGTTCACTTTTAATCAGCATAAGTATCAAGTAAGGTGACCTTGACTCGATACAATCCTTGACTATACCATACTAAAATCTAGGAATTTGTTGAATATAATTTTTTTCATTACAACAACTTCAACTTTTAACTTTTTATCTCAAGCTTTGCAAAGTGCTCTTGTACTCATAATTTAACTACACACGTTATATTACGTGTTGTTTAATATGTTCAAGATACAATTTTTGAACATAAAATTACTTTATTTTCATACGTTCAAATCTATAAAAATAATAAAGTCGAATTCATTGTGTTAACAACTTTGGTGCCTTTTTCAACAAGAAATTGGTCGAGTTCAAGGTGGTAATTTAAACAAATATTTTATGTTGTCACCTTTTTTTATAGAGATAAAGACATCGTTTTCATATATTACAGCCACCAAAATGGTTTATCTTGGTGTCCATATGTTTCATTTGAAGGGGTAGCTCGATGGTGATTTTTAAAATCTCAACAGTATATAAAAAAATAGATTGAAGTCGAAAAAGAAAACCTAACTTAGTTTTATTTTGTGTTTTAGGACTATTTTTAGGGTTTCTTATATTGATAAATTGATTTATAGGTGCTTTAAGGGTGTCAATGAGATATTGTTTTTGGGTTAAAATGGGTTACGAAACTGGGGGGGACAGGTTTGCCCTGATTTCCCAGCAACCAATGTGGTGTCCAGAATATGGACAAACAAACGAGATGTCTGCTTTAGTAAGCGACGTGTTGTTTAATTATTTTTTTTCAAAACAATAATAACGGACGACTTGTCATTTACTCTTAACAAAAAAACACAAGGCCCATGTGTGCACGCCTGAGCTCTTTTTTCTAGTGGCCTAGACGCGCTAAGCTACCAGGTGCATAATAAATTTAAGAAGAAAAATATTAGACCCGATTCAATCCTTAGCGTAGATCAAAGTTTGGATGAGTTAAGACACAACATCCAAACCCTTTTTTGTTTTTTGTTTTTTTTGTGTATTGGGTTTTTAAGGGGGAAATGGATTTGCTTCGATTTTCTAGCCACCACTTTGATGATCAGGATCTAGGCAGACAAACGACTTGTCGTAGCTTCAGCAAACAACGTGTCGTCTAATTATTTTTTTTCTAAAATAATAATGGCAGACAACTTGTTATTTGCTCTTTAAAAAAACAAAACAAAAAAAATATAAGGCCCAGGTGTGCACGCCTGACCTCTTTTTTTTAGTGGTCTGAATGCGCTGGGCCACTAGGTCCGTCTGCCTTGGCTTTTTTCTAGGACTTTTTTTAAATTTTTTTTTTGTGCATGATAAATTTAAGAAAACAAATATTAGACCCAACTTAATCCTTGACGCAAATCAAAGCTTGGAGGAGTTAAGACACAACTTCTAGATATTTTTTTTTTGTTTAATGGGTTTTTAAGGGGAAAATGAGAATGCCTTGATTTTCTAGCCACCACTATAGTGACCAAGATCTGGACAAATAGATGATATGTCATCTAATCATTTTATTTTAAAAAATAGGAGTGGATGTAAAATCATCCATCCTTTAAAAAGAAAAAGAAAAAGAAAATATAAAAGGCCCAAATAAACATGCTCGGGTTTTTTTTGCAATTTTTGATATTCTTTGTTATGATGCATAATAAATTTTTTAAAAAATTATTAGATCCAATTTGGTTTCTGCTCCAATTTAAAGTTTGACAGGTCAAGACAAAATATCTAGATCATTTTTTTTTCATTTGTTTAGTACGTTTTCCCCTTATTTTTTTTAAAAAATTCATTTTAACTCTTTGTTGACTTTAATTTTTTTATTTAACTTAAAAAAATACATTTAGTTTAAAAAATATGTCTAATTGAGATCATGTTCATGATCTAGATTGTAAATTTTATCTTTTAATTTAAGTTGACAATAGTCAATGTAATATGATATATTTTTAAAATTTATCTTTAATTTTTTTTATTTTTTTCGATTCAATAATTAATTAAGACCCATTTAAGATCCAACAAAAAAATAAAAATAAATTATGGAATCGAATTAACTTATTATGATAATGTGCATTATTCATATTCCGTTACTGGGAATAATTTGACCGAATAGTCTACAGTGTCTCCAACAACACTACTAAGAATTTCTTTCTTTAAAGTTTAAATATATAGACTGTGGTGTTGAGAATAACACAAGAAGGAGTTTCCAATCAACTTGTCTCTTTCTTTTTCATGTATTTTTAGTGTAATTACTTTTTTTAATTGGATTTTTTTTTATCTCTTGAATGTGGCCGCTCTACTTTTTTTTTCTTCTTCGAGGACAGTAAAGGCAATGAAAATTTGAAATTGACTAGAAAAATAATTTAAATAACTAAATTAATATTTTCTAGGTTTAATTTAAGAGTATTTTCAGATATTAATTCATTATAACAAGCTGACCATTTTACAGAATCCAGCATGCAAGATTATTTGACAAAATTTTAACTCAATTCAATTATTAAATATAAAATTACGATTGATTATGTGAAATTACATGTTTAGGTTTTGCCTCATTTATCTTGTTTATAGATGTATCCTCAACAAGTTTTAAATCTCTAGTTCATATTTTGTCACGTGGAGTTTTTTTTTTTTAAAAAATTACACGTGTTTTGTTGTTATCTATATCACAACTAGTTTATTATTTTTCATTTTTCCTTGAAAAACGCAATTTCAAAATTACGATTATCTACAATAGCGTATAAAACTGTTTAGTGATATACTTGGTTTTCCATTTCTCTTTACTGGGAAGTGATATTTTGAAAAATTACACCCACATATCATTATTTACCGTGCGCCGATGACTCCCGATCCAACGGCTCACCTTCCATACAAACCCCTTCAAATAGCACAATCCTCGTCAAACCTCTTTCCAGCAATCACAGCCCACCTCATCGAATTCTCTTTCCACTTTAAAATTGCGTCACTCACCGTAGATAACATCCAATCCAGCGGTCTTAATTAAATCACCCAACACCCGCGCAGAGCGATCCGCGTCGAACCGATTCCCACCAATCACAGCTCCCCTTTCTCATTTCCCCTCTCCTATATATCCCCACCTCTTTTTTTTCCAACAAAAAGCATCATTTCGACACAACTAGATCTCAGTCTCTTGATTTATTAATTCTCTGTAATCAATCATGCCCTCTGCCGCCGTTAAAGCTCCGTCGAAGGCCAAAGCCAATCCTTCAAAATCGAAGAAACCTCCACCACCAGCAGCATCTGCTGCTGGTGCCAAGAAGCCTAGAGCCTATCCTACTTATCACGAGGTAATCGATTGATCAATCATAAACAACAACTTATTCGCTAATCACAGTACAATTGTGAAGTGCTGATGATGTATTTGTGTTCTTGGTGTTTGCAGATGGTCAAGGAGGCACTTGTGGCTTTGAAGGAGAGAACTGGATCGAGCCAGATCGCGATTGCTAAGTTCATCGAGGAGAAGCAGAAGTCTAGCCTCCCGGCAAATTTCAAGAAACTGCTGCTTGTTCAATTGAAGAAACTTGTTGCTAATGGCAAGCTTGTTAAGGTCAAGAACTCCTTCAAGCTCCCTCCTAAATCTCCCGCTACTGGTGCAGCTGCTATTAAGAAAGCGGCTCCTACCAAGCCCAAGCCCAAGGCTGAATCTAAGCCGAAGAGTGCACCAGTGAAACGCAAGGTTGTGGCTAAGCCGAGCCCGAAGAAGGCGGCGAAGACCGAGGCTGTTAAGTCGCCAGCGAAGAAGGCTGTTGTTGCGGTTAAGAAGAAGACTCCGGTGAAGAAGGTTGTTAAGAAGCCAAAGAGTATTAAGTCACCGGCGAAGAAGGCCGTTAAGAAAGCGGCGAAGTGAAAGTAGTTAGTTTGTTTGGATGGAATGGCAGGATTGTAAATTTAGGGTTTAGTAAGGGTCGCTTTGGGTATAGAATAGTCAGGTTTTCAGGAGAAACAATTTCGGTGCAATTCAATTCCTGTTTGAATGAAATTTGCTTTAATCTTCCAGTTGTTTTACGAAATCAGTTGATTAATTAAAGGTATCTCGGTTTGAATGAAATTTGCTTTGATCACACATTCTATGATTTTTTCTTAGAAATATATTAAAATACTATTTTTTATTTTTTAAGATTTATCTTTTATATTAAAACATATAAAATTCAAAACCATCCAAAAAAAAAAAACACAAAATTAATTCATTAAAAAAAATTAAGATTTTTTAGAAGCTTTACATCCTAAGAAGATCACTACATCTTCCATAAAACTATTGTTCAAAAATTTAAGTTACAGCTGAAACATTCTATAGGGAGAGTGGTATTTACAATGTAATTCATCTAAAACAAACCCTAGCTCGCAAACAGAGTATATATTTCGAATCTCTTAACCCCCACCGTGAAAGACAGCAATGATGAGGAAAAAGAAGACATATATGGAAGGGATGCTGCCACCAACCTGTGATTGTCTGCAAAGGGAACACAGCTCACTTCAGCCCCAGTTCTCACTTTTTGCATTTTTAGCAAGCAATACCTGAACTTGTATCTGTCTAAACTCCTAACATTTTCATCTCTTTAGCTTTCATTCTCAAATCTTCTTCAGAAGGTATGTTGCCACCACCCTTCAATGTTGCCCGCCACCATGCCATTAGCTCATCCTGCAAAATGCACCAGACAGGTTGAGCCACCGCTTACAAAAGTAGAAAGATGCAAAGCAACGTAGGAGTCTTTGGTATGATTTGCACAACTGATAGGGGTAGGAATGTGAGCTCAATCGAAAACATGAAAGCGGAATCTGAAGGTCCATACTTAAATAGCCATTATATTAATGATACTATGATAGTATTACTTCTTCTACTAACAAACAACAGGTTTTCTGTATTTGAAGGGCTCGTAAATGATCTGAACCATGTTGGGTGAGAATGCAGTGACTTAACATCAAAGACTCAAACTGTCTTCATGAGGAGATTCCATCAAGCAATTGCAGATTCAATCATATAAATCATCAATGAAGGAGACCACTTCAATGCTACATGATCTTCATTTATACATCAAAGGTGGAATTGAAATCGCTAGATTACATTACGCGCAAACTCGTTTCCCGGGTCACACTGTTACCTCAGTGAAATCGTGGTTGGAGATGCATTGACTCTCAACCAAATATTTGATCCCACCTACATTGACAGCAATAGAATTTTTGGACTTCTGTGTTGAACTCTCACTCTCAACCCCTGTATGATCAGAAGAAATAAAGAAGGAAAAGAGGGTGAGTTGACACCAGAAAAAGGAAGCTAATCAATGACAAATATGCAACTCATCTACCTACCATAGACTGGTGAAAGGGCAAACAATTTTGGCTTACCAGTTATGCAGGCTACATAATATCCAGTTCCCCCTAGTCCCTGTTCCCACTTCCCAAGTCGCAAGCGCAGAAAAAAGCCATCAAGTCGTGAGGGTGCCGCGTGAGAATCCATCAATCTGGTGCCCGTGCAAGCAACACAGAAAACATCAATAAACAGATTTAAAGCAAACAATTCACACTAAAATAAAAGTTCAAGCCTCTGATGAATATTGAAGATAAAAACATCTTGCTAAGCCCAGTTTATTTCTTGAAAGTCAGCATTGAGTTTTCTGTCATATTAGCACTGATAAGTCGTTCTCTTAAGGGAAACAGGCATAAATGAGAAGCGGGACTACATTTATAATCATCTCGCAACTGAGTTTTCCAGAATGATTATCAATTACCTTAAAACGTGCAGAAAGATAACTAAGGTTTGGTTCAAGAACAAAAAGTCTACATAATTTGTTATCATAACGAGGCACAAACATATTTGGGATCACACAATCAATCCACTTTATTCAACCAACATTTTACATGGAGGGATACCGACAGAAGAGGAATAAAAGGCTACTAAATTTACTCCCCGGTGATATTGACCATGCAGGGAGCTGTAGCATAGGCAGAAGGCTATCTGAGCAATTCAAGATATGAAGGACAGTACTGTAGTAGAACTATGAAGGACAGTCCTGTAGTAGAACTATCATAACTTAAGCAGGCTGGTACTCTCATTCTATGTCTAGGAACTCTTCTTTTGCTCCTGACACTCTCTTCCTCAGCCATAATCATTTCTCCTTTTTTCTTCCCTGTGCTTCACCAATGCAATATCTAATACATCAACTTCTTGGTTTTAACTTTATTGCATAAGTTCTAAAGTATGTTACCTCATAAAACTTCTACCAATAGGATTCTTATAGTCACTATCCTGAGCTCCTCGCTAACTGTTCCTTGGAATTAATTTTCCAAGAAGGTCACTCAAATTTTGTTTAAGTTCAAAAATTGCGGAAGTTAACGAGAAGAAGAAAGAGGTCATTCTTCAATGGTCCTGACCAACACTACAAACAGATTACACGAGGTCGTTTGGTAGTGTGGATGTGGGTGAGGTTTTCCCGCAGCCATAGATATTACCGTTTGATTAAGGAAAAAATACAGGTGCATTCATGGTAGAAACCATCAAAAATATGGTTGTGCCGCAGGTTTTGTAAAAGCATAATTTTACTAATTCTCGTGGGGGTGGAATCACTGAACAGTGGAGACATTCTCCACTGTTCTGGCCGGACTGGGTTCGGTTCAAAGCTAAAAATGCATTGAACCGGGTCCGACCCGGCAAAATAAAAATAAAAAATTATTTTTTATTTTTAATTGTGTTTTATTCGAAAAACTAGTGTTAAACATTATTCAATGACACTACATAAATTAGACGGAGATCGCTTGATAACGTAGCATTTGCAGAATTTGATCGCAATCCTAATTTTATTCATGATTATATTTTACATGATGTTGTTGCGCTCTTAAGAAATTTGTAAAAACTGTAGTCCTTATCAGATGTATTTCACATGTGATGGAATTGTAGATAGTTTAATGGAACAATAAAAAATATTTTATAAAAGTATGATTTATTTCATGATGTAATATTAATAGTTAAATCTACAATATTTAAATTAAAAACCATAAATATTAATATATATTTTTTAAAATTATTTTATAACCTCAATTTCAAAAACATTTTTAACCAAACATATTAAACTACTTTATGTTCAACCTCAATTTCAACCAAAGTTTTAACCAAATATATATTTTTCCAAACCAACCTCAACTAAAAGTACTTTTTATAAAATAATTTTTTTCAAATCACAACCACAACAACTACCGCAATACCAAACACACGGGGTTAAACAGTTTGATTAGCAGCAGAAGGTAAAACAGTTATCTAAATGCCATCATCTTGCTACAGGGTCAGACTCTCTACCATAAAACAATGTTGCAGAAACAAGCTTTAAAGATATGCAAGGGAAAAATTGAGAAAAACAGATTTGGAGGTGGGAGTGCAAATGCTAAAATCATCCGCCAAAGTAACATGACGAGAAAGTAGAAGAAGAGTAGATAGAATTAACATGGACAGACCAATAAGAGAGATGCCAAGCCAATGCATTTCAAAATTAGCAACTCACGAATTTTGTTGTTTAAATCTGTCAAAATCAGTTCATCTTTAGGCAAATGAGGCTTTATTGTCCTTACCAGCAGTTACTAGATTTTCTGCATAAATTGACAGGCATGCAAACTTCCGCCTCAGACTTAGTTTTTCTTATTGATAAAATAAGTCGGATGCTGGAAACCAGAGAGGCATGTCTTCCCAGCTCCAACAGTAAACAAGATGCTGTGATGAACAAACACTGCTTACAGGTCTAAACAAGGCATACTTTCAAAGTGAACTAAAAAAAAGCTCAATCAATGGTTAAAACAACCTTCAAGTTGTCTCAAACAATCGAAGGAGGGATTCAGATACCAAGTGCTAAAATGTCTCTAGTTATTGCATGTAGGAAAGATCTTGCAAAAATAACAGCGAAAATGACAGGTTAGTTGGTATGATCTACTTACTTGAGAATAACTGCTCGAGATAAACGAAGCATTTTCACTGCATCAAAAATTCCCTTGGGTCCGTCTGATATCTGGCTATCAACAAAATTACTCAAAGGCATGGCCTGGTTTTCTTTCAACTTCTTTTTCCCAGAGCTCGAAACTGTTTGGAAAACAGTGTCTTTTCCAAACAGTTTCATATTCAAATTCATTTTCCCAGAGGAAACAGCTTCATTCAATTTCTCATTGCAAACTGTAGGCGCATCAGCAGTTGGCAATTGACCATACTTGCCATCTGACTGCTTTGCATCGTCTTCATTTCTTGGATTAAGCAGAATTTTACCGGGGCTGCATTCATGGACAAAAGAAGCGCCATATTCTGCTTGATATCTTGTGCTTGAAGAGGCATTGGGACATGCAAAAGCCCAATGATTTGACTGGAAACATCTTATGCACACACAAGGCAATTCTTTTGCTCCGTTATACAAATTAACATTTCTTAGAAGACCTTCAAGCTCACTATCTGGTATCTCTGGACAATCTCGCACATGGTGACCTTTTATGCCACAAAAGAAACATGCCAGGTTTCCATGAACAGAATCATCCGTATCATACGACGGCATGATGTGCTTGAGGGCATCCAATCTCCTTGCAAAGACAGAAGCCATGGCCTCTGAATTTCTGAATCTTGAAAAAGGCAAGATAGGATTCAGTTTACATATGGACTTCTCATCATCTTGTCCATTTACCTTATTTATGCCAAATGAAACTTCAGTACTCGTAGCACAATTTTGCATGTATACCGGGTCCTCATTGGAGTGCTCCTCCTCCCTAGCCATCACAATTTTATGATGGAAAGAAGTATGATTGTTCTGCCATTGAGCATTCAGCCTCCTGCTATCAGTGGAGCTGTCAAGAGCTTCTCCAGCACTTCTGTTGCAAGAATCCGTGTTTGACAAGGGACCAGAATTTTTTGGAGTAAACCGAGTGATCCACAAGCTTGTGAGTGGGTCACTTTTGTACCTAGAATTGTTAGCAGGCTTGCCTTCAGATGGCAGTTCAGTATCTATGTTCTTGGCACTGTTTCTCTCACGTTTACACAGAGAGGAATTGGAGCTTGTCCCGTTTTTCTCCTTATCAGTTGCTAAGTTGTATAAATTTCTGTTCTCTGCATAGTTGTTCCTGTTGATCACCTGAGCAGAAGCAGTACCGGTGGAAAAAAGTTGGGTCAGGGCCGCTGGAGCTGCACCATTGCCAGATGTCGACTCATTTAACTTGTCATTTGATTGAAGAAACCGTTTGTACACATTGCCAGTTACCATACGACAGGATAATGGAGTAGCATTAGTGTCACAGATCTTGTTGTCCAGCTCAAGTTCTTTAGATTCTTCGGCTTGATTATTGGCGTGCGAAGAGACAATTTCTTGAGTCTTTGTCTTTGGACAATACAATGACTGAAAAATAGAATGAAACCCCGTAGTTTTGCACCCTTTATCCTGGTTTCTATTACATGAAACGAGATTCTTGTCAGGATTCTCATGTCCATGATTATGATTAGCAAGGGTAAGTGCAAGTGAAGGTGCCTTATCTTCTTTTGATTTTCCGGACCTCTTCATCATGTTTGAGATCCAATTCATGAATGAACTATCTTGTTTAACAAATGAAGAGGAGCCGGGACTTTTATGAATTTTTGTTTTGACACTTTTGCTCCCAGCACACAACTGTGGATCAAGGTTCCATCGCTTTTTGCCAGATGAAAATAACCCAGCACTGTTGCAACTTTCAACACTTTCATGACTGTCATCCTCCATATGCACTCTTTCATCTAGATCTCCATAAGATAAAGCCTTATCCCTGCCTGTCATCTGATACCCTTGGGTTCTGCTGTTTGTGGGAAACTTGGCCTTGCCTTTCATCTGATACCTCTGGGTTCTGCTGTTTGTGGGAGACTGTTTAATCCCACGATTATTGTCTCTAGAAAGCACATCACCCTGCTGAGAGCTATTTTGGACTTCTTGGGCAGATGCTGATCCTACAATCTTAGTTGCCGCATCATAGACATTTTCACCATGTGGAGTTCTTATATCATTCTCTGCAGTTGACTCCAGTTTTTCCAGAGGACAGATGTAGGGACCAGTCTCCACCTTATTTTCTCTCTCCTTTTCCATGCATGAAGGTGATTCAAAATTTTCTCTTCCTGAGGATGGTGCTTGCATTTTAATGTCATAAGATTCACATTCTTTCACTGAGCAAAGTTGTGAGGCCGAAACATTTTCTGTCTGTAATGTGTGAATCCCGTCACCAACATCTCTAATTCTGACAATAGGTTCCTCGGAAGTCGGATCATTCTTTGCCACATCCAGGTTCGGTCCAGCTGTTTAAATTGAAAAATAAAGAAAATCATTGTCCTGTCAGGAATGAGAAAATGGAAGCACGAGAAAGCAGTTCTTCACACACCAAAAAGAAACAAAAAAAGATGATAAAATAAAAGTTTCAGTAATTCTAGACAGGTTTCATCATGTACTAGACAGGAATTTTTATAGGTCGACATTCACCAATACATAATACATTATATCAGCAAGGAATTCATAGTTACCTATTTTGATTTCATGTCTAGATTCACTTGACGGAAACATGCTTGTATCACTGGTAACAAATTTAGTGGAATTGTCTCTTCCAGCAACTTCACTGTTCACATCAGATGCACCTAGAGCTGTCCAGAAATATTCTTTACTGATAGGTTTGTCAGTACTTGATCCACTTACCATATTACTTGGGCCTGCACCCCATAACAGAGAGGGATTTTTGTAGGAGAAGCTTCCATCAGCGCATTTAAGACACAAACCTTTCTGTGGAGACCAAACTAGTTCAGACAGGGCATTGGTGGCCGCAAATGTCTTGTCTACACTTGAGCCTGCATTTGCACCTGCACCTGAATCATTCTTCACTCTTCTCTGAAAGCACTGATCAGTCACAGGTTCTATGTTTTTATCATCTGCATTCATCTTTGTTGGATGAACTCTTCAGTGGGCAATCCTGAAATGCCAATCAGGTCCAGGTCAGACTTCTCCATGGTGCAAAACTGTCCACACAAAACAACGAAGCAAATATATGTTACTGCGGGCCTTGGAGAGGCAACAATCACAAGATGAAGCATAAGATAAAATTTTCTGGAAAAGTTAGTGAAATAATATTGTTTCAAAATGAAATATGAATTTAGAAGATTCTTGAAGGGCTAAGTACTCATTAATGATAAGTCAAAAAGAATATGAAGAGTAGGCGGTTTTTTTACGGAGTCAATAAAATTCACGCCATTTATGAAAAAGATGCTTCAATATATGTTCTCCCCCCTCTCTAGGGAAACAAAACTGTATACAACCAAATGAAATCCAGTTATACTCATCAACTGTCACATAAACCGCAGTACTGCTCCTATAAAATGAGAAACATCCTTACTGATATCGGCAATTTCAAATTGGTGCTAATCTGGAGTGCATGCTACCTAATAGATGGCATAGAGATATGTTTGTATCAAAATCACTATGGATACAACCAGATCCCAAGAAGACTGCCTTGGTGCTTCGAAGCATTTGTCCTATCACGTACAGGATCAGAAATTATCAGTTCACTTTGTATATTAATAAAATTATTCAACTCCCAAGTCAAATAAAATTAAATGGATTAAGTAGGATTCGAATCAAAACCAAAGCATATCTTTTTTTTGTGCAATGGCGAGCTTACTCAACAGAGGGTAACCAGCATTGTAGGCACTAGGCAGGGTAATTTCACAAGGTGTTCAGTGGAGTAGCTTACTCTACCGGCAGAGATAACTCATTCTTCCTCCCGTAATCCCTCTCACCCCAAAGAGTGGCAAGTGTAATATGGTCGTTATGATCAATACAGACTAATACTTCTGCACTTACTCTTAAGAGATCCCTAATAGGATGAATCCAGCATTGCTTGGCATACAAAGAACATACACCATATGATTGAATCTCGGAAAACAAAAGGACTTTAACATTTGTTCCAAAATAATAATAATAAAAAAAAACGAAGGAATATTATAATAAAGAACCGAATGATATATATTTCATCTGCAAGATTAGATAAATGCATCAACAAAAGAGGAATTTAAAATCACACAATCATCATCTCAAAACAAGAAGTCTCTAGTATTTAATGCATGAATGAACATATATAATTGGGAGAGGCTTGCATGAAAAGACCATCAAAATTCAAACAAACTCTACTTACAGCTAAAATAATTAATGACAGTTAAGAGAACCGAAAATGGAAAAAAAGAAGAAGAAACTTTGGATTGAATCTTGGAGACCCTCATACCTGACAGTCCCTTAAATCGCTAAAACAAGTAATCTTTCGAGTACTGATGATCCTATGAAGCACAAGTAGTGCTATATATGCACTTTCTAAACAAGGCTAGACGGTTTGAGTACGTATGGACTTCACTTTTAGAGAGGGAGAGAGGGAGTACAGGATTTGGTATCCAAATGACAATGCTGTACAAAAAATTACAAAGTGGTCGTCCTGCTACAGAAGTAACATGAAGCACAGACACTGCCTTTTTCTGGATTCTAAAGCATGAGGTTCAGGGAATGCCACGTGGTGACATTGTACGCCAATAATATCCAGTTAAGCTAATGCAAAAAAATAAAATGATCGGGACCAAGAAAATTTCTTTTTTTCTTTTTTTTTCTCTTTTTTTTTAGTTTTATCCTTAGATTATTTTTTTTATATATAATTATTATATGTTTTGTTTTGAATCATTTTATTTTTCTTTAAATATTTAATTTTTATGTTAAATTTAGTTATATTTTTTTTAATTATTATTTTTTTGTTTTGCATTGTTTTTATTGATTTTTTTCAATTTCATCCATCGATATTTGTTTGATTAAAAATCTTACTTTTTTGTTTTTTCAAGTTTGCATTTAATGAGATCATCCCGGTTTCATGATCCGGGTCATAGATATGAAAAATTAGTTCAAGTTGACTTCCGTATTTTTTAAAGCATTTTTTCGCCAAATATTTTTTTTGCTTTTCTATTTATAGGGTCATCTCAATTTCACGTCTTAGATCATATGTTTAATTTGTTGACTCGAGTTGGATGCCAGGTTTGCTTCGAAGCTTTTCTTGTTATTTTTTTTTTGCTTTGACAAGTTTTTAAAATTTATATTTTTCAAATTGGCTTATAATAGACTTATTAATAGGACCCGGATCTAGGATTTCATATGTTGTGAGCTTTTTAATATTTGACCATGTTTAGGGTGTTTGTTCAAATTTTCTTGGTTTTTACAGATGTTTTCAATTTCTTCCCCTATGATTTTTTTTTAATTTGTTCATCATTTTTTTAATTGCTATTTACTTTATTTGAGATTATTTATTTTATTTTTTCATTAAATTGCATCATCTTTGAATTTTTTATATCATATTTTATCTTCATTTTATTTGTTGCTTTTGCATGTTTTTTTTTTCTATCAATTTCATCTTTTAAAATTAAATTGATTGAGAATTATGTTTGTTGATTGAATCTGGGTCAAAAAAATTTCGGGTTTGCCCTTTTTTTGTTCTCTTTT
Source organism: Populus trichocarpa (assembly GCF_000002775.5). NCBI lineage: Eukaryota > Viridiplantae > Streptophyta > Magnoliopsida > Malpighiales > Salicaceae > Populus > Populus trichocarpa. The sequence continues at coordinate 10,401,643 of NC_037294.2, read as the reverse complement.
TTCTAAATTGATGTTTTATTTTTATTTTTTATCCTTTTATTTTTTAACTTTTTCAGTTAGATTCTATTAGATTATCCCTTAATTTTTTTTTATATATTTCATTCCCTACCATTTCTTAATTTATAAATAGTCTATCATATTACAAATAATTTTTAATTTCACCCCCTATGATTTTTTAATCTTTCAAGTTTGGTCCTAATTGTTTTAATTGCAATTTTTTTTTGTTTGGGATACTTTTTTTTTCAAATTTCATACTCTATGGATTTTTTCCTATCATATTTTAGTCTCATTTTTTTTTGCTGTTCATTTTTTTTTGTAAGGTTTTTTATTAATAATTTTTTCATCGATTTTATCCTTCAAAACTAAATTGGATAACATTTAAGTTTCTTGATTGAACTCAAGTCCATGATTTAATAAGTTACAAGTTTTTACATTATATTAAGTTTAGGTGGTTCGCCCGAGTTTACTTGTTTTTTCCCTTTTTTTATGCTAATGTTTTTTTTTTTTTTTTTTTAGGTTTGAATCTTTCTTCATGTTTTTCCTTTAACTAGGTTAATATTGAGTTGTTTGATAATCTGAATATACTCGGATGAGATTCTTTTTATTTGTTGTTTTTTTTTCAGTTTATTTGTTGATTTTTTTGTATTATTTAAATTGCTACTTTAATCAATAATTTGGAACTTGGATTTCTTTTGCTCTATCACTTTTTTTATATAAAAAAAATATTTAACCAGCAGCACTGAAGCGGATGCAGCATATCTCATAATAATATATTTTTAGTAGGTTCGGAGGTTTTAACCTCATCCACAGAGATATCAAACCAAAAATAAAATATTTTAGTATTATATGCTTTGTTATTCTATGCAGGTTCATGTGCTCCTTTTGGCATCCAAATCCATGATTGGTATTGCTTACAGCATCCATTCCTCACAGTTAAAGTGAGGAAACTTTAATTAAAAAAATTCAAACTCAAGTCCCAATCCTGGACCTATGGACGGGAATTTAACTTTATGTCGAGTAAAGTGAAACAAGATATTTTTTAATAGAAAATATATTAAATTAATCTTTTATGTTTTATTTTTATATTTTGTATAAATATATTTAAAAAAATTAATTTTTTTTATATAAAGTAATTTAAAAAATAAAAACCTCTGGAAGGACAACCGGGTAAAAAGTTGAAAGATTATCAATAGCCAATTATAACCGTTCAACGAAGGAAAAAGTATCCTTCTTTCTTGACGTTTATAATATTAATAATCTTTTTGAAAGCGGATTCAACCGACTGTCGTTGACGATTCACTGCAACAAAATTAGCTTTTTAGTAACATTTGTTTTCAAAACTTATTAAAATAAATATATATATGACATTTACATAAGAGGACACGGTGTGAGTGGTTCGGCACTCTCATTTCTTAAACAGGATCTGGGTTTCGATCCTTTCTTGTGTATGGAGAACCTTTTTTGGGAAGCACTTTACTCCTCTGTGGGCCGACCTGGTACGAGCGTGGATTAGTCTGGACCAACGTTCAGGACACCGCGTGGTTTATACCGAAAAAAATATATATATGACATTTCTATGTTTTAACAGTATTTTTTTTTTTTAATTTTAGTGATAATTATGGTTTGACTTGACAAGAGTTTTATCTGGAGTAGAATTATCTGCGTTGCTTGTTAATTAATTAAATTAAAAGAAATTAAAAGAGATAGAAAACAGTATAGCAATAAATATTATAGCTGTACACTCATTTACATCTTGGATTGAAACAGTAAAACTATAACTTTCCTCTGTTTATTAGTTATTATCATATTTAATAGGAACAGCTTGATTTTAAAAAAAATTTAGCATAGTAAAATAACTAAATTATTGTCTTTAAGACAGCAGTTAATTTAACCGTTGCATGATTCAGCTGTGGGGGTCATTCTGACAGTGGGACTACTACGAAGAGGACATCAGCTTTACTGTAATGGCAAGGGTTAGCTAGGGATGTGAGAGAATATGCTCAACTTGTCAGCAATCCAGCTATGGAAATGTGGCTTCAGGACCAGGTTCATCGAATCCTTTGCCTGTTCCTCGAGCTATCTTTTCTGATATTACTGTGGATGGATTTCACTGGTGTTTTGCCTTTATCTCAGGTTAAATCAGTGATTTCTGGTGTAGCAGATCATCGATGAACTGAATATACACATTTTATTAATTAATTTGGCACACCCTTATTCTGCTAGTACCGTGGCTATAAATCTTTTATGGAAAATGTGTTTAAACTCCATGGATTGCCCAGCCATTATTTCTGACAGAGATTCAGTGTTCTTGATAATTTTCAAATTGAAAGGATTGGGAGGCAGCCAGTCTTGCTTGGTCTCTTTGGTGAAATTTCAACTCTCGCACTGGACTGGTATAGGGGGTGTCTGTATTCATTACACGTGGTTGATACACCATACAAGCAATCCTTGCAAACTGAACATGATCTTGGACTTAGAACCCGTTTGGTAACGAGGTTACGTCTGCGTTTTGTTTAAAACACAAATGCAACCCGTTTGGTAACAAAAAAACACATTTTACTGTGTATGAGCCCCACGTTTTTTCGCGTCCGAGACGCAGGAAAGGAAGAAGCAGCATTTTGCTGCTTTGTGGACACTGTTCACGCTAAATTTAATTAGCATGAACAGTGTAGCACACACTGTTCAAGAGTGAATTGCACTGTTCACACACTTTTTTTTTTTTTTACATTTAAAAAAAAATTAGTTTTAGAGTAAATTAAATTCATTCGCACAATGATGTGAACAATATTTTTTTTCCTGAAAAACTAGTATATAGTGAATTAAATTCACTCGCACTATAATATCAATTTTATACCTGGTAATATTTTATCTAATTTTATTACACGCTCAAAATATTATGAAAACTGTAGTTCTTATCGGATAAATTTTGTACGTAATGGAATTATAAATAGTTTAATGGAATAATAAAAAATATTTTATATAAAGTATTATTTATTTCATGATGTAATAGGAGTAATTAATTCTACAATATTTAAATTTAAAACCATCAATATTAATATATATTTTTTAAAATTATTTTATAACCTTAATTTCAAAATCATTCTTAACCAAACACATTAAATTACTTTTTATTCAACCTCAATTTCAACCACAGTTTTAACCAAACACCTATTTTTTCAAACCAACCACAACTAAAAGTACTTTTTTTAAAATAACTTTTCTCAAATCACAACCACAACAGCTACCGCAATACCAAACACACTCTTAACAACAATGAGCTTATACCTCAATTAACACCAGTGATCGGAGCCTTTGATGCACTCTTCTTCTTCTTTTTTTTTTTATAAGAAGGAACTGTGACCATGCCTTCTTGATCATAACAAACTGTAAATACTGGTATTTGAGAGTTTGGTAGCGATTATTTTTTAAAATATTTTTTACTCGAAAATACATCAAAATAATTTATTTTTTTTAAATTATTTTTTATATCAGCACATCAAAAAGATATAAAAACATAAAAAAATATTAATTTAAAACAAATAAAAAAATAAAAAAATTTCAAAAATGCAAAAACCTTGGTGATGTTACATCTCAAATCTCTCACATCATGATTATCAAGCATATAGATGTAGTGGACGGATTGGATTTTCAAATATGATAATATGCCCTTCACTCGTTTAAGTTCTTTGGGTTTGATTGAGAGGGAAGAATAGTAGGCACCTAAAACGATAAAACACCCCACAGAAAACTGTCGCTTACAAAACAAGACATTATCCCAGCTCTTTCGGCCGGTATCCTAGATTTTTTTTATAAGGTAGCTGATGAATGACCATCCGAACAAGATAATTGACGAGGCTGGATGCCATTGTTAATTTGGCATGCATGTGAACCAAACAGGACGAGACTACATTATTGGGGCCTGGAATGAGTGTTTTGCTATTTTTGCACCAAAACAAAACATAGGCTTTGAAACAGCCATTTCCACAATTCTGAGCAACAGTTGACAGCAAGTCACTGTGTCCTAAAGGCTTTTATCCAATCAAGTTCAACTTTGAAATCACCTGGTCCGGATCTAGCACCGGGGATCCCACCACCTGCATTGACGGATAGAGACATGCCGAGAATGCGCGATTGATTCATTTCCATGCTTGCATCTATAACGTTTCCTCTCCATGTTGGCAAATATCGAGCGAGAGGTATCTGAAAAAAAAGTGCAAACCAAAAGGCTTAATGTATTTACTCTACATAAACCTTTACATGTGCACAAGCAACATACTCTTGTGCATATGTCACATTAACAACACTCAATTCTTAATTTATTAGTAGAGAAAAACCAAGATCAAGAAAACATAAAATACTCCTTCCGATGGGATTCCGTCATGCCCGCAAAATAATCTATTTGACAAAATCAGATACCATAAGAGGCTAGGCCACTGATCAGTGATTTCTTTTGAGCACAGCAACTATAAATTTGCCCTACACACTTAAGAATGACCAAAATTGATTAATCTTGTATGTTAGGTTATTCCATTAGTATAGGGACAGCATGCCAACTTCAAAACTTCAACGTACCATGTTCCAATTGCAAAAATTCTGCCCCTGGCAATGGTAACGAATAATAATAAAGTGACCCTTGAATGTTTTTTTGGGAATAAATTTTCTATATCAGGGGTTAACGGCAAGACAAATGAAAAAGGTTATGATGTGATAATTTCATTGTTTCTTGTGCATCTATAGATTGTAAACAGGGATGCCATGTTCCCCAAACAGGGGCTTCATAACAGAGAATCTCTAATTCATCATGGACAGATTAATTTAGATCCACAACAGCATGCTACCTACAACAGCCAATTTTTTTGATTATGATGGTTCTTATTCATTATAATTGATTCCTGTAAACAGCATGCTACCTACAACAGCCAAATTTGATATCATGCCTTGGCAAATAAGCAAGAGAAAGAGGGACCTACCCTTGCAATATACCAGTTGTCTTTGGGTACAAAAACAAAAGCTTGCCATGAATTATCTTCCATTTGTCCGGGTGAATTCACCCAATTCTCAGTATAAATCTGCATTAGAATCAAATAAAGAGATGGTATAAAACATGCAGTGACCATTAAGCAGCTAACGAAAAAGGCTACAGCAGTTTTCTTACTCTATACTATTACATCAGCAAAGAAAGAACAAACTCACTGTGGATATGTAGCTTCTTCCATCACCTTTAAGCTTTAGAGCTATTGTATCATATGCGTCTAGATCAATGAAACCATCAAACTGCAAATGATTAAAACAGATAAATGTTGTACAGCAGTGTCTAATGTGATATTAAGAGAATGGAAGGATGGGAAGAATGCAAATGAAAACACCACACAATTTTGTTCTATATTTAATTTGAAGCATTACAACTGTCCAGAAGTGAGAAAACTACAAACGAGTGTTCATTAAGAAAAAACATTCTCTTACTCAAAAAATGTGCTCATGACAACAAGATGAAACTATTACCAACCCCCCATGACTTAGGTAACATGGATAAAGAATAACCTTAATCTAGGATCTGTGAATTGAAATAAAGGTCTTTAATGCATTAGGCATTCAGTCATGCTTAGTTTAGTAACTAGGAAACATAAATAGATAGTGAGAGAGAGAGAGAGAGAGAGAGAGACCACATGGTCCTGAAGTCAGATAATGTTTTCAATTAGTTTTGAGAGTCATACATTTGACATCTGAGAACCCATTATTTAATGTGAAAGAAATGCATTACACACTATATATGCAGCACTTGAGGTGAAAACATAATTGAAAATATTATTCACTATTCACCTTCTTGGACCGCATTCCACAGAAACCACTCCGACTAATATTCCACTTTGAACCCTCAGCTACATCCAATGACAGGTTACCAGAGAAGACTCCTATCAGATAAATTTAAGTTATCAGGAATCACAAGTGAAAGGCATGAAAATTGACAAGAAGTGGTGCTATAATGGAAGAGGTGAAGTTAAAACAGCGTCGGATTCACAAGCTCTAATTTGCAGAGTTGCCACTGGCAGGCATGCAGCATTTTTCTAACAGAAAGCATCAGTTTTCATCAAGTGGCATGAATGTACATGATGCATGGCCAAAAAAAAAAAACAAAAAAATCCAACTGCATAAGATAGCCAATTACAATTAAAACCAAGTTATCAAATAGCTAGAAGCTTCATGATCTAATAGATTAACTCCGGACTGATCTGTTGTTACAAGTCAAATATGTAACATGTAAGGCAATGAAATAATCACAAGCAGAAGAAATCTGAAAGCAGCAATTGCATTTGAAGTACAATTAATAAGAGATTTAAAATTCACGCAGAGTAAAGAAAACAGCAAGAAACAACATTCAGAATGAAGTAAAGGCAATCCCAGGTTGAAGAGCTTTAGTCTATTAGTTATTTGTGAACTGCACAGATAAAATCCTATTAATTCTTCGCTACAGGCAAACTGGAACATCAACCAATAAAAAATAACTCCCCACTTACTTGATTATCCATAAAATTGGAGAGAAAAACTGCATACTTCAGCACAAAACATAGTTGGCTTGATTTATGACATGCACGTCACATCGAAATAAAAATCACACCAACAGTTGCCCTAAAACATTTCCTACATTAACCAAAGCTAATTTGGAAAATGAAGTTATTCCTTCAAAGCTGTATGAATAAGAACCGTCCCTAGACATGAAAATTAACAGAAACCCAATATAAGTTTTGGGTCCATAAAAAATGAACACTATGAAGGAGTACACTTGTCAAGTTACATTCGACACATGAAGGGCTTGAGATCCCTGTTGTAGAAGAGGATGGACCTTCTATGTCATGTTGCCAAAGGTTGGGAATTCCAAATCTAAATTTCTTTGTTAGTAATTGATTTCAAGAACCACATACTACTTCCCGTTTGAGATTTTCACCCACCGTTGCATCAGACTTTTAAGCACAATATTAAATGAATACTGAAGTTGAAATAGCAAAGTAATAAACACACGGGTTGGAGGGCCATGGAATCCATCACTTCTGCGAAAATCGTAATGTAACATGTGAAGAAATAACAGGAACAGGCTAATACCTTTTAGTCCATTTCCCTCATCCATGAACTCCAACGACGCTGAGGACGAACCTTAATAAACAAACAACTAAAACTTTGATCAGTAAAATTGTTGGGCTTGATCAGTCTATAGTGATTTACTGCATGCCCAAGACTTTCCCAGCCACAATCATTCAAAAGTATGGTACTAATAGAGGGATTCAAGAAATGATATTCACCCATATACTTCCTTAAACTTTCATATATACTAGACAGTACCATATTTTCCTAGTGGAATTGTCTTTTAAAGACATGGAAACAACAGTAATTTCTAGCAATTGAGCTCACTTAACCAATAAATGGATGATGAAAGCATACTATAAAAAAAACCCTCAGAAAATGAAAATAAAAATAATTGTTTTTTACCTCCGTACTCAGAATCAGAATAAAGATGCCACTTCTTTAGCTCTTCCCTAGAATTGAAATTAAAAATGAGCCTCTCAGTTGGAGGCATCAAGTCTTCCACATTCCATGTGAGAGCTATAAACATGAAAAATTCTGTGAGTTGTGAACATAACTATAACTTTGCAGTATAGCATAAAGAAACCATTATCAAGCAATAGAAAAAAAAAATTCAAAGGAAGTGCCTTTCTTGGTAGCATCCAAAGAAGCTTGCCAGAGTGATCTAAACCTGGACATCCTTAACAATAATTAATTGGACCTCAAATTTCCTTCCTGCACAAACATAATAGACATTTTAGAGAATCCATTTATTTATGTACAAGGACCAACAAAAACCCATTAAACAAAACCCACAAAACACATCATAACCGGAAAGGAACAAAATTACATCAAATGTGTAGCTACAATTTTGTAATGAAATCTCAATATATTTGATATCAATAAAGCTCATAGCTTTCACTTACAGCAAATGGTTATTTACTTTTTTTTATTTTGTAAAAAATTGTTAATTTTTTTACAATTTCTCTTATTTACCATATCTAATTCCCCTACTTTTTATTTTATTTTTCCAATGAAAAACAATTTCTGAAAGAAAGCATATATATTGACTTTGTACTAGTCTCTGACAGCATCTTTTTATGATGGAGCATTACAAACTTATCAAAGATCACATACTTGCTCATAATAAACGTGAGTGACTCTCAATTTGTACATTGCAATCTATATCCTTTCAAGAAAGATGCATACCATAGAAATATGCATTTTCTAAAAATCTTTTGGAAAGTTTCACATGGTATTGGCATTATAAACTCAAAACCATTAAGCTCTTAAGGAATGGCAGAACCACATTTGGATACAACGAAGAGATTAAAACTATTTTATCCAAAATCAAATCAAATAATCTTCTATGCAAGAATGTATTTTACCTTAAGCAAGTCCCAGTCACCCTCTAAGTCCCTATACACAACTAGCTGCTGGGAACAAGAACTTTCACCTTCAACACGAAATGGAAGCAAGACCTTTAAAATTCTTCTTAGTAATCTACAAGTTGATATAACCTACTATCTGAAAGAAAAGTTAAGATCAGTGTCCACTAGATAAATTTCTTGACCGCATTGGTTATTTTTCTTCTTCTTCAGATTATAGAGAATTATACTATACATATGTTGTTTTGAGCATATTTACAGAGAGAAAGTTCAAACTTCAAAGCAGCATCTGATGGTAATCATCCTTGTTTTCTACGATAAACACAAAAAGAAACCTAACTGCAACAGTTCCAATCCTCACCCAGTATAGGATAAAACCATCATTCAAGAGACTTTAGTCCAGTAGAAATTGAAAAATAATAAAAACCCAGTTCAAGAAACAACAAACCAATTGGAGTGGGGTAGCTCGAGCAGTGTCGCGTGGATTCACACGTCGGTGAAAATGGGACTTGGACAGCCGGGTCGAGGCCTTCTAAATCTCTTATACTCGTCGGAGATGCTCTCCTCCAGCCGATGAGGGAGATCGGAGATAGGGAACGTGGCTAGCTTGCCGGCGTCTGTTAACGCTGCCGTTGCTGTTGCCCGTTGCGATACTGACTGCTGTCACTATTTGCTGCAGGTATAGTGTTTTTTTTTATATAAATATATTTATAAAATATTTAATTTTTTTAATACAATAATATATATATATATATATATATATATATATTAACATAAAACATTTATATATAAATAATATTTTATATTTTATAATTTAATATATACTTTAAATATATACTAATTATTATTAATTAATAAATAATAGATATTCATTAAATAACCAAAACTTAATAAATAGTTTATAAATATTTAATTTTTTTATTTTATAAATAATAAATAAAATATAAATATTAAAAAATCCAATTGCAGCTTCCCATTGTCATCCATGGTTGCAGCTGGCTCGGGTTTGGTACGATATAGCAAAAGTAAAATATAGTTTTAAACGCCAGTGACAAATTAAAATATCTTATATAGCAAAATTATATATAAAGTAAGACTTTTTTTTTTTTTTTATGGGTAATGATACACACACACACACATACACACATACACACACACGTGTGTGTGTGTGTTCTCCATTGCTATAAATGATATGCATGCTACAGTATTTGAATTGAATATTTTATTGCTTCTTTAATGCGCTGCTCCTCCTTCATAATGTGCTACTATTACTATATTGAAGATCTAAATTTTTTTATTAAGAAATGACTCATTGAAGACAAATACGGATGTAAATAAAGTACCGTCCATTTTAAAAACTACAATTAACTTTTAGTCAGCTAAGTTACAAGGATATATAATTTTAATCAATGTAATGGAGGTTGAGTTCAGCGGTGAGAAAAATATCAAGAAAAATAATTAAACAAAAAAACCATAAAAAATTAATTGAAAAAACCAAATTAAAAAAAAAAACTGAATTAAATAATTAGAAAACCCAAAAAAATTATGGATTGGAGCCGATAATTCATCCCAACCCTCCCTCAAGCTATCTTAAGCTCCAAATGCTTGAAAACATGTCTGGGTCAAGAAGCCTATCGACTTGCATTGGCCTCCTAATCAAAATCCTCGCTTAGGTCCTCAGTCCTCACTGTTAGAGTTTGGTAGCTTTTGTGAAAATTCGACCCCCCGCTAGGGCCATACTCGCTCTCTTATCAGGAGAAAAGAAATTGCATAATTCACAAGTATCTTTGTATTTTTACTGGAAAATAGTTTGTTTTTGGAAAATGAATTCCGGAAAAAATGAATTCTGAGAAAGTATTTTCCAATGTTTGGTAGTGTAATGGAAAATAAGTTGGAAAACACTTTCCAGTATTTGGTTATGTAATGTAAAATGAGCTGGAAAATAACTTATTAATGTTTTATTTTTCTCAAGTTTATTAAAATAATGAGGAACAAATCTTACAAATTAAAAAGTTGAATGAGAATGAAATTGAAAAAAAATATAATTTCATAAATTATCTCAAATAAAATAAATAATAATCAAAATAATAGAGATCAAATCTAAAAAATTAAAAAAAAAATAAAAGGTGAATAAATTAAAATAATAATAATAATTAACATTTCATAAATTATTTTAAATAAAATAAGTAACAATAAAAAAAATGAGGACCAAATTTGATAGATAAAAAATTTCAATAAAAAAATGATAAGAAAAAAACAAATAACAATTATAAAAATAAGGACCAAAATTAATATAAAAATTAAATTTTAAGAGATGGAATTGAAAAATAAATATTCAAAACAAATTATATATAGCAATCAAAAGTTTGAGGATTAAATTTGATATAATCAGCAAATAATGACATTTCTAAATTTTTCACAACTTCCGGAAAGTATTTTCCGCCCAAATTTTCCAGGAAAACACTTTCTTGAAAACCAAGCCAAATTTTCCTTTGACTGGAAAGTGTTTTCCATTGACCAACTTTTCTAATGGCAAACAAACACAGGAAAGTTTGGAAAGTGGTTTCCCGGAAACCACTTTCCGGAAAACAAACACAGCCAAAAGGGAAAAAATTTTCCTGGAAACCTAACCAAATTTTTCTGACCGGAAAGTATTTCCGTTGACCGGAAAGTGTTTTCCGTTGACCAACTTTCTTAATGACAAACAAACACAGGAAAGTTTGGAAAGTGGTTTTCTGGAAAGTGAATTCCGGGAAACAAACATGACCTTAGTGATGATCCAATATGAAAGTTTAGAGGGGAATGGCGCCCGATTCTTAACAAAGAGAGACAACATGAAAAAAAATATTGATCATTGATCTTTGATAAATATTGGCCCATAACTCAACAAGTGGATAAAATTTCACAAATCCTTGAAAAACTCAACAAGTGTTTAAAATTTCACAGATCCTTGAAACGGTTGGGTAGGTACATGATATCGTTGATCTGAAAATTCTCACCTCCGTGCAATTCTTTGGCCTGCTCCAAGTAACAATGCCTTCCCAATTGCACCGGAGTGAAGACAGCAAACCAGTGTTACCGTTCCACCTATAGCTATCCATTTCCAATCAATTCCGTGATCATTGTGTCTTTGGATATCTACAGCTTGACTTTTATCCTCTTCACCACCAGTAACTGGTTCTGAAGAATCCATGCCTTCATCAAAAGAAATTTTTGTTGTAATTCTAGCCATTAGCGCGCTTCTGGACAGTGAAGCCTCTGATTTCCTTGCATTCTGGTATGCTCTCATACCAGAATGCAGCTTCTTGACAGCTCCCCACATCCCATGTCGAACCCCCAACTTTGCGACGTCTTTGGGGATCCCCATGTCCTCATAATGTAAAAGGGTAACCTCACATGCAGACATCTGTCCATCTCCTCTACGAGATTCCACTGTATGCATGCAACAAAGACACAAGAAAAAATGCGCCATTGCTTTTTCAAGAAAAAGTCTGTGAAACTGTGAAAAAAGAGATTGTGCAACCAACAACAATGCTTACCAGCCCTAATCACCCAACTTGAGAAATAAAGGTCAACACGCCTTGGCTTGTCACGCTTGTGCAGGCCTGGATAAGGCACCCCCTGCGATGTTGTAGATTTGAATGTCAACTAAGATTGCGATAGTAACAACCAATGCTAGATATAGTAATTCTACTGTAATGCCCCAAATAAAAATAAAATAAAATAAAATGGATTGAAAAGTTAACGAGTGCCCTTGTGTACATTGTTATGGGTATTAATGATTGATGGGCAAATTAGACAATTCATATGATGTGATAAATATATATATATGGTCAAGAGAAAAGAGAGAGAGAGAGAGAGAGAGAGAGAATCAGATTTGTAGAGAGAGAGAACTGAAAGATGAAGAGGGGAAGATGGAAAAAGGATGAAGAAAGGGAAGAAGAAGTGAAAGTTTGATTTTAGAGTTAAGGGCTTCTAAGGTGAGATATTGATGTTCTTTTTATGCTTGAATATGCTGGTTAAGTTTGATTTTAAAATTTGAATTATTTAAGATGTTTAATAGATATTTAGGGTATTAGTTTGGCTTAAATTGAACTGATTGTGGACTAAAATTTTGAGTTTTGAGGGGAAGACTGACAAATCGAGATTCTAGAATCCCGATCAACCAGTTGGTTGAACCGGCTGACCGGTTGGCTTGATGGTGCCGATCGACCGGTTGGTCTGAACTGGCCGACCAGTTGGCATGTGGTGGCGGTCGACCGAGCGATGGGGTTCAATCGGTTCTTTTAAGTGCGGTCAATTTAGGACATGTTCGAGATCGATCGGGTGGATTTGTTTTGGTTTTATAATTACGCTTCAGTCTCTACTATTAGAGTTGGAATCTTTTATGTTACAAGTTTTGAATCGTTTTTAAGTATTTTATGTATTCATTACAGGTTCTGTTGACGTTTCTCCTAACAAACTTCAGTAATCTCCAGTTCTATGTTTGTTTATCTTTTGCTTTTGTTTTCCAGTTGAGTGAAATAACCTTTAATATGCATGTAATATAAATATGAATATATTGATTAGAAGATGAGCACAACTGGTTATTTCTTGAATATTTATATATGTTTATTTTTTAGCACTCATCAATTTTTTAAATATGTATTCACATTCTATTGAATTAAATTCTATTCGATATCACATCCAATCGCTTTGATAATTAAACGAATATCTATTATATCTTGATATCGGATTTGTCAAAAACTCCATACCATACTATCAGAAAGTAGTTAACCATTGCGCACATCATATCTATATACCTAGCTAGTCAGAGAGACAATTGATCATCCCACAGTGCTATGTTCTGGAAACCTTAGAGTTTCATATGTTATCTCATCTAACATGTATTCTACTACCATATGCTAATATGCTTAGTATGTATATATGTTTATATCAATATATATACGACTTAAAATTTATAATATCTAAAATGTATATTAAATGTTATTCCTTTACTGAATTGTTTGAACTCACCCCTCATTATATATTTTTTTAGGTTCTTAGTTTCTATTAGCATGTTGACTCTATCAAGAGTTACTGCTTTTTTGCTTTTGATTGGTATGCCTTGCTTGCTTTCGCAAGGCTTTTCTTCTTATATTTTTTATTTGATATTTTAGACACTCCACTATTACACTGTTTTATTTGAAGTTTGGATTTTCCTATTGGTTTTTATTGTTTTTGAAGAGCATTTTGAAAGTTTACGAAACACTGTGAATTTTGTATAATTTGTTTTATGATATGTATGTTTTGTGGTTTAGCGTAGGTGGAGTGTCCTCACAGCACCGCTCTAGCGTTGCCGGTCACAGACCCGGAATTCAAGTCGTGATAACTACATTAAGTCATTAACAAAGAAGAAAAGTTTCAGATCCAGGTTAAAAAGGGATATATCAATCTAATTGCCAATAAACCACCATGTACAGTAATGATTGAATTGACAGGGGCAACAAAGAACACGTTAAGTTTTCATATATCATCAGGAAGTCCACTATGCTACCAAACGCCTTTATTTCATCCTTCAATTAACCATAAAATTCCAATCAAACTCTTCCTCCCTAATAAACAGACAGGGGCCTATTCTTGAAATGCATAAAAAAGAAACAAACGAGGACAAAGGCAACAGCAAACAACAATTACGATATATCTCCATCAGTACCTTGGTCACACAATAAGATGCCTTCCTAGCATCCCATATTCTTCGACCAATGATATATTCTCGATCACTACAGAAAAATGGGAACTGCAGATTGGAGAAGCAAACCTCTTCTCAATCAATGAAACATGTTCGAACAAGAAAGTGGAAACAGGATATCAATAAATAAAACTTTGTGCATAATTTATACAACAAACCTTTTTTATCCAGTGCACAATCATTCTACCAGTATGAGGGCACTCTTCAAGTATTTTAAAGTAAGCAAGCATCGGATCCCATTTAGGTCGAAACTCATCATCCCAGAAGAAATCTCTAACCAACTCTGGAGTTGCATCCTCAAAGACAGTTCTACTTCGGTAAACAGTGGGGCCTTCCTGATAGAAAAACTCACCACCAGGTACAAATGTGTTACTCTCAAAATCATTATCTAGCATTGCTATTTGCCACATAATTTGAAGAGATTTAAGGCCAAAAAGGAACATTATCAAACATAGACTAAAGGGTTACACAAACATATTAGAAAATGCATGCTAGGCATGCAGCACAAGGCATTTTGGCCAAACAACCAGCCATTTGAATACGTGACAAATGTAATAACATACACACACCTCAAGACCAAATCCAGAAAATGCCAGGAACTAACCAAATCCAGAAAATGCCAAGGGAACTAAGTTGCAATATCCATAAGCTCCATAATGAGCAATTCCAGCATACAGCAATGATACTCAAAAAATATGTAGTTACAGTATGGTTGTTGAATAAAAACCACAAAATTATTTCTCTCAGACAGTTTCAGCAGTGAAACACAGTTTGAATCTACCTGAGGCTCATGGCGCCAGGCTTGGTATCTCATGTTCGAGGTTGACCTTTCCATCATACATTGCCACTCCTTCCGTCCATCCTTCCCCTCCAGCAGATGCAATAGGTGTTCTAAGTCTTTCTCTGTCACAATGTCCTCCCTGTCCTCCAGCTCACCAGTGGAGCTGCATGAAAGTAGCATACCACAAAGCAAGTCATCTACGTGAACCAGCAGTACACCATTTCCAAAACAACATATTAATGATAGCAAAGGTATCTAATATGGAAACAACTCAAACAGGGACGAGCTAAAAATCAATTATTATCACCCTACAATAATCCAATCAAACCATTCATATCTTGTGTGTGTGTGTGTGTGTGTGTGTGAGAGAGAGAGCGAGAGAGAGAGAGTCTGTCAACACCTCAGAAGTTACTGTTTCAATAAAGAGTCTGAGATCATCTCTAGAAAATAGCTACAATTATCATATATCATAAGAGAGGCTTTGTTTTTTTTCCCCTTCTTTTTTGGAGATGAAGGCACAAGTCACATGTATCACAAGATCCTGAGAGTTTAAAATGGCAAACAGAAAGACTATTTTTGTTTTTGCGATAAAGCTGCAATTATCATATATCATAATATCCAGAGAGGTCGGAAAGAACTCCAAACATCCATTATCTGAAAGAGCGACAAACTCCACTAATAAAATGGATATTTTCATTCACGGAGAATGTTTGGATCAACTTCTTGTACATTGGAACCTGCATGTTATTGCTTTTCAATTAAAGCACACAGTCATTCTCATGAAATAATTCACAGTGGATGGATGATACACTATGTATTACCTATGGCAGGAATACAGAATCTTTCTTGAAGCACAAAATCCCTGTGTTTTTCTTCTGATATACATGGCATTTCACTAGAACCTATAAAATCTACTTTTTGACCATGCAAGGAATAAAGGACAGTGCCCAATAAAAACATTTAAGCAACCAAACAGCATTGGCATTACAAATGCTGTTTAATTATTCACCATGCTTATAACACAAGACACCGCCAGTTACTACTAAAAACTTCAACAATCAAAAAATGGTAGTGACGGATGCTCTAAGTCTTCAAAACAGTGACTTGAAATCAGTTAATATAACCAGGACCTGGCATTTCATACCCCTATAACTGGTTTCCCAAACAAGGCATGAATATATCTAGCACGTAGGTGTAATTACAACTAAGAAATGTACAAAGTCTCAAGCCCCTGGATATTGGACGCTACTGAATTTCTGGACTAGAAACTGAACTTAGACACTCATCATTTATGATATTACCTCTTTAAGAAATGGATACACAAAATACATGTTTAACACCCGTTTATTGAGTCAACCTTGTTCTACCCCATCACATGACATTTCCCTATCAAATTTAAAAAAGTAGCTAAAAGCACTCATATTCCTTAAAACTTGTTACGCAACTACACAACTGTAATCGATAGGCCTCAATGATCTCAAACTAGCACATCCCATCGTTGTATGCGACCTGCTAATAAATATGCATTATTGCTAATGTACCTCAACTTTTCAGGATTTTAGAGCGGCGCATATAGGGTTTCCAAATAAACACCAATTAATTTCATTTCAAAACTCAAACTTGCAATTAATCAGAAAAAGGCCACTGCAAAAATATTATTTAAAATCAACAAGAAAAATATAGCAAGAAAAAAAAAGCCACTAACCTAACAGAACCGTCACGTCTCTCCCCCGAATTCGCTCCCGAAGATGAAGCCGCAGCGGCGGGTACTGATTTTCCATCTTTACCCTTAAAATTGGACCAAATGGTGCGGCAAACAGAGAGAGCAGATAGAGCCGTAAAAGCGAGCCAGAGACGCCGAGCTCCGAATCCAGGAGGCGCCCAAAGGAACCTAAACTTGCCCCTCAAGCCAAGAAAGACCAATCCGGTCCACCTAGGCCGCCAAGACCAGCCAATAACGAGGCCGATCATAACGGCTAGCCATATCGGTACTGCACAAAGCAAAATGTCGACGAATGTTTCAGTTATTGAAGGTTTCTTTAAAAACTCCATTAGATCGAAGAATGTCTCGTCCATTGCGACAAAAGTAGAGTTTTTTTTATGAGATTGAGAGGGTTGACGATCTACATGGATGAATTAATTGTCTGTCGATTCTTGATATTTTCTCTGCTTTCATCTGTCTCTGGATTTTGGTAGTTCTAACTTCTAAGGGGAGAGAGAAGGGTAGGAATGAGGGAGGGGGCAGTTGATTTCGTTGTTGCGGTCACATGACGTGGCATTGGTTGAACCGTCGATGGGGGGTTTGGTTTTGGGGCGGGAGGACATCCTAACATTTTGTTTTTAGGCCGACGTATTAAAGAAAAGGACATCCTAACATTTTATTAAATTAACTCCATATTTGTAACCATTACTTTTACTGCTTGTTTTCTAATATTCTTCGAAAAATTATATTTCGATTTCTATTTAAAAGTTTTCAACTCAATTATGGAAAAAAATACTTCTTTTTTCGGTTTGTTTGAAAATTTAAAATCGGAGTAGAAGTTAAATCATTATTTATCCAAATTTAATGTTTGAAAATCTTTAAATCAATATAAATAGATTTATAATCAATTAATATTTTTATACCACCCTTCACACGCATGCTTAAAATATTTTCTAAAAAAAATTAAACAAGTTGAGGAAGCCACCTATTCCGACTAACTCAGATTAAATAAATTTTAAAATTTTAAAATTTATTATAAATAAAAAATTTAAATTTATTAGTTGAATATTTTATTGGATGCTCGGTGAGCTTGTTTGGGAGTGTGATTGTAGTTACTTTTCAAAGTATTTTTCATTTAAAAATGCATTAAAATAATTTTTTTTATTTTTAAAAATTATTTTTAACATCAGCATATCAAAATGATCTAAAAATATAAAAAAAAATTAATTTAAAAAATATAAAAAAATTTCAAAATTTTAAAAATATTTTTAAAATATAAAAACAAACATCAACTTAGCTGTTCCTTCTATCCATAATGTACAAAACTCGGAATCCTCCTCTGTGGACATAACAACAAAACGGCTTTGATTAGATATGATGTTTCACACTGTAATTGAAATATTGTTTGTTTAAAATTTAAAAAAAAATAGTTTAAAATTAATTTTTTTAATATTTTTAAATTATTTTAATATATTAAAATTTAAAATAAAATAAATTATTTTAAAAATAAAAATAATATACAAGCTGCGATCTTGGATCTGCCCTCTCTAATTTAATTGACCGCGCTTCCTTGCTTCTTCTTTTTTTTTTTTTTTTAATGTAATTGCCACCATGTTGGGTCGCTAAGACTGTTAGAGTTCAAATTTTCTCTCCAGTAAACTAGTTGAGTTAATTATAACTCAGTCCCCCTAATCTACCACGATTAATTAAGTAGTCCTTATAAGATAAAAAACAATTAAATAGTCTCTTGATGGATGTTGACCATTTTGATTTATACTAGATATTTGACCCACGCATCCCCACGAGTTAGATATCCTTTTTTCAAAAAAAAAATTATATACATAGATTTTTCATCATGTTTTAATAGTTAAAAAAGTTCTAAGTGCAAATTAAAAAATTTATTCATATATATATAATCAAATAAATCGAGCATTATGTGTGTTAATAAATGAAAAAAAAAACAATAAATAATAATTAAAAATAACAATAAAAAAATCAAGAGATAAATGTAAATTAAGATATTTAATTTCGCAAAATGAGATATTTATTCAGCTGTGTTTGCTACATTTATTTATTAAAATAATTTTTTTATTCAATCAAACGATAATATAAATAAAAACACATTAATTAATTGAAATAAAAAAAAAATTATGCAAGCATCTACATATTAGAAATATTATCTGCAAATCCAGAATAAATTTTATCTATACAAGAGATAAAAAATATAGATGAATAAGAAAAACCTTAAATCATCATTTAAGAGACTCTTTTAAAAAATTAAATAAAATCATCATTTAAGAGACTCTTTAAAAAAAAAATAAGTGATATTAATATAAATATAAATAAAGTAAAACATTGAAAAAATATAAAAAGTCATAAATTAAAAAAAATAAAAACAAATCAAGTGCTATTAAGCTCAGTAAGCCATGCCAATCCGCTTACCCTATTTTTTCAGGGCTTGTGTGTTGGTCTGTCGTGGCAGGCCCGGGCGACTGGCCCTTAATTTATTTTGAAAGCATTGCCCGCCCAAAGTTTTTGGAAATTCCGGTCAAAATTCTGCCTATTACCTACTTCTCTTTTCCTTGTCCCGTTTCTTGTTTTTTAAAAGAAAAATAAAATACGACACGAAAGATATAAAAACATAGAAATTAAATATATAATTTCTAAAATCATAAGAATTAATTTATTATTTTTTAAATTATAGGAAGTAACTTATAATTCACCGAATAAAGTTTTCTCACATACTCTCGATCACAAGACGATCTACACAATTAAATTATTTACTTGTAATTTGTTTATTCAATGAAATTTTCTCTTACACTCTCTTCACTCGTTATAAAAATAAGAATTAGAAATTTATTATTTGTTGAGATTATTTTCTTTTGATTTTATACATCATATCTATTATCTAGGGTACTTCACTCATTTAATTCACTCTTCAAAAGGGTGTAATATAGAATTAGAAAAGGAAAGGCCCCAGGCACCCAGTTCAAGGTGGTGTTTTTAATCATATTTTTAATTTTTTTAGAATTTATTTTAGTTTTTAATTTGATTTTAAATTATTTAGGTGTGATGATTTTAAAAATAAAATTAAAAAAATAAAATAAAAATTATTTTAATATATTTTTAAATAAAATAATATTTTTTTAAAATAATATATATCATACTCTACATATACTTATAGAATACAGGAGGGATGATCATTTTCGGTTTGGTTCGGTTTTTATCAAAAAAAAGCAACCAAACCGAATTTAAAAAAAAAAACCGAAACCGGTTCAAACCGACTGGTTTCGGTTCAGTTTTTTGGAAAAAAACCGATTCAAACTGGTTTGGCTCGGTTTTTTTTTTGTTTTTTCGGTTCGGTTTGGTTTCAGGCTTATAAAACCGAAACGAACCGGTCGGTTTTTTTAAAATTTTAATCGGATTAATCGGGTTTTTTTACGATTTGATTTTTTCGATTATTTTTTTTCTGATTTTCTTGGTTTAATCGGTTTTTCAAGTTTTTTCTCACTCATAGAATACATCATCACATCGATAATCTTGCAAGTAAAAAAGATTGTGAGGTCATGATTTTTATTGATATATTTTTAATATTAAAATGTTAAAATAATATATTTTTAATCTCAAAAGGAAAAGAAAAATATATTTGGGCACAATATCTGGTGAGTCCTATGCCCAACAAAATCTCACTTTCTCTCTTTTCAAACAGCCTTTTTTCAAGTGTTTTTCAAATTAGCTGTTGAATGCTTTTTTAACAAATTTCATGTCGTCAAGTCACAGAAAAATAAAAGCAGTAAAAAGTATCGAATATGGACTTTATCGAGCATAGGGAATACCCTTTTTTTTTTTTTTTCCTTGCCATACCCACTCAAGATGTCTCTCGTTCTCTTTTGACTCCTCTATCTTTGGCTTGTAAAGGACAAAGGGCCACCCATATCCATTGGATCGTACAAAAATGATGTCATTTCCTACGATTCTCTTGCCAACAAAATGATGTCATTTACGATACTGTAACGGATGAATCCTGGGTTGTTTCAAGATCCCATGAAAGGGAAACCCAGATTAATTTGTCTGGGTGTTGATTTGTATAATAATCTTGTATTGAAGAATTTTCCCAAAATCTAATGCTGCCAGCAACAAGTGTAGCCAGACTGTCAAGCATAACTTCATAACAGCCATGGATCATTTCTGGAATGGATTTGTATACATTTTCCTCCACCGAAGATGGCCTGTTAATTTTGCCAGATTCTGATACCGGACGACCATATATATGTAATGAAAATATGAGTACGAAAATGATACTCTTCTCTGCCATGGCTTCAAAATACTTGCAAAGAAGATATCGTGATCTCATGTAGTAAATTAAGGACTAGCAGAGATTATATTTCCATTCCCTCCAGTCTATGTTCTTGATGAATGAATCATCTTGATAGTGACTCTTACAGCGTATCCCCTATCCAATGCAATTCTTTGTTTTGTCCCTTCACCCATTTATGCAATCAATTTCATCAGCTGGCCTCTATTTTATATGGATTCTCCATTACCTCTTCGAGTCAGAAAATCAAACATGTGAAGTAGATAGTTGATTCTCATGGTCAGATCTCACTATATATGAGACAAAAGGGTTAGCAGTTCACAGATTATTACTGGTTCAAGTGTTCAACAGAGCATATGGTAATGAACAAGGACTACTTGCCAAGGACCTAAATTCATTCACATGGTGGCTTTGCTACTTTGCTCAATTCTCATGCAGAGCAAACCCGCATGGAATATGAGCCACGAAGTAGTTTAATGGCGTACGTGTATCAGATTATGGGCTAAGAACAGGATGAGGAGAAACAGATCCACATGGTGGGATAGCACTTGACTGACCCACTTGGCATCAAAAAGGAAGGGATGGGCTAATGAGTAAGGAGCTGGGTTATGATGACAGTCTTAATGTGGAAAAGGAGCAAGTTCAAAGCATATTGATACTAGACACTCACTCCTCTCATGCAACAAATAAAGTGAAAAGCTACATCAAGCTTCAATATTCTTTGCAGCTCTCTACAAGCAAAGCCAAATTGCCAAAATTTCAACCTCGAAAAGATGAAACACGACTTTGTTTGTAGTATTTTTTTTAACCCTCTTTTTCAGTCAGATTTTCACACTAAACACCCGATTCTGTTTTTCAACGAATTTGTAAAAAAACAAAGAAAGGTAGTGCAGGCTAGAGGAGGTGGCATCTGGAACCGAACTCCAAGAAAACATAAATTTTCAACGGTATTTTTCCACACCTCAAATTTCTTCTGAGAGATACATTATTTATCTTTGTCGACATGATTTTCTTAATTAACTAGCTAGTTACTGCATATTCACAGCACCCCTACATAATTTTGGCAAGTTGCATGGTTCAACACAAAGTACTGACACACCATTGCAGTACCAGTAGATCAACTTCCTTGATTAATCTATCATGCTTTAAACTAGGATTGGCCTCTGCATCAGATCATGTCCTTTTGGTTGCAATTTCCAAGCAAGTTTTACAATCAATAATGATAAAATCACAATGGAAGCTACATATAGTCATCACCGGAAAAGTTGCAGTATAAAATAAGTAACATGGCAGGCATACCTGTTTGGATATCTTGATTCTAGCTGATCACATCCGATCCCTTAATAAGCATCTTTTTGTTCATGTATGTACGTGCTTTCTTGATCTTCACCAGGGTTTTCTTGCGAGCTGCAAATACAATGAAAAAGAGACATAAACTGAAATGCTAAACATAATGCAAGATTGCCAAATCTTGTGAGAGAGAGAACTGCAGTGGAGCCGGCTCGGACACCAAACCATTGATTAAAGTTGGGAGATTGAGGGTTAATTAGCGCGTGATTTTGAGTTGGGGGGAATGAAGCCTGGTCCGAGATCATTCGAAAGATGAATGTGTGCTTAAAGTGAATGGTCTCGAATCAGACAGCATTCCCCTCAACTGTGTAGCAATCAAAGAGAGGAGACTGTTTGACATTTGGCCATGCATTCATGGGCCCTTATATACGTGAGAACAGAGGACGAGTTAGCTAGACTATATCTTTTTGTGGGTCATATATTGACATGGAATCCCAATTTCTACAGCTGCCCCCCCACCCTTCTAATCATGCTTTTCACACAGTGTTGGAGAAGAAACTTTGGCTTTGTTTGCTTTGAGTGCCCAAATATTCACTTTGCTTCTTGCACGCAAATTGTAATCCTCACTGCCTATAGGTCCAGGGATTGAACTGTACAGCTTTTAACATTTCAGCCGTGTTCTTGCATCACAACCAAACAAGCCCAAAATTAGTGCAGGGATTTCGAAACGCCTTTGTAAATTAGTACAGGGATTTCGAGTGTATATGTCAAGGATTGAGAATTAATAATAAAAACAAGTAGTTTGGTAGAGAAAATGGAGGCTACTCGTCAATGATTGATAATAATAACCGGGCTCCCGTTACAGCGTTTAGTACAAAATTGAGGTCAAAACAAGAGCTTTTTGTCAGTTTCTAGCGTCGGTATCCATCTAATAACAGAAAGCATACCAAAAGCTATCTCCCACCCGCCTGTCTATTGGGTTGAATTGGCTTGTGACATAGTATCATTGTATAATCATTATTCAAAGATTTATATAAATTTCAAGCTTAAAATACCTTCATGTTTCTAGAAATAATATAAATTATTAGATAAAATCTAATTTATATTATTCTGAAACTTTCTCATCTCTTAATAGTAAGACTTCTAATGATATGCAAATTATACAATGGGAGATATATGGCGTCGAATGCTCGTTTGTTAATAAAAGAAATCTATTAAAAATTGCCGTTATTAATCATTGCTCAAGGAAGGAACTACTTGATACTCGTCTTGGAGCACTTAAAAATGAAATGAATAAAAAATAAATAAATTCGGGACTTGTTGATGCACGATGATCTTGACAAGGGTGTTTAAAGGATATTTCTTTTGGTTTCCCACTGGAGGAAAAGGGGAAGATAGGAGGTGAGAGAAGCTTCATCAATGTTTGCCATACACAGTTCGATTCCAAGCTTAAATGGAAAGAAATACAGGTTGGCCTGTTAAAGCTTTGAACAGAGCCATAAAGAAGAGCGGAGGAGTGGGCATGGGAACCAAAAAAAAGTAGGGGGAAAAGGAGCTCATGAAGTGATGCACACTGTATAGCTTGACTACTACCATGTTTGTGAAAGTTAATCAACTACTTGCAATTTTTCAAAATCCTAATAATCCATCTCTTACTAAAAGCTCAATAATCAATCAACTGGCTTGGTAGCTGGTACAGATGGAAAAAATAATGGGAAAATGACATTAAAGAAACATGCCATTGCTCTGAAAAACAGCTCTGGAGTCCTCTGCTTAGGCCTTGGAGGGCACGGGCACTGAAGCTGGACTGTAGAATGCATAGTTGGGATCAAATACCATATCAGGTGCATGAAAGATAGTATGCTATTGAAGTAGTAATTGCCTTCTCATCTAACAATACTCCATCGGAGAAATCTGAAAAAACAAAAAAAGTAGTATCAGATTGCAATACTGCTGCATAATAATACCCACTTCTTAGTTCTCACAAGAACAAATTGGGAAAATACTAGCAATTTACTTCTCAAACCATTATGTTCCAACTGCCACAAGTCCCAAGGCTTTTAAAATGATAGCGGTTGTTTTTTAAAATGTTTTTTTACTCGGAAAAGCATGAAAATAATATTTTTTTTATTTTTTAAAATTCATTTTTAACATTACCACGTAAAAACAATCTAAAAACACTAAAAAATATTAATTTGAAACAAAAAAAAAATATTTTAACAAAAAACATGTTGAAACTCACTCTCAAACATTACTAGCATTCATTACCAAGACAAAAGAATTATATTATTAATTAAAAACCATGTCAATTTTTTTTTAACCTTGAATTAACTATATTTTCTGCATAATCCGACTCTTTTTTTCTCTAGCAATATTTTATACATTAAACTATATTTCGGTTTGACTTGCCAAAAAGAACTGAAATTGGAAGTAAAACGATTCCGGTATAAAGTATGGGTCTTACCTAACCTTATCGAGATGGTTTATATGTATATGAAGTTTTCATTATCAAAGCTACCAGGTAGAAGAGATAACCCTACAACAAGAGCATTACAAACAGCAAAGAACATGTATTACGAACACAAGTGAACAAGAACGTCAACTAAAAGAATGACCTAATTCCAGCATCTACCACAAAAATCTGGAATCATTCACAGCAGCCAAGTATTGAACAAGAATTGAATAATCTGATGAATCAAAACAACATTATTTGAGCTCTCAGATTTGTGAATTCTCATTTATTGAGTAGCCTAGTTTGCGGATGCACAAAAATCAGAAACTCTCTTGATGCAACAATATCTGGGACAGAAAATTGACAGATGCACTGGAATTCAAGAGCTGAAAGTAGACCCAATTTTAATGCAAGTCCTTTTGACCAGCAACTTTTTTTTCACCACAAAAAGGTCTCCTTTTGCTGTTTGGTTACCAAAAACACTTAAACACAAGGTGCTTTACGCTCCATGGGCATCTTTTTTCCTTTTGCTTTAAGAGCTTTTCATGATGACGCTTATTATAATAATGCAAAACAAAGATTTAGCAAAAGCACAAATTTCCACTCTAACAAAGCACATACCAGCATTAGGGGACCCCCATACTTGCCTCCTTAACTTTACATCCTCTTTGTGCGTGTGTGACAAACCATTTAAGAACACAATCCAACAAACGACTATTAGGTACACACAAATTCATTATATTCATACCACTGTATATTAACATTGCAAGTCTCAGTCCCACACTACATAGCTTTCCAATTTTTCTATCAGATGCACAATTTCTACTTTTGTTTTCAATTCTCAGATTAATAGAATAGTGAAGTCAGATAATTGAAGCATGTAAAATAAGAATCGAATACTGGAAGACCAGCAGCTTGTGCCACACTTTCCCTGTGTTCCAAACAGAAAGTTCAAGACCAAGTTGTTTGAAGAAAATTGGGAATGGTTTATATAGAAATCACAAGTTGCAGAAAATTTACCCTTCATGCATTAAATAAACATTGCAACAAGCCCTTGCAACTTATAAAGGGGGTGGCATTCACATTCTTCAGAGCAGTCACCAAAAACAAGAGATATTGAGACGATTTGCCTCTTATAAATTAAGATTTCACCGCCAAATTAAGACTGGGCATCAATGTCTGATTAAACCATTCAAAACCAACTGTCAAGTTACAAAGTTTCAAAAAACGTGAATGACATTGCTGCGTTGGAAATTCTTGTTCCTTGGTAAACACCACATAAAAGAGATCTATAATCCGCTGCCCCACTAGATAGGCCAAGGAAAGCTGCAATTCCAGTTTACTAAATCAACTATACTTCTAGTAAATTCACTGCTTGAAAACAGATAGCTTGAGCAACAAATGCACATTTTAAGAAACAGAGCTGACCTCAAAAGATTTGCATTAGAAGAACGCCAGCTCTAAGAGGAAGCGCTTGCAGAGGCAGGCAAGTGGTCCACGACCAATGGGGAGAGAACAGCTTGGTGGTTTACCTCATTTTTGTTTATGGGCCTTGTACATCTCTTCCATTTCAACCACAACTAACCTCTTCACCCGATGGAAAATTAAATAATGTATTAGAACACAATGCCCTAAAAGTAGAAGAAACTGCAAATATTTGAACAAATCTTTTCCTTATAATAAACTAAATTCTATGAATCATTGCGAGTTGATACTATACCTGCTGGATCATCCCTGACTGTGGGAGTATTCCACCGCATGAAAGTCTGGTTGCACTTGCCAAGACGCGATGCCTCTACGGCACGCCTGTGAAGTCTCCTAGTTCCTGGAATGCCCCTTACCAAGGTTATATAAAACTTGGGCTTTGAAAGCATTGAATGCATTCATGTCTTCACCCTTTCACCTGCGTTGTCAGCTAAAACATCTGAACAAAGCTATATTGCAAAGAAAATGAAATTGCACAGTAACAAACACTACAGGAAGAGATGACTAAAAGTACAAAAAAAAAAAAAACATTTTGAGCCATTCCTTTACTATAGAGAGTTTGGTTCATTTATTCATCAAATCTATTCTCTAAATTCAAGAGAAAAACCCATTCCCTTATACAGACAAACAAATAAATTCTTAAAAAAAGATGGACTTAGCGACAGCCCCAGTTCAGGCTTAAGCTAAGACAGGTCATAAACAGGTTCGAATCAAGATTGTTTATGAAACTAAAAGCGGAGATTAAGAGAAAATGTAAGATTTTTTAACTCACCTTAATAAGTATTATTAGGTGAGGCCTGATCCCTCAAACTTCCTTTATAAGATTGTTAAATTTGTTTATGTTCGCATTCTCTCCATCGAAATCTCTGTCTCTGCTCTCTATCCAATAGTAATGATGGGAAGATAAGGAAGAGCAGATGCGTTCCCTTTTTCAATTTTCTGGCAACTTTAGGATATGTTATTTTATATTTTAAAAAACCCATAAAAAATAAAAAATAGATAAATAATTTTAACAACCCAAAATGGAAACTGGGGATAAATGGGATCCCTATTCGAGAATTTCATTTCGGACTGAATTGAGATTAATAACCTAATGGCTTCTTCTTTACTGAGAGGCTGGACAGTTCGGCCCCATTGAATTGTTTTTAAGAGATGTTTGTTGACGTGATATAAGTTATTTTTTAAAATATTTTAAAATAATATTTTAAAACTTTTCAAATATTATTTTGTCTCAATTTCATTAATAACTTTTGGTTGAATATTTTGACTCAATTTTATAATAAGTTTTTTTTTATTTAAATCAAATGCTATTTATAACAATTATTTGAGTCAATAATTAAGAATCAAATTATAAAAGTATATACCTTGCTTCTGAATTGTGATGATAGTCATTTTTATCTTATAACTCACATGCCACCGCTACTAATGCTTGTGTTTCGAATATATCTCTTGCTTGATTACCGAAGACGCCCAACCCAAGAAATAAATCGGGATTATTTTAGAAAACATCATTCACATCATCATACAAATTCACCCAAGTACACAATCTTCACTAAATGCAATCAATTCACTTTTATTTTTATATGAAAATCAGTACCCACCACGTACAGTTCTTCAGATTTCCTGTTTTTCTACAACGTCCACTGTTCTTCTTCTTCTTCTTTTAACAACCCTATTGTCAGATTAATATAAAAAGATTCGATTAAAACAGGGATAGAAAAACTGGAACACCAGCAGCTTGTTTCACATTTTCCTAATCATGTGCTTCAAACAGAAAGAAAGCAAAATAGACCCCCAGCAGTAAGAAGACTACTCAACAAAAGTGCAAAATGCAAGCCGTTTACAGAAAAAAGGGAATGCTTTACATAGATAGCATAAGTTACAGGAAATTTACACTTGATACATTACATAAACACTGCAACAAGTCCTTGCAACTTAAAAGGGAACAACATTCATATTCTTCAAGCAGTCGCAGAAGGAGAAAAATTGGGACATTTTGTTTCTCATAAATTAAGAATTAAGAACTCAACACCATATTAAGACTGAAGGCCAATGCCTGCAAAACTCTGTCCACTTACCTCAAGTGGAATCAACTCATCTATCCCTTCCATTTGCCTAGTTTCATCTTCAAATTTGCAAATGACATGGCCTTTCGGGATACTGTGCTGAGAAACAGGGTTGCTGGTATCTTCTCTGAAAATACCCTGACTTTGGTTATTTCCATCACCACAAGCTCCTTTCACTCTGTCTGGCTGAGATGAATTCACTCCATTACTGCAGCTCTTCCTTCGGCCCAATTTTGGTGATTTTGCACGTGTTGGTGGCAGCTGACAGTCAGATGAAAGCAGATTAGTCAAGTTTCTAATCATAATAAATTTGTTATCCTAGGAAACTGGCTTCCGTGCATAATCTTCTGTCATCAACCTCTGCCAAGTACTTCGATGATTTAAGTAGTTAAAAAATAACATCCCAGGAAACCTGTACTGTAAATCTTTACAACAATGGCAGGAAAGGGGTATGAGTCTGCCTGCAGTACCTTTTTTAGTTCAACCTTAGGCGGTGGTCCTTCATGGTAGAAACTTGGCATTGGGCTAGCCTTAAACATCAAACTCTTCCTCAGTTGCTTGATGGCTGCCTCCTTCTCTTCCTTGAAATTTGATATCGAATGACAACAAATCAAGAAATACATCAGGATCATTTGCTTTGACGACGAAATGTCAACAGCTAAAGTCGATGTGTGAGAGAGACTTTAACTACACTTTGCTATCAAGCTTCTTGAAATACTTTACCTTGGTCCTTGCTTCACTTTGGGTTTTCTCAGCCTCCAATGCTAGATGTTTTTCCTCTAACTTTGAATAGAACTACAAGATTTAAACATAATAAAACCGTTGAGTCTTCACCTTCAGGTATGTTTCAACCGAAGAACTTGCATTAAAAAAAGAAAGAAAGAAAACAGAACTTCAACTCTGAATGAAACAAAGAGATAAAGGCAGTACCTCCTTCCGCTTTTCAGCACGTTCATTGCATCTAAATACAGGGGCTGCCACAGCAGCTGGCTTGGACTTAGCAGGCCGTGCAGATGCTGTGGTACTATGCAGAGTCAAGGTATGAAATATAAAAAAGAAATCGAGCTACAGAGGTGACAGAAGTTTAAGAAATGCACAAAAGAAAACTGGTTCAAACTTAATATGCTAGAAACAGGATACGAGGAAGTGACAGAACAATTATCTTCCTCATCTGGATGCTTCTTATTATTTGGTTGCAATGGCTTCCTTGACACAGAAAGTGGCTGCAGTTAAGCAAACAAGAGTTCCAGGATTAACTAGGAGTACAGTTTTCCAATCACTTGATTAAATTAAAACATGATTTCCCAATATATCAAAGCTCAACTTCACATGCTGAAACAATATTATTATTATTATTATTATTATTATTATTATTATAGAACAGACACATGGCTAAATTAACAATTATTAAATACTTATGCCTGGTTGCAGCAGATACCTGATTCTGCTTTATAGGGTTTGGACGTAGCGCATTGTTTGCCTTGAATGATTTGTTTAGACCATTGGTGATATCAGGTTCGCCAGAAGGACGCATTCCCAATGAAGCACGCTTTTCAGTTGCTAAGGCAAATGGCTGCGGAACAGTGTGTTTTGTTCGAGCAAGTCCAGCAGGAGCAGGTTTTGATGCATGCTTTGTAGACGATTTTTTCTGACCGATATCCTTAGATTTCCGGTTTAGTGCTTTGACCTTTTCCACTTTCAAGCCATCCTCAAAATTTGAGCATACTACAGTCTGATCTTCCTTGCTTTTTTCAGCATGGGAAAGTTCAGTAACCTCAACTGAGACTTCAGTGGTACATTCCTTCACCACATATTCCTTCGCTTCAGTACTCTCCTCTGAGCTATGGAGCTCTGGAACACCATTGATAGGTTCATAGGATTCCAGAACACCATGGTCGTCAGGAACAGTTTCATGAGTTGGATCATGGGAGACACCATTTGAATAAACGATGACACAATTTGGCTCCTTGTCCATGCAGACGTCAGTAACTTCTATGCCCATTTCACTGGATCAAGAAATACAAGAATCAAAATCACATTAATACTCATATTTTCATCCATTTCCGTGTCCATGGAAAAACTTTGCTACATCCGCTTCAGTCCCCTCCAATCAGAGAATAAGAAGTTAACAAAATGGGTATGCCCAATCCGTAATTATGACAATAAACCCAGGTACGCAGACTCAACAAAGAATTAAACCCATTTTCCAATTAAGCGATTTTCTTTTTAGCTGAGCAAATTATTCCATTAAAAATGGAAATTGGTAAATATAACAGCAATAGCACTCATTTTGGAGAGATGGGAAAACAAGGAGGCTTAATAGACGATAAGCATCACGTAAATCTCAAGGAAACACAAAAATTACCACTATAAGGAAATAACTGGACATTATCTCTTTCACTCTCTAAGAATAACTCCACTGTATTTAGAACAATGAAGCTTTAATTTTCTGTCAGTTTCCTTTGCTGCATTTTCTCAATAACCAAACAAACATAGAATCAGATTTGTTTTGCAAACTAAAAAGAAAAAAAAAAGTAGATTCTCCGGTAAAAATCCAAAAAACCAAAACTAAAATCAAAGATAGATCGAAGAGATGATAAGAACTAAAGGAGCAAGCAAAACGACACCGAAAAGATCGAAGAAGCAAAAATCCAATAATGAATTAGAACCTGCATTACATGCATGCAATTAAGAGAGAGAGAGAGATTGAATCAGAAAGTGGCAAGTTTCGTAAATAACTCACGGTTTTGAGCCCGATCTGTTAAGTAAGAATATGGAAACAACACCAAGGTTTCTTCTATGTGTGTTTGTTGTTGTTTTTTCTGCTATTTGTTCTTCGCTTTCTGTTTGTCTTGTGGAGCTGTGTTTGTTTCTGTTACTGGTTTATTTTATACTCTTGTTTTTAAGGGCGTCTCGTCGGTGTTCCCTCTGTCATCGCATTACACGCCGTTACTTGCTTCACGATTTGAATTTTGAAATTGAGAACGCTGTTAATTTAGGGCTTCTAAAAGTGTAGTTTTCTTATGTTTCAGGATCTCAACTTTTATTTTTTCTATTTCCGGAATTTTACTCCCAAAATTGGATCAATCCATTAGAGTAGTGACGAGTACTTAAATATTTTACAAAATATCTCTTTGTATACACTTATATGATAAGTTTTCCAAATCATAGAAAGTGAATTTTATCACAATTAATAATAATAATAATAATAATAATAATAGAATGTATTGAACTAATAAATCACCAACTTACAAAATGATGGTTAGTTGCATACTGAAATCTAAATGAACTTTTAGATTCATTAATCTAGTATAAATATTAAAGATAAATTAAGTTTTTATTAGTAATAAATATATATTTAAATAAATATAATAATATCACGTGTATCTAACCGATTAATTATAAGACATATCCAAATATTCAGTCTTACAATAAAATAGTATTATAATAATTTTTTTTCATTTTTAACATAGTATCAAGTAAGTGATTTTCTTGTACTGAATTCTTTAATATTTTCTGACTTACTACTCGCGATCATTAGGGTTTTTAAATTTTTATTTATTTTATTTTATTAACCTTTTTGCTTTTGTCATTTTCTTTCTACCATTTTCATACATCTCTTAATAAAAAAAAAAAAAAATTGGTTAATCCTTTTTGTTTTTGCTATTTTTTTCTATCATCATCACACCTCTAGGAATCTCTTATACTCTTAACTCTACTACTTTGTATTCTATGCTAAGCACACCATTCTTTTGCGCAACCCTCATGTTTAGTTGCCATTGTTGAGTTTGGAGTCCCAAGCAGGCTCTCAATGATAAGTCGGGGGAAGGTGAGGATGGCATAAAATTCTATCATTATTAATTTACATTTGATCAAGTGGTTTAAACTCTAGTCCTAGAATTTACTAGCCTTGTTTTTTTTTGTCCATGAAATCGCAATTTGAAGACCATCTTTTATTATGCCTTTTAAGCCATTTTTCTTGTTAAATTTTGTTTTTCAAGTTATAAACTCGAGTAAAATTTGACTTGGATTTTTTTATGGTGTGCGGAGAGTTCAATATTATCTTGAAATTTTTTTTATTGGCTTTAATCTATTAAGATCATTTTTAAAAATAGTCATCAAGATTTCAATATTATCTTTGTTTAAAATCTCTAAATGTTTGAGAAGGTATGTTGAGAAAATAAATCAAGGCACTAGAGAAAATCAAGTTCCGCATAATGAAATCAAGATTTTTGAATAATTAAAAATTATAATTTATTTTCATAATTTATTGATCTTATTCTTATATACACTTTTCACATTTTATCGGTAATTTTTTTTTGTTTTTTATTTTGTATTAGAGTTTTAATGACTAAATAGTTATAAGTTTAAATTTTACTATTTATATCTAACTAATAAAATTAAATATTGATTTTTGATAAATTTTAAATTCAAAAAACTTTTATTTAAGAGATGTGTTAAAAAGAAAAAAAAAATCATGATTCAATCATTAGCATATTTATAAAATTTTATAGTTTTATAGTTTTTTTTTAATTTGAATACGTGTGATAAAGTGGAAAGCAAATCCACTTGCTAATCAGACCAAGCCTCTAACAATTTGCACATGGTGCTAGAATCTTCTTTTTACTTCTTTAATATTTTTAATTCTCACCGTTGATTTCGAATTAATTAGGATGATGCCAGGTCCTTTTTTGTTACCAAGAATGCTACAATACAAATGTTTCCGTTTAAAAAATAATGCCAAACAGGGCGCTCCTTTTTCTCAATAGATAATTTAGCAATGTACGTGGAATCTATCATGCCCACCATCCTCCATCTCATACACATGTCTTCAATCTTTTATTTCATGTCGGAGTTGGTGAATAAATAAATTAGTACTATATAATAACCGAATAATTTTTTATTTGTTTGTGGAAGACGACGAATTCAGTGCAATTTAACCACTCCAGGAAATCAATCATTGGTCACGCCTATTATTTAATTTTTAGAACAAAGTTTGCAGAAGAGTACCGACCGATCCACCCATTAAATACCAAGGTTAACAACTTTGTCGCAAAGGCAAGCTGTAACAATCCTTTAACAATTTTATTAAATTAAAAGAAATTGACAACAAAGGCCTAACTGAAAAACAAAAGGAAGGATAGTTTCTAAGCACATTCGAGGTTGCTTGGATCTTTATAAGGATATATCCGAGGTTGGTGAATTTTTTTATAATTTAGAGTTTATTTGTTTTTGCGTTTTGAAAATATTTTAGAAAAAAATTAAAAATTTTTAATTTTTTTTTGCTTCAAATTAATATTTTTTGGTGTTTTAAGATCATTTTGATGTGCTGATATTAAAAAGTATTTTTAAAAAATAAAAAAATATTATTTGATATATTTCCGAATGAAAAACAATTTAAAAAACAACTACAACCACACTCCCAAATAGAAAGTCCTTATAAGTTTTTTCCATAATTTTTTCAAATTTTATTTAGAGTCTGTTTGGTATTATGATAGCTGTTATTTTTTATTTGAAAATGCTTTAAAATAATTTAAAGTAAAAAAATAAAAAATTTAATTTTTTTCAAAAACATAAAAACAAAAACTGGTTTTTAAATAGAAGAGAAAAACAAAATTAAATTAAAAAAAAAATTACAATACCCATTGCGCACCCTGTTGGCAGATGGCTTTGTTTTTTCTCTCTCTCTCTCGAGCAACCACCTTGATCTTTCACAGAGAATAACCCTTCTGTTTAAAATTAGAATCTTATCCTTCACGACCAAATACGAACCATGTCTCCCATGTTAATTTATTTAGAAACAACACAGCATCACTCTGTTGAGAGGCAGCTCTGTGAACGTGCTGGCTTCGCTTGAAATGGCGACGGAAACATTTCGAATGTTACATCGATGGAAGGGTCATGTCTCAGCTCTGTTAATGTAAATAGAAAATCCCTTTTTTTCCTCAAAAAAAGTTAAAAAACTAATAAAGATACATATTTTTTACGTAATTTGGCAAAATTAGCTGGGATGTTTGGCCATGGCATTATGATTTTCAAGAAGATGTTCATGTCTTAACCAGAAAGTAATTTGTAGAAGAGAAGACGTTCCATCGAAATAATTGCCATCCTTGATTATTCCTGCTTAACCCTCTTGACAAAGCCCCAGCACCCTCTGATTAATTTAACACCCACCTCTTAAATCTCATGCCTGATTTACCTGTGTCCATTTTGTCCAAATATCATTCAATGTCCTTGGCAGGAAAGACAGGTAGGTGACGGCCTCTGGTTCTTGCTTCTATTTCTGCCTAAACCCTTTAGCTGCTAGCTAGACCTTCACAATCGCCGTCCAGGGTAACTGAAAACTCAAATTTCTACCGGCGAGCTCAAAACTCTGCTGGTTGGAAACATCACTCGCCCGTTTAGGATGATAATTTCATGTTGAGAGACAACTCGCACTCAAGATTCTGTTTAGGGATTATCCGATCAATAATCTCTTACCCTTAATAGAACAGTTTAATGCACATTCATGGAGATGTAAGCTTAGGTGAACAACATTAACTATGCTTAAATACATGGAAATATACCCTCCGAAGATTAAAGTTTCCTAATTCTGCATTAAATACAATTAACGATCATGATAAAAACGAACGAGTGTGCCTAAATCTATTCAAGAGCAAACTTACGGGGTCCAAATTAACTCTTGAAGTTGGTGAGACGTGTAGGGGCAATTATAGATAACTGCAAAGATTACAGGGAAGGTATCGGGGAGGAAGACAGGGTGAGCTGTGAAGAAAGAATCAAGTATGTGGGACCCCACGTACAATATTAGAAGAATGATACATCTATCTCCCTCCATCACGCCTTTAATCTTGAATTCCAAGCGAATGATTTGATCATCAGGTGGCTCCCACACATCCCAGAATGGACGTGCCAACGGCCATGATCGATGACTATCATCACCAACTCGAGAGCTCGACCTGTGTTTTAGCCCCTCAAAATTAATAAAAGCCTCCTTCAGGACCAGAAATTAATGATAACAACAAATCAAAGTCTACCTTGCACGCTTACCACATCTCACTGGTGCCAGTCTGACTCTCTGGGGATCATCCGTTGCCCAGTAGCGTCACAGAAAAGTTCGAGTGTTTTATTATGATAAGCAGTCAACGAATCCTACATCAAGATCAAGCGTGGGCCCATCCCGATCAATCGATTGGTGAAGTGTCTTGA
This sequence comes from Populus trichocarpa, assembly GCF_000002775.5. Lineage (NCBI taxonomy): Eukaryota > Viridiplantae > Streptophyta > Magnoliopsida > Malpighiales > Salicaceae > Populus > Populus trichocarpa. The sequence goes on along the minus strand of NC_037294.2, from coordinate 10,366,168 downwards.
TTACCATTTAATTTCTTGATTGATCATGCTAATTTGTTGTTAGAATGCACCATGTCAATTCCTATGCCCTGGCATTATTGGTGGGTAATCTTATTGAGATTTCTTCTCATATTTATGGCTCATCTTTATCCTTCGTGTCCCTTTCTGCCAAAAAAAAATAATGAAAATGAAAATAAAATATTGGTATTTGCTATGAAATGTTAACACCTCTGCGTTGTCACCATGGCCAACAAACACAGTCACCATCCCATCATATTTTAAGTGTCACGCTTTGATGCATGAATTCTTTGAAGGACATGATTTTCTCATTTTATTTTTTTTATTCGGTATTACTAATATTTTCTATTTTTTATATAAAAAGATTGTAATAATCTTTTGGCATGGGAGACATGGATGAATTAAAAATAAATATTTTGAGTGTCTTCTTTTTAGTTCTAATTTCTTGGTATTTAAAAGTTTTAACTTGTAACAAACTTTATTATCCTTTGCCTACGTCTACTTCAGTTGATATTAAAGTTTTTATATTCATATTGGTTGGTTATTGTGTAATGTTAAATAATTATGGATGAAAAAAATTATAAAACAAGATGTGATTGTGTATGAGAGAATAATGAGGTTATTCTAGGGGGGGAAATGTTCAAAAACTAGTATGTCGTTTTCTTTTATGTTAATTATTGTTATTGAAAATCTTGGTGGTGAGATTAACGATAAGATGACCCATACAAAAATGTTTTTTTAGGGATTTATCATAGAATGATCTATACAAGATATTTTGTTAGTGATCCATGATGAAAAAAGCCATACAAATATGTTATATCAGAGATTGAAGATGGGGTGATCCATATACAAAAGAATGTTTGTAATTATAATAGTTTTGACTAAGATCTAAACTCAAGAACAAGTTTCATCCAACACGAAAAGATGTATGCATAAATTTTATTTTAGGAAAATAGATATTTGTTTTAGTTAATTTTATTTATTTATACTTCTATTTTTCTATTTTCTATTATTATGATTTTCTAGTTTTTTTTCCAATTTGAAAGATAATAGTTTTCCTAATTTATTTTTTTCTAATTAGTATTACTTAGGTTTTATATTTTTTTTTATATATAAAAAGTTGTAATGCTTTTCTGACTTGTAAAATGTGGATAAATAAAAAATAAATATTCTGGATGGATCCTCTGTAACCATAATCTTCAAAGTCTTTGAAAGTCTTTGCTTATAATAAATATTTTCTTTTTGCTCTCGTACGTGTCACTCTTGCTGTTTTTCTCTTCCTTTTATAAGCCCATATGCATCAATAATTAATTCTTAATGTCAAGAGAAAGGAGAGCCAAACTTCATACCTACTGAATAAGGATTAATTTCAAAGTTTAAAAGCTTCAAAACGCGTACGTATTGTATCAATTTATTCACTTTATAAATCTATTATTATTTTGATTTATTATGTCCCTTTATTGTACTTTCTCAATCAATTATATACTTTGACTAATAAATTACTAACCATAAGTTAATGTTGGACGCATGCCAAAATTTGAATTTGAGATTTTTTTATATTAGAACAGGAAGAAAAAAACACAATTGTGGGTTACATAATTCATAAGCCCTAAATCCCAAATAATTTTTTTTTCAATATAATTAAATCTAATAAAACATGAAAAATCAAATTAAATTGCAATCACACTTCAACAACTCAATAACAACTCTATTTCGATAAAAACAAACTATATTAATTTAGTCCTTTCACCATTGATCAACAAATCAACTTTTCAAACAGCTAATTCTTCTAATAAAATCAACCTCAATTATAAAAATGTATTGCATTAATATTCAATAAATCAAATATGAAAGGTAAAAATAAGGTTAAAGGTAACAACATCGAGGATAAAAAGGACTGAATTGAAACTCTTTCAAGGAAAAAGGACCTAACATGCTAAACATTATTTTTGGTTGTTGTGACCACTAAAATATGACTGAATCTAAGCTGAGAACACTGAAGAAGGTTGTGTATTGTTGGAGATTATCGTTGAGGGTTGTATAGGACCGAATTGGAGCTAGGGACACATAAAAGGTCCCTAAATTGTCTTTTGGGTTCTAAAATTCAAGATACTTAGGAATAAAATTGATATGTTGGATAATTGGTTAATTTCTTAATTCAAGCAATTTGATTCGTTCTCTCTGATTAAGGTATTTGGCGATTTGATATGGAAAGCTCAAGTGGTTGGTAGTAGTAGGTGATGCTTGAGAAGCTAAGGTGATTGGTAGTTATGGTAGTAGCAGCTTAATATGTGGTGCCTAGTAAGTCAAGGTAGCCGATTGTTAGTACTTGCAAAAGATCCCTTTTGATGGACGTGGAGACTTTTTTATAGTAAAGTTAATAACTTTGTAGAGAGAAAATTACAATGATATTTTAAATAGATAAACTTTGAAAATATGTATGCTGAAAATGTCAAGAATGAAAAGATCGTGAATCTTTGGCTTGGAGGATTCGTGATGTATTTATAGCTCACGAGTCTTATCTTTTTATAGAGATGAGAGGCTAAAGTTTAATTTGATCATTGTGATATTTTGAGTTGTATTTTAATCAAAACAATACGTATTGGATTAGTATAAAATATCGTGAGACTTGCGAGGGGTTCTGAAAAAATTCTCTGATGAGTGTTAGACTCGGGTAAGATACTCGAGCCCATTAAAGATGAAGAATGAGTCTAGGCGCGCTGCCTGGACTCAAACATGTCGAGCTCGGGCATGGAAGCTCAAGCCCACGAGAGTGCTGGGGTGCACACCCTACATCAGCTGGGTAACACGCCCAACATGGGATCATGTTTTTTACTCGAGTCAATGCTCTTTAAAGCAATTGGATTCAAGCTATCACTCCCGAGCCTCTATTTTTTAGGTATTGAGCCCCGAGTGTATAGTGTGCTCGAGCTTAATAGTTCGAGTCAATCGGTGCTTTTGTGCTTTTATTGGAAGGTTTTTTAGATCCTAGAAAGGTAATTCTATTTTATACTGGAAGCATAAGCATCACTTATCTAATTAGACGGGGACAAAGCAAGCTTGCTGACATCGGGGATTTGCTGGCATGGTCAGGGTTAGTTGTAGTGAGTCGCTGTACTTTGATGGAACCTCATCGGCTTTTAATTGGTGGTCACCGTACTTGGGTTTCTTTTATTTAACATGTGTGTTTGTTTTATTATTATTTTTTAATAGTTTGTTAAAAAAATCTCAAATCTTGACATGTGTCTATTATTAACCATAATTAAGTATTATACTGTAAAAAACAAAATATAACGAGTTAAAAAAACATATTATAAAAATATAACAAACCAAAACAATAGGAATATTTTATTGCTTTAGCGGTTTAGCCTTTTAATTTAACCACTTCAACAAATATGAGAGGCTAACTTGATATTATTATTGTTATTATTTTTTACAAATAACTTGGTTTAAGTCTTACACAATATATAATTCAGCCTTTTCTTATAATATATTATTTTGAAGCTGAACTTTTTCTTATATATATATATATATATATATATATATAATATGGGGTGTGATTTAACCCGTGAAAGAGGTAAAATTCTATCCCCTTCAGCACCTAAAAATTATAAAAACAAAAAACAAAAGTCTACCTTACACATATGATGTTGATGTGTCTTAATTAAATTTTAATTTCTTTTCTTTATTGATAACGTTTTCTGTGTGGACAATTTATAATTTTTTTTTTTTATTTACGTGGGGTGTCCGGGCCAGCTTACGCGCACCACGACTATTCCTCACGGCCCACTGGACATCCTGCAAGCCCAGGAGCAGGTAAGGCACCGCGGGGGTGACAGGCGTGCACATAGAGGGTCGAACCCAGGACGGGGGCGGAACAAGTCACACGATTAACCACAGCAGCTAGACCCTCAAGTGCGATAATTTATAATTTTAATTTTCTGTTAGAATGAATGGTATCGGGTCTTACCATTATTTTATCTTCTACTTTCTATTTTTTTTTAATTGTGATTTAGACCCTTTATTGTTTTTAGAATTGATTAACTCCATGTGCCATGTAAATAAACAATATAATTCTTTGGTTGAATTATCACGATTAATAGTGTTTTTTTAAATAATGTTTGCTTTAAAAATAAATTGAAAAATTATTTTTATCTTTTAAAATTTATTTTTGATATTATTATAATAAATTGATCCGAAAATATTAAAAATATATATTTTAAAATTAAAAAATATATAATTTTTTTTAAAAAAATACTTTTAAAATATAAAAATAAATGGATTTTAAAGCTCCTAGCAGCAGCTTGTCCACACTCTTTTCTGTATTTTTCAAATAGGATGTTCAAAACATGCAGATTTTCATCAGTAAAAAGATTTCTCATCAAGACCACAAGCTGTTTACTGAAAACGGGGAATGTTTATATCCATAAATATATAAGTTGCAGAGAATTTACCCTTCACACTTTACATGAACCTTGCAACTTGATAGTTTGGTTGATTTGTATTTGTAAAGACGGAAGATATTTGAAAGCGTGGTAGTGATTATTTTTTAAAATGTTTTTTTGTTTAAAAATATATTAAAATAATATTTTTTTATTTTTAAAAAATTTATAATGATACGAAAACATCAAAAAATAAATTAATCTAAAGCAAAAAAATAAATAAATAATATTTTTCAAATAACAAGCATTCTCCGAGGAAAGTAGATTTTGAAATCGGCACTGTTTTAAGATAACCAGTTTTAAACAAGTAGGATTAAACTGCTATAAAAAACAAAGAAACAAAATGTTCTGGTGAGTGCTGATGGCAGCAGTGCGCTATTACCAGATAGAAATTCTTCCCAGTTTCGTTTATATACTTGGTGCAAAGTAAAAGCCAACTGTTTCAAGGTGCTCAGCTTAAAACAACTAAGATCAAAACTAGTTGCTAATCCCACGAGAATTGCAGTATTGGACACCGAATCGAATTCCATTTCTATGACTAATGCTTGATGCATCAAAAGAAGGTACATTTGCTGGTAAAGAGAGGGTAAATTTCGTTCGGGATATAACAGATCATATTGCAGTACCTGTGCACCGCCCTCAGTGAAGGAGATTGGCTGGTTTTCTTTGTGCACTTCACGCATTTTCTACCGTGTCTTTGAGCAAGTCCAAAGGCATTGGCATCTCAACTCCCGTGCAATTAGTTCAAATTTCGTGAAATTTAGATTTAGAAGCTTACTACTTTACTTCCTTTCCATGCATATTAATGCTGGAATCTCCAACGTCGCTGATTCAAATAGAAAGTTTACATCACATATTTTAGAGATGAGAATTGGGCATGAATAGTCAGATGCTTTATTCAAAATGTCCTTCTGTCGAGTCCTGTAATATAGAGCGGAGTTCTAGGAGTTTTCTATCTGGGAAACTACGCGGTTATTTAGCAAGTGTGGCAAAGAATGCATTAGTTCAAGGACAGCTTGGCAAGGGTCATTGCTAATACTTTCACCCCATTTCCCATGTCGTGACTGGATGCGTATTCTTCAGGTTTATGGCTGTATCCTGCAAAACCAAATGTCTGTATATATTAGCTAGTCACCAGAAAGATCGTTTATGGCTCTATAGGATCTATGTGATCATCTATAGCAGCCATCAGAGGGTTTCCCTTCAACAGGATCTCATTGTGCTTCAATAAATGGATAGTGTCACATGCAAAGCAGTAGCGGAACTTGAACATGTAAGGAAATAGATTTTGAAGCATGCTGCATGCTACATTAAAAGATGAAGGTTACTGAATGATGAAAAGTAAATTTGAACTTCAATTGCCTGCCAATATTTTGTGATACCAAATCAACTAAGCAAGACAAAAGTGTTGAAATGTTAGCCATAGAGTGAAAGAAACTCATACCTTTGTAACATGGAATGAACAACATGCCCATAGGAGATACCCTACAAGGATATGTAAGAAGTATTAAATTTTACAATCAGATGCTAAGGCAACAATTGAGGTGTCATATTGTATAACACTGCCAGAGTTCATAACAGAATATAATCATATATAGACAACAAGTAGAAATTGCATAAAGAGATTCAAGGGAGAGAGAGAGGCATCAGCAGTCCGATTTCATTTTATTTTAGTGTGTTTGTGCAGAGGTTCAAGAAAAATAGAAATTGAGGAGCAAAAGGAAGGACATTTCAACTTTAATCATGAAAATCCAACATCTATGTCATTTGCATATATTTTGTGGTGTGTTTACCTAGCCATGAACAGGGAATCATGGTAAGCTCTGCTTATCATCAACTTATGTGTTAGGTTCAACTCTTTTGATGCAGCTTCCATTGCCTCAATCACTGATTTGTCAGAAAGCGCTGGTGGGTCCTGATTTACGATTTTGAACTCTGATAGCCTGACCCCACGCTTGCTAGCTATTGTAGCGGCAGATTGATGAATTTTTTCAATTACATCATTTCTTCGCTTTTCATCAATGTCTCGTGTGTCTGCCAAAATGTAGAAGAAATACTGATCCAGATAGATAACCTTACACAAATTCAATTAGTATAGGAACAAACAGCACAGGAACATCCTGTGAAAAATCAAAAACCAATTTGGGACGCGCCAAAACCAAACATGTCAAAGAGCATGACAACCATTTTTTAGCATTTACTTTGTGATGAACTATATCCCATCAGGGAAAGCTAATTTACGGTAAGAAGCATACCAATTTCTACATGTGATTTGCTTGGGATACTGTTGATTGCTCCAGGATGCAGCTCCAAAATACCTTCAAAAACAAGAATTGATAATATATACCAGAGATCCATGAAAAATGAATGTACTTCAAGAAGAGATGATGGCACAACATTCTAAAAGAAATTTCAATGAGATAAAAAAAAAAATAGCCTTATGCTTTGGTTCAGGTATGAAACAAAACATGACATACCTACTGTACCAACAGTGTCAATGGAACCAGATCCCAATACATGTTTCTCAACAGCTAGTGCTAACTCCGCAGCTGCCAGTCCAGCATCATTTCTGCTCCAAAGTATTCATGTACATATTAACACTACAATTTTCAGCAACAAGAAAACCATAATAATTACAATAAAAAATTAAGTTCCAATTGGAAATGGATTTGAAATTGGATAGATGACAATAAGTTAATAACAACATAAAGAACCTGCTCCTGATTCACTGTAATTTACCTAGCAGTTATCTACACACCTGGAGGGACTTAAACTATTTTGGAGAAATTTAGAAGATTGAGAAAATTTCAAATGAGAGCTAGATTTTGTCAAGCTATGCAAAGAAAGAAAAAGCAGAAGTAATATGAGGAAAACGCTCAAAATAGAAGTTATAAAGATCATTGGAATACCATAACCAGATGGGTAAAAAAACACATAGACCCACAGTTTTATGCAGCTAACCCTTTTGGCCTGGCAGAAAACAATCACATATAGGCAATTCTTCAATAAGACATGTGCACCAGTTCAAAAAGTTACAACCCGGAGAAAAAAACATGTCAAAATATTAGCAAGGATCACCTATTTGGCATCAAGACAGCTCCAGCATGGCCCCCATTGCCTTCAAAGTCTACTTTCAAGCTTGCAGGGGCTGCAATTGCAGTTACTATACCTATAGATAGACCTGAATCGACATTTAAAGCAGATTAATAAGAGCTTCAATTTGTGGCTTTGAAAGGATAAAATAGAAGAGAAAAGTAGCCTACCTTCTGCTTCTAGAATGGGTCCCTGCTCAATATGCAGCTCCACAAAAGCAGAGTAACTTCCTTCCTTTAAGAAAACACTGGATATGTCATCTTGTTCTTTCGCATACCCAGCAGATCGAGCAGCCTCCAAAAAGGATATATTTTGGCCATCAACAGTAGTCTTCAGAGCTTCTGCAAGTGCTTCACTCCCTGCCAATAAGCGGCTGCATGTTAAACATAGGACATGAGGTTCCTTGTACAAGTGACTAGTATGATATACTCAAATATTCCTAGAATGGAAAAGATAAATAGAAAAAAACTGGAGAAGAAATGTAGCCAGTATGCTCATTTAGCGACTGATGTAAAGATAATCATTTGCTGGTCCTTACCTTCCCAGGCAGCCAATCCCAAAGCGTGTTGGCTCTTCTGAGGTGAACAAGACAACCTCCAGTGATCTTTTAGGTTTGAACCCAGACCTGTAATAGTTCCATTCAACATAATGTTGACACAAATTAATAGCTATCTGCTGTACATTTGTTTCAAAAGATCATATGTATTTTTTAAAAAAACCAAGAAGATTATCTTAAAAAATCAGGATGGGAAAGCAGATTAATGTTTTCATTTGGAAACAAAATTGCTAAAATGCAAGGCGACCGCTGTTTCATGTACACTGGTTGTTGTTTCAAATGAAGTAGAACCGTGCATAAAAATTGAGCAAACAATTAATATTCTACATTTGCAGCAATGCATTTGGAGCTACACTTGTTCTTGATCCACCCACAAAAATATCCAAGGAAAAGCAATAGAGTCTTTCAGTTTTTATAGCAAATACCCTTATTCACATCAGCCAGAAAGTGCTAACCTTTTTAGCACATTTATGGCTTCTATTGCACCTAAAACACCAACAACTCCATCATATTTCCCAGAATATGGAATAGCATCGATATGAGAACCAGTCGCAACTGGAGCAAGATCTGGCTCATAACCATCCCTGCAGAAGACACAACACAAGTAAAATTACAGAAAAATGAAACCCAAAAAAATAAAGAGAGGTGTATAGATATGTGCTTAAAATCGAACATTTCAATCCAAAGATCACGAACAAAAAAATCAAATTAATGATCACTTTGAAACACAAACAACCAGCCTTATTGAGCAACAAATAGGAGTTATTATCGAGTTTACACAAATGAAAGCTTGATATATCTTTGAAAATTGTGTGTGAAAAATGATTATAGAAAACAAAATTAATAGTTGACAAAATAACTCACCAGCGACCAAATATGTTACCCACAGCATCCTCTCTAACAGACAATCCAGAGAGTCCCATCAAGTTTTTGATGTACCTGAAGTAAAATATTTGCAAGAACAACTGGTATAAGACCAAATATCTATGATTGTAGTAGTATTATTGTCGTAAAAGATACGAAACGCACCATACTGTAATTTGCAAATTCCCACACCCCAATTAATTCCATGAAAACATACATTTCCTTTATGTTAATGAAGTATTAGACTACGGAGTGTGAATACTAATAATAAAGCACACCTAAAGGAACTATCACGGCCACCCAAGATGACAATATATCTGGTGGAAATGAAGAGAAATTTTTAATAGAATTACCTGCGTGCCAAAACATCCTTTTCAGTGTACAAAATCCTAGTAACAGATGGGGCAGGAGTATCCGATAAAGTAGAAAGCTCATCGATCTAACAACCAAAGAAAAAAATAATAACAACATTATCTTACAAAAGAGAAACATGACCTCTGTTGGAAGGACTTAACCAATAAAGAAACACGGAATAACAATACAGATACTTTGTTAAAAACCCAGCAAAAGAAAATCAAAACACAGCGATATTGAACTACAATAAAAGTTAAAGAAGAAATATGTCGAATTAGTGAGTACCTGGTTTTGGAGAGTTGTGGTGTCAACTCTAAGGAAAGAAAGCAGTGAGTTTGGAGGAGCAGATGGGTAATCAGTTGGTTCGTGAAACGGGTATCCAGAGAAGTCTTCCATAGTTTTGGCTGTTGGGTCTTCATTATTTATTGCAAGGATTCCAGAGACTGAGAATTGAAACACGAGAAGAAGAAAGAATCTCAGAGACATCATTTTCTGGGTTGGGAGGCTTTGGGTGGGCACTGGGACACGTGATAGATGTTACCAAGTTTATAATGGCAGCAAGTGCTAATCCGACACTCCCATTTCTGGCACTTTTGTCGTTTCATGGCGCTTTGATATATTTTTATTATTATTATTAATCTATGTTTGAGTAGGAATCTTGTTGCTGATTTTATTCTCCTTTGTTCACAGGGAACTGGAAATATATGCAGTTTATTTAAATCAATATAAAATAATTCACGTTATAAAAATTCATGATCTAAAAAATAAATACAAATAAAATTTAATGAGTAAACTCCTGCTCGAAAAAAAATATATCATACAAGGTTAAACATGTTAACAATATTATTTAAAAATAAATATTTTTTATTTCAAAAAATAAAGTTCATTTGTATAAAAAAATAGAAGGATTAGAATAATATCTTGAAAAATCAAACATAAACAAGATAATATTAAAAAACTTATATTCAAAAAATACATGCAAAGCTCGTGAAATAAGTCATGTGACCGAGATAAACCCGTAGAAAATAAATTGAAAATAATCACAAAATCAATATTAAAAAAAAACTAATATAGAATGATAAGATGATATAAAACCGTATCTATAACAAATCAAATGTCAAAAGATGAAACCAAATAAAAAACCAATTATACAAAAGGATCTAAATAAAAACAAGGGTGAAAAAAATATTAATTAGAGGGCAAATAAAATTTTTTAGTTGGATTGTTAAATTGAATTGAAAAATAACTTTAACAAAAGAAAAACAAATCAAAAGAATGAGGGTTAAAGTAAAAAAATAAAATAAAAAAACTTTGATTGAATGATAAAATTGAAAGCAGAAAAAAAAAACTTCAGCAAAAGAGCCAAGAAAAAAAAATAAAAAAGGACTGAAATGAAAAACAAAACATATAAGAAATTGTAATCGAATAACTAAATTAAAAAAAAACTTATAAAAACAAAACAGGAAATTAAAAGAATGACGACTAAAATAAAAAACAAAACAAATGACAAATTGTAATTGAAGGACTAAATTGAAAATAAAAAAAACTTAAATAAAATGAATAATAATGAAATAAAAAAAATAAAAGAACAAGGATTAAAATTGAAAAATAAAAAATAAAGAGAACAATGGTATACTTTAGAGAAATGAAGGAAGAAAAAATAAATGACCATCAACGATAATCTGATCACCATACGCTGCCACATGCCACCACACGCCAAATCATGTGGAAGAGGACATGGTGACGCATTTTGAGAGATGACTGACGGCTATATTTGTTTAATGGGTGGTGTTACACGTGCTGGCTTAATGACACGGATGTCATCCATTCGCTGAAAGGCGCGGTTGAAGACTAAATTTGTCTAACGAGTGGCGTCACACACACCAGCAATTAATTTAATTTAAAGATTCAAAAGACAATATGAAAATACCGAAGCGTATTTTTATCATGTAAGAAAAAGAAGAAAATGAGCAAATATACTTGAACAATTTTTCAATGACCAATGAACCAGTAAATAAGACTAAATCACCCCTAGCCTTAATACTTATTTTTTTCCATCTAAGGGTAAATATATATTTTTATTATAGTAATCCATAATAAATTACGTTATTTGCTATAATGAAACTTTCACGCATTTTAGAGTTTATTAAGTAATATACTAAAACGCGTAGGAAATTCACTGTAGCTAAAGGTTTTTTTTTTTTTTTTAGGGACAGTTTTTTTGGTTTTTTTTTTCAGTTTTTTTTCGTTTTTTTTCTTGCTTTTTTTTTCATTCTTGGTTTTGTTTTTCTATAGCAGTTTTTTTCTTTTTGTTTTTTTTACATTTTTTTTTAACGCATAGGTTTTTCACTGTAGCAGTTTTGTTTTTTTTTCCTCGCTTTTGTATCTTTTGTTTTTTTACATATAATGTATCGCTGTGCACACAGTGAAACACTTGATTTTTTTGTTGTTTTTTTTTCTTTTTTCTTTTTTTTTTGTTTTCCCTATGAGTTTTTTTTTTGCCTTTTTCTTTGTGTTTTTTTTCTTTCAATGAATTTTTTTTTTGTTTAATTTAGTTTGTTAATGTAAAAAAAAATTTAATTTAGTTATCATATTTTCATTACACGAATCTCAGTTTTTTTTCTATATTAAGCTGGTTGAAAATTTAACTTTGTAGCTTTTTTCAAAAAGAAAAAAAAAATATTATGGATTACTACAGTCTTTCCCTTGCATGATTTTTGTTTGGTTGCAATGTTTCCCCCACATGTTTATTTATTTTTTTTTTCATTTTTTTTTGCAATTTTTTTTTCGTTTGTTTTTTTCTGTTGCATTTTTTTTCGTTTTTGGTTTTGTTTTTCTGTAGCAGTTTTTCCTATCCTGGGCTTGACGGGTTAACTTGGTTTGATGGGTTAACCCAGTTAATTCTGGGTAAACCCGTTATTTTTTTTTATTTAGTTATCAAACTTTCATGACGCAAATCTCAGGTTTTACGGGGTAACCTGGTTTAAAGGGTTAACCCAATTAATTCAATTTTTTTTTCTTTTTCTTCATTAGTTTTTTTCTTTCTGTTGATTTTTTTTCTTTGTTTTTTTTAATTACCTTATTTAATTATCACACTTTTATTACACGACCTTATAGCCAGATCCACATCCAATATTCTTGGGTCTGGTGTTACTGGGTCATGTAAGTTTAATTTTATTATTAATATTATAAATATTACTCTTAGGTCAGACGTTGCAGCCACCCAAGATTCTTGGGTATAACTTTGCAGAAAAATCCAAGATTTTTCAATTTTTATTTTTTAAAATATTTTTTATAAAAAAAAATAACCCGCGGCATCGCGCGGGTATCAAAGCTAGTATATATATATGGGTTGTTGATGAAGTGGGTGTTTGGTGTTGTAGTAAATATGTTTTTTTAAAATATTTTTATTTGAAAATATATTATTTTTTTTAAAAAACTTATTTCAAAATATTAAAATCGTTGAAAAATATGTTAAAAAACATTTATTTGATATTTTTAAAAGATTAATATGCTCTTAAAAAACATAAAAAAGAAACAAAAGCTAATACATTAATTCTCACGTTCTCAAACATATTTAAAAAATAATAGAATTAACACAAATGTTGGTGCTGAATGCAAGCAGATAATTGATAACTCACTTAGATCATCCCTGAATCTTTTCACTCCAATTTAGAGTCTGCTTAGTTTTTTTTTTTTTTTAAAAAAAACTAGTAAATTTAACACGAAGAGAAATTAAAAATATAGTTGATATAAAAAAAATTATGAATTTTTTTTCTAAAAGGGTATCCTTTTAGTATTAACAAAGATGGCAAACAAACTATAAAAGTTTATAAATATTTTTATCTAATTAAACACAAAATAATATTAAACAATAACCAAGGATCTCATAAAAAAAGAAAAATCAGGATCAGACTTAATAATTTTATAGATTTTAATGTGATTTTATTATTTTTTATATTTATCCATTGGTTTTTGTTGACCTATTTTAAATTAATTTTTAAATTTAATAATCTAAATAAAGTATCAACAAAGTACTATATAGGTTATAAGCGTTATAAAAAGCTTATTTTATATTATTTAAGATTTTATATGATGTATAAATAGGTATATAAATAAAAAACCGGATTGATATATTTTTTCTAGTCTGTTCTTAATTATAAATTATATAAAGAATTGAATTAATACATTTGATATTTACTAATATTTTTTTAACGCATTTGCTAATTTTTAAGATCCAAGAGTGTTTTTGTGAAATCAAATATTTCAACAAATAATTCATAATTCATACTTTTATAAACAATTATAAATATATATTATTTTTTAAAATGAATAAATAAATATATTAAAATCATTCATATACGTGTCTAAGAATGTTGTAGATATTGTTTTTAAAGTGTTTTTTTTATAAAAATATTTAAAAATAATATATATATTTTTTATTTTTTAAAATTTATTTTTAACAACAATATATTAAAATGATAAAAAAATAATTTTAAATAAAAAAAATAAAATTTGACCACTCTGTTAAGACAGCTGCACTCCCAAATGGAGGCTAATAAATAAATAGATATGAATGCCATATAATTTAGTGTGAATGGATTTATTGTCGGCCTGTATGTTATAAAATCAAGTTTTTAAGAGCTTGTTTATTTTTATGTTTTAAAAAAATATTGAGATATTTTTTTTAAATTATTAATTTTTTTATTTTTAAATTGTATTTACTGATATTAAAAATAAAATTTTAAAAATAAAAAAAATATTATTTTAATATATTTCTAAATAAAAAATATTTTAAAACTAATTTTTATAAAATGGGTTTAGGATAATTATACTCTACCCAAATTACAGGAGCCTGACGCATGGCAATTTAGGACTCAGGATTTAGAGCGTGTTTGACAGTGTGGTTGTGGGTGTTCTTTAAATAACTTTTCGTATCAAAATGCATGTTAATGATGTTTTTTTATTTTTTAAAAATTATTTTTAATATCAACATATTAAAACGATTCAAAATATATAAATTATATTAAATTTTAGTAAAAAAAAAAATTAATTTTTTTTTTTTTAAGAAGGCAGCCGCGCGTTCCCAAACGTTCAATGCTACCCGAATTAGTGAATCCATTTTCACAATTCTAGTGAATTTTAAGAGAATGCGGGAAGAAGTCCATCCTGTCCTCTCCACAGGCAAATAAAAACCCACGACCGAAACTCTCTGCCACTTTAGTAACTTTCCGGAGAAGCCGAACCAAAAAATGGAGTCGACAATGGCCAGGCATACATGCCTGAAGCTTGAAATCCCCGAACCAATCTTCATAAAAGGCACTTGGTTTCCCTTTCACTTCAATCTCTCCATCACCGACGGCCTTAATTCCTGGTTCTGTAACGGTAAATAGAACCCCACAATTTGCTCTCTTATTCCATATCATTTTCATTCTCAAACCAGAATTTTAATCTTCTATTTGACAGCAACGGAAGAGGAGGTGAGAGATAGAGCAGCACAATGGGACCAACCTGTGTCTACCTACATTCAATTGGCCGAGAAACATTTAGGGTTTCAAATTCCCGGTTCTGTTTACAAATTTACTGATGCTGGAGAGGGGAATAAACGAGTTAGTACTACCTTTCCCTTTTCCCTTTTTCATTATAAATAGTAAAAAAGTTGCTGCTTTAGTGGAAATTTAAGTGGATTTTCGTAAGAACTTAAAAACTGTGGTTTGTTGTAGTTGTCGTGGACTTTTGAGAAAGAAGGGACAAAGCTAGAATGGCGATGGAAATGCCAGCCCTCGCCTGATACTAAGAAGACTACTACTTTAATCTTGGATTTTCTTATGGATGCTAACATCAGACTAAGTGTGAGTTCTTTTTTTCTTTTGATTTCTTTCTGGATTGCGTTGATGTTGTTATGGGGTTTTCGTTCCTCTCTGCAAATACTGTTCTTTGTGACCATGCAGTATCGTTTCTTGATCGTATGTTTTAATTTTCATGTTTTATCCTAGCATTCCTCTGTAATTTGAGACTTCATAGCACATCTAATCAAGAGTCAAAGCCTCTGTGATATTATTTACTTTTATCATGCTATATTATTGGTGCAAAAACAAGAGAACTTAATTATTGGAATGATCAGTTGATGAACAGTGAGGTTTTACTCGCTATTATCCTTTCTGGATATACACTGTCTGAGTTATTGAGATTTTGTGCTTGCTAATTGTGAAATGAGATTGTTTCAGGATTTTCATAAAATGTTTAAGGATTTTCATAAAATGTTTGTGTTGTTTCGTAATGGGACTGACTAGGGTTGCTGTTGTAGATGGGAAAGAGTAAGGAAGTTAAAACAGTCTATGAAACTGAGAATAATTTAGCCATGGATGTATTGGATCGAGGAATTGAAACTGAATGTAAAGCAGTTAAGGCTGTGTGGAGTAGAAGGAGTACACATATATTTTTTGATATTTGTATCCAAGCTGTTCAGATGGGCTTGCGACCTGGGACTCATTTCTCTAAACATGGATGGAGGTATGTTATTGGACAATTTGAGAAAGAGAGTGGACAAAGTTTTACCAAGAAGCAGTTGAAAAACAAGTGGGATGGGATAAAGAAGGACTGGAAGATTTGGAAATCTTTGCTAGGTCAAGAAAACGAACTTGGTTGGGATCCCAATAAACAAACAGTTGCTGCCTCTGATGATTGGTGGGATGAAAAGATCAAGGTTAGTTTCAAGAATAAATTTTAGGGGCTATGTGGCTTTGGTTTTTCCTTTCATATATTGATTCACACGGATTTATTTTTTCATATCAATATAGGCTATGCCAGCAGCTGAAAAATTCCGAAATTCAGGTATTGAGCCTGATCTTTGTTCAAAATATGATTTCATGTTCACTGGATCAAGTGCTTGGCCCACCTCTTCAGCTGTTTTTATGGACGAGGAGGAAAATGATGGCAATCTCATGCAACCTAATGTTAATATTGGACCAGCTGTGCATGTGGAAGGGAGTGGTGATTTAGGGGATGAGCCTACTTTTGTGGAGAGTTTGGACGAGATGTTGACTGCTGCATGTGTAGACCGGGACTCCCTCCAGATTGAGGAGCAGGGAAATGACAAGAAACAAAAGAGAGTTGATGAATCTGGCACACAATCAGTCAAGAAAGGAAGGAATCAATCAGGAGGCACAGTGAAGCTATCCCGCAAACTTGACAGGTTGATGGCTACTGTTGAGAGTGGGGGTAGTGTCACTTCGAGGAGGAGAGATGCTCAAGGATGTAGCATTATAGAAGTCATGGATGAATTGCATTCTATGCCAGACATTGTGAAAGGCAGCGGCCTTCATGTATTTGCTTCAGAGTTTTTCCTATTAAGGACTAGAAGAGAGATGTGGTTTGCAATGAGAGAACCAAAAGCCAAAATAAATTGGCTAAAGACTATGTATGATAAATCTGTAGCAAATCAGTAGGTTGGCTCAAGGTTTTCTTGCCTTTTCATGTTTATTTCTGGCTTTGCCAGTGGTTTGAGTTGCTTTGCAGGTTCTACATTTTTTTCTGGTATTATGAACAATTCCATCATGTTTGCTTGTATTGACCAGGGCTGTCTGTTTGTGATAATTAGGCGTGTTTGTAGACAGTTATTTTATGATGTTTATTTTGACAAAATATCCATATTATTGTGCGAAGTTACTCACCTTTTACCGAAGTGTTGTTTTTCTTAAAAGTAAAACTACACATGTAATCATGTAGTCGCTAACCTGTCACATCATTTCATTAAATGAAACATAGCATCCTTCATGAGCTAGTAAGATATTTTTGTCAAGAGATTTAGTATTTTCAATATTATTCTTTGAACATTTTCTGTGTAAAAAGTGGCAAATTCATTATGTTTATGTTTTCTGATGATGAATACGGATGAGATTATGCTGATTCTTGTTCCGAATATTATGAGGAGTTGATAAAATATATGATGTTGATGACTTTTATTGAAAAAATGAGGATGTCAATGATGCTAACTACAATGATGACGAGGAAACATTTGAAAGGCTCAATCACTTGAGTTTACTTATGTATAGGAAGAAGTTGTCAGAAAGACTCAGTCGTTTGAACAACTGAAAGGAGAAGCTGAGAAGTGTTTGGCACAAAGTGAGAAATTTAACAGTCAGAAGATGGAATTTGAAGCTGCAGTATATGCAAAGGTGTGTTACTATGTGCCTTTAAATTCACAGAAAAGTATCATAACACTACTACTTTCTTGATTTAAGTTCATTGCATCGTTGCTTGATTCTGCTAATAAAGTTTGAAGCAGGACTGAAGTGATTGGTAATACTGTCTTCGTGCATGGATTTAGCTGAGGATGGTTTTAGTTTGATAGAGTTTTGTGTTCTGTTAAAGATATACAGTCTCGTACAGTTTTATCATAGTTGAAACATTGTTGCTGAGGTTTGATTGTTGAATAATGTTTTGTCGTCATGAAATGCCAAATAAATTTTTTGTTTAAATAAGTCATGTTTGGTTAGCACAATTGGATATTAAGTTTGAATTCCATGCGTGCCCTTGTTTATCTATGTGATTTTGAAATTTGCATGTCAATTGTCCAAAACCATCCATTCATTTGATACTGGATATACCTTTTGATGGGAGAGTTTATTAGGAAAACTGGAGTGAGAATGTCACCTCCAGATCTGCACTTTATTTCTGTAATGGTTTGGAAGAGTGGACCAATATGATGGGAGCCTATTCCCATAAACATTGGTCAATGAGACCATAACACAGTAGAGGAAATCTAAATGGCAACAGCACTGAAGTCTAGAGTCAACTGTTAATCTTTTTGGTTAGAAACATGATTATTTAAATGCAGTTTACTAGAAATTATGTTTTTGCTTTACCTAGTATGTAATGCACGGTATGGGTATCTGTCACTCCTTCGCTGAGGATGTATATTTCGTCTTGCATCCTTTTTGACATGTTAGAGCTAATTTGGTTTTTCTTGGCTTCTAGTTTCTTGGGGTCTTAAATTCAAAGAAACGGAAACTTAGAGAACTTCGAGATCAGCTCTCGAAGAAAGAAATTTCTGGAGAATCGGCACAGGAAGAGGAAGATTCTGACAAAACTGAGAGTTTTGATAGAGGTAGTGATGACGAGAAAAGTGTGGAAAAACCTCGGGAGAAACTTGCAGGCACTTCTAAGGATCCACCTCCTCGCAGGGGTTATGTTAGGAAGAAGATAACCCACAAGTAGCATTTCATTGGCAAAGTGTAATCTTGGCACAAAGGCAATGCACTTCACCATGCCTCTCTGTCCTTTTCAAGCCTCCCTTTTTCTGCATCAATTGCATCTCACCTCTGCTGATAGTCTAGAAGTTATTTTTATCTGCAAGAAATTAATACATGTCACTGAACTTGCGTTTGCTTTCTTTTACTGATTTACTTTAAATTAAATAGAACATTAGACCTGTTGATGACAGAATACTGAAATTTGGAAATTGAAACTCGTGGAAGGAAAAAAAATGCTGGGCCTCTGGTGGGTTTGAGGAAAGACAAGGCTGAATTCGAAGACTTAATATATTTTTTTCTCGTACTCGAGCCTGTATGTGCATCATCTTTCTGCTTCGTCTCCGAAGTTTGTTGATATGTTGAACTTTAGGAGCTAATCTTCGCTTTTACAGTTTCGTTTCCCATTTTCCGTCGCTTCATTTTTCGGATGGGGTCTCAGCACGGTGGCAAATGACAGGCAAAAATTTACGGCCAAGGGATTCTATTTGGTGGCCAAATGCCAGGCAGGCTTAATTCTACCGACTCTGAGTTGCTATGTGTGCGTCCTTTTTTTCATTTTCCAACCTTCCGGTTTTCAGTTTTTTAATTAAAAATCAGAACATATGTTTATTTCCTATTTTTCGGAATATCTTTTAAAAAAAGATGATTATTTGGATTTTATCATAGAACCACCTCATGATTTTATTACTTCCTCTGTACTAAAATAACTACCCTGCCACCTCATATGATCAAAATGAAATAAGTGCTGTTTTTTTTATTTACCTTTTTTTTCTTCAGCGGAGCAGGCGTATTTTTTCCCCAATCTTTTGTTTTTTTTTTAAATTTCCTTTCCTTTTCTTTCCATTCCCCCTCTTTTTTTCATTGATTTTCATCCCTTTTCTTCTTCTAATTTTATCTTTCAATATTTTCTCAATTTTAAATTTATTTTTATAATTTATTTTGATTTTTCACGTAACTCGAGTCAATTAAATATATTGTTGTTTTAATACAAAAAAAAATATTATCTTGATTTTTTAATTAATTAAGCCTATGCATATCTTGATTTTCTTCCATATATATATATATATATATATATAAATAAAAGAACATGAATATTTAATTAGCAGAAGGAACAATAGAAATACTCACAAATTAAGGGTATAAATGTATACATATTTATTGCTATTAAATTTCATGACAATACATGGAGAAATACAATTTTATCAATCAATGAATGCATGGAGATCGGAGCCTCCTTATTTAAATTTTATTCCAGACAGTCAGTGATGCAACAGCATTTAACAAATAACCAAGAAAATATTGGAGTTTTTTTTGTGTCTTAACCAATCACAGGGACTGTATAGACAATGTTATTTTTATCAACCCAAACCCAAACCCTATCACACCGGAAGTTGTGGATGACTGCTGATCCTTCAGGCACCATTTTAGCTCTAACAAGAGGATTTTCTCTCTCGATCGTTGCAGCAGCGACCTTCCCCTCTACTCCAAGAAGCTCTGGCCATGAACTCTTACCTGCATGAACACAACAAGTTCTGCGTCACAACTCACAACAAACCATGCACATGAAATTCTCTATATTGCTTTTCATGGGAAGAAAAATATTCATTACCTTCGCAATATGTAGATGCCATTAACTTGTTTTAAATTCCGCTTCGCTCTTTTGTGCTGTTTCTTTGTTACGATCTAATGTTGTTCGGATCGAGGTGGGAATTTATAGTCTACCATAACTGGCAGCTAATGGTTGGTGATAATTGACTTTCAAGCCGCCAGCCGATAAACTAATTAAGATGGGCAGTTGATTGTTTTGGCAGAGATAAGGATAAAGGATGCATGTTTTCGTATGAACTTAGCTACTTTCCGACACTTGTTTTTGTTTGAAAAATCTCATTACTGTCCGAAGAGGAGATGACACCTAATATGGCTGAAAGATTCTGTCTTCCTCATCCAAAACCTTAATTAGGTGAAAATCTGGACGAGAAAAGTATTAGCCCCATGCATGATCTAAGACACGTGCCTGAATCTGTGATCATGGCAATTGTATTCATACATGATATCAATGGGAAAGCAAGCTGTTAATTATTTGTTACAATTTGGAGTTAATTAGGATCAAATGGATAATATTCTATCGATCCTGAAATCTCTTCTCCATGTGTGACGTGGCATGAACAGCAGCCTAACCTATATTACGTCCAAACTCGTATAAACGCGAGAAACCTGAACTCATTACATATATGATGATCTATACGTCCAGTCTGCTTCTGTAAAGGTCTCAACGAGTAAAAAATTGATTAATGAATTACCGTGCTATCCTTACACTAATTAAAAGCAATTTTTTTTTTATAATCATCGATTTTATTAATAAATACATGGATGTATATTTAGAAAATAACTATATACAAAAAGATAAGGAAACAGATATGAAAAATAAAAACACACAAAAAAAAAAACAATTAATTAATCAGGTTCCTTTACCGATTTAAGCTTTAAATATTGGATTCTTGTATTGAATGACTTGTTTAATGTTAGCTCTCCTTTAGTAAGGTTGTTGATGGCGAATAATAAAATGGCTAATCAATCGGCATGTGTCCTTTGACCATATTAATTTACTCAATTTTGTATTTTTTCTTCTCATTTTTTATTACAGAAATATTTATTGAAATTAGAAAAAAAAAACACAAAGAAAAAATGAAAAATATTTCTATAAAAAAATAGAACAATTTCAATTCTCAATCTACCCGTCTTCTTCAATGTTCTTTTTTTCTTCCAATTTCAATAAATGTTTCTATGATAAAAAAATGTAAAGAAAAATAAAAAAATGGAGTCAACATATTCAAAGGACACATGTTGACTCATTAGCCATTTTGCTAAATGCCGTCAGTGACGATAGTAATGGAGTTTCCATATTAAACTAAGGATCAAATTAACACTTTAATTGATAAAGATAAATGATTAATCAATTGCTTTTAGTACCATAACGGTACAGTTAGACTAAAAAAAACTTTATATATTTAAGCTTTATATATTTTAATATTTTTAATGACTGATCATTCTATTGAGAAAAAATTAAAAAAATAAGAGTCGACGAATTATATATAAACCAAAAAAATTCAATTATTATTAATTAAAAATAATAAGATCTTTGAATGAAAAATACACATGAATATTTATGAATTATAACTTTTATTCAATTATTTTGACGAGTTTAAAAAATCTTCTTATTATTTGACGAGAACACTCCCTAACATGTTCGAAAGAATTTGTGCTCGGTATATCCAAAACCTTATAATAACACTATATTTGACCCCGCTAGCACGTCCCATGATTGTACATACGTGCATGAATTTCTGATCATGGCAATTGTATTGCGTGATATTAATGGAAACATAATTTTTTTAATTTGTGAATTTATATAAGCTGATCTGGATATTTATAGTTTTTAATTTGAGAAATACTTGAATGAATTTATTTGTGATTTCATGTCACAATTTACTATTTTTCTTTTTAATTCGAAGGTTAACAAGTTAGTCTAGATTTCGATAATTACAACCCTATCGCATAAGCTTTTTGTATGTGTTTTCACGATTACAAATATTAAGTACTAAAACCATTTACTATCTTTGGAAAAAAGTCAAAACTGGATTACTTAAAGGCACTAGCCAGCAAGGTGATGGCTAGGAAAGAAACAGGGATATCACAAACAAACCAGAAATTCTGCATCCCTGTCCGGAGCCTGCTATTAGCTAGATTGTCATCAATGCCGTTCATGGTGATAGATATTGGTAGAATATAATTAATCACATATAACTCTATTAAGGGTGGTGTATATTTATAATTAATTAAGTTCAATGGAAAAACATAGAGAAATTAACACAACTTTTATCAAGATTGCAATACAGACATGGAGATTGGATCCAAGCTCCTTATTTCATTTTATTCTTTTACTCTAGGAACAGCCCACAATTCCACAGCATTCCTTAACACTTATCACAAGAATATATCGCAGTTTTTGGATCTTAACCAATTACAGGGACTATATAAACAATGCCATCTTTATCAACCCAGACCCAGACCCTATCGCACCGAAAATTCTCGATGATCGATGATCCTTCTGGCACAATTATAGCTTCAACCAGAGGATTTTCTCTCTCGATCGTTGTGACAGCGCACTTCCCGTCTACTCCAAGAAGCTCTGGCCATGAACTCTTACCTGCATGCACACAAGTTAATTTTTTGTCAAAACAAACTATGGACATGACGTTTTCATTTACTGCTTAATTTCAGCGAGAAAGAATAATCATTACCTTGACAAATAGATGCCATTTTTTCTCCTTTTGATCACCGCACGTTTAGTATTGTTTCCTTGTTCTGATTTAGTTTTGTTGAAATTGAGGTGGGCTGTGGGCATATTTATAGCGTAGCATTCATAATTGGTGGCCATTCGTTGGTGATAATTGACTTTTATTCTAGCAGCCAGCCAATAAACTAATAATTAATTAGTTCGAAAGTTGATTGCTTTGGCAGAGATAAGGATAACAAGGATGCAAGCAGTAGCGGAGCCAGAAATTTTTAAATAAGAAGACAAATTACTAATAAATATTTGATATTATATGCTATATATATATATATATATATATATAAATTAATTTGAAATACATGTACCAAATCAAGTCAAGCAAAATTAATTTAAGAATACTTTTAAAATGAAAAAAACTTATATTATAATTGTTTTTTTTGAGATTTTATATTTTAAAATTGTTTCATAATAATTTTATTTTTAATTTCATTAAAAATATATTTCTCAATATATACTACAAACTTTCATTTATCTATTTCTAAATCTTCCAAAGACTAGGAAAGTTGTTGACAACAATTCTATGCTGACATATAGTACATAACATCTAAAATCATAGCTTAAAAGAATTGTCACAAATTGATGTTGTTTTTACTGACTTGTTATTTTGTACAAGTAGATTAAATATAATTATTAAATGTTTTTTTTAATTTATCTATTATATCCCTAATTTTTTTAGTTGTCTTGTACTTCATTTTTAATCATTAGTAAATTCATTATCATCATTTTTCATATGAAATTCATAACAAAACTTATCAATTCATCAAAACTCATTTCAATTCATATCTATTAGCATATAATATTACTCATACACATATTAATTCAACAAACCCATAAATTATTATAAACCCTAACCATTTTAATAACTAATTTTTGGAGATGTAGACCCAGTATTTTTGGAGCTTCCATATCTGGTTGACCTATCAGGAAGAGATGAAGTGAAATTCAAAAAAATGTTTTTTGTTAAAAATTATTTTTTTTAGTATGTTTTAGATTGTTTTGATGTGCTGATCTCAAAAATAATTTTTTAAAAATAAAAAAAAATATTTTGATGCATTTCAGCACAAAAAACACTTTAAAAAGCAATCGCAATCACACTCCTATACAAGCAAAATCTCTAACAACACAAGTATAAAAAATATAATTGCTGGGCAAACCAACTCTTTTCTCAAACACATCTGCTGCCTCATTCTATATATATATATATATATATATATATTAGCAAAATCTCTAACAACACAAGTATAAAAAATATAACTGCCGGGCAAACCAACTCCTTTCTCAAACACATCTACTGCCTCATTATATATATATAAATATATATATATATATCAGACCATGCATGTAATTCTCTTTATTAAAAACAGATAAGAGAAAGGAATCGGGGGAGGGGGGGCAATTGCCCCCTCTTGCCCCTACGTGGCTCCGCCACTGGATGCAAGCATGTTTTCGTATGAACATATAGCCCAGAGTTTCCTAGACATCACGTTTATCTTCTTCTTCTTCTTCTTCTCTTTTTGTTAATAAGTGGGGGTTTCATTATTCTAAGTACGATCTTCATCCACAGACAGGTAACATATATTCTTTCACATTGATATCATGCCATTTGTACATGTGAAGAATGCAGTCATCATTATTCTAATTTGGGTCAATAACTTCGGATAGAATTTGAAGAAACGAAAATGGCGAACACAGTTGGCATGATCTTGAATTCAGCCACGTGTCTTTGATCGTGTGAGTACTGGGGGTCAAATATATTGAAGTTGAGCCCTGATATTAGTTTTTCATCCAAGATTTTCAGCTTAGGGTTTCGTAATACATCAGTACAAGGAGGCATATGTGAATAATATGCATCAAATAAATCTTTCTAACATATACATTAGTCAAATAAGAACATTTTCAAACAAATCAAGCTTGCGTGAATGCGAAACTAGATATATATATATGTTCGTACGCAAACACATGCTACAGTCAACAATGACCAACCAATAGCTACCACTCGCTGCACTATAAATAACCATCTCGACTTCAACAAAATCATATCTCAAATACAAGGAAACATTACAAGAGAGTTTAAAGAGGGGAAAAAAAATGTCATCTGATACTACATGCCAAGGTACGTAATGAACATTTTCTGTGCTAAACATATAGTGCAACTTAATCTGATATATGCTTGGTTGTGACACAGTTATATAATTTGTGTACATGCAGGTAAGAGTTCATGGCCAGAGCTTCTTGGAGCAGAGGGGAAGGTCGCTGCTGCGACGATTGAGAGAGAAAATCCTCTTGTGGACGCTAAAATTGTGCCAGAAGGATCAATTGTCCCTCTGGACTTTCGCTGTGATAGGGTTTGGGTTTGGGTTGATAAAAGGGGCATTGTTATTCAAGTCCCTCGAATTGGTTGAGATGCAAAAATACTGATGCTTCTAAAGGAAATAAGGAGGTTTAATCTCCATGCATGCATGTACTGGGTACTAGATAAAAGTTGCTATTAATTCTCGTCCATTTACTACCACAGAGTTTACTAATAAATCAGTACTATATCATCAATAAAGTACTTATACTACGTCATTTTAATGCTCCTCTCTCCCTCTCTCTCTCTCTATATATATATATATTCTGGGTATGGAGTTCCCCCTTTTGTTCTTCTGGTTCGAGTATATATGGTGTTTCTTTCAATTGTTGTATGTTTGGTTGCTTCTGTTTCCTTCGCCTTTCTTTGGTGCTTTAACGATAATCTTGCTTATAAAAAAAAAGTAATCTAATACGGATGAAAATCCAAATTCTTTAAAAAAAAACCGAACACTTAGCTTAAATTGAAGCACCCATTTGATTGCTGTTTAATAACTACTACAGAGAGGAGTTAGCCGGTAGAGATAAGGCTAAAGACTAACTAAAATACTAAGTTGGACAGTTGATTGTTTTGGCAGAGATAAGGCTAAAGGATGCATGTTTTCGTATGAACTTAGCTACTTCCCGACACTTGATTTTGTTTGAAAAATCTCATTATTGTCCGAAGAGGAGATGACACCTAATTAATATGGCTGAAAGATTCTGTCTTCCTCATCCAAAACCTTGGGTGAAAATCTGGACGAGAAAAGTATTAGCCCCATGCATGATCTAAGACTCGTGCCTGAATCTGTGATCATAGCAATTGTATTCATATCAATGGGAAAGCAAGCTGTTAATTATTTGTTACAATTTGGAGTTAATTAGGATCAAATGGATAATATTCTATCGATCCTGAAATATCTCCTCCACGGGTGACGTGGCATGAACAGCAGCCTAACCTATATTACATACAACTCATATAAACGTGCGAAACCTGCAACTCATTACATGCATGTCACTCATAAACTACGGAGGTTGGTAGGTACGATCTTAATGGTCAAATAATAGAGGGATGATTGATCTTGCTTGTCTTGATATGATTATAGAAAAAATTTATCGGAGATAAACAAGATTTTATCGGTATATTTTTATTAATAATTTTTTTTTTAATTTTTTTTTTAAAATTAAAATTTTTTAAAATAAAAACACGTTCTAATAAAAGTAAAACTAATAAATTATAAATACATCACGAAACTTTTAGAATAAAGATTCATAATTTTTATTTTTTATTGCATATATATTTTTATAATATCTTTATCTAGAATATTATTGTATTTTTTTCTAAAAATATTTTATCATTATATTTTTATAAAAAAATATCTAATAAAAAAATTTATAAATATAAAATTTTCAAACCACAAATACGCTACAATAAATACGTTCTAACTGCAAATTAACGAAGTTCCTTCACTAAATTAATATTGAAGCCATATCTATATATTCAGTTGATGCATTTGTCAAGGCTTGGTACTCTACTTTAGTAGAGGAAAGCGCAATTGTCAACTTGCCTTTTTTGGTAGGCGGTGTGGACAAGTTCTTCTCTAGAAATTGGCATATGCACTTGTAGAGTCTACTTCTGTAAAGGTCTCAACGAGTAAAAAATTGATTAATGAATTACCGTGCTATCCTTACACTAAGTAAAAGCAATTAATTTTTTTTTAATAATCATCGATTTTATTAATAAATACATGGCTATATATTTAGAAAATAACTATATATAAAAAAAGGAAACAGATATGAAAAATAAAAACACACAAAAAAACAATTAATTACCGATTTAAGCTTTAAATATTGGATTCTTGTATTGAATGACTTGTTTAATGTTAGCTCTTCTTTAGTAAGGTTGTTGATGGCGTATAATAAAATGGCTCATTAATGGGCATGTATCCTTTGACCATATTGACCCAATTTTGTATTTATTTCAATAAAAAAAACACAGAAAAAAAAATGAAAACGGGATCTTTAATTTTGTAGAAAAATATTTCTATAAGAAAATAGCACAATTTCAATTCTCAATCTACCCGTCTTCTTCAATGTTCTTTTTTTCTTCCAATTTCAATAAATGTTTTCTATGATAAAAAAAATGCAAAGAAAAATAAAAAAATAACAAGATTTTTGAATGAAAATACACATGAATATTTATGAATTATAACTTTTATTCAATTATTTTGACGTGTTTTTTCTTATTATTTGACGAGAACACTCTGGCCGAACATGTTCGATAGAATTTGCGCTCCATATATCCAAAACCTTATAATAATACAATATTTGACCCGACCAGCACGACCCATGATCAAACATTTCTGATCATGACAACTGTATAACGTGATATTAATGGGAAACGCAAGCTCTTAACATGTTAAAAACACTCACGAGAAATACTTGAATGAATTTATTTGTGATTTCGTGTCAAAATTTAATTTTTTTCTTTTTAATTCGAAGATTAATGAGTTAGTATAGATTTCTACAATTACAACTCTTGACTAGTTTAATTAATTAAATTAAGGGTTTAATTGGAGAATTGATAAGGTTTTAGACTTAATTGAACTGAGAATTAATTTAATTAATGGAATCAAGGACTTAATTTAAAAAATATCAAAGTTTGGGGTTTAATTGGGGTCCAAATTGCAGCAGATTAAAGTCCAAGGACTAGCTTGTAAAAGGCTACGAAATGCAGGGGTCCAATTTCAATTTAACTAGGGGCTTAGTTACAAATATTTCAAAACGTAAAGGACCACATTGAAATTAGCGGTTGAATGGAAAACGGAGCCGTTTCTTGGACGCCTGTTCACTGTCTTCTTCCTCCGTTTCATCCGTTGGCAGCCAACTCGTGCGTTTCTTCATTGAAGGCGTCGGTTACAGAGCATTTAGGAGGCCGGCCGTTACCACCACCGGGGCTGTCCGTGGCCTTAAAAAAGCTGGGCAAAGGCAACCTCGCGCAGGTTAGGGAGAGGAACGGGAAAAAAAACCGAAAAGAAAAGAAAGGAAAAAAAAACAGGGGGATAGACAGAGAGTAGATAGAGAGAGACCTGAGAACAAAACAGAGAGAAGAACTAGAAAAGGAACAAACCAGAGGAGGAGGAAGAAAGCAACTAGCCGACCAGTCCTCCATCACGCCTCCGTCTCCCTGCTTCCAGAGAGGAAGTAGCACCGGGAACACAACAAGACGTAAGAACAGAGATAATACAGAGAAGACGAGCAAAAACAGAGGGCCATAGGAGAACGAAACACACACAAAACAGGGGACGGACAGGAAGAAACCAAGCACAGAAAACCAAAAACAGAGGTGAGGCGAAAGAAAAACAAAAGCAGAGGAAGAAAGCAAATAGCCGACCAGGCCTTCGTCATCGTCTTCGTTCCTGCTTCCAGGTAAGCTTCCCGCTCCCTTTCGTTTATAGTTGTGTGTAAGTATAGGGAGGAGGTAATTTTATTTACCTCCCCCCTGTGCACAGCATGCGTGAATAGTTCACGCATGCGTGCCTTGGCCCAGCCGGGTCACTGGCTTGGGCCAGTGACCGGGCCGGGTTAGCTGGGCCCAGCCCAGCCCATATGGGCTGAGCTGGGCCCGTCCAAAAAACTAAAAATAAAAAAATAAAAAAAATAAAAAATAAAAAAATATGTGTATACATAAATAAAAATAATATAAATTTATTAGTTTATTCACTGAAAATACTGGTTTAAATTTATATTATTTTTATTCATTTTATTTAGCTAGAAAAAAAAATATTAATGGACCGATGGTCGCCGCGAAATAAACCGATGGTCGCCGCGACGCCGCGCTCCGCTCGGAACGGTGCGACAGTACATATATCCAAAACCTTATAATAGAACTATATTTGACCGGCCAGCACGTCCCATGATCAAACATACGTGCATGAATTTCTGATCATGGCAACTGTATTGCGTGATATTAATGAAAAACGCAAGCTCTTAACATGTTAAAAACACCCACGAGAAATACTTGAATGAATTTATTTGTGATTTCGTGTCACAATTTAATGTTTTTCTTTTTAATTCAAAGATAAATGAGTTAGTATAGATTTCGATAATTACAACCCCATCGCATAAGCTTTTTGTATGTGTTCATACGATTACAAATCTTGAGTACTAAAAACATTTACTGTAGATTTTTCTTTGGAAAAAAGTCAAAACTGGATTACTTGAAGGCACTAGCCAGCAAGGTGATGGCTAGGAAAGAAAAAAGTCAACAGGGATATCACAAATATCACAAACAAACCAGAAATTCTGCATCCCTGTCCAGACCCTGATATTAGCTAGATTGTCATCAATGCCATTTCCTTCTCTATGAAAACGAACAAAGGAAACTGATCTAAAACCTTTACACGTAGAAAAGATAGCATTGAACTCATGATGCCGTTCATGGTGATAGATATTGGTAAAATATAATTAATCACATATAACTCTATTAAGGGTGGTGTATATTTATAATTAATTAAGTTCAATGGAAAAACATAGAGAAATTAATACAACTTTTATCAAGATTGCAATACAGACATAGAGATTCGACCCAAGCTCTTTATTTCATTTTATTCTTTTGTTCTAGGAACAGCCCACAATTCCACAGCATTCCTTAACACTTATCACAAGAATATATCGCAGTTTATGGATCTTAACCAATTACAGGGACTATATAAACAATGCCATCTTTATCAACCCAGACCCAGACCCTATCGCACCGAAAATTCTCGATGATCGATGATCCTTCTGGCACAATTATAGCTTCAACCAGAGGATTTTCTCTCTCGATCGTTGCGACAGCGCACTTCCCGTCTACTCCAAGAAGCTCTGGCCATGAACTCTTACCTGCATGCACACAAGTTAATTTTTTGTCAAAACAAACTATGGACATGACGCTTTCATTTACTGCTTAATTTCAGCGAGAAAGAATATTGATCATTACCTTGACAAATAGATGCCATTTTTTCTCCTTTTGATCACCGCACGTTTAGTATTGTTTCCTTGTTCTGATTTAGTTTTGTTGAAATTGAGGTGGGCTGTGGGCATATTTATAGCGTAGCATTCATAATTGGTGGCCATTGGTTGGTGATAATTGACTTTTATTCTAGCAGCCAGCCAATAAACTAATAATTAATTAGTTCGAAAGTTGATTGCTTTGGCAGAGATAAGGATAACAAGGATGCAAGCATGTTTTCGTATGAACATATAGCCTAGAGTTTCGTAGACATCACGTTTATCTTCTTCTTCTTCTTCTCTTTTTGTTAATAAGTGGGGGTTTCATTATTCTAAGTACGATCTTCATCCACAGACAGGTAACATATATTCTTTCACATTGATATCATGCCATTTGTACATGTGAAGAATGCAGTCATCATTATTCTAATTTGGGTCAATAACTTCGGATAGAATTTGAAGAAACGAAAATGGCGAACACAGTTGGCATGATCTTGAATTCAGCCACGTGTCTTTGATCGTGTGAGTGCTGGGGGTCAAATATATTGAAGTTGAGCCCTGATATTAGTTTTTCATCCAAGATTTTCAGCTTAGGGTTTCGTAATACATCAGTACAATGAGGCATATGTGAATAATATGCATCAAATAAATCTTTCTAACATGTACATTAGTCAAATAAGAACATTTTCAAACAAATCAAGCTTGCGTGAATGCGAAACTAGATATATATATATATATGTTCGTACGCAAACACATGCTACAGTTAACAATGACCAACCAATAGCTACCACTCGCTGCACTATAAATAACCATCTCGACTTCAACAAAATCATATCTCAAACACAAGGAAACATTATATACAAAAGAGTGTAGAGAGGGGGGAAAATGTCATCTGATACTACATGCCAAGGTACGTAATGAACATTTTCTATGCTAAAAATATAGGGCAACTTAATAGGATATGTGCTTGGTTGTGACACAAGTATATAATTTGTGTACATGCAGGTAAGAGTTCATGGCCAGAGCTTCTTGGAGCAGAGGGGAAGGTCGCTGCTGCGACGATTGAGAGAGAAAATCCTCTCGTTGAAGCTATAATTGTGCTGGACGGATCGGAGGTCTCTCTGGACTTTCGTTGTGATAGGGTTTGGGTTTGGGTTGATGAAAGGGGCATTGTTATAGAAGTCCCTCGAATTGGTTAAGATGCAAAAATACTGATGCTTCTAAAGGAAATAAGGAGGTTTAATCTCCATGCATGTGTTGGGTACTAGATAAAAGTTGCTATTAATTCTCGTCCGTTTACTATATCATCAATAAAGTTATACTACGTGATTTTAATGCTCCTCTCACAGAAAAATAGAATTGCTATAAGAAAAGAAAATTTGTTTATTATTCTGTGGCATGCCCTCTACACCGACCAAGAAGGCTATATATAGACTAACATATTCTTAGCTGTTACACAAGATAAGGAGTTCCACTTTTTGTTCTTCTGGTTCGAGTATATATGGAGTTCCTTTATGTAGTCAAGAATTATTTGTGATATATGGGCTCCCTGGTCTTGATGTTTCTTTCAATTGTTGTATGTTTGGTTCCTGCAGATTTGTATTCTGTTTCCTTTGCCTTTCGTTGGTGCTTTAACGATATATAATCTTGCTTATAAAAAAAAAAAACTAAATTAAACTATTACGGATGAAAATCCAAATTCTTTAAAAAAAAAACCGAACACTTAGCTTAAATTGAAGCACCTATTTGATTGCTGTTTAATAACTACTACAGAGAGGAGTTAGCTGGCAGAGTCCCCTCTTTGTTTATCTCTCTGAGTTTCTACTCCTAACTAGCATTTTCGCTATTCAATCATAGAATTGATTCCGGGGAGGCTGAAAAGGCCCTATATCATTAGTAAGCTAGTGCCCTGCAATCTTAAAGCTAATGTCCCTCCATTCTCGTCCCTGTTTTCTCCCCTCGCAAGGTAGTTCTAGCATCTCCGAACCAGCTCCCTAGATGGAACAAATCTTCCTAAGCCTAAATATTGTGCCATGAAAGGAAAGCAATTCCCGAAGTCTTGTCCAGATCCTCAACTTTATATGTTAGTTTTATTTATTTATTCCATGTGACATATATTTAATGATTCAACTTGGGTTTTTCTCTATTTATCGTGCCTTAATGACTCCGTTGTTACACTGAATTAGATAATTTAGTCGAGAATTCAATCCAAAAGACTTAAATCTTGTACTCAATTTTATATATTAAATTTATTTTTTTATCCATTCCATGTGATATAATTTCATTGATGTAAAACGAGAGAGAGGCTTCTTTCTTAGATCGTGATTAATTTAAACCAATTTATACTGGTATTTTATACGAATAGAGAATAAAAAGGGTTTTAATTTAATGCCATCCACAGAGAGACGCCTTAAAGCATCCAAAAACAATTTATAAAAAAATTAAAATTCAATGTTAGATGCGGAGAAAATAAGTTCTTCGTCATTGAAAAACTATACTGAGAGAGACTGAACATGTGTTTTTACTCCAAAAATCCACCACTATTTCTGTTAATTATAGGGTTTGGGTTTGAACTGGTAAAAATATCAGTGTTTTTCTTGTTAGAGAATCAATTTAATTTAAAAACTTAAATTATTAAATGAGGTATAAAATAATTTATATTATTTTGCTTAGATCTATATTATCTTGTGCTTAATTTTTATAAAATAAATGGAAATAATAAGATTCAAATTCGTAACCACTTAATTATTAAAATTCTGATACCAAGTCACGAAACTAATTCTACCAAAAAATTTAAGTTGTTAGATAAAATTTTAATTCTAATACCATCATGTGATCTAATGTAAGATAAAAAAAAAAAACATCGCGTGCTTCTTAATTATAATTGTTAAGGAATTGATGGATGTTATAGCGTTATGGATTGTCATGAATGAAAAAGAACCAAGGAGCTCTAATCTCCATTCGGGAGATTTCCCCATTTACAATAAACTTATTTAAGAAAAAAAACTTTAAGGTAATCATAAAAAAACTCAATTTATATGTGAAATCTTTTCACAAATTCTACTGCATCCATGCTAGCTAGTTTACAGGTGGCCCGTGGCCTTATCCACGGACCAGTAAAACTTCTTTTCTATGCTTCATAATTTTACTATATTATGGGCTCTCTCTATCTGTGTGTGTGTTTTTTTTTTCGGCCTTTGAGAAAATGATAGGTAATTTTCCATTCCATAAAGATAAAACACGACTACATGGGTAATCAAGTCTTTCTACTAGAAAATGAGGCAATCAAGAAGCCTTTTAATCACTTAACTAATACTATGCTGTGAGAAAAGTATTATAGCTTTTTTTATATATTTTTTTTTAAATTATTTTTATTGATTTTATTTTTTTATTATTGAACTGGTTGAGAATTTAGTTTTATAGTTTTTTTCTTTGAAATATTGTCGATTGCCATAGTATTTTCTCACATGGTTTTTATTTTGCTACAGTGTTTTTTCACAAGGTTTTTTTTCCTTTCTTTTTTCATGTTTTTTTTTTCTAAATTTTTTTTTATAGTTTTTTCTGGAAAACATTGGAGATTGCAATAGTCTTTCTCCATGTGATTTTTTTTATGTTTTTTTTTCATAAGTCCACGACAACGCACATGCATGCCACAAACCCGCTGCAACGTGCGGGCATGACATCTAGTTCCTACTAGTGCTTGTGAGATCAACAACAATAAAGAATCCAAGATTCATTAATGCGCGTAGTATAGCACAATATATGAAAAATATCTCTTTCTTTTATTTTTCAAATTAACAAAAAAATTATAAGATATCAGTAAATTAGCCGGGATTCGCTGTGAATTCAAACATTGTAATGATAATTTTGTCATTCATTAATCTTAACAATTGCTTTTGTATTAGGGGCAAAATCATGTTTTTCATGGGATTGAAATGTTATTTGAGAATTGATT
Organism: Populus trichocarpa; assembly: GCF_000002775.5. Lineage (NCBI taxonomy): Eukaryota > Viridiplantae > Streptophyta > Magnoliopsida > Malpighiales > Salicaceae > Populus > Populus trichocarpa. Next base: position 10,331,979 of record NC_037294.2, on the reverse strand, counting down.
GGGGGCAAAGTTGTTGTTATGTGTAATTTATGTATATTGAAAATACTATATTTGTTAGAGAATAATATAAATCATATCTTTGAACCTTACATAATAGTTTAAGCTACTGAGTTGAGATGATTCTTTGACATGGTATCAGAGGCTCGGTGACCAAGTAGTCACGAGTTCAAATCTCATTATCCCTATTTATTTGATTAAAATTAAGCATAAAGTAGTGTATGTTTGTGTAATTTTCAAGCTCAAATGACTTTCACTTGAGGGAGTATGTTAGAGAATAATATAAATTATATCTTGGGACCTCACCTAACAGTTTAAGCTATTGAGTTAAGATGGTTCTTCGACATGGTATCAGAGTCTTGATGACCAAGTAATCACGAGTTCGAATCTCACCATCCCTATTTATTTGATAAAAAAATTAAGCACAAGGTAGTGTGAGTCTATGTAAGTTTCAAGCCCAAAGAGCTTTCACTTGAGGGGGTGTGTTAGAGAATAATATAAATCATATCTTGAAATCTTATCTAATAGTTTAAGTTATTGGGTTGAGATGGTTATTTGACAATATTGCTCTTAGGAGATCAAAGAAGTGGCCTCCGGTCCAGGAGCTTTTGCATCTTCGCATGTTTATTTGGAAAGTTAAATATTGTTTGTGCCTTTCAAACCTAAAAAATATTAACCTTTAAAGGAGGGATTGTTGCGTCCTTACACATTTTATGTACAATAAAATTTCATATTTGCCCTTTGACTTTGAAAATTAAAGGCTGCCTTGGGAGTGTATTTTCGTATTTGCAACATGGTTTTTTCGTAATATTTGTATGCTCTTAGGGTTGTTTTTGTAATTTTCTTTATTATAAAAATCTATAAAGTAGGCCTACTCATGCCACACATGCATAGGCGCGTCATCTCCCCCTACACCATTCTGGTGGCACATGAGGGCACATACGGTGACAAAAAAAGATCGATCGCCTACTCACTCGAAGCGAAAGGTGGCGGCGCATCTTTTATGGTGGCGCGTTTTGTCATTTGAAAGGCAATTCGGCGACGATTGGTCTTTTTTCTCATCCCCTTCTTTTCTCTCTGCCAAGCCTCGTACACGTCCAACGCTTTGACAAATTTAATTATGATATCCAGTTTGTATTTGTTTTGGATTTAGTCCTCATTCTTTTAATTTCTATTTTTTTTTCATATTTGATGCTTTTTTAAGTTTGTTTTATTTTTAATTTTGTCCCTAATCATTTAATCTCATTAGATTTTTTTATCCAATCTAATCCTTATTCTTTTGATTGCTATTTTTTTTTTATCATTTTCATTATTTGTTTTCTTGGGAGTTTGATTTAATTTTATTTGGTTTCCAATTTTGTTCCTCATTTATTATTACTATTTTTTTAATCATTTTCTTCATTTATTTTGTTTTTCAATTTAGTCCTTTATTAGTTTCATTTAATTATTTTTGTGCATTGTTTAGTCCTCATTGTTTTAATTTTTAATTTTTAATTTTTTTTATGGTTTGAAATTTTCTTTATGGTTTTTTCATGTCTGCTTTTTATAGGGTAATATCAGTCTCATAACCCGGTCCACCAGTTTTGACGATGAACCCAGTTTCAGTTTGATTTTTTTTAGGGTTTTTTTTAAAACTTTTTTTTCATTTTCATTATTTGACATTGAATTATTGAGTCTTAAGCTTCTTGATTTGTTCTACTTTCTTTTTTGTTGGGTTATCCCTGCCTTATATCTTGAGTTAACTTGGGTTGACATGAATTTCTTTAAAAAAATTATTTTTTTATTTTATCCTTTGTCATTTAATTATTAACCCTTGAGTGTGTTTTATTCAATATTATTTAAAAACAAATGAATGTGTCGGTGCGTGATGGATTATCCCGAGTGCAAGGTAGTAAAGTTAACCCGAGTTAGCTTGCATTTTCTTATTAAGTTTTTTATTTAACTTTGGTATTTTTTGCTAAGTGCTTCTTTTGGAAGTCTTATTTTTTTTCCCCTGTTTATTTATGAGTTTTTTTTTCCATTTCATTGTTTTGCATGAAATAATTTGTCATTGGACTTTGCCAATTTTTTTTTCTTTTTGGTTATTACAATGGTTGGTTGGTAAAGCTAACTCTGGTTTTTTCTTTTTTAGGTTTTTTGTGTTGAACTTTGTTTTTTTTTGCTAGATGCTTCTCTTAATTTTTTTTTTATATCGATCTCATTTCGCGGGTTGTGAGTTTATCAAGTTAGGCTGAGTTGACTCGGGTTTATTTCTTCGACATTATATTTTTTGAATTTATTTATCTTTGATATTAATTAAGTTAATTACAAGATCTTGAATTTTACGATTTTTTTTTGTTTTTTTTATGCATGTTATTTTAGTTTTATATTGCAAATCATTTTAATAAATTTAACACAGTGTATCTCATATTATATAATTTGAATATTAAATTTTTGCATTAAATGTTTTTTTAAACAGCCGACATCGTAGCAGTAGACACCTATCTTGTCAGCAACATGTTTTCTACAAATATATCCTTTATGCTAATCTTTTTGTATACAGCGAATCATTACATCGGCCTTTGCTATGTATGGGTCCGTCTAATGTTGGATTCAATTAGGGGTGTTCAAAATAACCGATTAACCGAGAAAACCGAGAAAACCGAAGAAAAATTAACCAAAAAAACCTAACCGAAATGAAAAACCGATTAAACCGATTGTCAAAACCATAAATTTTAACAGGTCCGGTTCGGTTTCGGTTTTGAACCAAAAACCGGAACAAACCGAACCGGACCCATTAAAAACCAAAAATTACACAAATCTCTGAGTCTGAGATATAAATATTTAATTGTAACCTAACCCTCCTGTCTCTCACAAAAAGCCGCCGCCCCCCTGTCAATTAATTTCTAATTTTCCTTTCCCGGTTTCCCAATCTTCCTCTCAATTAATTCCCAAGCTTCCTTTCCCATTTCCCAAGCTTCCTTTCCAGTGGGTTTTTTCTAATCTTCCTTTCCCATTTCTCAATCTTCCTTTCCAGTGGGTTTGTTGAAAGAGCTTTCAATGCAAAGGTCACATTTTTCAACTTCACATACGAAAATTGATGGCAAAGGGCAATGGAAACCATAATCTTCCTCTTTTTCTTGTTTTTATCTTTCCTTCCTTTTCATTTTTAGCTATCTTTCTTGTGGTAAGTATTGGTGGTAATGGTTGAGATCGGTGGGACTAATGGCAATGGAAACCATGGAGGAGTTGTTTTGGATATTAAAGATAATTATCCTTCATCTAGCTCCATCAAGAAAGTTTCTGTTTTGAATTTCTGTGCCTTTCATGCAAAGGGTGCTGTAAATCCATCTTCTTTATGTGTCTGTGTTTTCCTTGCCGTATGAAAAATCTGGATGATGGGATTAGGTTTCCCGGTTTTTTGCCAAAAAAAACCGGATGTAACCGAACCGGACCGGTTCGGTTTGAACCGGTTTTCGGTCCGGTTCGGTTAATATTTCACAAAATTAATGTAATTCGGTTCGGTTGGTTTTTTGAATCTAAACCGAACCGAACCGAACCGTGAACATCCCTAGATTCAATGACCGCATCTTTGCTTTAAGGATATTCTTTTCTTTTTATTTACCAAATGATTCATAATTCATATAGCTGTGGGATCAAAATAAGAACTCACATAGCTCAATTTACAAGAAATAATTAAATACTAGATGTCATGTCCATGTGATGCTGCAAGTTTGTGGCATATTTGTGCGTTGTCATGGATTTGTAAAATAAAATAAAATAAAAAATTATATGGAGAAAAACTGTTACAATTCACAATGTTTTCAAGTAAAAACCTACAAAGCTAAATTTTTAACTAGATTAATATTTAAAAAATAAAATGAACAAATAAAATTTTTAAAAATATCATAACAAAAAAAACCGAAAGGAAAAAAAACCATGCAATGAAACACTGTAGCAATGTATAGTGTTTCATAAGGAAATCTATAGTTATTCTCAACTAACTCAATATTAAAAATAATAAAATCGATAAAGATAATTTTGAAAAAAATCATAAAAAAATCATGTAGGGTAACACTGTAGGAATGCACAATGTTTTAAAGAAAAAAATTATGAAGCTAAATTCTCAATCAGCTCAATATGAAAAAAATAAAATCGACGAAGACAGTTTTAGAAAAAAAACAAAAAAAATCATAAAAAAAACCATGTGGGGTAACATTGTAGGAATCTATAGTATTTTAAAGAAAAAAAACTACAAAACTGAATTTTCAACCAATTCTATATTAAAAAAATAAAATCAACAAAAACAATTTAAAAAAAAATACAAAAAAAAAAAGAAAGAAGAAGAAGACAATTTTGAAAGAAAAAAAAGCAAAAAAATATGAAAATGAATTAATCAGCTTCCTTTACCCATTTAAGCTTTAACTGGGTTCTTGTATTGAATGACTTGTTTAATGTTAGCCTCCTTTACTAAGGTTGTTGATGGTGTATAGTAAAATGGCTAATCAATCGGCACGTGTCCTTTGACCATATTGACTCAATTTTGTATTTTTTCTTCTCATTTTTTATTACAAAAATATTTATTGAAATTACAAAAAAAAAAAACACAAAGAAAAAAAAATGAAAACGGGGGTCTTTAATTTTGTAGAAAAATATTTCTATAAGAAGATCGAACAATTTCAATTCTCAAACTACCTGTCTTCTTCAACGGTTTTTTTTCCTCTTCAACTTTCAATAAATGTTTTTTATGATAAAAAATTAAAATAAAAAATAAAAAATAGAGTCAACATGGTCAAAGGACACATGTTCACTGATTAGTTATTGTACTGAATACACGTTAGTAATGGAATATATACCCATATTAAACTAAGGATCAAATTAGCACTTTAATTGATAAAGAGAAATGATTAATCAATCACTTTTAGTACAATAACGGTATAGTTAGACTAAAAAAAACTTTATATATTTAAGCTTTATATATTTTTATCTTTTTTATTGAATGATTCTCTTGAGAACAAAAATAAAAAATAAGATCAACAAATTATAAACCAGAAAAATTAATTATTAATAATTAAAAGTAATAAGATTTTTGAATGAAAAATACACATGAATATTTATGAATTATAACTTTTATTCAATTATTTTGATGTGTTTAAAAAATCTTCTTATTATTTGACGAGAACACTCCGGCCGAACATGTTCGGAAGAATTTGTGCTCCATAGTACATGTTGTTACTCAATTTTGGACCCTATGTGCTGGAGATGGTGTATACCTCTTTTGAACAGAGTGTAGAAGTTTAGCTCATATTCGCCAGAAGATTGACAAAAGCACAGAAAGAAATATTTTGTTTCTTGAAACCTTGTTTGAGCTGTTTTCTGCTCTCTTTTTTTATCCTTCCCCTTTACTACCAAAATCATCAGGTTTTCTTAGGTTGATCAGGAGTCTTCATAATGCTAAATTCGTTCTTTTTTATCTGGTCTTTAAGGTTGAATAAATCCCTCAGAATTTGCACCAAAAAAATAGTTCTGCTGCTGTCGCATTTTTTTGTTCCAACTTAGGCTCTGATTCTGACCCAGTTTCGTACGATATCTGACCATCCTAGGTATATTCTGTCACTCATTACATGTTGAAAAACTGACGTACACCTTTATTAGGTCCTAGGGATCATTGTTCTTAGAGCAGATTCTCACTCAGATTTGGATGCTCAGTATTGTCAGATTAAGAACCTTTTTGACCAACTAGATTACTACTAGTTTTTGTTCTGTAAAAAGATTTTATCTTACTTCGACTCCTTCATCAAAGTTATAGTCCTAGACACGTAGATGAATTTGAACTTAAGAATCACTTGATTTTGATATCAGAGGCCTAAGATGTTCCCGTTTGAATATCTAACATGAAGGCAGAGAATTCTGCCGCGAGAAGGATATTGACCCGAGTCTGCACTAAAAAAACTCTATTTTTGGCCTAGTTTTTGTGATTTTTGTTCTTAGTTCATACTCTCAGTCATATCAGGATTCTCAGCATTCGTCAGTTTTTGAGTTAGACCCGGGGATCCCTTTCGACTAACCAAATTACTGCTAGATTCTGTTCTGTAAAAAGATTTTATCTCATTTCGACTTCTTTATCAAAGTTTTAGTCCTAGACGCGTAGATGAATTTGGGCTTTTGAATCACTTGATTTCGATATCAGAAGCTCAAGATATCCCGTTTGAATATCTAGTGTTGAAAGTAGGGATTCCTGGCCGCGAGAAGGGTTTTTTGCCCAAGTTCGCGGGACTGATTCGAAGGATTTTTTTTTGGACCAAGGACTGAATCGAAAAGTGCTAAAATGAGGGATTGAATTGAAGAAGGACATTGAAAGCTGGAGAGGGGGGTTGGATCATCATAAATGACAGGATTTTTACCACACTGAATAAGGAAAATAGGACCTTGCAGCTGCACCCTCCAGTTGATTTCTTTCTTTTTTTTCTCTGTTGTTTTCCTTTCTCATCACGCCTGATTTTTGAAGCTGAAGATCACGTTTTTGTTGCCTCATTTCAAAGGGAGCAGCTGGCCCTATGGAAGGAAAGAAAAGAGCCACACCCTCCTCTAAAACTGGAAAGAAATCAGATGTAAAGCACCAACACAAAATCAGAATATTGCAGTTTCCTTTTTGCGTTTTTTTATTGCAAATCAGTAGGGATTTGCGTCCTAGGATTAATGCATTGAATCCTTCCTAAATAGAGACATATTTAGACTATATATAAGCCCTTCTAATGACCTAAAAGGGGCGGCAAAAAGAGAGCAGAAAAATAGCAAAAAGAGAGCAAAAAAAAATAGCAGAAAGAGAGCAGAAAAATAAAAGAAAAACGCAAGAGAGGCAGAGTAAAAAAAAACGCAGAATAGAGGGAGTTTCTTGTTTGCATTCCAGTGTCACCGTGAGGGAAGAAAAGAAAAAAAACAAGACGGAGAGGGAGCTTTGTTACTAAACCTTGACAGCAACGTTTGCTTGGTTTTATTTCATCCTTTGCAGAAAAGAAAACAGTGAGACCTGCAGGTAAGTCTTAATATTCTCCTCCTTCGCTGCCTTTAAATCTTTTGTATCTGTTTTGTTTTTTTTTGTTTTTGCACATTCGTTTTCAATTTTAGACTGTACAATGCCCGTTTGCTTTGTGTTGTTCCTGCCGTGGTTTTGAGTTTTGGATAGGTGACTATGTTAAGCTTTGGCTAGCCTCTGGTTTTTTTTTTATCTCCTGTCTTTCGCTGTTGACAGAATTAAGGAACCGGGGAAGGGGGCTTTTATTTTCTTCATCAGCAGCTCCCTTTTCTGTTCGTGTCCTTCCATTTTATTGAAATAGCCGGCCAGGTCTTGCTTTGGTTTCATAGTCTATGATATATATGTGTTATAAAAGCATGTCGTCCCAAGCTTTTCTTTTTTTGTATGAAACTAGCATGACAGAATTAAGGAATCGGGGAAGGGGGCTTTTGTTTTCTTCATCAGCAGCTCCCTTTTCTGTTCGTGTCCTTCCATTTTATTGAAATAGCCGGCCAGGTTTTGTTTTGGTTTCTAGTCTATGATATATATGTGTTATGAAAGCATGTCGTCCCAAGCTTCTTTTTTTTTGTATGAAACTAGCATGGCAGTTTACTTTTTTCTCTTGGATTGTTAAAAAGAAAATAGGTCATGAGTCATGGTCTTATGCAGTAGGATTTTGATTTAAAAATTTTAGTTTCAAAACTTTGGCTCCCTCATCCATACGTGCTTAGTCCTTTCTAGTGTACAGAATTTTAAGTTGATTTGGCTTTGAATGATTTTTGTTACGAATTGTTTCAAGTTTCTTGTAGTTCTTGTAATATGAATGATGGCTTGCTACTTTCCATTTTGGTGTTTACGTTTAATTGTGATGCTATGTGTTTCGATAAAAAAAATTTAAAAGTTTTCTTGTGTGTTGCATACGGCCAATACCCTAACATGTTTTGAATTCCTTTTTATATATATATATATATAAAAAATATGTTTGAAGTTTCGAAAAAGGTGTTTTCACATGGATTTCGTAAACACAACAAAAAATTATTTTTTTTGCATTTCTGGATTTTACAACATGTTTGTAAAACTCCAAAGGGTATTGGCCAATATTTCAAAAAATATAAAAATCCTATTTTGGGGGGAATTCATCTATTATTCACCACTAATGTTTGGATAAAGAAATCCTTAAAGGACGAATATCCAAAATATTATTGGGAGTAATAAATCCGCACACATCCTTGAAAGAAGCCTTGATTATAATCGAGGACATTTCAATTTTTTTTACTCCACGGTTTACGAGCCGTGAGAGTATAAAACACTAAGACAAAAATAGATTTTTTTAAAGCACCCTAGATTTCTAAATTTTTATCCCTCCTCCTTGCGATTTACGAGTCGCAAACTCTTGAAAAACTAAGGGGAAAATGAGCTTTTAAAGCACATGGAACTTCCTTGGATTTCTATCCTAATAAATTTAGTTTGAATCAAAACCTAAAAAACTGATGGGATTAGAAAACATCAACACCATAGCAATTATAAGACAAACCAAACACTAAGCAGCTTACCTTAGGTAGGGCGTACTAGGGGTGCTAATACCTTCCCTTTACGCAACCAGTCCCTTGCCTTAGAATCTCTGAAAGACCAGTTAGGTTTTCTAGTGACCATAATACTAGGTGGCGACTCCTTTACACAAAAAAGACCCCGAAATAAACCGATGGTCGCCGCGACGCCGCGCTCCGCTTGGAAGGGTGCGACAGTACATATATCCAAAACCTTATAATAGAACTATATTTGACCGGCCAGCACGTCCCATGATCAAACATACGTGCATGAATTTCTGATCATGGCAACTGTATTGCGTGATATTAATGGAAAACGCAAGCTCTTAACATGTTAAAAACACCCACGAGAAATACTTGAATGAATTTATTTGTGATTTCGTGTCACAATTTAATGTTTTTCTTTTTAATTCGAAGATAAATGAGTTAGTATAGATTTCGATAATTACACCCCCATCGCATAAGCTTTTTGTATGTGTTCATACGATTACAAATCTTGAGTACTAAAAACATTTACTGTAGATTTTTCTTTGGAAAAAAGTCAAAACTGGATTACTTGAAGGCACTAGCCAGCAAGGTGATGGCTAGGAAAGAAAAAAGTCAACAGGGATATCACATATATCACAAACAAACCAGAAATTCTGCATCCCTGTCCAGAGCCTGATATTAGCTAGATTGTCATCAATGCCATTTCCTTCTCTATGAAAACGAACAAAGGAAACTGATCTAAAACCTTTACACGTAGAAAAGATAGCATTGAACTCATGATGCCGTTCATGGTGATAGATATTGGTAGAATATAATTAATCACATATAACTCTATTAATGGTGGTGTATATTTATAATTAATTAAGTTCAATGGAAAAACATAGAGAAATTAATACAACTTTTATCAAGATTGCAATACAGACATGGAGATTGGATCCAGGCTCCTTATTTCATTTTATTCTTTTATTCTAGGAACAGCCCACAATTCCACAGCATTCCTTAACACTTATCACAAGAATATATCGCAGTTTATGGATCTTAACCAATTACAGGGACTATATAAACAATGCCATCTTTATCAACCCAGACCCAGACCCTATCGCACCGAAAATTCTCGATGATCGATGATCCTTCTGGCACAATTATAGCTTCAACCAGAGGATTTTCTCTCTCGATCGTTGCGACAGCGCACTTCCCGTCTACTCCAAGAAGCTCTGGCCATGAACTCTTACCTGCATGCACACAAGTTAATTTTTTGTCAAAACAAACTATGGACATGACGTTGTCATTTACTGCTTAATTTCAGCGAGAAAGAATATTCATTACCTTGACAAATAGATGCCATTTTTTCTCCTTTTGATCACCGTGTAGTATTGTTTCCTTGTTCTGATTTAGTTTTGTTGAAATTGAGGTGGGCTGTGGGCATATTTATAAGCATTCATAATTGGTGGCCATTGGTTGGTGATCATTGACTTTTATTCTAGCAGCCAGCCAATAAACTAATAATTAAGTTCGAAAGTTGATTGCTTTGGCAGAGACAAGGATAACAAGGATGCAAGTATGTTTTCGTATGAACATATATATTTAGCTAGCTAGCTAGTTGCCCACCGGCCTTTATTTGTTTTAAAAGTCTTCTTATGGAGTTTTTGACGAGAACATTAATTGTTTGAAAGATTTTCTGCTCCGTGTATATCCAAAACCTTACGTGAAAATTCTGTACTATAAATTATAGGATTGCCTTATATGTGCATATATTTACCTTGTATAAAATTATAATTGTGTGTATGGTATACTATGTTTATTATTTTATTCAACCCCACATATATAAATACAAGAGTAGGGTGCTATCTATTGTTACAGCCTCCTATTATACTAAGAAACCTTAATTGTCATCCTGGGAACTGAATTGCATGACATTAATGGGAGACACAATCTCTTAACACTAACACATATATATTGAAAAATAGTCTCTTAACATATAAAAAACATTCTTGTGAAATGCTTCAATGAATTTGTGATTTCGTGTCGTAATTTACATTATTTCTTAATTAGAACGATAACGCCATAGTATATATAGATTTCGATAATTACAACCCAGGCTCTTAAGCTTTTCGTATTTGATTTTTAATAATTACAAATATTAACATATTAAAAACATCTAATGTAGATTTTATATTATCAAAAAATTGAAAAGCAATTATATAATTATAAAAACAATCCAAAAATCTCTTTGTTCAATTACCATGAAAAAGTTCAAACTTTTGTCTAGAATATCTTTACAAGCCATATATTGGAAAAAAAAATGTATAATTATTTACTCATTTGAACTAGTTCAAACTAAATTCGATCCCTTACCACACAACTAATTTCTGTTGAAAATATGTTTATTTCCTGTAGTTTCATGTTTCATAATATCTTTTCAAAATAAAAACCTAGCTAGAGAACATGTTCAAATTAATGAGTTGTTTTCAATTGCCTCGAGAGGAACTTCGACAAAAGCCTAGAGTTTCCTAGACATTACGTTTATCTTCTTCTTCTTCTTCTCTTTTTGTTAATAAGTGGGGGCTTCATTATTCTAAGTACGCTCTTCATCCAGAGACAGGTAACATATATTCTTTCACATTGATATCATGCAATTGGTACAAGTGAAGAATGCAATTATACCATTATTCTAATTTGGGTCAATAACTTCGGATAGAATTTAAAGAAACGAAAATGGCGAACACAGTTGGCATGATCTTGAATTCAGGCACATGTCTTTGATCGTGTGACTGGGCGTCAAATATATTAAAGTTGAACTCTGATATTAGTTTTTCGTCGAAGGAGGCATATGTGAATAATATGCATCAAATAAATCTTTCTAACATATACATTAGTCAAATAAGAAGATTTTCAAACAAATCAAGCTTGCGTGAATGCGAAACTAGATATATATGTTCGTACGCAAACACATGCTACAGTCAACAATGACCAACCAATAGCCACCACACGCTACACTATAAATAACCATCTCGACTTCAACAAAATCATATCTCAAATACAAGGAAACATTACAAGAGAGTTTAAAGAGGGGGGAAAAAATGTCATCTGATACTACATGCCAAGGTACGTAATGAACATTTTCTGTGCTAAAAATATATATAGTGCAAGTACTTAATCTGATATATATGCTTGGTTGTGACACAATTATATAATTTGTGTACATGCAGGTAAGAGTTCATGGCCAGAGCTTCTTGGAGCAGAGGGGAAGGTCGCTGCTGCGACGATTGAGAGAGAAAATCCTCTTGTGGAAGCTATAATTGTGCCGGAAGGATCAATGGTCATTCTGGACTTTCGCTGTGATAGGGTTTGGGTTTGGGTTGATAAAAGGGGCATTGTTTTTCAAGTCCCTGGAATTGGTTAAGATGCAAAAATACTGATGCTTCTAAAGGAAATAAGGAGGTTTAATCTCCATGCATGTGTTGGGTACTAGATAAAAGTTGCTATTAATTCTCGTCCGTTTACTATATCATCAATAAAGTTATACTACGTGATTTTAATGCTCCTCCCTCCCTCCCTCTCTCTCTCTCTCTATATATATATATATTCTGGGCATGGAGTTCCACTTTTTGTTCTTCTGGTTCGAGTATATATAGAGTTCCTTTATGTAGTTAAGAATTATTTGTGATATATGGGCTCCCTGGTCTTGATGTTTCTTTCAACTGTTGTATGTTTGGTTCCTGCAGATTTGTATTCTGTTTGCTTTGCTTTTCTTTGGTGCTTTAAAGATATATAATCTTGCTCATAAAAAAAAAAACTAAATTAAACTATTACGGATGAAAATCCAAATTCTTTAAAAAAAAAACCGAACACTTAGCTTAAATTGAAGCACCTATTTGATTGCTGTTTAATAACTACTACAGAGAGGAGTTAGCTGGCAGAGTCCCCTCTTTGTTTATCTCTCTGAGTTTCTACTGCTAACTAGCATTTTCGCTATTCAATCATAGAATTGAATCCGATGAGGCTGAAAAGGCCCTATATCATTAGTAAGCTAGTGCCCTGCAATCTTAAAGCTAATGTCCCTCCATCCTCTTCCCTGTTTTCTCCCCTCGCAAGGTAGTTCAAGCAATCTCCGAACCAGCTCCCTAGATGGAACAAATCTTCCTAAGCCTAAATGTGCCATGAAAGGAAAGAAATTCCCGAAGTCTTGTCCAGATCCTCAACTTTATATGTTAGTTTTATTTATTCATTCCATGTGACATATATTTAATGATTCAACTTGGGTTTTTCTCTATTTATCGTGTCTTAATGACTCCGTAGTTACACTGAATTAGATAATTTAGTCGAGAATTCAATCCAAAAGACTTCAATCTTGTACTCAATTTTATATATTAAATTTATTTTTTTATCCATTCCATATGATATATGTTTCAGTTATTAAACTGAAAGTATTTTGTTTTTTTTTTATTTTTATTTTTACCGTCAAAGATATAATTTCATTGATGTAAAAAGACAGAGAGGCCGGCTTCTTTCTTAGATCATGATCAATTTAAACCAATTTATACTGGTATTTTATACGAATAGAGAATAAAAATGGCTTTAATTTAATGCCATCCACAGAGAGATGCCTTAAAGCATCCAAAAACAATTTATAAAAAAAATTGAAATTCAATGTCAGATGCGGAGAAAATAAGTTCTTCATCATTGAAAAACTATATTGATAGAGATTGAACATGTGTTTTTACTCCAAAAATCCACCACTATTTCTGTTAATTATAAAGTTCGGGTTTGAATTGGTAAAAATATCATGGTTTACGGTGTTTGTTTTTCTTGTTAAAGAATCAATTTAACTTAAAAGGTTAAACTGTTAGGTAAGGTATAATATATGATTTATATTATTTTCTAACACACTTTCTTAAGTAAAAGCCTTTCAGACTTGAAATTTACATAGATCCACACTATTTTATACTTAATTTTTATAAAATAAATAGGGTTGATGAGATTCGAACTCGTAACCACTTGATGATCAAGACTCTGATACTAAGTCAAGAAACTAATTCAACCAAAAAATCTATGTTGTTATGTAAAATTTTAAAATTTATTTTATATTATTCTTTAATATTTTTTTATAACCTGGTATAGGATGAAAAAAAAAAAAAACATCATGTGCTTCTTAATTATAATTGTTAAGGAATTAATGGATGTTATAGCGTTATGGATTGTCATGAACGAAAAAGAACCAAGGAGCTCTAATTTCCATTCCGGAGATTTCCTCATTTACAATAAACTTATTTAAAAAAAAAACTTTAAGGTAACCATAAAAAAACTCAATATATTTATGTGTGAAATATTTTCACAAATTCTTATCCACGGACCAGCAAAACTTCTTTCCTATGCTTCATAATTTTACTGTATTATGGGCTCTCTCTATCTGTGTGTGTGTTTTTTTTTTACGGCCTTTGAGAAAAGGATAGGTTATTTTCCATTCCATAAAGAGAAAACACAACTACATGGGTAAATCAAGTCCATGTACTAGAAAATGAGGCAATCAAGAAGCCTTTTAAACAATTCCTACTGGTGCTTGTGAGATCAACAACAATAACGAATCCAAGATCCATTAATGCGCGTAGTATAGCACAGTATATGAAAAATGTCTCTTTCTTTTATTTTCCAAACTAACAAAAAAAATTAAAAGATATCATTAAATTAGCAGCATGCAAGGGATTCACTGTGAATTCAAGCACTATAATGATAATTTTGATGAATCTTAACAATTACTTTTGTATTAGGGCATAATCATGTTTTTCATGGGATTCAAATGTTATTTGAGAATTGATTGGGGGTAAAGTTATTGTTATGTGTATTTTATGTACGGTGAAAATATTGTATTTATTAGAGAATAATATAAATCATATCTTAGGACCTCACCAAACAGTTTAAGCTATTGAGTTGAGATAGTTCTTTGATATGATATCAGAGCTTTGATGACCAAGCGTTCACGAGTTCAAATCTCATCATCTCCATAGTTTAAGCTTTTAGATTGAATTGATTCTTTTGACATGGTGTCAGAGCCTTGATGACCAAGCAGTCACGAGTTCGAATCTCACCATCCTCATTTATTTGATTAAGATTAAGCATAAAGTAGTGTAGACCTGTGCAAGTTTCAAGCACAAAGGGCTTTCACTTGAAGGGGTGTGTTAGAGAATATTATAAATCAAATATTGAGACCTCACCTAACAGTTTAAACTATTGGGCTGAGATGGTTCTTTGACATGGTATCAGAGCCTTGATGACCAAGCGGTCACGAGTTCGAATCTCATCATCCCTATTTATTTGATAAAAAAAATATTAAGCACAAGGTAGTATGAGCATGTGCAAGTTTCAAGCTCAAAGAGCTTTCACTTGAGGGGGTGTGTTAGAGAATAATATAAATCATATCTTGCGATCTTACCTAACAGTTTAAGCTATTGGGTTGAGATGGTTTTCTGACAATATTGCTCTTGGGAGATCAAAGAATTGGCCTCCGGTCCAGGAGCTTTTGCATCTTCGCAGGTTTATTTGGAAAGTTAAATATCATTTGTGCCCTTCAAACTTAAAAAAATATTAACCTTTGAAGGTGGGGCTGTTACGTCTTCGCACATTTTATGTATAATAAAATTTCATGTTTGCTCTTTGACTTCAAAAAATTAAAGGATGCCTTGGGAGGGTATTTTTATATTTGCAGGAAGCTTTTTTCATAATATTTGTATGCTCTTAGGATTACAAATATAAAATTGGTAAAATAGGCCTACTCATGCCACATATGTCTTTATTATAAAATTAATAAATCGATAAAATAGGCCTACTCATGCCACAGATGCATAAGCGCGTCATCTCCCCCTACATCATTCTAGTGGCGCGTGAGGGCACATATGGTGACCAAAAAAGATCGATCGCCTACTCACTCGACGCGGAAGGTGGTGACACATTTTTTATGGTGGCGCGTTTTGTCATTTAAGAGGCAGTTCGGCGATGATTGATCTTTTTCCTCCTCACTTTCTTTTCTCTCTCCTAAGCCTCAGATACATGCAGAGCTTTGATAAATTTAATTGTGTCCTCCAGTTTGTATTTGTTTTGGATTTAGTCCTCATTATTTTGATTTCTATTTTTTTTTATAGATTTGATGCTTCTTTAAGTTTGTTTTATTTTTAATTTTGTCCCTAATCATTTAATCTCATTTGATTATTTTTATCCAATCTGATCCTCATTCTTTTGATTGCTATTTTTATTATTATTTTTTTCATTATTATTTTTTTTGATTTTGTTCTTGGGAGTTTGATTTAATTTTATTTGGTTTTCAATTTTGGTCCTCATTTTCTACTACTTTTTTTATCCTTTTCTTCATTTATTTTGTTTTTCAATTTAGTCCCTTATTAGTTTCTTTTAATTATTTTTGTGCATTGTTTAGTCCTCATTGTTTTAATTTTTGTTATTTTTAAATTTTAATTTTTTTATGATTTGAAATTTTTCTGTGGTTTTTTCATATCTGTCTTTTATAAGGTAATCTCAAACTCATAACTCGGTCCACCAGTTTTTATGATGAACTCGATCAGTTTAAGTTCGATCTTTTTAGGGTCTTTTTTAATTTTTTTTTTAATTTTCATTATTTGACATTGAATTATTGGGTCTTGAATTTCTTGATTGGCTATGCTTTCTTTTTTGTTGGGTTATTCTTGCCTCATATCTTTGAGTTAACTTGATTTTAATAAAAAAAAAAATTATCCTTTACCATTTAATTATTGACCCTTGAGTGTGTTTTATTCAATATTATTTAAAAACAAATACACATGTCAGCGCGTGATGGGTTATCCCGAGTGCGAGGTGGTAAAGTTAACCCGAGTTAGCTTGCATTTTCTTACTAAGTTTTTTATTTAACTTTGGTATTTTTTGATAAGTGCTTCTTTTGGAAGTCTTATTTTTTTTCCTTGATTTTTTATGAGTTTGTTTTTTAAAATTTAATTGTTTTGTATGGAATAATTTGTCATTGGGCTTTGCTATTTTTTCACTTTTCTTTTTGTTTGGTTATTACGATGGTTGGTTGGTAAAGTTAACCTAAGTTAGCTCGGGTTTTTTTTTAGGTTTTTTTGTGTTGAACTTGGTTTTTTTATTTTTGCTAGGTGCTTCTCTTAAAAAAAATTTTATATCGATCTCATATCGCGGGTTATAAGTTTATCAAGTTAGGCTGAGATGACTCGGGTTTGCTTATTCGACACTATATTTTTTGAATTTTTTGAATTTTGATATTAATTAGTTTAATTAATAGATCTTGAATTTTATGATTTTTTTTATTTTTTTATGTGGGTTATTTTAATTTTATATTATAAATCATGTTTTAATAAATTTAACCCAGTTTATATCAAATGATATGATTGAAGAATTAAATTTTTGCATTAAAAATAAATAAATTAAACAGCCGACATCGTAGCAGTAGACACCTATCTTTTCAGAAACATGTTTTCTACAAATATATCCTTTATGCTCATCTTTTTGTATACAGCGAATCATTACATCGGCCTTTGCTATGTATGGTTCCGTCTAATGTTGGATTCAATGACCGCATATTTTGCTTTAAGGATATTCCTTTCTTTTTATTTACCAAATGATTCATAATTTATAATTGAGATACACATTGACTCGGATATATATATATAATTAAGAACTCACATAGCTCAATTAACAAGAAATTATTAAATATATATAGAGTCTTTTAGACGTGGGATTTATCTTAATTTCTTTTCATAAATTTCACATTTATATATATAAAAAAACACAACTTCAAGTGTACTAAATAATTTCTTCACTGGCTACAATATTCTGGTCGTGAGAAATTAAAAACTATGAAAACATGGATTGGGTACATTAAACTACTTTTTGTTCAACTACAGTTTTAATCAAACATATATAAATACTAAACTAATCTCAACTAAAAATACTTTTTATAAAATAATTTTTTTAAAATTATAACCACAACAACTAAAACAAAAATAAATTTTCTGAAGTAGTGAATTAATGGCCTTACAAAAACCACGTAAGATCGATCTCTATGAGTCAGTCTCGAGGTGTAGACTTGAAGAATTTCCCTTCCAGAATATGAATTAGGGAGTACAAACTAAAATTTGTTTTCTTTAATGCTGACAAAATCAAGACTTTATTCCAGTACTGTTATTATTTGATGTGGTGTCGTTTAGCCCTGCGATTTAAGGATTCTTTCGGCCTGCCAATAAATTCTTTATGAATACTGAAAGTGATATATCATGAAGTCTAAATTAAGAACACTGAAAGTGATATATGAAGTGATTGGTTGAACAACATCAAATCAAGGCATCAACTCCTTCAATCCTAATGCTTCTTTCTCTGATCTACATGTGTTGCCCTTTTTTTTGCTTTTTCTGTTTTCCTCTTTATTTTATCTTTCTTATCTCTTGTTTTTAGTGATCTTATGACGACCTAAAAAAAACTCGGGCGGCCTAAATGAAATAAAGCAAAAACAAAAGCGGATAGCACTTTTCACCCTCTTTTAACACAAAGCAACGCTAAAGAATATTTTCAAAGTCTTACAAAAATATTTATATAAATACGCCATGCTAGTAGTGATAAGGGATGTAATACAGCACGTAACTCTCCATGATTGTAGGAGATAATGTAGCTAGATAAACTTACGTTATTCAGTTATTGTTTCCTACTGTAACTATACCTGCACAGTTCCTATAAATACAAACCTCTCCCAGCACAGTTTTCTGTGGCTTTACAATTACTTTCATGGTATCAGAGCAGTATAGGATTAACATCCACCGATCCAATGGCTTCAACTGCTCTCAATTCTTCCCTTTCTCTTCAAACAATGTTTCATATGATCACCATTAAACTTTCTTCTACCAACTATCTTCTCTGGCGAAATCAAATTCTGCCACTCCTAAACTCCCAAAATTTACTTGGCTATATAGATGGATCCCTGCATGAGCCCCCAGAATCCATCCTCTCTGAATCAATCAGTATTCCCAACCCCAAACATACCATCTGGAAATCAGAAGACCAGCACCTGCTTATACTCCTTCTTTCATCCCTGACCGAGGAAGCCATGGCTGAAGTTCTTGGTCTTTCCACTTCTCATGCAGTATGGACTGCACTTGAATCATCCTTTAGTCATAGATCCAAAATTCATGAAATTCGTCTTAAAGATGAACTGCAACACCTAAAACGAGGATCTCGCAGTGTTACTGAGTACTCTCGTTCCTTTAAAGCACTTTGTGATCAACTTGCTGCCATGGGCTCTCCTGCTGATGACAGATAAAATTCACTGGTTTCTTCGTGGCCTAGGCTCTGAGTTTGCGAACTTCTCAACCATCCAACTATCCATTTCTCCTCTACCTTCCTTCCGTGATCTTGTCTCAAAGGCTGAAAGTTCTGAAATTTTTCAAAAGTCACTTGAAACACCTGTTCTCCCATCTGCTGCCTTTGCTGTCACTAAAGGCCACTTCAATCAGCAACGCAATGGAGGTTTTCGTAAGTTTCGTGGCAGAGGAGGAGGATCCTTCTATCCTGGACATGGCAAGGGACGTGGAAACTCTTATTCACCACGTTGTCAGATCTGTCGCACTGTTGGTCATACAGCTGCAAATTGTCCTGATCGCTATGCAAAGTCTGCTAACTTTGCCAATGTTGCTGAAACTGCTTATTCCTGCTCTTCACCTCACATTGCAGCCGATTGGTATACTGATACTGGAGCTGCTGCACATATGACTCCAGACTCCTCTCAACTGGACAAGGTTGAACCATATAATGGTAAGGATTGTGTAATAGTAGGTAATGGAGCTTTTTGCCGATTACTCATGTTGGTACTCTTTCCCCTACCCCAAATATTAATCTTTCGGATGTTTTAGTTGTTCCCCAGCTCACCAAAAATTTGTCATCCATTAGCAAATTAACTTCTGATTATCCCTTATCTATTACATTCATTGACACATCGTTTCTCATACAGAATCGCAATACAGGAAAGGTGGTGGCAACCGGTCGTCGTCATAAAGATGGTCTCTATATACTAGAACATAGTCAATCTGCATTTATTTCTTCCCTTAAAAATAATTCTCTGCGTGCCTCTTACGATGTCTGGCATGCACGTTTAGGTCATGTTTCACATTCTATTATTTCCTTATTAAATAAAAAAGGTTATCTTTCTGTTACTTCCCTGCTACCTTCTCCCAAACTGTGTGTTGCTTGTCAAAATGCTAAAAGTCACAGACTACCTTTTAATGTCAATGATCAACGTGCCTCTCATGTTTTAAATCTCATTCATTGCGATATATGGGGCCCTGCTCCTGTTACATCTTCATCAAATTTTCGTTATTACATTATATTTGTTGATGATCACTCGCGATTCACCTGGTTTTATCCCATGACATTAAAATCTCAAGCTTTTATGATTTTTAAGCAATTTCAAACTCTTGTTGAGGTTCAGTTCTCCTGCAAAATCAAAACATTCCAAAGCGATGGGGGATCTGAATTTACAAGCAATCAATTCCAATCTCATCTCCATACTTCTGGCATTCGTCACCAAATGTCTTGTCCATACACTCCTTCCCAAAATGGTCGTGCTGAACGTAAACATCGTCACATCACTGAAACTGGTCTAGCATTGTTATTCCATTCTCAGGTTCCTTTATCACATTGGGTTGATACATTCAGTACTGCTGTCTTTACCATCAATCGGTTGCCCTCACCTATCCTTGACAGTCTTTCTCCCTATGAGACTTTATTTGGTAAGCCACCTGTGTATGCTGAATTCCATCCTTTTGGTTGTCGTGTGTTTCCTTGCTTACGAGATTACGTACCTCATAAATTTGCTCCACGTAGCACTGCTTGTATTTTTCTTGGATATAGCATGTCTCACAGAGGATTTAGATGTCTTGATCCTTCTACACAACGCATTTACATCACCCGTCATGCACGATTTGATGAGCTTAATTTTCCATTTACTAATACATCCTCTTCATGTGATCCCACGTCCCTCATTACTTCCTCTTTTAATGAACTTGTTGTCACAGCTATTCCAACTGCAAAACGGCAAAATTCTCCATCATCTTCTATTGCACCTTCTATATCATCTTGTGTTCCTTGTACCACTGATCTTGCCGATGATTTTGTGCAGCATTTATCCTCTGAACCCACTGCCACAGGTGTCTCTCTAGACGAAACAGTTGCTTCCCCTGCTGTAACAGAAGCCACTTCCGTTGCCCCTCTAACATCACACCAGTCTGCACTTCCCTCTAGAGCTTCTACTAATCTTCATCCGATGATCACTAGAGCTAAGGCTGGTGTCTTCAAGCCCAAACATCCTTCATATGTTACAACCTTGATGCCTTCATCATTGGTCCATGCTTTGATTACTACACAGGAACCACACAGTTTTTCCTCTGCCTCTAAACACCCCGGTTGGGTTGCTGCTATGAATGAAGAACTGGATGCCCTTTCCTCTAATGACACATGGGACTTGGTTCCTCGTCCACTTCACACAAACATTGTTGGTTCAAAGTGGATTTTCCGTGTCAAATATCTAGCTGACGGCACTGTTGATCGTCTCAAAGCACGCCTTGTTGCCAAAGGTTATTCCCAACTTCCAGGTTTGGATTTTCATGACACCTTCAGCCCTGTCGTTAAGGCCTCTACTGTGCGCCTTGTACTCTCCCTTGCAGTCTCTTCTCACTGGCCTCTCCACCAGCTAGATGTCAAAAACGCATTCCTAAATGGTTTGCTGAATGAAACTGTCTATATGGAGCAGCCCCAAGGCTATGCTGATCCACGATTTCCTCATCATGTCTGTAAGTTAAAACGGGCACTATATGGCTTGAAGCAAGCCCCTCGGGCTTGGTTTTATCGGTTCAGCACTTTTCTGCTTCAAATTGGTTTCAAATGCAGCACTGCAGACCCCTCTCTTTTTGTCTATGCTCGCTCCAACATCCTGCTTTACCTCCTGCTCTACGTTGATGACATTGTAGTTACTGGCAACAATATCCCCTTCCTCCAGCATTTCATTCAACAACTTCATCGTGAGTTTGCCACGAAGGACTTAGGCATATTGAATTATTTCCTGGGCTTGGAGGTTTCCTCCTCTGAAAACGGGCTCTTCTTGAGTCAAACAAAATATGCAAATGATATTCTAGCCCGTGCACAGCTTCTAGAATGCAAGCCAATGCCAACTCCCATGGTTGTCTCACAACAATTGTCCAGCACTGGTGATGCCTTCCATGATCCCACGTTGTTTCGTTCCATGGTGGGTGCTCTGCAATATTTAACTATCACTCGTCCTGATCTAACGTATGCTGTCAATTATGTAAGCCAGCATATGCAATCTCCTACAGTGCCTCACTTTCAAGCCCTCAAACGCATCCTTCGGTATGTTAAAGGCACTCTTCACTATGGTCTCTCCTTCTCTCCTTCATCATCAACTGGTCTTACTGCCTACTCTGACGCTGATTGGGCCGGTTGCCCTGACACTCGTCGCTCCACCTCCGGCTATGCAATCTTTCTAGGTGACAATCTCATATCATGGAGTGCTAAGAAACAACCCACTGTTTCTCGTTCAAGTTGTGAATCAGAATATCGTGCCTTGGCTCACACTGCTTCTGAAGTTGTCTGGCTAACTCATCTGCTCCGTGATCTCAATGTTCCCTTATCACACCAGCCATTACTACTCTGTGATAACAAAAGTGCATTGTTTCTTACTCTCAATCCAGTCTCACACAAAAGGTCGAAACACATCGCACTTGACTATCACTTCATTCGTGAGCTAGCAGCATCAGGGACCATTCAGCCTAAATTTGTGCCATCCAACATGCAAATTGCTGACATTTTTACAAAGAGTCTGTCTCAGCCACTGTTCACATTCTTTCGCTCCAAGCTTCGTGTTCGTATTAATCCCACACTCAACTCGCGGGGGGATGATAAGGGATGTAATACAACACGTAACTCTCCATGATTGTAGGAGATAATGTAGCTAGATAGACTTACGTTATTCAGTTATTGTTTCCTACTGTAACTACAGTTCCTATAAATACAAACCTCTCCCAGCACAGTTTTCTGTGGCTTTACAATTACTTTCAAGTAGCACCTCCAACTTGGCCTCTCTGTGAAACGTCCATACCCAGTTCAAATGATGAATATCAACGCAAGGTTAAATCTTCTTAAGATAGCTCATATGATCATCCTAATCATGTTCATATTTTTCAGTTCAAATCCACACCATGCAATCGGGAAGTCTCTGAAAAGTCCTAAACTAGTGTTTGTACTGTCACACATCAAAGGTCCTGTGGCACCTTCTGCTCCCTCGGCGTGCACTTACATTCCTGTAAATAAGGGTGGACATTGTTGAATGCAACTGCGCGCGAGAGCAAGCAACACGTACCTTCAGTGCTGCCCAGCTCTGCTCCTGCAATGAATATTCAGTCTTACGTAGTTCAATACCTGTATGCAGGCTCCAAAACTATTTGTGCTCTTGCCGGCAACTTTCTTTAACTTGCAATACAGATCAAAAGGGAAGTTGTAGATCATGCAAGTAAGTATCTGTAGACTAGAAGTTCATGTAACTCTATCGATAAATCATGGATGGTAACTAAACTGTGTTTAAATGATTTCTTTCTCATTGAAATGAATTCATGTACGTAAGAAATGTTATTATTGCATGAGAAAGAAAGATCCACAAGATCCTCCTCAAATCATGCTCTACCTTTTTATCAAAATCCTGTCCCACGATTCTCCCTTGATAATTATACATCAGCTATAGATGATCAATATGTTGACTTTCTATGTAAATTCTCTTGCTGTAATATTGCTCTGTACATACTATGGATGAGATGTGCACCAGTACCAGAAAACTTCACGGTGGTTTTTCAAACGTTATCAGTTATATATATTCTCATATCGCATGCATAAAGAACTTGAAAAATAATGCAGCTTTTACTAAAAAGAAAAAACTAGAGTTTTTCAAATTTTAAAGTACAGAGGAAAACTTTGATATACTTTGAAAATTCAATAGCTTATAAGATTTTGCTAAGAAACCAACACAAAAACTGATCTATATATATAAAAAACTAACTAGAAAGATGAGTAAAATCCAAAAATAATATTTAAAATAATAAAAAACTCAAAAACAACATCTCATCTTGTGACTAATTTGAGGGCTTTCCCGATCGCGGTAGGCATTGCTAGACTGGCCTCATAAGAAATAGGGTCTGTAAAACAATATTGTTATTAATTAAATATTCTCTCTTGGATCCAATAATTAAATCTAAATTTACGATTGTTTTTATTGAACCGATTGTTTTGTGTTCAGAAACTATTTCTTATCATATTTAACTGGTTCATAATCACTTTCATAAAACATTACATGTAAGGAAAAAACCCATGATTTTAGATCTTCATTTTGCGTTGCATGTAAACGACACCCAAATAAAGACAGGCGGTGCAACGTTGAGAATGGCTTGTTTATTCGACTAGAGATCAAGCACTCCAGTTACAGGTTTCTTTTATGGTCCAATCTCACTAATCACTTTGTCGATGCAAAATCCAGCGGGCGCCATCAATTCTATGTAGCTTCCCCGATCCACTGGCCAAAGATTATATGGTTTAATGGCTTGTATAGATATTATATTGTATTGAACTGTGAACGTCAAGTACCATGAATCTTTTAAAAAATAATATTTCTTGAGCTTTCTCAGATCATGTTCAAAAGAGGAAAGAAAAGAAATCAGATCTGCTGTAAAAAAAGAAACGAAAATTATATTTTTCGTATGTGAAATATGAAAGAGGTTTCAATTCACTGTGCGTGAGAAAAAAAAGAAACAGGAATAGGTTATTAGACAAAAGAGAAGAGACAGGGAGAGGTAGCTGGAGGTTTGGGTATGTTTTAGGGTTTTATAGCACGGCCCGTGCACAAAGTTAGTGGGCCGGAACTCAACCCGGATTGATGCTATTATGGGCCGACCATGGGACCTAAAATCCCTGACCAAGCCTTAATTTGGTCCTTAACGGGCCAGTCTAGTAGTACGGCCCATGCACAGGCTTACCCAACCATGCCACCAAGATGCTGAATCTTTTGTCTTAAAAGGCCCCTCTCTCTACATATAAGTCCATGCATGAGGCTAAGTGTTCGACTCTCAGGTTTAGCATGTTTTATTCGCTTTTCAAGCAGTGGACATGACAACACGGCGTGCGTGTGGGCGTGTGAACCAAAAGCTAGGAAAGATAGAGATTCATGGATAGTTTATTAATACTTATTTTTTAAAGTATATTTTATTTAAAAAAATATTTTTTTCACTCCTCATATTTCACTTTTTTTATTGTTTCTAAAGAAAAAAAAAAGTAACTCTTAGTTATATAATAAATTAAAACATATCAACATTTTACTATTATTAAGTTATTCATCTCCTCATATTTTATTGTTTATAACTACTCTTTTCCTTCAAGTTCTCTAATTTTTATTTCACTTTCATGATTGAGTTTTGTTTTTTTTTTTAAATAGCTCTTAGGTTTTTTTTTAATTAAAGAAATAGAATAAGATTCTCTTTAAATGAATTTGTTAAAATAATATTATAATAATTATCCAAGTTTATAGTTTTTTTTAGTAATATTAACAATTACTTTGTGAAATATTATACATTAACCTAATGTGCTGACTTTTTAATAAAGTTGCTTATTGATATTCAATAAAAATAAAATTTCTATTTTGTTATAATTTTTTATATATATTTTTTTTCATATTTATTATTCTTATATTTTTCATATAAATGCATGAAAATAATTGATTCATGTTTTTTTTTTTGACATTAGCTCTTACAATCATAAGAGGTTCTTATTTAAAAAAAACAATACTTTTGATAAAAAAAAGTAATAAATAAATAAGAAAAGATAATCGTAATTAAAAGACAAATATTTTCTCTTTTACTTAAATCATTAGAGTTTTTATGAATTTTTTTTAATTTCCATTAGTTTTTATTCAATAAATCATAGTACCAAAAAAATGATATGTTATTGTAAAAAAAAAAAGAAGCTTACATGAATAAAAAAAGATAATCTTAACTCAAAGAATACATTTTTTCCTCCAAGGTTTTAATCGTTATTTTTTTTATAAACTATCTTTTAATTATTATATAATTAAATAAAAATAAATTTTGAAAAATGTTCCCGCGGTGGATTCTAGAACTTGTGATACTATTAAAGACGCGGCTTTTAAGTTGGCAGAGAGAGAATATATTTTAGTCAGAGGTTTTGAGGCGTGTTTTGATCATTTTGGAGTCGCTAATTTGCGCGATCAAAGTCAATCACCGTTTAGCACAAGGTACAAGATGACCCTATTTTCCACCTTTTGGACCCGGACCCGGACTCGTCTCCCGGATCTCTTGGCATTAATTCAAGCAACCCCCTGTTCTCTTGAGCATGAGCAATCATCTGTCTATATTGTTTTAATATTAATTTATATTAATAAAAATTAAATATTTATTTATATAAATTTAAAGTATAGTCAGATTATCACATTAACATGACTTATTTTAAAAAAACTAATAAATTCATCAAAACTCAACTTAATTACAAAACACAATATTGACTTTGAATTACCAGGGTTGTTTCTTGCATTTTCCACATAAAATAATTTATTGTTTAATAAAATGATTAACCTTGTAATTAAGTTTGAGATAAAATTAAAAGTACCATCTACTCATTTCTATGGTTAAGATTTTATTAGAATCTAATCTTCAATATAAACTAAACTGTTTAACATGAAATATTAACATGTTTTAAATTAATTATGGATAAATAAGAAATTCATTTTAAAGTTAAAATTAAACCAAAATGAGACCAAACTTTCATAGAAGAGAAGTAGTAAGTAAAGTGAATTATAATAATAATAATAATAGAAAACTAAACGATCTATATTTTATCACTGGTCAAATAATTTCTATATTTTATCACTGGTCAAATAATTTCTATCCACACTAATTAATCACAACAAGAAAAATCACAAGTCATGATGATTTCCATGGGCATGCATCTTCGTGGCTTTGTTAGTTTACAAGTCTAATCATACTATAATTAATCCTTTGAATTGAAAATGGTTAATTTTTAATCGACTTGTTGGTTTACAAGTAGTCTAGACGTCGCACTATCATCATATCTTATAGAAACCGTCAATTACTTGTCTCATACATTATTAACCTGCTTTCATGGACTGGAAAAACTCCGTGTGGTTCATATTTTAGAATTTAGACCATATTATATTTCAAACTTTTCAGCCCATGGTCAAGTCAACTATGAGAATCCATGCATTTTCCGCACATCTTAGTTAACCAATTGATGGGACAAGCGGAAGTCCTCCCTCGTACGTAAGACATGGATATGTCACATGTCTATATATACGTGTAAGAAATATCAATTCTCTACTCATTCGTTCTTTTTCCAGTCCCCGATTTGTGTTTCTCATACTCATAACCAGAATACTGCAACAGAGTCCTCAAATACCTTCAAAAAAAAAAAATGGCCATTAACAGAAAAAGTCACGCCACAATCTTTTTCACAATATTGTTCGCCATTTTGGTCACCCTAAGCACAATACAATCTGGTGCAGCCACGAGGCCCATGCATGGAGAGCAATGGCTGAAAAAACATTTTCCACGTATTGAGTCCCTCCAACGGGGCCCGGTGACACCATCTGCAGGGTCCCCTTGCACGCACAACACAGTCGGAAGTGGCCACTGCACGATGAATGAAATGAACTTCGTTGGCCGTGCCAATCATCAACCACCACCTCCATTTCCTAGCTCAGTTATTGATCATTCCAAGGCCTCTAACTAGTCCCCGATCATAATAATAATAAGAGTGCAACCTGCGGGATATGACAGTACGGAGGGTTAATTACTCTTGCCCTAAACAAACAGAAAGTGCGGCTGGGACATTGTGTTCGTGCGTACCTAGCTAGAATATTATTAATCCTATTTTTTGTTCTTTTCATATGCCAAGTTCTCCTTCTTTTTCTTGCATATATCGAATCTATCAATAACAACATGTAAGAAGCGATCAGAGTTCTTCTTCTTCTTGTTGTTTTTTTTTCCTCGGTGAATTTACTCCTAGCTGTTAATCTTCAATAAATGTCGAGGTGCGCGCATGGTTATTATTCGGTGCAAGATTTCTTGAATTCTCTGAGCTTTCGAATACATAAGAGGACACTTCATTCTATATATATACTGCTTGGTATTGCAAGAATAATCGATCGATCTTTTTTTATTTGGTTAATATTCAACATAGGTATTTATATTAAAATTCCAGATGAAACTATATATATATAACGAGGACGAATATTTCATGTTGTTGGATTTATTAATATACGCTCTACACGCACGCGTCTTATAACATTATCATATAATATTCTACTAAATGAGCACTAATAAAGTCGGATTATACAAGTGTCAGTGATTAATCCCAGAAGTATATGCATATAAAGAATATAAAATGACAGCTAATTAAGTTATAATGATAATATCTGAAGGCTAGGATAATTTTATTTTTTTTCCTTGTAGGAGCCACATATATAAAATATGTATATAATATTAGAAAATGTTTTTTTTTCCACGCCGGGCCATCGTTGTTTCATAGTTATCAGATCCAATCCAAAGTTAACTCAGTTAAGGAGCCGAGTCTTAGGTTACATGGATTGATCCAGGTCAATCTGGAAAAATTAAAAAAAATATTTAAAATTTCAATATTTCATATGAAAAAATTAAAAAATAATTCATGTGAATATAGACTATATATGTATAAATAATAAAGTTTAAAAGATTATTTCAAAAGGTTTTTTTATCCCACATTGAAAAGATATTATGTTAATATGTTATCATTTTAAGTTAAAGTATTTAAATCAAAAGGATTTTTTTATCTCACATTAAAAAAATATAACTTTTTTCTTGTGAACATAGAGTATACATACTAAAAGACTTCAAATACCACATTGAAAAAATAATTTTTTTTCTTGTGAATATAGAGTATATATATTAAAGGGTTTCAAATCCCACATTGAAAAAATAAAACATTCTTCTAGTATTTATATAGTGAACTTTGAAAATGATTAATAACCAACTAAAAAATATATATAAAAAAGGGATTTCTATCTAGAAGAAAAAACATATTTAAAAAAAAAACAGATCAACCAGGTTTTTGTTTATCCTAATCTTTTGTCTTACTCGAACTAATCCAACGTCAAATTAACTAGATCCTGAGTCAATCTACCATATTAATTTGAGTATCAATGTGAGTAGTTCGAGTTTAATAA
Source organism: Populus trichocarpa (assembly GCF_000002775.5). Lineage (NCBI taxonomy): Eukaryota > Viridiplantae > Streptophyta > Magnoliopsida > Malpighiales > Salicaceae > Populus > Populus trichocarpa. Next base: position 10,303,124 of record NC_037294.2, on the reverse strand, counting down.
CTGTGATTAAATCGGTTAAGTTACCTGACGAGGGTGCAAAGTGGGATGCTATATATGACCAGAGAGATTGTTCTCTACTGGGTCTCAGGGGACAGCGTACAGAGTATGATAGCTATGCTGTCTGATATGTCAACCATTATGCTGGTCGGTCAAGCGTCTCAAGCCCCAGATTACACCACTCCAATTAGTCTAATTTTTGAAATTAATAGCCACCGACTTATAGTTTACCTAATTAAGCTAGTAAAAAACATTAGGCTGTTCAAAGTTCCACGTTTTACTTGAGGAATTGAATATCTGGCGGTCTATTTGGTACATGTTTGTTTCGGTTTTGGACCTGTAGGTTTGTAGCTATATACTACCAAAATTTTTAAGAAGATATATTTTTTTAATATTAAAATAATATATTAAATTAACTTAGGTTAATTTAAATTAACAAATTAAATTCACGATTCAAGTTATGAGATTATAATAACCTCATAAAAAATAAATCAAAATAAAATATAAAGATTAATTCTCAGTAAACCCAATATTAAAAGATAAAATTAAAAAAAAAATCAACTAAAAAAAACTTAAAAAACAACTTGAGTTAATCTCTTAAACTCATAACTTAGTTTATAAGATCGAAATAACCTTATGAAATTAAATCGAAACAAATTATTAATTTCAATCTCTAATTAACCCAATGTTAAAGGATAAGATTAAAAAATAATTAATTAAAAAAACATTAAAAATGACCCGAGTCAATCTGTCAAACTCATGTTCCAGGTCATCAGATCGAGATAACCTCATGATAAGAAAAAAATAACTTGATTTAATTCGAGTTAACCTGCCAAATCTACGATTTTGGTTATGAGACCGAGATAATCTTATAGAGAACAAATCAAAAAAAATTATAAAACTTAATTTTCAATCGCCCCTATTGGATCCAATATTAAACAGTAAAATTTATAAAAAGTTTAATGAAAAAAATGACACAAAAACTAATCCAAGTTAACCCAGGTTATCTCATTAAACACTATTTTTAGGTCATGAGATCGAAATAACCTAATAAAAAGCAAACCAAAACAAATCATAAAGTTTAATTCATAATTAAATACAATATTAAATGATGAAATTGAGAAAAAAAAAGTCAATTAAAAAAACCAGTCAATTGGGTTAACCCGTCAAACCCGCAACTTGAATTATAAGACGGAGACAACCTAATAAAAAACTAATTTAATGTTGAAGAACCTATGACTTGGATTCTAAGACCGAAATAACCTTTTAAAAAAAAATTAAAAAATAACCTGGTTAGAATCTTTTTAAAATTGATAATTTTTCCTATAAAGAAATCATAGCTATTGATTTCAGAAATTCTAGTCTAGATTCGTTAATATGATATATGATGTTACCCTTAAATTAGAGCATACAAATCCAACTAGAAGAACCGCAACCATAAGATATCTATAGGAAAGGTAAAAAAATACGGAGCACCATGACAATCAAGACACATCTTTAATTATTATTTTTTTTTCATTTTTATGCTTATTTCAACGAATAACAAGCACACACTCAACTTTCTTTTTGATACCAGCCATAAGTTTTTTTATAGGTATTTCTATAAAAAAACGAGAATGAAAACCTTATTTTGATTGCAATATAGCCTGATATTTTCCTTCCAATATAGCCTGATATTTCCTTCCATTATTTTGAATGAAAACCTAAATTGATGCCCTTAATCTTTATCTGCATTTTTTTAAAAAAAATACTATTTTACCTTGTCCTTTTAGTAGTAGTTATTACAGTAATTTATCATGAAATTAAAAATAGGAAGTAAGTTGTTACTATTTGAAACAACGAAAAAAAGCTAAATAAATAGTTATTGATTGAAAATAGGTAGTTAAAAAATTAAATAAGTATGAAAGCGGGAATTATTTTACTTATGTGATTATATATATATATATATATATATATATATATATATATATATATATATATATATATATATATATATATATAGTGAAATGAATTTATTGCATATGAGATGTCAATCCGTAAACTGATTTGTTCTTGGTGGAATAAGTAGATTTATTCTTATTTAATTCGTTAAAGTAATGGGTCTAAAAGGTATCCGGGTTGGCTATCCATATTCACACACCTCAATTTCTTATTATTTAATTTAATCTATTTTAATTAAGCTTAACATGAATAATGTTACTTAAGTTAAAAAAATATATCCGGGTTGCATGACAAAAGCCCTTTAATTAAGTTGATTTTATGATTATAATCCGTGTGTTTTTCTTATGATTTTACGTGTTAGTTCTTCTGGTTTTTAAAAATCATAATTAAGTTGATTTTTGGACCAAGATTGACTGTTAATTGTTTTTTAAATTTCTAAATTATCCTTTCTGAACTTATTTTTAATTTACTGTAGCGGTGACGTTGAGAATTTTGATTAGAGGTAAATGACATTTTAGGGGGAAAAACAATTAAATTGTCACGTAAAATCAATGGAATTACTAAGTTACAAACAAATATAAAAATTAATTAGGAATCAATATTGGGTTTTTAAATAAAAAAGAATTAATTAATTATTTATTATTTCACTAAGACTACAGGAACCAACTAATAATTTACTCTAAAATTGAAACTAATAGAAGCTTGGTTGCTAGCTAGCTCTCCACGCATCCCTACTTCTACAAGCAACTTGATATTAATAAAGCCTTCAATACAGAGTCACCACACCAGATATTCAAGCACCTTGTTTCAATTTATATACTGATCATGATAGCCACACAAAAAATAATTATAGTAAGCATTTTACTGCTATATAATAATAATAACAATAATACATTGTTTTTTCTAAAATTTTGAACTGGCTCTGGTCAAAGACGAGCTTAATTTAAAATATAGCTTATTTTCCTCTCTTTTCCAATTTCCAACCTCAATTTCAATACGTAATTTTTGGTGAATCCAAAGCCATCTTTTGAGTCAGTATCCGCTAGAGGAACTTCAAAGAAGCATCATGGCATGATCCACGGCACACGTTAACTAGTCAAGTCTAAATGGCAGCAAACCTCGGTAATTTGACTGGTCATATGATTGTAAAGTCTCTCTTTCCTCTGTTTTATTGCTTACGTGAAACAGTGACCGAGTTACATGATTCATGGGGAGATCTTCATATGTTCTGGTGAGTTGGTTTCGTGTTTCCGGCAGGGAAGGATGGTCGGCCTCTAAAGTCTAAACCACTGATGATAGAGAAACTGGTCTGTATTCAGAATTTCAGATGACATGGCGCAGATTGATAAAGCCACTCTGCCATAAAGGCTATACATAGTTTCAATATGATAAAGTCAACCCATTTATGGACGAAAAAAACATGATAAAGTTTCAATTAGGATTGCCCAGAGGGATTTATTTTTCAAACATTCACAATTCTCTCTTTACAAAAAATAAAAATATGTGTGTATTTATACAAAATAGTACAAATTGCAGACACGGTTACAAAAATGAAAGAATGGAAGAGGCCATGATGATACGAGTGTTTCAGGACCTGTGATTTGGTCTAGCATCGCTGATCCTCCGAAACAACTTCAACAGGCACAAAGAAACCCTTAGCTTCAAGTTCTGAGTCCAGGGAAATATATAGGAGATCTTCAACTTTGATTAGTAGCCACGCCAAACTGGACATTAAGACGGGGGAAAGCAGCATCACTAGGCAAAGCGTTGCCGGCGTAGTGCATTTCATTTACTTGTGGGCAGCTCGGTCCGTTCCTACCAGGAATGTTGGTGCATCCTGAACCTGCAGAAGGAGGGACAGGGCCTTTCTGAAGAGACTGCAATGAAAGGTCTTTATTCAGCTCTTCAGGTAATATCCTACTAGCTTTGTATAGTTGAACATGTAAAGAAAGCAGCAGAAGTACCGCCAAAATAAGGTTTAGGATCCTCATGATTTCTTGATGACAATTTCAAAACAAGCATGAACAATTTCTTGTAGTGGTGAGGAGTATTTATACTGATAAAGGTTGAAGGGTTCGGTGATTTTTTTATTTGTTGAAAGATTTCGACTGTTGACCGCTAGGTTTTTTTTTAAAAAAAAAAACTATCAAGAAATTGAACAGGTCTAAACAAGAAAAGGAGATTTTCGTGAACTTGAATACCAAGTTTTTTCGTTTTTCCACCTACTTACATGCATAAACATTTGTTTTCTTTTGCTGGATAAGATTTTTCCCGTCAAATTTATCGTGTTGAGTTTTGACCTGTGAGGAAATTTCTTGGAACTGCAGTTGCTCTGACCTTTGAATGCTTGATCACAATGTGCTTGTTTCTATCAATGTTGACATACGTGGCTTCAAATAAGAAATGTTTCAAGTGAAAACATCGTCTGTGACTCTGTGTCATCGAATTAGAGGCCTTTTCTTTATTATCCCAGTGGATTAAGTACTCTCTACAAAGGTAACACATTTCATCCTTGCCGTGTTCTTCATGAACAGTTAGTTCATCACAACCATTATAAAACATGGCTAGCAATTTTGTCTGCCCCTTTCATGCTATGGAGAGACTCCACACTGATGGTTGCAGAAAAAAAATGTCTGCTCCTAAGCAACTGGTAATGGCCTCAAACCCAGATGGAATCAATCTCTACATAACCATAAAAACTTTGATACGTGCGTTCACTTTCAAGAAACCAAACTCAGATCTCAATAATCAGAAGGAACTTAATTCAAGATTGTAGTTTAGAGGAGTCTTGATCCACTGTGGTTTCTCATTGGATAATTGATGTGGTTCAAATTTTAGTCAGTAACGATGGGTTATATTCCATCAGATGCTCATTCAAATATTAATCAAACCCAGAAAACACATCAAAACCTCGTTATAACTAAAAAGCTGGAGGCAGAGAAGGCAGAAACACTCTTTACAAAATGTTTTCTTATGAAAAGATTACAACCTCACTCCAATTCTAAGACCCAATACATTATTACAACGGGCAATCACCCACCAACTTGCAGGCAAGCTCCCTCTGAGAGATTCCTTCAATGTCCATTTGAAGGTCGAAATACTGTGTAGCCATTGACCCCGCATGCCATATTTGAATACTCTGGATTAAAATATGGGGAACTATCACCGTCGGCATTTCTCATGCCCATCAAGGAAATATCAGAGCCAGCCATCTGCCACTGGTTTGAAATCAACCCATCAATATGCCCATTTGCATAAGGCATTGAGCTAGCTTGTGGAATATATTCCCTTGGCGTGTCAAAATGGGTTCCAGAAGAGCTATAGCTTCGCTGAAATCCACCATCATGGTAACTCCTGGTGCGCTCGAACCTGCAAGGGCTATTGGTTGAGGAACCCAAATCACCTGATACACCCAAGTCATTTGGAAAAGAGAACTGCCGATTCAATAGGTGTGGCCCATTGCTACGGAAGACTCTGCTTGCCTCGGCTGCCTTCCCTACAGCATGTTCCTCATCAAGCAAATCATTGATGATATCAAGATGTGGGAACTCATCTGTCAGCCCACTTTGGGTCTGACGCCCAGATGTACAGGCTGGGAACTCACTGGAGTAGTGCACCTGTGATCCACTGCGTACAGGATTGTACAAGTCAATGTTTTGCATACCATTTATCAGGGAAGAAGGGTCACCACTCATGCTTCTACTAGCATCCCTTTGAGAGCTCTCCATCCATTGGCGTCCATCTTGTAAGACATCTCGAGTTACCATACCAAAAGGAAAGCCAGATTGGTGAGTGTTTGGGTCTACCCTATCAGAGTTCAATGGTGGTAAAAACATCGGTGCAGATACCAATGTAGATGGCTGCACGTGCACTGGTGATAGGTTCACTCCTGTACTTGGAGAGCTGGTATGGGTGAAACCAGATGAGCTGGAACCAACAGCATTACCAATAATGGCATTTCGATAGGACTGCGGAACATAACTATGAGTAGCTGGTGAAGGGTCAGGACCCAGCCGGCCAGCTGCACTAACAGAACGAGAAAGTAAAGGAGTTGTTTGGACTACAGATATGGGAGCAGCAGTTGGCCTGGGACCAGGCACCAGAGGAGCACTGGAGGGCCTTGACATGGCAGGCACTTGTTTTAGAGTTGGTTTGTCAGACTGTTTTGCAGTTGGCACATTCTGGATCTCAGGTTTGGGAATACCAGCATTTTGGGGGGAGGTAGCTGAAGTTGCAGCTTTATCAGCCTGCATTGAGCAATTTGAAGATGCTTTCTTAACTTGACTGAGATCCATGGTAGCCGAACTCTTGCTTTCTGACTTCAATTGAACAGTGGATGGGACATTTTTAGGAGGACTTGTCGGAGGGCTTCTGGGAGAAGATGGTACAGCTGCTGTCTTTTCTTTAGGTCTTTCTACCTCAACCAGGTCTTTGTTACTCGTCTGCTTTTGCATAGAAACAACTGCGTCTTCCTATTTCATAGAAAAGAAATGTCCATCAAGACATGCTCAAGTAGAACAGATTAAATGTATCCACAGAAATAAAGCAGCATTCAGAAACAGAAAGCCAAAAGATTTAAGGGATTCAACTCGAATTGAAAAGAACACAAAGGCATAAAATCGCATGGTGGCCAAACCTTCAAGAATTGCCTTTGAACTTGTTGGAATAAAAAGTGATAAAGGGAAAGGAAGAAAGAACAGCCTCATAGCAAAGACAGCCAAAAACTCCTTTGCATTGATTAATTCCTAAAATATTCTATGAACCTAGTAGAAGAAAAATTCATCTTCCCCGAATGAAGAAGAAACAAACCAGGATTAAACAAACACAATAAAAGCAAAATAATAAGATGAAAATGGAAGAAAAAAAATCTAAAAACACTTGCGCTGTAGTCACCACGATGCTAAATAAGACAACAGAGAAGACCCTTCATACCCAAGAAGCTGATGCAACGAAAACATGTAGCCAACCATGCTATTAGGCGTCAAAAAGGAGAAAGCTACAAAAGATAAGCAGCCCGCCAAAATTGGATTTGAACATTTGATGCTTGTTATACAGTTCTATATTGTTTGATGGTTTAAACATTATTGAAAGAGTAGAAATTTGAGATCAAGGCAAAAGATTAGCAACTTCACCTTTCCTGTCTTAATTACATGTTGTTCAAGCTTCACCATCCTATCCTGCAAATCATGAACAACAGCCTCAAGCTCGCAATCAGCAGCCTTGCTACTTCTTGTGACATCGCTATGATCACCAGTATCTGATGCAGGCTCAGGAGGCTGATTATCCATTTCAGCTGTCCAACTCGCATCATGTGCCATCTTACCTCGCTGATTCTTCCCTCTGCAGATATGAAATGCAAAATGAATGCCACATAATCAAGTCCTGCAGTGGAAAAAGCACGCGTAGGCCACATGTTTACCACATACCTGCTAGGCAATTTTTCAAATTGATAGTTCAAGTACGAGTTTCCCTTATATGGGTCATTCATTACTACTGAAGGGACTGAATCAGTAGAGCATGTTGAGGAACTATCATCCATTGCATATGTGCTCCTTTTATCACTTGTCCCGTTTGGCACAGATGACAAGCCACTAACTCCACTGCTACTGACTTCGGTGGGAGGATGAACTTCTGAGCTGTCAGTATCCCAATTGACCGGGCTTGCATCTCTGTCTTCTGAATCATGCTGGAGCACTTCAGCAACACCATCCACTGAATCAGACACATCAGAGACATCTTCCAGAACCTCAGGCTTTTCCATCACAGGCCGCACCTCCTCAACAGCAAACTCCTTATTCTCATTACTAAGATTTGACTCTTGGTACTTGTCTACCACAGCAACACCAGACCTATCCTCTCTACCTTTATCCTTCCCTTTGCGATTGTTCCGTTTTTGTTTAGCCTGTATTTATAAGAAGCATCAGCATTCAAACAAATTAAACCTTGAAAAGGGTGGATTGGGGTTTTCTTGATTGGGGGGGGGGGGGGGCTTTGAAGTTTTTTTTCCTGAAAGAGAAAATCTAGCCATCCACCATGCATTTTAGATAAATTTGCATAGTGATTATGGCCCTCAAAAAATCCAAGCAACACTAGAAGGAATTCCAAAGGGCTTCAGCAAGTGAATTTTCTAAATCAAGGTTTCAGAATCCTAATCGTATGGTGACACTGTAATCTGACACCACCTGAATTCAATAGGGGAGTTCAGACTACATTTTACTCAATTCTTATTAAGAAAGAAAAATAAGCCACCTGTTTTTTCTTTAATTTCTTTTCCTTTTCAGTTGCTCCACGTTTAGCCTTCTGCTCACTTTCTGCAAGCCATGCTGCCTCTTCTTCACGAATTAGCTCTTCTTGCCTCTTCAAAGCAACAGCTTCCTGGTAGGAAACTTCAATTTTATGGCTACACGTGAAGCAGACAAAAAATCAGGGCATGCATGGATAACAATGAGGAACACTTGTCATGTCACAAAGAATCAGAAAATTGCTATGCCAAGATAAGCAGTGCTCGTTATGCCAATAAATTGTTATTAGTGTTTACTAATTGGTATTTAATTTCATCATTCATTAATATTTGCAATGTATTTACTGCTTCAGTATTGAGCAGATGAAAAAATAGCATAATGGGCTCCAAATAAAAGTAAAATGACAACAAAAATATTAAGATATTAGCAAAAATGCTTGGACTTCCATTAGATTAAATTCCAGAAGGTTATCCTCATTGAAAAAAGGACTTCCAAATCAGTGGATTACTCCAAAAAAATTGATTTAGGCAAAAGAAAAGGTGCATGTGGCTGAAATATGGTTCCAGTTAAGTCTGAAATGGAAGAGTCCTAGCCGCATGAAGAAACTAACAAACATTTTTACAGCAAAAAAAAATTAAGTATTAGTGTATTACTTAAAAATATGAGCAAGGACAAATATTTCCACCGTCCTACGACCCAATTCTGTTAGACGCCTTTCATCACGCTCAATTGAATCCTTGTTGAAGTCCTCTCCAGAACTTCCATCCTGGGTATAAATGCAAAAAGTTTTCAAGACATAAGAAGCTTAATTAGTCACAGTCATGAAGCATGCAGAATAATCAAGATATTGACAACCATCAAGCAAGGAAAAACAGCCAGCATTTTCATGCTCTTCAGAATATAATCCAGTGTACATAATAAAATCTATAATTATGTGATATCACCATCACTCCTATTACCATCAACATACAGCCACTTCCATCATTGTCCCCACCCTAATGCTGTCACCAACACTCTGAAACAATTATATGTAGCAGCCATTGTATACCTAAAATGTTCTATTCTTATTATGTACATGTGCTATTCCAGCAAACAAACTGTTTCTAGAGAGATGCAAGCTAATTAATGGCAGAAAATTGTTTGCATAACAAGTAAAATTAGCAACTGCATACGATTTTCTAACTTGTGGTTGAAGCTTAAGCCCAATAAGTTAAACCCAATGCCACCAACAAAGTTTCTCTAGGATACCAAACACATGAGACAATTTGTGAAATCGCAAAATCCACCATTCAAGTATTCAAGGGCTCCAAAAAGAGACCTTAGGAGTAATGACAATACAAACCATCAATGATTTAAAACAAACTACTAAAATGATTCAACTGCTTAAAATTCCCACAGTAATTTTTCATATTGACTGCCTATATGCATAGCTGAATTCATAAAAGATTCGAACACTAAAAAATGGTATCCAGCAACCCAACCCACCTTTGTACGATTCTGAGGGCCCTTCTCATCTTTTGGAGGCAATGGTTCCATGGCAGCCCTCTCAAGTAGTAGCAGCACATCATCCACCAACACAAACATATCTTTTTCAACACAAACAATTGGAGCTGGCATTTCTTCAGCATCCAATAATTTTGCCCTTCCCTTCTTGCTCTTAGTTTGGCCTTCAAGAGCCTTCAATCCGCTATACAAGGAATCCATTACCAATGTAGATGTGACTTCCTTCTCGATAAAGAAATGCTTTACAACTACTTTCAGAATTACATCTGTTTTCTCCCTGGACATGCGGCGCCGGGCATTTTGATCCATTCCCAACCAAAAAGCACAAAAGCTGCAACAGTTGCAAATATTATCATCACAAAACTATACTGACCAGAAACACAAGTAAAATAAGCTATAATTGCCACCAAAAAATGATATCACAAAAAGAAAACTGTTAATAAAGGCAATAAATTAATGATATTATGCAGGCTCGTAGGACTACCAAAACAACACAATTTTCATAAAGCAGCATGTTGAGAAGTCAAAACCACTGACAACGATTCTATTCTAATGTATAAAGTAACAATCATTTTCAAAGATTGAGATACAATACCTTGACCACCTATTTTTGTCCTCTAACAACTTCCCAAGTTTTCCCCGTCTCTCTTCCACAAAACGCCGACAAATCTGCTCTACATTTGTCAAATATACTCTAACAAGTTCTCTCCTATACTGGCAATCGAGGCAACGAAAAGGCCGATCTGCTTTCTCCCTACACATGAAAAGCAGTCTCACAATGAGTATGGTTAACAATGAGAAACACCTAGAGCATTTTCTTGCAGAAAAAATAATACAACAGTTCCATGCAATCAACAGATGAACAGTACAACAGACATACTCAAGTCACGACTCTTAATGCCAGAACTTCAAATTGGTAAATACAGCCTCCATTATCAAAGTTCATTTACAAAGGACCCCGACCATAAACTCATTGTGATAGCCTCATGAGGTTTGACATGACATTATTGCAACAACAATAATACCATAAAATGAGTTCTCTTTTTTATTCAGTGAAACTCACTCCTTTAGAACAAAAGTTATGTTGACAACTTTTTACAATTTGCCTGTTTTCACATAGGAATATCTCATTTACATACCCCATGGAGCCAACATTGACGAGAATGTAATTATAATTCATTATAGGAAACATGGTATGCTCAGCTCACTTTAAAATTGAAACACTAAAGATAATCATATCGAATTGCCAAAAAGTATACGTATACACATAGATGGATCAACTGAAATGCCAGATAATTAACTGTCCAGTTTCCAGCTCATGTAAAATAATATTTTTGGGACGCGGTGATAAAAATATATACTTCGGGGCAGGATTACAGCTCAGTTAACAAAATTTATAACAAACAGATAACTAAAAACTTAAAGATCCAACAAGAATAACTTCATTATTGAGACAACTTCAGATTTGATGAGAAATTTATATTAATGAGCCATAACTACTCTTAAAACATCTAAATTTAGATTCTGACGCAACTTCTCAAAAATATTAAACTTGGAATGGACAAGCAAGAAAAACATGCAAGACAATTATACTGCCATCACAAAATACTTTACAAATAGTGGACCATAGGGTTAAGTAATAGAATAACATGAACAGCATGACGGTGCAAAATGCAGCACAATCACTGATAGACATCAAACATATATAAACCAGTAACTTATCAGAAACCTGATGACTTGCACTTGAGCCTTTATAATAAGAGTGTCAGTTGCATCTAAAAACCCATCTGACACTTTTGATAACTCCATAAATTTCTTCCATCCCCAGTCATGTTCTTTCTTCCAAAACCGATGTAATGTATCTGCAAATTTTTCTTTTGGTTAATAGTAAATCAACAGTTCCATTACTGACTTCAGACAATATTTAATCAACTAACCAGAATATTTAGATTTTTTTGCATCTTTATTCACCACAGCAATCGTAAACTGTGCAAAATGACTCCAACCTGGTTCACAGATAAATAAAATTACACTGTTACAGGCACAGAAAAAAAAACAAAGAGCAGTGACTATAACTGCAATTTCAAGTCAGTAGCACCAAACCTGGAAGAAGTTTGTCATGGTTGGCAACACAGAGAAATAGTGAAAGATGATTGCAGACATCACAACCTTGGGGATATATTAAAATGTACCTGTCACCAGAAGCAAAAGAATTAAATCAATAATAGCATTGAAAGTTGCACTGATTTTCTGCAGGTCAGTAGCATCAATGCAACAAAACTTGAGAAAACCTATATAATTGAGATGTCAACATAATCATCAAAATTCATGCTCAATAATGTGAAAGTTGGCCTCTTTAAAATGAAAAGGTGGAATATAAATCAGCCAATATGATACATTTTACTAGTTTTTTTTTTATTTTTTATTAAAGTGCATGATGATTTATTTTACTTGTTCTTTATGAGAAGAACATCCATCAGTGAGATTCAAGATATTACCAATTGGCTACACCAAACATATGGAAAACCAATAAACTCCTTTCATTCGCTTTATTGCAAAGCTTATAGCAGAAGTGTAAGAAAAATATTGCATTTATCTCTGGATAATAAGCTTTACCAAACGACTTGAGGGTGTTTGGGAGTGTAGTTGTGGTTGCTTTTCAAAGTGTTTTTCACTCAGAAATGCATCAAAATAATGTTTTTTTATTTTTAAAAAATCATTTTTGACATCGGCGTATCAAAATGATCTGAAAAAACCAAAAAAATATTAATTTGAAGCAAAGAAAAAAATAAAAAAATTCCAAATTTTTTCGAAAGCACTTTTGAAACGCAAAAACAAACAGGGCACGCAGTAGAACACATAAGTCATCTCATGTAAATCTCTCTCTATCATAAGCACATATTAAAAAAATATATGCATGAGGAAGTTATATAACAAATTCAATATTAGCTGCAAATAACTAGTGAAGGTTTGTTTATAGAAAAAAGATTCATATGATGCAGTAATACAATCGATTTTAGCAAGGTACATCACATCCCTCATATCATGTTGCATCACATGTTTTGGACTTGCATACGTGAGAAATAATGAAGTCTGAGAATTGGGGGGGGGGATTGCAATTGTTTCCTCTTTAATGGAGAACCCTATTTTAATTGAAGAGAGATTAATAAAGAATGAGACCAGTTTGTGATCCCAAAAATCATATATGATGGTTTCATATTCCCATCCAGAGTAAAGTGAAACATTTTTGGTTTTTGAAAAGCACAATTTAAGAAAGCTCTTTACCATTTGTAGCCGCCAACTTCAAATGCATTGCTTCGAAGTTCTCTTTTATTAATCTGTGAGAATTTCTCTATCTTCCATGTGTATTTTCCAAATAACTCAGAAGGTTTTGGCCCTATAAAAGAACAAAATCAGTTAGCAAAGAGTTGCCCACATAACAGCTTGTAGAGAGGGATAAGAAACTAAAGAAGCAATCACAAAATCTAAGAGTTAGGAGTCTTCTGCTATAGAAGTGGAAACTAATGTTAGTTAGCTAACATCTATTTAATCAAGTTTTCTTGCAGCTATTTATACTGAATTTTGTCAATTTCACATATACAACTGAGTAAAAAGATAGAACAAACCAATCTGATCCTTGATGCACTGCTACCATATCCATTTGCGATCACATAATTAACAAAAGAAACTTTACTGTTGCACTTCTTTCCACAAAGTGCGTGGGAAATTGATTGCTAAATGAAAAACTCAAAATCCAGCAGTAAGTCAAAAAAATTCATTTTAGTTAGTGAATGTGCCTCTCTCGGAACCATTCTTGACATGGAGAGTGGGGGAGAGTGGGAGAGAAGGGATTTCATGATTGAGGTTTGGATAAGAGAGATTCTTCACAAAATTTATTTTATCTTGTACTGAGAATATAACTAGAACATTGGGGCTAATCTTCGAACATCTTGGTGTCAAGCTACTTTTTGCAGAACCTCCATGCAATAAGTCCAGTGCAATAGAGTTCAACCACCAAATGAAGGAGAATAGAACCAGTTCATTTTTCCCTTAATACTTCCAACAGCTTTTACACTCTAGCTTCCAACATTGAATTTCGAAGAGCCTTATTTTGCTCACTGGCAAAAAGAATACACACACTAAAACATAAAAACAAAGGAGAACCAGAACGAAAATACAAATACAATAAATTATATGGAGAACCAGCACATACCTCCATCATCGTCATCGTCAGTGTCCCAATAAGGTGGCGAAGTTGATGGGGTTCCGTTTTCCACCTGCTCAGAGGACCGCCATTCCGCCAGCAATTCACCTGACTGGCAACGCTGTCCACTTGAAATGCCCTCCGTGGACCTTCCAACTCCAGCTTCCTCACCCACAATCCCAGCCATTTCCCACTCCAAAACTCCTTCCCCCACGATCCTTCAACTTCCCTCACTACATAACAAATAAAATCAATAAGAAAAAACAGGAATACAGCCCCCAAGCATACAATTTTTATGCCAGCACATAACACGAACATTAAACAAATCAATTCAGTTCACATAACTACAAGCATTAAAAGAACTACTCATTACTCGATACCTACAAAACCAGAAACTATATATATACAAAAAATAAATCTTTGATATCACGAGGAGTAGAAATTTCAAAAAAAAAAAAAATTAAGGTTGCTGACAAGTCTAAGAAACAGAAAACAACATGGATTTTGAATATTGAACTCTGCATCCATTGCGGCCTCATAAAACACAAACCTCCACTCAATCATTATCTCTAAGAGATTGTTTAGCTAACTTATATTTATTTTTTAATTTCCACACAAAAATAAACAGCAAGAAAAACATTCATAGCAACTAAGTCTTTGTTTGTTTGAATTCAATCCCTTAATTATACTGGAAATCAAAAACCCATCATCAAGAAATTACAATCAGCAATAAACCCTTGTCTCTTTTAATAAATAAATAAAAAACCAATTGACTGAAGCTCAATAATAATCGAAAAGATTATAAAAAATAAAAATAAAAACCCAGATAAATAAAACTAAAACTATTTGTGAAAACCCAATTGCATGAAACACACGCAAATTAAGATAGTTTAGAATCTGAGACCAGAAAACAAAGATCCAATACAAGATTCCCAAATAAAACCCGATCAAAAAATAAGCTGAAAAACGGGATTAAATATAGAGAATTAGAAACCACATCGTGTAGATCGATGTGGATACAAACCTGAGCTTTGACAATTGGGGTTATGGGCAAAGCTATACGAGATTCTAGAGAGAGAGATAGAAAGAGAAAGAGAGGTTCGAAGGAGCAGCAAAAGAACGAAGGAAGAAACCAAAGGCGGAGGCCGAGAAAGAAAATTTGTAATTTCTTTGTTTTTTTTTTATGTTACTAGTACTACTATTATTATTAATTTTTGTTTTTTTTATTTTTTAAAAACCAATTTGTTTATTTATTTATTTACATTTGGGTAGACTGTATACCGTAGCATGAGCTGTGAGGTCTTGAAAAAATAAATTAAAAATGAGTGGTCAAATTGGATAAATATAGAAAAGAAAATGAAATAATGAAGAAGAGGGTGCTGTTTGTGCGTGAAAGAGGCGGTGGGTTAATGTGGGAGAGCAGAGCAAGACATGGTGGCTCTTCTTGCTTGCCTCTTTTTTTTTTATGTGCCTAAAGTTTTTTTTTATTTGAGAGAGTGATAAAATAAAATTAAAATTCTACGATTGGCTAGACAAGTTGTGGAGTCCACTCTCACTAGGAGAGTAGAATTTATTATTATTATTATTATTTATTTCGTTCTTTGCACCTGGGAGTGTTTCTTGTTTAGGGTTTGTGTGGTGGTGGTGGTGGTGGTGGTGGGTGGTGGGCTGTAGGAGGCTGTGGAGAAAGGGATGGTTTGGGCTTTGGGCTAGTATAACTTTAAGTATTCATGGGCTGAACTTGGAACGTTGGGTTTGATATTTTAAATGGCCGTTGGAGTTTGGGCTTAACCCATTTGTAACTTTGTATGGAAGATCTGTTTTTCCCCTCTCTCTTGGGCAGATTGAATGTATCATACCAACAGGACGTTTAAAAAAATCAGAATCGACGCTGCAGCTCCTCTGATTACACGAGTGATGAATAGCTTAAGTGATATATTAAATATCTCACATCTTACACCTGATATATATATATATATATATATATATATATATATATATATATAGATATATATATAGATATATATCAAGAGTTAACTTGGAAAACTTTGGGCTATGATGCCAACCAATATAATTGAAAATAAAGTATTAAGAGATTTTTTTATTAGTTAAAACCCTGAAAAAAAAATATCATAACTATAAAAAAACTAAAAAATATTTAATTTTTATTTATTAAAATCTCATCATTAAGATTAAGAGGCAATTACAACATAAAAACAATAGAAAAAATATTTTTAAAAAAAAACTAAAAACTCTTACAATAAAAAAAATAAAATATCTAAATTAAAAGATAAAATAAAAATAAATAAAAAAATATGTATTTTCTAAAAAGGCATGCATCAAGCACTTGAGGTCGTGGTCTGGCTGGGGAAGGGACTTGTTTCCTTCTTCTGCACCTAGGTTCGATCCTCTTTGTGCATGTATGTCACCCCCATGGTGCCTTACATGTCCGTTAGGCTTGCAGGATGTTCAGTGAGTCCAGAGATTAGTTGTGGTGTGCGTAAACTGATCCAAACACCCGGGTTATTAAAAAAATAAAATAAAAAAAACATGCATCACGAACATCATAGAACATTATAGGACCCATCATTCTGCTTTAAGTGAGGTACATGCGCTACATTGGCAGCATGGCCACCAAGTCAATGCCCACTAGTATCACAAAATATCTCCTTTAGCTGTCAGTTCTAGATTACCTCGACTTGACATATCATATCTGTATTGATATGAACCTAGTTTTTTTTAAAATAAAATTTGAATTGTATCATAAATATATTTTAAAAAATAAAAAATATTATTTTAATATATTTTTATTTAAAAAATTAAAAATACCAAAAAAATCATTATAAGCAAGGCAAGGATATTTTTTTAGTTGATTCTTTTTTTTTCTTTTTGATAAAATTAGATATATGTGATCTGTCAATCTCATCTTAAAATTTTTTCTACTAAAATAAAATAAACCAAGGAAGGGAGCTCCTTGCCGCCCAGTTACCTTTCAAAAAATTTGATTTAGCGGCAAACCAAGTAATTTAACGACAGAACCAAGTCCTTTTCCATTTTCAAATTAGTTTCAACACTCTGAATCCTGTTCCTACTCCACTTCAAAACGACGTTTCAAGCATCCGAATCGTTTCTCTCTACCAATGGAACCCCCAATACTGAAATTGACAATGGTGCGAGGTCCTAGAGAAGGCGAAACCCTAGAATTCAGACCCGGATCCACTGTCCGAATCGGCCGGGTTGTACGCGGCAACAACGTCCCTATAAAAGACGCCGGAATCTCCTCAAAGCACCTCGCAATCGTATCCGAACCAGGAAAATGGAGTCTCCAAGACCTTGATTCCTCCAACGGCACCACTCTCAACACCACTACTCTCTCCCCCTACAAATCCTTCGATCTCCGCGACGGCGACACCATCAAACTTGGGGAGTTAACTTCGATCCTCGTCCAATTCAACGTTCACGAGGAAACCTCGCAGTTGAGACGCAATCCGGGGAGACGTGCTAAAGAATCCAGTAAAGTAGGATCTGTCGCAGCGAATCGGAGCCGCAGAGGAAATGAAGAGGAGAGGGAGAATGCTGAAAATTTGGAGGAAGAGAATGTTGAGAAATTGGAGGTAAAAAGTGAGGTGATAGTTCCGGAGAGTAGGGGAAGAGGGAGACCAAGGAGGGCTAAGGCTTTGGAGAAGGAATTGGATAGTGTGGTTCCTGCTGAGGCAAAGAGAGTGAATTTGAGGAGTACTAGAAGTAGAAAGAACGAGGATTGTGTTGTTTTGGAGAATTTGGGAGTCGATTGTGGTGAATTGGGTAAAAAAGTGCGTGGAGGTAGGGGGAGGAAAAAGAATTTACAGGTAGTGCCAGCGGAGAATGTTCAATGTGATGTTGTGGATGTTAAGGAGAATGTTGATTTAGCGATGAATGCACAAGAAGAGGTGAAAGAGGTTGCTAATGAGAAGAAAGTTGAGACCGTGGAAGATGTCCACAAGGAGATCACGGAAAAGGAAACGAGTTTTGGAGAAAAGTGTAATGACACAGCCAAGGGGAATGATGCTAAGGACGGTGATGTTAGTGAGGCACAAGTTAGTGCCAATGAGAATTTGGAGAAGGGGAAGGAATTACCGGATTTGGAGAAGATGACACTGGAGGAGTGGTTTAATTCTATGGAGGTGGATTTGCCAAAGCAGATATTAGAGGTCACGGAGGAGATGGTTGAAGGGATGAGAAGGAAGGCGGAGCGAGTTCGGGAGTATATGATAGAGCAGAAGAAAAAACAGGGTGTAGGGACTGTGGGCTAGAGAAGGTAGCCAGTTTTAATTTCTCTCCCTCTTTTTTTTCCCCATCTTTTGTTATGATTGAGATATGCATATCATATGTTTCAATTCCTATTAATATGGTGGAGCTTTGTGTGCATGCCTCTAAATGTACATGTTCTTCTTCTGAAAACTATGGTAATTTTTATGGCGAGTTATTCCTGCTAAGAGGAGCTAATAGTGTTTTAACGAGAGGCTACTGTTTGCAGTGCAAGCAGTTGAAGTGAGTGGATTTTTCTTTCAGCTTAGTGTAGGGGGACACCATGTTCCATAAGATGTGTATTAAATTGGTCTTTTAGAGTAGCTCTTAGCATATAGTTGTGTGTTTATGCTGGATAATTTGGGATCTTAGTGAGGTTCGTAAGCCTAAAGACTTTATAATTGGCTATAACGGAGCACTAACCTGCCAGAAAACTTAGAGGCTGTTAGCATGCATAGATGTTTTCTACTGCTCTGCATAAAGTTGATCAAACTGTCATGTTTCCATCCCTAATAAACTAGACAGGGTTTTGAATGGTTTCATTGAATTTGATGAAAGAGTTGCAATGTGACGGGATCATTTATCAACGACCTTATATTTGATGTTGATTGTACTCTAGCAAGACAAGGAGTTCATAAAGAAGCTATGTCTGAACATATAGACCACGACACTGCAATAGAATTGTTGTAGAAACATAGCAGATGCTGCTAAAAATTGAAATTGTTTTGAAACTGAGATCGTGCAAATTTTTGTAACCGAGATTATGATTCAAAAGAACTTGCTGTTTTCTTCAAGTTGTAATTGGTGGATAGAGCTGCAGGCTTCTAGGTTCTGATATGACTTATATTAGCAGTTCTGGACGTTTGAGATAGGATATTGATTTGTGCTGGTTCTGAGGTATTGGGGGCTTGGAATGCTGGCAAGCTTCTGCTGGCTTTTCCAAATGCGGTTTCTATTTCATCAGCACAGTGTTCCTAATCAGCAGGATGTCCAACTCTTATTTACCAATTTTCCCTTGTCACACGTGGTCTTTATGTGTTTCTTGTTGTTTCTGCTTTCTGATTGCACTAATTCTTCGAATGATACTGGGCCTTTGTGCCTCTGGGAAACAAGGATGAATTTACTTTATGGCTGTTTTTCTTAATGATTAGCTACATAAATGTGTTCATCTCCATCAAATTCTCCATGTTATATGAAAATAAATAGTGGCGTATACATATTGGTAACAATTAGATACTTGGGTCTGTATTAGAGGCGTGCTGTTAGCAATAGATGATGACAATGTAATGCCTTATTACTGAAGTAACATCAGATTTGCGCAAGTGAACTAGTTTGTAGAACACAGAATGACAATCCTCTTTGCTTACCGTTTATCCTCTTTTCCACCTGGTCATGATTATTTATATCTAGTGGCATATTTCTATTAGCAATTGGGTTTCTTATGTGATTGCGCTGAATGCAAGCTCCCCTAGCTGTTCTTTAGTACTTCTACTCACGGTATTCACTATAGGGAAAGATTGTCAAGACTGCATAGTTACTCAAATTTCCAAGTAGACCAATTGACTTGAAACAAAATAAATCTTCACAACACCTGGTCATTATTATCCCATGGCAGCTTTGGAATGACAATATTGACGTTATAAGTGAATCTACTAGTCATTTGTTCAACTTACTTCCCACTTCTGATTTTGTTGGGGTATAACAAAAATTGTGTTAGTTTCTAGGTTTCATTTTGTAATGTTATTTGTTTTTCTAAGGGTATATAACTGGTGGACAAAGTGAGGTGTGTTCACGGTTCTAGTTAATCTCAGAATAGCTTGAATTTCCCTCAAATTGTTAGCTTATGGACAATTTCATCGTTTTTTCAAATGCGTTCAGTCTGTCTTTTTTATATCTAACAGCTTGAGGTTTTCCTTTCAGATTATCCAATGTTTATGTGGAGATGAGTTTAAGGATGCAATGCTGAATTTTGGAGTTTGAGCTCCTTCTGAACCGTCTCATTCGATGCAATTTGGTGTTGTGGAATGGAACTGCATAGAGCAGAGGATGCAGCTAAGTGTATTGAGTCAGCTGTGCTTTGAGGATAACCTCATGGTGGTATTTTGCAACATTTTATTACCATTATTAACTCACTCTACATCATGGTGAAATGCCCTAGCTTTTCTGATAGTATTTTTACTAAGCAGTAACATGCCATCTCCTCTTGATCTCTGCCCTCATGTAGCAGCATCCTTCAAACTGATATGAAAATCAAGTTGATGCTAGAATTAGGTTTTACCTGCTTCTATTGTTAGTTGGGTTTATTTGATTGGATTTGGTATCACATTGATGGTAGTGGGTGCAGTTCATGCCCTTGTGCTGCAGCACTAATAGAGTGATTTGCCCGCTTTATAGTGTTATGTCAAGACTCAATATTGCAATCAAGGATTGAAGCAAATAAAAAAAAATTAATTTTTTTTAAAAACACTTTTAAAATAAAAAAACAAACTGACTTTAAATTATTTCTATATCATAGAGCGAGCAAGTAATATCTATTAAAAAAAAATGAAAATTGTTGTTTCCAAACCTCCATTCACTAGAGCGCAAGTGAAAAAACATGCAATATTCTAAAGTGACAGTTTCTTGTACATATGTGTGCGTGGAACTGTGGAAGGACTTTGCTTACCTTAGATTTGTTATTTAACGAAAGGTCACTCTCAGTCCAAGCTAGATTACTTGAAAGTTGAAAGCCCGCTGAAGACGATTGCATAGCAAGTTAAAAATGATGACTTCCCGATTTATCTCGTCGGCTTGAAGTCCGGGCATGAGGATAAAATCATTAATTTTTTTATTTTGACATTTTAATCTAAAATATTTTTTATCCAGCATGAGACTTCTGGTTTAGAACTGGACTGAGTTTAAAAATAATAAATTTGATAATTTACTAAAAGCTTGACTGAAAAATAAAAAAAACAATAAGTTATAATCTTCCAATGATATTTTTTTGAAGAGAAGTTTCAAACATATAAATAAAAAATAACAAATGTCAATCTATATAATCCAGTTTGTTTTTGCATTTCAAAAATATTTTTGAAAAAATTTAAATTTTTTTTATTTTTTTTATTTTAAATTAATATTTTATGATGTTCTTAAATTATTTTGATGCAGTAATTTTAAAAATAAAAAAATATTATTTTAATATATTTATAAATAAAAAACACTTTAAAAAGGAACCAGAATTACACATATAGAATAAATATTTATTTAAACAGGTATTTGAAAATATAATAATAATTATTTTTTAAAGTATATTTTTTCTTAAAAGGCGTAAAGCCTCGGATTGACGTTGATGAGTCGTCCTGGACCATGTTGGTTGCCCTACTGGTTAGTTTTCAGCTGAATCTTATCCGTTGATGTGCCTTTTTGTTTTTGTTTGTGTTTTGAGATGCCAATAATGCTTTCCATGGAAGGACGGAGTGCAAATTTCTCCGTGATATCACTGTCTACAGTGTGCCCACTTGGAAAAAAAAGGTTGACTTTTCCTCTATGGTTATAAGAGATCACCTAGAACATGTGGTCTCTGTATTATTTGATGTGGCGGTTTTGTAAAAAATCAAAGCAGAAAAAACTTTAAATATTTACAAAAATACCCTTCAACCATAAATAGAGTTCATTTTACAAAGACATCCCTGATATTACTTTATTCAGTCAAAATGGACGGCTTCGTAAATACGGTGATTTGTTCAAAATGTACTTTTTTTTTTTTTTTTAGTCTAACGTGGATGTCCGGGTCAGCTTGTGCGCACCTCGACTAATCCCACGGGCCCTGAAGTTAACGACTATATAAGCCTCCAGTGGCCATCATATGAGTAACCGCAGGGCTCGAACCTGAGAATACAGAAGAAGCAAATCTTTTAATCTCAAGCTCTTATAACTATAGCACTAATTAGATGGTTATTCTAAATTTACTTCTAAATATCCCAAGTTCTAAATGTACTTCTTGATATTTTATGTGGAGCACATTGCATGACGTTTGTGGTTAGTCGAAGCTATTTGATAATTTATCTATATTGCATTTACTTTTTGACAGTTTCTCGTACATATATATGTGTGTGCGCGTGGAAGCTCTGTGCTCACCTGAGACTAGTCATTCAACGGAAGGTCATTCTCAGTTCAAGCAAGATGGCTTGAAAGTTGAAAAGCCCGCAGAAGAAGATTGCAGAGCAAGTAAAAAATGTGGTCTTTTTTAATTTCTTTTGTCCCAGCCGACATGTGATGGTTTGGAATAATTATTTTTATTTTGGTTTAGTTTTTATAAAAAAAATAATTAAATCAGTTTTTTTTAAAAAAATTAAAATTAGTTTAAACCGACTAGTTTCGGTTCAGTTATTTTAAAACAAAAACTGGTTTTTTTCAATTTGACTTAGTTTTTTCCCGATTTGTCTAGGTTTTTTTTGTTTGATTTTTTTGGTTTTAGATTTATAAAATCAAAACCGAACCGGTTAACTTTTTAAAAATTCTAATAGATTAAATCGGTTTTTTTTACAGTTTGGTTTATTCAATTATTTCTTTTATTTAATTAATTTTTCAGTTTTTTTATTCCATAATAATTGATGATAGTGACGATAGAAATTTCGAAAATTAAGACAATATATAATTAGAGCCGGTGGTGCATATAATTACGCTAACCAAAACATTCATCTGACCTGCAGCAGCTGAGAAACTAATGGAGATCTCTCCACCCCTCCATTTATGCCATGTCTCAAAGACATCAATTTTCATCAACAGATTACATGGACTCCTCCACTCTATTGCTATAGCTTTCTTGATCTACTACAGAGCTTCCTTTCTCTTCCAAGAGCCCCAAACCAAAGCCACAGTTCCCATGTTACTATGGCTTCTAGTTTTTGTCGCTGAGCTGCTTCTCTCCTTTATATGGCTGATTGGCCAAGCCTATCACTGGCATCCCGTTTCTCGCACAGTTTTCCCTGAAAGACTGCCTGAGGATGATAAACTCCCGGCCATTGATGTATTTATATGTACTGTGGATCCTGACAAGGAGCCAACCTTAGACGTAATGAACACTGTTCTATCGGCCATGGCATTGGATTATCCGGCAGAGAAGCTTAATTTGTATTTATCGGATGACGGTGGCGCAGCTGTTACTTTGCATGGTATGAAAGAAGCTTGGAGGTTTGCAAAATCTTGGCTACCATTTTGTAAGAAGTATGGAATCAAGACAAGATGTCCCAAGGCTTACTTTTCAGCAACATCCAAGGATGATGATAGCTTTGGAAGCTCTAATGAGTTCATGGCAGACAGGCAAATAATTCAGGTACTTTTGAGTTTATAATTGTCAGCGGCCATTCATCACTTGCCTCTAGTTTTTTTACTGGTCATGTTCAAATCATTTGCTGGTGAGATCCTTCATATTTAAGTTCAAGTTTATCAAATTGTTTTATATGTGGTTCATCGATCATATAAATTGATTATGGCACAGGAAAAATACGAGGATTTTAAGGAACGTGTGATGAGGTTTCGAGAAGATTTCGTCTTGGAAGAGACGAAAAGTGATATTACAGGTCGAGATCATCCTGCTCTTATTGAGGTATACCTCAATTCACAAAACCTTTTCATTTATTCCTTGTAAAGAAAGATTTTACTCTTGGAGAGAGTAGAAAACATCGAGACGTTTTTTGTTTAGTAAATTGATCTTTGGTCCTTATCTGTTGAACTCCTTTATAAATCAGCAGCCCTTCCTGTTTGATAACCTATTCGTTCAGCTCATTAAATCTTGTTGGCCATGGCTCATTCGTTTTATTAAAACATATATTAGTTCCTAAGAAAAGCAAATATTGGTTTTTCTAAATCGCAAGTGTTCCCTTCATGAGATAGCAGCAGAGGCTTACAGAAAACACATAACGGGGGCTTAGAGGTCAGCAAGAGATAGAGGACTAAATTGTAGATTCTCAAACATAAAGAATTGAACAGAGACTGAAGAGTAATTTAATCTTTTTTCCCAATTGGAAAATCCATGAACCAGAAGCTATGGTCCGATGGTAGGCCTTTCTCAAGAAAAAAGAGCTGAGCCCCAACTGGAGCCTAGTCATAGGGAAAGGGAAAGGAGGGTTGACAGATGCAGAGCATGAGGCAGACACAGTGAATCAATTTTAAGGAAAAACACAGAGCATGGAACAGAGGCAAACACTCTGAGAAACCACGCTTGAGCAAACAGACACAGTGAATCAATTTTTAGTGATGACCAATCTACAAACCACACTTGAGCGGCACACCCAATACAAAACAAAATCATTTAGAGCATATCCTCAGACACTTGGAATGCAAGAAATATTCCTGTGAAATTAAGCAAAAAATGCAAAATACTTGGACCAATCCAACATTCATGTAATCTTGTTTTAATCTTGGCAGGTGATACAAGATAATTCAAATGAGGAAGCTCCAAAAGATGAAGCTAATGAGATGCCCCTTCTTGTTTACGTTTCTCGTGAGAAGAGGCCTTCTCATCCTCACCATTTCAAGGCTGGAGCCCTTAATGTCCTTGTATGACATTCCCTCTTTCTCACTTTGTTGCATTCACTAAATTGAATCTTTAATCATAATAAATAAATGGCGACTTGCAGTAACCACTATTGATTTTGCGTTGCAGCTTAGGGTCTCTGGGGTGATAAGCAATTCTCCTCATATACTAGTGCTGGACTGTGACATGTATTGCAACGACCCAACTTCAGCTAGGCAAGCGATGTGTTTCTTCTTTGATCCTAATATCTCTTCCTCGCTGGCATTTGTTCAGTTCCCTCAGAGGTTTCATAACATTAGCAAACATGATATCTATGACAGTCAGCTAAGATCCACTTTCGGGGTACGTATGTTATTATAACAAGATAAAGGATAATTCATGTAACAATTTTTTATATCTTTTTTTTTTTGTTTTTTTTATCAAGGTTTGGTATTTATTGATTTCACACTCTTAAATCAGATACTATGGCAAGGTTTAGATGGGCTGAAGGGACCAGTCTTGTCTGGCACTGGCTTTTATATCAAGAGGAACTCACTCTATGGCGATTCTATGCAAAAAGGTAATAATGATTAGTAAATCACAAATTATGGCGCCATAAGCTGAGAGACTAGTAATCCTGTAAGTAATTTCTTTTTTGTTTGATGGATAAAAACATTTCATCAATCATAAAAACCAAACCTAGCAGGAGCTCACCCTGCTACAATGCCATACACTGGAGAAGAACCAAAACTGAAGGAAAAGGAAAAAAGGAAAATTTTAGACCCCATTTTCCAGATATTAGCGAGAATTGGGGTTTGTAACTCAATCCCGAAAACTGCAGTTCTACACACTTACATCATACTGAATTTTACAATAGATTAGACTTTTAATCACAGCTTGTTTTGTTTTTCCTTTAAGATACGGTGGGGGGTAGGCATAGCTGCACCAGGTGATTCTGAACAAAGTAGACGAAGGCTGATTTTTTCTGTAGGTTTGGTTTTGTCCAATCCAAATCATGCTGCTAGCTCCCAACATGCACTAGATGATCCTAAAAGTAATTTCAGCCAATACTTTTGAGCAATGAATCCATGATATCGTAAAGGGCATTGATGTTGTCTTTACTCAACTTCCATGTAGTTTTGGAGGCAAGTGTGCCTTGTGTCTCCCAGTTGCATCTGACTAGTTAAAACAGAAGAATTGACAGAACAACCATATTTTAACAGGTTATTGTTTTAAATAATTCAGGCTAAATTTGATATTGTAACAGGTTGCAACCTTCTTGAACTTAGAGACACTTTCGGCTTATCAAATGAATTCGTAAATTCCATTCGACAAAACTACAAGGCTAATCCGATGAGTTATGGGAGCGTTTCCAGCATGTTGCTTCAAGAGACTAGAATTTTAGCCTCATGTGACTATCCAAGACACACAAAATGGGGTGAAGAGGCATGTGATAATTTTTAGTAACTCATTTCTTGATCACTGAGTTATATTTACTCAACATTGTAAATTATGATGCTTTGTTTTCAGGTAGGTTTTTTGTACCATTCAGTCGCGGAAGATTTCTTCACAGGTTTCATTTTACACTGCAAAGGCTGGTTATCAGTCTATCTTAACCCATCGAGGCCGCAATTTTTGGGCACTTCTATCACAAGTTTAAATGACCTATTGATTCAAGGCACAAGATGGAGCTCTGGGTTGGTTGAAGTTGGTCTTTCAAGGTTTTGCCCTCTTATATATGGAACTTTGAGGATGTCTTTCCTTGAGAGCTTGTGCTATGCAGAAATTTCACTTTTCCCTCTTTTCTACTGTTTGCCTTTATGGTGTTTTGCTACCATCCCTCAACTTTGTCTGCTAAATGGAATCCCGTTGTACCCCAAGGTAACTAACACAAAAGTGCTGTTACTCATATTTTGCATTTCCCTCATGTCTCTTAAGTTTTCAGAAATTTTAGCTGATATTCTGCAATAACGCCTTGTCATATTCGTCTCTATTTTGTCACAGGTTTCGAGTTCATTCTTCATTGTATTTTCATTCATTTTCCTATCAGCCGTCTCCAAACATTTGTATGAGGTCCTCAAAAGTGGAGGGTCAATCAATACATTGGTATACGAACAAAGATTATGGATGATGAAGTCAGTTTCGACTCACACTTATGGGAGTTTGGATGCTGTCATGAAAAGGATAGGAGTAAGGGAAGCCAGTTTCTTGCCTACCAATAAGGCTGCTGATGAAGAAAAGTTCAAGCTCTACCAAATGGGTAAATTTGATTTCAAAACATCATCAATGTTGCTTGTTCCTATGGTTACGGTTATAATCTTGAACATGGCATCATTTGTTCTGGGAGTGATCAGAATTATCATTGCTGGCAATTGGGACAGTATGGTTGTCCAAGTTTTCCTTTCATCTTACATCTTAGTGATGAATTCTGCAATTATTGAAGGAATGACTATAAGGAAGGACAAGGGATGCATTCCATTATCAGTTATTGTGCTCTCTACTGTATTTTCGATAATTTTCTTGTGTCTGGGATCTTTCTTTTTAATGTATTAAGCAATATACTCGCACCATATTTTTCACATTATAACCACGTAAGAGCTGTAGGTCGATATGAAATCTTTGTTCGCATACAACTTAATGAAATAAAACTGCTTGTTCTAGTGAATCTTGGTTCTTTTCTTGTCCTTTTTTTTTTTCCTATATCAACTGATCCTGCAGGTTTTTATGGAGCATCTGTTGTCAATTTGTCACATACTTGACATACTTGACTTGTCGCATCCGGACATCGCGGTGATCTTAAAAATAAATCTTTCATGGAAAGAATAGATTTCTGGCATACTATTCTTTGATGAGGAACGGTATTGTTTAAGGAGTCGTCATCTAGTATTATGGTTACTAGAAACCCTAACTGGTCAACATAGATTTTATGGTTCGGGATTGGTTACGTAAAATGGAAGATATTATCACCCCTTAAACGTCATGCCTGAGGCAGACTGCATTGTTGGTTTTGCCTTAAATTGCTAAACGTTTATTAGTTTATGCTATGATAATTTGCTTATAATATTCCTGACTCTGACGCCAATAAATATTCAACTACGGATACTTTCAATTCTGGTGTTGGTAAATATTACGTAGCTATAAAATAAATTTAGATCAATATTTTTATTCCTGACTCTAGCGTCAATGAATAAACAAATAAAATAAATTTATTTTTACGCATGCACATATTTTTATTTCTTATTTTTTATTTATTTTTTGGGCTGGGCTAGACCCAGCCAGCCCGGCACGGTCACTGGCCCAAGCCAGTGACCCAGCTGGGCAAACCAACAAGAGGCACGCGTGGAGTATCTCCGCGCGTGCATGCACAGTGCGAAGGTAATTAATTTACCTTCGCACAGTGCAATGTTCCTCTCAAAATAAGGCAAATAAAAACGAAAGGAAAAACTGGCTTACCTGGTTTGCTGGAGACGATGAAGACGACAGTGATGCTCCTCCTGAGTGATTGGGCGACGCTTAGCAAAGGACCCGTTTCAAACTTCCCTTCTGTTTCTTTGGCTGCTACTGACTTGGTGTGGTGAAGCTGGAGACGAGCGGCTGAACTGATCAACGCCGGCAGCTCCTCTGTTTTTTTATTTGCTTGCACTCTAGGGACGGAGATAAAGTAGAGCACCCTAGTTCTTGCTCTCCTTGACCTTCTCTCTCCCTTTCTCTCCTTCTCTATGTGTATTTTTTTTTTGCTCTGGATTTCTGAGTCTCCTCTCTGTTCGTCTGTATTTTTCTCCTTGTCCCCTGTGT
This sequence comes from Populus trichocarpa, assembly GCF_000002775.5. Taxonomy (NCBI): domain Eukaryota; kingdom Viridiplantae; phylum Streptophyta; class Magnoliopsida; order Malpighiales; family Salicaceae; genus Populus; species Populus trichocarpa. Next base: position 10,274,659 of record NC_037294.2, on the reverse strand, counting down.
TTTTTTTTCTGTTTCAGTTCGTGCTCTGCCCCCTGCTTCTCCCGCTCGTCCCCTGGTTTTTTCCTGCGTTCTCCCTTCTTTTTTTTTTCTGGTTCGTGGCCTTCTCTGGCTTTTATGAAGCCAAAGAATGGCCTCTGTTTGTGCGTTCGTGTCTCCAGATAATGGGGCACGTTCGCTCCTGTCTTCCAGAAGAGTCAGGATTGTTGGCCATGATATCGTGGCCTCCCGAGAGGGCATCGTGGGCAGCTATACATTCCCTGCAAAACCGGTCCCTGGAATGAGGTAGGAGGCGATAAACAATGGTTCAAAACGGCGCCGTTTGCATCTGGAAATGACTATTTTCAACTTGGCCCCTAAACTTCTGACATTTATCAAATGGGTCCCTGATTCCATTAATTAAATAATTTCAAGTCTAATTAAGTCCTCAAACTTTTAAATTGTGTTGTCTTGGCCCAAATTTCAATTTATTTTTCTTTTTATTTATTTATGCTTTTTTAATAAAATAGAAGTTAAAAATTAGATTATGACATGACTTTCCAACTTTATCTACTTTTTGACAATTTAGAAAGCAAGCATTTATTTCAACATAGTAAGTGGCGTAAAGGCTCGCCTCAGATCGACCATGTTGGTTCAGCTGAATCTTATTTCTTGATGTGCCTTTTGTTTGTGTTTGTGTTTGTGTTTTGTCTGTATCGATGGATGTTGGTTTATATGTTAGGGATGCCAATGATGCTTTTCATGAAAGGATGGAGTGCAAATTTCTCCATAATATCATTGTCTACAGTGTGCCCACTTGGAAAAAAGGTTCACTTTTCCTCTACGATGGATCACCTAGAATATATGGTCTCCGTCTCATTTGATGTGGTAAATTGCAAAAAATCAAATAAAAAATAAATAAATTACAAAAACACTTTTCAACACTAAAATTATGTTTGTTTTTCAAAAAATAATTTTTAATTTTTTATATATTACTTTTTAAATTTTTCTTTGTTTGTTTGCTATTAGCGGTCAACATAAAATACTTTTCATTTTTAAACATCATTTTTAAAAATAAACTACTTTCAACATACAGGTTCTAAATATTACTTTTAAACATCATTTCTTTGTTTTGTTTACACTACTAAACATCATTTCTAAAATTTACTTTTCAAAAATAAACTACTTTCAACATACAGGTTCTAAATAGACATCCACTGTCAACTGTGAATTGAAATGTAATCAATCCCTGATATTACTTTATTTAGTCAAAATGGACGGCTTCGTAAATACGTTGATTTTTTTCTATATTTACTTCTTAATATTTTATGTTTAGCACATTGCATGACGTTTCGATTTGAAATGGCGGTCTTACTAATCAGAGTGAAAAATCAAATAGCAAGACTTTAAAGAGTGTGATTATTCTAAGCTATTTGACCAGCCATAGACAATGACTTGTTAAACTCAAAACAGCTTTGCTTATGTAGCTTCATTGACTAAAAGGTAGATAACCAACTTAAAACCCTGTAGAAATGGAATTGATGAGTATATCTTGGAAGATTTCTCTTGCAGAAGAACACTGAACAACCAGTGACCAAAAATGAAGTCTCTTCCTCTCCATGCCTGCACTCCTAGCATATCCTCTGCCATAATCAACCGCTCATATTCTCTCCTTCATTTCACAGCCTTAGTAGCCTTGTTCTATTACAGACTCTCTTCTTTTCTATCCTCAAAACCAAAAGCTTCACTTCCTTATCTTCTAGTCTTTGCCTCTGAGATGCTGCTCTCTATCATATGGCTTTTTGACCAAGCTTATACGTGGAGGCCAGTTTCTCGAACAACTTTCCCGGAAAGATTGCCAGAGGATGAAGAGCTTCCTGGTATTGATGTGTTCATATGCACTGCAGACCACAAGAAGGAACCACCTCTGGAAGTAATGAACACTGTTTTGTCAGCTATGGCACTGGATTATCCACCCGATAAGCTTTCTGTGTATCTTTCGGATGATGGGGGCTCATCTTTAACATTACAAGGTATGAGAGAGGCTTGGTTGTTTGCCAGGTCCTGGCTTCCTTTTTGTAGAAGGTTTGGAATCAAGATTAGGTGTCCTAAGGTTTATTTTTCAAGTTTGGAAGATAATTATTCTGGCCCCCTTCATTCTCTGGAATACGAGGAGGAAAAGGAGAAGATCAAGGTTTGAATATTTTTATCCTACTAAGTTAAGATCATCGATTTCATGTCTGTCCAATTATTTAATGTTTGTGAGAATTTGATTGAGTTCTATTTAAACTACTTAGTCATGGAAGTACTTGGTTTTGCAGGGAAAATACGAGCTTTTCAAAGAACGTGTCAATAAAGCAGGAGAAATTATTGGAAGTGAAGAGGCCACAAACAGCAAAGATCATCCTCCGGTAATCGAGGTATGAGTTCTCTTGTCACTGCCTATGAGTTCTACAAACTAATGTTTGGAGCGGTTGATCGAGAAAGCCAATTTTTCGATTCCTACTGTCTGTTTCTTGTATTTCAAGGATTCATTACCATTCCTGTTCTGTTGCAGTTGTTGATGTGCAACAGTTGGCACTTTTCTGCAGGTGATAAATGATGAGCCTAAAAATGTTGCTGCAATAAGACAAGCTAAAATGCCTCTTCTTGTCTACGTTTCTCGTGAGAAAAGGCCTTCTCATTCTCATCATTTCAAAGCTGGAGCACTAAATGTTCTTGTACTTCCCTGTCTCTCCACTTCTCTTTCTTTCTTTCTTTTGTTTCCTTTAGTAACATGTTTGTGCGTGCAAGTACACATAAATATAATCACCAGATATCATTAATTTTTACAGCTTAGGGTCTCTGGTATCATGACCAACTCGCCTTACATATTGGTACTGGATTGTGACATGTACTGTAATGACCCAACATCTGCAAGGCAAGCAATGTGTTTCCACCTTGATCCAAAAATTTCTCCCTCGCTGGCTTTCATTCAATTCCCTCAGAAATTTCATAACATCAACAAGAATGACATCTATGATGGGCAGCTGAGAAAACTATTCGTGGTAAATAAATTAATCTCCTTTTGCTTTTTCATGGATACTGCAGTGCCTTGAAGAAATTGATTCCTGTCCACTGATGAGTCCTATCAAGTTTCCGGCATTGTTGGGAATTTTGATGCGTGACTTGCAGTGATTAGTGGTCTCTTATGTAGAGATGTTTTCATACTGTGTTTCAGATAAGGTGGCCAGGAATTGATGGGCTTCAAGGACCCATTCTGTCTGGCACTGGATTTTACATGAAGAGAGAAGCATTGTATGGCAATCTTTCAGAGAAAGGTAAAACAATACTCCTCGACCAAAATAGGATTGAAACTTCCATTCAAAAATTTCGTTCCATAGCAAAGGATACTGAGTAAGTGGTCTGGTTCACTTATTAATCTGTCACTTGGCATGATGCAGATGTCATGCGTCTAAAACAATCTTTTGGACATTCGAATGAGTTTATCATGTTGATTTACAAAATCTATCAATATTGCGCCATCAAGAATACAGAATCATCAAGCAAACTCCAACAAGAGGCCCCATTTTTATCCTCTTGCACCTATGAGAAAAACACTCTATGGGGTGAACAGGCAAGAGTGGCGTGATCTATTCCTGCCTTTCTTTTTTGCTCTAAATCCTTATGGATTATAAATTTATGTATTCTCTTCATGGTTTGAAAGCAGATGGGTTTCTTGTATCATTCTGTAGTAGAGGATTATTTTACTGGGTTCATCTTGCATTGCAAAGGGAAAACTTCTGTTTTTTGTAATCCTTCAAAGCCAGCATTCTTGGGCAGCTCTACCACAAATTTGAATGACTTGCTAGTTCAAGGAACGAGATGGAACTCTGGGTTGTTTGAAGTTACCCTCTCAAAGTTCTGCCCTTTCATTTATGGCCTATCGAGAATGCCATTACTTCAAACCATGTGCTATGGCTACCTTGCACTTCAGCCTCTCTATTTCTTGCCCTTGTGGTGTTTAGCTACGCTGCCTCAACTTTGTCTCCTTAATGGCATCCCCATATACCCTCAGGTAAGAATACCAACGCCCTTGTCTTCTATCTTAATTCTCCATTTTAAGTTTCTTTCATCTGCTCTCTCTCGTTTTGATAGTAGCAGTCATTTACATGAAATTTTATATCAACGGCGAATGTTGTGGGAGATTGGTGATATTTAGACGAAAAAAAGTCTCTGGTGGAGTGACACTTCTGGCTTTTCACCATTGGCTGTGGAAACAGTGCAATGGAAGGCCAGTATTTCTTCATTTCTGAGTGAAATATAGCTGTTTTGCTGGTTCAAGAGGTGTCGTGAGGAGGCAGAGGAATTAATTCTTCCAAGTCCCAAGTTTTAGCTATTAAATTTCTAAAGAAGCCTTTCATTTGTATCTTTTTAACCTGTTTCGGCACTTTAACGAGTTTGCTCGCTTAATAGCTGTAGGCTCTAAAATTCGTTTGTCTTCTGAAACAGGTTTCATCTTCATGGTTTATGGTCTTTTCGTTCATTTTTCTAGCTTCTCTCTTGAAACATTTAGAAGAGATTCTATCCACAGGAGCCTCGATCCAGACCTTGTTAAATGAGCAGCGCGTTTGGATGATGAAGTCAGTTACCGCCTACACATTTGGTAGTTTAGATGCTATCATGAAATGCTTTGGCATGAGAGAAGCCAGTTTCCTGCCAACAAACAAAGTAGCCGATGATGAACAAGTTGCATTATATCAAATGGGAAAACTGAATTTCCAAGCATCAACAATGATACTTACGCCAATTATTACATTAATCATTCTGAACATAGTTTCCTTTATTGGAGGAGTCGCTAGGATGTTCATTGCAGGAAGTTGGAATGAAACATTTGGGCAGGTATTCCTATCACTTTACATATTGATGGTAAACTACCCTGTAATTGAAGGAATGTTACTGAGGAAGGATAAAGGACGTGTTCCCACTCCAGTCACCTTGTTGTCTCTTGTAATCACCATTTTCTTGTTGTGCTTGGGACATATGACTCTGAGTTGGTAAATTGGCATGGAATCTCGTTCATCCTATTCCAATATAAACCAGCCTTTATGATCTCTTGTACTATACTCACCTTGTAAGACAGCAAAAACTGAGATTACAGGCAGCTGGGCACAACATCATATTCACTCATGTCCTCCGTAGATAACAGTCTATTATTTTTAGTCCTTGAGCGGGGCATTTTCTGGGGATGCAGGGCATCCTCTGGTTTGATGCTATACTAATTAGTTGCTACTTATTGCACAAGACTTTTATCTGTTTAGGATTTTATGAATTTATTATTCTAGCTCTGTACAACATTAAATTGCAAGTCCTTGGTGGTCCAAGATCCAAGCTACATTGAGCGATTTGTAGAAAAGTGAGCATATGAAAAGCAGTCCTGTGTTCACATGCATCCTCTGGCTCTTTTTTCATTACATTATGATCGAGCAACGCTCTAACTGCGTCTCTCCCTTTCAAACCCGAAACACCACTACAAAACCGCCTGCAAAATACCTACGTTCTTCCCTTTTCCCCTTGTCTATCTTCCCCAAAATAAACTCTCCTTATTGTCAAGCTCCCTAAGACTCCACACCCAATTCAACAAACAAAAAAGATTCTCTCGAGACTTATTCATGACAAAACCATAACGGGCTTCATGGCTCACGTACAAGACCAAATATCCAAAAGGGTTCAATACTCGATTCAAACGCATACAGTATCTTGGACGGGATTGGTGTTCGTTTTAGTGCCACAGTTTACAAAGCAACATGTGTCCCCATGAACTCAACTCTTGTTGCTATCAAATGCTTTGATCTGGATTAATCTCGAGCCGATTTGGATGCTCTAAGACGTGAAACCAAGACCATGTCACTTCTTTCACACCCTAACATTCTTGAATCTCCTTGTTCTTTCACTGTTGATTTATGCCTTTCATGTCTGCAGGTTCTCTTCAATCCACAATCTACTTTTCTTTCCCTGATGGTCTTCCAGAGTCATGCATTGCTATATAATGCTCAAGGAAACCCTAAACGCATTGTCATGTCTTCATAATCAAGGCTACTTGCACACAGATGTCAAGGCCGGAAACATTCTTATGTGATCCAACGGTAAAGTAGAGCTCGCAAATTTTGGCGTATCAGCCTCATTTACGAATTGAACACCTGTGAAAGATCATGATGAAAAGCACAAGAAGAATTGGATGGCACCAGAGATTATACACTCACATACAGGATATAGTTTCAATTTTCAAAGCTGATAATATGGTCTTTTCGCATTATTGCATTGGAATTAGCCCATTATCGCCCTCCTTTCTCTCACCTGCCTCCTTCGAGGTGTTCGATCATGAAGATAACAAAGAGGTTTCGATTCTCTGATTATCATGGTGAAAAGCACAAGAAGAATTGCAGGAACAAGAAGTTTTCTAAGGCTTTGAAGGTGATGTACGAGACACTGATGCAGAAGATTCTGCAGCAATTAAGCTGTCAGATATGAGATTGATGTTGCTGGATTACCATGATAGGGCAGACCGGCGCAAGGATAGTAGAAAATAGTTGTCTCGGTTCGGTTTGAGATATTTTGCACACATTTAGTATTTTGGTCATAATTTTTGCTACGGGTGTTAGAATGACACAAATCACCCAATTTCGAAAAGCTTGTTTCGGGTACTTCGCACGCAACTAGCCATGCTTGCTAGAGGTTGTTTTGGACCCCCAAATTCCATCATTTAGGCCTCCATTTTTCTAGATTTGTGTTTTTTTTTTCCAGCTTTCGACAACTTAGAGACGTTATCTTGTGATGATTTTTATTTTTGTTTTTTCTAAAATTTTGTCAACTTACCGTGTTTTTATTTCACTAAATAATTGAAATTTATCATGTTTAGTAATTATTTTCCGGCCCCGGCTTATGAGTTATTTCAATATAGATTTGATTATTCAGAATATTATTCAGTTTTTCTCTTTTATTGTAAAACTTTTTATAGCATCATGGATTTCTCTCAGCCCTTTTCATCTCAATATCATTTTCCTTTCAACCTCAATTTTCATAGTTTCGGCCGTGTCATATGGTTGCTTCTTTCCTTGATCAAGACCCTTGAAAGAGACCTTGAACTGATAAGCTCTTAAAGAATTCTCTCTTCAAAAGCTCTTCAAGAATGTTTTCCATGGGTTGCCAAGTGTTAAGGCTGTGTATGGGGATGTCAAGCCGGAGTGGTACTGATATTGAAGAACAAGAGGATCACGAGGATATAGAGGGTGACTCTGTTGTTCAAAATGTGAAGTTTAGAAGGATATGTGGCTGGAGCTTCAATGATGAAGAATTCGAGCTTGACCCAGTATTCCCTACTGACCCAAAATATTATTCGGTTTTGAAACAGGTTCGTTTTGGAGGTGAATCCATCATTCCAGAAAACAAATCCAATTGCAAGTTAGTGAAAAAGATGGAGAGGAACAGCGAAGGCATGTGGGAATTAAAATTGGTCTCTTAGGAGGGGAGACCGATGGAGAGGAACGAATGGTGCAAACGGAGAAGCAGGAGAACTTGATTTCTGATGCATTTAAAGCCACCGCTTCATTTACCAATGTAGAGATTTTCATCAATATATTGACTTTTTGTGGAAGATGGAATTCTGGCATCTCAAGCTTCTGATTTCTGGTGCATAAAATGTTTGATTTCTTAATTAGTATTGATATAAAAAGCAAAACAGTGCTGCTATATATTTTGTGTTTTGCGTGTTGAGATGTGGCTTAGCTCTAAGAGGGATCTAAGTTCGAATCTGAAAGCAAAACTAGAAAGCGTTGCTTTATGTCAGTATGCCTTTTGTTCTGCTGGTAGAGTTTCCAGTCAGGTTCATGCTAGCTATCACGTATATATATATATATATTATAGTGATAGCTTTCGACAAAACTGAAAATGATCCTGTTTTGTTTCTATCGGTTCCTTTTCTATTTATAAATATTTAATTGATGACATCAAGTCGATCAAGTTTAGCTGGGGACATTTAGTAATCCTAGTCCTGCCCCTACCAAATTCGATGTGTCGCTCAGACATGGGGGCTTGGTAGTCTAAGCCGCTAAGCACCTAGCCTCTCTTACCCTCATTTTCTTTTATATTTTAAAATAAAATTATATTAATTAAATAAATAATTACAATAATGTTTCAAAAATCATTCTATTATTCTATATATTTTTAATAATATTAGAGATTTTAATGGTTGTATTTTCAATTTTTTAATAATTATATATGAAAATTGCACATGAGTATTCAATTAGAATAATATATATATATATATATATATATATATATATATATAATTTATATTGTTTTTAAAATTAATTTTTTAATTTGATACAGGATCATAAAAAATAATCAAGATAGTTATTTGTTATTTTGTTTGTTGAAAATTAGTTAAATTAAATAAATGAATAATAAAAAGGGAGTTTTGATTAAAGAAATACATTTTTCCTCCTAAATTTAAATAATTTAAATTCTTATGAATTGTTATTTTAATTGCTTTAAGTTCTTATTCAAAAAACCATGTTGTTGAAAAAAAAAAGTCATGATTTTGTAAAACAAAAAAATACATATAGAAAAGGAGAAAAAATTGATTGAAGAAATACATTTTTTACTCTAGAACCTAAATTATTAAAAAAAATTGGGAATTTTTTACAATCTCAATAAAATTAAATAAAACTAAAAACTATTAGCAACTAAATTAAATACAGTATTTATTTGGTCTAGGATTGGACCAGTCCTTCCTCTCCTCTTTTTTTTTTTTCCTCATTGATAAACATGGTAACTAAATCATTAGAGCTGGTTGATCATATTTTTTTTTTTAAAAAAACCTTTTTGGTGTGGCGCTCGATCTTTAATTATGAGTGGAGCAGACGGCACCGGATTACACTGCGGGTAAACCCTGCAATTTCGGCTGTTGAACCTCACAACATCACAACTATATATAGCATACCACAGGCCTCCTTACTGGCCACTAGTCTTTCAAGAAAGCTATGCTAAATGTGGCACAATCTTTTGTCCATTTGGGTTCTCTGAAAAAACTCCACCTCCTTTTCACTTGAAAATGGAAAACAAATCTTGCTGCACTGAGATAACCTGTCTTTGAAGTAGATGGAGTTGTGCAAATCAAAGCTTTTTGGAATGAAATGAAACTGGTTAGCTTGCAGTACTCATGAACACTGTAGCAACTATACCTCCAACTATTGCCCATGAATATGCAAAAGATAAACAAATTGCAAAGGTCCAGTAAAAAGAAAAACTAGATGAATAAATAAAATGCTAGGAAAGAGAGATTGTAGCAAATACTGCATAAATTCATGAATGAATTAGGCAAAAGTCGGGCTGCGTGAAAATTTAGTTTCCATTAATTAACGTAGTCCCATCATCGGGGGTGGAAAAAGATGCTCTTGTAGGAGCATCCATCACCCCTCCTTTTGCTATCATTTTCTGCAGTATATTTTACCCTGGATCTTGAAAATCTTAGGGTCCATGAAGAATATTTATCATGCTCTGCTATGGTTATTGAATTATTATTATTTATTTCTTACTTTGTTGATGAACTATGGTAGTACGTATCCGCTGCAGGTTATATATAATTAACAAGGTTCAAGCAATAGGTGGCTACTAATAAGAGATCTATATAATAAATTAATAAAACTAAAGGGATATCTTTGATGACTTTTAATTGAAGGATATATATATATATATATATATATATCATGCCCTTAATATTTGTTTCAATTTTATATTGTTTTGAAAAAAATCAATTTATTGATCCCGAACGATTATATTATTAAAAGAAAAGAAATTAAAAATTGTATTGTTTCAATCTCAATATTTTCTTTGGAAAATATCAATATATTAGATGGTAGTGAATAAAAATAAAAGAATCTGTATATACGAGAAGGTTTGAATTTATGAAAAAGACACATTTTTCTTCATTAAAAAATAAACAAAAGCAATTGTTTTGAACAAGGGGTAAATGCTCAGGGAGAAAAAAAAAAGGGGGTAATTAATTAGGATCTCGTGAAGTAGTAGTAGCCTTGGGATACGTACATCGACAAACAGAATTTTGTCTTCCTCGCTATTAGGGTACCCATTTTGGTGGTGATGAGCAAACAACAGGGCCTTCTCTCTCTCTTCCTAGCTAGTTTCATTTAAATTAAATTCAACCAATTATATCCAGACAAGTCATTGGGCATGTTGAGTTGTGCCCATCTACACATGATCACTCTTCAGTTTTCATTACACTTGTTGCACAAAAATTAGACTCGTAGGTACTTTAGTAAAATTTAATGACAAGTGAAGAGCATCCAATAACTCGAGCTAGATTCGGCATAAAGGTAATAACCTGGCAGGCCGAGCTTCTAGTACATATAGCAAGCAGTGGCCAAAACATGTGGAGCAGGAGCACTTTTCTGGGGATGAGTACCTTCAATGGGATTTTCAGCTTCTGGTTCAGAATTTGATGTGCTCTTTGCTCCAACTTTATTAATCACTCCGCTTTCCTCTCCCTCTCTCTCAAACCCAAAACCCAAGTCTAGATCATCTCCATAGACTACATCTTTTGGTCAGTTTTGTTTCCCTCTTTTCTTTTGTACTCTTAACTTTTGAGAGAAGGGTTTTTTACTTTCGTGATTTGCTTTTATAAATTGACTTGATTTGAGCTAGAATGCTGTTGTATTTTTTTATCTTGCTAGGTCTGACTGAACCGTAAAGAACTCATGGAGAGGAACAGTTTTAGCAGCAACTTGAAAGATCATAGTATTGGCAGTGAAGCGTGCAACAACACTAACAGCAACAAGAAGCTCAGAGATTCATGGAACCTTAGCAGCTGCCAAAGCTTTGGAGAAGATTATCTTGATAGTCTTTCATGGCCTCCAAGATCGTACACGTGTAGCTTCTGCAGAAGGGAATTTAAATCTGCTCAAGCTCTTGGCGGTCACATGAATGTTCATAGGAGAGATAGAGCCAGGTTAAGAAGGTCACCTCCAAGGGACGCTCAGTGTCCTGTTCCGAACCTTAACCCTAACCCTAGTTTATGTCCTCCATTCACTCGCACATTACCATCCTTGGTGTCTCCTCCTCTTTCTGCACTATCTACACCACCTTTAGCTTCTGAAGTCAAGAAATGGACCATTGATGGTACCCCTCTTGACCCTTCAAGCTCTGAACTTTCTGATTTAACAACAACGGGAACCAGAAAATCCTTCTTCACAACTGAAAACTTTGGTGGTTTCACACAACAAGATGGATTCAAGATCTGGAAGAAGGCTGAGATTGTGAGGTTAGATTTGGAGATTGGTCTTGTTCGTGACTCCAAGGATGAATTGGATTTGGAACTTCGACTGGGATCTCTTAATTAGGTGATCAACTTGTGCAGCCTTATCAACACAAATTAACACGTTTGATCTTGGAAGCCTGCAATTGGCTTGTTGCACCAGTTTGTGATCATGTATTATAAGATGCATTATGTTTAGTAGCTAATCCAGAAGTTTTCTTGAAGAAGTTCAGAAGATGTTAGATTCCAAAGCAAATTAATATTCTCCCTGATCTAGAAACGCATTTTTCTGCTACTTTTCACATGTTATTTTCTGTTATCAAGTTTCTTTTTTCTCTTAATCATGGCTCTTATTATGTTATCTAGATTTGCTGTAAGCATATTGTATGGTTTAAGCTAGTATAACTTTTTGTCTTAGTAGCCATTAGCCATTCTCTTACTGACTGGTACTTTTTCTAATACTATTATCGACTTTCATAGAAAAAGAAAAATCTCGTTTTTTTTTATATTGTATATAATTATATATAGCTTCAGTTTAGATTTCTGATCGATATCTCCCATTTCTTTAGAGAGAGAGAGAGAGAGAAAAGGTGGGTGTGTGACAGAGAATTTTGATGATTCATCCAGTAAAAAATGTTAGATTTTTTTCATTTCTTCTTTTTATTGTTTCTATTTCGTTTTTGTAATTTTTTATGTCGTTAATGTGGATTGTGGTTCTTGTTAGGTTAACTGTAACTTAACAACAAAAGGAGTTGATCTTATTAAAAATGGAAGATGGTAAAACTCTCCGGTGGATAGTATACTATTTTGTGATTATTCTAAATAGATCAAAGACCGATCACGCTGTTTAGTACTCATGGAAAAAGACGATATGAAAGAAGAACAAAATTAAGAGGTGGATGACAAATAAAATGACAGTAGGTCTTCCTGTTCTAGCGAAGGAGTTCTAAGCTGTTTAAGCTGCGAACGTCCAAAAGCAAGCGATTACTAGAAAATTAGTTACATGTTGGATGGTTGCCAACATCATTTTCTTTTCTGGTAACTAAAGGGGCCTTAGCACCATTATCAAGCCACTCCCAACTGAATCTTGAGTTAACGTATCAGCAGCTCCAGGAGGAACAGGAGGGGGGAAATTGAACCCCCGGCATAATTAAGCTCAAATCCTTTATTAGCTAGCTAAATACCACTGCCATCCCGAACAATACAACCAGCAGTGGGTTGCCCCTACTAGCCCCACCTGTATTAACTTGGATCCAATCTCCAGGAGGTTGCCAACATCATCAAACATTATTATTTATATTGTATAGTACTAAAGTCAGATTGCATGATGTTGCATGAATTATGGTGCATGCGTGTGTGTGTAGAAAGATGTCCAATAAAAAAACTCAAATTGTCAGGTGAGATTAGAGAATGTTTTCATTTCTTTATTAAGATGCCACTATATATAAGGCTTTAAGTTTGTGCTGAAATTTATTTGAAAATAAATGAGGTTTGCTAAGACTCAAGTTCTTGTCTTTAGAATCAAAACTCTTTAATATCAAATTACAAATCGCACATGCAAGCAGATATATCCCTCTCGTCTTCTTCTTCTTCTTTTTCTATTTGGGTGGGCGCGCGGGGGCTGAAATTAGTCGTTCTTTAAGCAGCTCAGATCCAATAGGCAGCACTGCTCCTATATACTTCTGTTGAATATATGTGGGGAAGTAGAGGTTATGTCGAAGAAAAAGCTCCGAGCTTTTGTTTGGATCTATGAAGATGATGGGAATTGACATCGTTAACTTTTTGAGAAGAAAATGTGACTAATGCTTTGTTATTTCAATCATGATCGATGGCATGTTTACATGATATCATATACTCAAATGAGAGGTGAGAGAGCCATTGGATACGAACGACGCTCTTTTCCCAAAATCTGATGGTTTGCATGTTCCCGACATTGTCTGGGTGTCAAATGGTATGATGTTTTTCCTTAAACAGAATGTAAGGTTTTGGTCCGTGCAAAGCAATTCAGACAACTAAAACACTAAAACGCTTTCCATTTTTGGCCATCGGTCAAGGCATGCAGACTCTACACCGCTAGCTATCCCCACATCCAACCTCATGCCGTCCTTGGCATAATTTTCTTCTACTGTATAAAAATACATCTCTCATTTTTATTTTTATTTTTTCTTATATTTATCTCTTTTGTGCTATAAATATTGGTAATTATAGCCTGAACATACTAGAATTTTTTCTTTTTACCTTCCCTTTTTATTAATTAGTTGACAATTTGTTTTGGAATCCTTGATGGGATAAACAAACTATTCTTTCCTGCTATTTTTTAGTGCAGTTGCAACCTGTTAATTAATGTGTTTAACTTAAATTTGAACAGTGCTTAGGTTAGCACAGCCAAAATAAACGACAAACATCGTCATTTAGTTTATAGCTATCGTCATTTGTTATCGTAATATATAGCAATGATCAAATTTCACCTATAATATTAATGGCCCAATTTTGCATTGCCCATTTTCTAATCTCGGCTAAAATCCAATTAGTTTTTTTTTTTAATCATAATAGGAAAAGAAATTGATTTAATGGTTTAAATAATAATCAAAGAGATGATTCATTATGAGATCCCAAATCAAATCCAGCCATTGATCTCTTGGTAAGTTGATTTATCTATGTATGCAGTTAGCATCCTAGATTTTGACGTTGACAAACATATAACAGGAGAACCTGAATTTGTATAATATATAATGAAAAATATAATATTTTTGTTAATTGTATGATAAATTCATCCAAACACCCATTTTCTCACAACTAAAATGTAAGAGAGAAAGGCAAACTATTATATGATTTTTCTCAAAAGTCTAACTATATTAATTTATAAAGATTAATAATAATTAATATGGCTAGATTTAATTAGAAGAATGAGCACAAAAGGGAGCTCGTCCAATAAAACTTTTTTTATTTTATTTTCACACTTGTAATTGGAACTTTACTCCCACACGGGCCAGCCATAATCATTCTGAAAGAAACCTGAAAGACGCAAAGAAATGAAGCAAACCACATGTTTACATCTCTTACAACTATGTACCTTGTACATACTCTACCTCAGTTCAGTAAGATACTGAAATGTGATTGAGGATCCTCGTGATGGTAGTACCCTGCGTCATGTCTTACCATTACACTTAGTTGGTAATTTAATTTTTTTAATTTTTTAATTTATTTTAAATTAATATATTTTTAATATTTTCATATAATTTAGATATCCTATATCAAAAATAATTTTTAAAAAATAAAAAATATTATTTTGATGCATTTTCGAGTAAAAAATACTTTGAAAAGTAACAACAACTACATTCCCAAATACACTCATGTATGTTGTTCGGATGGTGGTAATAATTAATTTTTAAAATATATTAAAATAATATTTTAAAATAAAAAGAATTACAATTTTTTTTTGAAAGATATTTTTGAAATGTAAAAAAGAAGAAGAAGAAGCTATTACTCTAGACTTCGGGGACAATTGTCGTTCCTGGTACAAAATATGCCTAGATACTGTGTTCGAAATCTTCCTTCGAGGAATCAATCCCTTTCATTATACAACCCTGGCCGACCAATCTACATCATCATGGCCGTTCATTTTGTTGATCAGTTCACCATTCCTTGCATCGGTCAATGAAATTCTTTTACTTGCATCGGTCAGTATAATTTAACAGCTAGAAGACAACTGGACTAATCATGATTTCGTTTTCATTGTGTGGAGAATGCAGCATTGAGCTGCGACAACTTGCAAGCCCAATTATAGCTTAAAAAACTACAATCACAAATACAAACTTGAATTTAGAGTTCTATAGAAATCAAAAGTATTTTGATGATTAAAAATCGTCAATATCTAATATTTTCATAATTTAATATCTAGTATTTTGCCCATTATATCTCCACAATTGATGTTATTAATGATGAATTTAAATAAAATATGATTAATAGTGCTCCTAGACTGAAATAGCTAGCTATTGGCGTTGGACCTCATCGAGTAGCTTTATGAGCAAGTGACTTCCCTGCGGTTCAAGGAGACCCCTCGTCATCACACTCATCCCCGTCTTTGTCATGCTCCCATTTCTTTTAGACCTTTTAGCTTAAATAAACCTGACATCTTACGGAAACAAAATCATAAATTTTCGACCATATAAATTTGAATCCATTATCATTTGCTTTACTGAAAACATTAAATCTGGTAAACATATCAAAGATCATATAATCACTTTATTCTTAGTTTGTCATTAATAAGATGTTTAAAAGTGTGATATTGATTGTTTTTTAAAGTATTTTTTGTTTGGAAAAGTATAAAAATAATATTTTTTTACATCAGTATATTAAAACAATCCAAAAAAACTAAAAAAAATAATTTAAACTAAAAAAATTCATTCTCGAACACCCTCTAATTATCTATTATATTAAACTTACAGAAAATATTTTGTATATAGTTTTAGATTTATTAACTTGTCTGAATCGAGCTCAGCAAATAATAATTAATTGAAAAAAAAAATTAATTAGGCGGAGAGAATATTTCTAGTTTGAATTTTCTTGTGTTCTCCCCATCACATGCAAATATGCGGTCGACCATGGATTTTATGTTGACGGGTTTTTTCTTATGATTTGATCACTACTAGAAGTGAACATTTACTATATATATATATATTAAAAAAAAAAAACTTAACTGAATCTTTAGATCCGTCATTGAGCACAAGAAGAAGGAAAAAGGTAAGATGAAATTAAGTTAAAGTAGCACTGGTACTAATAATTTGACATCGGCTTTTAGAATGATCGTGAAGCATTATTGTTCTTGCAATTCTTTGTCCACATGGCCAGGGATGAAGAATGCGTGCAGTTGCTTTGCAAGAAACAATGTATGCGCAGTATTATATATGTCCAGCCCTGATACGGACGACCTTGAGCTACTGGATCGATCGATTTGGCTTGTAGATTGGATGTAATTGTCTTCAGCTATCTTTTTCGTAATTAAAGAAGCTTTTCCATCAGTGAATGAGCCACGCACTTGTCTTCATTTTCTACTCCATGGATCTTCTATTCGTTGATCTTGAGGCCAGTATCAGTATATAGAAATTTATGGTAAGCAATATTCCTTTCTTTATAAAAATAGCAGTAAAAATAGTAATCAACTTTCGTTTTTCTACAAACCAAATATATACAGTTTAGAGAGAACCTGTCATCGATCTTTCACTGGATGCGGCTGCAAAGGCTAAACTTTACCGAGTAAATTAAAGAGAGCTGATGCGTCAGACTTTGATGTGCTGGTGGAGCATTTTGAAGCTGAGTTGGTTTCGTGTAGAAAAACTATATATTCATCAATGGATCGATGATGATACATGTAATTAAGAAATATAATTAAAATCACAGATACATTAAATACTGTTAGGTAATCACTAGATGACTACAAAGGCTAAACTTTACTGAGTTTTTTAAAGAGCGTTGACGCGTCAGCGTCATAGGCTTCACTAATTAGTTTACCTGCTCTTCACCGCAAGCCGATTGAAATCTTTTTTAACTCAAAATAAATACGTAGATGTTACCGATTTATTTTTTTATATGAAAAAAATTTAATTATAAAAATAATAGTAATACATACACATAATAAAATAAATTGATAATTATATACTTTAATAATTATAAAAAAAATTTGTTAAGACTACACCACAGATGGAATTTTAAGTTAATTTTAAAATAGTAAAAGGATGTAATAGGCGTTTCATTCTATCATGATTTTCTTATTTGAAAAACATAAAAGAATTTTTTACGCTGAATGGAATGAATTTAAATAAGTAAAAGCGAAAAAATGAGAAAGAGTTGTTTAATGTTAATTAAATACTAAAATAAAATGTTTATCTTTCTTTATAAAAGTAAAAGACAAATAAGTATTCAAATACTTAACCTCAAATTTTCCTTTTAATTTTTTTTGTCTTGGAGGTTATTAGAAATATAGTTTTATTTATATAAAACAAAAAATAAAAAAAATTAATGATAAATTAAATTAATCGCTTTAAAATATTATATACATCCAAAATAAATAAATTTTTTTAGGTGTAAAAGTCTAATTTGCAAAAAAAAAAAATTATTTCAAAGTAATAAATATATAAAAATAAGGCTATTAGTCAAAATTAGAAAAAAAAAAAACAAAAAACAAAAGAGGTTAGATGTTACATGGCATGACAGGCTATGTCAACGCGCCTAGCCCATTAAACAAAAGCCACATATTGGGCCTGCAAGGGTAGGTCCGTGCAACTCGCTTTTCTTTTGCTGAAAAAAATAAATGACATTTTGTTTGTCTTTATTTTTTTTGCAAAAAATTTAAAGGTAGACAATGTGTTGTCTGCTAAACCAGTTTTCAATTATCGGACATGTGATCAAAGAATTTGGCTAAGGTTTTTTTACCTAAAAATTAAAAACACTTACTAAACTTGTTTGTGATGTCAACAATCTAATAAATCAACTCAAAACACCCTAGAATTTACACAAAAAATACAAAATCAAACAAAAAAGAAAATCTTTCTCTACTCCAATCTATATTTTCCGATAAGATGAAGGGCAAAAAACATCTCAATAAAAACTTTTCTCGTTGAATGGAACCCGTGGATACCAAAAATGATATTTTTTGTGATCAACCAATGACTTTCTCTATCTTCTCTTAAATATAGAAACTAAAAAATGAGTAAAAAAAAGTTTTAGATCAAAATTAAAATTAAAAAAAAATGAAGGGATCGACTATGAAGGAATAAAAAAGAAAATAGAAGGACAATAACCTTTTTCATGTAAATTTTAAAATGCCCATGAATAGTTATTGCATTTTATATTTTGTTCATCTATCTTTTAATTTTATTATTTTATAATAAATTTTAAGCAATTGATCATTAATGTTAGCACAGAAGGACGCAATTGTAGACAAAAACGAGTAATGACCCCAAAAAATTAGCACCGCCGGTGAAAAATTATGAGAAAATAAAGAGTGCCAAAGTATAGAGTGAATTTCTTACATGCTTTAGTTTTTATTGTAATTGTAATGTAGTTTAGCATTTTGAAGCTAGGTTGCTTCCGTGTAGGAAAACTATACTCATCAATAATATTGTTCGGTAATATAAAATCGCAGATACATTAAATATATTGTTCGGTAATTAATTAGTCCTCCAAATGAAAAATCTTGATACTATAAATACAACAAATTAAAAATTTAGTCCCTATTTCCTTTTTTATGATATATTTTTTTTAAGTCTAAATTTTTTTATATACTAGCCAAATTTGTAATGGGATTGACCACGTGCCTTCCACTTGTCTTGCTTCAGTCAATACATACAAGAAAGAACACTCTACATACCATGAGCTAGAACTAACTAATTTGTAAAAATTAAGATAAGTTGATGGGCTTAATTTGTCCTCTTAACATGCAGGTAAATATTCGAAGTAATTTCTATAGCATCTTCTTTTTTTAGAATATTAGCAATTAGGATCCTCATTTTTATTGTAAAATTTAAATACGTATGGTTTTAAAAAAAAAGAATTAGAGGTCCATGTCCAAGAGAGAGCAATTAATTTTAGGTTTTTGGTAGAATAGCAATTAATTTCGGGGAACTTTTCGGAAATATTAAATAGTATCGAATTCGACATTGTTAGAGATGAGTTTCAAATCGAGGTAAAAGCTGATTTAGTGTAATACAGTATATCGAGCAGGTTCACACGGTATTTGATTGACCAAATTAAAATTAAAATAAAATTTTTTTGAAAATAATTCAAGACTACATCTTTATAATGTTTTTTTTACATCAAAATAATGACATTCTGGATTAACCCGTTTAATTCGTGATCTATATCATGAACGTGACTAGATTTAATAAACTTGTTTCTTGATATTTTTTATTTTTTAATTATATAAAAATAAAAATAAACATTAATTTTCATTGAATATTTATTAATGATTTTTTCAGCATAGACATATAATAATTGAAAAATAAATTGTTAACAATACTATAGAAACTCATAAAATTATTTTAAACCCATAACAAACAATTTTTATAAAAATAGTTGTTCATCCTTTCTAGTGATCAAAATGTGACTGGTAAACAAATTTTCCTATCCTCTTTCATTTTTCGACCACGCTCTCTCCTCTCAAAGTTAAGAAACTGAAACATAAATAAAAATGAGGTTCAATACTAGAATGTGAAACCCTAAAGAAAAAGGACCAAAAAGCGAAGATTTTAAACTACAAGGGCCAAACTATAATTTTCTATGCCAAAGTGAAAAAATGGATGCATTTGATTGGTTGTGTCAATGTTGGTCCTAGTTGTTTTAATTTTAAAAAATTAATAAAATTAAATCTTATTTTATAAAATTAAGGAGCAATCTAATGTTTCATGTCAATTAAAAAAAATCGCATCCTGCAAACATAATGTAAGAGAATGTTATTGAAAACAAATTCTAGAATTGAAATAAATAAAATTGACAAGGGCAATTTTTTTTATTTAAAAAAAGCAGTGAAATCTGCTCTTCTTTTAGTTTATTTTGTAATGTAATTGTTATGTAATGTTGGGAATTTTAAAAAGACTCTGCCCCCAACACTTGATTGATGACAATAGAGAGGAAAGAGCAGAGACAATTAAGCAAGAGGAGAAGCTACCAGATTGCTTTTTTTAGTGAAAGTGAGGGGAGGGTGATGGCATAAAGCAAAGCCTTTTCCCAGTCGGCGCACATCACCATCTATCTCTGCTAATTTCCTTCCCAAATCCCAACCCCTTCTTTTATGTGGCACTTCTCCCCTGTGCATTGCTTTCAACAACATCTGCACTTCAATAATTTTCGTATTTAGGTCTATGATGGGCAAGAGAGAGATGTGTTTTTGTGTGATTTTTAACCAAAGAGAAAAAGGAAAAACAAACCAGGGTTTAAAATTAACATGGTATGAATGTACCCTTCATGCATCGTGCATTATTATCTTGATGGATAATGAGTTATTGCACTCTATATAGCAAGGTATTTTTGCTAGTGCGAGTACGCCCTATATATATGACCACAACTATGCAGATTCTATACAAAGCATTCAGCTTTTCCATCAGCTGTTTCTAGCTAGACTCCTAGCTACTGTGTGCAATTTTGAAGACAATTAATTAGTAGTATTTCTGCTAGTTCTTGAAAAAGAAACGATCCCCAGGCTACAAAATTGAAGCGAAGCTTTCCAAGGAGCAACGATTAATTTGCTCGGAATGCTTAATACCACACATATCATCCACTCCCTTTCTACCACCTAAAGCTGTTGAATCTATAGCTTTTACATTCGTGAGGTAGCAGGTGTATATCAGAGATTGAAGTTCTTTAGTGGAAAATCCCAGCAGATCTCCAATACAAGCATGGAAGCCGACCTTTAATTAAAGGGCTAAGTGACATGAGTTATTTTCTTCGTGGGTCTAAATTAACTTGGTCATTTTTATCATAACAGCAACAACTTGGTCATCAACCAAAAAACAAGAAACTTAGATTTTTGCCGATTTGAGTATACCACCCCAGGCCTGGACATGCCATACAAAACATGGGCCTCTCCATTTGCAGTTGTGGCCCATATCACAGCAGGCTCATCTTCTTCACACATTGGCGGTCAAAATTGTTGCTCCCAAAGTTTTTTTTCTTGTTTTTTTTTTTATAATTACGAATGGAAACATATTCAAAGTACTTTTCGCAAAACGCCATGATAATTTTAAAAAACAAGGTATAAAAAGAAAGTTATCATCTGAGAAGACAGTGGATATATTACTTATCAGATTTTATGGAGCAAAACGGAAAACTGAATTTCGCAGCTTTTGTTGTTCATGATGTTTAGGGTTTTAATTTTTTGACAACCTTGTGAAAATAAAAGTTACCCTCAAACCTAGGCTCAAAACTTTCAGTCCGGATCTCATGTCGGAAAGAGTGTTACCTGCCTATAGTTTTTGAGAAAATATCGAAAAATATGACCTTCAAAACCTGGATTAGGAGATCGACTCCAATAACATATGAACACTGAATAAGTTAAGAAGATCGTGCCATTAAAAGCGAAATTGTGAATATATCAATGTGTTGAAAACTTCACTTGTACATCTGCATACGGTGGCAAATGACAATCCCATCATAATATACGAGACCGAAAGGCATCTAGATGATTTAGAATTGTTTATCATGCATGTAGCCAGAACCTTACTGTCATGTGCTTATCTGGCAATTCATGTTGATGGCTGTGACAGCAATGTTTTGTCCATTCCTCTCCTTGGTCACAGAGAAGAGAGATCATTCCTTTATAGACTAGCATATGGGGCATATGATCAAGCGGTAGATGTCAGAGAAACGACTGCTTGCACCTAGAGGTCTATGAATGGACATTCAAGAAATTCAAGCCAAGACAAACAAAAGGCAAAAAACGGGCGCCCCTTGCTAAGATCATACAAGTAAATCTAAAAAAAAACAAAACAGAAAGAAAAGTGAAGGGCTGCGCAGTACGATTGGAATTCATGGTGGGATATGTTATAGGAGAATCATTCTTTCATGTCATTAGAATAAAATCGGAAACTTTAATTAAGTTCAAGATTAAATCATTTTCAAAATTTATCCTAAGCTTATGGTGAAATCCGGCTCAATAATTCACTGGAAAGTATTTTGATTAATTCTCTTCAGCTTAAAGATATCGTCCAATTTGATTTTCTTTGTGAAATCTAACTTATAATTACAAGCATCACATTTATAAATTAAACTTTTAAAAAATATCTGAAAAATAAATTATAAAAAGCAGGAAAACACGTTTAGTATTTTATTTACAATGTGTTTTTCGCTTGAAAATATATTAAAATACTATATTTTTATTTTTAAAAATTTATTTTTGATATCAATACATCAAAACAATAAGAGAATATAAAAAAATTAATTAAAAAAAATATTGTTTAAAAAACATTTAAAACACAAAAAAAAACATAATATATATATATAATAACGACCTGTTTGAGGTCAAATCAGTCAACTAATAAAGTTGTATGTTTAACCCACTCAGAGCCATTACTTTTTTGAAAAATCTGTGATTAAGCTCTGGAAAATAAGATTTTTCATCCAGCACTAACAATATCGGGTTGTACTGGTCCAGAAAGCTTTTTTATGGCACTAAAATTAACATTACAGCACTCGTGCATGTTGTTGTCGTTGATGACCTTCTTCCATTTGTCATTTTAATGACTAGTTATTACAGGTATATATAATCAATACAAACACATAAACATGAAAATTAAATTGTCAGTCATTTCTAGGACATGGTCAAGTTTTCCTTCAAACACAAAAGGACATAGTCAAAGCTAGATTAAGTGCTGTCACCGCGTTGTTCTTGCCGTCTCTCTATCCAAAAAGAACGAAACCAGCTACTTAAAAAGATGAAAAAATAGCTATGGCGTCGATAAGAATTTCGATTGCTATGGATGAAATAACCAGTTAAGTCACGTTGATGTTATTGTACCCGCCCGGTATTGCTATTTACATGCCTCCCCCCCCCCCCCCCCCCCCCCCCCCCCCCCCCCCCCCCCTTCTTCTTGCAGCCTTCAAGTTATCTACGCCATGCATACATTGGGGAGTGAAGGGATAAGGGATTATATAATTGATTTAATGAAAAGGAGAGAGTCCCAAAAAACTGAATTGATGGACGTAGGTAGAATAACAAGACAGTGATTTGTAAGGTATATAGACTTGTATTTAGGATTATATCATATATATTTAAATAGCAAAACCATAACCATTCTGAGAAACTCACAATTGCAGCCCATAGAACACCTAAGAGGATTTCTCTTCCAAGATTTCCAAGCGGTTTCATAACATTTCTTTTCAATGGCTAGATTTAACTGCACATGTCAAAAAAAATATTCAATTTAATCTAAAATTTTAAATTTTTACGTGAAATTTTAAAATATAATTTATATTCATTTCTAACATGTATTTTTAACTAAAAGTTTTTGTTTTTAAAATTTACATAGATTATTTTATACTTAATTTTTATTAAATAAATAATGATGATGAGATTCAAACTTTTTACTGCTTGATCATTTAGGTTTTGATAATATATCAAATAAACAATTTAACTTTGAAACTTAAATTTTTAAATAAGATATATTATTTTCTAAAATACGGTTAAGATTTTTGCATTACCATCTCCTCTTGGTTTTGCGATTAATATTGGCATTCATGTGTAATGTCAACCTGTGAGTCGACCATGGAAACAATTACCTCCTATATGCCGATGATATCATAAGCTGGAAGGTTCATCTCATGCCTTCAAATGCAAAGGGCACACAGTGGGAAACTACGTTGAGGGGTGGGGACAATAGCACTCAGATTTCAAAATTTACATTCTAGTCCTAAACTTTTGAATTTTCTTAATTATACACTTAAACTTATAAATGGATCCATCACAAAAGCCGACCAACAAGAAAAGTCCTAAAGCAAACGCCAAAATTGAATCTCCGTTCAATACAAAATACACAAAAGCCCCAATGGAAATGCAATGACTTGTGTTGTCACTGTTTCACAACCACTTGCCTTTCCTTCTCTAACCTTCTCTCTATTCCTCTCTAACCTAAATCAGCTCCACTAAAAGCCCATTTTCTTCGTTTCTCTAACCTTTATCTCGTATACTGATTCCAAACAAAAAATCTGTGGGAAAATATTTACTATCGCAACAAGATTTTCAATTTCTTGGTGTGTGTGTGTGTGTGTGTATGGAGTCGGCAAAACAACAAAGCTCGGGGACTTCAAGTACTGATGAAAATTATGATCGTCAAGAACAAGTCAAAGAGGACTCATCAAGCCGTACAACAATCTCTGCTAAACGCTCATATGAATGTTCTTTTTGCAAGAGAGGCTTCACCAACGCGCAGGCCTTAGGGGGGCACATGAACATACACCGCAAAGATCGAGCTAATCGAACCAAAGACAAGCAACTTGCAAGTTCTTCGTCAGTATCAAGCAAAGCCAGCGAGGAAATCAAGAATCCTGGATATATGGTACCAAATTCAAGTGAACCCACGAAGTACTATCCGGTTTCGGAGGATCAAAGGAATTATGGAACGTATTTTCAGCAACCAGGATCTAGCCCTAGAGAGCCATATAGTTACAAACATGGCAGTCATGATTTTCTTGTGCCGAGATCTCAATCCTTGAGCATGAATGACGAGCTTTGGGGTACAAGTATAGGCTTGCAAATTGGGTCTTCCAATATACAAGATAACGGAGGGAATAGGAGGGTTTCTGACGATGATGAAGTCGATTTGGAGCTTAGACTTGGCCATGACCGCTAATGAGTCACACGGGTAAATCTCTCTTTAAAGAATGAAGAAAATGTATTGTACAAAGGTTACGTACTTATTTGCTGGTACTGTTTGATAGGGGAGGGTATTTGTGGATTCCATGAAGATAGAAACATACATATATTTGCATATTACTGTTCCATTGGTGTAATATATAGATTATGCTGAGAGAACGAAAACGAATGATATTTGGTTCAGAATTGTACATCCTCGATAGATAAACCTATGAATCAAGTTCTCCTCAGCAGGAGGTAAGTGCATTGTATTACTGGTTCGGTGTGGCTACGTTCATACAAAATTACAAGGCTAGCTTTATCATGTTCTACAGTTTCTATATCTCATTCAAACTCAAATAATCGATGTTTGGTGATTATTGAGAATTGAACTATTTCATAGTGAAAAACTCTCCTGTTTCCTTCGGGTGTTTCAAGTCTAAGTAGCACTCCATCCTCAAAACATGCATGCCTAACAACTCTTGTATATATAACCCTGTTGCTTAATTTTATGTTTCTTCTTGTACTTGGAATATTAATCTCACACATAATGTAACCATTTGTGAGAAAAAATGAATGCATTTTTATGTTTTTAATTTTTTTCTAGCTTGATGACAGATTAATTATTTCCATTGTGAACCACTAATAATTAATAAACAAGGGCGACCACACATTTTAGATTGAATATGTTTCTTCTGGTTTGCCATTTTCATGTAGCTTCAAAGTTTCATTCTTGATTTTTCTTATACAAGATTAATCAACATTTTATTTGTTACTTCATTTTCTCCTTCCATCATATGGACAAGAGGTAAGACCTCTCGATCAATCCTCTCTTTGTCAAATATATACATAATTGCCCAAAATTGTCTGATTGGATGGCACTGAGGCTTATGAGGATTCTTCACAAAAACTACACAAACACGTGTGTGTGTGTGGATCGGAGTACTAGGGAAATATATATGAGTTCGTGAGTATCTCTGGTTTTTCTTTCTCGAATGTACTTAACGATCTCATATTTAATCCAGTACTGCACTTAATTCATGTACAAATTATTCCATACTATGACACCAAAGCATGCATAATTAATCAGAAAAACTGTAACACCCTAGGAATTATGGTAGATCATTAACATCCATGAAATTAAGTTATCACATTATTTGGTGTTAAAACGTAATGTATCTAGCAGTAGAAGGTAATTAATATACATGCGGTGCTGGTGATTTTCCAAAATGTTTCAATTATAATTAAATGAGATATATTTCCTATCTTGAAAGCTATAGTGTGTTAAACTAGGTCAGAAAACCGATTTCTTGTGTGCTTCCTCTCCCCGTCTATCACATGGATATTTTGCATCATGATCATTGATAACAACTTCGCAGAAATTGTCCAAATATTATATTAATTTATCAAGCAATAAATCCAAAATCTTTAGCTTTTTCTGGCTGTTAATTTCGTGAATGTAAGAACTATATATATGCATGTGAATCGTTGCCATTAATGACTATCAGGAAGCTAGAATTACTCTTTATCAAAAAAAAAAAAAAAAGCATTACTATTACTAAAGAGAAAGGACAAAAGTTGTTGCAAGTATACAAGTTTCATTTTAATATCTAGTTAACGTAAAACCATTTAAATCCTTTGTTTTTTTCTTCTCTTCTTCTTCGGTTTCTGCAGACTAAGCTTTGTCTTTGCTCTCTCCAAGTCGGTTGTTCTACCCTCTTGGTGTAATAAATACCTAATGCTATCCATTGTAAGAAAGTTACACTGCTAATTGCACCTTCTTAACGATGATTTCGAAGATAAGAAAAACTGGCCTCCAAAGCCAAATGGTTGAATTTATTATATGCAAGCATGGAATACTGCACTTTATATATGATCCATGTATATGCCTTCTTGCTTGATCGTTTGGATGTGAATGTGACAGCCAACGAATGTAGCGCATGGTGCATTGCCCCATTTATAGGATGCCAAACCATGCAAGTAATTTTGTATATAGAAGCCCAAGGATATTTTTCTCCATGAGCTAGCTCTCTCTCCCTGTAGCTAGTTTCCAATCTCATTAAGGGCATGGAATTCATTATTTACCTAGCTAGCCACATATAAGGCAATGAAAAGAAACTGTGTAATCAAGAGACTTTCCTTTTATAAATAAAATCCCGAAATCTTTTTAGATAAATCCATAGTTATTTTCATTGTATTGATATGATCTGTTGATAGAAATTCGAAATTCAAAACTGTGACAGTAAGATTTCCAGCAATTTGCAGTCATCTATTCGTATCCTGTTTTGGGCTGTATGTAGGCCTGGGCTAGACCCAAGTGTTTATGAAATCATCCGAGCACACTCTAACCCTGATCTAGAGAGAAAGAATTCATTTTTTATATACCCTCTTTGACCCTTTCAGGGCATTGAGCCTGGGCTAGTTCCAAAATGCCACAAGATTTTCTAAACACAGGCGGCCACAGAGCGTCACAATATAAACACGGCCCATGCGCAGGTGCGGAATTAGGACAAAGAATTTTATTTTTTTTAAGCTCTCCTCTTCGATAAATTATAAATTTTATCTTTCTAAAAAAAGATTTTCTCATTTTACCCTCCTAAACTAAAATTCCCGCCCATGCCGCACAGTCAGCTAAAATGATGTGAGGCCATAATTACCGGTCGCTATTAAGCCAGTGGCTGAGGATTGACCATCATGAACTGTTCGTACACCACATGAGCCATGTGCCATGGCGTGTAGACTGTAGACTGTAGCCTTTCCTTTCTTTTTTCCACTGTAGTAAATTCGCTTGCAATATTCCATAGCAAGCAAGCATCTAGGTCGCCGACTAAATTAATTGGGCCAAGAAAGGCAAGGATATGACTCTTATGCTTTTGACACGTGGGGTGCATTGCCATGCATGTGACACATTTGGAAAAGGGCATGTGCATTTGTGCAGAGGACCCCTCCACCACCTTGGCTAAGCATGTAACATCTCTGTCCATGTAGCAGAGCACGTGGACGGATGCAAGTGTGGTTTTGGTGCCGTTGCTCGATTTAGGTTAAGTTTGTTGTAGTTTTTATAAATTAATTTAACTTTTTTAATATTTTATTTGAGTAAAAGTTATAAGTGTGTTTTGTTAGCAATAATTCTTCACTTTAACAATACTTTCTGTAAAATTGAGTTAAGATTTCACTTTTTGGAATTTTGAACTTTTAAATTGCAAATTCTAACTTATATAACATTCTCTCTTTAAAAAAATATTTTTATTTTAAATTATCTATAAAAAATAATTTTCAAATTACATTTAAAAATCATAATTCAAAAATGGTGTCAAACATACTCAATTATGTTTCTTGCTTCGTGTCCCTAGAGTACGTCATATTATTCACATTCAAAACGAGCATTTGAAAAAGAATGTCTAAAATGTAAAAAATATAGCATGATTGTTTTGTATTTTAAAAATATTTTAATTTGAAAACAAATTAATTTTTTTGTTACTTTAAATTAATTTTTTTGTGATTTTATATTATTTTGATATGTCAATATCAAAATAAATTTAAAAAATAAAAAAATATCATTTAAATACATTTCCAAATTAAAAGCGCTTTGAAAAGTAATCACTACTACAATAATAAAAAAACTCTTAACATGGCTTTGCTTTTCTTTTACGTTATTTTTTTAGAGTAAAATTTTCGGTTGTATTTGAATAATTTTAATTTTTAAGTGATATTATAAAACCACAAAGAAATACAAGTATATTTTCTTGTTTAATTTTATAACTTTTGTTATTTTTTTATAATAAGCTATGTACAACAACAATAATAGTAATAATAAATTTACTTGAGGAGATTTTTGTCATAATATTGTAAATAATAAAGATACATTAATGATCATAATATTAATTAAATTTTAATTTCATAACACTTGAAAAAGGTGACATTTTTGGGATTAAACAGGAGAATTATTTTGGAGGAGAATGAAATATTCATAAAATTTTAAGTCAGTGTTTGTATTTGTATGTATGCTGTGATTGTTACATTGTGATTTGTTTTGATGGGTTATTCAATTTTTTGTTGTAGAGTGAAAATTACAATTAGTAATTACTAAAAACATTAAAAGAGTTGAGGTGAAATTGACACCTACACGGTAGGGTTCCTCTGTTTTTTTTAGTTTTTTTTTTTTTTCATTCCCATCCTTTAATATTTTATTAATTTTAAATTTACTTTCATAATTTATTTGACTGATAATTAGATTTACCTCCTACTTATCCGGTTTATATATGATCTAGAAAAGATTGATATTTTTCGATGATCTTGAAGATTATTATTATTATTATTATTATTATTATTTCTGATTGGTGAATTGCAGTTTCCATAATCATTAGGTTTTGGAAATAGCAATATATTTTATACTTTTTAGTGTTTAATGAAATTGCTATATTTCATGACAAGAGAAAACACCATTTTTGGACATTAGAAAAATATAATTCAATATAATTTTATTTATGAAATTTCTTTTATAAAAATCAATAAAAACTTCAGTAGTGTCAATAGTTGCTAGTATGGTATTGTGAAACATTTAATATATAGAACTGAAAATTGAAGCAGGTGTTCTAATCGGAGGAGAGGAAATTAGCCAAGGGTTTTAGGTGTACTTACAAAATAACTCAGTGCTTTAGAAGTGCATATCATTCAGTATTTCATCTATTTAAATTAAATCACGTATAATAATCGACAATATTTTAAAATTGATATAATTAAAGTAATTTAATATTGTACAAACAAACATTTCATAAAAATATATCACATAAATACATGTTACAGTTACTTTTTAGATGGTATATCAGTCACTACACTATCAAATTGACACATTACCATTAACAATTTGACATCAAATTGACACATTACCATTAACAATTTGACACCCAAGTTCGGGTAGAAATTTAATATGAAAAGTTTGTTTATAATTTTTTTAAAAAAAGTGTTGTATCAGAGCGTGTGTATAACTCATGTATCTAAACTTGGTAGAATGTAAAGTCCAAATTATATGGGTCTGGCTTACTTTCATACTCAACACCTTTGAGGTCAGCTACACGTTAAGCCCAAGTATATATAAATCTGAGGAGATGTCAAACATAACACCCTTGAGTTCAGCTATGTGTTGAGCCTAAGTACAAGTTGATCTGGCAAAGTGTCAAACCAAGCACCCTTGGATTCAGCTACACGTTGAGCTCTAGTACATATGGGTATAAAGAGATATTAAACCTCATATCATTAGGTTCAGCTACGCACATAGCTCAAATATATATGGGTCTACCAAGCTGTCAGGTCTATATCGTCCTTGGGTTTCAAATCATTTCAACTCCAAATATATATGGAGTTCATAATCCTTTTAGGCCCTGTATTGGTTCACGAGGATTTATTTATTTATTCTTATGTCTTATAACATGAAATGTTAAATATCAAGAATAATCTTCTTCTCACATCCCTATGTGCCTAAAAGTCTCTTAATGGTCTACCTTATTTCCATCAACATTAATATTATATAAGATATATTTATTCCACGTTGATATTATGTAAGAGATATATATCCCTTATTAGTATTATATAAGGGATATTTATATCTTGTTAATGCTATCAGGAGGAGATGACGTTCCAACCCCTCTATTCAAGAACATGATAGAGTTCGGAAGCTATACATACCCTCTAAACCACTCAAATAAAGGGTTCATATTTTCCCTACTCTCTAAGTATCCATACTCTTATTCTCAAAGCATTTATCATACACAGTTAACAACAAACACTCTTGTTCTTAAAATTTAAAGTTCATTCTCTCTTAATTTGAGTGTTTTTTTTTAATTGGTCATCGGTTTCTAACTTGTTCAATTCGACCCCTATCAACCATCAAACTTTCAATTCCTTTCAAATTCTTTAGCATGTTCTTGCTAACCAAGTCACTTGTCTTCCTGTATTTTTTTTATTTTGCAACCTTTTTTCTTTTTCTTTTTTAATTTTTGTATAAAAGAAAAGGATAATTCTGGGGAATCCAAAATTGGGTTATGACAAAGGTCTCTAACTTTGTCAACGGAGGATCCCTAAATACCACTAAAATGGACTGTTTTGTGGTTGTTAGGTCTTTTATCACCAAACATCAACTTTGTAAACTCTGAAGAAGAGAATATTGACGTGAATGTGATAACCTTGTCCTTTTAAGATTCCTTCACTATCAAGACAATGGTAGGCAGCATCCTTATGGGATATATTGATTAAACAAATTGGAAATACGTAGCTTATTTAGATTCAAATGGCAATTTATTTGCTCACAGATTTTATAGATTGAAGCGAGGATCGAACACGGGTACAGGCTATGTAGATGTTGCTTCTCCGAATCTAGATCTCAAAGCCTATTCGAGTAGACTAGAAAACCTTGTGACATCTTCTTTAAGACTTTCTAACCTTTTTTTTAATGTTGGGCTTCCAACTGGGCTCTCTCTTCGTTCTCCATTTGTATTCTTCTCAAGCGAGTGCTATAGGTAAAGCTTAATAGGGGACCTATATGTCAACGTGCTAAATGAAAATCATGCAATTATATAAAGTAAATATAAGATGCAAAAGTGGTGATGTTATCAATAAGAAAAATGCATATTAAATATGGACTTGCCCTTCATGAGGTGACAACAGTCGTTATCCATGAATTTTAGGAACCTAATATCATTACCATGCTAGCTAGAGAGTCCTTGTCTAGTCTTGCCTAAGTTCAAGCTTTTAATAGCCCTTTGGCTTGCAATTCAAGACTGTTCTTTTTTGTCAACTGTAATAACTTAGATTCTTGTAAAATTCATATGTGGAGGCCATTTATCACCTGGTAGTCTTGGAACTCAAGATGTCACATGTTGGGCTTACCAAAGGGTACAACTTAATAGGTAAGTTCTAGTCATTTAATGCATCAAGGGGTAGGTTACTATCTAATTTAAAAGGGTTTCTCACATGCTCAATGATCGTCATTGAAAGGTCGATATAAGACATACAAGGAGTGTGAAGATAGAGGCCCCGAATAATATCAGATCGGCAAACCAACCACTTCCAAACAAACAATCAAGTGAGAGTTGGATGATTTCACAAGTTTTGCTCACGCTAAAACCATTGAGGTATCGTTACTTCCTCAATTATCCTCAAGTTTAAAGTGCGTGCTCAAAAGTGATGCATGGTGATATAAACATGAATGCATGCTAAAATAGTAAAAGCAAGAAAAAAAATAGAACAAAAATAATAGTAATAGAAAGACAAAAAGAAAAACTTAGTCCAAATATCCTCAGTGGATTCGTCATTTTGTCACACCCGACATCATAACGATCTTTAAAAAACTAGAAAAAAAATAGATATCTGGCATCTTGTTTTTAGAGAGAAAAAGTCTTGTTTAAGGAGTTCTCATCTAATATTATGGTTACTAGAAACCCCAATTGATCTTCAGAGATTCTATGTCAATGGACTGGTTCTTCTAGAGAAAAGATATTATCACCCT
This sequence comes from Populus trichocarpa, assembly GCF_000002775.5. NCBI lineage: Eukaryota > Viridiplantae > Streptophyta > Magnoliopsida > Malpighiales > Salicaceae > Populus > Populus trichocarpa. Next base: position 10,242,529 of record NC_037294.2, on the reverse strand, counting down.
AAAATATCTTACCTTAGGCAGACTGCATTGCTAGTTTTTTCTTAAATTGCTATGGGTTGTTGTGTTATGTTATCAATGTTTTGTTTATAATATTTCTGACTTTGGCGTCAGTAAATATTGGAATTGATATTTTTTACTTTGGCATTAATAAATACCAAAGTTGATATTTCTAACACCATTGTCAGTAAATATTGTGATTGATACTCGTCGTGAATCTATATACCTTAAACACTTATGAATTGAGTTTTAAAATGATCACTAGACTCGAAAGAATGACAAAAGTAAGCTTTGGACCCTTTCAAATAGATGAGTTTTTAGTATTTTGTATGTAAGCCCAGTGAGTCATTTTATTTAGTCCAAGTTCTAATGGGCTTTATAAACTTGTTATAAAGTCCATATGCAAACAAAATATATTTTTTTTTATCAAAAAATGATAAAACAAAAAATTTATAAAAACACTAAAACTTGCAAAAATATTTTTAAGCTCTTTTTTATGCTAAGAAATCACAAGTTAATGTAAATGCATTTTTCATATTTTTTTAGGACTTGACCATGATGCAAATTGTAAGTGTGTGAGTAGAAATTTTACTAATCTACTCACACACCTACTTTTACAATCCTTGAAAACACTCAAATCAAATACACACAATTAATTTGCAAAAATAAATCTCAACTCTAAATCAACCTTCAACGGTGTTGCTAAATAGGATGAGACTGCCAAAATGAAATCAGATGATGTAGTAATAGTGGGTTTCCCGCGGCATGTGTTTGTCACGCGCCACCAAAGATGACGGTGCGTGGAATGATGCTCTAGAGTCCTAGATCGAACATGGCACAATAGATTGGGTAGCTTCCCCTTTCCTTTTCGTGTTTGTGCCTACGGTGAGAATCAATGTTTATTGCAAAAATAAAAAAAATTCACACAGCAAAATCAATTTAATCTCCTCTTATCTTCACAAATCCGTTGTCGTTCTGGGAGGAAAAGATAGTGGCATGCAAGCTAGAGTAAGAAGAGTTATTGGTCGCGTGACTCACGGTGCTAGTTAAGGGTTAGTGTGACTCATAGTGCTGGTGTAGGCCCACTATTTTGAAGGCTAGTTTGGCTGAAACAATTAAGAGAAGAAAGGTGTTGTTGTGAGAGAAAGGTTATGGGTATCGCATGATGATGGGTCCGTCATAAGTGGTGGTGTTTAGGGACTGTTGATGGTTGTCTTAGGTTTGTGGGTCTGTGACGGGGAGAGAGACAGAGAGAGAGAGAGAGAGAGAGAGCAACGTGGATTTACTGCCAATGAAAGCTTCGGTTTTGGAGAGGGAGATGGAGACAGTTGTTATGAAGCCTGCCAATAATTGAAGGGAAGAGTTGGATCTACCATGGGTGTGTTAGCGTTGGTGTGCTGGAATTAGTGGAGCTGTTGGTATGAGGGGTGGTCGGCAGTTGGTGATTTTTTCTTCTTTTGTTTTTAAAGAGACGGTGACAGGAGAAAGAAAATAAAAGAGAAAGGAGTGTTTTTTGCTGGATCATCTATGGAAGATTTTTGGGTTCTATGTGAGAGTTCGAGCTTGATGTTTTTTTTTTTTGTCTTTTAAGTCTACTCTTAAAATAATTTTTTTTTCTCCCCTCGATATAAAGATTTTGATATGCTCCCCCCTTCATGTTCTATACACTAATATTTTTATTTATAATACAAAAGTCTCAGAGCATATAGAATTGAAAATAAAAATAAAATTCATCATCTTTTTAAAATTTAAACTTGATTAGAGTTTAAAGTTAAATTTAAAAATTAATAATTAAGATATTATGATCTTTTTTTTCAAACAAGAGATTATGAGATAACGATAAAAGCATATTATAATTCCTAGTTTTTTCACAAGTTGACAAATCATTTTCAATCAAAAGTAGTCCATGATCTTTTAATTCTAAATTTAACCCCCTTTAAAAATTAAAATAAAAACAAATGGGATCAAACAACATCCCAAAAAAAAATTCTTCCAATTAAAAAAAAAAAGTCAAAAGCAACAAACCCGACTGGGCAATCAGTTGACGAAATTGTGGGGGGTAGGAGAGAATAATATGTCTCAAGTCCTTTCTACTGTACGATTCTGTCTTAAGTCTGCCTGTTTATTATTGTTCTCTTTACCGTGGATTAGATTGGATTGGAAAGAAAGCAATGCTCTACATTAGTACATTGAACTGTGACGAGAATATTTTAAGTGTGTGCTTGTCATGTATCTGGACAGCAAAAACACCAATTAAAAGTTTTGTTAGATATTTTGATTGTTTTGACATTTTTATATTGGAAGTATTCATTTGGTTTCAAAATTAATGAAAAAAGACTAAATTATAAATTAATCCCTGTGTTTTTAGTAAAATAATTAGCTATCCATTTGGTTTCAAAATACAATATTGAATCCTTATATTCTCATAATTGTTCCCAATTTAATTTTTTCCCTAAGAGATGTTCTTCGTTTCTAGTTAGATTCTTTAATCTATAGAAAAAGAGTGAAAAATACATTTAAGAAAGTTAATTTAGGAGCTTCAAAAGGCATCGACAATCAATTTTGGTAAAAGGATGAATTTATGATTTTCAAAACTAGAAGGATTAACTTACAGGATCATTAAAGATGGAAGGACCACATTCAATTTACTCTAATGAAAGAAGGTTCGTGGACGTCGATTGATCTCAAAGGCAAACAATTTGTAGGCCATATACAATGAACGTGGAAAATGTTGAGCCGCATTCGTTTTCAAGCATCATTCTCGATCATTGTCTCTTCAAAATTATTCAAGCTAGATTACGTCTGAAAGAAATAAAAAATTATTGTTTTAGTTACTTGATATTTCTTTTAAAAAGTTTGATTTTTTTTGTATTTTAAAAGTGTTTTAAAAAAAATTTATTTTATTTTTTTTTATTTTATAGTTTTGTATTGTTTTCATGGTGTTAATGTCAAAAATAAATTTTAAAAAATTAAAAAATATATTATTTTTTTTAAAAAAAAAAACTTTAAAAACAGCTGCTTCACCAAGGTTATAAGCAGACTTTACTTTTTCTCATACACAGGTTCGAAAGAAAGAAGTGGGAAGTGGGTACTGACTTTTTTATAGTGGGGGATCATGAACAACATATACGTGTCACAATTCATTCCCTGTCAATGAGCTTAATCTACATTTTGCCCTTGTTGTCTGCCACGCAGAATCTTCTACAGTGTTATTTTTAAATTTTGCATGAAAATGGAAAAAAATATTTTAACTCTACTTAAGATCCAATAACGTCCCACATATATTTTAAATTTTTTGATGATTTTTTCTTAATTTTCAGTATTTTTAAGATTTCTAGGTGTCGACTAATGATTAAGAAGATTTGTTCATTTACTTGACTTTCTAGGTTTTAATTTTGGAGCTAGTATTAAAGAGAATTTATTAAGAATTCTGCCACTACATGGAATGGAAGGGAAAGTTAGCTCGTGAAATTATAAAAATACATATGAATTTAATATTTTTAAAAACAAGTATATTTAAAAATAAAAGTTACTGCTGCACTTTTTAAGGGTGATTTAAGATTCCAAGCTAGGATCCAAAGTCAAAAACAATGGGTGGGAATTCCCGTCCCCAGTTTTGAGAGAGACAGGGAGGGTTTCCTTTGAAGATGATGAAGTTTCAAAAGGTTTCATGAAATCATCTCCCACTAAACTTTCTCCCTCCAAATCCAATCAAATCAGGCAAAGTAATAATTCCGCTTTATGTATGGGTCCATCAGTGGTTAGTTCTTACATTTTCTGTACATGGTAATAGTTTTCGCAACTACAGTATGCATGTATATAGGTGGTCTTTTAAATAAAATTCCTCCCATCAATTCACGACTTATAAAGAAACTACTCAAAAGAGCTCGAGAAGAATTTCTATTTATTAGTGTTTATGTTAAATTATGCCAATAAATAAATATAAAAGCTACCTAAATCCAAGAATTTGGATGAATTGTACAGGTGATGTTCAGTTGCAGATAATGAAAGTAGAGATAATTTCATGGTGGTTGCAACTTTTAACAAATCTCTTGGTATTCGATTCTTCACGAAAAAGAAGAACTTGAAACGTAACAAAAAAATTAAATAAATAAATTATTTTCTATACATAGCTACGTACTATATTGCCAATTAGTTTTTACATTTTTTGTTATTCTAAATTATCATTTCTTCTTTTTAAAAATAATTCAAAGTACTGTGTGAAACAATGAATATAATGAATTTCTAACTCCTTTTGTTTTTATAAATTGAAGACCACGGATCGAACATGACAGTAAGCACATGGATAATCCTGATTGTAAACATAGTTAATTTAATAGAGGGACTCAGCCATCAAATAATTAAGCAGAGGAGAGACTCCTCGACGAGTAAAACTATATATCATGCGTGTATTTAACCCGTTTACTCATCAATATATCTGAAACTGAAGATTCTGCATGTAAAGTGGCATTTTCAAAACATGGAAAATGCTTGTCTTAAATTCTTATCCGGCTACCACTTCACAGAGAAGTCTGAGTTGAGTGCTAGGGTATGTACCATTACTAAAATCAGGTGCTAGCTAGCATGCAGCTTGCGACGCATCTATGGTAGGCTTTTTTACAGAGAATGTGAAGCAGTATTAACACACAAGGAAAATGAGCAGAATATTATAGAGCAACAATGGTCGTGGGGTTCTTGACTTTCATCCTTAGCATGTTTTTTTTCCTTCCATGTGATCTGGAGTTGCGAAAATTCTCTTCATATCTGCTCAAAGTTATTCTAAAACACCTAACATTTTCATCATAGCTTACGTCTTAAACCTGAAAAGGCGTAGGAACAAAGGGATCACCTGCCAGCTATTTTTCCCGGCTGCTGTAATTGTCATCTTTAGAAAGCTTTAAAATCTTGGGATGTGATTGGGACTGCTCACGGTGCACTGCAATCTCAGAGGGGACGACGATATTTGATCGAGAGCTTCATGTTTTTGGTATTTCTATTTTAAAAAAAAAATGCAGGGAGGAATCTTGATCTCAAGTGAGCAGAAAATGCATGGTAATGGAAAATAAATTTGTGTTGCATGTAATTGTATCACTTTCAAAAGATTATTTACCAAGACGACATTTCTTTTCCCGTTTTCAGCAATATCAAGTTCTTTTAATTGCGTAATGTGGTAGTTGTCTGCCCAAAAATTCGATGGAAGCTTGAAAACTCGATCTCTTTCTGACGCAAGTAACAGGAGACTTTCGGTCCTCTTTGCTTTCGACCTTTCAGCATGATCCTCACATCCTTCATAATAAAAGGTGCGGATAATTTCCTTTTTTAAGTATTCAAGAATATTAATTTGCATGACTTAATTAAAAGGCCCATCATTTCAATGTTAATCTACACTTTATAAATACATTATTAATTTTTAAATAAAATATAGTACAAATACTTGATTCATCAATAAAAATAAAACATTTTTATCTATGGATATACTTGATTTATCGGTTTTTTTTATTTGATTATCTGGTATTTTTTAAAATTTTCAAGAGGATTTTTATAATTTTTTGAGAGTAATACAGATTATCTCATGTTTTTTTTTATCTTTACTGGATCTACCTCTGTTACAACAATTTTTCTGAAAACATATTCACTTCAATACAAAAACAATTGGAAGTATAATCACTCAATTACCAAGAACAAAACACTAGTAGAAGCTTTAGTATAATTAACTCACCTTCTTGTCAAAGCTATCTTCAAACTTTTGCAATTAATCTCTTGTATTCAGCCTTTTTTTTTTTTTTTTTTTTTTTTTTTTTGATTTACGTGGGGTGTCCGGGCCAGCTTACGCGCACCACGACTATTCCCCACGGCCCACTGGACATCCTGCAAGCCCAGGAGCAGGTAAGGCACCGCGGGGGTGACAGGCGTGCACATAGAGGGTCGAACCCGGGACGGGGACGGAACAAGTCACACGGTTGACCACAGCAGCTAGACCCTCAAGCCTTTTCTTCATTCTGCAGGTGTGCATGTAGATCACCCGTCCAATTATTCAATTTTTTTAAAAAAAAAACTTTATTCTATAACTAAGATTAAATTAGCATCGGTTTGGTTGATGGGTAGTCTTAAGACATTTGTTAAAAATTAACTGCAATTTCTAATTAATCTTCACTTTATTGTTTTGTAATAAAATTACGGCTAACACAGTACTTTAAATTATTGATCAAGATATAATTAGTCTCCGAACATTATCATTCAATAATTGTTTAATTTATTCAACTACACATTATTGTAACTTGAAGTCAAGTCACAAGTAGCTTTCACTTCTTTTTTTATTTTAAAGAAAATAGCATTCAAAGTTTTTAGGTGAAGAGTTTTTTTCCTTCCCTTTTTAGGAGTGAATTAATGAAGGAGATGCTAGAGGCAATATTGTTGTTTTACATATTTAAAAAAAATAAGTATTTTTTTACATTGAGTATTGAGATTAAATATAATATAATAAATTTACATATTAAAAAAATAGGTATATTTTTTAAAAATTGAATGTTGAGATTAATAATAATATAATAATCTTAGTTATAAAACTCAAATTAACCTGACAAGTTGACCCAGGATCCAGACAACTCGGGGCCTTAATCGATCTGTATTTAAAAAATATATAGAAAGGATTGTCATGACCTAACTCGGTCAAAAACTTAGGTTAATCTAGGACCCAGAGAACCTGAGATAAATAAACTTAGGAAATTTTATTGTACTCGGGGAGTAACTAATGATATTTTATTAGTTACTCTCTAGGCCAACTTTAAAGAAAAATAAATATGATTAAAAAAAATTTTAGATGGAGATATTCTTATTCTTTTTTGTGGGTCATGAGTTTCATCTTCTCTCTCCCTTTTATGTTTATCTTTTTTTTCAAGATGGACTTAGTGAGTAATTAATAAGATACCACTAATTACTCCCTGATCACTATAAAAAAATTATTAACATAAATAAGTTTAATTTGAATTAATAATTTTTTATATTGATATTTTATGGGTAAAAAATAAAAAATATTATTTTTTTCTTAATTAAATATATTTTTATCTCTCTTATTTTTTTTGTTTTAATGTTAAAAACAATATCCATTCACTATATAAATCTCTTATTAGCATTGTTTACATCAACGTCCCCGTGTCTGTTATCTCTTACTCTCTCTTTTTTTTTCTTTATTTACGTTTGAGACTTTCTTTCTTTTAACCTTTCCCACCGTTACATCTAAACACATTTCAATTAATTTCCACACGAACACACGTGTACTTTATCTTCCATCCAATCACATGGTAGATGATTATTCAATGAATTTTTTTATTACTCTGCCTACTTGTTATTGTCGTACTTTTAAATCACATTCACTTTTCATTCAAAAACAGTTTTCTGATGATAGGTAATGGTTATGTAATTATGTTTTAAAATATTTTTTATTTAAAAATATATTAAAATAATATATTATTATTATTTTTAAAATTTTAATTTTAATATCAGTACATCAAATTAATTTAAAAATATATAAAAAAAATTTAACCCATCTTTATTTGGACCGTAATCCTAAACAAATCCTCAATCAATATTTATTTTTTTTTGAAATTAAATTAAGTGTGGCTTTTAAAATAAAATTATTTTGGTTTTGAAACAAAATAGGGTATTCCAAGCTTTGAACCAAAAGAATAAGTACTTCTTGTCATATTGTTTTTTAATTAAAATGATATTTTTTAAAAAATATTACATGTACCAAAGATGCTAGTATTCTACACAATTTTGTTTTGAAAAAAAAAAAGATATATCACTGACTGTAGCGAAATGATGTGTTTATATATATATATATATATATATATATATATATTATCATGATATTTAACATCTTTTTAGTTTGTTGAACTTAAAAAATTACTCTTATAAAAAATATGAAGATATGTAATGTACGTCTAAAAGGTTATAAATCATTTAATATAAACGTAATATATTTATTACAGTATTTTTAGAATGATGCAATATTTATTGATAATTTTGATATTTCAAATACTATTTTATTGTTGTAAATAATTATAAGCACAGTACACTAGCCCCTCACCAAGTATTATTTTTATCTTATAACATAATGTAACACAACAATATCAAACACAAACTCAGTCCTAGTACGTAGTTTATCAAAACTAATTAAATAATACTTATAATATAAAATAATAATTAAATAGTTTCATGACCAACTCTTACCTATCTTCTATTTAGTAGTTTTTTATATTAAAAATGCCATCTTCTCATCAAATACACTCCTCTTATTTACTTTATTTTTTATTAAAATAAATTGAAAAGGAACATAAAATTAACATTAATAAATTCATAAGCATAGGGATCGAATATATATTTTTTAAATCTACAAGGACTAACTAATTAGTTTCGTTAAACTATAAGGAGTAAAATATAATAAACTGTTGCTCGCTAGAGCGCGTGCAGGACTTTCACTGTTTGTGGTGGCATTTGATCAATGGTGGTTGGGTGTGTTACATATTCATGCTTTATGCAATTAGACCACACTTGTGTGGCCAATCATTAATTATTTTTCCAATTATAACTTCTCCTCATTAGATTTATTTTTACTAAATTCAACCAATCATCAACGACAAATAATCTAACCCGCGCAGATCTTATTCCATATACCGAGTACCTGCACGGAAACATCACAACCACTGTTTGCTACGAGGCAGTGCTTGATTTTGTGATTAGATCATATTTTTAAAATATTTTAATTTATTTTAGTTTTAAATATCTCCAATTAAAGATAAAAATATGTGATGGTGCAACGTACAATTTTAGTGGGATTTGAAGAGGGTGGATCACTTGGGAGCTCTTACATCGTAAAATTACTTGGCCTAATTCCATGTAAAATTAGTTCTTTAAACTAAAATCCAAGATTTATTGAGGGAGATGGACATTGATATGAGTTATTTTTCATATAAGAAATTAGTTGAAGGATTGGTTTTATAATAAATGAAATAAAAAGGTCCGTAGACTTTTTGATAGACTTTTTGAAAGAAGAGGACATGGATATAGATTTTCATAGAGATAATACGTGGAGGGAGAAAAGATTATTTAAAATTTAATTGGTTTTATATATGTAAAAAAAAATTTCTTTTATAATTTATTTAAATATAAATCCTGCAACTCATATTCATATACAAAACTTGTTTTTTTTTTTCCGATCATAAATAACTCTTATGATCTTGATAAGGTCCGAGTTTATTTCATGGTACTTGTGGGCCAAGTTGGTATCTGGGATATCTGGTTAATCTCCTGATTTTGATAATCTTATCTATTTTTTCTTGGCAAGGTGGCTAGCGAATCATGCTTAATACTTGCAAAAGGTCCATTCTTATGTATTTGAGGACTCTTTAATGATTAATGAGTATAGTTTGAGAGAAAAAAGGGTCATAATTTAGGGGGGGAAAAACATTAAAATAGATATGCTATTTTTTTGTGGAGAAAAATTGAACCCTCTACGAAGGATATCACCTTTTCTTTTATACCCACCTCCCCGCACTCTTTATTGAAGATAAAGAATTAAAATATCAGCAAAATATTTATAACTTTTCAGGGTAAAATATCTCTAACTCATCAGGATAAAATATTTCTGGCATTAAAAAAGCATGGGCTCAACCTACATATATCAAGGCTCAACGCTTGACTAAGTTCAGATATAGTGGGTTTGGCAGCTTGTTAGGCTCATATATGCTTAGGCTAAGTGCTTGGCTGAGCCTAGAAATGGTGGGCTTGGCAGCCCGTCAGAACTACATATACTTGGGCTCAACACTTGGCTAAACTCAGAGATTGTGGGTTTAGCAGCTCGCCAAAACCACATATGTAAATGGTGGGTCTGACAAGTTACCAGATCTACATATACTCAGGCTCAGTGATTGGTTGAGCTCAAAGATGACGAGTTATTACCCTTTCTTTGATCATTCTTTTAAAGGGCAGATCTAATAAAAAAACAATAAATATTGATCCATCAATAATCCCTCAAATCTTTGGATTTTATACGCAAAGATTTTTAAAAGTACCTGTTAGAAAAAGATGAGACCTTTTTTACTGTCCCTATAAGATCTTATGTGTCCCACATAGGACTATAGGGATCTTCAAGCCCAAGTGGCTTATCCTCACTAGGAGAAAGTGTCTCTTGGGAAATAAAACAACAGTTGACTTTCAATGCAGTAATTGAGTGGAGTTTTTAGATTTGTGATGACAAGAAATGTTACTCATCCGACGGTGAGAACAAAAAGTTTGTTTCTTTATAACCTTAGTTGTTCTTGCTTGTGGATTTTCTTTTACTTTAACTTTCTGTGATTTTTTTGAAAATTTGCTCCTGCAACAAAAGACCCATGATCATCTTTTCCCTAATTCAAGAAAAGACCCCCTTCAGACATTTCCCCTTCTATAAACTTTTTACTCATCTTTCTTTCAAACAGAACAAATAAACCTCAAGAATGTCAAATCCGTCTCTAAAACGAGAAGCACTCATGTCCTTGGCGAGGAGTTCAGGTTCCAATTAGAGCCTAAAAAAGCAGCAAGGGATAAAGGTCTATCAGACTGGGCCTCAAGACAAGAAGAGGTGCTACATTGGCATCATTCTCTAATAAGAAAGGGAGAAAACCTTTATATATGAGTCATTCTCCTTCCCCCACCAAAGATACCTAGTTCAAGAGGTCTCAAACGAGTCCCTCTCCTAACCTTGTAAGAGACATCTAGGAAAGATGGAGGTTTCCCCACACTTCTATGTACAACGTCTCTAACAATGTAAGTGTTATGGATATAGAATTTATGGCCCGCTAGTAACCTCGAGAGTACATGGCTCAGATATCTGACCCTGCTGAGCGTATGAATGAGCAGACCCTAGGCTCCACTCTAGGTTATTTTGAAATTACACCCCCCCAACTGTATGTATATGATGGTGCAATCCTTCCCTCTTAAAAGGGTTCGTAAGGGATGTGTTTAGCTATCAATTGGGTCTAGGTAAGCTGCACCCCAATGGATAGACAATCATGTCTTTTTTTAATAATTTTGTAGGATCATTAGGCTCGGGCCTACTATAAATATTTTTAAAAGCTATTATTAATTGGTTGTTGGCATCGATCACAGAAATGACATACAGTGGTTCTTCACCTTCACAAACAGAAACAATGATGCCAAGAAGAACATGTTGGCTGAGAAGTGGAGGGGGGAGATGGTTGGTTGTAAGATTCATTGGGACAATCAATCATGGAGAAGGACTGCAACCCATCTAGGGTTGTTCCCACTACTATAGGGGTCCCCATGAAGTAAACAACAAGCCTTGTCTAAGCTCGGATGAGAAGAAGAACTATGTTGTGTTATAATCGACTTTAACTGAGTATAAAGTTAATAAAATGGACCAAAAATACTACTACGTTGTTTTCCAAGGTAGCTTGCTGCCCTTTTTTTGGTTTGATTTGGTGATTATCATTTTTAACAATTACTCTTGGTACACCTTTATGATGTGTGCCCACTCTCGAAGGCCTTGGTGACTAAAAAAGGTTATGTGAGAGAGGTCGTGGTTGCAAACATGACAAATCAAGTTGTCTTCGAATGACTGCATGGGAAGAAATATGTTGTGAAAGTCTAACTGCGGAGCATTAAAATGACTTATTCTATGTTGAAGTACACTAAAGGACCAAACACAGGGTTTTGCCTTTAAACTGGACTCTTGTAAAAAATCACTCAAGGCCACCTATAACTAGGTGGTTCCCCTAAGACAGAAGCTCCTTAAAGCAATGGCCTTTCAAGCTCGTTTGCAAGTTGAGCTTACTACTAGGCAAGATAAGCTTGCTGTTTCTAAGGAAGATGCTTAGCATTCTTAGGCAAAGTTGAAGACTTTAAAAGCTTTTTTAGGGAGTTTCAAGGATTTTTCACGAGGTCGGCAACTTTAATCGAGAAGGTGGAAGACAAGATATTCCTTGTAATGTCCAATCTGTATTTCTTCAATCTCTTAAGGGAGATGCAAATGGATTTCAGTACAGCCTTCTATCTAGTCCTAGTCACTGATTTCGCAGACATGTTCTTGGTTAAGGCCGCTATAGCCCAATAGGAGGAGTACCTAACTGAGAAACTTGAGTTAGATCTTAGACCCCTTTGTACACATGTATACATATTTTTTTCTTTTTTCTTTTTATAAAACTCATTTATCTCAATATTGATTTTCATGAGTCTAAAGTTCTCGTGTAGAAATCTTATTTGGGTCTAACACGCACACTTGGTAAAATATTTCTGGATCTAATGCCTATATCTAGTAAAATATTTTTAGGTCCAACACCCATGCTTAATTAAGCATTTCTTGTGCTAGGCAGCAAATTATCTAACCTTAATAGGATTTAGGAGGGTCCTACCTTCTTGAAATAAAGAAAAGGTGTCATTTCTAGACATCTTTTTATCAGTTTAGATGTATTGTGTGATTGCATTAAGAAGACTATGACAATCTCTACCAAGGTAAAATATGTCATAGCATTAGAGAGACGTTCATTCTTTCCAAAGTAAATGTATTATCATACTAGAAAGAGTGAATTCATCCGATCAATGAAAGGGTAAGGGGCTCATACCTTGGGGAAAACATGAAGAATATAAAACATCATTATTTTGAATAATTTAATTCATATACAAGAGACCTACATTCTTGATCATTGATCATAATACATTTTTATCTCCCATTGAGGTATAATCAACCAAAATAACATTATATTTTTGACCCTAAAGAGGGAAGAGGATGGAGTTTCTCCAATAGAGGTTTTCTAGGTGGTCGTCAAAAGGACTCCTCCTATATCAACATAATTCTTTGGATTGTTGTGAAAGTATGACTAGCGAACGAGAAGTCAACTTCTATACTTAGGGATGGTCTACCCTACCACGTTTAAAAACTTGGATGAAGTCATTGGCCTGTAATAACTCCAGAAGTTGTGCGGTTTAAACCAATATTTTGCTAGTACACATTAAAAGCATTCTAAAAACTCAAGACTCCAACTCTGATGGTAATTAGGGATGATGATAGATTGCCTTTTGAAAGAGTAATCAATGGATCTTTGATCATTTTCTTACAATCAACACCATTGATAAGGACCAAGTTTATCCCATGGGCTTGTGGCGCAAATTGGTATCTGGAATATTTGGTTAATATCCTGATTTTAGTAATCTTATCCATCCATCCTTGGCAAGGTGGTTGGTGGATCATGCTTAATACTTGCAAAAGGTCCCTTTTATATATTTGGGGATTCTCTAATGGTTAAATGAGTATAGTTTAAAAGAAAAGACAGTAATAATTTAGAAGAAAGCCCTAAAATAGACATGCCATTTTGTTTTGGAGAAAAATAGAACCCCCTTCTTTTATACCCCCTCGCATTATTTATTGAAAAGGAAAGGTTAAAATATCAGCAAAAAATGTCTTTGACTTCTTAGGATAAAACATCTCTGACTCGTTAGGATAAAATATCTCTGGTGTTAAAAGAGCATGGGCTCAGCGTTTAGCTTAACCCAAAGATGATGGGTCTGGTAGTTTGTCAGACCTATATATACTTGTGTTCAATGTTTGGATGAGCTCAATAATGGTGGGCCTGGAAGCTCGTCTATAATTACACTTTATAACTAAGCCCATGGCTATATGCCAAAGCTATACCCAAAAACTACTTTTATGACGGCTTCAACACATAAAAAATATCATCGGGACTCAGGAGCTCTGATGAGAAACAAAAGGTAACATTATCCACTGTAAGTATTTTCTCCCCCACTCTTACTAGGTTAAGTCTTCCGAGCATATATGTTTGCAATCCTTGAAAGGCTCTGGTGATACATGACATAACTATACAAATATTTTATACATTACATACACCTCCAAAAATATCCTAGATATTTATATTAAATATCTTAAATATTTTTAAAGATATTTATCTTAATAAGCATGGATTTATCTCTTTAGCCAAAGCGTGGCCAAGGCCAATAGACTAGAGCTCATCTTTCTAAGGCTCATCTCTTTAGACTTTAGGTCTAACACAACACAAGTCTAATACATGATTTAAACAAGGCTTAAGAAATATTTAAGCCAGAATAATACTTATTCTTCTTGTTATATGTATAAACACTATACTGACTTTAGCTTCAGGGTGTTTTTCTTGCAAGTGTCGATGGACCTACCAAGTTTTTCGGATTTGGTTTTATCCGCCCATAGAAAAGTGCCACTGATACTTCCAAGGATTTTTTCCAGCCTCATCAGTAAGTAAATGCAATCAACTTAGACCTTGATTGTTTTGATGGGATGTTCTTAAACATACACTTATAGGTTTATACCATTTATAAATCTTATAATTAAAAATTTTTACCATCCAACTTTTTTACAAGATATGTGACGTAGCAAGCACAATCCCCCCCTTTTATAGGGTATTTGAAAATTATATTTTTCTATATCTAACCTTTATAGATGGTTTAAAAACAGTTTAATTTTTTGAAAGATTAGATTTGAAAAAAATAAAAATAGAACTTTGTGTTCAAATACAATATTTTTCACTTTAAAAATAATTTTTTTTTAGTTTTTCAAATTTATATCGAGTTTGAAAAATATATTTTAGAGGTTCTCCATAGTTTTTCATTACAAGTTTTTCATTGTTTTTCAAATAAGAAAAATGAACAAAACATTTTTTTCTTTTATATACAAATACTTTTTAGCCAAGCAATTATTAAAATTATTTTTTACATGTATTTTTTTCATGTTTAGTTAGAGTCATGACTTTAATTTTTATTGTAAATCTGATATATAGATTTTTTTAGTTGGCATTATATTTTTTTCATGGTAATTTTTAATTTGAATAAAATAAAAATAATATTCTATAATTATAATATCACAAATACAAAATATTAAGATGACTATTATAGATTATGGTTTTTTTTTTAAATAGTTGTGATATTTGATGTATTTCTTATTGTTTTGGTGAAAAAAATTCGTTTTTATCTTCAATAAATGAACGCACTTTCTAATTTTTTGTTGGAAAGGGAAAAGATATATATATATATATATATATATATATATATATATATATATATATATATATATATTATGTTACTGAACACATCCTTAAAATCTCTCATCTAAAGCTTGTTTTTCTCTCTTTGGAGGTGGCTCTCATTCCCTAATCTTGGTGACTGGGTTCTTTTTTAGATCCACCATTTGAAATAGATTTGATTCTATAAGGCTTTTATTTTTAGTATTTCCTTTGAATGATCTCTTTATTTTGAAACCATAGGTTAGATGGATTTAAATAGGAGTTTCAAATTTCTGAAGGTTTTTGTAGTGAGGAGTTTGTGTTTTATTTTTGAAGGTTGTCGCAAGTTTGGATGATGATTGGTTTTTTTTTTGTTTTTGTTGTTGAAGGTTTAGTGAGTGGTGGTGTAGGTATCATTTGTCATAGAGACTGATTATTGACATGTATTGCATTGCAAATTAGATTAATTTTTTTATAATATAAAAAATATCTAAATATTGTTAATGTATATTTTTTAAAACAAATTAATTACGATCTCAAAATACAATGTATATTGAAAAATATCTTTTTAAAATATCAATACGACGATACATTGGATGCTATTTTCTAAAAAAATACTAAGAAGGTGACAAATTAAATCGACCCGAGTTAACTTGTCAAATCCACAACCCATATTATGATACCGTGATAACCCTATGTCATCAAAATAAACTATGAAGGTCAGTTCCTAATCAACCTAGTGTCAACTGATAAAATTAAAAACAAAATATTAAAATTAAAGAAAGACAAAAAAAAACTACCTAAGTCAACCCGAGCTAACTTGCTAGACCCGTAACCCGAGTCATGAGATTAAGATAATCTTATAGAAATAAATTATTAAAACCGATTTTCAACTAATCCAATGTTAAAAGATAAAATTAAAAAAAATCAATTAAAAATAAGGAGAAAAAAAATCTCATGTCAACCCAGGCTAACTTATTAAACCCGCGATCTGGGTTATTAGAATATGATAACTTTATAAAAAAATAAATAAAAATATTTACAAAACTCTATTTCTAACATATTCAATGTTGAAGGTTAAAAAAAAAAACTAAATTCATAAGAACAGGATAACTTCACATAAAACAAATTGAAAAAAAAAAAAATACAAAACTCGATTGTTAAACAAACTAATATTGAAGGATGAATTTGAAAAAAAAATTAAATAAAAAAAGAAGATTGAGTTGTTGGAGGGTGGAATTGAAAAAATTATCATTCAATTATAATAGGATCTACGAAAATGAACTGGGTTAACTCAAACTAACATGCCAAACCCCACGTCTTAGGTCACGAGAACAACTCCATGGATAGAAAATTGAAAAAAACTATGAGCCCAATTAAAAAAAATTATTGAATTAAAAAATGACTAGAAAAATATGAGCAGAGGTAACCTGAATTAACTTGCCAGACCCGCGACTCAGATCATGATATCGAGATAGTCATATAGAAAGCAAATACAAAAAAAATTAACAAAGCCAAGTTTCCAACCAACACAAATTTAAAGATGAAATCTAAAAAAATCAATTAGAAAAGAGGTAAAAAATTAACCCGAGTTAACCTGTTAAAAACATGATCGGAGTCATGAGACCAAAATAACTTCATAAAAAGAAAATAAAAAAAATTACAAAGTTCTATTTCTAACATATCCAATGTTGAAGGTTGAAAAAAAATAATCCATGAGACCGAGATAATTTCATATATAGTAAATTGAGAAAAAATATGAAACTCAATTCCTAAACAACTTGATATCGAAAGACAAAATTAAAAAAAAAATTAAATAAAAAAAACAAATAAAAAAACAAATTATTTTTTTAAAAAATATATATTTTTTAATTTTTTCAAATTAATTTTCAAATTATTTTAATATGATGATATTAAAATAAATTTTAAAAAATAAAAAAAATTATTTCAATGAATTTCCAAATGAAAAACAATCGCTACCACAAAACAAAATGGGCTCTTAATAAATGTTTTTGTATTATGAATTATTTTTTAATTTTTTTATCTAAAAAAATTAAATTAATATATTTTTAGATATTCATGATAATTTTGATATTTTAATATTAAAACTAAAAAAATTAGAAAAATAATATTTTAATATATTTTTAATAAAAAATTATTTTTAAAAACACGTTGTTACACACTAGTAATAAACAAACAAGGTGCATCCTACATTTTCTTTGAGCCACGTGTCATCCGACCGACTCGTTTCGATGATTTTTATCTGCAAATAAAACAACCAGGAAGGAGGGGTCCGATGGTGGTTTTGTTTTGGAAGGTAAGATTTCTTCAAGGCAAGAAGAAAAATAAAAATAAAAATAAAAAGGCAAGTTAATTAAAGAAGAGAGTGAAAGAAGCGTTATTTTTTGGCAGAAACAAAGAAACGTTTTCGACAGATAGAAAGAGAGAAAAATAAAACAAAACTTTTGAGGGATGACTTGGACTTGTTGATTCAAAAGGGCGTCCAAGTTCTCTTCATGTATGTGTTCGTTCCCCCCACCGGGTCCCACCTCATATCTATTGTCCCTTTTCTCTCCCTCCCTCCCTCCCTCCCTCTCTCTCCTACAAAACAACGGCGGGGACGGTTCACTTTAGTCTCTCTCTCTCTAGAAGCGTTTTCTTTTCTTTTTTATTTTTTTTCTTCGTTTCAAATTTGCTTTACATCCAGCTACAGAGTGCTGTTTTTTCTCCCTCTCTATCTCCCTCTGCACGAAAGAGAAGGGATTTTTATTCTATTTTCTTAGGTCTTCATATACACATAACCTAGTACAGTTTGTGCAAAACCAGTTGGTGGTTTTGGGTCTATTGAGTGTCTATCTCCCCCTCTCTCTCTCTATTTTTTTTTCTTTCATTTTTTCCAAGAGAGAGAAAAAAACACTGTTGGAGTTTGGTGGTACAAGGTTTTGCTTCTACTATAAAAAGATGATGTATTGCTTGGATTGGTTTCCCATACATAAAATGTGTAACTGCAGATTTCAGCTCTTCCTGTCTCTTTAAGTATAAGTGTATGACCATATAACTTTCTGTGTATGCTTCTATGCCACTGCATGTTAGAGATCAGTAAAGAAGATCTATATGACCGTATAACTTTCTGTGTATGCTTCTATGCCACTGCATGTTAGAGATCAGTAAAGAAGATCTATCTGGGTTTCTTAAGGTACGGGTGCTCTTTCTCTTGTTAGGCTGCAATGTCTTTTCTTGTTTTTTTATTAGTGGGTTTTTGTTCATTTTTTGTGAGAGAGGAAAAGTTGGTGGGTTTTATCTTTTTTATTGCTGATTTCTTTTATCCAGGTTAAACTGTTTTTCTTTTATAAGTGGGGTTGATCTTTTGGCCTGTGCCTTTGATATCTTTCCTTTTCTTCTCTAGCAAAAAAGTTTTATTTAATTTTTTATCGATGAAATCATGAAAATGTCATGTTCTATGTTACTGTTTCATCTTCTATTTAATAGTAATTAATTATATATCTAAAAATCAGAGAGAAGAGAGAAGGGTATGCTAAAGTATAGGATATGAGAGATTAACTAATATATGTGCATTTGTTGTAGATCCCCAAATTACGCCCAATTAATTCCTTCAAAATCTTAATGGGATTTTAATCTTGTTAGAGTTTTGTTTTTGTTTCTTACAGGAAATGAGAATTGAAGCTGGAGATGTTTGATTTCTATAGTTAAAGGCAGCTCTTTTGCAAAAAAAATTTGTAAAAAAGAGAAAGATTCAAACTTGTTGAGCTCATAAATGGATTGAGATAGAGGGAGCAGCCCATTATGGCCGCAATGTTAAAAGCATTAGCTCCTGGGCTGCTGTTGATTTTTTTATTCCTGATATCAGCATCTGCGAACGACAACGAATTTTCACGATGTAATTGTGAAGATGAGGGCAGTTTATGGAGCATAGACAGTATTCTTGAGAGCCAAAGAGTGAGTGATTTCTTGATTGCTGTGGCCTATTTTTCAATCCCTATTGAGCTGCTGTACTTCGTTAGCTGCTCAAATGTCCCATTTAAATGGGTTCTCTTTGAGTTCATTGCTTTCATTGTTCTATGTGGATTGACCCATTTGATCAATGGCATGACCTATGGCCCCCACACATTTCAGCTTATGCTTGCCCTAACTGTCTTCAAGATATTAACTGCTCTGGTTTCTTGTGCCACTGCGATTACTCTTTTCACTCTCATTCCTTTGCTTCTCAAAGTGAAGGTGAGAGAATTCATGTTGAAGAAGAAGGCATGGGATCTTGGTCGTGAAGTTGGGATTATAATGAAACAGAAAGAAGCTGGGTTGCATGTTCGAATGCTTACTCAAGAGATTCGAAAATCGCTTGATAGACATACGATTCTGTATACTACCCTTGTTGAGTTATCAAAGACATTGGGGTTGCAAAATTGTGCTGTTTGGATGCCTAATGAAATCAGAACCCAGATGGACTTGACTCATGAGTTAAATAGAGGTAATTATTTGAGTTCAGATAATCTTTCAATTCCAATCACTGATCCTGATGTTCTTAGGATTAAACAAAGTGAAGCAGTAAACATGCTTAGGCCTGACTCTGCACTTGCTGCTGCAAGCCATGGGGAGTCTGGTGAGCCAGGGCCTGTAGCTGCAATTCGAATGCCGACACTTCGTGTCTGCAATTTCAAAGGAGGGACTCCTGAGATAATTGAGGCCTGTTATGCAATATTGGTGTTGGTTCTCCCAGGTGGACAACCCAGATCTTGGACCAACCAGGAAGTAGAGATAATTAAGGTGGTAGCTGATCAGGTGGCTGTGGCTCTCTCCCATGCTGCAGTTCTTGAAGAGTCCCAGCTTATGAGGGAGAAGTTGGAGGAGCAAAACCGAGCTCTACAACAGGCCAGAAAGAATGCAATGATGGCAAGCAAAGCTAGGGGTGCATTTCAGAAGGTAATGAGTGATGGGATGAAGAGGCCAATGCATTCGATCTTGGGTTTGATTTCAATGATACAGGATGGGAATTTGAGTGGTGAGCAACGAATTATTGTTGATGCAATGATGAGGACTAGCAATGTCCTATCAACGTTGATAAATGATGTGATTGAAATTTCAACAAAGGATAGTGGAAGATTTCCATTGGAGATTAGATCTTTTGGGTTACATGCCATGATCAAAGAAGCAGCTTGCCTTGCCAAATGCTTGTGTGTTTATAGGGGCTTTTGTTTTTCAATTGAGGTTGACAAGTCCCTGCCGGATCATGTTATGGGCGATGAAAGGAGGGTTTTTCAGGTGATTTTACATATGGTTGGGAACCTACTTGATCACAACAATGGAGGAGGGTCTGCAGTGCTTCGGGTTTTCTCTGAGAATGGAAGTCAGGAGAGGAATGATCAGAAATGGACAGCGTGGAGGCAAAGCATTTCTGATGGGGATGTATATATCAGATTTGAATTTGCAATAAACAGTAGTGTTTCTGAGTCAGAGGGCTCAACTTCAATGTCGCAACTTAGTGGTAAGAGGTATGCCAGTGACGGTGTTGAGGAGGGCTTGAGCTTCAGCATCTGCAAAAAGCTGGTCCATGTAAGAATCATAACCTTTGTATGCATAAATGCACTCATACAGCTATCCTTTTTCCAATGCTATGACCTGAAACACTAGAAACTACTGATAATAAACTTGTGCTTGAAAACGATTGCAAGCACAATCTCTATGTCTCATGATTAGGATTTTTATTTCTGTGTCCAAGATGCATTATCAGTGAAGATGATTCAGATATATATCTGCGTGGTTACAGATATTGCACAGAATCAGTCTCGATATACTAATAGGGTAGTTACTCATACCGAGCGCAATCTTTGTCTGATGAAACGCATCATCCTTGTTTAGCAACCTCTGTCGATGGCTTTGGTTGTGACAAGATGATTAACTTAGAGAGTCTTTTGAGTGTGTTAATGTATCATTTGAAGCTGCTCTACAGGTTCTTTTTTTTTTGGAAGGTTTTTATTTTCAATATTTATTACCAATTATTTTGCCTTAATAAATTTTCTCTTAGATGGTGTCATATATTAAATATATAGTTGGAAAGAACTTAGTTCTTTATGTTATAGAGTGAAAAGTATTGGTGCTTTGAGGTTTGGATGAAATGCAAATTCTGGAAAAATTCAGCACCTTGTCATGCCCGTGGACACAACTAGTTAGGTGTAATAATCTTTTCCTTTCATGTTGCCAGGTTGAGTTTCTCAGTTGAAGCAAGTATGCATCTAAATAGCTGTCACAATTTTTACCCTGTCAAGTGTTTTCTTTTCTTTTCTTTTCTTTTTCTAACCTCCTTGTATTTGGTAGTTGATGCAGGGTAAGATCTGGATGGTGCCCAATTCTCAAGGCCTTGCTGAAAGCATGGGGTTTGTTCTTCGGTTTCAGCTTCGACCATCCATATCAATAGCCATCTCTGAATCTGGAGAATCCTCAGAGCACCCACATTCCAACTCTCTGTTCAGAGGTTTGCAGGTTCTATTAGCTGATGCTGATGATTTGAACAGAGCTGTGACTCGGAGGCTGCTTGAGAAGCTAGGTTGCAGTGTTGCTACTGTTTCATCTGGGTTTGACTGCCTTAGTGCTATTGGTCCAGCTGCATCTTCTTTCCAAATAGTTCTTTTGGATCTTCAGATGCCTGAGTTGGATGGATTTGAAATTGCTGTGAGAATCCGGAAGTTTAGAAGTCGAAGTTGGCCTTTGATCATTGCCTTGACAGCAAGTTCTGATGACGAAGTGTGGGACAAATGCAAGCAGATTGGAATCAATGGAGTCATTCGGAAACCAGTTGTTCTACAAGGAATTGCCAATGAGCTACGAAGAGTCGTGCTTCTGGCAAACAAGGCTGTTTGATGACACTTGCGCAAGACACAAAACTGCTGTAGCTTTGATTCTTTCAGAGCAGTTTGGGGGTCGCAATTGAATAGCCAGCCAATCGTCTAGTATAGAGATGGTTACATATACAACATTTACAGTTACAACGATATACAAAATTAGCTCGCCATTTTCTTGATTGATAGAGGTTTATCTTCCTCACAGTTGCGTCTTGCTTAACCTATCTAATTTGTTCTTTAATAATAATACTCTTATTAAGAAAACAGAATGCACGCAGTGGAAGCCATTTGAAGTTGATTGAACGTGCTTGAGTTCTTGATTCAAGCAGTGGATACCACGGGCATTTTGTACCAGGAACATTCAAGAGTAATAAAGGAACCTTGGCAATAAGAAAGTTGTTTTTTCGTTGAAAATACAGACGCTCAGAGATTAAAAGTATTTTCTCAACGGAAGGTCTCATTTTATTTAAAACTGACTGTCCTTTGGTCGAAGGTCCCTAGAGGTCCTGGTAAGGATAAGAATGGGTTCCAATATTAGTCTATGTAGAGACCGTTTCATAGAGCTGAAAGCAACTGCATGCCATGGTCAAATTTATTTGATAGAATGCCAGCCATGCTATGACCCTCGAGAATTTAAGATTTCACATGGAGAGAGATGATATCTGGTGGCGACTTCTCTCTTGCCGGCAAGGAAAATCTCGAGGGGCTGCTAAGTATCTCATCCAACATGAATATAATTATCGCCATCCACGTGTTGTTTGTAGGATCACGTGCCCTGCACGTTCTTACGCCCCCAGGAAGTTTCTCTCTGTTCCAGCCTGCCTGCTGCCATGGGAGATGGGGAAAGCGGGAAAGAGGGTGGGGGTCCAATCAGCCTTGTTCTTAAAACCATGCATGAATCTCATAACGTACATAGACCCTTTCTTTTTTCGTGTCTGAAATATCACACCATGTGGACCCCCGTCTTATTCCCACAAAAATCATGCCCGAACCATACATAATTAGCATCATAGGATATCAAAATCGGGAGAGAAGTTCGATGCAATATTCCATGAATTTGGACGAAGGATTATTTTAATCGATAGGTGCATTATTTTATTACAAGGACTTGACGTTAGATCCTCTTGCAACATTGACCAGTTTTCCATGTACTTCACTCAAACTCCTTTTTACTCGCCGGTTCACGGATTTTGTCCTATCCATCAATTTTTACACAAACATTTTCTTGGAAAGTGGCATTAGGTGATGGCTCATTCAGAATCAATTATTAGGTATGCGAGGGTTTGGTGAGTTCCTTGTCAACATTGTTTTACGGATATCTTATCACTATGTATTATTTATTATTCTCACGCACATCATTGGTCCCTACCGATCATGTCCTCGTCTTATCCCTTCCGTCGAGCAGGTGTTCACTGTTCTTTCTCGGCCACTTTTTATCCCTACCGTGTCTCCTTTCAATATTGGGTTCACTGCATGGTTCAGGGCATGGCGTGAGAATAAAACCCTATTCTACGTCGCAATGATAGGGTTTTCCTCCCCAGAGGAATGCCATTCCTACCTAGCTTCTTTCATAATTTCAACTCTGTGACTTGATGAGCCCCAACGGGCCTGGTTAGTGTAACCACTTTCTAACACGTTAACGCTTTATTCCTCTTACACGTTCCTTGAATTGTTCAAGCCACTGTGAAGGTGAATATCGTGATATATGGTAATTATGTAACATCATCATCTAGATAAATGAACTACTGCTCCATCTCCGTATTGCTGAAACTTCTCCTTAGAAAAAGAAAATAACCATTTCATTATAATAAATAAATTTTTTAATTATATATCACTGTATTTATACCGCAGAAATCATAACTTGTTTTGAAATATAATTCACAAAATTAATGGTGTATAATAATCTTCCAGGCAACAAACCATCCATTCAATAATGTTTTAGATGGGGAAAAAAATCGTATGAAATCCCTGAATCTAGACTGTCTATGTAAAGACTAATTGCATCTCAATTATACAAATGAATGTTGATAATCATAAATATTTCATAACCCAATTTTTAACTTCTATTTTTATAAATTTTAAAAAAATATAAAATTAAAAAAATATATCTTTTCGGTAAATTTAGTCAATTTTTTTTATCTTAGTCATTTTTATTAATTTTACGTGGTTAGAAATAACCATATAAAAAACATAAAATGCAAAAGTATAAAAAAAAGCATATCTGGGGATTGAAGCTGTACCGATTACGAACAAAAATTGAGTTTGGTAGTTTTTGGTCTAAAATTGAGGTTTGAATTGAAGAGAAAATGGAGAAAAAAGCTTGATTTGATTTAATTTGGCTAAAATTAAAAAAAATCAAAAGTTCAAGGATGAATTTGAAACAAACAGTCAAGTTAGAAATCAATTGAGTGTTTAGTTGAAGAGAAAAAATCAAAATTGAAAGTTAGATTGGTTAAATTTGTATAATCTTGAAAATTAAGGATGAATTTGTAATAAATGGTTAAATTTGGAAGTATAGATTGATTCAATCTCGGAAACAATTAAAAAGAAAAATGGGATTTATAATAAATTTGGATGAAATTGCAGAATTTGAAAAAGGACAAATGACTATTTATATAACTTCTTTTCAGTCCTATTTGTTTTATTCCAATCAATTCAGTCCAATTAATTTCATTTAAGTCTAATTGAATTGGGTTAATTCAAACCAGCCCATTTAATTCATATTTTTAGTCCAAGTGTTTTCAATTAATTCAATTCAGTCACATTTAGTCCGATGATTTTGCCCAATCGATTCAATTTAGTCCAAAATCCAATTGACCCACTGCTCACATCAACATCACACCCAACAACCTTCTTCTTCTTCTCCAAACAACCCATAGCGACCCAACCACCACAAATAAACTCACCCAAATAAGCCCAATAAATTACTGAGCTCACACAGACTCCTACTTCTCTAAACACCCAAACCAAACTAGCCAGACACCAAGACCACCACTACATCACTTATCTCCACTTCACGCTGCCACCATCATCGGCCGAGCACTACCACCCAATAAACCGAAACCACCAAGACCTCTACCACAGCTTACAAACCCAAAACCTCATCACAGACCCACGGGACCTTACGTCCTCCATTCCACGGTTCAAACCAAACCCACGGCCAAGACACAACCCAACCAATCCTCTCGTATCGTGACAACCATAAAACCACGAACCAACTCGATATCCACCATGACACACATTAGTCACGCCCACAGATCTAAATCATCCCTCTCTCTCACTAGAAGCCCACATCCCTCTTTCTAACCACTCCGCTTCTGAAAGAGAAAGAAGAGAAATAGGTTTCAGTTTAATTTATGCTTGTTCTGGAGGATTTTAGCCAGCACGTGAAGGACATGCGCGTAATCCCTAGCCATTTAATTGACCAAAACGTGAGTTGCACGCGCGATGTAAATTCGCAAATGTATCAATTTGTCACTAAAACTTTTTCGAAAAAAAACTAGAGTTTTAGTCAAAATCTGGCTGAAAGAGTAACCTTATGGCCTATGCCTATCACGTGTTTGTTTGACGAATCGTTAACTATAGATCATAGTAAGAGGTTGATTGATCAAAATCAGAATAGATGAGGGACTCAATTAGAACAATTGATAAGTGGGAAACCCAGTTGGGATATGCATGGATAGTTTGGAGGCAAATTTGTTCTTTCCCTTCTTTTCTTAAACTTGGAGAGGGTTTTTGCTAAATGTTCAAACTTTTGGAAGGTTTCTATCATTTTACAATAACTTCAAAAAATTGTTGTAATATATATATATTGGCTATTCAATGTCCAAACTGAAGCGTAATTTATAATCTAATCCAGATCAAGTATAAAGTTAATTAATGGTGATGATGCTAATGCTATGACTTGGGCTTCCAAGTTGTTGAGATGAAAAAAAAAAAGTTGGCAATTTCAAGCTAATGTCTCTCTCCAAACAAATACAAAGTCAATTACACTTTTCATTCATATCAAGTTCCGAAAGAAATAATTTTTCATTCTTTTGGTAACAAGAACTAAATTAGATTCTTGCAACTTGGCAATATATACACTTTGTCAGTGTTGTTTGTGTCTCACGAAGAGCGGCAGACAAGCCCTCAATATATATATTGCTTCTTGAATACTAAAACACTAGGATTTTACGATCAAAGAAGCTGGAGTCAGAAAGGATCATGGGCCTCGAATCTTCTTATAAACGCAACTTGGCTTAAAATTTTGGATGCCAGAACATGTTCTTCACTAGCTACTTGGAATGTGTTTTGTTCTGGTAAAAGCGCCTGTGGAAGGGGCTCTGTATCCCAAATAAAATATCACAAAGGATTGTCTTTCATGCTTTTAGATTGCTTGAAGTTAATCTAATAGAGTCACTGGCAACTTGAAGATAAATATATATTTCGCTTGAGAAAGACAGATGAGTTTATTATACTCAAAGCCAACATGGGGGTATATTTTATTCTCTCCAGAGGGAGATAAAATGCTGTTCGTCACAGATCTAGCTCTGTACGCAAGACTAAATACACCTAAATTATAAACTAGAAAGTCACAAACCAGCATTATAATAATGTACTCGAGGAAATCATACATAGAAAGGCAGCTCTAGCCCCAATGCATTGATCCTCTAAACTTTTGGCTATGAAATATTTATAAGAAAGTAAAGTTGCCCAATTGAGTAATTAATTTGGACTTTGCTGTCTATATAGATTCTGGCATAATAAATTAATTACTACCTACTTTAACCAACACGATGATCGCTACTTGACTAGTGGAAATAGGTCATGGCTGCTGGGAAATGGATTACAGATGAGGATTACAACCATGGTGACCAGTTGCTTCTAGCTACATCGCTCCTCCCCAAGTGGTATTGACTGTTTGGTTCTATGGGTAGATGTACATAGCAAAAAATTAACGATAGATAATGACTTGCTTTTTGTTTGCTTTCCAAGAGCTTCATTAGGAGTCATTAATACCTGTATGCAGTATGCACGCATCCCCCCCCCCCCCCCCACATTTATATAAAACTAGTGTATGTTTATCTATTTTTCTATGTTCGTTATGTATTTCCTCAGCTTTTACTGGCATCAGAGAGCTAATGAACTCATCAGTAATACATTTCCAAATGTTTCTTAGATTGATTGGATCTTGAAATCAGACTCGGTCAGTGTTATTCTTTAGGTATTGAAATTGTGTGTGTGTGTATGCATGCATGCATGTGTGTGTATACTGCACTGTTTCTTATTATCAAGAGGAAGAAAGCAAAAATAATTAAAGTGTAGTGAAATATAGTGCAACGAGGAAAAAGAAAAAGAAAAAGAAAAAGAAAAGAACGCATGGTGGCTGTATTTTCAATTACCCTACTGTATAACTGTCTCAAGACAAGTCTTTCTTTCCTTGCTTAAATTCTCAGCCTCTGATTGAGTTCTCATGCTTCAGTTTTAAGATCGTTCACGCTTTCTTATATGATTTGTTTGGAATTAATTTGATTTCTTACCAATCCCATATGCAGTTTTCATGAGAATGGTAGCTGTATTATCAATAAATTTGAGGGAGTGTGCTTCCTTGTATACCAGTTTTGAAAAATAAAACTCTCTTGAATTTTCTATTTTCAACTCAAATAACTTGTATTTGACCACGATATATTTCCATTCCTTACATGGTTTCGGCCCTTTTGCAAACAGATGCGGAGACGTCCATTAGAGTCTTTCAAAGCTATACGTCTTACTGTTACAATGGGCGAAGAAAGTATGCTTTGAATGGGTCTTGGGACATCAATTTCTCTAGTTGCAGTTGAAACTTGAGCCTTGGAAGTTAGATTGTTAAGAGAGCCCAGTCAACAAGTTCATAACTCATAAACAGAGCTGGTGGTGTATCTAAGCCCTTAAGGTCCAAGGCTAGCAAGGTCAACCAGGCCTAGCTTCTCATATCTAAATCATACTAGGCTTGCAACACTGGGCTTCTATAGTTTTCGAGGAATAAAATTTAATGTCAGTCATTCTTTCTGGACACGTGCTTCTTCCATGTAAGAGGGTGATAATAATTGTGTGTTTGATATTATAGTATAGAATATTTTTTAATTAAAAATATATTAAAATAATTTTTTTTATATTAGCAGTTAAAACTATTAAAACTATTGAAAAGCATTAAAATTAACCAAACACGTTTTTAAAATGCATACAACCACAATTACAAGAGTAAAAACAGTCTCTAAGGCATAAACATACATTGTAGGATGGAGGGTTATCTTTAAATGTATGCAGATGATTCTGGTTCAAGAATTTTGGATGATTGGAATTTCGCAAAATCTGTACTTATGCCTCCACATACAAGATTGACTAAAGAAAAATTACTCGCAGGCTGCAGCATAAATCCTTGAGCTTTGTGAAAGTTTGTAGTCTACCTAATTGTTAAAATACTGTATTTTGATCGGTAGGTTTTGGACCATGTAGTGGAGATAACACTCTTCTTCTTCTTCTTCCTTTCCTTTTTTTATATGTAGAGAATCTTGGGCTAGTTTGTGTGTATTGAACTGGTTCCTACACTCCAAATAAAACTTGCAAAAACAAAGATAATACTCCATCCCCAAGTCCCTATATTTCACCTCACCCTTCGTCTTCTAGAAATTGAACATAGTCCTAGTAGTATAATTTCCAAGTCTCAATGGACAAAACATTATACAAACACTTCAATTAAATAAAAATTACAGCCATGTCTTGAAATATATAATTTTTATTTAAAACGGTGCCGATGAATTCAAATTAACATACTTTTTTTAAAAAAAATGTAAAACAGAATAAAAAAAACTTTAAAGTTAAATTTCAAAAGAGGTTAAAGTTAGAGTGAATTTCTGTATGAACATTAAAGCGAATGATTTCAAGTTGAGTTGGATCAATCTTGTAGACAGCAAGCAACTTCCCCGGAGATTGCAAGCATGCGAGGGTCAATCCAGAGAAAAAAAATGTAGACTTTTTATCCTCTTATTGAAAGCAGTCGGTACGTGTAATTACAAGCAAGTCACCGACAGATTTTAACCAATAAAGTTGTCATCTAGGGATGGTAATACTTGCATTAAATAATTTAGGAAGAACAATCAGATTTCTCCAAGTTCCCAATACGGTGATTATCATAATATAAAACATGGAAATCAATCACATTAATATATTTATAATTGACGGTTCTCTTAGCCAAAGTCCCAAGCCACGCATATATTTTATTGTAAAGCCGGCATCAGTCTTAGGTCGACCATTTACACCTTGACCGCGTTTGTTGTGATTTTTCACGATTAATTGAAACGCAGAAATGAGAAAAATGTGTTGTTTCATGACAAGACACGCGTAGTTATTAATTAATTATTAATCTTCTTTTGTTTATTACAACGTACATCAGAATTATAGCTATGTAATGATAATAACATTTCCTATTTTATAAATTCTCATCCAGACTCATTTCAAATGTGCGATGATGAAGTGTCAATGGAGATTTTCAGAAGATTTCCTTGTTTCTCACGATTAACAATGAGCTCAGCTGGGTTGTTCTCACGTGTAAACTAATTTTTTTTTATGTGTTTTAAAATACCCTTTTATATTTAAATCAGTTTTAGCAGAGGAATTTAATGATACATAAACTAGAAATTAACTATATGCAAGTTGTACTTATGATTAGTGTAGAGTCGGGTAATTATACTTGTATAGGTGAGCAATAATTAAGGGTATTTAACTAATGTTCGAAGATGAAGTGTAGCTCACCATCGTAATTAGTGTAGCTCACATGTAAGATGGGCTAATAAGATGTCTGCAAGGATGATGAGAGCCTAAGCTTGTAAAGTTGCTTAACTTGTGAAACTACCTATTGAAAGGAAATTTTAATCCTGATTGGGCTATAGAAAACAACGGTCTGGTTAGCCGTGTTATTATCCAATAAAAAAGAGAGAGCGTGTTAATATTTGTATTGAAATTTGTATATTTGTGCACTTACTTTCTTTGGATGAAAATTATTGAAGTTTGTGGAATAATAAAAAAGAGAGAAAATAATTAAACTAATATATATATATATATATATATATATATATATATATTAGTTTAATTATTGAATATGATTTTTTTTAAGAGAGTTTGCTAGGATATCATTGGATTTATCTTCAAAACTCTCCCCATTTTTACCCTATAAGATTTGTTGTTATCCATTTTTGGATTCTTATACAAAAAAAAGAAATAAATAAAATAAAAATATATATATAGCAGTGAGATGAAGACACAGGTGAGCCCAAAAAATAGTCAAAGATTGGTTGAGAAAGTTCAAAATACAAAGATTGAAATTTGACAATATATTTTTAATTGATAAAGGCTCTATTGATAAAGAAAATTCAATTTGAGGAAGAAAAGTCCAAAACAAGATGTTTAAAGACTCAATTAGATTTTGTTGAAAGATTAATTGAGTTTATGAAGGGTTTGATTGCAAGAAAAATTAACTTTTAGGTCAATTTAGGTTTTAATTGGAAGATATTAAAGTTTGAGGGTCAAATTATAATTTTTAACACTTAATTTGATCAAATCAAGGGCTTAATTGTATAAATATTAAAGTTTGATGAATAATTAGGGACTTGATTGAAGAGATCCAAAACTAATAAACTGGAAAAGGTGCGCGAATATAAGGGCTGGAATTGACCAGATCATAGGCTAAATTAAAGAAATTAGAAGTTTGTTGATCAATTAAAGGTCAAAATACACAAATTCAAAACCAAGGATCAAAGAGAAAAAGGCGACCAACATCAGGGCTGGCATTTGAATTTGGCAGTGATGCAATTGAATTAATTCTTAAAATCAAAATCTCAATTGAGGACTAGATTGAACAAATAAAAAATTAAGGACTGATTTGGAAATAGACTTTTTGGCGCCATTTTTCTTTTAAATGAAACGACATGTTTTGTACAAAACGACGTTATTTCATCCACTGTTCATTAAAAAAAAAGAGAGTTGTAAACGGTGCCATTTTGATGGCACTGTTTGCCATCTTCTTCCCTTGGACGCGCAAAGGCAGGGAACTTTCTTCCCCTCTTTTGCAGCGTCTATCTCTCCCTCCTACTTCTCCAAAAATCTTAAAACAATCCATACCCCCTCATGGCCTTCCACTATGATGAAAGAGGCAGAGGGGACAAGCCCTGCGGGCGGCTGCATAGAGGTCGCCTTAGCCACACTACCGCTGCGTCATGACTGGATATGGGTAGGGTAGCTCCCTCTCCCCCAACCCTTTAATACTAGAGGATAACGAGGGGATGAACATAGAGGACGAATAAATACAGAGAGAACAAGAAGGAAGAAAAAAATAAAGGAAAGAAAAAAACAAAGAGGACAAATGAAAGAAAAAGGAAGAAAACAGAGAGGAAAAGAGGAAAAAATAGAAAAACAGAAACGAAAAAGAGAACAAGAGGAGGAAGAACAAAAACATAAGAGAAGGAAAAACAAAAACTACAAGAAAGAAAAAGAAGAAAGAAAAGGAAGAAATTTGTGCCTTTGCATATAAAAGGAAAAAAAAATGCAATGCCTAGAACCACCGCCTGCTGGCGCACAACGCCATCTTGAGCCATCGTCAACAACACCACCACCATTGCCAAGTCAGCTTCGCCCCCCTTTCTTCTTCTTCTCCTTCTTTATGCCCCTTCCACTGTTCTACAAGTGAACAGTGGAGAGTGAATTAATTCACTCTCCACTGTTTACTGAGCCGGACCAAAATGACTTGGCCGGGTCCGACCCGATCTATAAGAAAGAAAGAAAGAATATCTATTGGGCCGATATCAGCCTAACACTCTTTTGGACCGACATCAACCCAACCCTCTTCTTGGGCCAATGTTGGCCTAATTCATTTGGTAGACCTTGGGGCCAATTTATTATGGGTCGACTTCAGCCCAACTAGGATGGGCTCTGCCTGTATAATTGGGTCAGGCCCATTGTAATATTATTATAATATAATAATTTTATTATTATATATTAATTAAAAAACAACAAAAAAATTCCATTTTTTTTTTTCAAAATCCTTTCAAAAAATTTTTGTGGTTTTCTCTCTTATTTTTCTACCAATTTTGATTAATATTTATTTATATTTTTGTACTGTAAAAATACAAATCCGGTATTAAAATACTCGGTTTTCTCTGCAATGTTGCGGAAAAAATAGAAAAAAAAAATACTTTGTTTTCATGCATACGACCAAATCTCTCAAAATATAAAAAATATCTCATATTGTATTTTCATGCAAAATAAAATTAAAAAAAATATATGTTAGCATGCATTTTGAACTTTAATAAACAATTTATTAAAGCCATGAGAACTAGACCCGTATTTAAAAAAATACCAAAAAAAATATTGTTTTCTTTTAATATATGAGTTTATGAACTTATAAATAAGACGTATTTTCAATATTAAATAAAATGTAGTTTTTTTTTGTTGATGTTAGAATGATTAGGTTTTTACCCGATAAGATGAGGATCTTCATACTGAGGAGAAGTTTTCTTAAATCTTAGACAAACCAATAATTAGAAAACACGACAGCATCTTAGCATATATCAGACAATCAAACAGTGCAGCTCATAGAAAGCAAATCAAAATCAATTATGAAATTCAATTCTCAATCGTCCCTGTGTAACCCAATATTGAACGATAAAATCTGTAAAAATCTTAATTAAAAAAATGACATAAAAAATGAGTCACCTCAACTCAGGTTAACCTGTTAAGCACTATTTTAGAGGTCATGAGGTCGAGATAATCAAATAAAAAGCAAACCAGAACAAATCATAAAGCCTAATTTTAATGATACTGGACTCTTTTAGATTGGTGTACTTATATATAAAAAATATTTTATTTTTTCTTTATATAAAATTCAAATTCAAATTATGTATGATATGCATGGATTGCAACCTCCTTACAAATCATGTTAAACCTTAAAAAATGTAATAATATTCAAGTATCATTAACTTTTAGACTAGAGAATCAGTGCATCTTATTGCAAGTAACGTCACCCATAATCAATTAAGTAATTAGAGTCAATGGACAACTATTGTTATATAATTTCACTAAAGATCCAAATAGCTGTGTAGATAGGCATAAAAACAAAGGCTTTTTTAAGAATCTTAACACGTAATTTCTTTTGTTTTTTCCCCCCCAGCCAGCAATGAAGAGGCTCACTTATCATCATCATGCGTCTGCTTATAAACATGGAAGGCTTCTTGATTGTCGTCAAATCCCTCCAAGAAAGGCCAAACAAGCTACTCGTAGGTCCCACTTCACGATAAAATCTCATTTTCAAATGCAAATAAAACGAAAATTGCAATCACAATGAGGCATTCGATTTTAAAATAGTCAGTGAACGTAATAATTGTCTTACCATCATGTTTATCTATAAAATTAATTTTAAACAAATGCAGTAAGGTGATTGGTAACAAATCAAACTGTATTTTATGTTGCGAGACCCGCTAAAAAATTAAGTTTAAAATGTATTTTGTGTGCAACAGTTTTTACATGTTTTTTTAATTAAATTTTGTAATTTTCTCCTATTTATTTTTGCGTTTCAAAAGCGCTTCTAATAAAAATTTGAAATTTTTATTTTTTTTTCTTTGCTTTAAATTAATATTTTTTGGTGTTTTCAGATCATTTTGATATGCTGGTATCAAAAATAATTTTTTAAAAATATTATTTTAATCTATTTGCAAGTAAAAAATACTTTGAAAAGTAATCACAACCACATTCTCAAATACAAACCAAACATTTTAGTATATGTTTTTTTATTATAAATAAATTTTTTAACTATAATTTTTACCAAATATATATGTAAATTCAATTAATCTAACCTAACTATAATTTTTAAATTATAAGCATAAAAACTACCTAAAAAAAAAAAAAAGGACAAAATATATGTCTCCCGCGTTTGACGGGCTGGAAGGAAAACCGCTAATTTGGAGGGGCTGTCAGAGAGTGATAAAGCTTGCATATGCCACGTGGAGGAATCTGAGGAAGGGTAAGACTGGTCAACAGATCTGTTTTCGGAAAGGTAAAGGTTTGATTTGGGACCCACTACTTTCCAGAAAAGCTAATTCATACACTGCCCATCGTTGTTTTGAAGGGTCGGCATATTGTTTTTGGCAATTTCTTCTTCTTTTTTTCCTTTCTTGTTAAAGCCAAAGGCAGAAGAAGTTGCGAGTGTAATGCTATTTATCGGTTGCTCACCGTAGAAAAGCTTACATATTGGCAAGGGATGGCATCTACGTACATAATGTATTTTATCCAACTTAATTTTCTTTTCTTATGTTGAAATCATAACAAAATCCGGTACTTTTACTTGTTATTTAATAAAGAAATTAACAAGTATATTTTATTTTAAATTTGACCTCAAATATATCAATTAACCACGCATAATTTACTTACAAAATTAATCCCAGCACCTCAATCCGGGTGTGAATAATTTATTTAAAGTCAACTTAACTAGAAATTAAAGAACTTAATCTTCATGCATGAAAACTGATTAAATATATATTTATCTTTGAGACAAATATATATATATATATATATATATATATATATATATATATATATATATATATATATGAATGGCGGCTCCAAACGAACTGGCTTAAATTATATTTCTTTTTACAAGAAGATGTTGCATGAAAAAGGATGAACCAAGATTCAGGATGGTGAGTACCATTACTTAAATGGATTCTGACTTCTTAAAGAAAGGCATTCCTATGGCGTTAATTTTTCATCATTTGCCTAAATAACTTCACTACAACTTGACAAACTATGGTTAAAAAAACAGCGCTTAACATTGAAAAACGGGAAATATTGTGATTGGCTTTCTCCTACTCCTTTGTGATTTTGTTAAGATCATCAAGCATGCATTTTCGTAGATCGATGATCTTGCCAGCTGGATATATGATCAATTCTTGGACTAGCTCGTTAATAGGTAGAGCAGCATAACTGGATTTGGAGAATTAATTAGGACTACTTAATTTCTAAGGTTGCACGAGTCACTTTTAATATTCCTCCACCCTTAATTTCACGTAAATTGCACAATTTTGATGGTTATTACTTTAGAGAATCTTTGTTCATGGCATTACTGTGCATTCTAATGGCAGTGGCGAGGTTGTGTTTCAATCCATGCTTGTTCTTCAACAATTTCAAGGAGAAAATTAAGTAATATGTGTGCAGTTACTAATTAAACATATCAATGTATATAGCTCCTTTGTTTTTTTTTTTTTTGTTTTTTTTTCATTTGTCTTGATATTGCCTCTTTCAATCCAGGCTTGTTTCAACAGTTTTGGTGATTTTTTTCTTTATTCATCTTGGTTTTCAAAAAAAAAAAATCATCATCACGACATAATAAAATATTACAACAATTTGATCATGTAATTGAATTACGTACAATTATCAAAAGCATCGACCAAGCAATTGTTTTCAGACTTTCCAAAAAAAAACAGATATCATTAAGTATTTATTTATTTTGATAAGATGAGAATCAATAAAAATAAAAATAAAAACGAAATATGGCACTAGCTAGGCCTGTACAGAGTGAGAGAAATAATAGGGATTACGTCCTTTTTTTGGAAGAAGCACGTAATCCCTATTATTTCTAACTTGATATAATAATTATGATGTTGATCATACCTTGATCTTCTTTTCGTTTGTCCGTTATTTTGGATTGCGGATATCCAAAAATTGAAAAAAGCAACGAAAAAGCTGACAAAAAAAATATTTCATCATGACTTTACCGATGAGAAATGCGATGGCCATATTTCACTAGTAATTTCTGGTGGAAACAATAATAAAATTAAAACTATACTATTAATATTTTCATTAGTGTTCCTAACATATCAAATTGCAGATAAAAATCCCATCAATAATTTAAAAAATAAAATAAAAATTGACAATCATCTCTTCTTCCCCATTTCTTCTTCTTAATTCTTTGATTTCAATTCAAACTCTAAATCTGGTCTCTCTCCCATGCACTTCAAATTTCTGACACCCCCCTAAATAATCCAGCCACCTAACCCTCTTTCGGCATATGCAACCTCCCTCCGTTAGTTCATTTTCATTTTTTATATTGGAATAATCTCAATATTTAGTTTTTATTTTATTTTTGATGATTTTTTTTTATAATTTATTAGGCTTTGTCGAATCAACAAACTGGGTTTGGTTTTTTTGTGTAAAGAGAAAGTTGAGAAAAAATAAAAAGCTTAATAACCAACTTTTCTATTTATATGTGTAGGGCAATATACAATAGTAAAGGTAGAGATTATAACACTAGAGTAGTCCTATAATATTTCCTATATATATACATTCTATAATATGTCCCCTCATGCCGAGGGTGGAGGATCGACTCGAAACTTGAATTGAAAAGCAGTAAAAGAAGCAGTAGGAAACGGCTTAGCAAAGACATCTGCA
Organism: Populus trichocarpa; assembly: GCF_000002775.5. Classification (NCBI taxonomy): domain Eukaryota; kingdom Viridiplantae; phylum Streptophyta; class Magnoliopsida; order Malpighiales; family Salicaceae; genus Populus; species Populus trichocarpa. The sequence continues at coordinate 10,206,180 of NC_037294.2, read as the reverse complement.
AGTGGATCTTGAGAAGAGATAAAACAAATCTGAATCTTCTTTTTCACAACCTTGTCTCGTACAAAATGACAATCTCGTATTATAGAATGTATATATATAGAAAATACTATAGGACTACTCTAGTGTTGTAATCTCTACCTTTACTATTGTATATTGCCCTACACATATAAATAAAAAAGGTTGGTTATGGAGGTTGGCATATTACAACAGTTCTGCCTTGGTTGTGAGGCTGGTTACCAAGTCTTTGAACTCACCACGAAGGCCATGAAATACATGGAGGTTGAAGTCTTCAAGGGAAATAGACCGACCAGCAGCAACTAATTCATCAAATAATAATTTTGCTTGTTGCATATACATAGCAACTGAAGACCTTGTTGCATATACCTTGTCAAAGATCTTGTGAAGACCCATGGAGTTGCATAATGCAAGAGTTAGACGGAGAGACGAGAGTTTTCTCAAGAGTGTGCCAAACACAATGAGAGGTTTGACAATCTACCACAAGGTGCAGTACATCCATGAAAAGAGAGGAGAGTAATGCGCTCAAAATAAGTTGATTTTGTTGCTTCCAACGAAGAAAAAAGAGGTTGATTGTCAGAGAAGAACCAGTAGAACTGTCAGAAACATGAGAGGAAAGACACGGCACCGAGCCATCAACAAAATGGAAGACACCCTGACTAAGAAGATATGACTTCATATGCATTCGCCAATAGAGATAATTGGTGTTCGTAAGCTTCAACGAAACAACTTGCTGAGTGTTGGACAAAGCAACCATAGCTGGAGTTGATGCCCTCATAATGTGAAGAGGGGCGACGAAAACATGAGAAGAAGAGCCATTGTTCTGCTCTGCAAGTGAAGAAGGTTGTTGTTGTGGGAAGGCACCACCGACAGCAGCCTCTGAGTGGCCGGTCGGCTGAGCTACAGTGCCGGTTTGGTGGAGGGAGAGGGAGAAGGAGAGAGGAGTTCTGATGTGTTAAGGCTTCGATACCAAGTTAAGAAGAAGTAAGAGGCTTAACCTATTAGTTAGCCAACTTTTTCTATTTATATCTTTAGGGCAATATACAATAGTAAAAGTAGAAATTACAACACTAGAATAGTCCTATAGTATTTCCTATATATATACATTCTATAATAGGGAGAATCTTGGTTTTTGATATTTTTTATAAAGAATATGGGTATTTGAAAAAGAAAAACAATGTTTATTTTGTGGGAATGTATTTAGGGTATTGGTTTTTGGATTTAGGATGTTATATATTTTTTTAATTTTATAATAGGGGTTTTGATTTTTTGGCTTCTAGGTGTTTCCTCAATGCAGGGAAAACAACATTTGTGAAAAGGCATTTGACTGGCGAGTTCGAGATGAAATATGAGCATAATTTTTAACTTTTGTTGTTTTAACTGAATCTTGTATACTTGTCTGAGTTGGTTTTGTGGTGTTGAAGTTATTGATTTATTTTTGTAGTTTTGGTGAATACAACAACTATTGGTGTGGAAGTTCACCCTTAGGATTTCTTCACTAATTATGGAAAAATTAGATTTTATTATTAGGATACATCGATCAAAGAAGTTCAATGTTCTTACATATGGGTACTAGTAAGTTATTAGTAGTTTTTGTTTATTTCAATTCTAGATTTTTGTAACCAGTGTGTGTGAGTGTCATGATCTTTTGGGATTTATGCAACGAGGATGATTTAGCTAACTCGATGAGCATTATTCAAATTCCCATAAGCACGAGTCACTGGTGGGTCTTATATTCTTTGATTCTTTTATTGTGGTTTGTAATTGATTGTTTCATAACAGAGCTGTTGACGGGAAGCAAATTAACAGATCAATGTACTCTTTGTGCCTACTGAATTATGTTAGAGAATAATATAAATCATATCTTGAGAACTCACCTAACAGATTAAGCTTTTGGGTTGAGATGGTTCTTTGACATGGTATCAGAGCCTTAATGACCAAGTGGTTATGAGTTTGAATCTCACCATCCCCATTTGTTTGATAAAAATGAAGCACAAGATAGTGTGTGCATGTGCAAGTTTCAAGCTCAAAGGGCTTTCACTTGAGGGGGTGTGTTAGAGAATAATATAAATTATATCTTGGGACCTCACCTAACAGCTTAAAATTTTGGGTTGAGATGGTTCTTTAACAGATTCTTGCTTAAATTGGACATTTGATGTATACCGGACGTTAATTGCTCGTAGTTCAAATGGCTTTTCATGTTTATTTAGGGGGCGTGGTAGATTTTTTTTCTTGTTTTTAGATGAATGGTGGATTTCTTATATAATTTGAATATGGTAAATTTATTAAGAAGTACATTTCTGCAATTTTGGTGAAAGTGATTCTATACTTTAGTTATTGTTGGTTAAATTGAGATTTAAGATTCTTATTCTAATGTTGAAAGGGCGTTTGCTTGCAAAATGGAGTGATGTAGACTCATGATGAAAAGACTTTGGAAGTTTTTCAAGCATTCTTCGGTGAATTGTGTCTTGTCACTGCATTATGCAAGCAGTAAGCTTAACATTTTCAAGCAGCAAACATGCTTAGTGTTCCAAATTTTTGTTTATCATTCTTTTGGACGTTTACCATTGAACAATTTAAAATCTTGTAAAAAATATAAAATCTTCCCAAATATTAACTTTATTGCAAGTTTTATTTGTCTGATTATTATTTGTTTACGCTGATTGTGAGATGTTAATTTATGAAAAAGACAGAATTTTTTTGTGTGTTGATTGTGAGATGCCAGCAAAATAATTGAAAATATCAATGGAAAAACCGACAAATAAAAGATTTTTATGTCAACGTTTTATTTTTGTGTTAATAAACGTTGATTCTGTCAACGTTTATTATGTCGGTACTTTTCATTGTTGATGGATTGTCTGACGGAAAATAGATGGTAAAAGTTGATTCTAAAATTGAAATATTTTGTTATTAATATTAAAAATTGCTGAAGAAATAAAATTGTTGAAGATCGACTTTCCAACGACAATGATATGTCTTTTTTAAAAAAAAAACATCAACATAGTTTTGTCTAAATGCCAACGGAATAATCCATCGGCATTCTTCAATTTTCTTGTTGTGACCCATCGCTTAAAGAAATTGAGTTATTTACTAGACATATAATAAAAGGTTGCAGAACGTGCTGCATTCTGTTTTAATATGGTTTTGTATAGTCTTTGCAACTAGAAAAATATCAATCATAACACACAGCACAATAACAGGACATGCTAATCATTCAAGGGAAAAGAAGGGGTGAAAATAAAAGTGTAAGTTTAATAGTTGAATTGTGCAATGAGCTTTTCTAGACAAGAACAAATGGAGCAGTTCTAAAATAGGATATATGTGTGGGTGGGTGCATTAAGATCGATGAATGACAGCCTAATTAAAAAGAATATATACCAGAGTTCAATAATATTATTATTTAAATTTGTCATCCAATTTTGAAATCTTTTGGCCTCGGAAACTCACCTTTTTAACTTGTATTAAACTTGCTTGCTCGCTCGCTCCTGTGGGATCTTATGAAAAATGTGGCAGAAACATAAAACAAAGATTTTTTAGTCATTAGAGGAATATTTCATCGATCTTGAAATTCGTTAGAAAAATCATTACGTTCAGTACTTCTTTTAATTGTATAATGATTGATTTTAATATTGCTCAATTAATAAGTTAAAGGCTAAGACAAACAAAAGAAGAGCTACAACCAATTAATTAAGCTATAAATCCATCAGGTCTACTTAAACTTTGTTTAGCTAAATGGTCAGCTACTTCATTCCTTTCCCTTAACACATGGATGAAGCTATTAATTTTGAAACATTAATTTTGAATTAGTGGTTCACCTTGCAAGATTAAGTCACCACATGATCAGCTAGGCATATCTTGTTAATTAAATGTTTGAAAATAGCTTGGTTATTTCCATATCCATAAATTGAGTCACATATCATAGTTATCAGACCCGGTTAAGGCCTCGGGTGACCTGGGGTCTTGTCCGAGTTTGTTTCATTCAAAACTCGAGCCTACAATTGACACGAAGAAAACTATTTGATCCGCTGGGTCAACCCGGAACTCGAGTGAATTGACATAACCCCATAGAGACTCGTTTTTAAAAAAATATATGTTTTTCCCCTAGTTAGAGATCTTTTTTTTCATCTTTTTCAGTTGGTTACTAACTTATATCATATTTTACTATATAAATATTAGAATAATATTTTATTTTTTCAATGTGAGATTTGAAATCCATCAATATATATATTTTATATTCACAAGAAAAAAATTATGTTTTTTCAATGTGGAATAAAAAAAAATTTGGTGTAAATACTTCAACTTAAAAGGATAAGATAATATCTTTTTGATATGGAATAAAAAAACCTTTTGAAATAATCTTTTAACCTATTTTAACATGAATTATTTTTTAATTTATTTTTTTAAATATTAAAATCTCAAATATTTTTTTTTACTTTCTTAAATTGATTCAAATCAACCTTTATAACCGTATGTAATTTCTTAACCGGATCATTCAAACCGGGGTTGGTATCTATGTCACATATAGCTAGGCCACAAATTAACCTAGCTTGCCCTAGTAATCAATAACATCTGTCGACCAGCGCACGAACAAAGATATATATATGCGCACGCCAACTCCGATATGAAGATAAACATGGTCACTTTCTTCTCAGCAAATACCTTTATATATATATATATATATATATATATATATATATATCTGTGTGTGTGTGTCAGTAGTTGTTGATCATTTAATAAATGATTAAACAACTTATAGTAAGAATTATTACAAAAGAAATAATAAAAAACAAAAAAACAAAATATAGAAGATTTTTATTTCCTTAATTACTTTGACTTTAGAATTTAAAAACACAAAATATTTTTTGTTTTAAAATATATTAAAATAATATTTTTTATTTTTTAGAATTTATTTTTGACATCACCGCATCAAAATCATCCAAAAATATTTTAAAAATAATAATCTTAAGCTACAAAGAAAAATTTAAATTTTAAGCAAATAACATTTTGATCTCAGTGTTAAATACTCCCTTAATATTATTAGACCATTTACTAATACAAGCTGAATTTATCTCTAAATCATAACCTGTATGAGTGAAACGCTTTTCGTTGGCCTGTAACCGAGAAGAAAAATGAAACAAAATTATATAAAATCATCTTTTCATATTGGATTAAACCTTATTTAAAACTAAATCATTTTTAACTAGCCAAGTACTCCAAGCAGTACCAAAAGATAAGAATTGTTATGCCTTCTTTTAAAATTTTCCAAAAATCATGTGAGGCTATTCAAATAGTATATTATCTAGTGATTTAGAAACGCACCAAGAGATGTCCACCATGTCATAAACTTAGTTCAAAGCTGCCATGGCTAGCAAAGACCCTTATTTCAACCCACTCATCTCTTTGCAGCAAAGTTGGCTTTTCTCTCTCAAGAAAGGAAGGCTAATGAGATTGATTGGTTTTTGAAAGATTAGGTTAAAGTCTGTTTCGTTGGATACAAGATGATGATGCGTACTCCACGACAAGGGAACGGCGCGATTGGATTTCAGCATCAACATGGACTTGAAAGGAAAGCCAACATGTTCCTGGATTTCTCTTGGATGATGTCCGCTGCTACCCCACTGTATAGTTTATTCATAATAATTTCTCGCTCTCTTTAATATATAATTTGGTCAATTAATGGGTGGTTTACATTTCATTAATGTTGAGTCAGTGGATTCCCTTTCAAACTAATGTTAGATTAAATGGCTTCTCACTGTCTCGATGATAGCTCAGTCTCGCTAGTTGCAAATGCAAGTTGTGGAGTCCCAACACTTGGAAAGGCAATTGAAACAAAAGGAGAGCATATTTGTTTTTATTGGTGTAATAAGATGAAGGATTAGTTTAAGTAGTGCGATAGTAATTATTGAACAGATGAGGGTCCATCAATATTGCTTCGACTTTAGCTTTGGAATGTTGTATTGATACAATTTGCTAATGATTTTTAAATCAATATTTATTAAGGAGAACACGTGAATCCATGTGAAGAGGGTCCTCCATGTTTCTACAACTCAATAAGATCCTTTGAGTGTGAGAAGAAGAAAATGATCTTAAAGGGGTTGTTGATCAATCTGATAGAATGCATGTTAAAGTTCTCTTCTGCTCAGCTTTATGTAGCACTTGAAATCTCTGGTGTAGCCCTGGATATAAGGCATTTAATCATAGAAGCACGGATCATTTCAGTTAAATAACCCTCTGGTATGTATCCACAAGGAAATAAAGATGATTATTTTCTCTGAGAATCATCACAACATGGAAAATAACTCTTTTGAATTTGTTTTCATGCATGATTTTCTTTATTCTATATAATTTTAAAGCTAGCATATATGCAACGTATACATTAAGGGGAAGATCAGTACTGAAGTATTCGCGCGCGATTATTCTTTAATGACGAGTAATATATATAGAAATACTCTATTTTAAACCAAGCACAGTTGGAACCAATACGGCAGTACTTTTGTTGCGTTGTAGAAAATGTTGGTATTTGTTCTTCACATAAGTTCAATATTTTTATTGCAAACAAGAAGGGGAAATTATCTCTTTTGGTGGGCCAAAATGATTGGAAGCTAGCTCAGGGAAGCATCATAAAGCAACAAAATTATACATGTAGAATCTGGACTACAAATTATATTGAGACAAAATATAATTTTCATACTTCTCACATCCCTTTTACAATGACATTAAGTACTGGCGAGAAGAAAGTAGAGATCCTTCTTGAATTGCATCTCTTGGGCATGATGAAAGGAAAAAGTAGTGGATGGGGTTAAGTGAAAATACTTAAATGGATTTCTCCCCCTTTTTTTTCTGCCATTAAAGTTTCTGGCTCTGTGTCGATAGTGAAAGAAATATTCTGTTGTTCATTTATTCATCTTTGTTTGACCCATGCATGCTAATATCCAAATAATTAATTGTTCTTGGTTCTAACCAACCCTACAGGATCTCTGAGCAATAATAATTATATCAATAATCATAATTCAAATCCATAAGAGAAAATGATTTTTCTACTATATTTTTTTATATACTAACTAATCAATTTATGGTTATTGCTCGGAACTTGTATAACCAGTTTTATTATAATCATTTTTTAAAAAATAAAATTGTTTGTAAGCAAATAGCAATATATATTCTTCATGTTTTTGAATAAAAACAGAAGATATATTACTTTCATATTCATGGCATACCTATTTCAGATTGTTATTTGATATTCTTGTTCTCGATTAAAATATTACGCCTGTGCATCATTCAAATTGCTAATAAATATTCTATATATGTTCTCCCATAAGCCCACGTTGGACTGGGTAATTAAATTAGTGACGGGTCAAAATAATTATAATTTCAAGATGGAATAAGTCAACCTGTGTGAATCGATCGGATAGCAGTTGAGGAATCTAAAATGGGGCTTTGACTCCATGTTTTTACAGACTGGCCGGACATTACTAAGTTAACAGAGCGTCTGAAAAAATTATTCGCCATGATTAACATGGTTTCGGAAGAACATAAATGTCTTTCCTTTTTCTTTAATAATTATTTATTCTATCTAGTAAGTCAAAGCCTCCATTACAAGCATGTTGCTGCTATCACAGAAATTATATCAGAAGCATCAGATTAATTATCGCAGTTGCCATGTCAGTTTGCACTGGATGTTCATACGAGAATTATTGATATAAATGATATTCATGACCAGGAATAATGATTTGGTTTTTTACTTTATCTTTTTCATCGGCCGGGGTTGCCTAAAGCCTAAAGCCAAAAGCCAAAAGCCAATATATACTTTCAAGTGAGTTTTTCTTGAAGTAATCCCCTTCAATCAAATGAAGTTTAAATTTAGTATCTCTCTCGTAAAGATACTCTCAACTTCACCTTTGACATAAATAATTTAGTGAGATTATCCTTTAAAATTTGATGGATTTTAATATATCTGAGACTAATTCAATTATATATATCTAAACTAATAAAAAAAGTTTTTTCAATCTCTAAACTTTTAAAATTTAATCAATAATTTGATGAGATTGAACCTTCTATTTCAATATGATATTTAAATTATATCATACAAATCATTTATATTGAAAAATATAAACAACAAAATCAAGATATATTTTTCTTTCAATATGGTTTACATTAAAAAAAAACTTAAAACATCTTAAGAATTAAAAAAAAATATTAAATTAAAAAGATCAAGATTAAAACTAAAAAGCCTAATCCCCAAAGAAAAATAACTCTTAAACTTTGGTATTGTTACAAGGATATAACGATCAACTAACAAAGAAATAATATATTTAATAAAATTAATTATTGTTGACACTTGGACATGATTCATCACTGATTGGACTCATAAAAAAAATATTTTATTTATTTACTTTTTAATGAGCTGATCCATAGTTTAAACTTTCTCTTGTGATTTCTTATTTATATTTTTAAATATATAAATGATACATGCTATATTATTTGAACCTTTTAATTAAAATTAGAAAAAATTTTCTCATCAAATTATTTATAAAAAGTCTTATTTGATTAAGTTTAAAAAGTTTAAGAACTAAATTTTTCTTTAGTGGCTTTGAAATTGAAACCTCGAAGGAATTTTGAAACAATTAAAACTTGTAAAGATACTTCACCATCGGCATAGATCGATCTGATACAAGTTTAATTAAAAGATACAGAAGTAGCACTCTGTTACCAACCTTTCCATTCATGCGTTTTTAATACGGAAAAAAGAAAAACGTTTAATGCCAAGACAACGAAATAATTAAGATTATTCTTCTTGATTATGCAAGAAAATCCCCCATTCTGCCACCAGATTTGTCATCCAGGGAAAACTTCCAGGAAGTGTTCATGGGACAGATCTTGCTCACGGAGATAGAGTATCACCATTACACGTGAGTGGGAAAACATGTGGGGCTATAGAATGCCCTCATAGAGTTATATTCATTGTATTGCGCACCATTAATTAGGGGAAATTGACAAAGAGAAAGTCCTCTAAACTTTAATAATTCATCCATTCATGGTTTTTTTTGTCTTTGAATTTGCCCCAATTCAACATCTCTTGGCCATGCTTTTGATTTCCATATCTTTGGATATGAGCTTCACCAGGGATAAGATTTCCTCCCAAACTTGAAAAAAGATGAGAAACCATCTCCTTCCCCCCCCCCCCCCCCCCAGTACTGTTCCATAACCACGACATGTTTCAGTCCCTCACAGCAAGTTTCTCTATCTAAATTGTGTTGGTATGTGTGTTAAAGCTATAAACTAATTCCTGCTATGCATTTTCATTCTATAATGCAAGAATAAAGAAACGAAATGGAGCCGCATACTTTACTAAACCAAGAAAAAGCAAATATATGTAAAATATTGTTACATGGAGCCCTGATATCATCATAGAATCCTCTCTTTTCTATTTATTTTTAATCCTTTCTGCTCTCTCCGTTTTCTTTCTTTGTATTTATGTTGAAAGGATAAGTGTATTTTTCAAATATTAAACATGAATCTTTCATATGCACCGATGTTTCTCTGCACACTAGCCAATGAGGATATCCTTCTGTGTATCAGTTTATTCTGTGAAACAACGCTTTAAAAATGCCACCATGCGCGCAATTCTAAGTTAGTCACTCCACTAAACCTTGCTCAAGATATTATAACTCAAACGGTCTTTTAACCATAAATCTAAATGAGGTTATATGATGAAATCCACCATTTCTTTACTTTTATTTGTATGGTAAAGTGAGATTGCAAGAGCCTGAAACAAAAGGTGAGGATTATACAGCAAAAACCCAAGACTTGGTGATTTTGTCTGTCTACCGACCATATCCAGTACTTTTCTACATCTCCAAAGTCTAATCCATCATATCAGATATACTATAATTCAGAAGAGCATCAATCTAAATATATATTTTATAAACTGGGATAAAATAAGCAGACAATATCCAACCAAGGTAAATCTCAATGGGGAACAATGGATGTAGAAAAAAATATTAAAAACTTGAAGATGGGAAAGAATTAAAAAGCCAGAAATCATCCTTTTATTGCATAACAGAAAGCAAAGCAAAGCGAAGTTTAATTAATATACGTTGATAAGCTAGCATGATTTCTTCTCTTCACAACTCTATTCTAGTATTCTTCTTTTCCTCCCAATTTAAACGCCTACCTCTTAGTACAACACAGTATCACACTGATCATGAAAATCTCCTCTCTAGCTAGCTCCTCTATCAGTAAGGCGGTCTAGCAGCATGTGCCCAAGCATAGGCGTCATGCCCTAATTGCTGAGCTCCACTTTGCATTAGATTTGGTGGCAGATAGACAGGCATAGATGAGGGATCAGGCAATCCAGCTTGTTGTCCACTGCTTCCGATCGCTGGTGGGGAATTATTAGCTCCGCTTTGGATGTGTCCCTGACCACCACTTCCAGCTTCTTCATCATCCTCTAATGGTAACCTCTCATAAGTGGCATTAGCAAAAGTTGCAGCAATGACCATGACCGGCCCTGCTGCAATTAGTGATCCAACCACACTTCCTCCAACAACCTGCCCTTGTCCGCCGGCAAGGTACACAGTCAGTCCAGTAGAGCCAGGAGGAGCCGGTCCCGGCAAAAATGCCCCAGTTAGGGACAAAATCTCAAACCTACCGTGGAGCGCGACTACAGCACCCGGTGCTGCTGGTTGTCTTAGGGTTACGTTGGCCACGGAGCCACTGCCACTAAGCACACAAACACCCCGTTGACGCCTCCGAGCGAACTGTGCCACACTCTCAGCTACATCAGCACCGCCAGCAATTTCCATGACATGGCTACGGAGGGCATTAGGGCTGTCTCGAGTCACAAAAATTGGTGGTTTGGGTTTGTTTTTCGATCCAGGAGGCCGGCCTCTAGGTCTTCGGTTACCTACCTCAACAGCACCCTCTTTAGCCTCATCTCCGGTATCTCTATCATCATCATCTTCGTCCCTTCCACCGCTTCTGTTGCTGGTTTCATTAATGGAAAGTTCACGATTGATTTTTCCTAACGAAGGTGAATTGGATGAAGAGTCAAGGCCAGGCAGGCCAACCTGACCCGTCCACCAAGGATTAGCCAGGATTGCTAATTAAGGGAACAGAAAGGAATTAAGAGAAAGGAAGGAGAAGATCACTTAATTGAATTTCAGTTGGTTTTATTTAGGAAAGGTTCGAGACCAGAAAGTCAAAGCAAGGTTTAGCAAGAAACATTTTTTTAAAAGAAAAAAGGTTGAATACCACAATCAATAGGGTTCTTTTACAGACTAGGTTGCTCCTATGCTGATGATCCTCTTCCTCAGATTTTGATGAGGGTGCATGTGAGAGAGGAAGAAAGAAATTAAGATTAGAAAAGGAGGTAGCTAGGGAGAGCTTGCGAAAAGAGAGAATTAGATGCAATTGGTCATCGAATCAAGTAAAGCGTGGCACGATCGATTCAAGATCAGTGATTTTAAGAGAAAGAACAAAGAACTGATGCAAAACCCGTCATAGAATCAATCAACACACAAATCAAGAGAGAAGAAAGAGAAAGAATTATAAACTAAAGCTCACTAGTTAGAGATTGGAAGTTCATCAAAGAAAATGAACTGATCTCTCAAGAGACAAAACAATGGAGCTTGTATAATTTCTTTCTTTGAATGTTGGCTCTGTGTTTTTTCTGTGCCTTTGCGTTGTGTTGTGATTCAGCAAGGTAGCTAGGCAAGGGTTTTTTTCTCCTCGACCATGTACTTTATTAATACTACGAGCGAGTACTAGCTAATAGTAACGTGATCAACAATATATTATAAGATCTTCTTTTAGAGGTCATTGAAATTAGGGTTTCGTGGGGTCTTGTGCGCGTGGGCAGGTGGGAAGCACGTCGTTTTCTCGAGTCCCAATGTTTCAATATTTTTAATATGTTTTGATTCTCTTTATAAATATATTAAAATATTTTTTTTATTTAATTTTTTTAAAATTTATTTTTAATATCAGCCTACATTAATATGAAAATATTAAAAAAATAATTTAAAATAAAAAATATATAAATAATATACTTTTTAAAACACAAAAACAAAACAACCTCTTATTTTATTAAGGTATTGTTTGGAAAAAGGCTCAAATGTGTTTTGGTAAAAATTTGAATTTTTTTTAAAATTAATTTTTTAATATTTTTGAATCTTGATATTAAAAATAAATTTAAAAAATGAAATATATATATTTTAATATATTTCATATAAAAGCATTATGATAATAAAGATGATGCACGTATGACTGCTATGATCAGTTGCTCGCAACCTTTCCCTTTGCACTCTCTTCATAATCTTTGAGTCTAATAATCTCTATGTTTATGGGTCGGCCACAAGTCGTTCTCTCGCTACATAAACAATGTCCCGTCAACTTAATTAATTACAATTCCAATTAGTGTTATACTAATTATTAAATTTGATAATAATTAATTACTAGGTAGATGGAGAGCTTTTGGCGTCCTGATAATTAATGTATGGTTATAAAAAGCTCTAAAGATTGGGATGCACACTTTCGCTTCTCTCTAACTTCATATATAGCATAAAAAAAAAAAAAGAGTTGTAAGATCCTACTAATTAATTATGAAATTAATATCTATATGCATGGTAATAAGATCTGTGTTGCATGCCAAAGGTCGAGTGCTCAGATTTCTAATCTTAATTAATTTCCAGACAAGAACATAAAGGAAAACAAATTTTAAGATGTTGATGTTTAATTGAACCCCGCCCATAAATAAAACAAAAGAAAAGGACATGATGTTTACGCGTCACGTACGTGTATGTATTGGCCTTGTAAGATCCTACTAATTTATTTTTCCCTTTTCCCCTATCCTGATCAACGTTGCATTTACTTGTACCGAAACAAAATTAATGCTGAAATGTCTTTTCACATTACTTTGTACGTACCTCGCTAGTCATTAGGGTCTTTTCTTTGAATTTTTACTCCTACATATGAACGAACACATCCATGTCTGGTGGGTGACATCTGTAGGAGGGCTGGTTATGGAGGTGCGAGTTGCTTATTTATATCATTCTACCACTACTGTTACTTTAACGACTAGCTTTGCAACCCTTGATCACCAAGGAATATGGATGGCCACCAGTACTGAGCTATTGATCCTCTGACTCTTCCAATATTGTTGTTCTCACATATCGGTACATTTGTAATTAAGACTCACGGACGTATAGTTCTTGCCATTACATGCCGAGAAAAAAGGTGCATGTAAATCTAGGTGTACAATTACTGTCAGGCAGTAAAATGTTCAGAGTGCAGGTTGCAATAATTTTGTTATTATGGTATGATACTGCTGCTGCTGCTGCTGCTGCCTGGTGGTGCTGTAGATGTGTAGAGTTCATGCAAATACTGTGAAATTACGGTAGAGGCAACGAGACAGAAGTGATGGCTGCATTTGCCTTATTTAATTTATTTTAATTATGCCTGATCAACAACTGGACATCTAGAAGCCTACGACTAGGATAGGTTGAAAGAGTGTTCTTCCAAATTTGGTAGAAATCGTAAAGCCAAATAATGTTTGTCCAGCTATGGAAACTGTTCAGTGAGGAGCTTTTGCACGTAGGAATTCTATTGCTGAGTTTTGTACGTTAAATGAATGAACGTAGAAGCCTACTCTGTTTTTTTTTCTTTCTTAGAACCAGAGTATCGTTTGACTTTTATTAAGCTTTATTGAGGGAGAAACTACAGGTGGGAGGGTCAAGAATGGATAGGCTATTCCTAAGGAAACTAGAAAACAACAGTCCTTTTGACTGGTCGGCGTGAGTTCCAGAACAACTTAACTATTTCACCATTTCAGGATTAGCCAGAACAGAAACCAAAAGATATAGAGAAGAATAGTTTGATCGGCAATTTTTATGAACATTAATTACAAGGCCTTCACCTTCCATTAATTTTGTTCTCGTGATCTAAGCTTAATACAAATCGCCATGCCCAAGATCTGCAAGAATGGGAAAACACGCTCAGTTAATTCACAAAATTTCCCAAGGAAACATACTAAGTTCAAAGTACAAATAGACAGATTTAGTTGAATCATTTAAAACTAAACCCCTAAAAATTAATCAGTTAAAGAGACATCTAATAGAACCACAACCGACAAGACAGGATTGTTAGAGAATAATATAAATCATATCCTGAGACCTCACCTAACAGCTTAAGCTATTGGATTGAGATGGTTTTTTAACATGGTATCAGAGCCTTGATGACCAAGCGGTCACGAGTTCGAATCTCACCATCCCCATTTATTTGATAAAAATTAAGCACAAGGTAATGTGGGTCTGTGCAAGTTTCAAGCCCAAAGGGCTTTCACTTGAGAGGGTGTGTTAGAGAATAATATAAATCATATTCTGGGACCTCACCTAACAGCTTAAGCTATTGGGTTGAGATAATTCTTTGACAAGTATCCTAATCAGTTACACAAAATTTACGGCGGAAGTTAACCATGAAAGCTGTAAGATTAAGATCCATTGAAGAAGAAGCGAGTGAAAGCAACGGTCTGAAATTCTGAATCCAGGCTTGTTTTAGAATTTAGTGGATTTCTCCATGTGCTGTAGTTTCAGTGGAGAGAAATGCTCTCAGTAAAAATCTGAGGGTCAACGTATTGCATCATGGCGAAAAAAATAATGATTTCAACATTTGGTTTCGTGCAGTGGAAATCCCCACCGCTACGTCTGGAGATTTCCTTGTACAACACTAAAAAACACTGCATGCTAACATGCCTTGACATTTTCTGTAAGTTCTAACAATTGCTTCCACTCCATGATTACTTGAAAACACCAGAATACGGTAAAGCACGTAGTATACGTTCAATCACAGGCCATCTCATAGCGGATACGGTAAACCATGAGTTATCTTCCAACTTAAGAAAGGACACGGTCATTGCACTTGTAGCACCCTGCAAAATCCCATTGTCAATCAAGGACTTCAAAGGTGAGGTACTCATAATTCTGCTTCAACCGTGCTTCAAGTATACAAGGACCCTGCAAACAAAATGTTACTCAGCATCAATGGAAGATATATGTTCAGGCCATGCATCCCTTGAGTAGAATTTACCTTCCTCTTCAATTTTGGTTTCCTATGCTAAAATGTCGAAAACTTTTAGCTCAATGGAAGCTGACCAAGATTTTTAAACTTTATAAATTTGGCAGGGAGACAACTTAAATTCACTTTGTATGAACAGTTTAACAGTAGTAAAAAACTGATGGTGAAAAGCTTTGGCCCTTTCAGATATGAAACAGTTATTTTGCAAATGATCCAGCATTAATTCATTACCTAATGAGATAATACAGAATTAAAAAGGAGAGGATGAAAAACCCTGCAAGGGCACATGTTCTCCGACTTGATTTCTTTTCAAATACCTGCATAGCAAGAACTTTATTATGCTCAGCTATTTCCACGCAGCTAAGTAAATAAAAAATAACTGCAAAGTAGTTCTAGCTTATTACCATCCTGAATCGATCCATGGTTCCTGACATTATACCCCTCGACGTGTCCATGTTGTTGCCCTGATTTTACAACAGATTTCGCTCAGAATAAAGAAGTTGAAATTGTTTTCCCTAAATTTGGGACTGCCAATCAAAAAATATAAACCATATACCATTCGATCAAGCAAACGGTTTTGACTCTCCACTTCCTCATGTATATCACCCGTTAACTGTAAACAAGATGTTACATATCATGAGTTGCTTCAAAAAGAAAATTTGGATTTATTTACCAGAAAATGCACTTAAACATTTATATGCATCATCAGCCAAAAAAAACACTACTTAATTTGCAGGAAAACATCAATCCTGTATAACTTTCATTTCTCTTCCATGATCAAAATTGTGTCTTATCAATAAAGAATTCCAATAGGCTGCAGAAACAGAACTTCTAGTATTACACAGATGCCTGTGAGAATGCACGCAAGAGAGTGCATGACATACAAAACTTTTTTTACTTTAAAAAAAAAAGGATTTTATTAGATAAAAAATGGAGAGGATATACAAATAGGAGGATCAGGAAACTCCAAAGACAAACAAAAATCAAAATAGAAGGGCTCTTCAATCCCTCTGACTATCTGCACATACATACAATTACACAGGTATAATTCATCATAAAAGTGGAACCAACATGAACAAATTTATCTGTGTGTGAAGAGTGTGTGTGTGTGACATCAATTGAGTACATACATTACAGGAAGCTATAACAAAAAGGGTGGCATATTAGGTGAATTTTGAATCTGCTTTCTTCAGTTAATGTTAAGCAACACTGGCACTATCCTTCCATTCCCTGCTCCATCATACGCCTAGGAGAATTTGATCTGGTATTTGCAATTTGTATGCATAAGCATAGCGAAACTTCACAGGGTGCTATACAATATTAGCACATAAAACAACCACAAATTTCAATGGATTTTTTTTTATATAAATAAAAAAACTGGTAAACATGAAGTTTCCAAAAAAAAAAAAAAACCGAACAGAAAAAACACCTGAACACAAAAGGCAAGGATAACTAGATAAGTACAGACCAGAAGCCCCTGAACGGTTTCAACTACGTGCAAGCTTGTTTAACATGCATCTCACCAGTAAGAACCTTATTACTGCCCATCATTGACAAACAACAAAAGATGCTGGTGCTGTGTAACAATAAAAAAGATGATAGTATTGTATTGTATTGTATTGTATTGTATTGTAATTGTACCATGTCAACTCAGTTCAGAATACTACTCAACTATACATCGGCAACAACATTCAAAACAAGTCTGAAATGAAAGAGCATTGTGCATGTCATCCCAAATTAATCATGACACGATACAGATTTCATGAACCAAGAAAGTAAAAACCAAGGCAGGTTCAGGCAGCAGTGTATTTAATATGAAAGGAAGTAAATTAAATAAGGAGCGATGCAAAGGATTAGTTTTAAAGTTTGGGAGAGAGGCATACGCTCTTGAGGAAAAGAACTCTATCTTGCAATGTGTGGACAGCCTTATCATTGTCATGGTCGTCGGTTTCGTGGGAAAAGGAAGAGGATGGCCTAAGACCTCCTTCTTCAAGCCCATCATCAAAGAGAGCTGTTCTCGAATTTCGATGCTCCCTGCCATCATTTTGAAAATACATTCAAGCAAATCGAAATCGAAATGCATACACAGTCCGTTATAATTTTAATTAGAAAACGAAAATGAAACCCTAGAGCTAGGATAGAAAGAAATAACCAAGCTAGATGTGATTTAGATTAACAAAATTCATATTGGATTGAGATTGAAAGGAGCATCTGATTCGTAAACTAACCTTCTGTAACTCATTGGCGGCTGCTGCTGAATCAATGATCAAAATGTTGGTCTCTGCTTCTCTATGCGGGTGTTTGGTTGCTGAGAAAATCTTTTTTTAAAAAGAGCACAAGCCGGGATCCGGCCTCGAATTTTGGTGGTTTTTTTTTTTAATTGAAAAAACTAATTACTGGGCCATAATAAAAATCCAGCGAGAATATTGACTTGCTGAAAGTTTATCCACTGAGAGCGTCTTGAGCCTTCCAAGAAGGCCCATTATTATTTAAGGTATGCCCCATCATTGAAGATGGTGAGGCCTGATGATCTCAAATACAACTCTGTGTTTTGGGAGAAATTATTGGGTGCATCAGAAATTGTATTTCATCCTTTCACCTTTCTTTTTTAAAAGTTTAGGATTCATTATAAAAATAAGTTATTTTTTTACATTTTTATGAGAAAAAAACGAATACAATTTTTGGTATACTATCTAATTTTTCTTTTTTATATCAATTTTGTCTCCATTACATAAAAATACTAAAACGAGTGAGGTTTTTATTGTTGAGCTAGCACTATTCACACACTCACAAACATCATGGATGGCACTGTATATTTTTTAATAATTTATTTTGGTTTTTAATTTTTTATTTGTGTAATTTGAGAAGTTCAATTGCATCTGAATTCTTAGTCAATGATAAAATTAAAAGGAGGATGAAAATAAAAAGAACACTAAAAATAGGTGGCGTGCCGAAGATTGCATGAGAAATACACTTACATCCTACATCTTTAAAAATAACACAATATATACAATTTAGGTTATGTTAAATTTTTTAAAATTAATTTTGATACACAAGTTCATTTTTGTTATTTTCAATTCCTAGTTAAAGAGAAGAGAGAGATATAGTTTGCTGGATTTCGATGATATTAGAGAAAGTCATCATTCACTCCATTTCCGACCATCAAAATAGGTTTTCTTCATGTCCACGGGTTTCATGAGATGAGAAGGGCTTCATAATGGTTGTTTAGAGCCTCGATGTTGCATGAACAAATAGATATAAGTCAAGAAAGTTAAAACTAAACCAGTTTGATGTCAGGTTTTTGTACTATTTTTTGAGTATTTAGAGTTGAAGAAATGATTTTTAGGTGTTATAAGGGTGGTGGCGAGGTGTTCTTGGATTGAAATAGCTTAAAAATTGTTTTTCTTGTTGTCAAAAGACTAGTTACCTGGTTTTTTAGCCACCATTGTGATGACCGAAATCTGTACTTTCAGACGACACATTATCTGTCTTGGCGAGTAACATGTTCCCTACTTATTATTTTTTTTCAAAAGATAAGGATGAGTGACAGGTCATCCATTTCTTTTAAAAAATAAAAATAAATAAAAACAAGCCCTAGCCCTTAGGGCTAGGTTTGATGGCCCATCAACACTTCTAGTCTCTTCATTTCAGTGGCTCAAGCGTGCTGAGCCATAGACCCACGAGTCTGAACACTTTTTTGCCCTTTTTTTTTTCAGGTTGAATATAAACTTAAAGGAAAAAAATAATGAACCCGATTGAATTTATGATTCGGACCACAAATTTAAAAAAACTTGGAAATGGCTAGTTCTTTTTCTATTTTAGGAGGTGGGACTCATGTACTTTGCACGTGATTTTTTTTAACATTTTTCTATCAATGGATTCTAACGTAGGAATCCAAATTGTCACAGGATAAAATTGATGCAAGAAATTGTGTGGGGGTAAAGATATTGAGGAATCCAAATCTTCACATGATAACATTTTTAATACTTGTAGAAGAAATTTCATTACTCGTGTGAAGAAGAACAACAAGGCAGGGTTTGGTTCCTTTTCTATCTCGAGAGGAGGGCTGCTTGGAAGTCAAATAAAGATTACTTTTTAAAATATTTTTTATTTTAATATATTAAAATAATATTTTTTTTATTTTTAAAAATTATTTTTAACATTAACACAATAAAATAATATATATATATATATATATATATAAATAATTTAATTTTTTTAAAATATTTTCAAAACCGGGCGCTCTGAACCACACATGGTGTAAATACCCGCGCATGCAAATACGCACACTCAAGTGCATGTTTAATTATTGAGTGAATAGTAATAATAATAATAATAATAATAAGTCAACGTTTATTTTTATTTTTAATTTTTGATAAATTCAGACCAGTGACGACACAGGGTTTCTAAATCAAGGGGTCTTTATTATCACATCAATGCTCTCTTCTACCGACTGTAACCTGTTTAATGCCACGTGATACCACCTGCTTTCAGCCTTGGATTTATCTGGTACGTCCGTTCCTTTGATTGTTTCAAGTCTGGCATCACCCTTGGCAATAAATATTTGTAATTTCTCAGGATCATTAGCAAGCAAAAAATCATGAAACTAGACAAAATGTTGTTCTGTTTAAAAATGATACCTTGCATTGCAAACTAACTCATTTGCTCACGAAGCATGCAATTGAGGACCCAAGCCACTGGTTTTGTCAGACCAAAGGTTCATAACCATGTGTGCCTGGTCTGCAAATAGTTACAAGTTGGCCCTAAACCTAAAGAACTCACAGTGCATAATAATGCTTCGTTTCAGAAGAAAGAATGCACAGAATCACGTAAATAGATCTTAACAGCACCAGAATAAAACAGTTATGATCGGAGTGTTCACACATGTCTTGCACATGAACGCCTAGATGTTTGTGTGTTGGAGAATAATATAAATTATATCTTGGAATTTCACTAAACAACTTAAGATAAGATGATTTTTTGATATAGTATCAGAGTTTTAATGACTACATAGTTACGAGTTCGAATCTCACTATCTTTATTTATTTAATAAAAATTAAACACAAAATAATATGAGGCTGCGCAAGTTTCAAATCCAAAAAGCCTTTAATTGATTAAGCATGTTAGAGAATGATATAAATCATATTTTGAGATCTCACATAACACCTAACGCTCTTGCGCATGACCGCCTCTTCTACACCAGATGCTTGTGGATGCAAGAATACTAAAGAAGAAAGCACAAACCCATGCATTAGTCAATTGTTTTCCATGCCAGTGACCTCATCTCGCATTCATTATGATGCCTTACTGTCTTCATGCAACACAAACAGGGTGTGTAACCCATGGGTGCATTATGCTACAAAATATAGAGAAGGATGATGTTGGTGAACTTAAAGAAGTTATCACTGGACAAGAAAATGCTTGATTGATGTGTCGCTAGAAGAATTTCAATTTGTTGTTTAGTCAGGGGGGTGGCCAATTCTGATTAGAAATTTTAGTCAATATAAATTTAATTGTCCAGTTCAATACTAAAACTAGGAGACTGCAGATGCATATTGCTAGCTGATCGACAATCCATCCCATACTTCAATCCATCCGATAATTCAATCCATCCGATAATAACACTTATGCACAGAAAATTAGATAAGTTAATCATATTGTTTTTAATGGGATAAAAACTTCTCCTTTAAAACAGCTTTTAACAAGATAAAAGTTGATTATTATAATGTTCAGAGATACACCAAACAATTTCAAAAAAAAAAAAAAAAAATTGTTTATGTCCAGTTCATCATAACAAACCCTCCCTTGTATTTTCAATGACCTGATTCCTTGAGTTAAACCTCTACTTGCAAATGTCACTGAAATTTTGATAAGTGAATACCACAGATTGTACACAGATATATACACATTCTACAGAACAGAGAGATTTTCTCATAATTAATTGAATTCATGTACTTCAAAAGTCAAAACTTCCCATACCTGGCAGTGGAAGACATTAATTAACTCAGATCTTCAGTTATGTAAGTCATCAGTGTGAAAAGCTTGAAAATTAATCTTGTTTGAACTGTCATTTGTGTCTTCATTCAAGTATCAGGAGTCAACAACTACACTTTACAACCTCCTTCAGGTATTCATATTAATTAAGATAATTAAACAACAAAGGAAGCTCGGCACTGCAACTGCCATTGCATGCAGTCTTCAAAATCAAAACTACTTGCACAATCCAGCAAAGCATTTTGCTGATGTTCATAGCGACATATGTAATTCATCCCAACAAGAAGCTCACAAATAGCTGCCTCTGTCTTTCCCCTGTCAGCAAAATACAATGTCTGAAGTAGAAGAACATTTGTCCGCTTGACAATTTGGTGCTGCTCGAAATTACGCTCACTTTGCCACCTGATCATGTTATGCGCAAGAGGAGCAAGCCACCTGAGTATTCCATCAAGAGTCTCCTTCCAATCATGGGCAAGCGGAGCATCATATATAGCAAGATGTTTCACGTAGGACTTGAGGTTAGTCCTCAGAGACATTCTTAGGCTTGTTGGTAACATCTGGTACAAGTCATCCCTTGCTTCCTCGCCCACTAAATGGGGATAGCGAAGCAATTTCTCTATAACAATTATGACATTTGCATAATGCAAGGCCAAGGCAGATCCTCCAATTGTGGAAGGAGGAGCATAAACCATTAGCCTACTTTTGGGACCAAACCGTGCATTATTCATCCCACCACGCCTGGCTTGTCTTTGATCTCCACTGAAAGAAACTCGATTGGAAAAGCCTGAAGGGATTGGGTCCTCTATCTTCAAACTACCATTGCCAACACTATAACAACGAGAAGTTTGGCTCCTCTGGTCCTCATCGACAGCAACACAACTTTCATCATCATCAAACTTTGAAGCCGAACTGCTCAAACTAAGGCAATCCAGGAAAAGCCTTCCAGGACTAGTCCCACATGGAAACACGATATCTTCAGTTCGAAATAATAGATCAACTTCACCTTTCCCTGAAGCAATCCGAGGTTTAATATGTGTCTCCCTTTTCTCCACCACGGCTCTCTCAATTGGTCCCGATTGACACAAATTGCTACTTCGCTTGCTAACAGCCCGTCTCAGTGGCCCTGAAACCCTTTGTGAACCATGACAATCACCAATATGTCCTGGGACCTCCCTGCATTCGTCCTTCATGGGAGGGGACGAACAGACCCCTTCAACAGCCCCAGGGCCCTTCATTTGCAACACCGATTCCCCAAAAACAACAGAAATCCTAGCGTAAATAGTACAAACAGTCCTAGCCAACAACTCAACAACCTTATCACAAGTCTGGTTCCAAAGAGAAATCTCCTTAAGATGCCTCACATCCTGTTTCTGCCAAATAAGTTTCTGCTCAAACGCCCTTCGACTCTCTTCGTGTTGATTCTGCTGAAATTTCTTGGTAGCCTGCTCCAATTCATTCAAAACCTCCAGTTCACAATACAAATTAGAGGTTGCATTCACATACCTCTCCATCTTCTTAACCATACCCTCCATATCCTTAACCAAAAACCCCAAGTCCTTCACATCAATAACCCCACCAACAATATCCCCATAAACATGCTCAAAACCCTGCAAAGCAGGCTCGACACACTTCTTTCCTAGCCTAGAAACAACATTAGCTACCCTGTTCAAGTCATCGAGTTTCTCAGCTAAAGCAAGCTGAAGAAGGTAACTTTCATCAGTTGACACCAAGTTCTTAACTCCCTCGGATTTCAAGATCTCATTTTTTAGCTTTGAGATCTCAGAATCAGAGAGGGACTTGTGGAGGTGTACAGTTTGAGACAAGACAATAGCAACCTCAAAAGACAAGATGCCAATGATTTGTTTGTCTTTAGAATCTTGTTTATTTCTTGGGTGGTTGTGGTTGTGGTTGTTCTTTTTCTTGGAAGATTCAAGAAGAAGTGCGTGCTTAAGATTGCTACTTACCTGGTTTCCCATCTTCACAATCCAGGCTTCTGCCACCATATCTCTAACCCCAATCACCAAGAAATGAATGCTCTTTCAAAAGCAAATGTGAATCTTTTACCTTGTTAGAAGAGTGTGTGTGTCTTTGTGGAGGGAAACAAGAAATGGCTGGTAGCGGCGTTTAAGAGAAACAGAAGCTCCTCGGGGGATTTTTCATCTTTTTTGTGTTTTTTGGGCGTGTGATGTTAGGACTGGTTTTATTTCAAAAGTAAAAGGGGTTGAGCTGTGTTCTGATTCTTGAAGGTGGTCCAAAGCCAAAGGGTATGCCAAATATTGCTATGCTACGCTGTTCCTTTTTGTTTGTACAGTGACCTAAGAGGGGGACTGTTATATATATTTAAGTTTTCTGGGTTCGACTTACAATTTATCAGGACCTTCATCTCATTTATTGCATTTGGTGTACTGTACAGAAAGTAAAATATCCATCTAATCTTTTGTCAAACAACTGATATGTTATTTTCAATAAATTAGGTGCTGGTTTGGATGGGCTAAAATATCCATTTCAAGATTTTTGCACTGGATTGGACTTCGGAGAAAGAAACAAAATAAAAAATCTATTTTTTATATTAATATATTAAAATGATTTAAAAACATTAAAAAAATTAAATTTTGAACCAATAGTGTTCTGGCGGCAACGAGAAACACTATTAGTGAAAGAGACCATTTCCCACACTTCGCATAAAGGAAAAGAGTAAAAATTCGAAGAGGCACAGTTCCAATCTCAGGAGCAGGTGAGATTTCAATTTTGAAACCTTGTCTTGTTTAGTTTTTTTATTTTCTTATTTTTGACCCACAACCAGTGGAGTAGGAACTCTATTTCGGGAGGGCAGCTCACGGGCACTCTGTCAGTACTCGACATAAGTGGGTTTGACCTCACAACGTGCTTTAGGGTCAACCTAACCAACAGTAGCTGGAAAGAGTTTGACTTCGACCTCACTTATTCCGATTTCTCTCTCGAGGAAAAAAAAAAACGTCTTTACATATTTCATGAAGGACACAGTTCATGCTGACACAGTAAGACCCATCTGAATGGAAGTACAGGACTCGAAAAATCAAAATCCTTTTAACCATAAGAGCCGAAAAGGCAGCAATGTGAAGCCAAAATGTTCATATTTTGCATATATAGATAGGTCAAATTGATTGATACGGTAGTTTGCTAAAATTTGCTTAATCACGTGGTGTGAGGAATTTTTTGAGTGTAAAATAGAGGAATGTTGATAGTGTGCGGTAGCAGTTTTTTTAAAATTAAATTTTTTTTGAAAATATATCAAAATAATATATTTTTTATTTTTTAAAATTATTCTTGATATCAGAACATTAAAACAATAAAAAATATAAAAAATAATCTTAAACAAAACAAATCAAATTTAAAAAAAAAAATAGTTTCGACTGTGTGTTTCTAAACCCTACGTTAATATTTTACTTGCAAGCCTATGTTAACGTATAGGAAATTTTTGTAATTATTGGAGGATTTAGGCATGACCCGCTCCTCTCTCTCGAGCAAACAGTACTTGAATACTTCATCTTAGGATATAAGAATATATAGCAAAAGATAACCATATCATCAAATGTCCCTTTCTCTATAATACGGGACTTCTTCGGTTTATTTCGTTATGTTGCATAGAAATACCGATCAAAGGAAGGGAAAGTTTGTCAAAAGCTAACCATAGTGGGAGTTGTTAGATTGAAATTTTATATTTTTATTACGAGGACAGTTTGCATGCTTGGTCAAGACCATGCGCGTGGATGGTTTTGGCGAGGAATTAAGAAACAATCACATAATGACAAGAGGAGAGGATAAAACCATTGTCTAGATCACCCGTAACGTCATGGGTTTTGGCATCTCTCCTGCAGTCAAGATATGTCCAGTTTATATACCTAAGCAGATGCCCCAATCTGTCATGTTAGCATAATAAATAATAATCATGATGGATATTATGAGTTAATTATTACAACTTTGCTTGGATGAATTTTTCTTGATAAAGAGTCTTCGTTGAGGATCTTTGCCTTTGCTTAACCCACTTTATTAGTTTTTGAGATATCATTATATCATCATCATCATTATCATTATCTTTCTTTCTTTTTTATGATAATGTCCTCTAGTTTTAGGTCCTAGGTCCTGATTTTTCATAGATTCACTTAAAATTATAAGGAATAATCTTTTCACGTGATATATAGATAAAAGTGATATTTTAACCTATTATCTAACTTGATGATGAATAATTATTTAATGATTAATAATTTATTATGATTTGTGTATTTATCTCATAATGATTTGTTAGAATCTTCTAAAAGATAAAAAACATGATTGAGTTTGCATTAAGTTGTTTATCTACTATTAATAAATATTGACTAACATAACTCTGATTCATCATCATCGCATATATAACCATATTCATATTATTACTGTCATTTACAACTTCATGTATATTGCTAGAACTAAAAGTTAACCCAACCATCCTTTCTACTATGATCTCACGAGGAATATATGATTTTTCGTGTGCAAACCAACACAAGTAGCTCTTCATGAATTTTTTTTGTAAAAGACATATCGTTACAACATTTTCAAAACTATAAATTTAACCTTTATATTTTAAAATTCATTTATAACCTACTCGTTTTTATCAATTTCAGGATATTTTTTAATTCTTTTTTAATTTTAAAAAAATAGAATAAAGAAAGTAGAAGTAGCTGATATGAGAAATTGTGATAAAGAAAGAATGCATTTTTTTTAAAATAGAAATAAGTACTAGATCGAGGATAGTCAACGCTAATCAGTGAGTTGTCTAATTATTTTTCATACGACAAAGACCAATCAATTAATTTTGATGAACTACAGAGATTATTAGATAGAAGGCATACGCTCCGCAGCGAGTAAAATTATTTGTTTTAATGTAAAAAAAAATTCATGCAAAACTTGGGATTTAAAAAAAAAAAAGAGAATTAGAACATTAAATCGACTGAATTTTATAACCTCAGCTAATCTAATAATATTAAAAAAAAATAGATAATGACAGTAGATAAACTAAATTAATAAAAAAAATAGTATTAATAATATATAAAAAAAGTGATAACAGAAAAAAAAACTCGAGTTAACTCAGGTCTACCCATTAAATCTGCAATCCGAAACATGAATTCAGGATAACCACTAAAAAAAAGTGAAAAAAATAACAAAAGCTAATTCATAACCAACCAAATGCTGGAAAACAAAATTTTAAAAAAAATACGCTAAAAAAACAGAAGTTCATTAAAACTAATCTTCTAAACTTGTGACCCCGGTTATGAGATTGGCACCACATTATAGAAGACAAGCCTGAAAAAATTACAAAGCAAAATTCTCAATAAACTAAATATCAACGGATGAAACTAAGAAAAAAATTTTAATTAAAAACTACGATCAAAAAAATGATGACAAAATTTTTTAGTAAATTTTTTCAAAACTCGTTGATTTTATTTGTTAAATCTTTATATAAAAAAAATGTAATTTTAACATTCTTGCATAATAAAAAAATTAGTCGATCCAAGTAATCCTGGTTAACTTACTACCTGTGACCCAGGAGTTATTTGGGGTCAACTCCCGTACCGGGTTTAAAAACCATGATCAAAAGAACAAGGACTCAATTTTTTTTTGTTAAATTTTTTTATTTTTTTTTAAAACCCGGATTTAAAAACCATGATTCTAAACTTGTTTTCATCAATTCTTACGAACAGCTAACTATTTCATATTGATATACAAATGTGAGTCACACCTTAAGTACATGGGGGACTCATTCTTCATTCAAGGCTTCCGATTAATTAGTTCAGTCCAAGCGGGGAACCAATTTGTAAGGGGACATGATCATAAGGCTTCAACTAGAGAGATCAAGGATCAGCAGTTTGCGTCTCAGGTTCGAACCCTGTGGACACTCATATGATGGCCACTGGAGGCTTACATGGTCGTTAACTTTAGGGCCCGTGGGATTAGTCGAGGTGCGCGCAAGCTGGCCCGGACACCCACGATAATAATAATAATAAAAAAAAAAGGATCAGCAGCTAAGTGTGACAGAGAGCCAGCATTGCTGCATATATCAACACAGATTCGGAGAATCGGAGTTTGATTAGAAAATTTGTGAAAGAAATGAACGTTGGTGTTCATTCCTCTTTGGCAGTGTCTCATGTTTTCTCGAAGTCTCCAGAATGCCTCAGCCCCCGGGTGTCTATTGCTGGCAACATTCAGCTTCGGCCGACTGAAATGTGAAACACTTTATTGGAAAATGGTGCAGCTCTAGAGACCTCAAGAGGACCACCTTCACTTTGCCTTTCATTTTGTGTTGTCTTTGCCTCTGCCTAATCATTTTATGCATCAGTTTGCCTATGGCCCATCAGCCTTTTCTTTTCCTCTTTCTGCCATGAAAATGATATTATAATGACATCCTTTTGACAAACTAAACTAATTACAATTAAAAAAAAAAAACTGAAAGCCATATGAAAAACACGCACTAGACATAAAACACCATGGAGAGCAATAATATTTTTTTCTTTTTTTGGTCCCTATAATTATTTACACTTTGGTCCCTTGATTTTCTTCTTTTTATTCGGTCATTTGATATTGGTTTGATTTGCAATTGGTTTTTATGATTTATTTTCCAAGCGTTCATGTATGGATCTTGAGGAAATATTCTTCTACTTGGTTAATTCTTGATTTTGCGGAACAAAATTTAATTTATTTGTTTTAGAATAATTAGAGCTTCAGGAATCAAATTTGAAGGATAAAAAAATACCTAGTTCTTTTTTTTTTCAAATTCAGGGAATGATTTGCATAGTCAAAAGGGGAAGTTCATGCCTTTTTTTATTTTTATTTCAGTCCCTCAACTTTTGTTTTTAATTTTATTCTTTCACATTTGATTTATAGGAAATTGAGTTTCAGATTTTTTTCATTTTGCTTTCTTTAGAATTATCACATTCTTATTTAATTTTTATTTTATTATCAAATATTAAGAGGATATATTTTTATAATATTAAAAAGTGTTTATTTTTTAATTTGACCGATGCATATATTTTTTAGTTTGATTTATTTATTATTATTGTTTTTTTTAATCATATTATTAAATTATTTGTATTTAAGTTGAATCTACAATCTAAATCTCATATTTTCTTTACTTTTTTTAAATTTGCTAATGTCGCCTCAACATTTCTTTTATATTAAGAAAAACTTGTTCGACTGACGGCTCACTAATATAGTTATGAATAATTAGTAACCTTTTAACGTATCTATATCTCTGTCCATCCGTGCCTAAACGTTGTTCTGAAACAAAAAAGATGAATTATGTACAAACTTTTAACAAAATTGTTGTTTCCAAACAACTCATGTCTGCAAAACACGACAGAACTGTTAATGGTGCCTACATTAGAGAGTGTTGGAAGTCAAGCTTTCTACTATAATTTTTTTTTTAATCGATGTTAATTGTTCAGCTAAACTTGTATGTATTTTAATTAATTTTATAAAATTTAAAATTAATAATTATATTTTAATAATTCTAAAAAATACTCAAACTTATAATCATTAAAAAAAACAAATTCGACCAATTGAATTAGTTATTCCGAATAGGTTACAGGGTTACTAGTTGTTCAACTAAATAAATGGGCAAGTAGAATGGTCTTTTTGGTATATAAATAGTGCTCATGGCAACCACATGGCCCCCACAACCTATCTAAAAACAAAGAAAACAGATATTTTTTAGTGGAGGCCGGAATAAGATGCCGAGAAGAGATGTTGATAAAAAAAAATAAAAATAAAAAATAAAAAATAAAAGGAGTGGTTAATGGGCTGATGCTAACAAATTCCCGCCACATTGCATGTAGGTTTGTGTTTGGGCTAACTTTTGTCCAGAGAATATAGCAAGGCTGTTGAAAGGATTTGCCCCCACAATTCACTTTTGTGATAAACAATACAGCAAAGAGAAGTCATCTTCATGGATTCTTGACTGGTTCACGCAATTCATGGATTGATAAATGACGATGAAAGTCATCAATTATTTGTTAGCAGCTTCTGCTCGCAATCAATCAAGATTAATTTTGTTGTTTATAATGTCACTTTCTTGATGGGTGTTTTTTTTATCCTCTGCCTCTGCCGAATCAATTATCGACGAGGTCAAACCATTTATGGCCCGAATGCCTCAGTTTGCTTACCAAGTCAGACTCTGGCCCAAGGAAGATGTCTTGGGCCAGTGACCCAGAACTATATATCCTCTTTCATGTTTTCAAATACTTTCTGAGCATTTGCCAGGAAGAGTTCGGCGGCCGATCCATCTGCCTGGACTTTCGAAACACCAGAAACTTCTGCAATTTACCAGCCTGTGCCAGTTGTTATCGTGGTTGACACATAGAAGGAAGAACAGGTTCATTTGGTTCTCGAGGTAAAATTTGTCGGTGGTCTAGATTGAATTAATTTGGTGTTAGATTTGACATTAGTTCCAGAAATTCAATCTGTTTGACGCGAATATTAAATATTCATAGTTCGAATTTGTTTGGTAATAGCGTTAGGTTAGAATTTCTCCTGGTTCTAGAAAAGGGAAATTGTCAGAAATTGTGAAACCAGGAAAAAAAAGAAAAGAAAAAATGTAGGTCCAAAATCCAGATTCCAAATTAGATATGAAGTTAAGAACTTGTGCCTTATAATCTCTTGATTGAATAATATTAAAAAATATAGTGTTTGAATTGTAACAATTACTTTTTAAAATATTTTTTTATGTAAAAATATATTAAAATATTTTTTATTTTTAATATCAACAAATCA
Organism: Populus trichocarpa; assembly: GCF_000002775.5. Classification (NCBI taxonomy): domain Eukaryota; kingdom Viridiplantae; phylum Streptophyta; class Magnoliopsida; order Malpighiales; family Salicaceae; genus Populus; species Populus trichocarpa. The sequence continues at coordinate 10,176,324 of NC_037294.2, read as the reverse complement.
AAACAATTTAAAAATATATATATAATAAATACAAAAACAGTCACAGTCCTGGAACCACTTCCGCTGTCGCTGTTTCTGGTCATATGTTACGTCACTGAACTGAATAATTGAGAATTCTGTGGCTATACAATTACAAGGCTCCTCAGAATCCAAATCATTTTCCTTTGTTGTTTCATGTCAAGGGTAAAATAAATATCAGATTTGGATCTCGACGCTGAAAATGTGATTTCCTTGTTTGACCGATAGAGGGAAAAGAAGGCTTCTGTTTTTCTTTCTTCGTTTAATTTTCAAACATTTATCCTACCGTCCACTGATAGTATGTATATTTCAAGCATCTTTGAAGTTATAGCAGTAAAGGCAAGAAAATCTGCGCGCACACAGCCATTCAAATGCAAAATCGAATATCCTTTTCTTTTTTTCTTGCTTCCGAATTTTTATATTCATCGAAGAATAATGATACGAGTAGTATACTTTTTATTGTTCGGAACTACTTTATATTATATTTGGATCTCTCATCTCGGACGTGAGAGTATAGCCATTCAAAACAGGATCAGATCAAGCTGTAGATTGAAGCTGTCGGTGAGTCCACTGGTTTTCATCGGCCAACCAATCAATGGACCATGTATTTATCACCACAAAAAAAAAGGACCACGTGTTACAATTGTCTTGGCTGTTTTTCTTTAACAAATATTTTTTTTTGTTTTTTCATTTCGATAGTGTTTACTTATTATTTCAACATAAAAATAGTTAGAGACATATATATAAATTTATTATAAAAAAAATCTTACAGATAGTTAAATTATTTAGTAGTCTATCGTGAGATTCTTGTAAAGTATTGATTCTTGTCTCTCTTTTTTTTTCACTTGGGTTGTTAATGATATTTTTATGTTTTTTTTAAAAAAAAATTAATTCTTACACAATTTAACTTAATTCGTTAAGAAAATATTTAATTTAAGTTATATTATTGATAATAATCTTTATTAAAACAACACAGCAATAAATTATCAATTTAAGTGATTTTATTTACATCACAACACACAATAATTGATTATCAATAATTATTCAACTTGCCTTATTGGCTTATTGCCATTACAGTAGTCATGAACTCGTCAAGTAAGCTGCAGATTCTGTTTAAAACAAAAGGATTCGAGATTATTTGGGTTTTGGCATGAAGATATCATTATGATATAGACAGTGGGTAAAACCGAAATTTGGGTGACAAGTACCAAGAGAAAGATATTTAATATTTAATATTATTTATTGTACGTTAAAAAAGTTAAAAAGCAATTTCAAGTGGATGTAAAGCATGTGTATAGTAAATAATAAGGTTTAAAATATTATTTTAAAATATTTTTTATTTTATATTAAAAAGATATTAGCTTTTTATTTTAAGTTAAACTATTTAAATTAAAAAAGTTTTTTATCCTACGTTATCAAAACACAATTTTTTTTTATGAACATAAAATATATATATTAATAGGTTTTCAATCTCATGCTGGAAAAATAAAATATTTTTCTAATATTTATATAGTAAACTTTCATATAAACTAGCAACTAACAAAAAAAAAATTAGTAGGCTCATGCGTTTAAGATTAAGCTGGGCAAAAAAAAAAAAAAAACTCTGATTGCTCCCCAATATGGCGGCAAAACCTATGCTTTTCATATCTTTTGTCTTTAATAATATTTTATTTTGTTCCATAAACTAAAACAAGATGCTATTTTAAAAAGCTAAATTGATAAAATAACATTTTAAATAGTATAAATATGAATTTTTTTACCGTGTATACTCCAATGAGAAAAAACTATTTGAAAAGTTAATTGTATTGAAGTGAGAAATAAGTATTTTATTTTTTTTAATGAGTTTGATGTCATTTTTTTTTCCATATAGTTATATTTAATTGGTTTATTTTTTTGTTGGTCTATTTTATTGGTTTTGGTTTTTTTAAGAGACATGTAAAAATAACATTTATGAAAAAAAATATTTTGATGTTGGAGCATATAAAACAACATGAAAAAATATATTTTTAATTTTTTAGCTTTCCATTTATCACACATTCACACCCATGGAGCTGCTCTAACCAAGGTTGTCAATTCCGTTTCGGTAGGTGTTTTGTTTTTTCAATTGAAATGGAATGTTTCAGTTTCAGAGTGTTTCGACGTGCCGTTTCGGAGTTGTACTGTTTATATATATATATATATATATATATATATATATATATATATATATATATATATATATATATATTCAACAAACATAATTCAAGATAAATTAATTATAAATTATGCAATTCAAACACAATGCCAAACAAATATAATTTCTAAATTTAAAATATTTCTAAATAGTCAAGATTAAATAGATCTTTAACTTAAAGTAATTCAACTTAAACAAAATATCAAAATATTATGAAAGTAAAACAAATATTTTAAATAAAAAGTTAGGTCAATGTTATCAAGGCTAATGAAATCTAAAGCATCCCTTATTTTGCTCAAATTCCTACAAAGTATAAACATGAAAAAAACAACATGAATATAAATCATATATATTAGTGATAAATCTAATTTTAAAAAATTAATATCATTGTTAATGAAAATAGTAATAATAATTTTCAATATTATTATTAATATCATTGTTATTGAAAATAATAATGAAAATAGCTTTTTATAATTAGGTGGTTTAATTAATTAAATTGAACAAGGTTCAATTTGATTCAATGGCTTTTCAAGAGCGGAACAAAACATGTGGAATGAAACCAGAACGTTTCGGACAGAATTTTGCTGAAAAATCCGGAACGGACCGAGATTTAAAATGAGATGAAATTTGTTCTGTTTTATTCCGTTTTATGAATTGATATAGAATATTTCAGCTATTTCGAACAAAACGAAACGGAAATGACAACCTTGGCTCGAACACTCGTTTACTCTTTGTTTTTTCAGAACACACAACCCATAAATATTTGTTGTTCTACATAGAAAAATTTAATTAAACTAGATACTTCTCGCAGTTTCTTCGATTGTTATGACCATTCTAAAAGTAAACAAAAACAGCTCCTTTTCTCTCAATAACCGTCATTCTGAAATGGAATTGCCCTTCTAGGCTTCAGAATCCATTGAAATACAATCCGCTGAGTGTGTGTAAAGCAATGAAAGCTATTTATAATCATCGTTGCTGGTGATCTGGCCGGGATATCATCTCGATTTTCAGGCGACCTTGCAAAATTCTCTCTCTCTCTCTCTGTAGAACTGCTAAAAGAAATATAGCTTTTAGCATATCAATCAAAACGACGTAGCTCTATATACAAAAAAAAAACGTTGTAACATTTGTTTATTAAATCCTGTAGTTTTTATTTATTTTGTCAAATACAATAGATTTTCAATTTGAATCTGGAGAGGAAAAAAAATCGGTAATAAAATTATGCACAGATCCGTTACTTTCTCGTGCTTAAAAAAACAAAAAAAAAACGATGGCATAGAGTACATGAAAAATATTAACAAAAAAGTATGTATAATTAGATTTTTTTTAAAATAAAAAAAAGGCCTAAACTAATAAAACCACTATTCTCTGATAATTAATCAACATTCATTCTAATTTCTAAATCTATACAGGCACAGAAAATGAGGGCTTAAACTTAGCCGGCTCGTAACATAAAGGAGCCGCCGGGTGCTGCCACTTCGTGAACACCACTGGCTTCTCCCCCTCCGTTCCCTGACTCCTCGGCGGTGGTTGCGGATCCTCCCGAGACTTCATGTCCATCGCGGTAGGCGAAGTAATAAGCGGAGACAAGAGAGGAATCGCAACTTTCCAACAGGAAGAAGAAGAAGAAGCTGGACTGATCTGCAAGGACGCTGGTCTCCGCCGCTGGAGCCGGCTGGGCTGCGACCGAGCTGCGGCGGAGTTGCTATTTCGAAGTGTATTTGCCATGATTAGATTTGTGAACACCACTACAGATTGGGAGGGGAGAGGGGGGGTGCTTATATAGGATGCTATGCGAGGTGTGGCCCTGGCTGGGGGTTATGGGCATGTGGTGTACACGTTAGGGAATCCCTTCTGTACAACGAAAAGGTCAAAAGGCCTAATAGCATTGCAATCCTTATATGGCTCGGCTTTTATTTAGCCTTTGCTTTTTGCTTTATTGGTTCTTCTGATTTGACTGCAATGATTTTGATTTTTTTTTTAATTCCTATTTTAGGTTAGGGAATTTTTGCGACTTTTCCCTTTTTCTTTTTCCATTTGATATGGGGTATTGTGTTGACCGAATATGTTTAGGAAAATGCTAGAAAGGTGAAAAGGAAAGGATTTTTTTTTTTTTTTTCATTAAGAAGACCAAAACGGGTACGTATTACCTAGCAGGATACCATACCAATTTCTTTCTTTCTTTTTTACTTTCATTCGAAGGTAATTTTTATTAATATTGTGTTATTCACACTTCATTAGTTTTTCTTTTAAAGGCTTATTTGTATTAAAGTTAGTAATCAACTGCTTGGTTTGTTTTTTATTATTATTATTATTTGAAGGTCAAATCATAATACATTATAAAACAAATTAAAATATATATTTAAAGTAATTGTAGCCTTCGAAACATCTCATTGTTCATTGGAAGAATGAAATTATATTTTTATCCTTATAAAATTTTTTTTTGATGAAGCTTGCAATTAGGGATGGAACTACTTTTTTCTCAAATTATATAATCGTCATTACAAATTGATCGAGAATAAATTGATTAGAACATTCTTTTTTTATTACAACAAAATAATTATTTTATTCTTAGAAGCAAAAAAAAAAATCAAGCTTTCAGTGAGGGGTTCTTTAATTATTTTTTAAATTTTATCCCAGAACATTTTATTTCATTTGATTTTTTTTTATCTAACTTAGTACCTCTTAGAATAAATTGATAATAACATTTAATTGAGAATAAATAATTATTTTTCTGATCGGATCCAATTTAAGTTTGACTTTTTTTTTAGGGAGGGGGTTATTAAAAATTAATTTTTTTTCAAATTCATCATTTGACATTTGGTTATTAGATCGTTAGCTTCATTGTTTGTTCCACTTTCATTTTTGTTTAGTTATATTGATCTCATATCTCGGATAACAGGTTAGTCAAGTTAAACATGGTTAACTCTAATTATTTTCCTTAATGTTTTTTTTATAAGATTCATTTTTTTTTACAATTTTATCATTTGGTGTTAAATTATTGGTTCTTGAGCTATATGATTTTTTCGCTTTTCTTTCTATTGAATTATCTCGAGTGCGGGTTAGTCAAGTTAGCTCGGGTTAACTTATATTTTCTTACTCAATATATTTTTTTATTTAATTTCGGTCTTTTTTTGCTAGGTTCTTCTTTTGAAAGTCAATTTTTTTTTATCCTGGTCTCATGTTGTGCGTGGCAGGTTAGTTGAGTTAATCAAATTGATTCAAAAAACATTCCTTGATTTTTTTTATGATTTTGTTTCAATTTCATCATTTTGCATTAAATTATTTGCCATTGAGCTTTGTCATTTTTTCATTTTTCTTTTTGTTTGATTATTCCAAGGGCGGGTTGGTCAAGTTAACCCAAGTTATCTTGCATTTTCTTTCTTAATTTTTTTATTTAACTTTGGTATTTTTTGCTAGGCTCTTTTTTTGAAAGTCTAATTTTTTTTATCTCGATCTCATGTCGCGAGTGGCGGATTAGTCGAGTTAACCTGAGTTGAATTGAATTTTTTTCCTTGATTTTTTATGACTTTTATTTTTTTTCGATTTCATCATTTTATATTAAATTATTTTGCCATTGACTTTTGTTATTTTTTTACTTTTCTTTCTATTTGGTTATTCTGATAGCAGGTTAGTAAAGTCAACCCGGGTTAGCTCAGGTTTTTTAATGTTTTTTTTTATTATTGAACTTTGGTCTTTTTTACTAGGTTTTTCTTTTAAAATTCTTATTTTTTTTTATCCCGATCTCATATCGCAGGTAATGAGTTTGTTAAGTTAACTCAAGTTGACTTTGTTTTTTTTCTTTGACGTTATATTCTTCTTCATCTTTAACATTAGGTTATTAGAGTCTTGAGTTTAACAACTTTTTTTTCGTTTTCTGCATGTTGTTTCAGTCTCATATCCCGAGTTATATTTTAGTAAATTTAACTCAGGTTGTCTCATATTATTATCGTTTGCATATTTTTTTAGCATTGGAAAAAAATTAATCTAGACCGCACCTATATAGTAGATACTAAAAAAGTTTGTTCTCTTGACTAATTTATCGGAATCTTTGAAAATACACTTTTATTCTTTAAATGCACAAGAATAATATGATAATGCGTTTTTAAAATAATTTAAAAGGAGAAATTAGACGTATAAATCAGTTTGAAAATATTCACCATTGTCATTTAAAAAAATAATCATACATGGGTGATTTGCATGCTTTAGTCTCATCAAAATGTCTGAAACTCAATACTTAATATATTTTTATTGTTTGACAGAGAAAAAAACACAGACTTCAGTTTTCGGCAACCGAAAAGGGCTTGGTCATCCCATGAAATCATACTCAAATCTTGCGAAGAGGTCTATTGAAGAAGGCTAATTGTTTAAAAATATATATCTATAAAGAGCAGCCAATAGAAAAGCTAATAAATTCCGACAAGTTATAAGCTGAGCCAAGCGAAACTGAGAGAGAAGCAACAGCAACAGAAGAAACCCAAGCTGATAAGCAAAGGCAACATAAAGCAAAAGTAACACGGTCAAGAGGCTGAGTTGGGTTTCTGACACTTGACACTTTAGCCGACCCAACCAACTTGAAAATTGTGGGGTGGGGGGCTTTTTCTAAGCTCTTACACCATTAGATTTTTTACCCATCAAATTCCATCCTACGGTACAGAACAAAGATGCTCCATGCTAACGTTACATGATGCATCTGACAGCCTACAAAATGTTAATGGTCTCTTGTTTTTATCGAAACAATTATCTGTCAGAGACAGAATCCAGTGGATGGGTTCGGGGTTACGTGGTCAATCCCAAGCCTTTGTTTTTCCAACTTTTGATCACCAAGTGTATGATCTCCATTAATCGTCATCTATCCCTATCGGCCTTTTCTTGAATTTTTGGTACTTGATGACAAACCAGTGTCGATATAGTATCGCGGTGCTCCTTTCTCTTGTCAAAATCCAGCTGTAACTGGTCAAGGATTGAATTTTCTGTTGTCTCGAGAACCTTGGATTGTAATCTGGGACAGAAATATTTGCCTGTAGATAGTCAAGCATCATGCACTATTGTTGGATACGATTAAATTCAAAGAAAGAATAATTTGGAGCAATACTTGTTGAAATGCCAGGATTTTTCAAAATGGGGCCTCTCGGCATGTACAAGCAAGACCTTCGGGGGCATGTGTCCCTAACTTCATTAATTGTAACGAAAAGAACTTCAAGGTAAAACAGCATTTCCAGCTTTTCGATCCTTGCTGACCGGACTTCCTTGATGGCGAGGGCGCCGGAAATCACGCGTCACTTCCTTGCTTGAACTTCTTGCAGGCGTTCCTCCACCGTGCCCTGCAAGACCATAAACTATTAGATTAGGTTCCTAGTGCTAACTTTGGCAAAGACAGAACAAAAATGAATGGACACCGGCAGGAATTTTGTTAATGGATCTGTTGATTAGTAAAACTCAAGGGTATGTTCAGTCACAGGCTTGTCAAATAATCTTGTATATGTCAAATTTATCAAAGCTCCACCCTGACTAATGCAATGCTCAGGCACAGTATCGTAACTGAGTAACAGGATTTCATGTTAAGTTATATTCTAAAACTTCATTCTACACCGATACTGCAGACTGAGATGCCGTATAAGGCAATATGAAGCAAATTCCAGACTTCCAGGCAAATACGTACAACTGGTAGAGATGATGAAACGGAGGTATTCATCTTTTGCGAATCCACTGGAAATGACTTTGAGCGAGCCAACGTTGAAGCTTTTGGAATAGGTAAAGAGTTAGTTGTCAGCACTCAAGTTGCCACAACAATTACGCAGCCAAAACAATATAAGGCCTGTGATAAGGACCCGGAAGAAAGCCTCTAGTTGCTAAATTATACCGAAATCGTTAAGCTTGGATGATTTCGGTGTTTCACTCTCAAAATTTGACTCAGTCAAATACCTATTTTATTCAACTATGAGAGGCTTAGAGCTGCTTTTCAATTAGCCCCAACAATTAGCCTTAAACTTAATAAATTAAAGCATGGACCGCTGTTGTATCTACATCAACGTGAAAGTTGAAACGCATATAATCAACTGGCTATAATTTAAAAAAAAAAAAAAAACCCACAAGTTTCAGGTCAAATATTTGACAATCTCCAGAAAATAGAGCTTCCTTAAATTCAAATTAATTTTTGAAAACTTGAAAAGCTAGGAAAATAATGTGACCTTAACAGAGAATCTTTTAACTGAACTCTGCGTTTTTGTCCAGACCGGTGAATTCACATTATTGCTTGCTCCTCTGCTGCAGGATTCCACCAGGGATCCTGCATAATTGATATAGCAAGTTTCGACATAATGGGGGGAAATTCTTTTTTCGGAGAAAGGAGATACTAGGAGATTTGAAAATTACCACAAAAAAGGCATTTGTGGCTGCAGTTAGATTCCGACCCATACAATCGGCTTTCAAAGACATTAAAAATAAACTAGATTTTTTTATTTAAAAAAAAAAATAAAGAACCGATAGACGAGTTAAATTAGTAGAATTATTTTTCTTATTCAAAATAAGTTTTTTTTTTTAATTTAATTCCTTATTTATCTAGAATTTTAGACTTATAAATAAATTTATAATTAGAACTATAAATTAATATAAGTATAAAAATGAAAAAGTTAGTGTATAGAAAAAAAACACCACATATTTTTCTCTTGAATTTCTTCTTTTCTTTTAGCTTTGCAATTTAGCATTGTTATCCATATTAAACTACTGTACTAATTTTCTTCCCACACAAGTAATTCATGAAATTTACAGAGCAACAAGCAAAAGATAGTTAAGAAACTTCAATATTGACCATTAAGAACTACTAGCCGTCATGACTGTTTAAGGAGCAAAGTTTAAGAAGCTCGACACGCGTGTTCTTCGAAACTGCATACCGTTTTCTCTTTGGTTTCACTGAACTTCTTCAAAACCCTCTCCCTCTGCTTCTGTTGTCGTTTTCCATCAAACCTTAAGAGCTCAGTTCCTCTCCTTCTCAATGTGATCTCCAAGAGATCAAAAAAATAAGTCCACTGACTAAAAACAATGTTGTTTTCACCAGAACCTGACCTACGAATATGTTCCAAGCATTCCAGGAGCTTTGAAACCTTTGAAGACTCCTCCCAGTTCTTCTCAAAGTCAACCCGGAACTTGTTCTCTGTTGGGCATGTGATGAGGTCAGTTTTCTTTAGAAATGTTCGACAGATGGGACATAGCCCAGTTGTTGGCATTCGCCAACTTGAGAGGAGACATTCCCTGCACACCCTATGTGCAGATGGTGTGAGCACAGGGTTCTCTGCGGACTCCGAGCATATGTGGCACTCGGTATTTTCCGCCCGTCAGATGCCCTCCATAACCTCTTCCATATATGCCCTTGTTGGGACTTGGGACTTGGGACTGTCTGTATTGGAGTGGCATGATCAGCATTTGTTTCCAGGAACCTTCTAGCAAGCTTGTCCAAGTCAGCGTACTGCTGTGAATCAGCTTGACTGCGTATGTTCAGACAAATCAGAAACAAGGAAATAGAAAGAACAGCAGAAGATTAATCTTCTTTTTGTTAACAAGTTGTTGATGTTATCTGAAATTATATCCTTCCTTCCACATAACAAGAAATGGGTTTTTGCAACGCTGCCTCGCTCGTGGTAGCTCAAGGATCGAATCATAGTTATGAAGGACCTTCCCTTGTGCCACAAACTGATCAAACCTCTTTGCATTCTATAAGCTGCAGCTGGTTTCATTCAAGTGCCTGTTTGGAGATCGTTTCAAAATATATTTGCCTTCAAAAAATATTAAACTAATATTTATTTTTAATGTTTTTCAATGATTTTGATGGAATGATATCAAAAATTAAAATAAATACTTTTAATGAATTTTCAAGCTAAAATCACTTTTAAAAATCTTCATGTATAACAATAACAAACACGCACAAAGCAATTAAAATACTTTGACAAAGAATACAATTTAATGGAGAATGTTTTCATCATCCTATGCAATTACAATCTTATTCTTGATTCTGCGTGGGAGGTAATAGTAAACGTATGACTAAATGCACTTCAGTTCATCAGGGGAGGAAATAGATTCTACTGTCATCGTCATATGAAATCTCATTTTTGGTCTTGAATATATGGAAGATGAAAATAAGTGAAACTTCGTAAGAAAAACGATACTTTTGATCTTCTGAAAAGGGCATCGTAAAAGTCATGCTCAGCTTCTGACTGTTCGCACTCGGTGATTTGAATGTCAGTTGGAGGAAGAACAAGTATGGGCCTGAAATCACATAAACCAGCCACCAAATATGAAATTTCTGATAAATGATTTTGCTCCAGAAAAAAAAAAGGTCAAAGAATGAAAGGAATAACCACCTTCCTTCCTTGTCCTTTGTATCCTTGGTTCTCCTCAACATTAATGTCCTCAAAATAGCTTTGATCAATTTCAGACCTCTTGGATCACCATTTTCATAAGGCCTCTGAATCAATTTGTTCCACTTGAACGAAAGTATACTTATTATGAACAAGGAATCCAGAGGACTAATCCCACAGCTTAATTGTACAGGCTACAGCAGTCAAGATAATGGGGTTATCTTCCACATGCAAGAAGCATAGACGGCTGTACAGGTCTTCCAAGTTATTCTGCAGCAATTGATGACAAACAGAATTCATTTATTCATAAACAATGTAACAATAGGCATTCTTTTATCAATTTTAAGACTACAAACCAGCCGTACCTTGCTGAAAAAGTAATGTCAGCAAGAAATGGCTAGAATACAGTAAGAGATGTTCACCATATTGCTTCGGGGATCTTGAATCCCGTCAATTTTGGACAAAAAAGCACATCAAAGAACAAGTAAACAGACCTTAAGAGGCGTTCCTGTAAGACATCAATGACAGTTCGAGGGCAATGCAAAGGCAGACTGAGCACCCATTCTCATCCAAGATTTAATGGTATGAGCTTCATCTAAGAACACCCTACACCACTCCACCTTGTAAAAAATGCTGTCCTCGGAATCCTGTATCAGATGTCACAAAGTTTCATGCAAGTGGGAAGAATGGAAGAGAAGATAATTGAGATTTAAAGAAAATGAAAAGAAAAATAACAAGTCAGACAGGCAATTTAGTAATTGATTCTGTTGTTATGCAAATGAAACTGATTGGTTAATGAAAGATAGCAGATTCTTACACGTTTATAAGATTCTGTTAGGACACCATATGTGGTTAAGACGACATCACATCCAGATATAATCTAAGGGTCATTTGTACTGTGCCCAACACAGTGGACGAAAGTGGAAATATTCTCAGGCTCTGAATGGGTTTCAAACTCATCCTGAGGTTCTTAGAACAGCCAATAAGATATCTTACAATATCTATCAGCATTCCACGATATAATATCCATTGCACAAGTTAATTAAATGAAGCACCAAAGGCATTTATATTTCCTTCCTATTTGTTGCAGAGTGGTTTGATGCATCATCATTTGCATCCGAAGCAGTGAGAATGGGCAAAATTAGGGATGATATATACAATTCGTCTTCTTTATCCCGAATGTAAGAGAGGAGAATTCACCTTCCACTGACCAAGCAAGGCCACGGGACAAACAATAAGAGTGTCACCTTTTGCTTTAGACAGGGTGTTTGGGCAGGCATCTTTGTTCTCCTTGGTGTTTTCTTGATTGCCAGTGCTTCCCCTACCTCCTCTTGTGAGTATCAGAGAAAATGTCACCACTGTCTTTCCAAGACCCATAGAATCTGCTAGAATCTACGCAAGAACTTACCAAATCAGATGATAACATATAACATGGCACCACCTCACCTAAGACACACAATGAAGAGGAAACAAAATATACAGCTCTAATCTCGGAGCAACATATTGAATCGAATCCACACTGAACTCTGATATGAAGTAGACAATTATAGGAACTCACTCTTGTTTCCATCTGTGTAGCAGTTGGAATTGTGTTGTTGCTTCCCTGGAGAATATATTTAAGAATATTGAGGAAGCCCTCCTGTTTCAAAGCATTCTAGATCAAGTTTCTCACTGTTTGATTTCCTATGCTACAATCTACGTTGTGAGAGGACAACGCAGATTGTGCGTTTTCTTCACTAGAAACTAGGTACTTGTCACATATCCGATTTGCTTCTTTCTCAACATCAATTCCTTTCTCTGACTCTGACATCCACAAGAGATTAGTGTGCCTGGAGGTTCTATCTCCTGCATAATTAAGATAGAAATGAGAAGAGTTCAAAAGGAGTTATTTTTTTGGATTCTGAAAACACGAGACAACTTTCAAAGCGGTTCACCTCCAAGTTATAAGAATCTGCTGCACCAACAAGCTTGCTTAGAGATGAGTCTGATATAGTTTGTTCGTCTCTGTTTTGTTCTGGAGGCTGCTGGGCACCTTTTATCCTCATAGGTAAGATCAAAGCCGCTTCATCTGGATCACTCGATCTTGACCAACAGCAATTAAGATCTCATACTAGCAAAAACTGTCTGTATGATGCGAATTGCTTATATGCCAGCAGTATAGTGCATCATATTTGTGCAATCAGAGAAGTCCATTGTCATTTAGCAACATTAAACTGCTAACAGTTTTGTATAGCATACAAAAGCATATATCATTAACATCATTGAAAAAAAAAAAATCAGTCATGGGATTTGGTGCTATTACTAGTATAATTATTTATTGTCAATGGATGCCATGTTCATAGTGATCCAATTCAAGATAATGATTGCACCTGTCAATATGTAAATTAGTAAGGGAAATCTCCATATTCCACTGAAAGACCATTGACCTTTCTCTCTTCTCAACAATCTTTTTCTTCACATTGACCCCCTTTGTCTCAGGCTCTTCATTATGAATGATCTCTCTAGCCTGTTGTGTTGATTACTCTCTCATTTCACTCGGAGAATTCAGATTGTTGACCATAAATATTAAAATTATGCTGACATCCTTAGAAAAAAAAAAAACTTGCACAAAGAGGTTTATTCATCTTTTTTTTTTTTTGACAGTTAAGTGACAGGATTGCTAAAAAATCTAAGGTTTGTTTCAGGTACGTCTGAATCTTTTTATTATGTATCGACATGTAGACTATTTGTGCAGGGCTGTCTAATTACCCAAACCCACCATCCATTATGATTATGATGATGAGAGTGGTGCATTGTCGTCTTCTTATTGATGTGGTGTATGCTCACGACAAAAGTAAGGATAGACTTAGTATTTTTTTTTTTTTTTCATCTCTCTTTTCTCTCTTTTAATATAAAAATTCGTTTCATCTCTTTTAAAAATTTACTGTGCCATCTAGTTTTTATTTCTTTCAATTTTAATCTTTATTTTTCTAATCATTATTTATTTTGATTTTAATATTTTTAAAAAATTTTAAAATGTTTTTCAATTTCATCTCTAAAAATTTTATTTTTTTTAATTTTTTTTATCTAATTTGATCCTTATTTTTTTATTACTCTTTTATGGGTTCTATCCTTTTCTTGATTTCTTTTTCAATTTCATCCCTTTTCATTTTATATCATTTATTTATTTTTATTCAATTTTGATCCTCATTCTTTTCAATACTATTTTCATATCATTTTCTTGATTTATTTTTTTAATTTTATCCCTTAAAATTTTATTTCATTTATTTTTTATCCAATTTCGGTCCTCATTCTTTTGATCACTATTTTTTTCTCCTTTTCTTAATTATTTTTTTTTCAATTTAGTCCGTAATTATTTTATTTCAATTTAGGTTTAATACCAAACTTGGTCTTCATTGTTTTGATTTCGATTTGTTTTGTTTTTAAAGTTTTTTATAATTAGAAATTTTACTTCACAATTTTTTTGTTTCTGCCTTTCTATAGGGTAATTTCGGTCTAATGACCTGAGCCTGGTTTAAGTTCGGTCTTTTTTCTTATCCTTTATTAAAAATTGATTTTTTTTCTTTAAAAATCATCATTTGACATTGGATTATTAAACATTGAGCTTTGTTATTTGTTCTATTTTTTTTTGTGGGTTATTCCGAGTAGTGGGTTAATCAAGTTAACCCGGATTGAATCGGTTTTTTTTTCTAGATATGTTTTTTAAAATTAATTTTTTTTCAAGTTTATTATTTAATATTAAATTATTGGCCCTTGAATTTTGTGATTTTTTCACTTTTTTTATGCGGGGTTGCCCCAAGTATGGGTTAGTCAAGTTAACACAAATTTTTTTCAATATTCTTTTATTTAACTTCGGTATTTTTTGTTAGTTTTTTTTTAAAAAAATCTAAATTTTTTTATCCTGATTTCATATTACACGTGGCAAGTTAGTCAAGTAAGATTAGGTTAAATTGAGTTTTTTCCTTTGATATTATTTTTAAAAAAATATTTTTTTTGTTTTATTCTTTGATATTAGGTTATCGACCTTTGATTTTTGTAATTTTTTTTGTTTTCTTATTATAGATTATCTTGATTTTATATCTCAAATTATATCTTAATCAAGTTAACCTTAGTTAACTCGGGTTATCATTACCTGAATATTTTTTATTACATTAGAAAAAATATTATTGCAACTGATTCCATTATAATAACCATAGTTATTAAACCCAGTCCGGCCATATAAGTCAACCCGGGATCCATGTGATCCAGCAAAACTCGGTAGAGACTCTTTTTTTATTGTATTTTTTTTTCTAGTCAAAAACCCTTTTTTTTTTCATATTTTTCGTTGGTTACTAACTCATTTTAAAGTTCACTATATAAATATTAGAAAAATATTTTATTTTTTCAATATGAAATTTAAAATGTTTTATTATATATACTCTATATTTTTAAGAAAAAAATTATGTTTTTTTGATGTGAGATATTTTTTTTATTTAAATATTTCAACTTAAAATAATAATATAATATTTTTTCAATGTGAAATAAAAAATATTTTAAAATAATCTTTTAAATTTTATTATTTATAACATATATAGTTTATATTTATATAGATTACTTTTTAATTTTTTCATATAAAATATAAAATATTAAAAATTCAAATATTTTTTTTAATTTTTTAAATTAATTCAGGTTAACCTAGAAATTTATTCTCTTAACTGAATCAATCCGGACTTGGTTCGATAACTTATAATAATTACAGCTAAAATGGAATCCTAAAATAGAAAATTTTCCATGAGCTTTCCTCCACCCACGCCCTTGATTAAAAAAGAAAAAAAGAAAAAAGAAAAAAACATCAACATCCCTAACTACTTTTTTTTTCCGATTTCTATAATAACCAATTTTCCTCCCCAAACAATATACGATATCAATTTCTTAACCATCACTCACCATGTGCACATTAGAGAAGACCGGCACCAACATCTTCATTTTAACATTAACCGGCGCCGATGAGCACCGTTTAAACCCCACTCTTATCGACTCCATCCTCTCCGCTCTTCGCCAAGCCAAATCGCAAGCCACTAAAGGCTCGGTTCTCATCACAACATCGCGGGGCAAGTTCTTCTCCAACGGCTTCGATCTAGCCTGGGCTCAAGCCGCCAGCTCCAAGCCCAAAGCAACCGAGCGTCTCCACCACATGGTGGAACTTCTCAAGCCGGTGGTAGCCGAGCTAATCTCTCTCCCTATGCCAACCATCGCGGCAGTCAACGGCCACGCAGCCGCCGCGGGGCTGATCCTGGCTCTGAGTCATGACTACATCCACATGAAGAGAGATAGAGGTGTACTGTACATGAGCGAGGTTGATATTGGGCTTACGTTCCCTGATTACTTCACGGCCCTTTTCAGGGCCAAGGTGGGATCGCCTTCGGTTCTACGCGATGTGTTGTTGAGAGGAGCCAAGGTTAAGGGAGACGAGGCGGTGAGGAGGGGGATTGTGGAGGCGGCACACGATAACGAGGAGAGGTTGAGTGAGGCTACGATGCGCCTGGGGGAACAGTTGGCGTCGAGAAAATGGCTTGGCGAGATTTACAAGGAGATAAGGAAGAGTTTGTATCCAGAGTTATGTGGCGTGCTTGGATTGGACCATGCAATAATTGCTAAACTCTGACAAAGAAAATCCCTAAAAGATTGGAAGGGTAGTGGTAGTAATAATGTTTTAATTGTTAATGAGGTCTTAAATTAAAGTTTGCAATGAGTTGTGAATGCTTTCATTGACCCCCAGAAATCAGAGTTTTCTATCATGTATTGTTACTAAAAAGAGAATTCAATAAATAATGATCGTGTTTCTGCAAATTAATTGTTGTTGCTAGAGTTAACTGCTTATTAGAGTGCGTTTCAGGGTTTGTTTTGAAGAGTTTGTTTAGAATTGCGACGGTTTAAAATATTTTTTACTGTTTAAAAATTATTTCTGGTATTATTATATTAAAATAATTTGAAATCATAAAATAAAAGTTTAAAAATTTAAAAAACATGGTATCCTAAACACTCTCGGATGAGATATCAGTTAGGTTCGGTTCGGACAATGAAGTAGACTGCTTTACCTTTAGAACAGAGCTTTCAAGCTGTCAGCTTGTACATCTATGTAACAATTTTTATGATGGTGAGACCTACAACTACCAACAGCTTCGGGATTTTCTGTTTCTTTCTCATTAGTTATTTGGATCTCGAGTTCTAAATTACATAGAATTTATTATTTTAATCTAAAACAGAATTGATGATTTTTTACTCCTAAATCTTACAAAATATACAAATAGCTAAAAAACAAGTGTTCAGAGAGTAGTTTTTATTCAACAGTAAAGGAGTTTATTCTGAGCTAGCTTGTTCATTAACCGAGATCACATTTTTTATCCAAACAATTTTAGAAGTGCATCGTCTACATCGAGCCCACAACAGTGTCAAAGTTCCAATATCATTGACCCGAAAACAGCGTCAGAAGCTCAATAGGATCATGGACTGGAAAGGGGCTCATTCTAAGTTTCTAACTCCCCGAGCACACCCATCAGTTTTAACGTCATTTGCTACAAAACCCCACTCTCCCAGTCTAAAACTGCCACGCCGTTTGGAAAACTGATAGGGAAAAAAAAATGCAGTTTCACTCGGCAGATGGTGTTTTGGCAGCTAACCTCAATTAAGTTGAGAATTTTCATGCTGCACCCCAAGCATATGCTAATGAAAAGCGCAACTGGCACTAACATCTGTACACATAGATGTGTCCAACCTTCTTAAAATAAACGGCCTTCTCAATTATCATTTCTGCGCCCCCCACAAAAAAAAAAAATAGAAAAAAAAAGAACTCAACAGTGGGAGCTCGGAAACTTTAAATGCTCTCATCAAATTAGAATTTGTTTCAGCAGAAGTTGCTAGCTCTAAATCAGAGCACACTTCCTGTCACCTTCTAAGAATTTATATAGCATGTTGCTTGAGCTTGAAGATAGTACGAGTCCTTGTATTTTCTGCCACTTTGAACGTGGATCCCATTCCGAATCCAGTCCTCCCTATAAATCCAAGCATCACGACCAAAATCAAGAACTCCAAGGATCTGCGAATAACAATTTGTGCAAATGACACGAGGAATAAATCAAGTTATCAATATTCTAACTAAAATTGATATAATTCAAATTTGACCACACAAAAACCAACCACAAGCATGAAGGAGAGAAAAAATACAATAGTGAATAGTTGACTTACTGCTCCGCCTTTCCAAGACACAAAAGTTGGATTTGTTCTCGACTGTAGAACCTATTTAATAACCATGAAAGTTGGATAATATCAAGATCTGAAACAGCAATCTATCTATATATAATAGTAAAACATAACAATTCACCATGCTGAAATTTCATTGTCATGCATGCAAGGGAATCAGTTATTAACTAATCATATAATACCCCATGTGAAAATTATAAAATAAGATGAGTCCCTTATGCCTTACGTAATATGTCTATATAACACATTAATGAAGCTTGGAGGAGAGAAAATAAGAGATTTTTTAAATAAAAAACTTTAGATCAAGATTCCTTACAATATAGTTGTTGTTTTTTATTATTTGCATTTAAACCAAGTAAAAATTCAAGTTATAAGCTTTAATTTAAGTGGTATATTGAATATTCTTTATGAAGTAAAACTAGAAAAAAAGGCAAGGAAATTGTCTCCATACTATAACAAATCCTTATCAAAACCCCTTAAATTATTTAAAAGTTTATAACAATATAATATTCGATTTACATCCTTATTGTTTTTCAATTAAACCACTTGCTAACAAAATTATGAAATCATGTAATATAATTTTGCAATATTTCTTTAAATTGAATATGGATTGGAAATATTGAATATATTAGATGCACATATCCTAAAATATTTTTTTTCTTACAATTACAATAATTTTCCTGTTTCTTAATTCATCTAAACCAATATCAATTGATGAGTAGAAATTTTTGGATTGAATAAATATAATATAAAATGTATTTTGAGCATAAGACAATGAGTTATAGAATAATTAAGACATGTAGTTTGCTTACGTGTTAGTAGACTCAAATGCTAACCAATAATATTTCACAATCCATTTAAAAAAAGTTAAAACATAAACGGTCACTCTTACCACATGTGAACATAAGAAAGAAAAGAATTAAAAAAAAATAGGTACCAAGTTTGAAGAAAGAAAAGATGATAAATTATAAATATACTAAAAGGAAATGATGGTTCATGTACACATGACATAATTGTAATTTTTATCAATTGTTTTTACTATAATGATGCTGTAGCGGTGGCAAAATTATAATTTTTAGGGTTATTTTTTTTAGAAAACAAGTTTTTCTTATATATTTTTCTCTTTATATTAAGCATTTTTATCATTTTACACTTGACCTATTTATCACCATTTTTTTTCTTTATTTTTTGCAATATTTTTTTAGTTTTTCCTTTTTTTTCTTTACACTTTCTTTTTTGAAAAAAAATATTATTTGCTTTGAATATTTATCACTGTACACTTGACCTGTTTATACCATTCTTTTTATTTTTATCTTTATTCTTTTGTAATTTTTTTATTTGTTTTGAAAAAAAATATTATACAAAGACTAAAGAAATGATGTTTCACTGTAGCAATTGCAACATTGTTCCTTTCTACTATTTAAAAAATTAGCTTTAAATCTTACATGTTTTTACTAACGCATATAACCTTTACTATATTTTATTATATGTAAGCATTGATTTTTTGATTTATGGTTATATTTTTTATTCTATATCAAAAAACATGCTAATAACACCCACACATTAATTCTTTGGCGTTAGAAAAAAAAAATTATTCGACCTGCAGCGAGGCGAGTTGAATAGACACATTAACACTTTGTTTTTGTATTTATCGACACAAATAGAGGTGAGTTGAATGCATGTATAGTCGTTTTGATTTATAATTAGAATTTCATTTAAAAAAAAAACATTTGAAAAGATTGTATTTTTTTTTTTGCCAAAAAAAATTATCCGACCCGCGGCGAAGCACAAGTGAAATAACTAGTTGTAATCTAAAAACTTTGAATCATTAATTAAATTGATTTTATTTAAGGTTTAAGAGCAAACAAAAAAAAGTAATTGTCTCTAAGTTATTTAAAAGTTTACAATGGTATAAGATTTGAATTATATATCATTTACACCCTTATTAATTTTTAATTTTTAATCGAGTCCTTTCTTAAAAAGAAAAAAGAAATCAAGTCATACAATTTATATTTTGCTTTTAAAAGGAGTAATTAAAAATTCAAATCGAGAATTTTAATTTTATTGTAAGATATGATTTTTACTATTCCATAATTCTATAAATATTTTTAATTATGTTGAATAAATATGTTTAGGCAGGTAGATGTGTGAACAAGTTTGTGAATTAATTTCTATTCAGGATTTAGATTCATCAATTGATGCCATATATAATCATGCATTTTATATTATAGTTTTCAAAACTTGAAAATAATTAAGAAATTAAATCAAATAAGCATCAAGAATTTTCATTTTTTTTAATAAATAACTCTATAAATAATTAATTATGTCGAACTAGCATGTTTAAAAGGGTAAATATGTGAAAAAATTTATATTTCATATTTAAATTCATCAAATGATACAATAAGCAATGATGGCCAGTTCCACTTGAAGTTTAATATTAGTTATCGTATATAAAAAGACATGTCAAATTAAAGACTTCATCGATAGCAAACACAACAACCTCATTTGATGTAGTCCCCAGTGATGTCAGTGGTAAAATTCTCAAGAGTATTTCCTCCGATTTGAACAATATTGTAAAAATAATAATCATAATAAAAACTAAATAAAAAAGGCGCAATGGTCACCGACTAGTTAATAAGTAGAACAAGACTCTAAGCAGGACATTGTCATACTTGTAAGACAACTAAATAAATAATTCACTATTGTTATCTGATGAATTCTGCATCTAGTAAAGGCCATGATATTTTAAGTATATAATTATATAATATAGATATGAACAAGGAAATCAAAGACAGAAAAGACTAGTCATAAACATGAAGAAAATAGATCTGTAAGCTAACCTCAACAGTATCAATTGCTTCATTTGAGGGAATTGCATGTAAAACTCTGCAACAAGAAAGATGAACATGAATTGAGTAGATAAAATTATCAAGAAGCTACCATCATTTTATAGGAACTGAAACAATGCTGTAATTAAGCAGAATTTAATTGACTCCTCATTGAAACTTTTTTGAAACAAGCACATTCTAAAGCTTCAGCACTTGACTTGGTACATATTTTTTGTATTCTACTAAATTTCTGTAATTAAATGGAGAAGACAGATCCATGCAGCTGACACCAACTAGTTTGAGATTGAAGTCTTAGTTAAGTTGGGTTGAGATGGTCAGAAGACTCATAACAGACTAGGACTAAAAAGGTTGGAGGTGAGGCAATCCTCTTGAACAATGAAGCGAGAGCTTCATCCACCTGGTTGAGTTAGTATATTCTCTGAACTGAAATGCTGAAAGTCTTCCTCTCTTGAGAAGAACGTTGACAGGTATAAGTGGGATGGTAAATAATCTATCCCCTTGAAAAGAAGAGTCAAGTTGGTTCAGTACTATTTCTTTTTATCTGACAAGTGCCTTAACTTTGCCTGAGAAAGATTGTAAAAAATACAGGTTTGCACTGGTGTCTTCCCGCACCAGATCATGATCCATTGATGGCTGTTTTATGGTTTTCCAATTGCTAACTAAATATATTGCACATACTTGAAAGCATCTTAAACAGGGTTCATCATAACAGACAAGGATTGTACTCATGGTAGCAACGGCAAAATTATGTGCTTTACTATTAAAATAAAAAAGGAACCAACCTTTCCTCCACAGCAGGAATAAAACCAGCTGTCAAAGCCTCTCCACCAATCTAGAGGACAACAGAGAGAAAAACTATGTCAATCATCCAGGCAACAAGAAATAAAGAGTACGATCTCGTACAGTAAATCTTGCTGCCAAAACTCACCAATTGTATACTGCAAAACAACTTTCTTTGGAGGTCTATACGACCTGTCCATAGAGCACCAAGTTATGTTAATATCAAATTACAGTTCAATTAAGGCAAGTATAATAATTGTACATGAATCTTACCAGTGGAAAGAATGCTACTAGTGATAGCTTCAGCAAGGCCAACCTTCTCTTCTTTCTTAGGCTTAGAAGGAAAAATCGGATAGCTCTCCCACATAGGATATCCAACATTAATGCCAGGAAATAAACCATCTGACATGTCAGGCCTTCTAGGATATTCTAAATGCAATGTATCTTCGAGCATATTCTCATAGTCATGGAACCTGATGATGCTCAGCGTCATGGTCAGAAAAAACCAGTAATTCAGCGCAATTGTTTAAATCAGGCAAGGTAGGACAGCTAGTGCAAAACAAGAAAACTCGAAATATATCCTACCAAGAACGAGGTGGTGGAGGATATATATCTGGAACCAAAAGTGTGGGGTAGAACAGACCCATGGGAGGCACCTGTTCATGAGAATAATCAAGATTATAACTTTATTCAGCTAGACATCCTTAAGGAAGAGGATGAATCTCAGAAAATTTTGACAATAGAAGACATACATTAAGAGCAGTTAGTCGAGTTTTGTGAGATCCAGCAGGCATGCCATCCTCATAAGAATGAACTACAGTAACAGCATCAAGCTCCCCCTCCTGTACACAGGGAAGTAAATTGCAGAGGCAACAAAATGATAAAAAAAAGAAAGTCTTACAGTAGCAATGCCTTGTTGACGGGTATCTGGACCACTTTTGAAGTCTTAAGAGTGTCTGATTCGGTTTATAATAAACTAAGGTTAGGGGATCAGTCCTCCCAGGACTGTGTTTGGCAGCTCATGCATGCTGAATAGAACAGAAGTAATAGCAAACTACCAAAGGAAACTAAATACCAGATGATATTGTACACAAAATTTTCAAAGAAGTACATGATTGAGGATGCTATTAAAAGAAGCATCAGTAAAACTATTTTAGCAGAAAAAAGGCACAACCAACAAAATTATTTCACAGTTGGACTTCTGTCCATCAAGAAATATAACATCAGTGATTGTCAACAGCATATAATTCAAGGAAAATCAAGCATGTTAAATAGGAACATGAACTCTACATATAAACCTGAAAAGAAAGGCATAATATAGAGGTATGTAATCATCATTCATGTCTGAAATCTTAAGTTCTCATGGCATTTTAAGATGATCAACAAAATAATGCAATAGACTTGAGTGAAAAATATCGACTTTGAAGATCCAGATGGTTACAGGTTTCTTGGAACTAGATAACAGATCATTATCAGGATTTTGATTTTCCTTTTTCTGTAGTTAAAGTGTAAAAAACTCCGACAAAATTCCTTGGTGTAACAAATGACATATAAAACATGGTTTATTCAAGAATGAAATCAATCACCACCAGAGACTGACTTTATAAATCAGCTCGAATCTGATTCTGTAATAAGCGGAAGCACACTTGTGTGCTAAAAAAATGGAAGAAACTGGCAGTGTAGCTGATGCATGACAATAAACTGAAAAATTACAGAAAAATAAACTGACCTTTATTTTACAATAGGACTCTTTAAGACGGTTAAGCATCAACAAATCTATAGGCTTTGTCAACATGTCAGTCCGAACCTGGGGCCATGTCTGATGATGCCTCTGAGTCCACAGAAGGCATCTTGATATATCCTGATGAAAAGTTGATTCACAATGAAATAAACTTTGACTAGAATATGAGGCAGATATATTCTACATATAGTATTTACAGAAGCTAAACAGCAAGTGACATTTAAAACACCATCAGTTCAAAGGATAATCATTCAAGCATCACGTTGATGCAGATTGTCCCAGAGTGCATTTGAATTTTGTTATATGAAATTTCCCTAAAACCAAGAAACTAGAAATACTGAGTCAGAAAGCATAAGACATGAAGCATGACCAGCACAATCTAAACATGTGCCCTGCTTTTTAATTGGCTCTCAACATTGAAGGTATGAGAGTGGATAAATACTAAATCACCCATTTGTGTTCCATAAGGATATCATCATCCTTGTCTCTTCTTCTTTTTTCCCCTAGAGTTAACGTTTATATCACCATGGGATGGTAATATCATTTTTTGGAAAGACTCTGAAGCAAGTAACCATCACCCTGCTGGCAGGAACAATGGCGTGGAAAATGAAGAGAGCATAAGGAAACCTAAGATCATCAGAATTGGTAGATTTCTACTAAAAATTAAAGTGGAACAAGTTATGCTGATCATTGAAGTTGCAGCAGATTGCAGAACAGTATGCATCATTAAGGTGGTGGCCTCATAGTTACCACTCTCCCAATCTAAAATCCCCCTTACTAGGTATGTCTTTTGGGATTGTGGTAGAGTTGACAAAAAGCCAGTTTGAGATAAAAAGCACGCCCGGAATCCCATCCAGATGTTGGTAACTTAAAGTGTGGCAAGCTAGAAAGAAAATTTGGGATCCCAAGTGGATGTTTGGTAACCATGGTTTTTAGACATCAATCCCTGAACACACCCTAATGCAGCTTTTAACCCTGGCATGGGTAGCTTAAAATCTGGTCAGGCTGATTATCCCACAAGTTATTTCATCACAAGGGTTCTCAATCAGAAGGTCAGTTTTATGTTCTGTAAAAAAAAATTACAAAAAAGTTCAGCCAACAACAACAAATGTGCATTGTATAATATATGAAGCCGAAAGCTAGACTTGTCAGGACAGCTTAAGGGACATTAAGTATGCATGTACATCACACAAACTCAAGTAAGAGATATTCACTGACTGAAGCTTTTAACAAGTTCAGTGTTCAGTAGTGAGCTGAAGGATGAAACCAAAATCCACACCTCTCCACCAAAAGGCAAAGTCTTTTCTGTACTAGGTAGAGCCACACCATCCTGAAAACCCAAGTTGAAAGTAGTTAGTTATCACAGTGACATGGCCTTGATATAACATTGTAAGCATTGACCAAATGACACTGTTAGGTAAAACTAAAAAGAATGAAAAAGAATCTCAGTTTAGGGGAGGAGGGGCAAAGCCACATGACAAGCAGTTATTTGCTTCCTTGCAACTACACACCAAAAAAGACAAGTACTTCTAGTGGGATGAGAGCAACATGGAGGTGCAATGACAATGCTTGAAGAAGCAACAAAGATACTGAAGTGGTCAAGGTGGCATCAGAAGTTTTTAAGATAAAGATGGAATAATTGGTGATTCTAAAACCAGTAAAATACTGAATGAGGCAGATCAATAGTAGTGCAACCAGGGAGCCAATGTTGATTCGAAGAAGGTGAGAAAGGTATAGAGAGTAACAACACCTTATAATAGTTGGGGTAGCATGATGACAACGATGGGGTGGTGGCAACAGAGTCCAAAATGTTCTTTATAGTGGTAAAAATAGTAACAAAAGAAAATATTTGAATTCAAAACATTTTTTGTTTATATTTACACAGGAGATTTTTCATCACCCAAACTCACTACTGTGTTGACAATAAAGCATTTTTTTTCCCTTGATCATTGATAAAGTATTCCCTTCATTGCGCCCACCCCAATGGGAGTTCAAAACTGCAGTCCCCCTTCTAACAGAGGGCAGCAGTGTAATTGACCAGTGAACCATTGAGCAAACGGGGTATATTTGGACAGCATAGCCTGGATGTTTATGAAGCTAAATTTAAGAATAAAATTGCAGTTACCTCAACACAAACAACAGATGTCACCTGAGCACCCATATTAACAATGCATGCTGTCGATAACCCATTCCCAAAAACTGCAGCAAGACCTTCCTGCAACAATCATTTCAGAATAAATCATCATATAGGAGTGTATACCATAACAGTGTCAATGTGGAAAAGCAAATCAATAAAGAAGACTACCGATAGCAACCAACAAATTTAACGAAATTGTAAGTGCTCTTTATTGCACCATCTCAAACGGAATGCACAGTTTAATTTGCTGCTTTCAAAATAATGAGGAACTGATTGAAACTGGAAAAAAAACAATAGATATGTAAACCAAGCTAAAAGAATGGTAGGTAAAGGCACTGGCATGGTGGGTCTGAAGTAAGAAGTTGGATGCTGAAATATGACCTAGATCTTAAATTGATATCATTGATTTTCTTTTCAACTATAAATTATAGTAATTTATCCAAATTTTAGTCAATAATCAACTAAGTATGAAAGTAGTCAAGTAAATTCACATGTTTGAGATTTTGAGTATATTTGTTGATGAGTATGTTTGGCAATGCCTTAAATTGAAGTAATCAAGTAGGTAATTAACAAATATTTTCAAATCAAAACCTGAAGTAAACAAAATATTAATTGGACAGACAGAATGTCCTCCAATGATAACCGAATTAAAATGACCCCCTTCCTGTTTTAATTTGTTCTTTACATCCCTTCATCTTTACCAAATTATCATTAACCTTGTAAACAAGAGAATATCAAATGTTAAAAATATAAATTAATGGAATACTTTATGAAGAGTGTCGCAATTTAAAGTTGGCAATTACAATTTTCAGTTGCACAAAAAATAAGGGGGGAAATATTTTTCTGAAACCAAAAAAGAAAAGAACCAAAATCTTTCTCACTCATCTATGACCTCCAAACCTTCCTCATGCCACACGACTTCATTGTTACAGATCTATCCACACCAATAGAATCCCCTTCGAAAACAATTTCTACTGTGCCTAGCATAACTGTCTCCAACTCCAACATTCAAACAACATATGAACAATAAATTGATTGATGTCTATCAACCTTCGCCACCAAAAACTACAATCTGATGCTGGAACCATATATTAAAATATCACCAGGTAAAATTATTTTTTTCAAAAAAATAACAAAAGAAGTCTCTGACCTGGTGTACTACTGCAGAGCTAAAGCGCAAGTCTCGTAATGCTATAGACAGCATTTCCTTTATTTCTGTTCATGACATGTAACAACAGGACATTACTAGAGTTATCCAAGTTCTATTCCCTGCTAAACCAAATGTGAAGATGTGACCTTATAGGAGAACTGGAGAAGCATAAGCATCCATGAAGCAGTTAACGCACCAATAAGACAAACAGAAAAAGAAAAGGAAAAGGAAAAGGAAAAAAAGAAAGAAATCAAGACCAGTGTGTCGTAGAAGGAAAGGAGCTGAGAAAAACCAGGTATGCAAGGTAGAGCTTCCAAATGTTTTCTTTTTTGCGTTGACCCAGTTGCACTAATTGGCCATAGAATGGCCAGTGAACAAAAGAGAGTAGGGAAAAGCAGATCCAGGCCAAGAAAACATGTAAGTGCATGAAAATAAAGGAAACTCGCATTTTGGCTACACTAGCACAACAAAATGACAGAACATCTGAAATAGACTTCAAGCCAGTGATATTAACAGCCCAGGCAAACACGAATGCAAAGGGGCTCACTAGCCCAAGGCATATAGCAGAAATATGCAAGCACATGCCTAATAAAAGTAAAGTGCACAATTTTAAATGTGAATCAACTATTCCCAAAAGAAATAAATACAATTCAGTAAAATCACCTATTACCTTAAGGGTATGTTTGCTAAAACGGTAATGGGAGCTAAGAATTACCCCTGTGCCATTTAAGCATGCTTGATTCAATTTTTGGAAGGGATTTAATTATTGAGGGGATACTAAGTACCCCCAAATTGATGTTTTTGGAAGGTATATTTTGCCCTCCAAGCAATATTATTTGGTTTTTACTCTCTCTTGTGCCTTTTGATCTCAAAATACACACCTAATAATTTTTTATGTCTCTCTCACCAGTCATTACTAATAATTTAATTTCTCTCTTTTTCCACTAGCAATTCACCTTCAATTCATAAACATACCAAAACTCCTTAAAACTAAATTTTACACCCTTAAAAATTGCTCTTGTAATAACTCATCCTCATTTTTTAACCTCGTACCAAACTCCACCCAAAAGTTAGCACGTGGTGCAACTTCACAAAGAACCCCAAAGCAGAGAATATGAGTGATTGACTAACTGATACTTTGAAAAGCATGGTGAAAAGGTCATAGATTAAAAGGTCATAGATTGTGTCCTGATAAAATTTTTGAGGAAAATGAAAAAAAGAAAATTAATGCCTGCAGCTTTATGCACTTTGACAGCACTTTATGAAATGAGCTTACTTTAGAGTCTAAACTGTTCTTTTACCTTGGGGTTTGGGGTGATTTAAAAACATTATTCAACTAGCCATGCTACCTGGACTCTTGATAGAGTAGGGCTACATCAACACTAATTTGATTAACAAACATGATAGGGTCTTGCTTCAACCATGGTTGATCATTCATAGTAAGTGCACATTGTTAACATGTTTCATTTCATCCATGGGACCAACATGAGAATAACGACTAGATTTTTCCTCTGAAGTTATCATAAGCTATATAAAAAAAAACTACCAAGATATCATTACCGCGATTATCAAATGTTTCTGGCAAAACAAGGATCGCAGAATACATGTTTCTTTCCGAGTGAGGGATATGCAGTTTCTCTATCAATATCCAATCCCAAATAGCATGTATGTCCTCAAGCACCTAAGCAATAGAAATAAGAAAATACCAGTAAATAACTAGAGCATGGCTTCTTATATTATGGATATGCTAAAACTGTTGGAAAATAATGCAACAATGTTAAGCTGGGTCCACATCAACAACAGACACACAAGGTTGCAGTACATAATAGCACTTTCCAAAGAGGAAAAGTGGTATTGTTTTTCTCCTTCAGCTGAAAAGGGCACATACAAATGAAATCATGTTTGTAAGATAATTAATGCAAGGACGAAACCTGCTGCAAAGGATAATGTTGTGAGATGTTGAAATGACCTCTGCGAATAGGACGGCTTAAGCAGTATGGCTCTGTTGGGGAGATTCTAAGCGCTTCTTCACCAAAAATGTGTCCTCTGAATTTGCGTTCCCCTGAACTAATCCCCTCAGCATCAGTGCCTTCATGTTTCTTCACATACTCGCCACTTGTACCTTCATTTTTTGATGATCCTGCACAAACAATTTGCACGTTTTAGGATCTAGACACAAATTCACTTGAAACTAATTAATAGGAAAGCTAAAAGCCTTAATGCCTGCGAACTTATTTTTTATCAGATGTGGCACAAAAATCAAGAGTAGTCAGAAACTCAGAATACACAAAATACAACAGGTAAATAAGAACCATCACTTGAATGAGAAAGTAATTGATCCTTCAAGCTTTATATTTAAAAAACAGTGTAACCATAAAGATCACACAGCCAACATATATTATTTAATGCCAGACAATAAGCACAGACAACACCATAAAAATGCAGTCTATCAATCAAGAGCAACCTATGCAAAGGAATCACTATGAAATGTGCCAAGGATCTCTTATCTGAAGTCAAAACCACAAAGCAAAATAAAATAATCCATCAATAAAATCTACTATCTATCCAAAACAATTTGACGTAGTCTTTTGACCCTGCATAGGGATGGTAAACCATTGGCACGGATGAATTGGGGGTGGGGGGCTACCAAATAAGTTCCCATGTGATGGCCACCCCAAAATGAAAATGTTACATCTGGCCCTTCGAAACATCAGATTCTGGATTTTTCATTGCCTTGGTACCATTTTTTTCATAGCATATATTTAAAGATAACAGACTCCATCTTCATGTAATCTGGCCCCACCAGTGCTAAATTAATCCAAGTCAAATGTAATTAATAATATACAAACCTTCAAACATGACGCAATAATATTAAATGAGCAATAATGGTAAACTGTACCAAGATTCCATCATGACTTCTGAAGTAATTAGAGATGGTATGTCATACACTTTCCAGGTCAAACAAGATGCCCACCAAAAGGTTTTGAAAGTTTTAAAGATGGAAACATCATAACTAGTACAAAAGGTAATTCAGTTTGTCGTAACTATCATGTATATTAGAGAGAACAACATTCATTCTATTACCTAAAGCCAAAGAGGAATTAGTGTCCTGCTCATATACATTAGCCCATTGGAAAGCCACACCCCTGCCACTCTGTGGATTGTATCCATCAGCACGTCCTATCTGCAGTATGAGTTGATTAGTATAATTCCATAAGCAATTTCTAACCATTAACTGAGCTGCATGTCTATAGCCCCTTGTCCCTCTAAACTATATATTTTATACTCACTTTAATAGGGTGTTTGGGATAGTGATAACGGTTGCTTTTCAAAATGTTTTTCTCAAAATAATATTTTTTTCATTTTTTTAAATTTATTTTTGACATCAACACATCAAAACGATCGAAAAACACCAAAAAAGAATTAATTTGAAGCAAAAAAAAAATCAAAATTTTTGAAAACTCCGGTTGAAACCCTAAGAATCACATATATAACCACAAAAAAGCAGGATTGCGAAAAGAGAACTCCAGAGACAGTGCCACAGTTGTCAAAGCCTTCTAAACCAGTTAATAGAGAAGCAGAAATTCTTCCAAAGTGGAGATTATAAGAATAATAACACCAGAAAACCGATATTGATCTACAGACCACCATGACAGAGACTAAATTAGGCTGAATGGATTAGTAGTAGGTACCTTGCGTGGGAAAGAATTGTGGGCAACCTCTTCATCCAGAAAAGGTATTTTCAATAACGATGCTATCTTCAAGAAAAAAGGAAGGAAAAAAAAATCAAGTCTTACACTGTTCCTCGGCAAACGTAGAGACAAAAAATGCGAATAGCACGGAGTTAACTCACTATATCATATGCCTTCTCGCGTTCCATATGCTGTACTGTTGTAATCTGCGAATTCAGCATCTAAAAGCGAAAAAAATTTAACAACAAAACAAAGTAAAGCTGTAAAAAGGTAGAAAAGTGGTAAGTAAGAACTGACCTGATCTTGGACTTTGAATTTGGGAATTTGATTAGTATAACGAGCAATGCAGTGAGGAATATTTAACGGTGCATCTTGTGTAGCTAATCCTATTCGGATATTTGCAGAGCCTAAACCAATTACAATTAACAAAATTAAAAATCGGTTTTATTTACTTGCTATAATGGATGATGATTTGATTTTCTAGGGTTCTAAAGTGGAGCACCTGGATTGATGACTACTAAATTGGATCCTCGGTCGGAGACGAGCTGTGAAGGGATTACCGTCTTCAAGTAATCCTGTCATTAAACAAAAAAAAATGCTTAACAGTTTGACTTGATTTAAAAAAACGAAAAGAGAATTGTTGGCGCTTTTACCATTTCTGTGAAGAAGAGGAGAGCAGCAGGAGAGACTTGTTTTAAACTGGCTGTGCTCACTCCACTTCGTCTGCGTTTCTTCCTTCTATTTACAGTCGTCTTCGGCGTTTTGTCCAAAAACGTTTCTTTATTACTGGAGCGAGCGATTTTTCTACGAGGGAGAACTGAAGAGTGAAAACTAACCAGTGTACCATCAGCTATCTATCATTTTTGAACGACACGTCAATTGCTAACTCTTGCAAAGTTATTGCAACATTCTGAATTTTATTTTTTTCATTGTTAGAAAAAAAACATTTTTTACATAAAGGGCATTGATTTCTTTTGTTTGACAATATAAAAATATTTTTGAGACAACATAAACCAAAACTAAATCCATCTAAAAAATACACCTTTATAGTATATTTAAAAGAACTTAATAAATTTTCCAAAGTATTAAGAACAGTAAATAAAATATACTTGTTTCAATGTTTAAGAGCACAGCAGTTCTTTAAAAAAAAAAGTTATTTATAAAAATTTTATTTTAATATTTTTAAAAATTTTATTTTTTTTAATATTACTGTATCAAAATGATCAGAAAACATTAAAAAATTTAATTTAAAATAAAAAATAATAATTTTTTCAAAAACATTTCTAAAACACAAAATCAAACAAACTCTAAATTTAACCCAATTAAATTTTAATCCATGTTTAGTACTAGAAGTTAATTAATTGTTAACTTGGGACATTGCTTGGAATGGTTTCGAACAACAGAGGAGTGAGAACACAATGGAAAATGCCGGGTCAGTAACCAAGAGATAATTTTTGGAGGTGAACGTATTGATAATCGTCTGGCCCCAAAAATTAAATGAACAGAATACTTTTCTGGTTTAGTAAAATTACTCGTCTAACTGGGTAACTGAGGCTTAAAAAATATTAATCCATGACCAACCATTCATAAATTCGCGAAAATCATAGCCATATTCTAGCTTAACAGATGATAAATAAATTTCATTAGATAAAATGGAAAGTATATCGAGCCAAACAACAAAAGAACTAACAAATTTGGGTATCATATAGATAGAGCTTCGGAAACATCCATAGATATATGATATGTGCAGCCACTCGACACCCTGAAAATTTTCAGCACCTACAACAATCATCCAATCTTTAAAGTTTGCTTCTTCGTTATGCCTAGCCCACTTTTGCCTTGGGAGTCTTCTTCTTGAGCTGTCTATTTGGAATCAAGTTCTTCATCCCTATGAAGAAAAGCAATGCACCAAAAAGTGCAACGCTCTGCAAAAACATCACCAACCCAAAAATAAAGGTGGTTTCCCAGCATAAATGCAAAATAGAAGAACAAGAGAAAAGGGGAGCTAAACAACATCAAAAGGTCATGTTAAGACAAACCTGCAAAAATTCATTTAACAGAACAAAGTACTTGGACTCATCCCGATCGTAGTCATAGAAGTTGTACAGAATTGGGGAGGAAAGCGCCAAGTAGGTAAGCTGAAGCAAAATAGAAATACTGAAATATTTACTTTGATGATGACTGTATGAATCAGAAGCAGCTTCTGGGCAGAGCCAAGTAATGCTTCATCACATTCTAAAGGCGATCAATCAAATAAAGACCCAAAGGAAAGGAAAATCTAACCAGGAGATAAGCACCAAAAGGGCTGCCAAATACAAATAAAAAGCCTCCAAGACCCTTTAGAACAATCATGCCCGCTACCAAATGTCTAGGCTGCATAAAATACCTCTGAATCAGAAAGTGAGCAGCATACAAAGTGAAATGACACCAAAAAAAATATGCAAGAATTACAGAAGCAACAGGTTAAGGGGAAAATTTCTTACATCAATGTCCGAGACCACTACCCCCAATTGAGAGGAAATATGCTTCTTGACAATAGCAAGCTTGGAAATCAATTCCGGCACAGCAGGGCCACCATCTTCGCCAAATTCGTTGAACCTAAGCATATACAAACAACATCAATACAGAAGCATGCAACATTTTGCTGGAGTGCTCAACAACCCCAGTTAACCGTACGAGAGCATTGCAAATTGATGACTATATAGATTTAGTCAAGCATTAGTTTACCGATAGCATAGAGAACATCAAAGTTCACAGAAGCTAGTATCACCTAGCTTTTTAGTTCAAAAAATACCATAAACCCCCCAAGCTAAATAACGAAGCTCGACAGAAAATGGTAGTTTAGAAGCTGCCAATCATTAGGCATGCTTTTTGAAACATTAAAAAATCAGAACACGGTATTACATGATAAAGCATTGTTACACATCACATTGCTCGTTTTAGGAGACACCATGAAGATCAATTTCAGCAGTAAAATCAGACTTCAAGAATGCACAAGGGCTTCTTTGTGCATTTGTCAATATACTAAAAATGTGACTAAATAATTGATCAAATAATCATCAGCAGAAGCAATTTTCCACTGAAGCTAGAGGATTCACGGCATTAGGCATTTTCTCTTTGCTAATGAGACGATAAAGTTAAAAAATTAAAACGTTTGGAACCCAGTTCCATAATGGGTTGAACATCTAACAAAAACAAAAAACCATAAGCGAAAACAGCAATATAAAGACATCAACAACTAGCATCGGATCTGGGAGAAAGGGCCCAGATAAAAAGCACATGAATCCTTCTTAACAAGCGACAATGAAACGAAGAAGTAGATAAAATCAAAGAGATCTAAA
Source organism: Populus trichocarpa (assembly GCF_000002775.5). Taxonomy (NCBI): domain Eukaryota; kingdom Viridiplantae; phylum Streptophyta; class Magnoliopsida; order Malpighiales; family Salicaceae; genus Populus; species Populus trichocarpa. The sequence continues at coordinate 10,142,850 of NC_037294.2, read as the reverse complement.
AGAGAGAAAGGAAGTGATGGTGTACATTTGCCAAGCTGAGAGGATGAAGAGGGAAGCGAAGAGAACTCTGCCGAGAAAAGAGAAAAACCCCATGCCTGTCTCTCAGTTGTTTTTTTCCTTCTCGAATCTATGTGGGTCTCTCTCCCTGCATGTGTGTTTTTGAAATTAATTTCTACTAGTTTTCAGCTGTGGCATATACCAAAGACAGGGTTGGTCAAGAAAGATTAGACACACACACACACACACACACACATGTAAAGATTAGAGGGGCACGCCCTTTACTATTATTATCTAAGTGTAATAATTAGGTTCTGTCCTTTCAGTTAATTACCAACTATGCCACCAGGATTTCCAACAGAATTAGAGATTGATCTTTCTTTCGCCCCCATAATTTCTTCTCGTCCAATGAAAACCAAACTCAATCTCCGGTGATTGATATGGTAGCGAATGTTAATGTTGTTTTTTGAAATATTTTTTTTAACATATTAAAATAATATTTTTTATTTTTAAAATTTTATTTTTAATATTAAATATTAAAATAATTAAAACATAATTTTTTCACCACAGAAACAAACCGAAATATATTGCCAAATTGTTATGGTTTGAGTTATGGTTATGGCCCCATGGCTAATGTATATATCTACTAAAGAAGCTTGTATGATTGAAAGCTATGTGATGTGGACAAAGTTAAAGATAACAACAAAAACAAAACACAAATATTTGTTGAGTAAGGGGTATTTAACCCTAAATTTATAGTTTTTTTAAAAAAAAAAATATCAATAAAATCTTTCTTTCTATAAGGTTTTCATAACCTTAAACAGGCTAGAAAACCTACCTAAACTAAAAAATAAAATAAAAATTTAAAAATACAAAAGTAAATAACCATAAAATTCAAAACAAGTAGGAAATCCGAATTAATCAAGGAAAATAACAAAACTACTCAAACCAGGGTTCTAGGACAAGAATATTGATATCTCAAAATCTGATGGTCTGCATAGCGTCATAGATGCTATAATAGTGAAAACCTCTACGGAAACTCTTGTAGAAATCCGAACTCGATCTAGCAGTTAAATCAAAAGTTACAGTTTTTTTAAGTTATTATTCTGATCTAACGCGATCACAACTCCTCTTGAACTTAAATTTGTTTTATTAATCTATAAATATATCTATAAGTCATTCAAATAATGTATATGAAACAAATCATTACCTAATTATAACAAATATATTCCCTCAGAATTATCTACTATCTCGAGCTTGGCTGCATCACTGCCTCATCCTCTATGGCGCAAGAGGTGTAGTGTGCAGGAATTAGTGGAGGAAACATAAACCCTTAGAAGAGCATGTTTTTTTTCCTAAAAGAAATGCAAATCATAATGGTGGCTACCATAGCATATCAATGGAAACCAGTCTCGCAATTGGCAAATCGGAAATAAAATTTCACTGGTTCGCAACTCTACTAGCTCTCGGAATCAAAGCTCGGATAAGTTTATACAGAAAAATCCAAGTTTGAAGTAAAGAAGCCAACGTCATTGGAGAGTTACAAGCTAGTCAAACTCTATTACATATATCAAGAGTATTGATTCTATCAAGATTATTTTTTTGTTTGAGGCTTGATTGTTTGATGAATCTTTCTCTTTTTTATTATCAGCATGAATCTTTCCCTATTTTATTATCAGCGAATTCTACAATACCGATCTCTCTTTTAAATATTCAAAGAAAAGCGAAAAGGTTTGGGAGTTTAACTTTATTTCTGTATATATAATTTATTGTGGATAGCTAAATTAAATTATTTTTTTAATATTAAGTTGAAAAAATTTAAGCCTTGAAGCCGGGGGTTTATTAGTCTTTTTCATTAATTCATTATTATTTGGAGATGTATGTATCTTTTTTATACAATAAAAATACTCTTTTACCCCTGAATCAATGAAATTTATAATTGTTGACTAAGGGTTTTATTGATTTTTTATAAGTTTCTTAACCGTAAAAATAATTCTTTTCCCCTAAGAACAAAAATTTATTGAGCTGTTGTGCAGAGGTGTTTATGGTTTTTCATAATCCATGTACAGTGAAAGCACATTTTTAACCTTAGAAAAGACAAAAAAAAAAAACCTATCTCTGGAGGTATTTTGGCATTTTCACATTGATATTTGTGTAATTAACAGGTTTCATAAGGTGTTTTGGTATTTTTCATGTTTTTTTTCCAAATTTTTTTTCAGAAATCTATTGGCGCGTGTTCCAAACGAGCTAGCGAGTGGGTGACATCTGCACCATTTAGATGGCACGTGTGACATTATCCGGTAGCAAATCTGGTCATCTGCTGTCTCACTAAATGTGCGATTCTCCTCTTTCACATGGTATGGTACGTGTAGACCTATGGTGGTTAAATTGTTGTTGGTGGTCATCTGTTTTTCTTTTCTTTTTTTTTCTTTCTCCTAACATCTAAAGTACATTATTATCCTCTTTGTTGTTTGGTTTTCAATTTTATTTCTCATTTTTATAGAAGTTGTTTTTTATTCCTTTTATAGAAGTTTTTTTTTTCAATTTAGTTCTTCAATTATAATTTCTTATATGTTTTGTTTTTCATTTCAATTCTCGTTCTTTTAATTTCTTATTTTATTCTTATTCATTTTACAGTTTCAGACCTCATTCTTTTAATTTTTTATTTCATTCCTATTCCTTTTTATTTCATTCCGGTAGTAGTGGTAGCAGTGGTGGTGGTGATAATAATACTAATAATGGTAATTGTAGTGGTTGTAATAATAATAGTAGTAATGGTGGTGGTAGTAATAAAATATTTTTTCATTTTTTTTTTCATTTCACTACTACTATTATTATCATAGTTATTACCATTACAGTTATAATAAAATATTATTACATGATCATCATTATCATTATTATTATTATCATCATCTTTATTATTATAATGATCAACATTACTATTCTTCTTCTTATCCTTATCCTTATCCTTATTATTATTATTATTATTATTATTATTATTATTATTATTGTCATTATCTTTATTATTACCACCACCACTACCACTACCACTAGTATTATTGAAAAAAACAAAAACTATAAACCCGATTTGAATGATAAAATTAAAAACCATAAAAACTTTGATAAAAAAGACCAAGAAAAAAAAACTAAAAAAACAAAAGAGAAATGACCAAATTGAAAAACAATATATATTACTTATCAAGATTGAATGATTAAATTAAAAACAAAAAAAAGTTTAACAAAAAAAAAGGACAGTAATCAGAAATCAAAACCAAAGGATTGAATTTGAAAGACCAATAACAATGAGAACCATAACTTATTTTTCAGGGTAAGAGAGAAAAAAAAAAAAGGTCAACTGACGACAAATCGGTGACCGTAAGCCTATAAGTGCCACCCAAGAAGAAAGAGAAGACGACAAAGAAAAAAATGAGATGACAAAAACATATTTTTAACCATTAGGGGATTTCGCGCACGCGTGCTTAGAGTGTGTGGTGTCTCCCTTGCGCTAACAATACATATTTTTTAAATATATTATTTAAATGATGAATGATGCTATTGCACTTAATCAAACCAACAATCAACAAAATACTCAAGGGAAAAAACCCCTATTACTCTTATTCCATTTGTTATTTTTTTGGTTCCAAGGACATGAGCATAATTCCACCGTACAAAAAGTAAAAGGCAAAAACACCCCTACCCGACAATGTAAGTTTTATTGGTTTGGGGGACATTTTGGTTATTTAATTATCCATTAATACATGGGAAAACCTTATAATACTTTCAAATAAACTAATAATAACTAATTTACAATGCAAAAAGACAAAAATATCTCTAATTCAAAGATAAGTAATTTTTTCAAGGAAAAAATAAAGAAGTCATTACACTGAATAGAAAAATATAAACGTGGCTACAATGAATTTGCATTTCAATTGTTTTTGTTATGTGTTGAGAATCTGAACAGGTTACCCATCATTGGACTTTTACAATAAACGGTTCATATTTGTTGATATAATTTGATGATATATATATATATTATTCCTCTATATATTATTCCTCTACTAGGACATCATCGTTGAAAATGCCACCAGATCCAGCATTTGCATCCTAACCTTGAAGAAAGGGTGAAGCATGCTTAAGTTTTCGACTCATTATGAGTTTTAAAATTAATAATTATATAAATTTTTAGTGAATTTAAAATTTATAAGACTTGAACTAGTAATTTTTAAAAATTAAACTTAAAATTTAACCAGTTTAGCTTCCGCTCTCGAAATTAATATCCTTTCTTTTGCTTCTGCATAATCGGGTTATTGGCACGCCCTGTTGGAATTGTAAGCTGATTATGTTAAAAAAATAATTAAAAAAATATTTTCGTGTTGTTTTTGTTTGGGAAGCCTGCATTGAATTTGATGCACGAGGAGCGGGCAAGGCTAGGTATCACTTTTTATTAAAAAATCTAATCATGGATCTATTTTATATATAAGTGTCTCTATTATTTTTTAAAAAATATGGAGCAATTATCATTTTTATATAAATCAAATAATGTTGGAATTCTTTAATCTTCTGTCATGTAGATGCAGGTGAGTTGTTATATCCATGTGCGCCATCACTTTTCTTGAAGAGGTTTGGCTCCTTACCTGCCATTTTCCTCATTAATTTTTTTTTATGAAGTTCAGCTTCGTAGACGAGGCAGCCTTAATTGAATAATAATGGGATCCGATCGATGGGAACATGGCGATGGCGGCCTGACTCATTCACAGCTTTATGGTTTTCTTCCCTTTTATGAATTCTATAAAACTTTCTTTGCAATTGCTTTTGATTTAGAGTTTGTATGGTAGGGTATTTGTGGTTGCTTTTTAAATAGTTTTTCGTGTTAAAATACATGTCAATGATATTTTTTTATTTTTTAAAAATTATTTTTAATATCAGCACATCAAAATAATTTGAAAATACTAAAAACATACTAATTTGAAGTTAATAAAAAATTTTTAAATTTTTTTAAAAGTATTTTTGAAACACATAAAGGAACTATATTTTAGAATTGTCTTTTTTACGTGCTCTAAACTTTCGTTTTATTTATTGTTGTTCTCTAGATCTGATTTCTTGGCAGGTGCTCCTACTTTTGAACGAAGTAACGCCGATTCTTTGCCAATCGAAATTGCATTTCCAAATATTTTTTAATTATTTTTTTCGAGTGAACAGTGTTTTATTTTTTAATTGATCGTGGCGTGGCAACCATTCCTGACACGTTCCTGCTGTGAACTCAGGTTCTAAGTTCACGATGCCAAAAGCCAATGGTAATTTAGCACACCACTAGTCTAGTTTTTTTTTTCCCGCTAATCATGACGAGAATAATAATAATAAAAATAAGATGCAGTTTAATGGATAAGATTTTAAGTTTAGTTTTTAAAAATTATTACTGAAACTTATATAATTATTAATTTTAGAGATAGTAGTATTAATTAAAATAAGTATTAACTAACCAAAACATTTATGTTAATTAAAAAAATAATAAAAAAATGCCGGAAACAAACACTTTGATGGGAAAATTGTTTCTCTCTTTCTTTCTTTTGACCATAGAATTGCCGTAGTTTCTTAATTCGAGATTAGAAATTGACAGTGATTTTAACGGTTGAATTGAATTCAGAGCTGGTTATTAGAAATTGACGTCACTTAATCAGCAATATGAATGCACAATAAAATCTATAAGAAAAAATCATTTGAATTTTGACCTAAAAGAAGAGAAATCCCAGTCTTTATACACCTTCTAAGAGATTTGATAAAATAGAAGCATCATAGAAAAATCATATAATTTTTTAATGGAATTGTCAAATTATTCAACGTCTCTTGAAAAAATAAGAGAGATAGATAAATAATAATATATAAATTCATTTCTCAATACTAGGCTAATATTCTGCAAAAACAAGAGAAAATGTGGTATAAAATTTATTTTAAAGTGTCTTTTTTATTTAAAAATATACTAAAATAATATATTTTTTATTTTTTAAAATTTATTTTAAATATTAGTATATTGAATCAATTAAAAAAATAAAAAAATAAATTTTGATGAAAATCAGCATTAATGCCAAGCAGGCATTAATTATAAACTCGCGATCATGAAGAAACACGTCATTTCTTAAACAAACCTGATTGGTCACTATACGTGTAAAGTTTGAAATAAAAAGCCAGCGCAGCAAATATAGCGAGTAATCTACCCTTCCATACTCTCACAAGTGAGCATACAGGTAGCATAGCTTTTAGGCGCCGAAGTAAAAAAATCTCAGTCCTTTAACAAAGGCTGTCTCTGTTTAAAGCGCCATCCCTTGTTTTGCTCCTTTTAAATCTTCCCCCTCCCTCTCTGTGTCGACCCCCACAAACCCCACACCCCCCCTTAAAGATTAGTTTTGGTTTAGGACATCAGTTGAGAAGCAGCCTGTCTCCGTCCGTACAGTAATGGCTTTCGTTTCTTTCGTCGGGAGAGTTCTCTTTGCCTCTGTTTTCATTCTCTCTGCTTGGCAAGAGTAAGCCTCTTCCTCTCCCCTCCACCAGATCCGCTCTTCCTTTTCTCCTTAAAAATACTGCCTTGTGTAGTGATGTTAAAGTTAGGGTTTTGCTTATCCACATACCTTCTTGTAGATTCTGATGCTCTGTTTTTAAAGCAAAGCCTTAGATAGATCTGGTAGTATATTTCATTTCTCTTTATTTTGTATCAGCAGTTTTGAATTTCGGTTTATAAATGTTGAGGTTAAACCTGAATTAATTAGTTTATTCTTTTACTATTAACTGTTTTGTTTTATTTGGCATGACAATTAATTAATAAAAGTAGATCTTGGTTAGATTGTTTAATTTGTTGTATTTAATGAATATTTTGTGAATCTTTAGAGTATGCTGTGATTGTCATGATTTTGTTAATTGTTGATTAGTGGTGTGTTATAAATATTATGGAATGCTGTTGATTTTGATGCTTTCTAGATGTGGCCACGCCACTACAGTAAAGTCAAGTGTGTCCATGCAACACCCATTTTTAACTGCGTTAAAATGAGATTTTCTGACCATATTGCCAATATTAAAGTTTAATGTTCTCTTTTGGGAGTATCGGTGCTGGGCTATATGTTTGTTCCATGGTGACTTGTTTTGCACATTCGTCTACTTTGCATTTTGCTGATGTACTTCTACTGAGATGGATATCTTTTCCAATCCTGCAATTACTTTGTGATTATGTTGACGTCATGTATCAGTTGTGCTGGTTTTCTGTTGTTTGAATTTCCGACAACATGGTTTTTGATTATTTCAATGAATTTTTTTGGTTGTTCTGCTGTTTGTGATTCCTTTCATAATTATTCGCTACTGCTTAAATGATTTTTTATTAACTAAACTGTAAGTTCTTCATAAGGAATCGTTATCTCTTATTCATGATTGTAGGTTCAATGAATTTGGTACCAATGGTGGGCCGGCAGCACATCTTTTGGAGCCTAAATTCCATGTTTTCTCAAAACATGTGTCATCTCAAACTGGGTTTCAAGTGCCACATTTTGAAGTGTGTATTACTTTACATTGATTCTGGTTGTTTTGTTTCCTTAGTAGGTTTGCTTCAATGCCATAACTCTTGGAGTTGTTTTCTACAGATGAAGCATGCAGTTGCTGCAGCTATATCTGTGAAAGCTTTTGGAAGCCTTCTTTTCATCTTTGGCAGTTCTGTTGGAGCTTATCTTCTGGTTCGTCATCTGGTCTATTTGATCTTGCATTAAACTGGCAATTTGACCAAAGAATTACATAAAATGTTATGTTTTTCTTGCGCAGCTTTTGCACCAGATCATCATTACCCCAATATTGTATGATTTTTACAACTACGATGCTGACACTAAGGAATTTAATCTGCTCTTTGCGAAGTTCGCACAGGTTAGCAGTTCTGAATTATATCATGACTTTGGAGTTCTTTCTTTCTTTTCTTAACTTATTAGAATTTTCCTTTTCGTCTTCTGTTTTCTGGTGTTCTATTTAACCTTTGCTCCATGTCTCCGATAAGCCATTAATGCGATTCTATGCTCTGTTACTTTTTCAGAACTTGGCACTGTTTGGGGCATTGCTCTTTTTTATTGGCATGAAGAACTCAATCCCAAGGAGGCAACTGAAGAAAAAGTCTCCCAAATCAAAAACAACATAAAACTAACCTTTTGATGATCTGAAGGTTTCTTTTTTCTCGGTGGCTTGATTTCTGTTTTTTGTCGAAGATCTAGTTTTGTATGCTTGTATGAAGCTTTCCTCACTTAGAGACTAGGGACTTGAAAGAAGAAGAAAAGGAAAACATTTTTCAGTTGTGATTACTTGACCCGCTATGTCATTAATGGTCAAAATTAAAATTTATTTTTGATACATTGCTCTTTTCCTTCGTGGTTGTTGATGTTAACCTCTTTGAAGGTGAAGCTGGTTTCACTTGGTATATTTTTGCGCATCCACTTAAGCTTGAATGGTAAGCAAAAGCTAGGGTAAAATCTGGCCTCAGCCAACTAACCATTCATGTTGTCTTGTAAATGACCAGGGCATTTGTGATGGCAGCTAAAATGTTTTTGTTCTATGTTTTCATTTAAAATAAAACTTGCAGATCTTTATGTCATTTTTGCCTGCGAGGCCGGTTTTAGTAAGCTAAAATATTTTATTATTGTGATTTAATAAAAAATTCTTTTATTCTAGATTATGATTGTTATTGTGACTTAACTGCGCTTTTAAAATTTTTTATTGTATAGTTTTAAATTATTTTTTAAATATTTTTAGATATTTTTGATATGGAAATATAAAAAATAAAATTTTAAAAATAAAAAAATATTATTTTAATATATTTAAAGTTTTTTTTTAATAATTGTTTTGACATGATCATATATAAAAAAAAAATATTATTTTAATATATTTTTAAATAAAATATTTTAAAAAATAAACTTTATGATATTTTCAAACAATTTCATAATAGTCCTGAATTGGCAAGTATTGTTTTTGCCATTATTTTTTTATTAATATATATATTCAATTCAATTTATATATATATATATATATTTTTTTTTTTATAACCCGTGCTGTCCGGGCTAGCTTGTGTGCACCACAACTATTTCCCGGGTCTACTGAATATTCTGCAAGTCCAGTAGATAAGTAAGGCACCGCGGAGATGACAGACGTGTATATAAAAAGTCAAACTCAGGACGAGAGCAATGTAAACTATACTTGTTGATCACTGAACTAGACCCTCAAGTATTTAATTTATATATATCTTGAGTAATCTATGCTGAAATAAATTCAAGGTAAGTTTCTTTTTAGGATTAATAGTACGAGTATGGAACTGTCCCAACTCTTGCACCTAGGTTAGCTATCTACCTGATAGCCAACTGTTTATGGCTGCATTTTATTGTTAAACTCGAGCAGTCTTGATGGATTTACTGAAAAAATCCGTGACTAGGAACTTGAACGGGGCTGGGTTTTAATTTAATCTATACAGACATTGACTTGTTAAAAGTCAGTTGACCCGATTTTATTGATATCATATTAATTTAGTCAAATCCAGTTTAAAATTAATATGGTTATTCCTACGATTTTTTTTTTAAATAAAAAACAATTTGGTTTTATTAAAAATAATTGTCCAAGATTTACCGTGATTTATGAGTTATCATGGTTGATGTTAAAAAAAAAGAAGAAGCTACCGGAGCTTTGTCCGAATTAAATTTTCATTGGAGGTTGGCTAAGATATTCAACGCTGGTGGTGGTGGCCCCGGCGCCTCCCATCTTGCAATAATTCTAGTTCAAGCAAGTTGGCTGTCTTAAAATAAAAAGATGAGCCACTGGCAGAGCAGGCAAGCTTGTCCTTTATCTACTATAATTTATAAAAGCTCAGCATATAATTTAAAAATCCATAAGAGATCCAGTGCTCTAATTAAGAAATGGTGGGCAGTGGCAGGGCTGCTGAAATTTCTGTTCAAGAAACTAGCTATGACAGAGGGAGTGAATTAAAAGCTTTCGACGAGACAAAAGCTGGTGTTAAAGGACTTGTTGATGCTGGGGTTTCAAAAGTCCCTCAAATCTTCATCCATCCATCTGAAAGGTTGGAGCACAGGACTCTAAGCACCAGCAAGAACCCAGTTAATGTCACTGTCATAGACCTTGAAGCTATCGATAAAGATCCAATCAGGCGTAAAGGGATTGTTGACAAAGTTCGTGATGCGTCGGAGACATGGGGTTTCTTTCAGGTGGTCAATCATGGAATCCCTGTGGGTGTTCTGGAGGAGATGGATGCCGGTGTACGCAGATTTTTTGAGCAAGATGTTGAAGTGAAGAAAAAGTTTTACACGCGAGATGTCACAAAAAGGTTTGTGTACAACAGCAACTTTGATTTGCACACAGCACCAGTGGCTAATTGGAGGGATACATTTTTCTCCTACATGGCCCCTTATCCTCCCAAGCCTGAAGAATTGCCTGGAGCTTGCAGGTATGAAAATAATAGAACCAGAATCTCAATTAACAATCATAGGACAGTTACCAAGTCTAACTAGGGAAACAAAAAAAACAAAGAAAGAAAATAGAAATGTTGCGTCTAGAGTTTATTTTGGTCGTAACATCTTTGTAATGTATCTTATAAATTTCAGAGATATAATGATGGAATTCTCGAAGCAAGTTACAAGTCTAGGAATTTCTTTGTTCGGGCTGTTATCAGAGGCTCTTGGGCTAAAAACAGATCACCTGGAAAAGATGGACTGTGCTGAGGGGCTTGCTCTTATAAGTCATTACTATCCAGCATGTCCTGAGCCAGAATTAACTCTAGGTACAAGCAAGCATTCGGATAATGACTTCCTCACGGTACTTCTGCAAGATCAGATTGGAGGCCTCCAAATGCTTCATCAGGATCAGTGGGTTGATATTCCTCCTGTTCCAGGAGCCCTAGTGATCAATATTGGAGATCTTATGCAGGCAAGTTTCTCCTTTATTAGTGTACTTATGGCAGAATAATCAGTTTCGTATAATCCATAACAAAACTATGATATATACCTCACTTTGTTAACAACCAATACTGATAATTGGCTACATGCCAACAAGGAAGTCCTCTTTTAGGCGCGCCTCCTTGCAATATAAATGTGATGCTGGTAGGAAATTTTTTGTCACGCTCGGCTTCAAACTTGAGAAAATTTTTGCAAAATCAGGGGGAGCTTAGTTTCCATTTTATAGGATCGCTAAACTTTGTGTTTGTTCAGTCCATCAACTGGTATCTGATAAGAGAATAGTGATATCACTTTTTACTGATTCTGCTTCTCAACAGTATAAAAAGCATGAAAACTCAAGTCTTGCGAGCTTGTAAATAGAAATGATTTTGATTTATTTTTTCATTCCTCTTCAATTTTCAGCTGATATCGAACGACAAATTTAAAAGTGTGGAACACAGAGTACTGGCAAACCGTGTAGGTCCAAGAATATCAGTTGCTTGTTTTTTCAGCACAAGTTTTCAGCCATCCTCAAAGCTATATGGACCGATCAAGGAGCTGTTATCAGAATATAACCCTCCAATTTATAGAGAAACCACAGTGAATGAGTATCTTTCCTACTTCTATGATCATGGCCTTGATGGAACATCTCCATTGATACACTTCAAGCTGTAAAGATAATCCTTGAATTCGGCTATGTTTCGATGTAGATGAAGGTGCTACATGAGTTGCTTGATGTTCAGAATTAAAATAATCGAAGAATGGTTCTTGGATCTTGATTGCCAGTTTTATTGAGCGATGACAATATATAATATCTTAGTACACACGTAATCCCTAGTTTGGGATTAAAGATTAATCCAGATGTATACACGGTGAACCTTGCCCATCTTGTAAAACGGCTTCCAATAACGGTGGATTCAATGAAACACCTCTCCTTTCACTTGTTTTACTAGTAGGATAATATGATGAAAATTTCTACTCGAAATATGGTCAAGAGTTGCTTGTATTTTTTTGTCTGGCGGATATCAAAATGCTTCTTTTGCAATGCAACGATTATTTTTAGTTGGCTTGTGCCGTGCGCGACTTAGCTCTCATCTCAAAAGGGGAAGTCCAGGGAGCAGCCGGAGGGCAGGTGGCCACAGAGCTATTAAAATTCAATGGTCAAAGTCAACCCATTTCATAAGCGGCTACAGTTATAAAACACTCGAACCAGTATAATTCTCTGGTGGATAGCTGCAAGCAATTTCCATTTTAGTGCACCTTGCCCATCTTGTAAAACGGCTTCCAATAACGGTGGATTCAATGAAACACCTCTCCTTTCACTTGTTTTACTAGTAGGATAATATGATGAAAATTTCTACTCGAAATATGGTCAAGAGTTGCTTGTATGTTTTTTGTCTGGCGGATATCAAAATGCTTCTTTTGCAATGCAACGATTATTTTTAGTTGGCTTGCGCCGTGCGCGACTTAGCTCTCATCTCAAAAGGGGAAGTCCAGGGAGCAGCCGGAGGGCAGGTGGCCGCAGAGCTATTAAAATTCAATGGCCAAAGTCAACCCATTTCATAGGCGGCTACAGTTATAAAACACTCGCACCAGTATAATTCTCTGGTGGATAGCTGCAAGCAATTTCCATTTTAGTGCAGCTGAAAATGGTGGATGACTCGTATAGACAAATAATTTTGTAAATGGAACCGACACAGCACAGTTTTTTTTTTGAAGTTACATCAGTAGATTACAATAAATCAGTGCTGTAAAAAATATCTAGCAGAGCTAAACATTTTGGGATGTCTAGAGAAAGCAACTTGTATTTGAAAATGCCAAAATATCTGTTTAAAGTAGACCCAACATGCTGTATACTAATAATTTATTGCTTTCACTCTTAGCATACTGAAAATATCAGCTTCCAGCTAATCTGAGTCTACCAATGCCAGTTACTATTGGATTGTTTGTATAGCATTTCGAGGTTGTTTCGCTTGAAAGAGGAAGAAAGAGTAATGGCCTCCACACTTGATTCCAGTTCTGATCGAACAAGTGAATTAAAAGCTTTTGATGAAACCAAAGCCGGTGTCAAAGGACTTGTTGATGCTGGAATCACCAAGGTCCCTTGGATTTTCCATCACCCACCAGATGACTTAGACAAGACTTTGATTGTTGCTACAGATGGCAAGTTCAGATTTCCAATCATAGACCTGGAGGGTGTCCGTAAAGATCCCTTTCAACGCAAGGAGATCGTTGAGAGAGTCCGAGATGCATCAGAGACTTGGGGCTTTTTTGAAGTGGTCAATCATGGGATTCCTGTCAGTGTTCTGGAGGAGATGAAGGATGGGGTATGTAGGTTTTATGAGCAAGATGTTGAGCTGAAAAAAGAATACTTTTCTCGTGATTATACAAGAAAGGTCATCTATAATAGCAATTTTGATTTGTATACTGCATCATCAACTAACTGGAGGGATACTGTTTCTTATATCATGGCTCCTGGTCCTCCCATGCCAGAGGAATTGCCAGCGGCCTGCAGGTGGGTACCGATTAGCAATTTACCATTAGATGGTCACTACTACAATCATGGCATCAATTGTTTAGATGTGTTATATCAGGTGACCAGAGTAGTGATGATCATATCACATATCCGTGGTCCATTTCTTTCTCAAGCTTTATTGACGTTTTGAGCTCTGATGTTTAAATCAACAGCAAACTAATCTTTGAAATGCCATATTCAGTTTCTTTAGTACTACTTTTTTCTACAGTAAGAATTTGTTTGACTGAGAACTATTCTGCAGAGATATACTGATGGAATACAGCAAGGCAGTCATGAACTTGGGAAATCTGCTGCTTGAGTTATTATCAGAGGCCCTAGGGTTAAATCCAAACTACTTGAAAGACATTGATTGTGCTAAGGGGCTTGCAGTTCTCTGTCATTACTATCCAGCATGCCCTCAGCCAGAATTAACCTTGAGAGCAACGAAGCACTCTGATAATGACTTCCTCACCGTGCTTCTACAAGATCAAATTGGTGGCCTCCAGATTCTCCACCAGAATCAGTGGGTGGATGTACCTCCCACGCCTGGGGCTTTGGTAATTAATATCGGAGATCTTATGCAGGCAAGTCTTCAGGTTTATTTTTATGCATTTAGAAACAATCTGCTTTCCTACTGTGATAATTTTCCTAGCACTCAAACTTCTAACCCAGTGTCTCCAATGGCATCAATCCTTTCTGTATTAGTATAGCATGCACCTGCATCAAAATGATTTAGTTGTGCTGCTAAGGCACTTGGGTAAAAGTCATCTAGCCCAGCGTGAAATGAAGGGCATTAACGCTGCCTAAGACTTCCAAGTTTGATGGCAAACTAGTTATCATTGCAAAGGTCATTTGTTTGTTTTTCTTCATTACTTTCCACTTTTTCTGTGGCTAACACTACAGTTGATGCTGACTTTTCAGCTTATATCAAACGACAAGTTCATTAGCGTTGAGCACAGGGTGCTGGCGAACTGTAAAGGACCAAGAGTATCTGTAGCATGCTTTTTCAGTACATTTCTTACCCCATCCCCGAGATTCTATGGACCTATGAAAGAGTTGTTATCGGAAGAGAATCTTCCAAAGTACAGGGAAACTACAGTAAGAGACTATTGTGCCCACTACAACGAAAAGGGGCTTGGTAGGACTTCTGCTCTTCTGGATTTCAAGCTCTGAAATCAAGGAATGTAAAGATGGTGTTGTTAGGCTGATAAAAATTTCAATGGTTTGTAAGCAAATTGGTACTTCTTTCGAAAATGTTGACCAAGATAATGTCTCCACAGCTGCCAGCCAGACTAGACTGGCTCACAAAAAACAGAAAACCTTCATCTCTATATTTGGCCCATGATAAACTTGAGATGTTGCATACACCTTGTTGATGGAATCTTACCACACCAGAGTGCTTCAATCACGACGCCAGGCAGTCATTTCATGGTACACAACACAAGTTAAAATGTAGTGATATTTCTATCAGACTGACAAAGTTGTTTGCAAGCTTCTAACTCGGCAGTTCATGTCATGTTCGGCCAAGAAGGCGATGCATCATCTGTCTTGGCACCTGGGCTTACGAGCCCAGGTCTGAGGCCCATTCACAATGGCCCATGCTTACTTTCTTTGTCTGCTTTATTTATTTAGTGATAATCTTTTATTTTTGGCGCATTAAATATAATTCTTCTTCTTCTTCTTCTTTCCCCCCTCTTTTAACCTTTTTCACACTCCTGATCTTTCTCTTCTCTATTTTACTTTATGATTTTCCGTTTTTTTTTAACAGACATATATATATATATATATATATATATATATATATATATATATATATATATATATATATATATATATATTCAACTTTGGGACAAAAATATTCAAAATTAAACTCTTCCCTCTCCTACCCTTCTCTATATTTGTTGATCGTTTTATTTTGTTGATTTTTCAAAATACAAATTTAAATTAATTAATCATATGCTAATAATTAATCAGATAATACTCTTTGTGTTTTTTTAATAAAACCCAAACATATTTACATAGAAATATATGAAAATCTTTGCTATGGCAATCAGATTAATCTCCTGTTGTGATTATTGTTAAGCCCACCTTCTTTTCCTTTTCAGAAGTAACCGATTTATGTTCACTTATAAAAAAATATGCATCGGTGTTGTTATTTGATACTTAGCATAATTAATAAACCTGATTTGAAGTTGATTTGGTTAAGTAGTTAGATCCTGAATTATAAAAGTTAATCTGAATTAACTGAAAAAATAAAAACTAAAATTATAATTTAGATTTTAATATTTTACATGAAATTTTTTTAAAACAATACATGTGAGTAAAATTATATAAAAAAAATATAAAATATAAAGTGTAGGATAATTATTTGACATCAAAAATTAAAAAAAAAACAATATAGATGGATGTAGATTATACTAAAAATATGAAATATGAAGTGGTGAAAAATTAAAAAACAATCCATTTAAATATATATAAAAAATAAGTATTTATAAATTAATATAATATTTTTATGGTTTATTAAAAAATATATTTTTTTTAAAATAAAATTTCATCCAATTTACACGGTGACTCAGGTTTCTGGTTAATCCAGCAAATTACCCAAATTTAACCATACCAATTACTTCTCCAAGTTTTTTAGTTTGAAACCTGTTCTAGGCCGCAGATAACCTGGTCCCGGGTCAGGTTTCATAACTGCGCTAGATAGGCGCAAGAAGTCTTGGACAGAGAAGTAGATTTTCAGGGCGAGCTGACAGTGATGGATAACCAAATATGGACTAGTTGCCATATGCTGGCCATTAAATTCTCTCCCACTTCTATCCATTAGTATAGATAGATTGAATGATTGATAGGGTTTTTTTTTCTCATTTGAACCGAGCATCTCAAGGTTATCTCTCAGATTAAAAAAAAGCAAAAAATTAAAAAAAAAAGAAGCGAAATGGCGACGACATGCGATTCCAGTTATGATCGAATAAGCGAATTAAAAGCTTTCGACGACACAAAGGCCGGTGTCAAAGGACTTGTTGATGCTGGAATCACCAAGGTACCGCGAATTTTCCATCACCTACGTGATGATTCAGACAATACTTTGCTTGTCGCTGCTGAAGGAAAGTTCAGAATTCCGATGATAGACCTGGAAGATGTCCATAAAGGTCCACCTCAACGCAAGGAGATTGTTGACAGAGTCCGAAATGCATCAGAGACTTGGGGCTTTTTTGAAGTGGTCAATCATGGGATTCCAGTAGATGTTCTGGAGGAGATGAAGGATGGGGTACGTAGGTTTTATGAGCAAGATGTTGAGCTGAAAAAAGAATACTTCTCTCGAGACCATACGAGAAAGGTTGGGTATAATAGCAACTTTGATTTGTTTAGTTCACCATCAGCTAATTGGAGAGACACCTTTACCTGTGTCATGGCTCCCATTTCTCCCAGGCCAGAAGAGTTGCCAGCCGCATTCAGGTGAGCAGCATCCAGTGGTGGAGCTATACTTTTTTAAATAAGAATAACTAACAAATAATTGATATTATATGTTATATATACATGTGTTATATATAAAAATTAATTTATATATACTAACTAAAGTTAAGCAAAATTAATTTAAGAATACTTTTAAAATAAAAAAACTTATATTATAATTATTATCTTCGAGATTTTATATTTTAAAACTGTTTCATAATGATTTTATTTATAATCTCATTAAAAATATCTTTCTCAATATATACAATAAATTTTCATTTATCTATTTCTAAATTTTCCAATGATTAGAGAAGTTCTTGACAACAATTCTATGCTGACATATGGTAGATAACATCTAAAATCATAACTTAAAAGGATTGTTCAAAATTGATGTTGTTCTTGCTGACTTGTTGTTTTGTACAAATGGATTGAACATAAATATTAAATTTTTTTTTTAATTTATTTATTATGTCCTTAATTTTTTTAGTTATCCTGTACTTCATTGTTAATCATTAGTAAATTCATTATCATCATTTTTATATAAAATTCATAACAAAATACTTATTAATTCATCAAAACTCATTTCAATTCATATCTATTAGCATATAATATTACCCATACACATATTAATTTAACGAACCCATAAATTATTATAAACTCTAACATTTTCAATAACTAATTATATAAAAATAAAACTAAAATTATTTAATGAAACAAATAAAAAAGTAACACAACTTTATATTAGTTTTGATCAACTCCTTTTCTATTATATTATATTTGATTTAGCTGTTAAATCTCTATATTTTATTTAATTTGAATAATGATTTACCTACTATTAATTTATATAAATTACTTAAAAAAATAACACAGCTTTATACTATGGAATAATTAAAATAGAACCGAGAGTGGCAATGGTTGCTAATTGGGAGGGGAAGGGGGCAATTGCCCCCTCTTGCCCCTACGTGGCTCCGCCACTGGCAGCATCTTACCACTCGATCGATAGCATAGCTATGCGTCTGTTGCCTGCTAAATTCTATAATTAATTTTTTCAGGTTTTATTAACTTTTTCAGCTCGGATGTGATGTCAATTGTAAACTTATCTTCGTAATTCCGTACTCAATTTTTTTAGCACAATTTTAACAGTGAATATTTTGTAGAGATATTCTCATAGAATACACCAAGGAAGTAATGAAATTGGGAAATTCACTGTTCGAGTTACTATCAGAGGCTCTTGGTTTGAACCCCAACCACTTGAAAGACATTGATTGCAGCAAGGGGCTTACAATTCTGGGCCATTATTATCCGGCGTGTCCCCAGCCAGAATTGACGTTGGGTACAACTAAGCACTCTGATAATGACTTCCTCACAGTGCTTCTACAAGATCATATTGGTGGCCTCCAGGTTATGTATCAGAATCATTGGGTTGATGTACCTCCTACGCCTGGGGCTCTGTTGATTAACATTGGAGATCTTCTACAGGCAAGTCATAATATTCTACAGTTTTTGTTTTGGGGGGCCATTTCATACAAATACTTTCAGAAATTTCTAACTTCAAGGGTGATGGTTGTGAAAAAAATTCAAACTTTTGGGTCCTTGCTAGGTCACCCCTGGCTACAACTTATATTCGTCTACTTCCGTGCATGCTTAGATGTTATTCTACTAAAACTATGTTCTTCGTCAGTTTCTGTTATTTTATGGCTAGCTAACTGTTAGCACAACACAGTCTAACAATAGCAGTAGCATAACTAAATCTACCAGCAAGCATTGTGAGAGTTCATGGAGAGATAAGGTTGCTCAAAGCTATTGGAGTAATAAGACAGAATCCTCACAATGCTTCCTATGATGCTGCCTATAATATCGACTCTTTTGGTAGAGAAAAGTTAGGAGATAAAGTTGTTTCAATGGTAACAAATTCAAGTCAGAATGGTAGTCTAACAAGATAAGAGAAATGCAGTCATTCATCCGAAAATAAATGGATTCATTGATATCAGATCAGCCTTAACAAAACGCATGGAGGCTGCTTTATGTCCTTGTTCACCGGGGCCAAACCAGCAAAATATATAGAAGATAATCACTAGCTGTTAGCCTTTAATTTGTATATATGTGTCTTCCAGTACCTTTAATAGAATGCTTGCTGTAACAAAAAAAAGTATTGTATGCTCATGTTTCTTTTTAGACATAATAAAGAACAGAATTCAAACCTCACTCATGTTTTCCAGATTTTCTTGTCTAACCTTATATTTGATACTGATTTTTCAGCTTATATCAAATGACAAGTTCATAAGCGTTGAGCATAGGGTGCTGGCAAACCGTATAGGACCAAGAGTATCTGTAGCGAGCTTTTTCAGCACAAATCTTAATCCAAACTCAAGACCCTATGGACCTATCAAGGAGTTGTTATCAGAAGAGAGTCCTCCAAAGTACAGGGAAACCACAGTAAGAGATTATGTTGCCTACTTCATCCACAAAGGCCTTGACGGGACATCTGCTCTGCTGCATTTCAAGCTGTGAAATTAAGAAATGTGATAAGCCTAAAAAAGGATATGTATACGGACACGTATTTCTATGGAATAACTTATATTGCTTGGCTCAATGGTTGTGTAATTAGTGACTTAAATAAGTAAAACAGATTAAACTCCCCGTGTATCTACTTTTCTCAATTATTTTGTAATGAAAAAGGAAAGGTTACCCATTGTATATCTTAAGATCCTATGCACCTCTCGGAAAAAAAATGAAAAAAAGAAGCCCAAGAGTGCGGTATTTGAAGAATGTCCTATTGGCAGATATATCTATGTGATCTGATATGATTCTTCTTTCCTTTTCTGTCATGATTCTTCTTCCATTTATGAGTTGATTCCATCATTACTCTTAGGAGAAATATCAGGGATGTAGCTAGAATCATTCTTGTAATCAATGCACTTTGTGTATATATATGTGATAGAATGTAATACAGCTGATATGAAAAAAACTACAATCTTTCTCTGTCATTCTTTCTGATTCTTCTTTTCTTCATGTCCCCCAGGATACCGTAGGAAACAAGAAAACTTTGCTAAAAATAATAAACTAAATAAATTAGAAACAATGACAAATTGATGAAAGGACTAAATTAAAAAAAAGGAATCAAATATATATAGTTTTTGAATCCGGACTAATTAACTAATTTCACGTCAGAGACTGCGATTCGTGGATGATTCAGTATTATTCGGTCACGTTGCCGGATAACCATCCGATCTCTCGCTGGAAATTAATTTTCCGGCCAAAAATTTTCCCTCCACGAAATCTCAGTATCCAACAAGGGAAAAAAATAATGATTGGAGATTCCTATAAGGTTTACATGCATGTTAGCTATAGATTAATGATATAGTTTTACAACGTCAGTATCTCTTATATATCCTTCTATCTCTTCCTCTCTGATAACAAGCGTTGAAGCACGTTTTTTCACACGAATTGTTTCGGAAAGATTTTCTTAAGAGGAGAAAATGGTGGTGTTAAAGACTAGTGGAAGTCAGGTAGATGTTTTGCATCCATGATTTTCAAGGAAACATGCCTATCGTTTGTTTCTGGTCTTTTTGCGTAGTACTGGAAGGAGAAGAGCGGTGCAGACTATCTGTGGTTTCCAAGCTGGTGAAATTTTATTTAGAGTTATTATACTAATTGAAAACATAAAATATGTTCTGTTCTATTTGACGATTAAAGGAGAGGGAGGTTGAGGCCACCATGTATTTGTTGTCATTGTCAAAACGGAAGATGATTTTATAAAATTTCCCTCTTTCTCTTTTAAATATAGCTTTCCCACATCCTGAAGCAATGCTCAGGTGCTGCCGTACTTGCAGAGGAAACCTATTTTATAAATCTTCCTTTTGTCCATTAAGAAGCCAAAGCTGGTGAAACTTCTTATATATCTACAATTCTACTGAGAATGGGTAGACCGTAGACCTGATGAGATTATCATGCTTCCAAGGCGTGCAGAGAGGCAAGCTATTTTTTTTTAGTTTAACGTGGGTGTCCGGGCCAGTTTGCGCGCACCTCGACTAATCCCACGGGTCCTGAAGTTAACGACCATGTAAGTCTCCAGTGACCATCATATGAGCAACCACAGGGCTCGAACCTGAGACCACAAAGAAAGCAAATCTCTTGATCCCAAACTCTTACTACTGGATCACCACCTAGATGGTTAGAGGCAATGTATTTTAATTAACGCTGAAGACAACTTTAGATCACCTTCCTTAATCTTTGATATGTTCCTATGATTGTCGTGGCTAGCTGTTCTAATTACCACCTCTCACGTTGCCAATTAATTTTGGGGCGTGAGTTTTGTATATATGCGTCATTACGACCAAGTATTCTATCGAAGCTTCCATTATGACACAAGATTATTAATAAAGACAGAAGCTAACAGAACAACAATAACAAAGAAAACATAATAATTTTAATGAGTAAAAATAATTGCACATATAAATTTTAAATTTATTATTTGAAAAATTAAGTACATGGCTGCTACCTCGTCAAGCTGCTCACACAAGACTTTTAAATATGTCCGAAAAACCTACTTATATTAGGAAACAACCTAAGTCGAAAGCATAAAGAAAAATAAAACAAACTTGAAAAAAAAAATAAAAATAAATCCAAAAATAGTTAGGAAAAGTAAAAAAAATTTAGCCTAAACAACAACTTTTATATTTAATTTCCAGAGATCTATCAATTTAATAAGACAAAATAACTCTCCCTAGAAAAACTATTTATAGAATTACCAAGAAAAATTTAAACTTGATTCAACGGTGAGATTTCTTATTATCCATGATTCTATTTTTTAATGGACACTGGAGGCATAATTACCTGATTGTTTGCATTTCCAACAGGTTATATTTTTTTTCGGAATTTCCTTTAAACTTTTTCCTCTTGTATTTCTTTTCCTAATAGGGTCTATAATTGTTATAATGTTTTCTAATCTTGTTTTGTTTTGTTTTTTTTTAAGTTTTTCTTTGTCTTTTGATTAAGCAGAAGGAGCTTCTATTCTTTCATTAATTGAGCATATAAAGATCCTAATTCTCTTATTGTTTCCTTTTTCTCATATCTAATTTTATTATTGAGTTTAATGTCAGTGCATAAGCTGGCCAAGACTTCATTATTAATATAAGTTATTATTTCTCCGTATGTTAAAGTATCATCAGATATTGATTCATGATTTTGACTCCTAATAGTTCTTCTAACTTTCTCAGCAACTAATCTAGGTAATATTCCTTAAATGAATTTTTTTTTCCAAAAAGGGTGGTTGCAATGCGTTATTGTGAATACTTTTGATGATAAAAAAAACATATTTTTTATTATTATTATTAGTGTTCGGACCAGTTTGTGCGCACCTCGACTAATTCTATGGGTCATGAAGTTAACGATCATGTAAGTCTCTAGTAACTATTATATTAGCAACCATAAGGCTTAAACCTGAGATCACATGAAAAGTAAATCTCTTGATCCCAAGTTTTTATCACTAGACTGCCTGCTAAATGGTTGAAAAAAACATATATTGTTGGACAGTTAAGGTTTGATAATATTTCAGAAGCTCTTTATTAGAGTTGAACAGCTGGTTCTCCTACAAGATGTTTGGTTATGACAAAAATTAAGGTTGATAGATCTTCTTCGAATATTGTTATTTGTTGATCATCTTCTAATTTTACGATTGATCTTCTAATTGCAATTAGAACTATATGTTTATAATTGTCATTTAAATAATTATCCCACCATCCTTTTAATTATTTGATGATCGTTTTGGCCTCTAATCTTATAGGTTGCTGCTGCCATTGTCATATTAATTATGAAGGATATTAATGATTTGATGTTCGCTAAGGCCATCTACATGAGCCATTCACGAATTGCAGTTCCATCATCTGATATTTGTTCCATTTGGCTAGCTCCCATGTTTATATCATATATATATTAATATTTATTTTTTGAAAATTGTAATGAAAAATAGTTTTTTAAAACTGTAATAATAAAATGCAAAATAAAGGACCTATTGTTGTTTTATATCACAAGATGTAGGATTTAATTGACAATGATCCTTTGAGACCGCTCAAGACAGATAATAGAGTGGGCCTGGGGACCTATTGTAAAGGCCCTAATAAGTTGGAGACTATGGGTTTGCTTTCCTTTTTCTTTTTTTCGAAGAGCCGTTATCTTTTTCCCGAAACAAAACTAAATTCGTGGTGGCATGCTCAACAACTGCACCGACCTTACAAAAATCTCATCAAAATGGCTACTGGCTTGCTTTAAGAAAGTCTAAATTGGCAATTTTCTTTATAATTAAATAATATGAAATGGCGGTCACCGCAGATTCAACCACCGGAGTTTCTGCAACCTACGACCGGTACCAAGAAATCAGATCCTTTGATGAATCAAAATGCGGTGTCAAAGGCCTCGTCGATGCTGGCATCACCAAGGTGCCGCGATTTTTCATCCGGCCACCGGAGGATATTGCCGCGGATGACATAAATACCGGCGAATGGATCAATACCCAGTTCACCATTCCTGTCATAGACCTTAAAAACATGGACAGTCGAAGAGCTGAGGCGGTGGCCGGAGTCAAGCGGGCAGCAGAGGAGGTGGGTTTCTTCCAGGTGGTGAACCATGGTATGGAAAATAGGGTGTTGGAGGAGATGTTGGAGGCGGTGCGCGGGTTCCACGAGCAGCCAAGGGAGGTAAAGGAGGAGTACTATAGCAGAGAGATGACGAGGAAGGTGAAGTATGTTAGTAATTTTGATTTGTACAAGTCAAAGTATGCTAATTGGAGGGATACTCTGTTTTGTGTTATGGGACCTGACCCACTTGATCCACAAGAGTTGCCTCTGGTTTCCAGGTTATGTGATTTAAATCAGCATGTATTTAGTGGACTATAATTGTATGTCTTTTGATTATCTCTTTACCTTTTTATGTTGATAATTTGGACCCAATATTTCCGAATTCTGCAATTGAAAACATAGAGGATTTCCTTTGGCATTGTATTCAAATCTTAAATCAACGTTTCCACTTGATTCAATGCAATACAAAATCGTTTAATCACATAAACGGACCACATCAAAGTATGTAATGTGTTTTTATTTTGAATTTGCAGAGATATAATGATGGAGTACTCGAACAAAGTTTGCAAATTAGCAACAGTTTTGTTTGAGTTACTATCTGAGGCACTTGGACTCAAGTCTGACCACCTCAAAGAGATGGATTGTGTGAAAGGACATGCTCTGCTGAGTCACTATTATCCAGCATGTCCGGAGCCCGAGTTGGCTATGGGCACCACGAAGCACTCTGACCCTGATTTCCTCACCATCCTACTTCAAGACGATATCGGTGGACTCCAAATTTTTCATCAGAATCATTGGATAGATGTTCCTCCTGTTCATGGAGCTCTAGTAGTGAACATTGGAGATCTTTTACAGGCAAGCACTGGTTAAATTGAATTGCCACCCCTTCAATCCCACTCTTATCTCAATCATGTATCAATCTGCAATTTAAGCTCTATAGATATGGTGAGATGGTTGTCATTTACAAGTTTCAACATATTTCAAATGGGACATGAGTGAAGCATCTATGCTAACATTTATTAAACCGAGCACTATGCATTTGACTGAGTTGAATCACCATGAGAATTATGCATAGTAGCCATCAAGTTAGTGGTGTGTCATACTAAACTTATTTCAAAGGATTCTTGTGAAATTGCAGCTTATATCTAATGACAAGTTCAAAAGTGTAGAGCACAGGGTGGTGGCCAATCATATTGGCCCTAGAGTATCCGTGGCTTCCTTTTTCACTCCGCATCTTTATCCATCAACAAGACTGTATGGCCCAATCAAGGAATTGCTGTCAGAAGAAAATCCCCCCATTTACTGTGAAATCACTGTGAAAGACTTTATCGCCTATTATGATTCAAAAGGATTGGATGGGAATTCTGCACTTCCACACTTCAAGGTGTGATGGTAGCCACAGAAATACAAGAAGATTGGCAGCTCCTTTTATGGTTCTCATTGAATGTTCATTTACAGTGTCTTTATCATGAATGGAAAACCTCTAAGAATACAAGTATGCTGTGAGCTTTTTGTGTACTGTTTTAGCATCCTTTTCTGCATAGAGATCAATTCTGCGTTCTGGCAGAAGCCATATTTTTGGTTTGTCTCTTGTGGGAATTGGGATATGAGTAGGGGATATAGTATATTTTTCTAGAATCTGGGCTTCCCTTGTTGCATGCACTTGAACAGGGGATAAGTCATTTGTTTGACTTTCACAGAATATTTTAAAATACAATTAAGCCTCGAATGAGGTTAGATGTGCAAGTATGACCGATGGAAAGATGTTTATGGTCCTCCAAAAATTATTGCAACCTGCTGTTAAAAATGCTCGTACCAAAGGTTTTGAAAGCGATATTTTGCTGGGTTGTTTAAAATGTCTTAAAACTCTGGAAGCATATCATTCTCAGAGGATGTGTAAATTAGAGCTTTGTGGAGACTTTATAAGCTACTTGCAAGCTATCTTCGATCAAATGTGAGAGCTTCTTTCAAATGTTTTATTTATGCTGGATCTATTTTACCTTTCAGAAGACGAAAGGGAGGAATTTGGGGAAACAATCTAGACTCTGTTTTCCATACAGCAGGCAAATTTCAGGGGTCGAGAAATCTCATCGAGCCTGGGAATTGGAGTTTTGTACATGGTTAGGTGATTCATTTTCTTTGATTAATTAAGAGTTCTGCGTTTAGTATTGGAGACCCATCCTTGCACAACTCCAATTAACATCTCACTTTTTTCAACCAGTGCAATTTACGACTGTTTTTCTAATTTTTATCGTAGAAAATACTAGCTAAAACCCTCTTAATTTGCTTCTGTAGAGATGAAGCTATGGATTTCATTGATCAAATTGGATAAATTGGAGAGACACTCTTTAAATTGCTATCAGAAGCTCTTGGTCTCAAACCTGACCACCTAAAATCCATAGAATGTAAAAAAGGCCGCACCCTTGTATGCCACTATTACCCAGCATGTCATGAACCAGAATTGGCTATGGGTGTAACCAAGCATACCGATAACACGTTCCTCACTATTCTCACAGAAGATCAAACCGGTGGTCTTCAAGTGCTTCATGATAATCAATGGGCTTATGTTCAACCAATTGCAGGAAGCTTGGTAGTAAACATTGGTGAACTTCTCCAGGTAATTCGTTTCATTTTTCATCCATATTTCTACGTCTAGAAACATAACTATATAAAATTCTAACTGCTTCTTTCAATGTGAATAATGGAACCTTAAATTGAATCAGCTTATATCAAATGACAAATTCAAGAGCAATGTGCATGCTGCATAGAGAGTCCTGCGCGCCAAGCCATGAGCCAAGAATTTCCGTGAAAGGATTTTTTGCTGGACGTGTTGCTCCACCAGCCAGGGTTTATGGTCCAACCAAAGAGTTGTTATCAGAAGAAAATCCTCCGAACTATAGAGACGTTTTAGTCAGTGAATATGTTGGCAGGTTCTTTACCGAAGGACTCCATGAGAAGTCTAGTGTCAACGACTACAGGCTCCAAACAGGAATTTGAATTAAGAACGTGTGTGTCTATATATATATATATATATATATGGGATGATTTAAGAGCTTCTGGCAAAAGTTATAGTATCTTCGGGATATGGAGAATAAAGAGAAAAAAAGACAGAGGAAAATAACCTTGGTGTTTATAAAATTAACTATTTTAAAACTGATCACATACAAAAGCAAATGGAGGGATAATTAGATGCCAGGACGATGATAAATTATAGAACAACTTGTTTAAGATATGTTAATCTAATTATCATTAAAAACATTCTGATAAGGCATTTCTCCCAAGTGAACATACCTTCACAGAGCAAGAAATTAATTCAATTCAATTTTTCAAAAGGTTGTGAAGCTTATCCCTTTCCATATTTCATCAAAGTCTACTTTCCATGAGTCGAAACCTTCCATGCAATAGTTCCACTAGCCATAACCATTTGCATATGTCAAATAGCAAAGAAAACCACTATATTGTAGAACAAAAGAAAGCTCGTAAAATCTTGAGGGGTATAGTTCAACTGATCAAGTTCTGGATTTGTTTCCTAAAAATCACCAATTCGAATCTCACAAATTTCAGGGCTATTGAAAGCTTATATGATCGTTAACTTTAGGGTTCATGAGATTAGTCAAGATTAGGGGTGTTCACGGTCCGGTTTTAACCCAAAAATTCAACCAAACCGGAAAATAGTATTTCTTATTAATATAACCCGAACCGAACCGAGAACCGGTTCAAACTGAACCGGTTTTGTTCAGTTCGGGTCAGTTTTTTAGCATAAAAACCAGAAAACCGGACTCATCTTCATCACTGAGCTAAATCAAAGGAAAAATCTGACATCAAATATCAATCTAAGCTATTAATCACAGCAATCACTTAGAAATTCAAGAAAAGCAACCAGAAAAAGCAACCAGCAATCAAAGTTTTCCACATAGGGCTGAGAAGGGGAAGGGATGGGCTGAGAAGGAGAAGGGATGGGAGGTCCCGAGAGAGCTGATTGACCATAAATTTTCTTGGGTCTTTGGCTCTTTTGCCAGCTGTGAATGTCGTGTTGGCTTTAGTAAAGCCTTTTGGGGTATGTAGAGAATCTCAAAGCTTGTCTCCGCCCAGCACAAGGATGGAACTAGTATAAGTTATATTGTATCACTATCGAAGACAGGATTTCTTGAATAATGGTTCCCTCGCATCTAGATTGTGAAACTGGAAAGGGAAGGCTGGGAAGGGGGAAATGGAAGGGAAGGCTTGAGAGGGGGTGGCGGCTGGAAAGGGGGAAAGTGATTTAGGATTCTGGGAAGGGGAAGGGGAAAAGGGGAAGGCTGGAGGGGGAGGGGGATGACGGGGTTGACGGCTGTTAAGGGGAAAAGTGATTTAGGGTTAGGAATTGTTCTTTTTATACTTTTTTTTAAAACCGGTTCGGTTTGGTCCGGTTCAATCGGTTTAAGCTTTTTTAAACCGGAACCGAACCAGACTGGGTGGTTTTTTTTAATCGGTTTATTCGGTTTTTTCTATCGGTTCGGTTTTTTCGGTTTAATCGGTTGGTCGGTTTTTTTGAACACCCCTAGTCAAGATGCGCACAAGCTGACCCAAACACTTACGTTAATCTAAAAAAATAAAGCTTATAATTCCAAACAAAAAAAAAAGAGGAAATTTCCAAGAGTCCTTCGGGGAAAAACTTTTAATTTCTCTTTTCTAAAGCATAACCATAATAATTGAAGCTTTCTTTCTTTCTTTTTTGATTGAGACATGAATGACCTTTTAAAACTAATGATTAACTTTTTATTTATGTTTGATTAATTTGGTTGTCTGACCAGTTTGCGTGTATCTCGACTAATTTCACGGGTCCTGAGTTAACGATCATATAAATCTACAGTGACCTTAAAAAAACTCAAACTTATAACTATTAAGTAGGAAATTCAAGACCTGATCAGTTGGCTATCCTTGATGATTAATTTTGTACACTATGTTTCTATCACCACAAAAACCCTCCCTTCACCTGATTTGAAAAAAAAAAAAAAACAAACTAATTTACTTCAAAGCCATAAAAGATTAAATGAACAAACATGAAGAAATACAGAAGCAGAGCCATCCATCCAACCAAAAAGCACTCGACAAAAATGAAATATTGATAGAGAAAATTAAAAACATAAAAGCAAACAAACACTCAGCACAAACCAAGCCTGGAAGCCATCAAACATGTAATAAAAAAAACATATCTCCATCATGTTATCTGTTGAACATTTAACCTGCAACAGTGAACCCGTCCAAATCATTAGTTAACCTAACAACTTATTACAACAAGTTTGTTGTAAGACATAAGAGAGAACAATGAAATTAAAGAAGGGGGAAAGACAAATATCGAAAGTAATTGAGAAAATGAGAAATCATTCTCCATCATTTAGCAAAAACTCTCGAGCTTGGTCACTGAAAACACACAAGAAAACTAAAATAACTATCGTAAATTTCTCTACCCGTGAGGAGCAATTGATTAATTAATTAATTAATTAACCTCCCATCCAAGTTCATATATATAAAAAAACATTCCAATTCAATCATTTCAGATTTTGAAAAATCCATTAAAACGATGCTGTTGTTGCTCTTACAAGCAGCATTTCCTTTTAGTTTGTTGTTTAATTTATCATTTCACGTTGTTGCTCGGCTCTGTAGCAACTTTGTCATGCTCTAAATAAATAAATGTAATGTTTAATTTGTTGGAAACCATCTTACAGTTTTTATTTATTTATGGAATACGAGAATCTTATTAATCAAACTGGTTTAGCCAATAAGAGGCTAAACAGGAGAGGAAAAATAACAAAACGAAAATTATAGCTAAAATTTACAAAACGAAACATGAAAAGGGTAAACTTAACTGGCTTTTCTGTGAACTTTTATACAAGTCAACCAAAAATATAAACTCACGAAAATAAAATTATAACCATGTCACCCAACCATCTTACAATTAGAGTTTTTAAACCCGACCCAAAACCCAGATCACGGTTTTTAACCAGATTATCCTGGATCAATTTTATTTTTTTTATAAATAAAAAGATGTTGTTTTTATTAAAAAAATATAAATAATTAACTGGTTATAACCGAGTTTTTAAATGGATCTTGCTAGGTCAATCAGGTCACTGGGTAAATCCAGGTTTTTGATAGGGTCACCCAAGTTCTTTTGTTCCCTTGTTTTTTTAAATTCGGCCTAGTTCTAATCCCAAATCAACTAGATAATCCGAGTTTTAAAACTATATTTAAGATTTATTTTAGTCTCTATTTTTTTTTTTTAAAAAAATTAATCCTTCCAACCACCGAGGAGGGGTTGCTTGGAACTAACATTTTGGGGGTGGCGGAAAAGGAGGGTGCTATGTTGAATCAGTTGAAAATAGAGGTGCTTAGTAATTACCACCCCATGGTAGCTTTAGATCCACTTCTCTGACAGGATTTGTTTATGACAATGCAATCCAATCAACTAAAGTGGATGCTTAAGGACTAATTAATTAAGGAACAAAGAGATTAGCTGCTTGCTACAAGACAAAACAGTTTTTACCACATCCAGTAAATGAACAGAAATTTAACTAATCGCATGTATTTGTGATAATCATCAACAACAATTAAAAAGGGAAATAACCAGTCGAAGAGTAAAAAAATTAGTACGGGTAAAATAAAATGAGAGAAAAAAGAAAGAATCACAAAGTATATATACTCTTGATTCTTTATGTATTTAATACTTTATAGATTCGATTAATATATTCTTGATTTTTTACTAATTTAATAACTAAAATCGAGATTTTAGTACTTTTTCATTCCTCTTTTAGGAGTTTTAATACTTTTAATATATTTTTTAAAAGCTAATTATTACCATTTGTGTTAATTATTTATTAATTAACGACTAAACCATGAATCTTAATACTTTTTTTTTTTGATTTACGTGGGGTGTCCGGGTCAGCTTACGCGCACCACGACTATTCCCCACGGCTCACTGGACATCCTGCAAGCCCAGGAGCAGGTAAGGCACCGCGGGGGTGACAGGCGTGCACATAGAGGGTCGAACCCGGGACGGGGGCGGAACAAGTCACACGATTGACCACAGCAGCTAGGCCCTCAAGTGCATGAATCTTAATACTTGTTTCTAGTTGTTGTATTATCTTTTCTTTTTCCACGTAAATCTAATTATTATTAATTAGTTGTATTTCCTTTTATATATATGATTAGCCAACATTACTTTTCCACATACCTTACCTGTAATTTCCTGAATTTTTCCTTATTCTCTCTCAATATGTAAAATTCTTTCCTTTTCCTTTTAATATATTTTGCATTTCTTTTCCATATAGGAATAATTATTACTTGTTGTTGTATTACTTATTTTAATTAGAAATTATCAAACTTCATAAAATTATTCAACTTTCGAGAATAAAAAAATTAATTTAATTCATTATATATTTGAATATGTTTATTTTATTAAAATTAAAATAATTTTATAAATTATTAACTTAAAATAGTTAATATATAATTAAATAGTACACTTGTGAGAGCTAGTAATTGCTATTATTTGCCTACTCATCGTTATTATTTTGTTTTTTTCTACTAACAAACACAATCTCTTCATTTGTTCAGGTCAGTGTTAAGGAAACGTACATGTTTAAGAGATCATCCCTAAATTTTATTATTTGTATAAAAGAAAATTTTATTATGTTTTGAAACTAAATTATTATTTGGAAATTTTTGATGAACACATACAAATTGGAATTATTACTAATAAATGGTAATAATTGACAGCAATGAAGGATGGTTTTTTTGGTAGTTAATTCATAAGGGAAACCGGCGTTGAGTGGTGTGAATTTACTGCCGGTGTTGTTTGCTTGATAACTTTTTATGATGATCATCGTGTGTGTGTACCTCAAGCCTCTAACCTCCAATAGCTTTCTTCCATATCTGTTCCCGTTTTAATATTCTCTTTCGTTCCCACTTGTTTCATGTCCTCTGCGATCAGTCCCTTTCTCTCTCTGTCTCTCTCATTATTCCCTTCACTATATATTTGATTCTCTCACATACAATTCATTACTTGTCAATTGAGGATTCAATTTCAATTTCTGGGTATCACTTAATTTTCCTCAATTGTTTTCTTGATATCCTCTCCTCTATTTTAAAGTTTTAAAGGTCTTTGTTGTCTTTGGTTTCTTGATGGTTTGAGGAGATGGGTGTTTTCGTTGACCCGTCAAGAGGTTAAAATTTTATTGAAATTCGTGGTGGTGGTGGTGGCGGCCAAAAGAAAAGGAGAGAGAAAACATGAGGGATTTTGCTGGGGCTCCAGGGACTTTGACTGGACTTGCTTTGAGGCTTTCGCAGTGTGTTTTCGCAGCTGGCTCCATTGCTGCCATGACCACCACCACTAACTTCTTCAATTCCACTTCTTTCTGGTATTATATTATTCGCTCTTTCCTGCCCTATTCATATACTATTCTCTAAATTTAATTTTGAGCTGGTATTTGAGTTCTTTTCATTACATATAGGCTTTACTTAATTAGGATTGGAATTTACCATTTCAAAATTGAAATATTTCTAGACAATAAATAATTACATTAGAAGAACTTGATGATGATGCATTAACTTGACTCTCTTAATGATCTTTTTGTTGCTTATTGCCTGCAAGAAACTCATAACATTACCTCCTTTTCGTAAGAAATTTAGATTTATATATATATAGTAATACTAGCTATCAATTGGATATCAAACTGGCATCGAGTTCACAGCTACTCTGTTATGAATGGCTTCTGCTGGAGAGATAACCTCATTTTTTTTTTCTTTTTTTTTTGTTGAAAAGAGAGATAACCTCTTTACTTGTTTACCATCAACAAAATGAATGAATTGAATGCTCTATACAAGTAAAAAAGTCTCAAAACTTCGTTTGAAAATTCCGTGCTGGTGATGTGCTTTCCCTATAGAATAGTTCACTAAATCTATCATTGCCTCGGGAAATTGCTGAATCATTGAAACATGCCCAAGCTATATGATAATTTGCATTCTTGTTACTGGTGCTGTCTTTCTATAACCTTGTCACCTGTTGATGCTATTTTTTAAGTTCCCACAATAATTTGTCTCCAAGTATGTTCTACCAGTTGTTCAACCATATTTAGACCAATCTGTTGTGGTAATAATGAGCCTTAAGCCATGTATTATTATTTCTTAACTCTGTTGACTGTATTAACAGCATCTTTTGAGAGGAAAACGGTTAAACAGTATATTATGTATTTTTGGTTTGATATACTGATCATCACACAGTCGCAAAGTGCCTAAGTCATTGCCAATTACAAACGTTTTTTCCTTGTTCATGCAGCTACCTCATTGCTTCGATGGGTTTGCAAATCATCTGGAGCTTTGGACTAACACTATTGGATGCATATGCCTTGGTGAGAAAGAGGACCCTCCACAACACTGTCTTGCTCAGCCTTTTTGTCGTTGGAGACTGGGTTGTTCTCAACGGAACCTTTTAATTATTCTTGACTTGTATCACTAAATCCAAACTAGCTCTGTCTTCCTATGATTGTCATTTGACAGTGCCAATTTTTTTATATTTTGTATACAGGTGACCGCAATATTGTCTCTTGCAGCCGCTTCAGCTTCAGCAGGCATCACAGTGCTCTACTTTCATGACTTGGGGAGTTGTGGTTTTGTGAGGGAATGCCAGAAATACCAAATGTCAGTTGCCTTAGCCTTTTTTAGCTGGATAACAACTGCAATTTCATCTCTAATCATGCTTTGGCTATTCGCTGCAGGTTAGACAGTAGTGTATATTCATGACACTAAAAGCCATCTGTCTCGTAGAAATTTTGATCTTCTTAACAGTGTCAATACAAAAGAAAACAAGAAGAATATCATAATGATTTTCAAAACTTACTTTGATTTGCTTTATCAAGTGAAATCGCCACGCTGTGCTGCTCAAAAGATTTTGAGAGAGTCAGGGTGCCTGTTAAAAGCAACGCCTTAATGACAACAAAGAACTTTCTCCCCGTCTGTCTGCTCTCTCCTTCTCTATGACTTGGACTCCTGGCCTAGTTCACCTTTGAACAAAAAAAAAAAAAAAATCTAACAGAGAGAAAATTTCAATCGCCAAATCCCACCAAACTCCTTTTCATTTTTATAACTACCTGGTTGGAATCATGGGCAACCAGGTTTCTTTTGCTGTATTTTAATTCGTTGTGTGCAAGTGATTTTTGCCTTAAAACAAGTGCTACTGCATGGTTTTGTTATTCATAACTGAGAAAACTCCATAACGTGTTATGTATATAAAATACAAGAAGAAAACATATGGAATACAATTTCTTATTAAATAATCATACAGCCAGGAAATGCCGATTTCGACGTCGGAACACTGAGCAGCTAAACTCTTTGCAATATGCAAGACAAGACAAACTAGGCAAGACACTGGTTTAATATTTATGCAGAGATGGGAACCCATTCCAGCTGACTCACCAGTCATCACTAAACATACTATTCCCAAAATTCTCAGAATGGTGACACAAATAAATCGCTCTCTCTAAAAGTTTGTGGTGTTGAGTGGCATAACAAGGACAGCTGCGTTGTGCCATACATGGATGACATACTTTTTTTATCATAATATAAATATCATACTAACTCATGCACGTATAAATACAATAAATTTTGCGGGACAAATGGACTCTTTCCATTTGAAAGCACCCCAGATGAGAAATAAATATGAAATTGAACTTGAATTTTGGACGTGCTCATACTATCATTATTTTATACTTAATTTTTTTTAATTATTTATTCAACAAAACTCTAATATCTTATCAAATAATCAATTCAATTCAAGGATTTAAACTCTTAAATGTATTTTAATATATAATTTATATTATTCTTAAACATATTCATTTCTTAACACCCCCCACTTCAATTAAGTTTATGAGAATTTCTACGGTTAATGGAGCTGGGGGTTTATAGAAACTCTGGTATTTCCTTGCAAACCCTCTCACTCCCTAGTCCCTACCCTTCCTCTTGTCAAAATATTTGCCAAACAAAGTTTGGGGGTTGAGCCCCACCTTTCCCCGTCAAACCCCTCAAAACAAATATAGTTTTAGTGCAAGACCACACCCCTCGATGTGTGCTGAAGCCACCCTTCTAGTTTTTCTATATTATCTTCACAAATTCTTTCCCCATCTCCACCTCTAGTTAGAAGTTCCAATTCCGAATCAGGTTGAGGGAAGTTCATGTTAATTTATTAACGCTCAATCTTCTTTTAATAATCAAACAAAACCGAAGAGAAAAAGGAGATTTTTTTCAAAATAGATTGCATTGACATGTGCTTATTGGAAATCAGAAATCATACGACTACTAAAAACTGTTGGATTCATCTTGTTATCTATAAAAGTAAAACAGTGAGAACTGTCCTGCAAATTGAGCATGCCAGTTGCTTGCCTTGTCTTTTTCACTAACTTAACACTCAGTTTTGATGGGCCTGTTCATTTGAACTCTGCTCGGAAGGAGAAAGGCCCTCCAACTTTTCAGAACTGTTTCCGTTACAAGTCTACCTCACCAAAAACATATCTTACCGATCAGGAAACAAAGATGAGCGAGGAAACAATCAAATTATCTTGAAATTTGAGAAACAGTGACCAGCCTAACGTTTGGCAAATGATGGCCATGCATGGTTGACACGCACTAACAGGTTACCAAAACCACTTTGTTTTTTTCTCACATTTGGTGCTTGTGTTTCAGACATATGGCACCAACTATTTTCCCATAAATGTATAGGTTTTTGTCTAGTTTTCACTCCGTTTCGTCATTCTACTCAAGGTAGCACTCTTGATTCTTTTCTTGGTATGCTAATTTCCAACCTCTTCACCTTTTTGCAACTGTCTTCATAACATTTTTGGTTTTTGTTTTTATATCCATAAATATATAGGAGTTGCCAAAGTGGTGAGTCCTGCAGTAGAGCTGTTGTTGAACGTCTATAAGGAGCATCATCCTCCACTCTTAAATCATGCAATGCTGTGAGTTCAATTAATGCCGGAATTCGGACTTTTTTTCTCCAAGGGAGCCGAAGCAGGGGCGGACCTACATTATGCTTTGAAGCAGCTTGACACCCAAAGTTTTAAAATATTTTAATTTTAGTCCTTAGTTTTTTCATAATAATTATGCATTCAGCCCCTCCAAAAATAAAATATCTATCAAATTAAGAGACTGAAAAAAAGGAGTGTTCATAGCTGAGACCCTTGAGGCATTCAAATCTCCCATTTCAAAATTAAGAAAGAGGAACAAAAGAAAAAAAATTATAGCGGCTTTAACCATTACTATAAGAAAATATAACATATATGCTTGGGATTTCAACTTATGATTTAA
Source organism: Populus trichocarpa (assembly GCF_000002775.5). Classification (NCBI taxonomy): domain Eukaryota; kingdom Viridiplantae; phylum Streptophyta; class Magnoliopsida; order Malpighiales; family Salicaceae; genus Populus; species Populus trichocarpa. The sequence continues at coordinate 10,107,022 of NC_037294.2, read as the reverse complement.
ACGAACGAGTTGAGTGGTTTTTAACATGGTACCAAACCAAACGATCAAGAGTTAATCCTTGAGATTTTCATTTTATAACTAAATTGAGTTTCAACACCTGAAAATGAGGGCTATAGAGGACCGGATTTGGTTTGATCACCCGATAGGTTTCTTATGTGTACCAAAACAACTACAATGCAAAGTAATTCGGCATGGATACACCTATGGTTATGATGTTAAAGTGGAATGTAGATGGTTATTCAAATAACAAGCTAGGACCCTCTAGAATTGATGGAATTTTAAGAGATCATGCTTGAGATACCTCTCCAACTTTTGTTGCGGCAATGGTCAACACCATCGCTGCTTTGACATTCGTAATTATTGCAATTGCACTCAGGTAAGTCGCAATATTAATTATCATTTAGAAAACTGAAAGCACGTAAATATAATCACTCTTGTAAGAAATTCAGCTAATTACTAAACTTAATTTAAGCAGATTGCAGGCAAGATCTTCGAAATCCTCGTGGGATAGTACTTGGGACTTTGATTTCCTTGGCTGGGGTAATGACTATGACATTAATTAGGGTTCCTGTCATGAAACATCCATGGCATCCTCTAATCCATATTCAATATATATTTTCCTCTGAACGAATATGGGATGTTTTATCCTTGATATGTAGCTAATTTTCCTTAAAATATAGGCTTTGACTTTGAAAAGGAATCCTGCACAACTTTCGTTGACCACATGGATGAGCTTTGTGGGGGCTGCACAATAGGCCGTCTTCACAGTGATTGTCCAACATAAGAGAGCTGCTTGGACAATCGGATTTGATATCGACTTCTGGTCTATTGTCTATTGCCAAGTACATCAGAGGTGGTCAACAGTGGTTACTTGGAATATTCCTAACAGGGTTCTTACTGTGGGTCATATACGGCAGAGAATAGTGGTCTATGGCTCAATAATCTTCGTTAAACTGGTGCACGGAAGAAAAAGGATCAGTTTTCGTGATCATGTTCAGTCCCCTTTCTACAATTTTGGTGTCCTACGAGTTCCTGACATGTAGTACATTATTTCTCATAAACCTAACCAGTACATGATGACCAACGTAGTTCTGAAGTTTCAGGTCTTAAAAATAAAATGGGCTAAGGAAAGCAGATTTAAATGAAGTACTGCATCGTATTTTGTGACTGAAAAGTTGACCTAAACGTTTGTGTGGCTTGAACAGCATACTGGGGGCTGCTGTTGTCATCATTGGCTTGTATTTGCTGTTATGGGGCAAAGAGGAAGATCAGCAAGTTCACAGAAAAGAACAAGAACAATCTTAGTTGGCTTATGATGAGCAAAAGGAACTTAGGATACAGATAGATAGGTAGTTCAACTGAAAGTAAAGTATCGCCAAGCTGAATTTATTCTCCAAATTATTCCTCTTGTGCAAGGACCGATGTGGTGCATACCCCCTTTCATATCAGAGAGTGTTGTCGTATAAAGAGAGATGCTTCAAGTGGAGGAACATGCTGGAAAAAAAAATTGACCGCATACATTCTTTTAAGATTTAAACGCAATGCACATTGAAAAAGAAATGTTACTGCATACGTGCTCTCTATGGACCTCTCCTACAGGTATAACAGAGGATCTGATAATAATATTGACAATATTCCCATGTTAAGATATGCTTAGCTTCTCCCCGCCTTTATGGACAAAAAATCAACTTGGATAATGAGCCTCAAAGAGTCGAGATCACACCTCCACATTAATTCCCACGCATAACAACAGAATCGTCAATGGAAGTTCCAAACTATAAAATAAATCAGTGTGCAAGTCGAGCTCCCAACAGAAAGCTCTCAATACCAATTCATTAATAGAAAGGCCTGTACAAAAAAATAGTAATAATAAAGTGCAATATATAACAAACCACTGTATCTTCCATGTTGATCATTTTCAAACATGTCAAATGCATCTCGAATTTTTAAGGCAGGAGTAATTTATGAAATCAAGATCTGGGACTCCAAGAAAGCTACTGAAATGTTACTGGAAAAATCCAAATGCTATCACACAATCACAGAGAGTAGAGATAAAATGATTTACTGGAGAAAATACTTGCAATCTAGCTACCTACCAAGCAATCTCCAGCACTAAACTTGCCAATAATTGAATTGTCAAAATCAGCTAAAGTGCAAAGCAAGTTATATTTACATGTTAAGAAAATTCTAGAAAATAGCATCTGAAAGTTATCAGGATTTTGACGAATAAAAAAGAATCATGCAGCAGGTGGCCTGAGCTCATGATCACGTGATGTATCACAAGCAGTTGGGGGTAAATAATGCCACATTGGCATCAGACCATAACCGGGAAAGACTGGTATCTTGTTGGCTGCAGCATGATAGGCTGCTGGATAGGTTGGCATGAACCCAGAAGTGGGAAGAGCCAAAGTTTTTAACTGTTGCTCCATCTTTTCTTTATCTGCCTTAAGCATCAGTTTTTCTTCACGGAGTTCAGTCTTTTCAGCCTGTTGCAGGAGCAGAAAATTAGAAAGCCCATTCTCAGAAAGCTGATAGGAAAATAAAATTCAGGTGTAATTTGAAGAAGATTCAAATGCATCAATCACCTTAAATATAAATTCAACTTAAAAACCAAGAATACAGGGACCAGGCATTAAGAATAAACAACTATAGTTAGTGGATGCCTCTTTTGGCAAGCTCTTCCTTTGTTAATAGATATATAATGATTAGTCATAGAGATAACATGGAAGCAGGAAATAAATATATCTCAATTACTTGGAATTAAAAGAATCAAAGAGGAAATTCAGCAAATAATACTGGGAATTAATAATATAAAAGTCCAAGATCATTCAGATTGGTGAACTATATTAGGATATTCGAATAAAGGGATCATATTCCCATGCAGCGCAGAAACTGCAGAAAGAATAACAGTTGTTGTAGTTAAATGTGTGTTGGAAATGACTACCTTCAGACTTCTGATTTCTTCTAGAAGTTTTTCATTAGTTTCTTTGAGCTCCTGAGCCTCATTTTTTAGCTGGTTCAGAACTCTAATAGCATCATCTAGTATGGCAGGTTTGTCAGTTTTGGCTGGTCTTCCAGGTTCCAAAACAGAGCTCAAATCTTGAAACCTGCAATCATGAGGGAAACTATTCTTCAAAATATTACTTGCTATTATTATCTTCATTCTACATAAGCTAGAAGAATTGTTGTGAAAACTCTGATGATAGCAATACATCAGCTGTATCCAATTCCACAAATTGGAAACATAAGATTCATCTTTCTTCTTCCTATTCAAATTTAAATATTCTGATACTATGCTAGTTTCAAATTTAGTTGCATTTTCTAATATAGTATCTTAAGATGCCAAATTCATAACTAGATAAATTCAAAGCATAGATATATATCTGATTGAAGATGCATGCCTGTCATTCAATCTCTCCCTCCGCAACTTCTCGCGGCAAGCTTTGGTCCCTGCTCTGCTACATAAATCACTTCGTTCCCTATATAACATTGGCATAATTGTGCTACATAAATCACTTCGTTCCCTATATAACATTGGCATAATTGTGCTTTAGAAAAAAATGAGTGTGCGCCGCGTGTGTCACAAGGAGGAAAAGAATAAGTAAAGCTAGGTGAACGCATTCTAATCACAAAACTACAGGCTTCACAAGGTTAAGAAGAAAAGGTTTGAGCAACCACAAATTGATATAAGCAAAAGTAAACCAGTGCCAAATTGTCCAGGCATCTTATTTTTTACACTTTTCAAATCTCAAAGCCTGAATCAGTTAGAAGTCAATTTTTAAAAAGATTTTTGCTGTAGATAATTAAGTTACAAGGCATATCGGATTTTACAAAAAGGGGATCATCATAGACACGAGAACAGTCTATTTACATTATTGAGATAGTTTAAGGAACTCCCTCAATGATATCAATGCGGCAGTCCAAGAAGAAAAAAAGAAGAAGCGCCAACTGTGTTCATTTCATTAGCTGAACTTGTCTAGCTATAACAGTTGCTTGTATGTCACATAAAAGGAGTATCTATTCAAGATGAGTTTGTTAAGCATAAATCAGTAAATAGTGAAACACATAAAGATGCTCTATGAACGATTCAAAAGCATTGCATTCAATTTCAAAGTTTTCAGCTTCGACAAACAAAACAATACCAAGTATGTTTGAAAATTCAAAAAAGCAAGAAAAAGAATACCTCTTCCGCGAGCATTCTTTGACTTGTGTAACAACACCAACACTAGATGAAAAATCAATATCCACAACACCACCACTGCTGCAAATACTGTAATAATAATAATAATAATAATAATAACAACAACAATACTAAAACCCAATAAAGTATCATCAGACGGCAGCTAATCATAAAATTCAAGCTACTACAGATCTCCTTTCTATAAAATTTTATACCTTAACTGCAAAATTCAAAAGAAATTATTAACTTTTTAGCACTGCCAAAATCCCTATGAGATTTATTCACATAATAAGAATAAGAACCACAAATACCTTTCTCTTTCTTTTTTTTTTTTTTTACATAAAATGCAAGCCCCAATCGGTTCTAATGATGATAAAGAAAAATCAATTACATAGAAAACAAAATTAAAATAAAAAAGTAAAAAATGAAGAAAATTAATGGAAGAAAAATACCTGTTGGTGAGAGAATCAGCGGGGCCCAATAAAATATCCAGATAATCCAAGTAACTATCGTCCCCCTCAATCTGATCTATTGCTTCCATCTTTCTCTCTTTTAATTTTTTATTGGATTTTGGATTTGACGATCAAAGAGAAGAAGAAGAAGAAGGGAGAAATTGTGAGTTTTTTTTATGTAAAAAGAAAAAATTGTACTCCTAGTCTATTAGAATTTGAGTAAATGATGTCGGGGACCTATGGTTAGTGAAAGCCCACTAGATTTATACCACGTGGATCAGTCATTATATGTTTGCGCGCCGCCGCGTTCTTTTTTGGACCACGGGAAAAATCTAATTAATTCATTTCTAAAAAATAAAAGTTAATAACCCTTCTTCGCACGCTCTTTTTTTCGTTTTTTACTTTCGTAATAAGTAAAAATATATATATATATATTTTTTAAAAAAATAATTTTTATTTAAAGATATATGAAAATAATTTTTGTAAAAGTAAATTATTTTTAACACTAACAAATTAATATAATATAAATTTATAAAAAAATTAAAATATTTTGAAATATGTTTTTAATATAAAAACAGACACATTTTCAAACCCTTAGGTGATTGTAAGATAGCACGTTTGGGCTTGTATCTCATTTGATTAAGCCCATTTCATAGCCAGCCATTCCTTTTACAGGTTAGCACTAATTATTTTCCACTCGCCAAAAACAGAAAAGACCAGCGAGAATACTCGCTGGAAAATACAAGCAAGCATCCATGGCGTTCAAAAGAATGATGAATATATTCATCATCTACTACTGTGTCTAGTCACCCTCTATCAGTTCATGATTCAATCCTGAGAGGCCCCAACAAGATATGAGGAGCAGCTTCTCATCTATTCATCCTATGGAACTACTACTGAAATCACCACTTGAAGCTGGCATGAAAAATGGAATCATGGCATGAAGCTGCTGAGTTTTTAAATCATACACTCCCCCCTTTGTCATTTATAAAAAAAGGAAAAAGAAATCACAGCTTAATGAATCGAAACTCCATTTCTAACAAAAATACAGTGTAAAGTCAATGAACAGCAGCAGAGTAGAAAAAGAAGAAGAAAACAGAAACGAAAACCAATTGCCCCGCCAAGCTTGAATTTATTAAGCTTGAGAAATAATTTACATTAATGTGTGCAATGTTATTTACCAACTAGAAATCCAAAAGGCAATTAAATGACATGAGCTTCATTTCTTAGCTTATCAATCAACTCATCTACAGAAGAAACAATGACCCCTGCTTTTCTCTTGGGAGGTGCCGTGACTTTAACAACCTGCAGGGGTAAATGGTTTATAAAATCTAAAAATATCAAATAATTTAAAATATATAAAAAATTAATTTAATTTAATTTTTTTTTACAAAATCTCTTTTCAACTGCAAAAACAGTGCCTAAATCAGACTTAACTTCCACGTTCAATTCTTTGTTGAGTGTACTTCTTGATGACCTTTGATTTCGCTTTCATGACGTTAGGCAGTGTTGCATGCATTATTGGTTGGTTCAGTCTCAAATCAGTACTGTGTTATTATATATATATATATATTCAATCTAAAAATATTAAATTTTAATAAAGAATTAATTTATCTTTAATGCTTATAAAATATTTAATTAATAAATCTAGAGTGAAAATGAAGTTCTTCAAATAAAAACTTTTACAAAAAAATTTATAAAAGTTATAATAATTATGAGATACCTATTATATCAAAGCATTGTTTCTAAATATTTATGATCAATATTTTATTAGGACTAAATATTAATTAGAATGGTTGAAATTAAGACATATTATGTTTTTTCTTTTATAAAAGAAAATAATTATTCTCATAAATTGAGATATGAGTTAATTTTAATATATTATATATTCAATCTAAAAATATTTAGTTTTAATAAAGAGTTAATTTATCTTTAATACTTATAAAATATTTAATTAATAAATCTAGAGTGAAAATAAAGTTCTTCAAATAAAAACTTTTGCAAAGAAAATTATAAAAGTTATAATAATTATGAGATATCTATTATATCAAAGCATTGTTTCTAAATATTTATGGTCAATATTTTATTAAGACTAGATATTAATTAAAGTTGTTGAAACTAATACATGTTATGTTCTTTTTTTATGAAAGAAAATAATTATTTTTATAAATTGAGGTATAAGGAATACTTAGAACTAATATTATGGTTTTTTTTATAAAAAAAAATAACTATTCTCATAAATTGAGGTATAAAGGATACTTATCTTTAATATGTAGATACTTGTAAGATAACATGTACACTGAACTGACATGAAAATTTTATATGAAAATATCACGTATATTTATTAGAAGGCTGACGTAACGGTTTTATAAATGATCTTTAAACTTGAAATTATTAAATTATTTTATATAAAGAATGTTATGTTTTAATTATATTACACGTTCTTCTAATGAAGAATAACAAACCAGTTAATATTAAACATAATATAAACTATATAAAAATATTTAAGTATTCAATTGAGTTAAAACACAAATCCATTACCGAAATGCATGGAGAAAAAAACTGAGATTCTTAAAGTTGATGCGTGCTGGCTCTAAAATGATAACATCATGGTGTGCAAATATGCAAGTTACTAGCACACGTCCTTATGCAAAAAAAAGAGGGTCAAAGCTGACAAACTCAAGAGCACCCAGCTGCTTGCTGCTAAATAAGATATGAAGATTTTTGTCCTTTTGATCTTATGAACAATCATTTAATGTTGAGTTATTGTAATTTATGTGAATGGTTTAGCATTTTCGTAATTAATCTAACTAGGAAATCATACCATTAGTCTTTTTTCTAGGGTTTTAAGCTGACCGATATACAATTTTCCCCTTGCTTCAGCAATATTCTTGGAAAGACCTTAATGAGTAAATATAAGCTCAGTCATATGAACAAGTGAAACCAATTGAGTGAACATGAACTCGCGTGATCACTGCAGGTAAGTCTAAACATAAAGTCACAAGATCACCATCCACTTCTCGTTCTACAGTAGCCACCTGTTTCTTCTTTGAAAAGCAAGATCTGGTAGATAACAACAGTAAGTCAAAGGAAAATGAACAAGAGAGAGAGAGAGAGAGAGAGAGAGTAACGAAAAGATAGTATAGGAGATTGATTGTGCGAATAATCCACAAACCAACAAGCAATGCATAAAATATGTAAGCCCCTCAATTATAGAAGACGAAATCCAAATTTATAAGCTAACAATTATGACCCCACCCTTACCACCTAAGCTTCAATAGGGGCTAAAAATATATGAAGCCTTGTGAAAAGAACAGGACAAAAAAGCCAAGAAACTGCTCACATGCACAAAAATTCCACAGAATTATTATTTTTTCTCTTCCAATCCAAGCAAGTTCACGTAGAACGAAATGAACATGATACAGAACTGAACAAGGAGGGTTGCAACAAGGAGGGTTGCATCAATTAAACTGAGCATGAAAAGGAATTTGAATCCTAACTGTTGGATTAACATTTTTTTTTCTTGATTTGTTTCTTCTAAATAAATAATCCATCGTCTACAAGATCAGCAAGTGTTGAGCTCAGGCATTTGTGAGTCTGTCAAACTGCTAGACTCATTATCTCCGGGTTCAGCTAAGCGTTGAGTTTAGACATATGAGCCTGACAAATCGTCAGACCCATTATCTCTGGGCTCAGCTAGGTGTTAAGCTCAAGTTTATATGGGTCTGACGAACCGTTAGATCCACCATCTTCGAGCTTTGCCAAGCGCTGAGCTTAGGCTTATGTGGGTCTGGCAAACCGTCAGACCTACAATTAGAGATGTTTTATCCTAAGAAATCAGAAATATTTTTTCGTGAGAAGACCTATATTTGGCTGATATATGTACCTTTTCTCCTTTCATGAAGAAGGAGACCTTAGAAGCTATATAAAAAAACTAATGTAACCTTTGTGGGTCAAGTTTGATTTTTTTTTAATACGAACGACAAAGTTATATTTTTAGGGTTTTTTTTTTAAAAAAAGAACTGTTTTCTCTCAAATATTTCTCAAATATTATATTGACTTAATCATCGAAAAGTTTTTAAATTCAAATAAGAGGACCTTGTACATGTATTAAACATAATTCATCAATCATTTAACCAAGAAAAAATAGATCAAATTATCAATTAACAATTAACAATCTTATCTCAACCTCGACTTAGTCTTCAAGCTCATAAAATAGAATCGGATTTCATCACTCACTAATGCCATCTGTATACATTAAATGTCAATGATCCTTACCTGTGATCTTAATTTACAGGAAACACATTTAACAGCAAAATGAAGCAAAGATAGTGGTCAAAAGGTTGAAGTCATAATACAATGATTTAGCAAGATATAATTTAGATTTTGGACAAATTAATTAATTTTAGATTAGGACAATTAATGCTTCAATAACCTAGCTTAAGGCACTATTTCAAGCAAGCAAACTACCTTGCCAATAGCTTGCAGAAAGCTTAATTAGAATCCTTAATTTCTTAGAATCTAGGAGCACAATGATCAACATAATTTACTAACTAACTGATCGCGAACTTCTCATATTGCAAGTTAGTGGTTTTGTATCAGATCTAAGATGACGCTTGTAATGTCAAAAGTGGAAATGGAAAAGGAGGGTAATAATTGGCGTTCTAAAAAATTTCTCTTGAGTTATAAATTAGTCCTATTAATTTAATAAATCTGATTAATTAATCCTTATTCTTTCTGAAAATATATATTCAGTCCTACATTTTGAGGAATTAGGAGGAGTTTGTTTAACATAAAAAAATATATTATTTTAATATATTTTTAAATATAAAATACTTTAAAAAACAACTATTACTCTATTTTTAAATTTAATTTAGTACTTTTTCTTTGGATTTGCGTTCTAATATCTGAAGCTAATGTTGAAGCTAGGCCCTTCTTTATGTATGATTTGGGCTCTAAGTCATTCTTGGATGTCAATCCCTGTATTGAAAATGGTCCTTGTAAATTTTAGTTGTTGAATTGAGCCAGATTTCTGGGCCTCCTCCTATCCAGGTGGATTTGATTCTGTTCTCATGGACTTTTCTCTTCTTCCAAACCAGTCTGCAACGGAAAAAAAGAAAAATCGGACTCGGTTCAAACGTTCAGAAAAGCCCATTAATTAAATTTCGGTCTAAGCAATTTCATTCTGTGTTTTGATACTTTGGTTGACTCTTTTTTGTTTTATGGTGATAGATGTAAGCAATGGCAATTTCATTTTCATTAGATTTCCCAACATCCCACGGGTTCCTCAAGCGTGTCACAGATATGCTATCTCTGCCCATACATGCAAGCACATGGCTTAGGAAAATTGAAGGCCACAGAATCATCAGATAGAAGAGCCGCAGTTGTTGTAATATCTATCAGGTCAGTGGTTGTGTCTGGTGATAATATAACCAGAGCAAAAGAAGAACTGAAGTTATGGGTTTTGTAGTTAGACTGTCAGAGGGATCGGGGACCAATATATGGCCCTGGTTATAGAATATTACGCACATTTCTGCAACTATCGAGACATGGATGATGTTTTTGATGTATACCTTGAATTTTCTGCATCTTCATTGTCCCTTTGGGTTGGACTCGTGGAAGCTCTGATTTTCCAACTCATAATCCATATGCATATCTCTATGCTCCAAGATCTTGCCTTCCTTATGTCTTATGAATACCAAGGCTGAAAAAAACCCAACATTAAATTGCTTGTTCAAACAAAGTATTAAATTGCTGTCTCATATTTCGAATCAAGAGTACAAATGTTATGTATCTTTAGTTTTGATGCACAGCTTCAAAATCCAGCTGTTCTTATCGTTTTGATTTAAGAAGAGTACTGCTAATCGTGCAGAAAGATTCTCCGCTACTTTCCAAAAATCCTCAACCACTAACTTCATGAATATATTAGTAAGATATTCCACACCGGGATTTTGGTGAAGAACATGATAAAACTAGTACATGCATTTTCGAATTTATACTTGGAAGTTTTATTCTTATTAGGAGATAGTTATTTGATTAGATCTTGCAGTTAGATGATGTTAAAAGGGAGGAACAAGTCTATAAGTCTAGTATGATTTGTAAGAGTATTAAATTCATCTTGATTATTCAGAATATATGAATGCATGAGCTGCTCTTCCAGAAAACATCTAGAAATACGCTGAACAAAGACTAGGGTCCGTACACTTATGCATTCAAATGTTCAACTAACCTCTCAACATTTAAAAAAAAAATCAATTCACCTCTATACTTGTTTAACGTTATTGGAAACATAAACGTTAATGGATGATTCCTACAGGTTGGAAGTAGGTGCTGTTGAGGAACAGCAAGAACAATGACCAAACACTGTACCTCCCTCCTCCACCAACATTAGAATTATAATAAATGACTCAAGAAGTAGGCGACTATTGACATAATTATCTCAATTGAAAAGGACTCTTCTCTTCCTCCTAAATCAGTGGAAGGGGACCTTAATTTTGCAATTCTATAATCCCTCTTTACTTGTTCTTTTGTGATTTTTTCCCTCCACCAGCACCAAGAGTCTGACCCCTCTATGATTATCTCAATTGAAGAAAACCCTCTCCAGCTAACTCCTAAATCAATGCAAGGGACCTCCCACCTCTCCCTTGCTTTTGTAGGTTCCTTTTCCTTTAAAATTATCGTGTGAGCTCTCCCTCGACTTCAGACAATCCATATTGCTACTATTCTCAGCTCAGATACTGTAATGTGAATCCCGTTCCAATGCTTAAAGCCAAGACCAGTAGCTCATATTCAAGCATGAAAAGCAACCAAAAAAAAAAAAAATTCTATGTTTATCAAGTATACTTATATATTTATCATGGCTGTTAAGCCCTTTAACTAAAACTGGCCGAAGGCAATTGCACTAACCCAAGAGTCGAATAAAATGAAAAATCGATATTTCAATTAAATACTTTTATGTCACAAATCCTATGCCCTTTAACATGTCTAAATCTAATTAAAATCCCTATACCCTTATAATGAAAAACAAAATACAAGGAAAAATAATCAATGGAAAATATTTTGGCTTTACGGCTCCAAATAAACAGGTAAGACTGAGCTTCTGGATCCTCTACCATGACCAAAAGAAAAGAAAGCTCTTCTGGCTCTACCACTACAACCTTCAACAGAGCTGACCTCAGTAACTTGCCTGCTCTGCTGCACTATCTCTTGAATTGATAAATAGAGCTGCCGATCTGCAGACGAGTCCATTGAAAAGGACCTCCTGATGGGTTGAATCAATCCGAATTGATCATCTTTGCCTCTTGTATCAATACATTCATCTCCCATGCTGGTAACCTTGTTAAGATTCCTTGCTTTCTTGTGGCCAACTCCCTGCTCTATCTTCCTTGGCGAAGGACTAATTGAGCGCGCTGATAACTCTCCTGAATTCAATCTTTCCTGTGCTGCAAGCAATGTTTGATCTGTAGAGTTGTGATTACTCAACTCAATGACAACATAATCTTCATCTCCACCCATGACACTTTCACTGTAAGGATTTGCATCATGGGGTGTAGAGCTTGGAGCAATAATATGATCAATTGGGAATCTTGTGGTGCTCGAAATGCTTGTTCTACAAAGTGGGCAATTAGCATTGCTTTGAAGCCAAACATCAATGCAGTCAATATGAAAAACATGGCTACAATTTGGTATCCTTCTTAGTTTCTCAGCTTCTTGAAACTCGTTCAAGCAAACTGCACATTCACAGAAGCTTCTTTCTCCAACGTTTCTAACGTTGTTGCCTTCTTTCTTGAACTTGAAAACTGGGATTGACCTTATCACTGACTCGTCAAGTCCACGAGACTCTATAGCAGAAGGAGAGTAAGCCATCAAAGGGTCTTCGTGATTTCTATTTCTTGATAGGGAGAATCGCCTTAGAAGATCGATGCGGTGCCAATTCAGACAGCATTTAATGACAAAGATGTAGTAGCTAACTAGCAATAAAGCTGTTGCCAAAATTCCTATTATGGCAATGGCAATAATTGGGAAACTTGTATCTGAAGACTGAGTACGAGGTCCAAATATTGATGAGCCACCAACTGGACTTGTCATTGGTGGAAGAGACTGAGAACCATAGCTTTTTCTTACAAGATCCATGAAATGGATTTGCTAAGCAGAAATGGCAAACCAACTGGCTCGTTTAGATCTTGAATATAATGCACAGAAACATGCAAATTAGTTATCGTATAAGAACAAGAATGAACCGACCTTAATTTATGAACTCGAAACCCGACGAAAATTCAAACCAAGGAAAGCCAAGGAAGAGAGAAAGCCAGCTTGTTACTATTGAGAAAGAAAGATCTGAAAAGGGACATTAATATGTGCGGGTCTCAGGAGAGATGCAAGTACGTGGAGAAGAGAGACAAGAGAGAGAAAATCAAGATGGTATAAATGAGGGGAGGTGCTATATGCGGACATGAAAGCCTTGAAAATCAATGAAATTTTGCCTGAAATTACTAAACTAAAATTTTATTTTAAGACAGAAGGTCTGAGCTAAGCATACGTAGTAGGTGGATTTCTCTCTGGTTCCCATTGGGGAGAGTCTCGATTATTGCACTATTGGTTTTTAGTAACCACAATGTATGGACCATGGAGGGCTAATTAATATATCTAATACTATAATATAAGATGATAGTGGAGATTTCATAGGCTGGGCGGCTGCCCACCATATAAAGATAGACTCTACATGTTCGTCCAAGTAAAACTGGCAAGGGACCCCCTCCTGATAACACCATTGGCACATTGTTTTCTTGGGATGAGACTCATGCCCATAGCTGATTTGAAGTCTCAACTTGCAGCTGAAATTGAATATACACCGCACCATTCGGCCACATCTGAATCTGTTCATGATCGTCAAGCGACTAAAACCTTGTTTTCACTTGTCGAATGTTACTATTAATTTCTTTCACAGGTGTCTTGTTATCTTGCAGCTCAAACTCTACTGTAATAATGGGGTGTTTACTATAAGTTTTTTTAAAATAATATATTTTTTTAAAAAAATGTTTTTGACATTAACATATTAATATTAAAACGGATTTAAAAATATTAAAAAATTAATTTAAAATAAAATATAAAATTTCATAAAAGTTGGGTTACACCACTGCCCCGAAGGGCCTCGAAGACGGCAGAAAAAGAAGAAGAAAGAAACTATCCTTGTTTTCATTTCTTTTTATCAACTGATTTCATTTTATTTATTTATTTATTCTTGTCGTCAACCGAGTGAAAGTTAATCCTTTCAAGATTTAGGAGACAATTTAACACGTATCATAAAATGGCACGATGACATCGTTTTAGGGAGCTGTTACGAGTGATTAATACTGTTGACGAGTCGTTGATTCACTGTAGATTAATTATTTATTGTCAGTTATGCAATTGATTAATTCCTATACTAATTAATTACTCTTCACTGTATTGTCCGCTAGGAACAAGATCATTTGTTTCAGTTTTTCTTTTGCTAGAATTCTCATCATGCCTATCTTGATGAGCTAACAAGTGAACTTGGTTAATTATATCAACTCAAAATCTAATCACACCAACTCTATTTAAATGAATGAGCCAATAAACGAGTAACTCAGTTCATGAGCTTTCTCCCGTTCCTTTTGATTATTTTTTCTTTCTTTTTTGGATGGTAATTATTCAAAGAGATTTGACTTTTCATCCCTTCTCGATCATCATCAATCATCTTAAAGCAAAAGGTCCCAAAAGCCCACATGCAAGCCACCACCATGAACACTATTGTTTACCTTCCATTGACTACTGCAAGACACAGGCACGGATTACACGTATATCTTATATTGCATTTACTCCATTGGGTCCCAAATATTACCTTTTAGATTCTTCCCTCCGCTCTAATTCGAATCCGAGGGGATCATATAATTTTCAAATGGGTCCCAAGGAAAAGCCTTTTTGTCAACAATTAAATTGTTTGAGAGGGCCGATATCACTAGCAACTAGAGAAGTCAAATCGTTGTGTGCAAGAAATCAAACGCCAATAAAAGCAGGACCGACACTTCAATGCTTGCGTGTGAAAAAAACCAGTCTCCATTTTCAAAAAGTGTGAATTCTATAGTCAAAGTTTGTAGTCCCTGCCGAAGAAATCTCGACTACCTTGCATTCACATCGCTGTCACTCCGAACGTTTCTATAGACAACCAAACGATGAAAGTCTCATGTTTGTTTAAGAGAAGAATGTTTCCCTTGGTAGCCAGGCAGGTATGATTACACTAGACGGTGGGTGGGGGTGGATAAGACCTTGCGCAAATATGAGTCTTCTCGTGTTTTCTTTCTTGTTCACTTACAGGCATCGATCTTCATGGAGCTGCTTTTATAACAAAAGTTTAAATTCGTGTCTAAAGTACTGGTTAGCTTCCCATTAAGAAAGTTAAGATTAACTTAAAACCGATCGAGCCAAATCTTTTGGTTCATGCAGCTTATATAGCTTTCTTAATTTATTATATGAATTGATGGATTTCTCTCTTTGTTGTGACAGTAGAAGCGCATTCAGCACTGCGTAATTTGTTTTTTGGTTGAGATTGAGACTATATTTTAGAATTTGTTAAAAATTGATACTCATTAAGCATTGTAAGTAGATTTTGCAACCATAATGTTCTTTTTTCATATTTGCTATGATGGGGTAACTATATCAGCATGTCTGAGAGCTCTTTCCCGTAATTTCTAAACTAATTAATTCCATCCACCATGTCCAAAGTCTAGAAGCCGAAAAACCTTGGTCTGCAAGTCTGTTGCTTGCAATTCACAACAAGAGGGCGTGTTTTGGCGTGTTTCTGAAAATATTTTAATATTTTTGTTTTAAATTAATTTTTTTATAATTTTAAATTTTTTGTTATATTGATGTCAAAAATAATTTTTTTAAATAATTTTTTAATACATTTATAAATAAAAAATACTTTTAAAAAATAATCATTACCACAATTTCAAATATTAACTAGAATACAAATTAAGAGAAAATTAAGTTAAAATAGGCCCGGCTATTGTAATATATTAAAAATATAAAGAAACGAATCAATACTAAGAAAGAAAACGTATGGCACATGACAGTAGGCAGCAACTGGCAAATTTACTTCCCTTGGAGGAGCTGTTTTAGATTGAAGAAACAAAACGAGAAATAACCATTTTAAAAAAAAATCCTGGTTTTTCCAACGTGAGGTTCGACCAATTTGTCAGGTTTTTTTTTTCTTTTTCTTTTCTCCTGAATAGAGATACGGAGTTACATGTGTCAGTGGACTTTTCATGTGCTCTGTTCTTCTTCTAAAATTGACCAACACTGCACTCATTCACTTGTGACTTGAAAATGGTGTTCCTAATTATGTGGCCCAAAGACACAATGCCATTTGTTTACCAACATGGACAAAAACTGGGGATCATATCACGTGGGAGCTTACGTTGCAGGGTTTGTATCACGTGACTGCAGCCGAATATTTTTTTACAAGTTAATGATAGCACAGCCAGTGCCAGTATTTCTCCTTCTTTCGGTTCTGCAATTTCTCTGCTGTTTACCAATTTCACCACAGAAGGATGGGAGTGCATGTGATTACACGTGCAGACATAGAAGCCGTCCACGCAATGCTTGCATTTTGCATGAGTATAATATATCACAGATCAGTCAACTGCTCGGTCAAAATTCAAAAGTTGACAAATTGAGGAGATTTGAATTTGATTCTTTTATTTGAAGTCTACTGTATTTAATTTCTTTCTTTGACCTTGTTAGAGAAGTTTACTGATGGGTATGAGGTTATCTTTGGAATTGTGTTCCTGATTGCGGTTCAAAATACTTTCCATTTCAAAATATATAAAAATGATTTTTTTTTATTTTTTTAAAAAATTATTTTCGAGATCAGCACATCAAAACAATAGAAAACATGAAAAAAAAATAATTTTGATATAAACATGTTTTGTAAAAAACATTATAAATAAGCATGCATATAATTAATTGGAATGTGGAAGGATTTTTTTTATGAGCTTGGTCCTGCTGGTTCTACGTACATGATCATAAATGAATGGCTTTGGGTCTTTTTTCCCTCCTTGTAGGGATCAAAGACTTCAATGAAGCATAACTGTTAGTTGTATCTATAATTAGGTCATGGTATTATCATAAAATCTTCATCCTTGCTGCTCGTTTCTCTTCTCGCATGAGCCCTGTGACCTTTTCACTTACCTTGCACGAAGTGAATCATGTGGCTGCTGGTCTTACTAAACAAGATGTATCTAGGAATTGTGGTTTTGATACCGAGTTGTCTTTGTGGATATAGTATTTATTGAAGCTGCTGGTGATTCATCTGAATATGCTTTATAGTGGCTGGAGTTTTGGAATTTTGCTTCACTGAAGAACTGCTTGGAGTTTGGTTGCTGCAGATTTGTACACTGTTTAATTACCTCGCTCGAAACCTTTGGTCCCGTTAATCTTTGACGCAGAACAAAGTAGCAGTCTGAGACTAGCTCCAGCTCAAAACAATAACAATGATAACAAGTCAGTGTATTTATTTTTGGAGGGAATAAGTAGGCGGTGTGACATTTTTCGAGCATCCTTTAGTTTCTTTAAAATTGTACAATGGCTTCTACTGTTTCTATATTTAATCTTCCAAACTCTTTGCTTGAAATTCACACGCCGTTCATTTTTTATTATTATTGAGTTCATAAAAACTTACCAGTGATGATTATTTAACCCGATTGTATCAGTTTTTAAACCTATTAAGGAAAATCCATCAATTTCTTTTATCACTTTTAACAATGATCCCAATCTTAGCCTATAACTAGCAACATTTTCTAGATCAATTAGTTCTTTATTGAATTAATGCCGATGTTCCCCTGTTCTATGGTACTGAGGTGAGGTATCGTATTTTCTTTACCGGTAGAGAGCAATCGAAAGCATAACCCAAAATCAAGATTATTGCCAGTACGTGGTCAAGGAAAGTTTTCGGACACCAGAGCCAGAGTCGCGTAGACTCCGAGAGACTCAGAAAAGCAGATCGAGATGTTTAAAACCCAAATAGGTGCTGTCCATCAGCCCATGCTCTTTTAAGTGAAGAACTGTTAATGGGCTCGATGTTTGTTCTGTTTCACATATGGCCCGGAATCTGAACACTTGAATTCCTGTTACTCTAAAATTATATATTATTAACAGATTCTCGGAAAGAGACAATGAATTGTAGACTTGCTGGATTTTCACGTGTTTTCAAGACCACCTATTAACATTAATTATTAACATTAACATTATGTAAAATAATAAGCCGCATGGTTTTTTATTTCTTTATTAGATTTTGTCTATGGTGAAATGTGTATTGAGTTATAGTTAAAATTATATTTTTACCTTCCATCCTTTAATTTAAATTAAAGCTTTAATTGAGAGGTAAAATGATCTTTACATATTACTAATTTGTTATTCTTGATTTATTTGGGGTAGCACTATTTTTTTATTTTTTTTAATAACAATGTAATTACTATATTGACTTTAAGAAGAAAAAAAACAACCAAGACCATTAAGAAATCAAGCTTTTTAATGGAGTAATTCAATTGTTATATATATATATATATATAATGTCTTTAGAACTAAATAACAATAACAAAAAAATTATTAGGAAATGATAATCAAGCTCTTGAAACCAATGCTAACAAATTTGTATAGTAAAGATATCTGTGTAATTCAATTGTTCATGATAAAATTAAAATTACCATACGACCTTTGAACCAAAGGTTGAGGACATTGGTTGAAATTCTTTCTTGGTTATTGCTAACAATTTTTTTATTTATATAAATTATTATTGATTTATTTAGTTAAATGATTACATAGACTTTTCAAATAACACTTTTAATTTTTTATGTAAAAACAATATCGAAGCAGCCTCCATACTTTATAATTAAAAAAAAACAAATTATCACCTGCATGTCAAATTCATGATTTTAATGTTTTTTTAGTTTTTATTTTTTCTGGAAAAAATATTGTTTTTTTGTATATTATTTTTATTCTTTTGTAATTTGTTTTTTAATATTTTTTTCTTTACACGCTTTATTTTTGGAAATTTAGTCTACATGGACTAAGAAAATTGTGTTCATGATTTTAATGTTTTTTTTTAGTTTTTCATTTCTTTTGGAAAAAATACTGTATTTTTGTTCATTTTTTTTATTCTTTTATAATTTGTTTTTTAATGTTTTTTTCTTTACACGTTTTGTTTTTGGAAATTTTAGTCTGCATGGACTAAGAAAATTGTGTTTCATTATAGCAATTACAATATTGTTTTATTTTTTAGCTACGTTAAAAATTAACTTAAAATCTTATATATTTTTATTAATACATATGATCTTTATAATTATATGTAAGTGTGAACTTTGTGATTTGCAGTTATACTTTTTACTTAATGTAAAAAAAAAATATTAATAATATCTATATATTAATTCTTTTGCTTTAAAAAAAATATTCGACCTGCAATTAAATGAATTAAATAAACATGTTAACACTTTATTTTTTATATTTATTAATACAAATAATTCTCATAGATTTTATAATCTATAATTAAAATTAAAAAAATTAAAAAGCTTGTATATTTATTTTTTATTTTTTATCAAAAAAAAAAAAAGTTTATTCATCCCGCAACAAAGCAAGTGTAACGTAACTATAACCAGTATAAATATAAACACTCGAATTCTTTAATCACACTTTTTTTTTTTTT
Source organism: Populus trichocarpa (assembly GCF_000002775.5). Lineage (NCBI taxonomy): Eukaryota > Viridiplantae > Streptophyta > Magnoliopsida > Malpighiales > Salicaceae > Populus > Populus trichocarpa. The sequence goes on along the minus strand of NC_037294.2, from coordinate 10,087,671 downwards.
TTTCCTACGATCACGGATTCTTCGATCACCTACTTTTGATCGATTTCATCAAAATATCTTCCGGCCCAAACCGTTGCTTTCTGAAAATCGTACATTTTGCAAGTAATTTCTACATCCATTGAACTCATTTTCACAAAATGACAGTGATATCTGCATCCATTGAACCTGTTAAATTTGGTTCTTACAATCACTAATATGTTGGAGTTCCTTGATAGGACTGACTGTGTCTCTATTTAAAGCCATAAATTAGTGGTAGCTTGGAAAGTCAAGATTATTATGTTGCCAGAGAATCATACAAATTCAGAAGCACTTGTTAAAGGGAACACGAAGTCTTGCCGAGGTGCAGCCCCGGTTGAAGTTCCTCTACATATTATATAACAATAATCATAACATGAAAGCAAAAGGAAGATCTGCGAATTCCTTCTGCACAGAATCGATCGTTTTGATTTATTTATTGATTCGGTTCCATGCAATGGATCACAAAATCATCAAAATTGTTGTTAGATGGGCAAAGATGATGAACCCAGCTGCAGAGCCATGATACATGCACGAATGATCTTTTTCAAATATAGCAAGATGCTTTCTTGTTAATACCACCCTAGACTCTAGAGGTTTAACAAGTGCCCTAGCTTGCTAGGCGACAACTTTTTGGCATCAGCAAGCAAAATTCCAATTCTTTTCCCTTTTTTCTTCTCTTTTTTTTCTTTCCCCTTCCGAACGCACATAGTGTGGATTTAATTATTTATCTCTAGAAAAAAATGGAGAGGTGTGGACCCACAAGACCAGCATATAAAAGAAAGAATAACATCATGATAATTACCTACACTAATGTAATATAAACAAAATTCTCAGATAATTATTCTTTCATGAAAGGTTAAGAATTTAAATTCATGACACCTACGTTTTATTATTCATAGGTTAACACATCGCCTAACTAAACCACCCAGTTAAAGTCTTGGATGTTTTGGTCTTGCATTTCATCGTATGCCACCATCAATCATCATGCTACTTATTTTTTTATGGCAAATAAAATAAAATTTCAAGCTTTTTTAATAAGAAAATGTAATTTTAATAAGACAATGATTCACTTAAGTACCGCCAGGTCTCAGTAATAATAATACAAAAAGTTAGGATTACTATCATATACCGATGTCTCCCTCTAAAGAGATAATTATAAATTTGTTACGTGACTCATCATGGATTCTTGAACAACATTGTAGACATAAATAAAAAAACAAAAAACCTCAATGATGAGGGCAAAAAATCAAACAAATTAATTAACGATGACTTTTAAATTATATGAATCTAAATTCATAACTATTTGGACTCTCAAAGATATTATATTTATAACCAAATATAGGATTATTGAAAAAGAAAAAACAAGAGAGGAGAAAGAAGGGTCTTTGCGTTGTGCTTTTCACCGCTCAAATATATATTAGAGAGAGGGCAGGGGTTGTTCGGAGGAGGGTAAAAAGAGAGCAATTCTGGCATTTACCTTGCTAAAAAACTCAATCCCTTTAACCATTAATTGCAGTTCAAGTTGACAACTTTGATTCTTTCCCTTTAATTACTAATTTAGAAAGAATAAACTCTTTATGGATTAAGTAGGGACGTTAATGCTTAATAGTTTTAATTAAAGCATAAGATTCCATGTCATGTGTAGAATACTTCCGATGAGTGTTATTAAGCTTTTCACTGTAAAAAGCAATATGATGACCTTCTTGGTTTAAAACACCCTCAATTCCTACATCTAAAGCATCACAAGGCACTTAAAAAACCTTAAAAAAACACGACAATTTTAGAATTGGTGCTTGCCTTATCTTCTTCTTAATTTCAATAAAAGACTCGGTGGCTGCTGCACTCATATCTTCTTCTTAATTTCAATAAAAGCCTTGGTGGCTGTTGTACTCTAAGAGAAGTTCTTGACCTTCAAACACTCAGTAATTGGGGCCTTTATAGTGCTGAAACCCTGAATAATCTGTCAATAAAATGTAGTTAAACCATGGAAGCTTCGACCTAAGAGAAATCTTGAGGTGTAGGCCAATTTTGAATAGCTTGTACTTTGATGGGATCAACTTCAACACCCTAATCAGAGATGATAAAGCAAAAAAATAGACTATTTTTTTTTTATGAATGAGCACTTGGTGTGATTAATGTAAAGTTGTTCAGCTTTCAAAATATTCAATACCTATTTAATATAGGCTAGATGGTCATGCAGATAGTTGCTGAAAATTAAAATGTCATTGAAATACACAACGACATATTTATCCAGGAAATGCTTGGGAACTTGTGTTATATCATACATGAAAGTGTCTAGTGCATCGGTTAATTTGAAGGGCATGGCTAACCATTCGAATAATCCCTTATTCATTTTGATGGTTGTCTTCTATTCATCACTAGGACATATATGAATTGGTGATATCCACTGCGAAGATCAATCTTTGTAAAAATAGATGTATTTCATTGTTAACAAGTCCAACATGTCATCAAGCTGAGAAATGAGGAATTGGTATTTCATCGTTATCTTATTAATTGCTAGATTATCCACACACCTCCTCCAACTACCATCATTTTTTAGTGTAAGCAATACTGGAACAATACAGAGACTACAACTTTCTCGAGTGAAAACCTTATCCAATAGTTATTGGATTTACCGGTTAAGTTTCTCATTCTCTGTTGGGCTTATTCGGTAATGTGGTAGGTTGGGTAAGAATGACCCGAAAATAAGATCAATAGCATGTTGTACATCTCGCATTGGTGAAAGTTAGTGTGGTATTTCATCGGCCATAATATCTTTGAATTTCCTTAGTATTGTTGCAAGCTCAATGAAAATTAAACCATCATCTTGCTTAACTTCACAATTTTCTCTTCAGTTGGAGCTCAAGAAAACCAATGCATGATCAATACCAGAACAATGTCTCTTATTGTCTCAAATTTTGAAATCTACAATGGAACCAAAACAAACTCCTTACCCTTAAAATTAAAAAAGTAAATAGTGGTATACCTGTCATAAGAGACCCTCTGATTATAAAGTCAAAGTCATTCCAATAACATGTGGCAAACAGTAATAGGAATGACATTGCACAATGCCTCGTCCACATATTTCTCTCCCAATGAAAACTTCACTAAACATCGATGCTTCACCAAGATCAAATTATTCTCATTGATCCAAATAATTCGATAAGAAGTAGGGTGCTTGTTACTTTGCAGGCCCAAACATTTCATTGTTGCTTCAAAGATCACACTCATGTCACTGCCATTATTAATGATGATGTTTAATGCTCAACCACCAGGTTCTATACACGTATGAAAGATATTGGTGCATAGCCACTCAGGATTAGCTTTGAATTCCTTTCTAGTCCTAGTCAATACTACATGGATCACAAAGCTAGGTAGTTTCGATGCACTTAAATGCTCATCATCATAATCAATACACCCTTCATTTTCTTCTTCCTCTACTTTTTTTATTTTTATCAATTCTTTCCCATAAATAAAGGTTAGTTTCTTATCTATAGTAAAACTAACAATAACATTGTGTCTGAACCCCTTGCATTTGTAACACCGTGGACCTTCACTTATAACCTTTAATTTTCCCTTCTGATCACCCATCATTGTACTTCCTGGTTTGTTATGCAGTAATGATGGCTTCGGGATTGAAAAGTTTTCCATATACCTCGGTCTTAGATCCATTGACATTGTTTTCTTTCCACTCAAAACCCCAAATTATTTCTTAATAAACAATGTTAGTTGATATGCTTCTTCCATATTAATTAATCATGTAATCAACATTTCCTTGTGTAGATCACACACAATCCATTATGGTATTGAGCCAATATTTGCTATTTAGTTTTCATAATCCTGCTATAAATAGTCAACTAATGGGAACGATCTGTGTATTGATCCATATTTAAAGATGCTTGCCTTAGTTGTAACATTTTTTTAAACATCATTTGCTCATAATCAATGGGTAGATATTTTTCTTTCATTTGTTCCTTCATCTCCTCCAAGTTAGAAATTATAGATGCTGAGTAAAGCATAATTGTTCTTCCACACTTCCCCACCAAGCTCGTGCATGCTCCTTCAAGTTTATTCTGGCATAACAAACCTTTCAGTCTTTCAATACAACAAACCAGTCAAAATAATCTTCAACAACTATTAACCAATCCTCAAAAGCATTAGGCTCTAATTTTCCATCAAAGTCAGGCACATCCACATTCATCCTTTTAGTGAGTTCATCAAAAAGTTGATAATCCAAACCACACCTATCATGGTTTTAGTGAAACTTTTCTTTGTTATATTGAAATCGAGGTTGATAATTCACAAACTCTTTGATGTCTTCATCTTCTAAATTCTCCTTATCATCCATGTTATTTTCATCAAGGGAATCCTTATGAAATTAACCATGCCACTTCCTATTAGAAGATCTAAGTCCCTCTCAAGCCCAACACTTATCCATAACATCTAGTTGGTGAAAAAGTTGTTCCAATATAGTAGTGATGTGGGTGATTTGTTGTTGTAGATTGGCCCGCTCATGATTTGGGTTGTTAGGAATGTGAATGTTCGACATATTATACAAGTTACCACTACAGATTACAGGCATGGAATGATTTGATACCTAAATGATGCAAAACCTCTTGGTTCAACCTCACTTTTAGATCCAAAAAGAATAAACAAAGAACACAAAATCTCTTTATAATAGGAATTACTCCAAGTCTAATATCCTTGTAAAAAAAAACACTTTGTTCTTTGTTTTCATCCCTAATAAACTGTCCAGCCAAAGGAAACAAATAGCCAACTAGGAAAGAAATAACAAACAGTTAATCATAAATGAGATGTGCTTTCAAAACAAATTCTATATCTAATAAAAGTCCTTTATCCACCAGTAGACCCCATGTTTTAAGGGACATCTTCCTGATTTGCATCACCCCCTTCTTCTCATGAAACCAAACTAGCACTATTGGAAGATAGAAATGCAAGAAACTCACCAAAATGCAATGACATTACACTTAGAGCATGCAATTTAAAAGCAAATAAAGTTGATGTTGTTTTGTTATATATCAAGAACAATAAAGTGACATTATTAGCCGTGTTATTAAATTTAATATGTACCGGTAGATCAATTTGTTAATTTAGAACTTGATAAAAGATTTCAGGTCGGATTTTATGTTAGCCCATCCCACCATGACTAGAGCCTAAGTAAACTCTGGAATCGGTCAAAACCCATTGTTTTTCAAAATGATGTTTTAACTTTTTAAAAAAATTATAACAATATTATTTTGGAATGACCCATCCCACCATGACTAGAGCCTTGAATTAGATAATTGCTGACGCCGAGTTTTATAACAATGATTATTACATCGCATATTTATTTGAGGTCTCTTGTTCTTGATTGCAATCGTTCTCTTCTTCTTATTTGGTTTCTTGTGATTCTTAAGACAATGCAAAATTAAAACCCAAGTCCTGTTCCTTGCTATTTACTTTGCAAATCACGCATATGTCTCATTAATAACCTTCTTAATCAAATCAACAACTATACAGACCCTAAAATTGGTAAGAAATTTATATTTGATTTGATATATATGGATTATTTTATTCTTTTTGTTGACAGAGATACAAGAATTCATCTTGGAAATGCAGAAACATGTATTTTATAGTCAGAATCAACAATGGAATCAAAGCTAAAAAGAAAAAAGAAAAAAAAAAAGAAAAGCATTCAAATTAACTAATGATAAATAAAATAGGAGAAGAACGATGATGCAAATGATCTCATCGTTCATATGTAACCTGTGATCAACGTAACAGAATCCCCTTCCAATTTTTAATTTTAATTTTTTCATAATTAACAAGTCGCGAACAAGCATAATAAAGTTAAAAGAACACTGAAAAGGTTGTTCTAAGCTCCAAAGCCATCACCTTGACCATCTAGGTACATTGGACCAAAACTCTCCATGTAGATCTTTCTGATTTACACGTGTGAATAAGTATGAGTGTATGACCATGAGACTTTCTTCACGTGGACAAATGTTGTTGACCTTCTAACCCTGCCAAACCTGGCTTTTGGCACCCATATAAAAGCTATTTCCAGGCAAACATTTGCCATGCAAAAAACAGACGGAAACCGAAAACAAAACAAAAATAAAACCAACATCGTTCATGGACGAGGACAAAACAAAGAGCAAGGATGAAGGAGGAGAGGTCAAGTACAGAGGTGTCAGGAAGAGGCCATGGGGAAAATTCGCTGCGGAGATACGTGATTCAGCCAGGCAAGGGGCGAGGGTGTGGCTGGGGACTTTTAGCACGGCGGAGGAGGCAGCAAGAGCCTATGACAGAGCAGCTTATGCAATGAGAGGGCACTTGGCCGTTCTCAATTTTCCTAACGAGTACCCAAATATGGCCGGTAATGCTAGCGTTGGTTCCAGTAGTTCTACTCCCTTTTCCTCTTCAGGCTATCCAGGTTCTTCTTCCTCTTCATCATCAACGCAACAAGAAGTTTTTGAGTTCGAATGCTTGGATGATAAGTTGCTTGAGGAGCTGCTAGAGCAAGAAGAGAAAAGGAGTAAGAAAACGTAAAACTGTGCAGCTGACATGTACCAGCTATCATGGCATGAGGAGTAAGTATATCAGTGGGGGATCCATATAGTACCCCATTGCTCTGTTTCTGAATGGAATTAGAAACCAAAAAAAAAGAAAGAAATTGTTTGTGGTAATGGTCATTAGTAGGGTTTTGTTATATATATATATATATATATATATATATATATATATATATATATATATATATAAATCACCTGCTGTGAGACTGGAGATCATAGCATAAGATCTCACCATGGAATAACATATTTCACGTTGATGATTAAATGATCATGTACATCAATATAGTTCTGTCTGTGGGTGTACATGATTAAATGATCATGGAATGACAGACAATTCGCCAAAAGTTTGCTTGCTATATAGTCTATTCCAATTCCCAACGGGCCGGCGCCTGAGTATTTATCGTTTCAATTTGATTACATTTTATAAATGGGATTAGCATGCATAAGCATTCCCTCGAAAATATCATTGTTGGAATATTCCTAGCCTTCTAGAAGGCATCCATTGCTGTGATATTCCCATGGTTTTTGTTGTTATAATTTTGTATTGGACATAGTTTAGCAAAAATCAGAACACGGATTAAATTTAAACAATAAGAAAATCCCAACTTGGAAGCGCTGGCCTATCCGGTGGTTCATTTCTTTGTTTCTCGATAGGTCCTAAATTTAGAGACTGCTCAGCCCAGATAAAAATTAATGTGACGCCAAAAGATCGAGCTTAGTAAGTGTAAGTTACCCATACGAAAAGCCTAGAAGAAAAACAAGCTTAACCTTCAAAAAGGTGGCAACCCAAAGCAGAAATTCGAGATGCCTCCACATTCACAACCTAAGCCTTGTTACTTGTTGGAAAGCATTCTCTTTGGTCTTGAAAAGTACTTTCTTGACTTGACTGCCTCATGTTTTATAACATTAAAAAAAAAAAAAAAAGTTAATAAAATTCACTTTTTAATCACAGAAAAACGAGAAAGTGTTTTATAATTTAATTAGAAAGTGGAAAACATGTACTTAAGAACTGAACTAAAGTGGTAAAGACATTAATAAAACACTTTAAAATATAATATTTTTAGAAAATAATAAATTACTAATATATTTATACATGAAATAATATATTATTATATATTAATATACAATATAAAAATATATTAATTTGACATTTTGGTGTTTTTATACTTTAATTTAGATAATATAGCTAGAAAATATATTATAATACAAAACACGTTATATTATACAATAATTATACATTTTGAATCATTAAATTATGCTGTAAAAATAGGTTATTATTGGAAAAAAAAACTTATTTTCAATATTCTCTAAACACCAAAAAAATATTTAGTAAAAATAAAAATTCCACTATTTTTATAAAGTTAATTAGTCAAAACTCTACTCAAAATGTAATATTTCAAAAAAAAAATGTTTATATTGAATACACACACGTGTGTGTGTGTAGTATTTAAACTATTATAAATATATATATATATATATATATATATAATATAATAAATTATTTTTCCCCACCATTACAGTTTTAATATCTCTTTTTTATTTTTTTATTATAAGTGGTCAAATGATTACGTAATGCTCTATGTATATTAGATAAATAGTTTTTTAAAATATAAAAATATTATTTTTCAATTTATTTTTCATAATATAGTGAAACGTTGAAAAATATTTTTTATTTTATTTTTATGATATTATTAAATATTAAAAAATAATATATTTTACAAGAATATACTTTTTATATATAAAAAAAACCCTTTAAAACAAAAAAAAATTACTTTATAACAAACAAATAGGTATTAGCCGTGTGCATAGGCATTACTTATTGCTGTTCAAGTTGAAGAGCATGAAAATAAACAGTTTTGTTCTGCATAAAGTTGGATTGGATTAATATATAAAAAGAAATTGAAAAGAGAGCGAAAGGAGACACTAAATTATTTGGTTAATAAACCAAAAACTGAAATTTAAATAAACCAATCCACCATTGTGCCCATGTCGTCTACATCTAAACAAAGGATTTGCGATTAAAGAGCGAAAGGAGACACTAAATTATTTGAAGAGACATCAACTTTATCAAATATTATCTAGAATCGTAAAACTAAGAACAAAGATTCTAGATAATATTTGATATAATGAAGAAGAGATTTGCTTTATTCGGATTCTGCATTAATTTTTACTTGGGCTGATGTCTAACATAATACAAACTTGGCTTATGTCCCTCTCTCTTCTCCAGCCGTCAGTGGGAGTGCAAAACAACGAGCTATCCGTTCTCACACACCAGACCTTCATCAATATATATAAATTTCACCACTGGTTTCATTATATAGAAACTAAATTATTGACAGTGGAATTAATACAGATTAGCAAATCTGCAAATTTATGGGTCAGCAGTTATTATAAACCAAGAGAAAATGCATAACTAGAACACCACATAAACATATGATACAGTTTTATGTCCATGCTATAAATTCTTCTGTACTAGCAGTTACTATCAAATAAGCCAACAACCTAAACAGCATCAATGACATAACTCAAGATGAGAAGGGAGGAATTGATTATGGAGTAAATGAAGATCAAAGCAATGCAACACATTCACAACTTATAGTTGTCATACCTTGTTTTGCAAAACCATCTGCTATATAGTTTGCATCGCGTTGAACATGAGAGAAACACACAGAACCCAAATGTGAAGAAAATCCGGATGCAAAAGATGAAAAGCTTTTGAAATCTTCATGGCCTATTAGATCGATAACCAGTGGTTAAGAAAAACTCAATAATCGTAAACCTAGGTGATCTGATGTTTAATTTTTCTCTGCTATAGTGAAGCATGTTTTGTACCATAAAAATGATTCCAAACATTTGGAATGTCTCTTCTTCTCTTTAGTTTTGCATTTCATATACTCCTTCCGTCTCAAAGTTTCAATATCATTTAATTTTTCATCCAAAGTGCAATTAATAGCATAAAATATCATTTATTTTCAAATTACCGTATTTGAATATAAATAAGAGAAAGAAATTGGGTTTTTTTTGGTACAAAGGATAGCAAAATCACCCATGATCCAATTGCCTTCTTCACCTCGGATTAGATCAGCCATGGTCCACCATGCCAGCTTTGCCCAGATTAACCAAAGAACTTCCATCGGCACTCACCTTAATAAAACCTCGTGGAGGTTTAGCCCAAGAGATCCATCCTTGTTGTTGAGAATAAGTTCCCGCGCTATCATCTCCAAATGGCTGTTTACATGCTATCAAGAGATCTTTCAATTGACTGCATTGGGAGTAAGATGAAGCAAGTTTACCTTGAATAACTTCCTTATTACGAGAACATCAGATCACCCAACAGGTAGAAGTGAATTCAAGGATTCTGTCTTCAATGCAAGCAACTTGGAATACATTCATATGCAGCCACTCGTCCCAATCCCAATTGAAAAACCCATCCACATGATTCAAATGTCCAGAATGAGCCGCACACTCTCGGTCCATTTACAATCTCGCAAAACATGGATTGAAAGAATTCAAATAGAAAGTTATAATTACAAATATAATAGTAAAATCAAGTAATTAATAGTTTAATTATTTGATAACACGCAATAGTTTTGGGACATGTATACGACAATAACTTTGAGACAGAGAGAATATGAGCAAGATTTGATCTTTATTCGTCAAACTAACCAACTGCTAAGAATACTTCATACCATACAGTTTTGGTTTGATTTGGTAGGATTTCAATTCCTTAACTTTGTAAGATGTTAAAAAAAAATGAAAACGAAAAGAAGCTAAGGCTATGAGCTTAGGAATTAAAATTACATTTACTGGATTGGTGAGAAAAAGGTCCGTATTGCATGGGTGATCTCTCCCTCGGCTGAAGAGGGGCAACGAGTGAGCAGCTCAACATATTTTTGAGTCAAAGGGGCAAGGTATCATTACATGTAAATTTCAAGAGTTCCATACCAAATTTATCGTTGTCAACTAATTTAGGCACGCCATTTCTCCCCAGTAGTTGGGTAACTCATGGATCCCTAACAATCTTATTAATCTTGTGGAAGTAAGAACTAATAATATGAAAATCATAGAGATTTTTCTTGAAAAAATTCTTGAATAAGCTTAAATCAAGAACAAAAAAAGAAAGGAACAGGCACAGAAAAAACTAAAACTCAATCTTGCTGCCGTTTCTTCTTCTCCTCTTCTGTTTCAAGAAGCTCCTCCAAAATCTTATCATCCAAGTACTCAAACTCGATAACTTGCTTTCCTTGTCCGGCACTTGATGAGCTTCCCCTCTGAAAACTCTCGCTTGCACCAACATCACTACTAGATGATGAAACTGGTGGACGACGAGGAGAAGATCCTATCGCTTGAGAGAGATAATCATTAGGAAAGTTGAGGATTGCAAGATGACCTCTCATGCTAAATGCAGCTCTATCATAAGCACGAGCTGCCTCCTCTGCCGTATCAAATGTCCCTAACCATAACCTTGCTCCCTGCCTTGATGGGTCTCGTATTTCCGCCGCAAATTTTCCCCAAGGTCTCCTTCGAACACCCCGGTATCGAACCTCTTCTCTCCCTTTCAATTCCTTTTCCTTCCCTTTATCAGGCTCTTCCATGCCCTTGTTTCAAATTTGGTTCTTGACAAAGATGGTCGTATTTGAGTCATATTATTTGGTGAATGCCTATATATGTATTTCGGAGCTGATGTACTATCTGACGATAGATGTTTGAATTTTCCACAACGTGGTTTGACAATATCTAGATTTAGAGTTTTTTTTTAAATAAAATAAAATAAAATAAAAATTATAGAAGAATTAAAAAAAAAAAAAAACATACCATCTTCTAGGAAGGTTCTCGCATCGAGCAATCTACATATATATTCGATTGTTGGACTTTTCCTATAATGGAATTTTAAAAGTGTAATAAATCTCTTTGTATAGATATGTTACTTAATTTGATGGTTCTGATTCTTGCCTCTTTGTTAATTCCTATAATTTAAAATATTTTGGAATAAAATTGATGTACGTAGCGGATAATTAGTTGATCTCTTAATTCAATTAATCTGATTTGTTTTTTCTAGTTCAGGTGTGTGGCTTGATATGAAAAGTTTAGAGGGCTGGTAACTAATAGCGGGTGACGCCTGGTAAGTCATGGTAACCTGTAATTGTGGTAGTAGGAAGTGGTGCCTAGTAAGTTAGGTGACTGGTAACTGTAGTAGTAATAATAGTAGTTGGTGTTTGGTAAGTCAGATGATCAGTAGCTGGTTCCTGTAAAAGGTCTTATTTGATAGACGTGAGGACTCTCTAATGATAAAATCAATAATTTTATGGAGAGAGAAAGTACAATGATGTTTTAAAGAGACAAGCTCTGGAAATATATATGCTGAAAATATTAAGAATGAAGAGATTGTGAACGTAGTACTTGAAGGGTTCATGGGTATTTATAGCCCATGAGTCTTGTTTTTTTGTGAATAAAAGGGGGGTGAAATGTAATTTTACCTTTGTGATATTTTGAGTTATATCCTACTTAAAATAATGTCTCAAATTAGTATAAATATTGAGGGACTCACATTGGGTTCGGGAAAAATTCTCTGACGAGTGTTGTGTTTAGGCAAGGTGATCAAGCCTATTAGAGGTGAAGTAGGTCTTGACACGTTGTCAGGATCCAAACACACTAGGCTCAGGCGATATAACTTAAGCCCAAGAGGACGTTAGGGTGCATGCCCAACACCAGGTGAGTATACGCCTATGCATTGCATGGGCATATGCCTTGCATAAGTATGCGCCCAGTGCACTGCATGGGCGTACGCCTTACATGGCGCCTATATACTGGCCATCCATGCGCCTATGCACTAGATGCATAGGCTCGGGCTACTTACTTGATCCAATATTCATTGGGTGTTGTTTGGGTTTTTTTTCCTCTTTTAATGGATTTTTTTTTTGTCCACTTTAGGGGGGGTTTTAGATCTATTTTATTTTGATCAATTAGTAACCCCCAAAGGTAATGGCATACACCCTGCATAGGTATGCGTCCAATGCTTTTGATGGGTGGACGTACATCCTGCTTGGGTTCGTGTTGCCATACTCGAACCCATGTTTTTTGTGTGTTTTTTGGACTTTTTTTAGAGGATTTTTTAGGTCCACTTTGAGGGATTCTTTTGGTCCATTTTGTGAGATTTTTTTGGTTCAATTTATTTGTATCCATGGCTCTTCAATCTGATTTGTTGCAAGAATAAAATTTTCATGCAACAAGTTTTTCTAACCCCCTCTTTTTTTTCTAAATAATTAAAATTGGATTTAAAGAGATTGTTTTACATCCATCAGATATCCAACTCTATCCAGTATTTTTTTATAAAAAAATAAGATTATAGTATATATTCTTTAATTATGTGTCGTGAGTCTCGTGACTCATGAGCCTTCGAGGTGGTTCTAGGATGTAGTCTACCTACTTTTAAAGCATTTCCAAAACTAAAGTATTTTTATGGTAATTTGAGAGCCTAAAAGAATCTAAGTTAGATTAGAACATAATTTTCTGAATGAGCATAAAATGTTTTATCACATATATTTGAATGACCAAATACTTTTTTCTATAAAGAAATTAGAAGGTTTATTTAAACGAGCAAAATTGTGTTGTCACTTTAAAATATAAAGACTTCATAATCATCATCTTCTAAAGGCGCAAGGAAGCCAAGAACATAATCAAAAAGTAAGAAGCCTAGATCATAAACAGTCAAAATTAATTATTTGTGGGTAGAGAAGCCGCCTCCTGGTTTAATAGCTAACTTTCCAAGTAGTGAGACAAGCCTAATAAAAACTTAAAGATAGGATATATAATAGAACCTCCACTTCCCAATACATTATACGCAGTGGTTTATGACCCTCTTAGAGTTAATTTGATCCGTATTTTTATATAAATCATTCGAATATTATATATACCTTAAGAAATTATAAATTAGCGGAATAAGAGGTTTTTAACAATAATAGTGGATTCTCATGTAATCTGGTATATGAACTCTTTTTTTTTTCACATTTAATGTATATTAAAATCTTCTACATGTGAAAAAAGTATATCAAAACCATTTATTTTTGTATTTAGATAATATGCCCTGATATTAGAAAAAATGTATATATATGCTAGTCTAGTAATATGAACTAAATTAAAATAATTCTGTAAATGATTGAGTTGAGTTTGTTACTCAAACAAAAATCTTTTTTTTTAACTGGAAAACTATAATCTAAAATAATAATTAGTGTGTTAATATTTTAACATGTTTTTTTATTTATTAAAGCCGATATAACTCAATCAATTTTATAAAATATTGTGTAACAATAAATTTATTAGAGGTTACATATCTTAAAAAAAAAAAAAAAAAAAAAAAAACTTATCTGCATATGCACACAAATATACTATTGATATAAATCAATTTAATTTGGCCATCCACATCATGAGTTATCGAATTCCAATTTTCTAACATGGAAAGCATGTCTAATCAATTTTGGGCTTTAAACCCAGCCCATAAACATGAATTATTTTATGCCCCGAAATGTGATAATGCAACTTCTACGCCGAACCAACAACAAGATTCGAACTTAAGATTTCGAATTTAACGAGCCTTTGCCTACCAATCCCTTGGTTCTATAACAATGTTTCTTCAACACATCAATTTAAAATGATAGTATACTTTTCCAGAACAAGTTATCCCAATTTGAATTAAAATAAAACACTGCTTCTGCTAGTGGTCAACTTTGTATGGATGTCCATGCCCAAAAGTTTTCCGCGCATGGAATCTCAATTCTCGAGGAGGCGATCGAAGATCATTCAGAGATACAGCTTCGAGTGCTGAGCCAGCCCAATCCAGCCATATCTCGTCTTTTTCTTCATTTTTTTTTCAATTCTTCAATTTGAATCTTAATTACTAGTCAAAAACTGCTTCATAAACTAAACAAAAAACCCTGAAGACAAAACTTAAGAAAATTTAATTCAAATGAAGATAAAAATAAACAATTTTAAATCCTCAAATAGAAGAAGTCGAAGCCAATTCTATGAGCGCAACTTAAACAAATTGGAGAAGTGTAGAATAACGCTACGGGTGTTCCTAAGGTTTTCTAGAACAATCTAAATTGAGCTATAATTCTTCAAGTTTGGATCAAATTGAAGAAAAAAATTTTGAACTTGACTAATATAATTCTTTGAACATGACTTGACTGATAATCACCTCTATACAAAGAAAAGTGAGACGTGTTGTGACTGGTGGCTCCAAATCTTTAATTAGTCCACGTGCATATTAAAAAAAATTCTTAGAGGCGGCGGTGCATAATTCACCTCTTCCCGGTAATCCAATCGATTAGATTCATGATCAAACATATTTTAGTAATTTTTACGCGTTTCTACTGGTAAATCACAAGAATACAAAAAAATAAAAAAAAACAATTAACCTTAATTAATAAGATAAAAACTATGATTTGCCACCTACCTTATCGATATCGTAGGTACATTGATCCCAGCCATAAACGATGAAAAGTCTTTCTTTTTCATCGTCCCAAACAAAAAAAGACGTGGTAGCATTGAAAAATATTATTTTAGCTTGTTTATAATGTGAACAGCATAAAGGGTTTGAGGTTGATGGGGTTGGATAGAGAGGGTATCAAGATTGAACTCATGAAATTGTCACAGTAATGGACACATACCTTGCAACTAATTATTCTGCACTATGGTTTTGACTTCGGGGACATCTGAGATTGAGATAGAAATTTCTTCTATACTAAGTAAATTGTTTTTTTTAAGTATTTTATTTAAAAATATATTAAAAAAATATTTTTTAAAAAAATTAATATTTATTTTTACATCAAAACAATTCAAAAATATTAAAAAATATTAATTTAATACCTAACCACATTGACAAACACTCGCTTAATTGAAGCAAAACTAAACTGATATAATTTTTTTTCTCAGTTACATTATTTATATACATTTTTCAGGCTTAGGTACCGGTTCATGTACCCTGAAACAGTGAGAGTTTGAATCTTTAAGCTATTGATTAATGGATTGACTGATTCAATTAATCTTACCTTTTTTGTTGATTCGCTCTTTATTAAATTTGCTTTAATCTGCGAAGAATGTTTTGAAGCCTCTGTTAACCGTGGAATATATGCCATGATCAATGTTACAACTTAAAAGAGTGGAACTGATTAAAAAAATAAATAAATGAAGAATTGAAAAGCGGAGGCTCTCGATCAAAGTTTACTCAGGAAGAAGAACTTTTACTGTTATTGATTCTTGGTTTAAATTGATAGAAAATGACATCTGACATCATAGATGTCTCCCACCTTTCAAAGTGCATGCATTTAAGCAAGTCTTGTTGTTTGTTCCCACATCATTGCCATGGATCTATCAGTGGATAAGAGAGAACAAAATCTACACTTCAACGATATAAGAAATTACTCTAAAAAGCACGGTGTTTTGCCTCTTCCCAAACAAATTTAAATAACTAGTTATAGATGGTAATTCAATAATTTCACATGGATATATTAGTTATTTTAAGATTAAAAAATGAAAATTCAGTATTTTCGCATTATAATGCACAGTGAAATAACTATTCTATCTTTTAGAATCAAAATCTTTTTAAACCGGTATACATAGATGTTTTTGTATTTTTTATTTCTCGAGCATAGTGAAATGATTTAAATCATTTTAAAATAAAATTTTCTTTAACTTACATTTAGGAGTATTTTTGAATTTTTCTTTGGATTTTTTGTTATTATCAAATGATAGAAACATAATATTGTAATTTTACAAATATAAATATGATTAAAAATAAAAGCGGCTAAGAAGTGGTTGCACTCTTTGAGCATTGCTTGCAGCGGTGACCGGCTACTAAACATTGAATTTAAAAGGTGGTGTTCGAATTAGCTTAACAATTTATCCATTCCTAGACGGCGTGTGTTGTCAATAGAACTCCAGTTCTATTTCACCAACTTTTTTTTAAAAAAAAATTAAGATGTCCATGTACATGTCCACTATTTTATTCTTTGATCGTTGTCATTTATTGCTTTCCACATATATATATTAAATTAGAAAAAAAAAACTAAAAGAAATCAGACATGTACTGTGAACTGTGAGTTATTTTACTTTTTTTTCCTTTTTGTATAACAAACAGAAGCAAGAGATGAAGCATATAACAAGGAAAAGAAAAAATAGGGTTTGATTGTGATTTTCCAAGGAAATGGAGGCATGGAGTTTTATCTACAAATTCTCAAAGTAGTCCTTTAATTTATTTTTCCTTCATATTTGTCCCTTTTGTTTTAATTATTATTTATTTTATTTAAAATAGATTCATCCTTCAACATTTATTTAATTGGAGACTAGGCTCCATAATTATTTTTTATTTTATTTCTAAATGATTTTTTAATAATTTTAAAAATAACTTGGGTTATATCGAGTCTTTTTATTTATCGTTCTTTGTTAAAATTAGTTTTTTTAAAAAAGATATTTTATTTTTTAATTAAATTAAATTGATTAATTAAATATAAGTATGAGATACTCATTTTATTATATTTTATTTAGTTTTATTAAATATAAGCAAGGAGACAGGCCAAGAGATTACAATAATAACGCATTGGCCACCAAAATTTTTCTCATAACTTCAATATTTTTTTGATGCAAAAAAAATAAGTGCAGCCGGCAACCTAGCACGGGCCCTATAGCTAGTAAAGAACTAAGAGGTGGGGTGAAAATAAAGTGCACTCTCTTCACAATTCACCGTGGATTCAAGTAGTGATTTTTTTTTATTTTGATCATCAAATATTTTTTCTGCTCGATTGAGTCATTCAATTGCAAAATTGATATGCAATTACTTCTAATTTGTTAACTGGTAGCAGAATTGAAAGAAAGAGAAGTAAAGTGAAAAGGGGCAATGAAACTAGGTTGGGGTTTCAAAATTGGCATTAAAAATTCACTTTAGTCCTCCTACTTTTCAAATGATCAATTTTTAGTCCTTTTAGTTTTCTAAAATTCAATTTTGATACAAAAAATTTCCTTGTTTTTTAGTTTCTAATTTGAGAGAGGAGAAAGAGAGTCGTTGGATTCTGGTGAAAAAGAGTTTCGATTGTCATTGATTTCAATCATGAAAAAAGTCGATTTTGGTGTCAATGGATTCCATTCAATTAGGGGTTTCCCCTAGGTGTTCTTTACCCTTTTCATTGTTTGAGAATGTAGATCTGAGCTAAAGAGATTTTTTTAATTCAGATTGATTGCTAGGTTTTTAATTGATTTTCTTGTTGTTTGAATTTTTGTTGTTTATGTAGGTGTTTAGGATATTTTTTTAAAGTAAAGAAACCTCTATCTCAGTTTTCCAGTAACCTTATGGTCACCAAATTTTAGGGTTACAGATGATGTATTGTTCATGTATTAAAAAAAACAATGTAGGGATGCACGACGCATTCTAAAAAATAATAATAATAAAAAAGAGATTTAGCATATGGGTCAGGCCTTTTTTATAGGCAAGTGTGTGGGTTGGCTCACATGCCTGACATTATTTTTTTTTGTTATTTAATGCATTTTGAGTCCCTCAAAATAAAAGAGAAATAAAACATTTCTTTCCTTGTTATTTGATTGTTTATTTTTTATTTAATTTAAAATAAAAAATATATCTTTTTGTTATTTAATTTTAAAATTTTGGCATGTTTTTGTTATTTTATTCCCACATATCTGTTCTTTTTTTTTTTCTTAAAAAATATTTTATATAAAAAAATCTCACACACCTAGTCATTGTATAATTAAATGAAAAACAATCTAAGAGATAAAATAAATTATTAAATTCGGTGAGGTGCATGACCCGGGTCATGTATTTTATAGGTTAACCTGGATTCACTTAGATTTTTTTTAAAAAAAATTAATATTTTTTTTACCAATTTATCCTTCAACGTTAAGTTAACTAAGAATTGAACTTTTTAATTTGTTTTTTATAAAACTTTAACAGTCTCATCACCTGACCTATGAGTTTCGCAAGGGAACACAATTTGATCCAAGTTGATCTAATATGTTACTATTTTAATTTTTATAAAAAAAATATGTTCAAAAAGTAACCGTCTCAATATTAAAAAAAATATCATCCAATATACAACAAATTTTTAATTTATTATTAATTTATAAAAAAACACATTAGCAATGCATAGATATTTTTTATATTTTAAAAAATAATTTATCTAATCCATGATGTCGTGCAAACCAACGATTATATATTGTGATATTACAATTTGTTTTGCTATATTTTCAACAAAGGAATATAAAAAAAATAATATTTTATTGATATTTAACAATTGCATTAAAATGGCAAAACCGCCTTTTTATCATCTATGTTTATAGTAATTGGTTGTCTTACCCTTCATGCATTTCAAACTTGGTCGATTGGTATCAAAATTGAGAATGTTAGTCAAGTGGTCAAATCAATAATTGCACATTAGAAGAGCACCAAATTTCTCCTTGTTGAAATTAATTATTGAATTTAGTTCTTTTAAATATGGTTTTAAATATTGTAATATTGTTTGGGAGATATTTGTGATTTGGGGCTGTGGACGAAATTATCTAAGAAAAAAAAAGAAGGTTCAATTTTAGTCTCTACATTTGTAAAAATACAATCTAGTCCCTCAATATAATTGATTGAGATGAATTAAAAACACAGGGAGTAAGACCATCAATAATTGCCACGAACACAGAGAGCAAAAAGGTGGTTTATCCAATATGACTAAAATTGATATAATCTTGATATTGTAGATTAAGGTTCTATCTGCTATATATAAATTTTATATATCGATTTAAATTATTTTTAATCTGATTCAAAGAATGTTACGATTATTTTTAGACAGAAATAATTTTCATTTGAATAGAAAAAATCGTTTTAAAATTTGATCAAAAGTCAAAATCTTTAATTTTCAATTTATTAATTCTTACTTATGTCGTCTTTATTATTCAAAAGAGTTAATTTACTTCCATTTCGAATTATTTTATCGTAAATTGTTTATAGAAAATACCTGTAAAATATTTATTTTCATACTCTTCAGAAAGCATATCAAATAGAACCTAAAATATTATTTGCACTCTTTTTTTTTCCTTTCAAATTGGCAAATATCTTTAGATGACCCAGTTTTGCAAATGCCAATACAATAGCAAGGGTGTAAATTATTTTTGTCGAATTTCAAACATTATGCTGGAAATATTCTGTGAGCAACGGGGAACTACCGATGTTTCTAGCCGGACAGGTTGTGGGATGGCTCGAATAAGACCGCCGAGAATAGGTCGTTGGCTTAGTGGAAAGAGCACTGGTAGTGGGGCCTTGACATGGACGCAAAGAGAATTGTGAACATCTACAAATCGACTATGTACCGTGAATCTGTTGGCATCATAGCTCGCCTAACTAGCAGTCAAGTAGTAGTGTCACTCCTGCCTTAATTAGATCCTCTTTTTTCTTTTCTTTTTCTAATGCTATTTGTGGTTACGAAACAGAATAAAAGGCCAAGCGGTGGTTGTTGAGAGTAGAGACCACTGATGCTGTGTGTGTATATATATATATATATACATATGTTACTCTCACTATCTGAACAGGTCAGGATCTGGAAAGAAAATGGGGAGTGGAAACCAGACTTTTCTTTTTCTTCCAAAGCTGATGTCAATCTTTACATATGAAGAACCTCTGAGTATCCTTTTACCTTCGTCTTTGTTCTGATTTCTATGGACATGTTGTATGGTATTTATAATTTAGTCTCTTTCAATTAGCCTTTTTCCTTTTCTAGCAGTGGAGAGCTTCTCATTCAGATGCACAAAGATGCATGATGTAAAAATGACGAGGACTTGCGCGCTGGCTAGCAAAGAAGAGATTTCTGCCCTTGTCGCATTGGGACAATAATTAAAAATTGCTAGACACACAAAATTCAGTAGTATCTGAACAAGGAAGAAAAAACAGACCGAAGAATATTTACAGATGAAAGTACTGCAAAATATATAGGGCCACATGAAAAACAAGATTTTAATGGTGTTCTCAGTCAAGACATAAGAATTTTCCAAATTTTATTGGATCAATTTGTATCTGAAAAGACCGCTCTCTTGAAACGGGCTTTCCAAGAAGCTGCGTATCATGCGTGAACATCAAAGCTTCTTGTGCGTTAAAGAAGAGAAGAGGTGGTCACCATCCACAAAATAGTATCCATTCTTTCTGGGAGACTTTCAAACATTCAACAATTATCTCCCAGTTTTGGCGACTTTGAAATATTTCCTTGGGTTTCAAGGGGGCGTGTATCCGGACCATTTCAAAATCACAAAATTAATTTTCAAAATCATGATCCATAGGCTCTATATCTAGGATAATAATACGTTCGGATCACCGATAGTAGATAAACAATCTTTAAGGAAAAGTTTGCAGCTCTTTTACTTGTTTTTTGTGAAGTAATATGTATTATACATGTATTAGAAGAAGTTTTCATCAGAGTTGACTGGAGATTATGATTATGATCACGAAATCAATTCACATGAATCCCAATGTTTCATAGTAGATGAGAGAGGAGAGGCGTAACAAAACGCAACAACATCAAATCGGAAGTTACTAAGAAAGTCCCTATTCATGTGAATATAATCATGTACATTTCGCGTTCAAAGATGTTTTTCTTCTTTTTTTAATTTTCTGGATATAAACTTTCAAGTTAGTATTTAGAATTCTTTTGTCCTCTGAATACACTAGATCAATTATTAAGAATCTACCCTTAAAATCGCTCAAAAAATATTCATCTTGATTAATGAATAAAGTAGTTTTAAAACACTATTAAACTTTGAATTTTTTATTTTTTTTTAACTCTTTTAGTATTGTAATTTAATCCATAATCTCAAAAAAAAAAAAAAAACAGATATTGCGAAACCAAGAAATCATTCATGCAGAAAAACTTTAAACACGAATAAAAAAATTGGTTTCTTTTTCTTCTTTTTTCCCCCTCAAAATGAAATGCTTTTTTTTTTTTGGTCTTTGGCTTATAGAATATCCGAAAGTTGTTTGCTTATATACAAATACAATAACGCCCTGCACTTGAATACTGGGTTTCAAATATTATTTTTCATCAAGAAAATTAAAGGGACATAATTTTATCACATAGAATTGTTTTTTATTTGATAAATAATTTTATCACATCAAACGTACTTATCCTAGTTGAGTGCTTGCACAAACCTTTTTTAATGCTCATTGATGATATATAACTCTAAATGGAAAAACAAAAATTGGAATTTCTTCCATTTTTGAAAATTGAAAACCACAATTATGGTAATTTTATTATTGAATTTGAAGTAAGTTTATTCACATTTTCGTATCTAATCTTTATTTTTATATGAAAAATACTTGGAGTGGATTAAGTAATTATACATATGCTACCCTTTTTTGTTTTGCTGTAGATACTCGTAAGGTCAAGCCATGGCAGCGAAACAAAGTAACTAACCGACGGAAGAGATGGCTTCTCAAGTGGAGACTATGGTGGAGACCATTTTCGAGGGAACATGCAGCAGCCAAACCTGATTTGTCACGATCCCGATTACTATAAGAAAGCATATGAAAATTAGAGGTGTAAAAAAAAACCTTTTATTTAATATTTATATTATTTTCCAAACTTATCTATTCAAAATTAGATAATATAAATATTATAAATAATAGCCAACTAAATTTTTTAAAAAATAAATATTACAATTTAAATAATTCATTAAATTTTTTGAAACTTGATTAAATCAACATAACTCATAAATTCGATA
This sequence comes from Populus trichocarpa, assembly GCF_000002775.5. Lineage (NCBI taxonomy): Eukaryota > Viridiplantae > Streptophyta > Magnoliopsida > Malpighiales > Salicaceae > Populus > Populus trichocarpa. Next base: position 10,065,322 of record NC_037294.2, on the reverse strand, counting down.
ACAACAAACTTAATTTATTATTATATATATATATATATTTATTTATTTTTTCTCAATTGGTTCTTTTATTATAGTCAATTGATTTAGTTGGTTTATTAAGCTAAAATTATTTGTTATAATCTATAACATGAATTAACTTATTAAACATAAATCTCAGTTTTAATTAAGCTTAATACATAAAAAAAAAAAAAAGCCAAACTTGTTAATATATATAATATTAAAAAAAATTAATCATATATATCTAACACACATAGATTTAAAAAATAAATAAATTTAGGTTTATAATTTTTTAAATATAAAAAATTAGATTAGATTTAATTATACATCTAAAAAAAAAACCATTATCTTCCGCGTGGATGACAAGTGGACAAGGCTCCATTCAACATAGTTTTCAGAACCTAGCCGGTCCAAGGCTCAGGTTTTGGGTTTTGACCGGGTCACCGGGTTGCTCAGGCCAAAAATTTTAAAAAAATTAAAACGATGTCGTTTTAGTAAAAAAAAAAAACAAAAGTCAACGAGTTGCAACTGGGTTTTTGATCGGGTCTTACCTGGTCAACCAGGTCACCGGGTCATACCTTGTTTTTTCTTCATCTATTTTTTTAATCCAATCCGGTTCGAGTCTCAGATCGATCGGGTCTCAGATCAACCCGTCGGACCAAACCGGGTTTGAAAGGCCGTCCACCAAATCTGAGACAGACAAAAACTGAGATCATTGGGATGATGTCATCACAAATGCCGTTCTGACCTGGCAATCTATCTTCAGTTGACAAATCAGCAATTTTAAGCCCATAGGCGATGCGGATCCCACACTTAATTAAATGATTAAACATATTGCCATCATATTCACTTTGGAGTTTGGCCAATTTCTTTGTTATTTAGGATATTTTGTTTTTTTATGAATAAGACTAGCTTTTTAAATTGAGATTTAATTATTTTTCATGTGCTAAATTTCATGTAGAATATCCACGTGATATATTCACAAAAGATTTTCTTACAATCTTTAAAAAAAAAAACAAATTGAGATCTTGCATAATAAATAAAGAGCAAAATAACTTAATTGCAAATAAATATCAATTGGAAAAAAGATATTTAGATTAATTTAGATTGTATTTGTTTTTCCATTTAAAAATATTTTTTAAAAAATATATTTAAAAAAACAACTACTATCACAAATTAATAACTTACTCATTACTAGTATTACTAGTAGATCACTTTTCTTTACCATTTTAGGTAAATACTTCATTCACTCTTATGACTGTCAAAGCTCAAATTCCTGCCTACCTGACTGCCACCCTTTGTTGGTATATAAAGAGCACAAGACTTCAAATTTTGCATACCCCAATAGACATCAAGAAAACAAAGAGGCCACAGAAAACACAAACCAAAAATCCCCAACCAATTCAAATGGATGCCTCCATCTTTCACTCTGCAAATTCTGATTTCTCATCCGAATCTTGTTTTAGATCACCAGACTCTTTTTATAGCCAATCTTTTAACCAAAGTTCTCTCCCTTTCAATGAAAATGACTCCGACGAAATGCTTCTTTTTGAACTAATCTCGGAGGCCACTCAAGAAACATCAAGAACAACTTTCTGTAATGGAATTGTTAAGGAAGAAGAGGTCAGTTCAGTTGCCAAAAGAACTCCCGACAAGGAAAAGTCCTACAGGGGTGTTAGGAGGCGGCCATGGGGCAAATTCGCAGCGGAGATAAGGGATTCCACAAGGAATGGCATAAGGGTATGGTTAGGCACATTTGACAGTGCAGAAGCAGCTGCTTTGGCTTATGATCAAGCTGCTTTTTCGATGAGAGGACCTGGGACTATACTAAATTTCCCAGTTGAAAGAGTGAGGGAGTCGCTTAAGGATATGAAGTGTAGTCATCATTATGAGGATGGGTGCTCACCTGTGGTGGCTCTAAAGAGAAAGTACTCCATGAGAAGGAAATTGGGAAGCAGGGGCAAGAAAGAGAGGAATGCAAGGATAGAAAATGTAGTCGTTTTGGAAGATCTAGGTGCTGATTATTTGGAACAACTGTTGAATTCATCTGGAAAGGCTACGAGTCCTTGGTGAAGTATCTTGATTTTATATATTTCATTTTTTTTTCTCCTTCCATGAAATTTATTGAAATGGTAGGATTGATCATATGCTGAATCTACATGTGTATTTTTCTTTTTTTCTCTTCTCATTTCTCCCTTTTTCCCTTGTAAAGGGATTGAAGATTGTTGTATCTCTCTTGTACGTGGGCCTGATATACCACATAAATAAGTATCAATGGAACAAAAAAAAAAAAAAAAACGAGGTGACTGCTGCCGTTCGTTGAAATACTTTTTTAACATGGTTCCACAGAGACTCGGCTAAACAGAGTAAAAAATTGCTTCATTCTCTGTTTTGGGTAAAAATACCCAGATCTGCACAAAAAGTTAAGTTGCACTGCTGCAGTTCAACAAGGCATTCGTCACCAAAATTTATTGATAAATAAAACTAGTGTTTTCAAACACTAATTAAACATATTCTATCTATTAAGAATTATGATAACTGTTTAAAGTGTTTTTTTATTTAAAAATATATCAAAATAATATTTTTTTTATTTTAAAAAAATTATTTTTAAAATCAGCACATCAAAACAATTTGAAAATATAAAAAAAATATTTTTTAATAAAAAAATATTTTTATCTATACGTTGACCTATGTCAACCTGTGTTGACCCTCCCGATCTGTGACCTGGTTCTTGTCCTGGTTGACCCCTGAGTTGGGTTTTAAAATTATGATAATAACAATTTTTATCCTTATGTTGATTCGGGTCAACCCGGGTTGACCCTCCTGGTCTGTAATGGGGCCTTGCCCTGTGTTGACCCTAGAATCTAGTTTTAAAACTATGATAATAACAATTTTTATTTTATGTTGACTTGGATCAACTGAAGTTGATCCTCCTAACACGTGACACCAGCCTTGCCCCATGTCGAACCTCAAGTCGGATTTTAAATCTATAATAATAACTATTTTTGTTTTTATATTGACCTGGATCAATGGTACTCAACCCTACTCATGACTTGGATCTTGCCCTGGATCGACACCCGAATCAAGTTAAAAACTATAATAATAATCATTTTTATTCTAACACTAACCCGGGCCTCTATCATTGACTATGGCTTTGTCCCGAATCGACCTCTGAATTGAGTTTTAAAACTGTAATAATAGTCATTTTTTTTCTTACACGTTTTTGTTTTATAATTTTAGAATTGAAAGTTTTTTACAAGGATATTTAAGAATAAAAAATATTATCATTGTAGACATATCTCTTCTATACTTTCTATTTTAAAAATATAGAAACTCATTTTAAAATTATTCTAGAAATGAATTTATTTTTATATCTTTATTTATATTTCTTCAATCAAATATTTTTTTTTTAATTGATTTTTATCCTAAAACAGTAACTAGACAATACTTTTCGTCCTTTGAAAAATCAATGTGCACGTGTTAATCGAATTTCAGTCATGCAGGAACATTCTTGTTGGGTATATAAATAATAAGAATAAATGGTAAGCAAATGGGATAGATAGCATTCGAAAAGATAATAATATCAGCAATCTTCGAAACTGACAAGTGGCGGACCTATGCAAATTGCAAAGTATCTCTGTAAACAGGGGGCAGTAGAATAAGAAAAGGGTCTTACATTTCATCTTGAAAACACTGTTAGGGTCTCATTTGAGTTCAAGACTCGAGAAAATAACTCTTTACAGCTAATGATATTTGGATTAGGTGGAGTATGGCTACCACTCTTCGTTAAGAAACAATTCCTTCGACGAACAGGATAATATTTTATTGTTTCATCGTCCCTATCTTCTACTCGTTCCACCGAATTTCCTCTTGTAAAGCATTATTAACAACGTACTTTGCTGGTTGAAAATATTATTTCCTCGTCGGATTGTGATCTAATCTACTATTATTCGGAGGCGTCTTACATTTCGAATTGTGATTTAACTAAAAATATCTAATTAACGTCATACTCTCGGCCTAACAAATTAGTTACTAGCAATCAGTAAATAATCAATTCATCTGTTGATAGTTTCTATTCAAGCAAGCATCTCTTCTCTGGTTTCGTATTTTCTTTTCGAAGATAGTCGAAACAACTAGCCTGTAAGGCAAATATTTATGAACCAAGAAACTTCGGCAGCAAGCATACCATTCGTCACGTGGTATTTGATTATTCCAAATTCAACACCAAGATTAAGAGTCATGAGTGGTCAATATCTACTCATTCAACGTGGATCGTTATTTGTCTTCAATTTGATAGAATTGAATAGTCACTTTGACAGGTAACGGATATATCACTATCCTTGCTCCTCGGTTAACTGAACTTGGCCATGTATTTTTAAGGAAAGAGACAATTTAGGTTTTTCTATCTCACTCTCTGTCTCAATTCTGTTTTCTTTTTTCTTTTTTCACTCAAAACTTGAACAAATGTCAACAAGACATGAGCAGGCATGTTCAGTTTTTCCCTCTGGAATATGAACACACGGAGTGCACTTCGATTCTTGAAACTCGAATTTGAAAGTGAAACCTTATCTCTTCTCCATGCTTAGCAAAAGTTAATATTACTTGCAAAATAGTCTTAATAATGGTCAAGTTCTTATGATGGATCTGCTAAGTGTATATTTATTTTTTAAAAATACTTTTGGTAAAATTTAAATTTGTTTTTAACTTTAAATTATATATATTTTTTAATGTTTTTGGATCGTTTTGATGTGCTGATATAACAAATAATTTTAAAAAAATAAAAAAAAATATTTTAATATTTTTTAAAATAAAAAACACTTTAAAAAATAACTAGTATTATATTATATTTTTAACCATAGATTTTTCTCAATTTTAGTGGCTAATATTTAATGTCGTGTCAACTTCTACCTGCATTGATTAATTTCCTAGCTATTTCATTTTTAATTTTTTGGGGCCTGAGTGACCGCTAAGTTTATGATTTTATTTCCAGTCGGCATTCTGTTCATGGACTATACCTTTCACTACGGAGCATTTTTTTTTTAAAAAAAAAAGCTTTTCTCTTTGAAAGTACTTTTCTAGGGATGTAATTGTTTCTCAGAAAAGAAGTCTCAAACAATATATTTTTCCTATCTGTTAACATTAGAAAATTCCTAGAAAAGATTTATTTTATGTTTACTTCTAATAATCGTAGTTGTGTTTAGCATAGATTACCACGTGTCCAATTTATTAGCTTATTGGTTTGCATTATACCATGGGTCTGAACAAATTATTCAGACGTGGCTAACGTGTATTTCAAAAGAACTTTTTTTTTAAATGAATTCAAAATTAGATACATACAGGGACGGAGCTAGAATTATTTGTTAGAGGGGGCCATAATTAATATAATAAAATATAATATTTATTTTATTTTATTATACATGAGTTGTAAAAAAAACCTGTATAATTTAGTTTTATTCAAATAACTTACTATAAATATATAATGATCTTTGTATAAGGTAAAAGGTTCGAAGAAATACCAAATTGAGTCAAAGCAACGAAGTTAATTTCATCTTCATAATATATTCATCACTTTAATGTTGTTGGTCTTTATATCTATCAAATATAAACATACAAAGTATATAAGAAACATTAGCTAAAACGAAGTATTATTTATGTTCGATAAACTTTGAAATAAAGCAAAAAATAATAAAGAACTATTCTCACTAATTAACGCGGGTTCTTTGTAAACTGAGGCGCATTGGAGTTGCTCAACCATAACTTTAACATTACACATTGGAGTTGGTTCACTAGGCTGCGAGTTATCAATATTTTTTTTGAAAAAAAAAATCAAATTCTTCTTATTTTGTTCATGGTTCAACCTAAAATCAAAACATATATCGTGAGAAAAAATTGATAATTTTGGTGATTCTGCTAAAAACAAAACATAAAAAAAATCAAAGTATAATCAAAACAAACCAATAAAATATATCTAATTAATTAAAAAAAGCACTATAACAAGAATTCAAAAAACAATTTGTAAAATTAGCAGATCTGAGAAAAAAATAAAGCAAAAATGATAGAATTATATAAAAAAAAACCTCATCAAATTATTAACAAACATCTCAAAATAAAATAAAAATAGATTTTAAATTTAAGTTACCTTGTTTGTTTGATGAAAAATAAATTAATTGATGGCTCTGCTTCAATCTTTCCGTTGAAAAATTTTACTTATGATTTATATTTATATTTTTGTTTTTGACCGGCTACAGAATTTATTGAGCAAAGTAATAATTTTATCTTTATAGGATTTATATTAGGGCTACGTAAATTAATTTTAAAAAAATCAAATTGAAAAATCACACTTAATTACAATAAGAAAACTCACCTTTGTAAAATAAAAAACCTTCTCCACACTTAATTACCTAATAATATATATATATATATATATATATATATATATATATATATATTATTAATATGAATTGCCCAGAAAGATACGGGCACACATTATTTAATAATCTAGTGAAAATGAAGGGAATCTGAAGCGAACACTCCACTACTTTCTATATATATTACAGGGGCAGAATATTTCAGGGGGGTCCGGGCCCCTGCTTGCCCCCCCTTCCTTCCACCCCTGGATACACACTATAAGATTTAACAGTTTTACCGACGGAATTTTTCCGTCGGTATAAGACACATATTCCATCGGTAATTATATTACCGACGGAATCAAAGACGGAAATGATCCGTCGGTGAATAGTTCGTCGGTAATGTTTTGTCCGTCGGTAAATCCGTCGGTAATAGAATTACCGACGGATTTACTGACGGAACAGACACGTCGGTAATAATTTTTTTATTACCAACGGAATTACCGAGGGATTTACCGACGGAATTACCGACGGAATAATTCCGTCGGTAAATCCGTCGGTAATTATTGAAAAACATTTAAAAAAAAATTCATTTTATAAAATTATAAAATAATTAAATTAACATAAATTAACACTGTATAATATATACTCAAAATGCTTGGAAAAAAGAATAAGAAAATCAATTCAAACAAATTTGCAACAAATAAATAAAATAAAAAAATTAATTCAACTAAAAAATTAATTCTATGAAGAATTTAGAGAACAAAAACAATTAAAAATAAAATAAAAATAAATACAACAACATTTATACAATTATTAAGAACAAAAACAATTAAAAATAAAATAAAAAACAAATATAGTGAAAAAAATCATGAAAAAAGAAGAAAAAAGAAAAATCTTACCTTAATGTAGTTGCAAGTGAAGCTAAGGAGAGAAAAAAAATTTCATTAAGCATATTAATTAAAAAAAAAAAACTAAGAGGATAAAAGAAGAAAGAAGAAGAAGACATACCCAAACATGGAGGAAAAGAGAAGGAGATGAGGAGAGAAAAGAAGAGAAAGAAATAGATAATAAATGATGTTTTTTACATAAAGTGAAGAAGAAGAAGAAGACATACCTTAATGATGTTTTTTACATATAGTGAAGAAGAAGAAGAAGAAGAAGAAGTAGAAGAACAAGAAGAAGAAGAAGAAGAAGAATAAGAAACGGGTCTGTCTCTTGTGAAATAAGGGCATTCAGGCTTTTTATTGGGACGCTTTACCGACGGATTTACCGACAGATAATTAAATATTAATATTTTTTAATTATTCCGTCGGTAATTCCATCGGTAATATTTAATTTAAATTTTCAATTTCGTAAAATTTTTTCAAAAACCGCCAAAAAATTACCGACGATTTTTCAATCCGTCGGTGATTCCGTCTGTAATATTTAAATGAAAATTTTAAATTAATTGAATTTTTTCAGAAAACCGCCAAATAACACCGACGACTTTTCAATCCGTCGGTGATTTACTCTCTGGAAAATACCGACGGAATTTTCCGTCGGTGATTCCCTTTGTAATTAACATGATGAACAGTGTTCACAATTTACCAACAAATTTACCGACGGAATCACCGACGGAATTTGTTCCGTCGGTGATTCCGTCGGTAATTCCGTTGGTAAAAATGACACGTCATTATTTTTTTTTTGCTTTGTTTTAATTTTTTTTCCCACGGTAATTCCCTCGGTATATACCGAGGGAATATTTCCGTCGGTAAAATCCCTCGGAAATTTACCGACGGAAATATTCCCTCGGTATTTCCGTTTGTATTTATCAATTTTCTGGTAGTGACATAGATATATTTTTTATATACCGAGACAATAATATATGAGATGATATCTTTTGAAAATAGTCGCATATTGGATAGATCTAGGTCAATCCATTAAACTCGCAACTCGGATTATGAATCCGTGATAACTCATAAAAAGCAAGTTGATATAAATTACAAAGTTTAATTTTCAATCAACTTAGTATTACAAAGGCGAAAGTGAAAAAATAAATTATGTTAAAAAAAAGAATAAAAAAAGACCTAAGAGAACTCCGGTTAAAATGTCAATCTAGCGATCTAGGTCATGCACCCAACTGGGTTCAATACTTTTTTTATGAAATTATTTGTTATTTAATTATAGATAAAAAATAGATGCTCGCAAAATTAAAAACCTAACAAATATTAGGATGTTTGTCCAAAACCGCGATAATCCTAAGAAAAGCAAGCAAAAACAGAACACAAAGATCAATTAAAAAAAAAAGCAAATGATGAATAATAAAATTAAAAAAAAAGCTCAATATCAAACAATAAAATTAAAAAGAAAATGAAAAAAGGCTAGGCACACGGGTCTGAGTGACCCAACATGTCTAAGCCTTTTTTAAAAAAAGCTTAGGCATGTGATCCTGTCAACTCATGGGCATGAGCCTTAAGTTTTTTTTATTAAATTAGGCTGGAGATGCGTTATCCGCTCATTTTTTTTTAAAATGACACAAACCACATGTCATGTATAGTTCATAGTATGACCGTCAAAAAGTGGCAAAAATCTAATTTTTAACTATTTTTTACTTGAAAACACCTAAAAACACCTTAGATACTTGAACAAATTCATTTATGGCTCTAAAACAACCAAAAAATTGGCAAGAAATGCAAAACCAATCTGGAATAAAAAACTTTTCTTAGCTTATATCTACCTTTTCAAGTAAGGTGAAGGCCAAAGAATATATCAATGAAATTCCTCTCATCAAATAGGACTTGTTAACACCAAGATCGATCTTTTTCATGGTTAGAATTGAGCCAACCAAAACTCTCTCTCTTTCATGTTTTTCGGGGACCCCTGTTTCCTCTCTCAAGCTCAAAAACTGAAATATAAAGGAAATGAAATGTTGGAATAAAATGTAAAAATTTTGTTAAATAGGATTAAAATGAAAAAAAAAACTTAAGGGACTAAAAAGCTAAAAATACGCCTTGGCTACATTATTTTTAAAAAAAGTCTTGGATTTTGTTTGGGTGTCAATTTCGATCTTTATACTTCTAATTATGTTTAATGAAGAAAATTAAAGTTGATTTTGTGTGATCAAACATCATTTAACACCAAAACCTTCTTTCAACATCGCAACATAAAAAAAAAAGAGAAAACATTGCTTCAATCTAAATTGCTTATATATGGGGTGAGCAGTATTTAACTTACACCTTTTAGTTTTTTTTTTTTTTAATTTCAATCCATAACTCCATCTAATTAAATAATTAACTCAAGTAAAATAAGATAAACAAGCCATATAACGACTTTTTCTTATACCCAAATGATCACGATCTCTTTGTTAGCGTTTGCCCTACCACTCTTTTGTTCATGACAAGAACGCCAGAGGTTGAACTTGATTAACTACTCTTACTATTAGGAATTGATATAGCTCCTTGTAAAGCTTGTTGTAAAAACTTGATTAGTCACTTTCTGTTGTTCAAAATGAATGGTAGGGGTCTATATATAACCATGATAAAGATTGGGCGAAACTAAGTGGAGGTACAGGTCGATTGATGTTTTTTTAGAACAAGCATTAGGCTTATGAGCAGCAACTTTTTGGCTATCGAACTAATTTGAAATTGAAATGCCTAAAGGAAAAGGAGCGAGATGGTGATTTTTGGTATTCTCGGGAAGAGGATTTATATCTTATTTTGAGTGGGGATAACATTTATAATCTTATGTTAATCTATTTTCCTCTCTCTAAGTTTTTAGTATGAGTTGAGAATCATAGGAAAGAGCACCAAAAACATACGAAATTGGACCCTTTCTAAAAATTTGGATGGAATGGTCCAGCCCACCATTTACTCATCATTCACGTCTGGTAAAGGTGCTTTGTTTTTCACTGTAGTAATGAATAGTGAAAAACAAAGTATTTTTTCATTTTGATCCTCAATTTTGTTTTAGGATTTTTCTAATTTCATCTTTCAATGTTGTGTTTATTAGGTATATGACTTCATAATTTGTTTTAATTTGTTTTCTATAGAGTTATCTCAGTCTCATGACTCGGGTCATGGTTTTTACGGGTTAGTCAAGTTGACTCAGATCATTTTTTATCCATTTATAATTAATTTTTTGTTTTTAATTTCATCCTTCAATATTAAGATTATTAGGAATAAGACTTTATAATCTTTTTTTATTTACTTTCTATGGAGTTATATTAGTCTCATGACCCGAGTCGTGAGTTTTGCAGGTTAGCCGTGTTAACTCAAGTCATTTGTTTTATCCATTTTTAATTATTTTTTTAATTTTATCATTCAACATTGAGTTGTTTGAGAATTTGATTTTATAAAAAAAAACTTATTCCTTTTCTACAGAGTTGTACTGATCGTCTGACCCGAGTTTTACAGGTTAATCCAAGTTGACTTGATTTATTCTTTTCCTTTTTTATTTGACTTTTTTTCAATTCAATCCTTCAAAATTAGGTTAATTGGGAATTGAGATTGATATTTTTTATTTACTTTCTATGGGGTTATCACAGTCTTATGACCCGGGTGGCAGGTTGGGCCGGTTGAATCAAGTTTTTTTTTCTCTTTTTTAGTTGAATTTTTTGAATTTCTTCCTTCAATATTAAGTTGATTGGGAATTAGCCTTTATAATGTTTTTAGTTTGCATTCTATAAGGTTATCTTGATCTTATAACTTGGGTCATGAGTTTGGTCAATTGATTCAAGTGGTTTTTTGTATCCTTTTTTAAATTATTTTTTTTTAATTTTACCCTTCAACATTGGATTAATTGAGAATTGAGTTTCATAATTTATTTTTATTTTCTTTCTATGGGGTTATTCTGGTCTTATAATCTATATTTGACAAGTTAACTTGACTCGACTCATTTTCTTAGTTGAATTTTGTTTTATATTTCATCATTCAATATTAGGTTGATTGAGAATGCAGGTGTATTGTACACCCAGCACTAGGCGAACGCGTAATGCATTGCATGGTGCCCACGCACTAGGCATCCATGTGCCTATGGAAGGACCATGTGCTCAAGTTCTTTACTCGAGTCCATGTTCCTTGGAAATTTTTGGCTTTTTTTTCTTTTAACTTTTTCCTTTTTTTAGAGAATTTCTTTGGGTCTCTTTTGAAAAAAAAAAATGAGTTCATTTTATTTATATCCATCAAGTTCCAATCTCAAAGTATTTGACTCCACCACCAATGAAATTAACTTGTTTTTATAGTTTCTCCGTTACCTCTTGCTTTTCTAGGATTGTGTCCCTAACCTCTGAGTCATATCCATGTCAAAAAGAATTTGTGGTCCCCATTTTTTGAAGACAAACGAACTAAAAAATTCGCCTTGAGGTAGAAAAAAAAACATATATAAAAATGTGCCCTGTAAATGAAATTCAAAATATTATTTAAAATTATAGTAGTGGTTATTTTTTAAAGTATTTTTTATTTAAAAATATATTGAAATAATATGTTTTTTTATTTTTAAAAATTTTATTTTTAATATCAATGCATCAAAATAATTCAAAAATATAAAAAAATTAATTTAAAATAAAAAAAATTCAAAAACATTTTTTAACTGCAAAAACGACTCGTATGATTACCTTTGGTTTTAATGTCCTTTATATCTGGACAATAAATTTAATTTATAAAAGAAAAAAGCAAAAGAAATCTCACTTTTGGGTGTGTAGATAAATTAGCCAATTCTTGGGTAGTCGGCTAATCCCCACCCGACTCCGGCATGGAAGTCCTTCAATATCTCTGTCTTTAATATTTTTATGGGTAGAAAATCACAATCTGCTTTCCAAGAAGACTAGCATGTGCTGACATGATTACAAGTTGGGCCTAACTTTTAGTTTCTGACCCGACAAATACTTGGACCCTGAAAATTGGACCCCGAAAAAGAAGAGGGCCCAAATACTTTTCGATCTGTTTCGGTACTGCTCTTATTGCATGAGACCTGAGGGACTAGATTTTGGGCCTTGGTGAACTGCTCTTATTACAATTCGTACTCGAAGGAAGGCCGAAGGTCACTTGATGTGGTAACTTCAAGCACTTAATTATAATGTTTTTAAATTACAAAATATTAAATATTTTTATTTTATTGTAATGTGATAATTTATTTTATTACTCGTTAGTTTAAATTTTTTTTTAATCTAGCTAGTATTATTTTATATTAAAAAATATTGAATATTATTTTATAATCTAGCTAATTTTTCTGTAATTATGATAGTTATGTGCAATTAACAACAATTATTAGATCTCTCCGGATATTTTCAATGAGTACTCTTAGTTAAAATCATCACAGTTTCAAACAAAAAATACCAAACTTCACTTGGAATAGTCTCGTTTTACTGTGTAAATCATATGCATTTCAAATAGAAATCCATTGATAAATCCAACATAGGGACTCAATTGAAAATTTTGAACCTTTGAGAATCCAATTAAGAAATAATGTTTTCTAAGGACTTGAATCAGCATGGAATTACAGTCTCGGGACTGATTTGAGGTTTTGATTATGGCGTGTGGTATAGAATATAGAGATATAACAAAGTTGATGAACTTCTAAATGCAAGAAACTTAACCTCATTCGTCTTCATACTTGCCTGTTTTGAAGCCCAAACGATGCTTATATTGACCTAAAGTGTATTGGTCAATGGGCCTTCTGTTTTTCCATAATGGGCTTAAATGTGAACCAATTTCTTTCTTCCTTATTTTGTATTTAAAATTGATCTTTCACTAGGCTTCACTAGTCTTCCATATCTTCAGCCATGTTCTTAAATACTCGAGTCTCATTCGTCAATAGACTATTGATTTTCTCCGGCCCTTTCCATTTCCAAATCAACTTCCATACCGGATCCCTGTTACGCTAGCTATTGATTAATGGTTCCCACCTGTAATTCATATGCAGACCTTAAAGAAAAATTTCAACAACGCAATTTATTCATAAGTATAAAGTACATTGAAATGACGATCTTTCAATGTAAATTTGTTTCAGTTTAGTTTTAGTATTTTTTTTAATTATAACATAATTTATGAACAACTAATCAATATTTCATTAATTTAATTTATTTTCAGATTCACAAGCATTGAGGCCGCCCGAATAATATCATCGGCGTTTAAATCATCGATGGAGATTCTATTATTTCAATGGAGTCAAGTTTCCAGACATTCTGAATCGAGACCTTATATTGATGCATGGTTTTGAAGATTTCAGGTTGGTGTTAATTTCTAATTTTCAGCTTATTTTTAATAAATTATTATTATAATTGTAAATAAATTATTTTTTTGTTGTAAATAAAACATCACAAATTCGAATGGGACAATACCCATAACAATGTTGCGAGGAGGGTGTGGAAAAATCACGCGACAACTAGGTAACATCGAAAATAATACGATATTTTTTTTAAAAAAAATTGTTATAAAATCAAATTTTTCACTGTGGAAGTAGGTTGTGTGATTTTTGAAATGAAACACAAAAAAAGGCAAGTACGTACACGAGAGATAACGGTCTCCAAGGCTGGAATGACGTGACAGTTTGGAGGAATTTCAAACCGCCATACATCCTGGGGGGATGTATGGCCTCAATATATTGAGCATGTGACGTCTGAGCGGTTCACACGATGCTCACAGTCCGATGCCAACAACCGGAACCGACAAATTTATGGTTCGGTGACCACGCACACTGGCGACTCCGTTCCGTTTGACACACATACAAAACGGATGGTAAGATTAATTTAAATAAAATATATCGTTAATTAATTTGTTGTTACTTAATTAATTTTTTTCTTACAAGTTACGTCTCTTGGACATGAGCCGAGCCCAATGGAGCTGTTTCTAGAGACGCACGTGCGGAGTGAAGACCGCAAAAAGGAGGTGCAACAGTTCGTTGACAACCACGCTCAACACTTCATGGTATGTTCGTTCAACCATTTTATTTCGTAAGTTATTATTTTTCTAGAATTGAATATGATGATTTCTTTTTTCATTTTCAGAAGACCTATAATAGCCAATTGAGGGAGAGATATGGGGACGATCCTTCGACCCATTCGGATTTCGATCCGGATTTGTGGATGGAGGTAGGATCGTCTGATGGACCGGATAAAAATTGGATGTACGGGCTCTCCAACACTACGGCCAAGAACTTGCGGGCGGCCCGTAGTGTCTCAACCGTCGGGAGCTTCCAATCAGTATCGAGCACCCAGTCCGAGAAGTTCATGGCCTTGAAACAACAATATGCTCAACTCTCGGTGGATTATCAACAACAACGCCTAATGGTCATGGACATTAGATCAAAGATGGGTGATGATACATGTGCGCGTTCTTTTGGTCGTTTCGTGCAGGGAACGACCAACCTCCACCATCTCCTCCTCCTTTTTCAGCTCCGTCATTGTTCTAGTTTATTTTTTTTTTTGAAAACACATTAAATTTGTAATGAATATTTGGATGAATATTATTTAACTTTATTTTTATATTTTTGATGTTTAAAACAAATTTATTTGCATAATTGGTTTTTTTTACTATTAATTTATATAATTTAATATAATTTATTCTAAATAATATTTTTAAAAAACATCACCGACAGATATGCAGACAGTATTTTACAGAGATTTGTTCAATTTAGTTAATGGTAAGATGCCGGTGGGATTAGGACCTCGATTATATCCGCAATATCAAGTACTAGCGATCGAACCAAGTCCATTAAACTTGCTCGAACAAGACAAATTAATTTGTTGGAGGTGGGGTTGTATTATACGTACCGACATCAGGAGAGGCTGAGAGCCACAGGAATTCTCTTTAGTCTTTGACAAATCTTATAATGTATCGAGTCAACATTACTGGCTGAAATCAGTTAATTAGCTCATATCTTTAATTTTTCGATGGCCATATTTCGAAGATGGGCATTTTTCTCTTGAATTGACTAGCAACATTCGGTTGAAGCTTGAAATAAAAGATTTGCAAACAGGACATTTTCGGACCGGTGCATGGATAAACTAACCAACGGAGTCTTTTGATCCTAGTTTATCTACTAACTTAGCCATCTAGCTAGGCTCTGTTTCATATCAATTGTCGGATCAACCCTGACACTTACTCAGGTCATTAAAACACAAACAAGTTAAACAAACTTGGTCAAATCACTGTTTTTATTTTTTTGTTTGATTAAAAATCTAGTCTAAGTGAGGTTTCAAGTCTCGAATTTTTTATCAACCTAATAAGCCATGTTGAGTTTAACAACGGTCGATAAGAAAAGATAACTTAATTGAAAATAAAAAACAAATGTATCGACTATACACACATTTGTTATATGATTCAAATACTTTATGAATTATACAATATAAGTAGACGTTGTGCTAATTAAGATAAATGAAACTTTTTTTTCTGTGAATAACAATGTCATCGTTACCCCCAAGTTAATGTATACATGTATTAATTTGGCACTAGCTTTGTAGTTACTGTTTAATTAAATTTTAGTTCATGACTACCGAGTACTTCCCAAAATCCGCTTGCATTAAGATGTGTCTTGTATTTTCTTTTATTTCTATATTAATTCTTTAATATATATTTTTTTAACTTCTGCTAATTTTAATTAGAAATAGTAGGAGTGTTAGGATTCCCCTCAAGACCATTTCGTCAATGAAACTTCAATATTGCATTAAGAAACTTCTCGAATTAGGAGTTTAATTTATTAAACGAGGGGGGATGGTTTTATAACAATTTTTAATATTTTTTATATCATCTTGCAATGGAAATCTCTCGCACGATTACAACTATATATTCGTGATCAACATATTCTCAAGAACTAGAAAACGTTAGATTTGATCTCTGCAGTGTGTTTTATATAACGTTACTGGTAATATAACAAGCAATACACATGCTGACAGTCATTGAGTTGATAATTCTTGACGCTTGAGGTTAGAAGCACATGTATTGGTTGAAATGAGGGAAGGATAACCACTTACTAATTAACATGGATTAATTTCACCAGTGAAAAGCGATTAATATTTGAAGATGTTTTAAACATTCAAAACCACGTCGTACGCTCGCACCACATACACAAGATCAAATATATTCATAAATATTCCAGCAAATGAAGTCCACTGGTTTACATAATAAAGTTTAGGATATGCTCATCAATTACAAGAAAAAAGAAGAGACGTTTCAACGAGAGCTTTCCTCACTTGCAGTGTGCAACTGATCGATATAGAAAACGCACTAGAAAGCCTAATGAATGAGCTTCAGCCATGGCACTTATTCTCAGCTACTAATAGTACTCCTGCATATCTATATATAAAAAGTTTAATTCAGTTTTTTGGCTTGATATATTCCGCATTTTCAACTGGAGGGTGTCCCGGATAGTGACCATAAGGTGGCAATGGCTTGTGAAAGGGTGGTGGCTTCTCAATCTTTGGAGGCTTGTAGACTGGTGGCTTCTCAATCTTTGGTGGCTTGTAGACTGGTGGCTTCTCAATCTTTGGTGGCTTGTAGACTGGTGGCTTCTCAATTGGTGGCTTGTAGACTGGTGGCTTCTCAATTGGTGGCTTGTAGACTGGTGGCTTCTCAATTGGTGGCTTGTAGACTGGTGGCTTCTCAATTGGTGGCTTGTAGACTGGTGGTGGCTTGTAGACTGGTGGCTTCTCAATTGGTGGCTTGTAGACTGGTGGTGGCTTGTAGACTGGTGGCTTCTCAATTGGTGGCTTGTAGACTGGTGGTGGCTTGTAGACTGGTGGCTTCTCAATTGGTGGCTTGTAGACTGGTGGTGGCTTGTAGACTGGTGGCTTCTCAATCTTTGGTGGCTTGTAGACTGGAGGCTTGTGTTCTGGGAATGGCTTCTCTACCTTAGGAGGCTTGAAATAAGGTGGCTTAGGCTCATACTTAGGCGGTTTGTAGTAATCTGCGAAAGAGGGAGTGGCTAAAACAACTACTCCCACGAACAACACTAACAAGGATGTGATTTGCATTTTGAGGCTTCTCGTGGTGAAAAATCAGAAGAAAGCGTTGCCCTTTAATACTAGTTTCGGACCGTTCCTCGACGTACACGTGTCAAATCTTTTATTGGTATGCATTTCGTATTTTAGTGAAAAAAGTCAAGGGTAAATTTAATATTTAGTTGAGAAATAACTGTAGTGGGTGAAGTTAGGTCCCATGGAGTTGAAAATGTTGAAAATGGGGGCAAATGGCCCCTGTGAAGGAAGAAAGATGTGATTTTAGGAGTCTCTTTGGAAGTGGAGTAGTGGAGTGTAGATTGTTTTTTTAAATTGTTTTTTATATATATATTAAAATAATAATATTATTTTTATTTTTAAGATAAACACATTAATTAAAAATATTAAAAAAATATTAATTTAAAACTTTTTCAAAGAAAAAAAGTACGAGGTTGTGAACTGGTTTCAAAAGAGTTGAAAAAATTGAAAATGGGGGCAAATGCAAAGTTGTTTATACCATATGAGGGTGTGATTTTAATTATCTTTTGCTTTTCACTTGAATCGAGCTTCAAGTTATGCTTTTAGGTCGGCAAATGCTAAGTTGTTTATACCATACCATGTGAGGAGGAAAGGTGTGATTTTATGTGAAGGGTGCATTTAGGTCCCATTGAGTCGAAAATTTTGAAAATGGGGGCAAATGCTAAGTTGTTTACACCATGTGAGGAAGAAAGGTATATATGATTTTAATGATCTTTTGCTTTCACTGGATTCCGGCTTAAAGCTGCACTTACATCGCAACAGCAATTCTCACATAAAAAAAAGAGAGGAAAAGTTACAATTGCAAGCAAAAGTTGAGTCAAACCTTTCACATTGTGGCTGCTTAATGTGGCTTATACAGCTAAAGGTTGCAGATATATGTGTCATTGTTTGGGAGTGTGATATTTTTCAAAGTATTTTTTATTTTAAAACATATTAAAATAATAATTTTTTATTTTTTTAAAATTATTTCTGACATCAAAATTATCTAAAAACATTAAAAACATATTAATTTAAAAAAAAAAAAAAATTTAAAATTTTTCAAGAACACTTTTCAATTACAATACCAAACACTGCTGGACCAGAAAAGTACCGATCAATTTATGAGCATGATCACCACAAGTTTAGTTATATAATAATTGTTGTTTTACTAAATTGTAAGAAAAATAATCATCCAATTAACAATAACCTACAAGAGAAGGAAAAATCATTGTACATCAAGATAGGATTGAAACAACGATTTTCTTCCTTTTCAGTCCTTTATTTATTTATTATTGAATTTATTATTTATTTTGTTCTTCTATGTTTGTGTTGATTTAGAACTGAGCTTGTTTATTTGTTTTAATTTGTTTTTTATGAGGATATTATGATGTAAGAAAAAATGTTACTCGATTTTACATTTAAAAAAATCGATTTATTACCTACAAAAGACTAAAAATTCAAGGACAAAAATTGACAATGAGACAAGAAATAATGTTTTCCCTTTATTGGTATTGTTCATCTAGTGCCTTTTTAAAGAAATTTGCTTGTGGGACTTTTCTGATTTTATTTTTGGTCTTTTTAATTTGAAACTTTTATGTTTTATTCCAAAATTTTATTTTTCTTTGCATTTTAGTTTCTGAATTTAAAAGAGAAGGAGAGTCACCAAAAATTAAACAACAAAAAAGAGAGAAACCATAAAAAAAGAGAGAAAACGATTAGTCACCCAAATTTTGTGAGAAAAAAAGCCAAATTTGATATTATTGTATTCCTCTTGATGAGAGAAGTATCATTGAGGTGTTTTTAAATTTTTATATTGTCGAAAAAAGTAGATAAGGATTGAGAAAAAAAAATTCTGATTTAGTTTTGTATTTTTAAACTGATTTAAGGGTATTTTGAGTTGATAAATTAATTTATTGAGGTTTTAAAAGTGTTTTTAGATAGAAATAGGATAAAAATAATTTTGTATATGCAAAAAATCTTGTCCTGATTTTCCAACTAACTACCTCTCTAATGATTGAAATTTTGGTTGATAAATAGCGCACTATCTACTTTATTTTTTTAAAAAAAATATATATTGTTTGCCTTTTAACAAAAAAAAAAAAAAAAGTCAAGCACTCCGGTCTAGCCTAACAAGCTCTCATGCACGACCCTTCTATATTTTGGTTCAAGCGTGCTGGCCTCAAATCCTTTGCTTATGCCCCCTAGCCTATTTCTATGTATTTTCCTAGAAATTTATTTTGTTTTATTTTCATTGAAATGTATTATGATAAAAAGGCTTAACATGATATTGAAATCACTATTCAATTTTATCCTGATTCTTAAATAATACTATTTTTATGATGTTTTTAACAATTATTTTCAATTATTGATACCTAACATGCAAAAACAAGAAATAAAATATTGCTTTCTTTAAAAATTTTGATGGGGGTTTTACATTATTTTATCATATTTATTAAATTTGTTTCCTTCAATCACATACAAAGTATAGAGATATTGTCTTAATTTTTTAAAACATGTTTTTAAGATCATGGTAAATTTTTATTTAAAAAACAAAGTTTACAATTAAAAAAAACATACTTTCGTTTAAAAATTCAAGAGATACATTGATGAGTAAATGAAATTTAGGTTTTTTCTCAATAAATTTATTCATTGTTTTTTTACAAAAAATTATTTTTATAATTATTTAATTAAATATAAAATAAATTTTAAAAAACAAGATTATTAAATTAAGTCATCCCAGGTCAGGGCCATTACCTAAGTCATATGCTGAAATGAATCAACTCATACCTTATTTATTTTGAAACACGGCTCAATTTGAAAGCCAAGTCGAGGAGTTACCTTGTGACGAGATTAATTGGGTTTTAATTATAATTCCAAAAAAATCCATGTGATGGTGTGCATCTAACTAGTTAATGGGCCGAGACAAGAAGCTCAATCTGATACTCCATAAATGTTTCACTGAATTCGCTATAAATGTCGTCGGCTACTTGTCAAATTGTGCGGGCATTTAAAGCTTTGTTGATTTTTACAGGGAACTAGACATAGACTTTTCCTATTATAGCAGCGTAGGTTATAACTGGACCAGGTAGGAAGGAAGAGTTTAGTTTATTTTTTTATTTTGAAATCATTTTAAAAAAAAATATTTTTTTATATTTTTATATTATTTTGATAAACTAATACAAAAAATATATAATTTTAATACATTTTAAATAACAAACACTTAAAAAAAAAAAACACTACTCCATTTCTAAATATTACTATAAACCTCGTTTTATCTATGTTATAAAAACTTTAGGAATAGAGGGTAAAATTTAAGGGGTAAGTGTAGGATGGGGAAACAAAATGTCGAGAGGAGAGAATTTTGTAATAGGAGAAATAGCTCTCTGCCTGAGTTTGACAATGCTGGTGCCATGATGACCATGGATGAGAATCCACAATGTTCTTTCCAAATACTGAGACCTGCAGCGAAGAAGCCAAAATTTGGCGTTGGGAGCACTGTTACAGCTAAGAGTGGCACCATTCCACATAAAATCAAGGTATATGCCGTCCACCCTGCTCCTCGTATACATACCTGTTATTTTATTTACAAATAATATTCCAAGAGGTTTTTAGGTGGTTGTTTAGGAGAACCATGGTCATTTGTTAGTGTAGGTCTTAGTGGAGGTTTCATTGCCAGGGGAGTTCCTTCTCATCGTTTATCCTTTCCTTTTCCTTGGAAGTAAGAAAAATCAGATTAGAGGGTTTATTGATTCCGATAATTGATTTTTCGATTAATGCTTTCATCAGCACTGTTAGACGTTCACGTATGTGCTTTATGTTGAGGTTTTAGTTAGTCTTGGTTGTGAGTGGCAGTATCTAGATATAGCACCTAGGAATCATTAAGGGTTACCTGGTGTTTCCTCAACTCTGCCTTATAATGCCTTCTCCAAGTGATATAGTGCTTGAAAACTGGTCAATTGGTTTTTCAATGAGCATCACATACGAGTATTCCATGCACATAATGATATTTAATATTGATTACACCCAAAATAAACATCTCCCATTGAGCACATGTGAGTTGGTCGATTCTTATGAAAGAGAGTGATCAAGATAAGAAAGCTTCATGGAGAAGCTGCGAAGCATCGACCAGCACATGTAGGAACTTCTAATCTACTGATTACGAGACTTGTTAATGAAATGGAATGTGCGATGTGGCAGAGAAAAATCATGGAAGATTCCTGAAGTAATTTAGCGTTATTAAAACAGAAGTTCAGGTCATTGGTTTCATAAAATAGAGAGCTCCTCTCATCTCATTTTAATTCTCCAGGCAGACCCATACACGCTTTTAATTCAATTCATCTTACAGCTTTTATTTTCTTTCTTGACTACCTTTTTAGCTTAACAGCAAACCTTTCTATCTTGAACACTGAATAAGAGATAACTTGCCCGGGTGATGAACAAGCACTTATGTTTTTGTTTTTTGACAACATGGATTAGAAGTTTGTTTTGTAAAACCTGAAAGTTGATCCCAGTTGCCCAGAACGCTAGGTTCTAACATAACATCTATTACTTTGATACTTAAGATTCCGTAACGAGTAGATACTTCCGCAGAAACATAATCGAGATTGGATCTTGTACGAAGGTAGACTTCACACCTACCCCATCTAGACGATAAATAGATAAATAAATGGGTTTCTTGCGGGCATTTGCCAGCTTCAACAAGAGATGCACCTGCCACGTAGGGGAATAGAAGGCTTATCTCCTACCTATAAACCATGAAGTACAACAAGAGATGCCCCTGCTACGTAGGGGAATAGAATGCAAAGTTGACCGTTATTCCATTGCATATAGTAGATTACAATGGTCCATTGTACCTAACAAACATTAACAATGACATTAAAGAGTGGGTTCTCTTTTAAGTCTTAACCTTTCCTATGGCGTGTTACAGTGGAAGTCAAAATCTTGTGTGAGATTCTGACATTGATCTTTTGGACAGTTAATTTATTCTTCATTATCTTAGATCGCTTGTGTGACAGTTCTATTTGAAATTATTGTGGCACAAAATCCACTTTTGTTACTTCAAATTCGGGAATCCATGAATTACATCATGGGGGATTGAAATTCGAGGTCTCTTTGAGGCGATCGTAAGTGCTCCTGGAGTCCCTTAAAGTTTCTCATTTAAAACTGAGATTGAAATTGAGAAAATTGCAGGCGACGGAGGGTTGCACTTAAAATGTTCTCTTCCTATCTTTTTCCAAGATGTTCCTGGCTTCCTGCTAGCTCTAGGTTGACTATTTTTGCCAACTGTTTATTATTTGTGTCTGATTCTCTGTTCATGTGTAGATAACTAGATATAGTATCGTACGTGTGTTTATCTTTGTGTAAATCTGAATAGGCTTCTCGGCAATCACACACCCCAGGCCCAAAAGCTTCGATCATGAATGGACAAAAATCATGCCCGAAGTCAGGATGGGCTTATTAGTTCGAGAATTGAATAAGTTAGTTACTAATAAGTGCCATCCCGATCACAATTTCTCGGGCCCTAGCCCTTTATCTTCGCAGTTTCATGGCGCCACCATGCCGTCCCTTATAGTTTATAGCTAAAGTTACACGGAAAAGGGTGTGTTGCGCTTTGGACATTTCTATTAGAACCCCTTGGCATTTGGCAAGCTTTTAATAGACAAAGTACACGGTCCACATCCACAGAGAAATCAATCGACCTCGAAGAACACAAGGCCTAATCCATTTCTTTATGAAACTCTTTCGAAGCATCCCCGTTTCATTATTATTAGGCTACTTCGAAGAAACAAACCATAGAAAACGCATAACTGTGGTTCTATGATGTGAAATTTATTACTCCCATCCTCTAAAAATGGCACGCTCTCCACTTGAGTACAAGAAGACATTGACTTTCTATGTACCTTGACGTCCCTACATTCTTAATTAATTGCGCTTTATTTTATTTTATTTTAGGATAAGACAACTTCTGAAAATGTTGTTTTCTTAAGGAAACATTTATGTTAGGGATAAAATCCCAGCCATTAAATGATGGTGGGTTCCTCTGTTCATGTTATTTTGCAGTTGTCAAAAATTATTATCTCCTATGAATTAAAACTGCACAAAAACGTGATTTGTAGCTCCAAAATCAAACGAGAGAATCATGAAAACTAGTAGAAAGTTGTGGAGAAAAGGAAAGAAAACAGACGGGGAGGGTTGTGCAGAGAAAAAAGTAAAGAAATCAGACGGGATAGTTGTGCTCAAAATGACCATGAACAGTACCATGCTAAATTAAATCCTATGGGGTTGTTTTACGCTTCCAAGTAACAGTCATTATTGTGACGTTTTCTGATCCAATCCTTGTTTTTTTAATTCCTCGAACAAAACTGATTTACTTTTCAAAGTTTGAAATTTTTCTTTAATTAATCCGATAAATCCTTAAAACATTAAATCGGGTCCCTCAAATCAAGACCTGAAAAACTCGGGCTGAAATTCTTCTTGCAGCAGGATTCTCTACTTTTTCACTAGATGTTCAAACGAGAATATCTTAAGCTTATCATATCAAAATCAAACGATTCAAAATCCAAAATTCATCAGCACATACAGGACTAAAACTTTCATGAAGGGTTCAAAGTGAGATAAAATCATTTTGAGGAACAGAATTGCCACAAAACTTGGCTAGAAACCTTTTCACGGCAGGATTCTCTACTTTCATGCTAGATCTTCAAAAGGGAATATCTTGAGCTTCTGTTATCGAAATCAGGCGATTCAAAAACCCAAATTCATCTACATTTTTAGATATATAACTTTTATGAATGATCCAAAGTGAGATAAATTCGTTTTGAAGAGCAGAATCTGGTCGCCATTTGCTTGGTCAAAAGGATCTTCTGATCCGATTCAGAAACTGACAATATTGAGCATCCCAAATCTGACTGAGGGTCTGACCTAAGGACAATGAACAACAAAATTGTGATGGAAGCAGGGTCTTTAGTGCAAAACTCGGGTTAGAATCCTTCTCGCGGCAGAATTCTCTGCTTTCTCATTAGATATTCACATAGGAATATCTTGAGCTTCTGATATTGAAATCAGGAGATTCAAAAACCTAAATTCATTTAAGCGTACATGTCTACAACTTCCATGAAGGGTTCAAAGTGAGATAAATTCGTTTTGAAAACAAAATCTGACCGCAACCTGGTTGGTCAAAAGGATTTCCTGATCTGATTCAGGAAACTAACAATACCGAGCATCCCAATCTGACTGAGAGTCTGCCATAAGAACAGTGAGCCCTAGGACCCAATAAATGTGTAGGTCAATTCTTCAACATGTCATGAGTGACAGAATATAGCTGGGATGGTCAGATATTGTACGAAACCAAATCCAAATCAGAGCCTACGTCGGAATAAAAAATTGTGACAGCAGCAGAATCAATTTTTTTTAGTGCAAATTCTGAAGGACTTATCCAACCTTAAAGACTAGATAAAGAAGTAACGAATTTAGCATTATGAAGACTCCTAATCAGTCTAAGAAACTTGATGATTTTGGTAGCAAAGGGGAGGATAAAGAGGGCAGAAAACAGCTCAAATAGGGTTCGAAAAACATTTCTTTATTCTCTGCTTTTGTCAATTTTTCATCAATCATGAACTAAACTCTTGCATTTGGTTCAAGAGGGATACATACCATCTTCATCATGTGGGATCCAAAAAATGAGTAACAACAATCCACAAGAATGAAAAGTTTTATTTTTACTTTATGTTGAATAGAGTGATATAATATGTATTTATAATAAACTTTAAACCGTACAAAAAGTTTAAAAGGAACATTACCGACCTCAAAGAACACAAGGCCTAATCCAAGGTTGTCAAAAACACATTTTTGACACAGCACGGAAAATGCAAAATAAACTCGGATTGTAAATTCAAATCGTAAAATCGTAAGGAATTTTTTTCAAAGTGTAGTAATGATTGCTTTTCAAAGTGGATGAAGAAAAGTCAAGAGAATTCGATTATTAGTCAAGAGAATTCGGTTATTAGTTAAATTTTACAAAATCTTTGATCTGCATTACTCTCCTTACAAAAAACTCTACCTTCCTGTAATTTTTATCAATATACATGGATTTTTTTATTATTTTTTTGCCTAAACATGAACAACATTTACCAATATACATAGATTTGTTCTCTCTAAAAAAAATCAAATTCACAAGAAATCAAAGTGCACTTGAAATTTTTTCCCAATTACACCTAATTGTAAGCCAAAAAATATAATAAGAATAAAAAAAACAAGAATCTTACTTCTGCAGCAAAAGGCCATAATTTGCCCAATTGCTTGTTTAGCCATTTCACCTACAAGATGCAACCAGAGTATGAATTAGTAGTGAACCACATCCTAACCATGCAACGATGCAGAAGGTGATTTTTTTTCTTGATACATGATATATTGTCCTTTAGATTCACAAAAAACCCATAAGTATTTTCAAATAATCTCTGTTGATACATATTTTCTTCAAATCATCTCTGTTGAGTGGCCCAAGAAGTTTTACATCAACTGCTTACAGACAGAAATTTGAGTTCGCATTTAACTTTCCAAATTCAATGCACCTCACAGTATTTTCAAGCAACTTCTACGGAACAAATAATAAAGAGAGAGAAAGGAAAATGACAGGTATCTCAATCAAAATTAACAAACCTTAGCAACTCTTTTGGTTCTTTGGTTCTACATCATATGCTTCCATTCAGGCTCCAACCATCAACCCGATTCCAAAAATGATCCCCAAAAATATCCCTGAAATCAACCCCATTTCCCCTGATTCCAAGCACAACTAAACCTAATCCACCAAAAAAAAAAAAAACACAACGACAAACAAATCAGAAAGAAAATAAAATCAAACAGCGATGTATTACGTCTATAAATTGCTATTGTTATTGTATGGAGAGGCTGAGGAGAGGAATTTACAATGAAGAGTTTGTTTGTTTTCTCTCTCTTGAAAGTAACGGTTCCTTTCTTTCTTGAGTGGGAGATGTGAGCATTTAATATTACTCCACGAGAAAAAGAAAAACTAATGGAAGAGCAGAGGGAGGGCCAGGAATGACGAAGGAAGGAGAGCGAGATTGTTGTTGTTAATGAGAGGAAGCCGTGAGGCGTAAGTCGTCGATCTCAAAGATTTTCTTTTCAGAGATAAGGAATTTATGGTAAAACATGGATGAGTGACTATTGGCATGCCGCTGTTGGTACAGAGAAAACATATATTGCACTATTGCAGTGCAGTAAATGTTTTCGGCTGAAATCGTTAAAACGGTCCTGAAATCGCGTTTTTACGCGATTTCATCTGATTTTAACGATTTCGGCCGATTTTAACCCGATTTCACCCATTTTCGAGTTTTTAAGGCTATTTGGCACGTTAAGCATGTATTGACTCGTAAAATCATACGATTTTAGGAGTCAAATCGTGGTTTTAACAACCTTGGCCTAATCCATTTCTTTATGAGATTCTTTCGAAGCATGCCTGTTTCATTATTATTAGGCTACCTCAAAGAAACAAGCCATA
Organism: Populus trichocarpa; assembly: GCF_000002775.5. Taxonomy (NCBI): domain Eukaryota; kingdom Viridiplantae; phylum Streptophyta; class Magnoliopsida; order Malpighiales; family Salicaceae; genus Populus; species Populus trichocarpa. Next base: position 10,038,531 of record NC_037294.2, on the reverse strand, counting down.
GAAAACGCATAATTGTGGTTCTATGATGTGAAATTTATTACTCTCATCCAAGGTTGTTAAAATCACGAGTTGACTTGTAAAATCATACGATTTTACGAGTCAATATAGGCTACTTGCGAAATCGTTCAAAAAACTCGGAAATTGGTGAAATCGGGTTGAAATCGAGTAAAATCGTTAAAATCAAGTGAAATTGTATAAAATCATGATTTCACCATCGATTTAACGATTTCTGCATAATCTAGCCTCTTCGATTAGAGAATGTGTGTGTTTGCTTGTCTCTGTACTTGATTATGCAGCAAATGACATTTTTCTCACATCATCACTCTTTTGCTTGCCACCTGTCTTCTTTTATTTTGATAATATAGCTTTTGCTTTTGTGATGGGATATTTTTTTAATTGGTGACTCTTTCTCCCTTGAAGAGTTAACAATATTCCTCGATGATTAATATAATTTGACAATGGAATGTAAGCCAAGGTGATAAGTGAGAGTTAAACCACAACATCGATGTTCGTCATCAACAATTAAAAAAATGATTTATAGGATTAGATAAGTTAATCGAATGAGAATTTAATTTTGAAGAATAGTGCTAAAAATTGATTATAAATTAGACCAACGTGGTAAATTGTGCTTGGATAATTTTTAATATTTGACCTTGAACGAATTAGAACTAGAATAATGAGGAAGATGAAGACAATGAAGCTGATTTTAGTTTACATAACATACCAGTAGATTGTTTGTTTTAAGTTTGTTAATTGTTAATTAATGAAAAGTTACTTGAATTATATATGAATTTTTATTTGAAGTATGATTTTTTATATATATATTTTAAAATTCCTTACAATTTTACAATTCATTTTTACAATCTAAATTTATTTTGTATTTTCTATGCCGCATCAAAATCACGATTTTAACAAGTTTTCTCCCATCCTAAAAAAAAAAATAGCACGCTCTCCATTTGAGTACAAGAAGACATTGACTTTCTATGTACCTTGACGTCCCTACATTCTTAATTAATTGCGCTTTATTTTATTTTGTTTTAGGATAAGACAGCTTCTGAAAATGTTGTTTTCTTAAGGAAACATCTTGAATGTCTTCATAGCTGATTAAAGCTGATGTTTTTATTAAAGAGATTGATGAAACGGTCACTTTATTCTGGTTTAATTAGGTAATGTCAAATGCATTTGAGATTTGCTTGTTGCAGTTGCATTCCCGGCTGATGGCGTGCGCACACAGTTGAATTGCTGCAATACGCATGGATATTTCTTTATTAACAGGTTGAGTGAAAATAATATATTCATTTCACACAAAAAAAAAAAATCATAGTTGCTTGTGCATAAGCTTTTTCATGCAAACATACCTATACCAATTTTAACCACAAAAACAAACGGCCTCCTTAACTTTCCTATGAACTATAAATTATATTATTGAACTTAAACTATGTTTCCTGCAATCAAATAAAAAAAGATATCAAGGTTTGCCAGTATTTCCTTTTCTTTTTCACACCAAGAATGGTAGTAATTTCAAAATCCAACCATCGATTTCAAGATTTATTACTGATATTTTCTTGAAAAAATTAATAATGGGAACGAACGTCTGCTTAACAAGTAAAATAATCTAAGTAAAGTTTCACCCAATATCATCAACCCATGGTATATAGATGATGGTCCACCATGCAGGTTGTTTTGGGCTAGCATATAAAATTTAAAATTTTACTGAAATAACATAATTACAAAAAAAATTAGTGAAATAACGCAGTTTGTATTTACCACAATTTCAAATATGACATATAAAAAAGTTGTGAAATATCATGGTTGGGTTAGTTTTTGTCAGGGAAGAAGAAGGAAGGTTGGGGTTTCATTTAGCGCTAGCGTTAATTATTGTGTTTCACAATCCTAATATTTCATGGATAATGTTCTTCTAAAACACGATGGGATAAAAGTATGTTATTTTATTTTATCTTTTCAAATTATTTCACTAATATTTTTAATTTACTATGCTAATTGTTTTTAAAATCCTCAAAAATTAAATTTCTAGGTAAAAAATAGCACAACGAATCCGTTCTCATTAACATCGTAAAATGTTCATCCAAAAAGCAGATTTTAAAGGTTAAATAGTTAGAAGCGAATGCATGTGAAAGTCAAATAAACAATCTCAAGATTCTCAAGATTAACCATCGTCAGGTGATAATTCCGGGAATGGAAGTGGTAATGGGTGCTGACTTAGTTTTTGGTTGACATGGAAAATACGGCATATGCTCTGAAAGATCTCTTTGACTTGCATCATGCCCTTCCTCTGTGCTATATATTATAAGATACATATAATCGAAAGAAATATCCAGAAATGATGTCTAATTAACTATTCCCGATCACCAATCTCCCTTTGAATTAATTATTAATACTTCAATTAAACTCTTTATTTACTTCGTAGCTCAAAATACTAATTTAATTATATTTAGTTCAATTGATTGCTCAATCATCAATCATTTCACATTATTTAAACGGGACGAGAGTAAACTTGGAGGGTTGCTATATTGTGAGCTCTTGCTTCGGGATCAATTATAAAATATTGCAAGCACAACCAGTCGACATCGAATTTGCAATGCAAAGTGGTGGTGGTGGGCATGTACGAAACATGATGATCATGACTGCTAAGCACTCAATCGGCATTTAAGATTGAATGAACAATCAAGTGGACACGTTAATTATAAATGGGTTTTCCAATCCTGCAGCCTTAAAAAGATGGAGTTCTACTTCTGAATCATTTGCTGCTGTTCTAAATTATGATGAACCACGATGCCCATAGACTTTAGCCGCTGTGGATTTGCATGACGAATATTTAACTTGTCAGTTTTAAGTTTATTTCTAGAAGTTACCGATTTGAGTTTTACAAATCTTAAGGTCATTAGAGGCTTATATGGTCACTAACTTCAGGGCCCGTGGGATTAGTCGAGATACGCGCAAGCTAGCCCAGACACTCACGTTACACTACACCATTAAACAGTTTTATCGATGGATTAATTCCGTCGGTGTAAGACATACAATTCATCGGTAACATTTTAATTGACGGTATCACCGATGGAATCTGTCTGTTGGAATATTGATCGTCAGTAATTCCTCGTTCCGTCGCTAACTCGGTAAGAAATAAAAAAAAACCAAACACCGACGGTATTACAGACGGGGGAGCACGCCAAAAAAACAATTTCCCGTGAGAACTTTACCGACGAAATTATTCCGTCTGTATTTCAACGGTAATCACCGACGGACTTGCCATCGGTGATTGTGGCATGATCAGTAAATATTTCAAAACTCTCTGTACAATACCGACGAATATGTCCGTCGGTAATAGCAACGGTAAACACCGACGAAGATATTTCGTCGGTGATTGTGGCATGGGTGGTAATTTTTGCGCAACTCTTGGTAAAATACCAACGGCTTGGTTCCATCTGTAGGCCGTCGGTATTGATTTAAAATATTTTTTAAAAAATATTTATTAATAGTAAAAAAACTAATTAACTAAATAAAATTGTATTAATGTTAAATAATATTTATCCAAATATTCATTACAAATTTAATGTGTTTCAAAAATAAAATTAAACTAGAATAATGGCGGAGCTGGTGGAGGAGGAGGAGGCTGGTTGTTTCCGAGACCGTACAACCAAAAAGGGGTTGCACATGTATCATCACTCATCCTTTATCGAATGTTCATGACCATTTGACAGAGCTGATCATAATCCGTCGAGAGTCGTTCATATTGTTGTTTCAAGGCCATGAACTCCTCGGACTGGGTGCTTGATACTGATGGAGAACTCCCAACGGTTGAGACACTACGGGTCGTCCGCAAGTTTTTGGCCGTAGTGTTGGAGAGTCCGTAGAACATTTTTATCGGGTCCACCAGACGATCCTACCTCCATCCACAAGTCCAGATCGAAATCCGGATGGGTCGAAGGATCATCCCCATATCTCTCCCTCAATTGGCTATTATAAGTTTCCTGAAAATTTTAAACAAAATCATTATATTCAATTAAAGAAAATAATAACTTATAAAATAAAATGATTGAACGAACATACCACAAAATGTTGAGCACGGTTGTCCACGAACTGTTGCACCCCCTTTTGGCAGTCTTGACTGCGCACATGCGTCTCTACAAACAGCTCCATTGGGCTCGGCTCACGTCCAAGAGACGTAGCCTGTAAGGAAAAAAAGGTTGCAAGTTAAATATATTTATAAGCAACAACAAATTAATTAACGATATATTTAATTTAAATTAATTTTACCATCCGTTTCGCATGTGCACTGAACGGGACGAAGCCGCCGGTGTGTGTGGTCACCGAACCATGAATTTGCCGGTTTTGGTTGTCGGCACAAGACTGTGAGCGTCGTGTGAACCGCTTAGACATCACGTGCTCAATATATTGCATCCATATATCCCCCGAGATGAATGACAATTTGAATTCCTGCCAAACCGCCACCTCATTCCATCCTTCAAGACCGTTATCTCTCGCATATCTTTTTGTTTTTTTTTGTGTCATACCAAAAATCACGCAACCTACTTCCATAGTAACAAATTAGAATTTAGAATATAAAATTATACAACAAAATATTATTTTCGATGTTACTTAGTTGCCACGTCATTCTCCCATAACCTACTCACAACATTGTTGTCCGCGCTATCCCACTTAAATTTATGTTGTGTATAAATAATTTATTTAAAATAAAAATAGTACAAGATATAAAATTTTAAAAATAATTTATTAAAAATAAGCTGGAAATTAAAAGTTAACACCTACCTGAAATCGTCGAAACTATGCATCGATATTTGGTCTCCACTCAGGATGTCTAGAAACCTGACTCCATTGAAACAATGGAATCTCCATCAACAATTTAAATGCCGATGTTATTGTCTGGGCAGCCTCAATGTTTGTGAACCTAAAATTAAATAAAATTAATAAAATATTAATTAGTTGTTCATAAATTATGTTATAAGTATATAAGAAACTAAAACCTAAACAAATTGACATTGAAAGGTCATCCTTCCATTGTGCTTGGTACTTGCTGGGTGAATTGACCCCATTGTGAAGGCACACCGCCTTTACGCTGTGAAACCGTGCTAGAAGAGGCAGCATCACAAGTTGACGCAACTGCCTCTTCGTGATCAGCACCTAAGGATAAGTCAACCTTTTAATATGTTGAAAACTACAATAAAAACAATAAAAATACAATGAGAAACACAAATGATTTGCAGGAGGAGAAGAGAAGAAATGAGAGGAGCCGAGAAAAAATGAACCGCGGAGGGGGAGGTCGGTTTTATACTGCAGTTTTACTGTCAGACTTACCGACGAAACATATAATAATATATTTTTTGGGCGGTGGCATTCAATTTCGTCGGTATTTTTTGAATTTCGCACTAAATTTTTTAAAATCCCTCCAGATTTTTCGAAGTCTGTTGGCACATCCGTCAGTAAAATAGTTTCAGAGCACGCGCGCATTGGATTTGCCGCGTCCATCGGTGATGCCGTCGATAACTGTGCCGACTGACTAGGCAGTCTGACAGTCGCACGCATTGGAATGTGCGCCATCCATCGGTGATGCCGTCGAGAAACGTGTTGGTGATTATGGCAGGGGCTGTAATTGTTTTTGCAACTCTTAGTAAAATACTGATGGGTCAAATTCCGTTGGTATACCCGTAAGTGATTATGGCAAAATGTCATAATTTATTTTCAATTCTCTATAAAATACCGATAGGACACAATCCGTCGGTATAGCCGTCGGTGATTGTGGCAAGCTTTTGCATGTTTTGCTTGTATTGCCTGTCTATCCTCCTGCACAAACACTTAAATTGCAAACTTACAGCACGCACAACACAATAACAAGAGAAAACAATTATAAAATAAATATTTCACATCCAAAATATCATCCATAATATTACATTCTAAAAAAAAAGGCTTTACAACATATTTAGTCAGAATTTTCGTCTTCGTCCTTAATTGAATTGTTATCAACTTCATCGCAATCTTCAATGTGGTTATCATCTTGTTCAACAACATTCTCTTTTCCACTAGTAGAGCTCAAAACAGCATTCAACTCCTTTGCGTCAACATCAACAAGACTATCATCGAAAATACAAAAAATCAAATTTTCTTCTAAGTCAATCGAAGGAGCAACTCGGTATGGTTTAACCAACTCACTAGTTTGGAAGACTTCATCTATCACACTTGTGTCTTCGTTCTCATCCTGAACAACCTCGACACGACCCCTGCGTTTGGTTTTTAAAAAGGATAACCAATAAACTCTTGATCGGTCCTCTCTAAAGAAAGGGGTGTATGTGTAATAAACTTGTTGGCATTGTTTTGCGAAAACAAAGATATCATTTACGTTACGGATTCTAGCTTTTGAGTTGATTTCAACGAGACCATAGTGAGGATCTACTCTTATTCCTCTGTCATCAGTTGTGTCATACCAATAACATTTGAATAAAAACACTCTATTCTGCTCGTTATGATATTACAGTTCGATGACCTCTTCTAATCTACCATAGTAGTCAACTTCAAACTCACTAGAAGTCGATCCCTTAATACAAACACCACTGTTGTATGTCTTTCTTCCATGCCCGTATTCTTCAGTATGAAAGACATATCCATTGACAAAATACCCGTTATAGCACTTAACTTTTCTTTCAGGGCTTAGGCTTAGTAAAGACAGTGAAATAGCAGCACTACCTCTCATTTTATAAACCTTGTATATAAAATACAACAATAATAAATAAACGACTATTCTATAATATTCACGTATAGTTAATTACCTTGCAAGAGATAATGAGTTTGTGATAGGACTTACATGTGTTCTAAACCACGTGGCAAATTGTTCATCTTGTAATTGAAAGATTTGTGATTCGGTCAACTGTGAGTTATTGGACAGTAAATATCGTCGATGTTGCCTACAAGGTTGTTCCAAATTATATGAGTTTATGATATCACAATATATAAATAGTACACTCTTGACAAAGTTTAAGTAGAACATCTACTTACTTAATAAAAGGTCTCAGCTCATCACAGTTAAATAGGACACAGTTGTGTGCTTGTTGGAATTCTATTTCAGACAAATATCTTCCCCTTACGGCATTTTTAGGTGTGGGTCGTCTATGATTGGAGAATATTGATAAGTTCTCACTTGAAGGCACTTCACTATCATCATCATGCCGTGGAACACGGTTGATCCTCGTTCTCAAATGAGGTTTGAAATAGTATGAGATAAATGTTAAGATCTCCTCAACCATATAGGCCTCATATATTGACGCCTCAATATGTGCCTTGTTCTTAACCTTTTTTTTAAAGATTGAACAAGTACATGCATATATAGAATTAAACAAAAATTATCAATTAAAAAAATGAAAAAATGTTTAATTATGAATTACATGGAAACTGTAACATCTAATCTCTCGAATGAATACATCCATCTATACTGGACCGGTCCTCCAACTTTTACCTCAAACGGTAAATGTATGGGTAGATGCTCCATTAAGTAAAAAAATGATAAAGGGAATATCATCTCAAGTTTGCATATTGTCTCGACGATATTCGTTTCAAGCCTTTCAATGTGATCACCATTTAACTTGCTGAAGCATATATCTATGAAGAAATGATTGATCTCCGTGAGTGCATCTCATATCCCCTGTGGCAACAAATCACGAAAAGCTAATGAGATAAGTGTTTGCGAAAACATATGGTAGTCGTGACTCTTCATTCCATATAATCTGTATTCTTTTATATGAACCAACCTTGATATGTTCGAGGCATGTCCATCGGGAAAACGCAGACTCTTAAGTCTTTTGTAGACTAGTAGTTGGGCGTTTTTATCTAACACGAAGCTTGCTCTTGGTTTTGCGACCCGTGACCCATCACAAACCAACTCCATATTTTTACGGTTACAGAACAACGCTAAATCCAATCTAGCCTTGATGTTGTTCTTTGTCTTCCCTTCACATCCATGACGATGTTAAAACTGTTCTCAAACACGTTCTTTTTAATGTGCATGACGTCAAGGTTATGGCGGAGAAGATTGGTCTTCCAATAAGGAAACTCCTAATAGATACTTTGTTTTACCCAAATATAGGTCAAACCAAAACTAGGAAACTTCTGCTTACCTGATTGGAGACCAAACACAATGTCACAGTACCTTGATACAACATTATGCAATTCTTCACCAGAAAGACGTGGGGGGTACAACATCCTTTTCAACTCTACCAATAAAAAAAATCATTTCTGTTCTTTCTATACTTGTGATTCGATGGCAAGAAACGACGGTGACAGTAAAAAAAAGAAGCTTTACCCCTGTTTGTTACCATGAATGCCTTGTTGATAGTCCACATCAAAGCCGCTCTCATAACAAAATTCTGTTTCCTCAAGATATCATAAGTCAAAGCTCCAAAGGACCATTATTGCGTCAACTCATCAATCAACGATCAATGACAAACATCTATATTCCGCCCTAGACTGCTCGGACCTGGTTTGACCATAGATAAAAACATGAACTCCGACTTCATACACATCCATGGTGGCAAGTTATAAACGATCATTATAACCGGCCAATAAGAATAAGGAGCAGCAAATAACCCGAATGGGTTGAATCTGTCTGTACACAACCCAAGACACACGTTTCTTGATTCAGCTGAAAAGTGAGGATGCACACTATTAAAGTGTTTCCATGCTTCGCCGTCAGAAGGATGCACCATCACTCCATCAACCACATGATGTGATTGGTGCCATGTCATGTGCTCAGCAGTCCTTGGTGACATGAATAACCTCTACAGTCTAGGCGTGATTGGGAAGTATCTAAGTTTTTTATATACAACGAGAGTCTTTTCCTTGCCAATTCTGGGTTTGTAACGAGAATACCCACATGTCATGCACTTGTCAGCTCAGCATTTTCAAGGTAGTATAACATGCAGAAGTTAGGGCACATGTCAATTTTCTGGTACCCTAAACTAAGGGGTTTCATCATGGACTTTGCAGCATAGAAGTTCTCTTTCAGCCTGTTCCCTTCAGGTAAAATGCTTCTCGCCCATTAAATAATCTTGTCATAATCAGCCTCACTCACTCGTGATCTGACTTGATGGTGAACACTTGTGCGACGACTGATAATTTACTGTAGTTCATGCAGCCATCCCATAATGGTTCGTCATAATCTTTCAATAGATCAAAAAACCTTGTTGTATCTGCATTAGGTTCTTCTTCTATGATTGGACATTCACTGACATTACCTTCAGTCATTCTCATTGCATCCATAACCATATTCCTGTAAGGATTATTGTTGTCATTTGCAACTTCATGCACGTTGCTAGCACTAGAAGTTGACCCAATCACCCTTTCTACCATACTCTCATTAGGAACAAATAGCTCTCTATGTGCATACCAACACAGGTAATCCTCTATGAACCCTTTGGTTAGAAGATGCATCATTACAACATCTTGATGCAGAAACTTTTTATTTTTACACTTCCTGCATGGACACCTAAACCGCCATCAGTAAAATTCCTCGGAATAGATGTTGTGAAATTAATAAAATCCTGAACCCCGTTACAATAATACATCCTCCGCAATCATTGGGGCGAGTCCCGATACATCCATGACCAATCATCCATCATGACTTTTATCGAACCTCTATAAAATTATGACGACAACATGTATTAATTAACTATGTTACGAAAATAAATTTGCAAAAATATTAGTTTGCCCCGACATTATCCAACATGCAAACTAAAAAAAGCACTTATGTTAAATATTCATTATCAATTATCAACGTCCATACAAATTTATACATATATAAATTTACGGAAATCACAACTCCGCAATAGAATTGATAAAAATTAAAACGGACTCGTTAAACAAGCTATTATTTATTTCATCACAACACATCTAATTCGGTGTAATTCAAACAAAGTTTTAACAATTTATAAACAAATACAATTTGATAAAATCTAAAACAAACTATAACAACTATAAAATTATACATTTATATTACAAGTTTCTTTGACAAATAACAATCAAACAAGTACATACGTTAACAAAATACATATACTAACAAAAACAGTAAAACATAATAAAATTGACATTTAAATGTTAAAACTAAAAAGGATAGATTTACTTACAAAAAATGATAAAATCCACAATAAATTGCTCGGAGAACGGATGTTGTGACCACGTAGAAAAGTATAAGAAACTTGAGTGCTTGTGTTGAGAAGAGGGCGAGAGTTGGGATGGGTTGTTGGCTGCAGTTTGGGAGGGGAGAGTTAGGATGGGGAAGAAGAAGGAGAAATAGAGGAAGAGAGAGTCAGCAGAATGGGTATATATTGGCTTTTACCGATGGAATCACTGACGGACACGTCCCGTCGGTATACCCGTCAGTAAGTCTGCCGGTGAATGTGTCACGTCATTGTACGGAGATCCCGGTTTGAATCCCTCGGTCATTCCGTCGGTAAAATTGTCTGAAAAAAATCCACGTCATCACATCGTTGCAACTTTTCAAAAATCTATATAATCCGTCGGCAATACGGTCGGTATATACCGACGAAATACTTCCATCGGTATATACGATCGTATTGCAGACGAAAATCGTTTGTCAGTATATATCGACAAAATAAAAGACGAAATTATGTCTGTCGGAAAAAATTATTGTCGAAAAAATTCCGTTCCTTTTCGCTGATTTTTTGGTAGGGTTAATTTTAAAAATATATATAAAAAGAAATATATAACTGCATATTTAACTAGCAATATCCTTGTTAGGATCGGATAAATTAATCGGATGCGAAAAATAAAGAAAGGAAAAGAAAATATACACAACATAAAACGTTCTATATATGGTTTAGTTAAATTGAGAGGAAGTAGTGTAATTTTGGATAATTCTCAATCCTAGAATGCATTCAATTCTCATAATATGCATAGGAATAACAGAAATCCTAAAGGTTTTTCTTTGTATTTTTAAGGTATGATCTCTAGCAATACTTCTTAAAGATTAAGAAATATAATTTAATTATTTAAATGTCATCATATATATATATATATATATTATCCAGATCAAATAACTCAACGAAGGATATGAGTAAAAACTAATGGGTTCAAAGTGAAAATTTGCAATCCGTAACATTACACTGATCATCATCAGTAGAATTACCCTAACTTTAGGGAGAAAATAAATTGGAGAGACTCGAAAGGTTAATCAAATAATCCGATAACTTTCATGTTAGGGTGGGACCCGTACGTGCAACTTATCTGTACCTTACTTGTACTGTCTCCTTCCTTACAGGCAACATTACTATAATAACACGTTGACGTTCATTTTTAAAAGTCAGTGAGTAGTTGTTAAGGTTATATACCGTTGCACACAAGAGGGACGAGTGCTCTGAAAACCCCTCGTATTGCTTGCAGCAAACTCAGTACTCCTAAATTCTAATCATTTAACTATAAATAAAAAGTATTAATATGTAATTATGGTAGCATTTATTTTTAAAAGTTTTTTTACTAGAAGCGCATAAAAAATAAAGATTTTTTATTTTTTTAATTTCTTTTTAACATTTTTTAAACAAAAAAACAAAATACAAGTATATCTCAGAAAATAACTGCGTGATCATTTTCATGATGGGGTCAACAAAGTATTTGAATTCACGGCTACATTCCCTGAACTCCCTTGAGCTTCTTTTACTCCTCGGTCTTCACTAATCTATTTATTTATTTTTGGAGAGGAGAGGATGAGAAAATGCTCTTTCTGAGATGAATTCTGTCCTATAGAATCAGCGGTGGCCCGCACCGCAATCCACCAGAACTGAGAGGCTGATACAAAGTGTCATTATAGTTCCCATTTTTGGTGGGGGCTTTATTAGTAGTACAACCTTTTAAGGCTTGCTTTAGTCCTAGAAGAGGAGAACGGGTGTTAGAATGAATTCAATCTAAGGGAAATTGGAGATGGTAGGATTAAATTCTCCTTTTGAAGTAACGAGTCGCCTCCTTGGTTAGATTAAAAAATAGGATGAGGATAACGAAATGAGAATTATCTAAAGGGATGAAGGAATCCCCAAGTTTTACGTTATGTTTTTATACAAACTATTTGTAATTAAGATTGGATTAAGGTGGAATGGAAGGATGGATGGACTCCAGGCGGTTGCTAAAAGGCAAGTCTTTTGAGCACCTTCATCGTTAGTAAGGACTCCATGGTTTGTCTATGCCTCTAGCATTGGTCAGAATCCTGAAAATCCCTTGATTTCTACTTTCCCAGCTAGTTTACCAGGAGGAGGGCGGGCAATTTCCAACTTGATCACTGTAACTTTATGGTGCTTGACCTTAAATTCTTGTAAATAGACCACCAACACCTCAGTTTGTTTTGAACGTACCAACGCCTCAATTAGAGATGACGATTAATAACTATTTAAAGGGCACAAGTATATATATATATATAAAAAAAAAAGCTAAAACGTCCATTCAATAAAGAAGGGGTTGTGATTAACAGAGAGGATACAGAGAAGTGGCAAGCCTGTGAAAGAGCTGACTATCATTAAGTGGGTATATACCATTAGATGCCGCATTGATTTTGGGTTTGTGTTAATCACATGAAAGTTGAAACCTTTATAAATAGCTGGCCACTCTCCACCCCCAACAACAATCATCTCTCTCCCCCCCCTCTCCAGCTTTATCCAATCTTCTCTCACTGGTGTAATTAGTTGAAGAAGCAGGTGAGTCTCTGTGTCTAATATCTGAATCTTTTGAAGTCTTGCCTTTTTAGACGAGTCATCATGAACCACTACAAGTTCCTTGCTTCTTGGAACTGGCTTCTCTGTATAAAGTAGTAGCAGCACTTTGGTATAGGTAGCAAGTAAATCATTTTATGTGTAGTGGTCTAGTGGATACCTTATCTTCATGAAGATCTTAAAGCTGATCATAACATGATTTTCGACTGCTAGTGAGCTAAAATATGCTGTTGCTACTTTGAAAATGTTGTTATTTGTTTTGTTTTTTTTTTTTTCATCTTCTAGAGATTAGCTGCTCTTACAATAAATATTTTTTTGCTAGAAAACTTTATATATGAAGATGGACATGAAAGTTACACACCTGGCAGGAAAAAAAGAATTCACGGAAAAAATTTGTGTCATGAAGTATTCTTTTTTCTCTAGGCACCAAAATTTAGTATCCACGTGAATAACCATTTCTCTTTTCTAATATTTGACACGGTTTTCTATTCCTTAGACAGTTTCGGTCCAATTTTTTTTTTTTTTTTTTTATGTTTGTTTCTCTTAAAATCATCATATTTGCTTCTTTTTCTATTCCTTAGGCTCATAAATTTGGATCGCCTTCCTCCCATGTTACTTTCTAACTAATGCCAATTGATAACATGTAGTTAAGGCTCGTGGGTCGTATTTGAAAAGTAAACATCTCAATTCATTATTGGGCTAATTGAATTTGTTTTAGTTATCAAATATCCTGACAGGGGTTCTGGTTTGCTGTTACAGTGCAGGAAATTTATTATACTGCTAAGCGGGAAGGATTAGGCATGGCAAGGGAACAATTGGTCGTCCTTAATGCACTCGATGTTGCAAAGACTCAATGGTACCATTTCACAGCAATCGTGATTGCCGGAATGGGATTTTTCACAGATGCCTATGATCTTTTCTGCATCTCCCTAGTTACCAAGTTGCTTGGCCGCATATACTACACCAAGCCAGGTGCACCAAAGCCAGGCACATTACCTCCTAATGTAGCAGCAGCTGTTAATGGTGTCGCCCTTTGTGGCACTTTAGCTGGTCAGCTATTCTTTGGTTGGCTTGGTGACAAAATGGGACGCAAGAAAGTCTATGGGATAACTCTGGTTCTCATGGTTGTTTGCTCTCTTGCATCTGGTTTATCCTTTGGAAGCTCTGCTAACGGAGTCATGACCACTCTTTGTTTCTTTAGGTTCTGGCTTGGTTTTGGCATTGGTGGCGATTATCCTTTGTCAGCCACTATCATGTCTGAATATGCAAACAAGAAGACTCGTGGAGCATTTATTGCAGCAGTGTTTGCAATGCAAGGATTTGGCATTTTGGCTGGTGGGATTGTGGCTCTTATTGTGTCAGCTGCATTTGATCATGCATTCAAGACCCCAACATACCATGAGAATCCGGCAGCCTCACTTGCTCCTCAAGCTGACTATATTTGGCGTATAATCTTGATGTTTGGTGCCATCCCTGCTGGGCTTACATTCTATTGGCGTATGAAAATGCCTGAAACCGCACGTTACACTGCACTCGTTGCCAAAAACGCAAAACAAGCAGCGTCAGATATGTCTAAGGTGTTGAACGTGGAAATTGAAGTAGAGGAAGAGAAAGTACAGAGGATGGCCCAAGAACCGGCCAATTCCTTTGGCTTGTTCTCGAAGGAATTTGCCAAGCGACATGGTCTTCATTTGCTAGGAACCACTTCCACATGGTTCTTGTTGGACATTGCATTCTACAGCCAAAATCTTTTCCAGAAGGATATCTTCTCTGCAATCAATTGGATTCCTCCAGCAGCAACCATGAATGCGATTCACGAGGTTTTTCAAATTGCAAAGGCTCAAACTCTTATAGCACTCTGCAGTACCGTGCCGGGATATTGGTTTACAGTGGCACTCATTGACCATTTGGGGAGGTTCTTTATCCAAATGATGGGTTTCTTCTTCATGACAGTTTTTATGTTTGCCATTGCTATCCCTTACCATCACTGGACCTTAAAGCCTAATAGAATTGGCTTTGTAGTCATGTACTCGTTGACCTTTTTCTTCGCCAATTTTGGACCCAACGCCACCACATTTGTTGTCCCAGCAGAGATTTTCCCTGCAAGGCTAAGATCAACTTGTCACGGTATATCAGCAGCAGCAGGAAAGGCAGGTGCTATAATAGGTGCATTCGGTTTCCTTTATGCTGCACAAAACACAGACCCGAAGAAGACTGACGCAGGTTACCCTCCTGGTATTGGAGTCAAATGGTCTCTTATTGTGCTCGGTGTTATTAACTTCATTGGAATGTTATTTACTCTATTGGTTCCCGAATCAAGGGGTAAATCACTTGAAGAGTTGTCAGGGGAGAACGCTGATGAAAATGATGGGGAGAAGCAGGCTGCTTCACCTAGGACGGCTCCAGTGTGATTTCAGCCAAGTTTGATCAAGGTTTCGTTCGGTTTGTTTGACTCTGGGTTTAATGCAATACGTCGTTCTTCTTGTGCAACGCAATAAATAAGGAGGTAGTCGCTACATATCCAATGTTTTGGTTCAACTGGCAACCACTCGGTGTGATTTGATCTGGTTTTTAATTGTTTTTGGTTTTCCAAGTGATTCATATCTATATACTTAAATCTATTGAAATCGGAATTTTATTTCCTTTTTTCTTTTCTTGCTTTTGTTCTGACGATCAGTTGACCTCTTAAAAGCAAATTAAGAAAAAAGAAAAACTATTAAATCTCCCATGTCTGTCTATAGGAAAACTCACACAACCATGAACCACCCTCTCAGCCCGCCTATTCTAATTTCCAAATCTTTTTAACTCCCTATCTCCAGCTCGATTTATAGCTCTTGGTATATCAAAATTCTAGTCATCAAAAGATCCTATCTTAACTAGTATACCAGAAGCAATAAAACCCAGGATCCCTATTGCCAGTCACAATTGAGCTAGCTACTAGCCAAATCACCACCACTCGCAAGACCACAACCATAACCATGGTGATGAGAGAGAGAGAGAGAGGCGTGGATTGCCAGGGACAAGGTTATCTAATAGAGGGAGTTTCTATTTGGATGCTGATAGCAGAGGTGAGTTGGTGGTGTTGTTAATAGCAGAGTTTGTGTTGGAGAAGGTGGCCCGTCCTTGAATTGATTTTCCAGGTTTTGGAATCTTCATTTAAATTTTTCATTCAAATTTGTAAGAGTAAAATAATAGATTTAAGTTAATCGGATGAACCGTTAATTAACTCAAAATTTCAATGATTCCAGGTTTTCAAGATGTCCGTATCCTCAAACGGCTAACCACCCCCCACCTTGAAGTCAACAAAAGGAGATACGTATCTCCTAGTTACAGCAAGCAAGCAGCCAAGCTTATCCCGGCGCTTTGTTGGCTTCCCATCTTTAGACTTTTATCACTTCCCCTCTGCTTTCAGTTGAAAGTCTACTAATTTGGACAAAGACTGCGCACTTCTCCTCTGTTTTGACGATGCTTCTGTTGGTCTATTGTGTATATCAATAGGATTTTCTTGAAACTTTTAGACTAAAAGGATGCCTGTTGCTTAAAGATGCTGGGCTCCTGACTCCCCGTGTAATACGTCCTCTGCATTTTCAAAGTTTGAAATGGGACCAAGTTCTCACTTGCAAAAGATGAACTTTTTCTGGAAGGGAATGAAGATGATAATGGGCACAAAACATTGCTCGAGCGTGAATGAGACCTTCAAGGAATCACACTTTTCCTCGATGTTACCAGAACAGAGCTAACAAGTCAAACTGATGGGTGACTTAAGTTCAATGAAAAAACCTAATCCTTTTCTTTTACCATGACAATATTGTTTTATAAATTATTTTATGTCGGAACTTTGAATAAAATCAACAATAATTAACGTCGGATCTTATAACTACTAATCAAAAGTCAATGGCTACCCTTATTTTAGAAATTAAAGTAGCTAAAACTTCATAAGACACCAATAATACCGGTTGAAATGGTGACAAGTGTATGGATTAATTAGTGATAAAATTTGATTACTATTGCCAAATAACGAAAGTGGAGGACAAAAATAGTTTTTGAGCATACAGAAACCAGACTGTAACACTATTCACAGTGCATTAAGGGACTTCTGTCATTTTCGTCATTCTCCCGTGTTATTCTTCCTTTTTAAAAAAAAAAAAAACTTGAAAATTTAAGTTAGCTTGCGCATACCTCGACTAAATTTCATGGGTTCTAAAGTTAATGACTATATAAACCTCCAGTGATTTTAAGATTTGTGAGACTCGAACTGATGATCTCTAAAAGACAAACAAAAAATCTGATCAGTTAAGTTACACATCTCGGAGTTCTATTTCATTCTTATAATGTGTGAAGAGAGATGATTGGAATTTTTTTAAAAAAAAATTAACAATAAAATACAACAAAACTCCAATTCAATAACACTAAATAAAATTATAAACAATGAATAAAAGAAATCACATGAGTCAACCAAAATTCCAGAGTCCACTTGTTTTTAAACCTCGTGTAACTATTATCTTCTTCTTTTTTTTACTGTGCACCAAGAAGACTCGAAATGGAACGACATTATAAAAGAAGGGGACGGTATAGGGCACTAATTCACAATGATTGGGAAAGTGGGAAAGGATAATTCTCCACTCGCAAGGCTGATCGTACTTAATTTCTGGCCTTACATCGTTGAGCAGTGGTGTTAAATTTTTAAAAGTATAAAAGAATATTTATGCATTGCTAATAAAATTAAATCAGACATAAGATAATTTGATATGATCTAATTAATTTAATAGGTCTAAAATTAATCTAGATAACCATTAAAAATATAGTTTGAGTTATAAAAATTAAAGACAACATCTTATTTTAAAATTAATATTGAAACAACAACCTATCGAATCAATCCGAGCCAGCCGAGGTTAACTTTTCAAACTCCCAATCCGGATCACAAGATCTTGATAACCCTGTATAAAAAAAATTAAAACAAATTAAAAAACTCAATTCTTAATCAACCCAATGTTAAAAAATTGACCTGAATTAACCTGTCAAACTCGCAACCCGAGTCATGAAAACGGGATAACCTCGTAGAAGCTAAACAGAAAAAAATAACACAAGTCAACTTGAATTAATCTGTCAAACTCACGATCAAGGTCTAAAACTATAATATCCTCATAAAAAGCAAATCAAACAAATTATAAAATCTAATTTTCAATAACCACATTGTTAAAGATTGAAAATGAAAAAAAAAATCAATTTAAAAACAAGATATAATAAAATGACCTAAATCTATCTAAGTTCACTTGCAAAACATGTGACCAGAGTTATAAGATTGAGATAACCACATAGAAACCAAATCAAAATAAATTATGAAGCCTAATTCATAATTAACTCAATGTTGAAGGATGAAATTGAAAAAAAATATTAATTAAAAAAGATAAAAGAAACTCAAAGTAAATTGGGTTAACTCACCAAACCAACGTCTTGGGTTATGAGATAGAGATAAATTTATAAAAAGCAAACCAAAATAAATCATAAAACTTAATTTTCAATCAACTCAGTATTAAATGATGAAATAAAAAAAATCAATTAAAAAAACAAAAAAAAAACTAACTTAACCCATCAAACCTATAACATTAATTATGAAATAGAGCTAATTATATATAAAACAAACCACAATAAATTATATATTATGAAGTCTAAAAAATAAATAATGACACCATCTTTTTTATTTAAAAAAATATTTTTTTTATTCTATTTTTTTAAATGAATCTTAATCTTATTTATAATTAGATTAATATCTCTTCTCTCTTTTATGTTATTTAGAAAGTCTATTTAAAATTACGATTATTTTTTAATTATGCATTTAACTTTTAAGTAGGTTTTTCCGATTAATCTATATTGTTTTTAATTTTTTGTATAGATGAACTTTATTTTTGAAAATAAAAAATATTTTTCTAATATGTGTAGCCTTGCATATTATTGTTTTCAATCAATTTAATATATGTATCTATTTTTATTATCATTCAATTAAATAAAAATATTGTTTTAATTAAAAACATTAGTAAATACAACCACGTAAATGTCATGTCTTGCGAAATTAAATATTTTGATTTACACCTTATCTCTTGATTTTTCTAATTTTTATGTTTAGTCATTCTGTATTATTTTTTTTTCACTTATATACACACATAGTTCTCATATATATATTCACTTAGAATTTTTTAAAATATAAAAACGAGTTAAAAAATGCATTTATAAATTGTTTTGTTGAGAAAAAAATATTTAACGCACAATGAAATGAAGTGCAGATAAAATACCCAGTGATGTCTATACTTTATTTCTTTAAAAAAAAAATATGTTGTTTGCCTTTTAACAAAAAAATAAATAAAGATCAAGCACTTGGGCCTAGCCTTACAAGCTCTTATGCACGACCCTTCTTTCTTTTCGTTCAAGCGTGCAGGCCCTAAATCCTTTGCCTATGCACCCTAGCCTATTTTTATTTTATTTTTATAAATTTATTTTGTTTTATTTTCATTGAAATGTATTATGATAAAAAGGCTCAGCATGATATTGAAATCACTATTCAATTTTATCATGATTCTTAAATAATACTATTTTTATGATTTTTTAACAATTATTTTCAATTATTGATACCTAATATGCAAAAACAAGAACTAAAACATTACTCATGAATATTCAATGAAAATAAATTTACTTTTCTTTAAAAATTTTGATGGGGTTTTTACATTATTTTATCATATTTATTAAATTTGTTTCCTTCAATTACATACAAAATATAGAGACATTGTCTTAATTTTTTTAAAACATGTTTTTAAGATCATGGTAAGTTTTTATTTAAAAAACAAAGTTTACAATTAAAAAAAAAAACATGCTTTCGTTTAAAAATTCAAGAGATACATTAACAAGTAAATGAAATTTAGGTTGAAAAAATACATTATATTTTAACTAACCATTTAATTTCTATTATTTCTTTACAAATAATCAATAGGCGCTACAAATAAATATTATATATTATATTTTATTATATATAATTTAAATTTTGATTTTAAATTTAAATTTATTGGATTCCACCATTATACATAGTTCTTACACGAGAATGAAATATTCTCAATATTGTATCCTTTAATCACTTTTTACATTTTTAATATTTTATCTTTTAACTAGGGAGGTGAGCAAAAAAATCGATAAACAGATTAAATCGAGAAAACCGAAGAAAAAATAATCAAAAAAACCGAACTGAAAAAAAAACCGAATTAACCGATTAAAAAATCACAAAAAAGTTCCGGTTCGGTTCGGTTTTGGTTTTCAAAGTCTGAAACTGATTGAATCGAACCAAACCGAACCGGTTCAACCAGGCCAGCACTTAAAAAAAAACAACTATAAATAGAATGTTTTTTCTAACCCTAAACCTAAAGCTTAAACTTTGCTCTCTGCATTTCCTAAAAACAAAAGCAGCCGTCCCTGCCCCCTTCTCTCTGCATCTCTCCCCTCCCTTCCTCTCTGCATCTCTCCTCTTTGATTGGAGAAGGAGGCTGAGTTGGTGCAACTGAGTTGGATCGGTCGCCATTAAGAGTTTAGGGTTTTTTCTTTGCGGGTGTGTGGTGGTGGCTCCAAAACGAAGTGGAGGGAAGATTGGAGAGGAAAAGAAGGGAATTTTTTAAACTAGCGTGTAAGGGTTTGGCCCTTCCTCTTCGATTTGTTTCATCTTGTTCAAATAATAATGTTTTGATGGTTTTACATTTTAATAATATATATCTTTTGATCTTTCCTTTGTTTTTTTTCCTCCAGTCAAATGACTTTAGTTTTTTCCTTTTGTTTTGTGTATCTTTTTGCAAAGTTTAATTTTTGGGCAAAGATCTAACAAAAAGAAAATCGGGATTGAATTTTTGGATATAATGCATGCCCAACCAGTTTAAAAAAGAGCCATACTTGTTGGGAAAGCCAAGATTTCTCAGAAAATAAGCACAGAAAGCACATATCTGTGAAATTAGAAATAAAACGAAAATAGAATCCCTGAAAAAATATGTTCAGTGAAAAAACTCAAAAATAATTTCGGTTTAAATTGGTTTGGAAGGGAAAAAAACCAAATCGAACATGGTCGATTCGAACCGGTTTTCGGTTCGGTTCGGTTCAAAAACTTGAAAAAAAAATAATTTCAGTTTGATTACTTATTTTAGTCTAAAACCAGACTGAACCGAAAATGTTCGCCCTTACTTTTAACACTTTATCTTAAATCAAACAGAACCCAAGTAACCATGTCCACCTCTTTTCGGAGCCCTTTTCTATGTCGGTTGGTTGAGGATAATATTCAAGGTCACCAAAGTGCTCCCAAGAGGTAGCAATTTTTCAGCCCAAAGAGAAGGCATAAGAAGTGAATATGAGATGGAGATAAGGCCGGGCTCTCAAGTGGCAATGGACAATGGTCCACCACCATCACTTTCCAAAAAAGCAGCAACGCTTCAATAGATCAATTAGGTGGTCGCAGCCTGCCGCCCCGCTTGAAAATTTTCAAAGGAAACAAGCGTCAAGATCGCTGTCATTATTAGCATTTCTTTCTCTCGAGGAAGAGCTTCTTTTTGGGGTCCATTTCTCACCTAGCCACTACTTTTCTACTACTCCAAACACTTGCTACTTGCTTTCCATTTATCTTCTTTTTTTTTTTCAAAATAATATCATTCATTCTTTACTCCACTGCAAAGAAACCAGACCCCCAAAGAGATCATATTTCCTTTTTGGAGGATTCTGATAGTTTATCATCTTAGATTCCTATTACCTCATATACCCCTTTCCATGTTCGACTGATTTATACTCACCATTCTGCAGGTATTGACATTTTACTCTTCGACACACCTGAAGCTCCATTATCTTCTACAGCCCCTCAAGTTTCTTCTGAGATTATGGATCCATCTCTATGTCAATCCACACATATTCGTAAGTCTACAAAACCATTAGATTTTGCTTATTCTTGTTATTCTTCATCTTTTACTTTCTTTTTAGCTTCTATTCATTATCTCTCTGAGCCCTCTTCCTATAAAGAAACAATTCTTGATCCTCTTTTGCAGCAAGCTATGGATGAGGAACTTTCTACTTTGTGTAAGACAGATACTTGAGATTTGATTCCTCTACCTCCTGGCAAAAGTGTCGTTGGTTGTCGTTGGGTGTACAAGATCAAGACTAATTCTGATTGGTTTATTGAGGGATACAAAGCTAGTTTGGTTGCAAAAGGATACTCTCAACAGTATGGTGTTGCTACCCAATTTTTTACCCATGTTTTTGATAATTTTTCAGAAAAAAACAAAAATATTAAAAAAACAACGAAAACCCCATAAAATGTATTTTTGATATATTTGCATTGTTTTTAGCATTTTTAATGTCATCTCAGAAGAATTTAAATTTTCAAATGTATTTTGAACGCGTTTAACTTTTAACGTGTTAATTTAACAATCACTAATTTTTCTTGTTGAAAAAATTTAAAAATACAAAAAATTCAAAATTTACAAGGGACCAAATATAAAAAGGAAAAGTTGAGAGACCAATTTATTTTTTAGGTTGCTTGGGACCAAACATTTAAAAATAACAAATAAAAAAAGGGCGGAGAAAATTTTTGAGATAGGGGGGCGGAGAAAATTTTGGGGGAAACAAAATAAAAAAACCCTAAGCTAAACTGATCTAGACAAAACCGCCACCCCCCGCTTGCTTGCACATTTGGTCCATCTTCCTTCTCCTAGCACCGAATTAGTTCTCCAAGGCAGCTTCACCCAATTTCCCTCTCCTGGTCATCAGCACAGGCAGCCACCTCTCCCTTTGCAAAAAAAAAAAAAAAACCAGAGCTCTCTTCCTCGGGGTTCTCTCCCAAAACAAAAAAAAACTCCCCCATCTTCTTCTCCTCTGGCAGCCATCACCTTTCTCCCCTCAGCCCCGGCCAGCAGACCCCGCTCACAGCATCTCCTTCATTTGTGGCCGCCACCCTGCCATTGGGATTTTTGGCTCCCAAAACCAGAAGCCACACAGGGGTCTCTTGTTCCCTGTTGAATCCAGCCCCCACAGACCCACAAGACAGCCCCGGCTCTCTTCCTCGTCGCCATTTTCTCCAGCTCTGACCAACCTCTCTCTCAGCCACTGAGAACGCCGCCTAGCAGCCCGCAGGCCCTTGTCCTCACCAAAACCCAAACCGGCCATCGGCAACTGCACAGACACGACAGAAGCTCAGCCAGACCGGCCTTCACCGAAACCTCCCAGCCTCCACAGACCAGCCACCAATCCACAAGCCTCACGGACGACTGCAGCAAGCCCAACCGCCGCTGCTACCAAAAGGAGAGAAGACCATCAACGCCTTGACCACCACCGCAGCTACCTCTACAACCGCCAGATCGGCTGCCGGGAGGAGGAAAGAACAACAAACCAGAGCAGAAAAACAGACTCGAGAATAGATCCGGAAGGGGAAAAGAAAATTAAAATCGACCACTTGTTGTGTTTCTTCTCCTGCAGGTAACGGTGGCTGTCACTGCCGGCGAGGAAAGTGAAGAGGGGAGGAAGCCGGTTCAAATCTCCCCTGGCGCCGCTCATTTTTTCGGCGGCTTGTGAACCCACGCGCCGCCACCGCTCCTACAGTTCCAGAGGGCCTCTGCAGTTCCTGTACTTTTTATGGACCTGTTTTTGTAATTTTTACATGCTTGAATATGTATTTAAATTTCTGTTAAATATTTCTAGTTTATGTTATGTTGTAAACATTGTAACAAAAAAAACATAGTAAAAAGTGATGTGTAAGTGTGTGTTTGCATTTTTTTTTTTAATGTATGTTATTGAATTATAAAATTAAAAAGACAAAAATAAATTTAATGTTTTAATTTGTGTATGGTCAAGTATCTAAAGGACAAATAAAATCATGTTGTATTTTTCATGAAAATACAAGAACATGTTTCTACATATATTCTAAAATTTAATAACTGATTTATTAAAGTTTTAAGAATTTGAGTAATATCTTAAATTTTCAAATTACATCAAACTGCAAAGTAGCTTACCTCATGTAGGGTGCGTTAGGGGTGTTAATACATTTCTTAACCACAATCAGTCCTTTACCCTCGAATCTCTAGTAACGACCAGTATATTCGGGTTTCCTAGTAATCTTCAATTAAATACTAGGTGGCGACTCTCAAGAACCAACTCAAGCAAAACGAACGAAAATCATCATCCGACGCCGCGCGGGGGACGTGCGACATATGGTATGGATTATAAGGAGATATTTGCCCCTGTTGCAAAAATGACTATTATTCATACTCTTATTGTTGTAGTTTTAGTTCGTCAATGACACATCTCATAACTTGATGTTTAAAATGCCTTTTTGAATGTTGATCTTCAAGAATAAGTTTATATGACGCCTCTTCCTGATGTTTCACATGACTCTAGATATGTATGTAAGCTCAAGTGTTATATGGTCTCAAATAAGCTCTTCCTGATGTTTCATATGACTCTTGATATGTATGTAAGCTCAAGTGTTATATGGTCTCAAATAAGCACCTCGTGCTTGGTTTGAGAAATTTTATGTTGTGATCTTATCTCTTGGATTTGTTTCTAGTAGTCATGACTCTGCTTTTTTTATTAAGTGCACTGATGCAAGTTATATTATTTTGTCCTTATATGTTGATCGCATGATTATTACTAGTGATGACATTGATGGTATCTCAGTTTTGAAGACAGAGCTGGTTAGATAGTTTGAAATGAAGGATTTGAGTTCTCTTCGATATTTCCTAGATATTGAGGTAGTTTACTCACCTAGAGGTTATCTTCTTTCTCAGTTGAAATATGTTGCAGATATTCTTGAGCGGGCTAGACTTACTGATAACAACATTGTAAATACTCTTGTCATACCCGACATTGCAGCGACCTTAAAAATAATCATGAAAAAGAACAGATTTCTAGCATCTTGTTCTTTAATGGGGGAATGGTCTTGTTTAAGGAGTCGCCACCTAGTATCATGGTCACTAGGAACCATAACTAATCAACAGAAATTCTATGGTTCAGGACTGGTTACGTAAAAGAAAAGATATTATCACCCCTTAAACGTTCTGCCTGAGGCAGACTGCATTGCTGGTTTTGTCTTAAATTGCTAAACGTTTATTAGTTTAAGCTATGATAATTTGCTTATAATATTTCTGACTCTGGCGCCAGTGAATATTCAACTACGGATACTTCCAACTCTGGCGTTGGTAAATATTACGTAGCTATAAAATAAATTTAGATCAATATTCTTATTCCTGACTCTAGCGTCAGTGAATAAACAAATAAAATAAATTTATTTTTACGCATGCATATATTTTTTATTTTTCTAGCTAAATAAAATAAAATACAATGAATAATATAAATTTAAACCGGTATTTTTATTCCTGACTCTGGCGTCAGTGAATAAACCAATAAATTTATATTATTTTTATTCATGCATACATATTTTATTTTTTTATATTTTTTATATTTTTGAGCTCAGCCCGGCTCAGCCCAGCCAGCCCGGCCAGTGACCGGGCTGGGCTAAGCAACACGCGTGCGCTAACGCACGCGTGTTGCTGCACTGTGCAAGTGAATTAAAATTCACTTGCACAGTGTAAATGCCAATTAACAAACAATGCGAGGAGAAGAGGTCGCTTACCTGTTCTGCCGGAGGCGATGGAGACGATGGCGAAGCTCTGGCTGGCCGACACCACCTCCTCTCCTCTGCTTCTTCTTCTGCTTTCCTTTGCTTCTGTGTCCACCGTCTGCTTTCGTTTTCCAGCAGCTTTTGAGATGATGAAGACACTGGCTGGATTTATTTTGACTGATTTCTGGGTTGTTCTTTTTCTGCAGGAACGAAGACAATGGTTGTTCCTCTGCTTTTCTCTCCTCTTCTCTGTGTATATTTTTTGCTTTGTTTTTGTTCTGGTTCTACCTCTGTTTTTTGATTTGGTTTTCGATCCCCCCGCTCTGATTTTCGGCCGTCCCTTTATAGAGATCAAACTGCTTGCCCCTCCACCAGTCCTGCCTCTGCAGGACTGTTATTCAATCCACGAATGAGATCGTGGGCAAGAGACGTAGTCCACGATCGGATTTGAATTGCTGTCGTTTTCCCTGTTGAATAGACTTTCTCCGCGCGAAATGGAAGGGATAATGAACAGCTCTTCAAAACGGCGCCGTTTGTGTCCTTGGGAATGACTATTTTTCACTTTGGTCCCTGAACTTCTGACATTTATCAATTAGGTCCCTGATTCCGTTAATTAAATAATTTCAAGTCCAATTAAGTCCCCAAACTTCTAAATTATGTTGTCTTGGCCCAAATTTCAAATTTATTTTTATCCATTCATTTTTTATTATTTATTCAAAAATTAGGTTATGACAACTCTCATTGAAGTTAACGCAAGATATTCTTTTTCTGATGGTTTACCTGTGACAGATCCTACTTTATATCGCACTATTGTTGAGAGCTTGGTATACCTCACCATTACTCGTCCAGATATTGCATATGTTGTTCATGTTGTTAGTCAGTTTGTTGCTTCTCCTATTACTGTTCACTGGGCAACTGTTTTTTGTATTTTATGATATCTTCGGGGTACAGTCTTTCAGAATCTTTTACTTTCATCCCTCTCTTTCATGGAACTGCGTGCATACTCTAATGTTGATCATGTCAGTGATCCTACATATCGCAAATCGGTTACTGATTTTTATATCTTTTTAGGTGATTCTCTTATTTCTTGGAAGAGCAATAAACAATCTGTTGTTTCTCAATCCTTTACCAAAGCAGAATATCGTTCTATGACATCTGCTACTAAAGAGATTATTTGGTTACGTTGGTTAGTTGCGGATATGAGAGTTTCACTCTCTCATCCTACTCCAATATATTGTGATAACCAGAGTTCTATTCAGATTGCTCACAACTCGGTTTTCATGAACGAACTAAGCATATTGAGATTGATTGTCATCTTACTCGTCATCATCTCAAGCATGACACCATTACTTTGCCTTTTGTTTCTTCTTCTTTGTAAATTACAGATTTCTTTACCAAGTCGCATTCCATTTCTCGTTTTTGTTTTCTAGTTGGCAAACTCTCGATACTTGTAGCTACCGCATTATGAGTTTGAGGGAAGATGTTAAATAATATATTTATCTTGTTTTATTTATTAAGGGTAGAATAATATTTTTAGCTTAACCTATATATGAGCTCTTTGTATTTAGGTTAAATGATGTTTTTTTTTACAAATCAATTAATGAGAATTTCAGCCTCCTTCTCTTTCATGTTCATTAGTGGTGATCATTTTCGGTTCGGTTCGGTTTTTACCCATAAAAAACAACCAAACCGGAAAAAAAACAGACCAGAAACCGAACCGAAATCGGCCCAAACCGACCGGTTTCGGTTCGGTTTTTGATGCCCAAAACCGAAAAAACCTATATGCATTTTTTTAGGCTTCGTAATGGGCTTTATTATGGGATTTTAATGGATTTTTGATGGGCTTGCAATTAATGTTGATATTGTCTAATTTTCTTTGAAGATCCAAAAGTATATTTAATTTTTTTACCTCTAAATATTCATTTGTATTAAATTATTATTGTCACTCTTATGTTTATTAAGTTTTTTGGCCACTGAATATTCATTTATATGAAATTATTAATGTCAATCTTGTGTTCAATATATTTTTTACCTTCCTAATATTTTTCAGCTTCCAAAAAATTTAAATAACACACTCACAATCACACACTAATAAGTTAAAATTCAAATTACAAACCATTGTCTTCAAAGGGCTTAAAGAAAAAACAACAAATACCATTATCATAAAACACAAAAGATATCTAATAAACCTTTGCTATCATGCTATCAGTTGTTCCCAACAAGTTGTATATTAGTACACCAAGAAAACCCAATAGCAAGTTGTCCTTTGAATGGAGCATTCTGCACAAGCATGCGAGTGAATTCCTAACAGAATCAATGCATCATCATCTACCACCAAAAAATAAGAAACTAAACATAAGGCATGGAATGTAAAATAGCGAGTGTTTTAACTGGTGAGTGACACCAGTCATATCTTAACATGCAATCATTATCATTGCAATAAAATCACCTCTTCCGTATATAAACTTCACCCAACTCACCATTGCCCAAGTAACAACATAATCAATACAATTATATGATAGATCTGCATTTTGATAGCAAGGAAAGGAACATAGAACAGCTTGAAACCATAGTGGCTGGATGCATGATTTTGGTAAAAACAAGGAGAGTTTTATGAGTAAACCTTAAGAACGATCTCAGATTTGAAGGTACCATAGTTCACTCACCTCGGATACTCTTCTTTCAATGGCTGCTTCAAGACATTGTATAATCCTTTGTCTCTCAGCCTCTAATTTTACAAGGGACCCATCAATATGCTTGATATAATATTCCTACAAAAGAATCCATAAATCCATAAGCCAAAAAATCAATTGCAAAAGCGGTCATCCCTAAACACATTTTGTTAGCACTATCAACTTCAAGAAGTATTCCATGTTTGTTAGCACTATCAACCTGTAACACAATGAAATATTTAGTACCCAAAAAACAACAAGAATGATGGGCAAGACTGAAGAGCACACACCCACAAAAAAAAAAACACCAAAACTCTTACCCTTATGACAATAGCATTCTTGCAAGCTTTATTATCAATCACAACCCTGACATAAAAAAAAAGAAGAAAAAGAACTGAACAAAATGGATATAAATCTGTTTTCACTTCAAAATCTAACATGTTGAAACTTTAGCATTGAATGAAACCTCAGCTTTGCCATAATACTCAGATTATGGTTGCAATATATCATCACATTTACGAATTCTTTCAATAAGCCAAAATAAGTGGCAATATACATGCATGATGGTAAGAGCTGCTATGAACATACTTACAAAACATTAACACTTATATATGGCTCAAAATCAGGGCTAGACAAGTTAACAGTAAGGTTCTGCATCAATAACAAAACTTGCAAGACACCAAAAGAAATTATATACAGAGCACATCGGGATAATCAAGAAAATTAGAATGTGTACACACCAAAGTTATTTTAAATAACACCTTGATGGGAAACATTTAAGGTCACTTTCACTTAGAAAATTAAAAAAAGAAGATGACGAATCTGCATAATACATACCTGGGTGGATTCAATCTCCTAAAGAGTTTCTCATATTCATCATCCATGTCATTTGAAAAGCTCACGTTGACCTCTGTAGAAATTAAAAATTTTGAAGAGGAAAAGGCAAAAAAAACTATGAGAACAAAACCAGCCAATAAAACCAGAAGTTGGTTTCTTGAAGAAGAACCATGACCAATGACAAGGTAAATAAGAAACACACAGATCCCACATCAAAAATCCTTGAAAACTGAAATAAAACACGACTAATCACCTCATCAACAAAAACCCATCACCTAAAAACAAAAGGAGAGGAGAGGAAATTGATGCTTACCCATTGATGCTTCTGTGATGTACTCGTACTAAACGAAATAACTTGTCTGAGTTCTCTCAAGAACTTGTCCGATAGGCTAAAATATTTTGAAGAGGCGAGAGGGAGAGCCTCTAGTACTGGGGTGGGTGCTCTGGTTAGGGTTAGCAGAGAGGGAGAGGGAGAGGGGGTGGGACGACAGGTGCTCTGGTTAGGGTTAGCAGAGAGGGAGAGGGAGAGGGGGTGGGACGGCGGGTGCTCTTTAGTTTGTTAGGGTTAGGCAAGAGGGGAAAAGTTTCTATTTATACTAGTGGTGGTTAGGGAACTTTTTTGAACCGGACCGGTTCGGTTCGGTCCGGGTTAACCGGTTTCTGCATTAAAAAACCGAAAACCGAACCGAACCGGAATTTTTTCTAAATATTCTAATCGGTTTAATCAGTTTTTTTTCTCGGTTCGGTTTTTTCGATTAATTTTTCGTCGGTTTTCTCGGTTTACTCGGTTTATCAGTTTTTTTGCACACCCTTAATGTTCATATTTATTTTGTGTTAATTGAATTGTTTTAACACTCCTTTTCTTTCGTGTTTGTATTTATTTTATGTTAATTGAATTGTTTTAACACTCCCAACGCCAAATTTTGGCTTCTTCGCTGTAGGTCTTAGTATTTGGAAAGAACATTGTGGATTCTCATCCATGGTCATCATGGCACCAGCATTGTCAAACTCAGGCAGAGAGCTATTTCTTATGACGAGACATATAAAGTTTCTGAGTTATTGGATCAAAACAACGATACCCCTTTTTACCTTCAACGTAACCCAGAAAGACACACATAGCAGATCGAAAGGACAACTTACTATGTTCTGCATGAGAATGAAGAACGAAACAAGTACAACCAAAAACTCTAAAGGAGGAATAATCAGGAACATACCCATATAATTTTTCAAAAGGAGAAAAACCTGAATTATGAGAAGATGAGATTGTATTAATCAAGCTTATAGCAGTAATGATAGCTTCTCCCCAAAACTCATTAGGAATAGAAGTAGATAAAAAGAGAGAACGAGCAGTTTCGACAATATACCTATGTTTTCTTTCAGCAACACCATTTTTCTCAGGAGTATCTATACATGAAGTTTGGTGAATGGTTTCATCTAAGGCAAGCAACTGATAAAATTTATTAGAAGTGTATTCCCCATCCAAATCACTCATAAAGCATTTTATTACAGCATAATGTTAAGTTTTCACAAGAGCTTGAAAGGTTGTATATATCTCATTGAATTCAGAACATTGTTTCATTAAATAAACCCAACAATAACGAGTATGACCATCAATAAATGAAAAACATAATATCGAGACCCTTCTTTTGTGGTAACAGGAGAAGGTCCCCATACATCAGAATAAATCAAATCAAAAGGTGAAGAAGAAACATAAATATTTTGATTAAAAGGTAAAGCGGAAAATTTGCCAGTTTACATCCACTACAATTAGAAATATCACAACTGTTCAAATTTTCTAAAGCTCTTACGGATGCCAAAAATCTTAAACAAGAAGACGAAATATGACCTAGACGAGAATGCCATAAATAAAAGCTAGAAGATGAAGGACTTAAATGAAAAGAAGACAAATCAACAGTAGTAGTAGCAGTAGCGACAACTGTCACTTTTAACTCATCCAAAATGTATAGTCCATTCTCCCTACGGTCTGTCCTAATCAGCTTCGAAGACTGCAGATCTTGTACACAACAAAAGAAACCAGAAAACATGACTAAATAATCACCAAAATCATATAATTGACCAACAGAAGCAAGATTCAATTTGAGTTTTGGAATAAGATAAACATTAGGGAGAGACAAGTGAGGTGTGATAACAGAACCAACACCTGCTAAGGGCATAGGAGTGTCATCAGCAGTCACAACAAGAATGGAAGGCGAAGGGGACACGAAAGTAAAGGATGAAGAATCTGGAGACATATGATGTGAAGCACTAAAATCCAAGACTCATTCAGCATGTGACATACCTGAGGAATTATGAGGCAACTAACCTACAGAAGGAGAAGCGAACATTGTTTGTGGCTGTAAGGAGATAAACTTTTGAAATTACACAGCCAGAGTTCTAGGATCGGTGATAGAGACTGATGAAGCTACTGCTGCAGTATTGTGGTGTGGTGATTTATAACCCTGAGGTGGTCTATGAGCATTAGACTGTGACTGGCTACCAGGCTTTCAAAGATTGATTATGTTGTCTTAATTTGGGACACTGAGTCTTTCAATAACCTTTCTGCTTACAGAAACTGTATTATTTGAAGTCAACCCTTGTGTAATGCTTATTCTAATGATTAGAGAATGACTTAGAGGGTATTGCTAGTACAGAAGGATTCAAAGCAGAAAGAATTTCCTTTTCTAGAATAAGATTGAAGACGTATTTCTTCAGTCAATAACTCACTAACAGCAGAATCAACAGAAGACAGTGGAGAACGATACAGAATTGAACCTCTAAGTCCTTCAAAATCACTGTGAAATGCTGTTAAAAACTGTATCAATCGTTGTTGCTCTATACACTCAATATAGACACCACATGCCTTTAGTTCTGCCGATTCTGTAAGAGCCAATTGATCCCAGAGATCTATCATAGCAGAATAAAACTCTTAAATACTCATATTCTTCTAATGAAGAGTTCATATATCATTCTCTAATTGATACTGCTTTGCAAAATTTGATTGCATGAATAACCGTTGCAGATGATCCTAAACCTCTTTTATTGTCTCATACTTCACCAACTGTGTACCTATAGAATGCTTAATGAAATTGTTAATCCAAGTAATAATCTTTGCATTGTTTGCTTTCCATCCCCTTCTTTAGTGTTTTTAGGTACCACATATGTTCCACTGACATATCCACACTTCTTGTTACCCTTAAGAAAATTTCTCATTACATAACTCCAATATAAATAGTTCTTCCCATCCAACCTCACACTCACAGACTAAAGCAAATCATCTCTTTTAGAAGCCATAATCATCAATCACAGAGAACCAGAATGCAAAAGCAGTGGAATACAAAATACCAAATTGCAGAAACTAAACAGAGACCGCATAAACTAAACAAATATCTTCTTGAAGTTATACGATTACACCAAAACATAAAACAAATTTGCAGAAACTGAACGCAATACTAAATTGTAGAAATTAAAGGGAAGGCGAAATACCAGATTTGGCATAAGCGGAAGACAAAATACCAGTTGGATCCACGAAAGCTGTGTTTGAGATTAAGCCTCGTTCCATAAAATCAGCTCTGATACCATGTTAAAATAATTCAATTAACAGAAAATAAATACGAACACAAAAGAGAGGAAGACTAGAATTCTCCTTAATTGATTTATAAAAAAAACATCATTTAACCTAAATACAAAGAGGTTATATATAAATTAAGCTAAAAATAGTATTTTATCCTTAATAAATAAAACAAGATAAATATATTTATCAAGAGCACTGTTAGAGCTAAGAGTGGCACCATTCCACGTAAAATCAAGGTATATGCAGTCCTCCCTGCTCCTCGTATACATACGTGTTATTTTATCTACAAATAATATTCCAAAAGGGTTTTTAGGTGGTTTGTTTAGGAGAACCATGGTCATTTGTTAGTGGAGGTCTTAGTGGAGGTTTCATTGCCAGGGGAGTTCCTTCTCATCGTTTATCCTTTCCTTTTCCTTAGAAGTAAGAAAAATCAGATTAGAAGGTTTATTGATTCTTGATAAGTAAGTTCACTGGCTTGGAGTCTTTCTAACATTAAATCCATCATCTTCATCTACAGCAGAAAAGGTCAAAAAGATGCTGTGAAAAGATTCCGATAATTGATTTTTCGATTAATGCTTTCATCAGCACTGTTAGACGTTCACGTATGTGCTTTATGTTGAGGTTTTAGTTAGTCTTGGTTGTGACTGGCAATATTAAAGGAATCCGTTCTCATTAACATCGTAAAATGTTCGTCCAAAAAGCAGATTTTGAAGGTAAAATAGTTCGAATCGAATGCATGTGAAAGTCAAATCAACAATCTCAAGATTCTCAAGATTAACCATCGTCAGGTGATAATTCCGGGAATGCAAGTGGTAATGGGTGTTGACTTAGTTTTTGGTTGACAAGGAATCCGGCATATGCTCAAAAAGATCTCTTTGACTTGCATCATGCCCTTCCTTTGTGCTATACATTATAAGATACAGCTATACATTATAAGATACATATAATCGAAAGAAATATCCAGAAATGATGTCTAATTAACTATTCCCGATCACCGATCTCCCTTTGAATTAATTATTAATACTTCAATTAAACTCTTTATTTAACTCGTAGCTCAAATTACTAATTTAATTATATTTAGTTCAATTGATTGCTCAGTCATCAATCATTTCACATTATTTAAACGAGACGAGAGTAAACTTGAAGGGTTGCTATATTGTGAGCTCTAAGAGGCTTCGGGATCAATTATAAAATATTGCAAGCACATCTAGCCGACATCGAATTTGCAATGCAAAGTGGTGGTGGTGGGCATCGTTTTAATATATCAGCTGTAGCTGTCTTGACTCTGTACGAACTGGTCTCAGGATAGCATGTACGGGACATGATGATCATAACTGCTAAGCACTCAATCGGCATTTAAGACAGAATGAACAATCAAGTGGACACGTTCCAATCCTGCGGCCTTGGAGTTCTAATTCTGAATCATTTGCTGGTGTTCTAAATTATGATGCGATGACACAACCACGATGCCCATAGACTTTAGCCGTTGTGGATTTGCATGAAGAAGATTTAACTTCTCATGTTTTAATTTTTTTTTCTTTTAGAAGTCATTAATTTAAATTTAATAATTTTCAAGGTTATTGAAGATTTATATAATTATTAATTTCAAAACTCGTAGAATTAATCGAATTACAAATAAGCTGATTTGATTTGAATACCCATATTAATATAAAAAAAATATAAAAAAAATATATAACTGCATATTTAACTAGCAATATCCATGTTAGGATCGGATAAATTAATCGGATGATAAAAAAAAAAACAAAAGAAAAGAAAATATACACAACATAAAACGTTCTATATATGGTTTAGTTAAATTGAGAGGAAGTAGTGCAATTTTGGATAATTCTCAATCCTAGAATGCATTCCATTCTCATAATATGCATAGGAATAACAGAAATCCTAAAGGTTTTTCTTTGCTTTTTTAAGGTATGATCTCTAGCAATACTTCTTAAAGATTAAGAAATATAATTCAATTATTTAAATGTCATCATATATATATATATATATATTATCCAGATCAAATAACTCAACGAAGGACATTCTTGATATTTTATTAATATCATAGCATTGGTTTTTATGAGTAAAAACTAATGGGTTCAAAGTGAAAATTTGCAATCCGTAACATTACACTGATCATCATCAGTAGAATTACCCTAACTTTAGGGAGAAAATAAATTGGAGAGACTCGAAAGGTTAATCAAATAATCCGATAACTTTCATGTTAGGGTGGGACCCGTACGTGCAACTTATCTGTACCTTACTTGTACTGTCTCCTTCCTTACAGGCAACATTACTATAATAACACGTTGACGTTCATTTTTAAAAGTCAGTGAGTAGTTGTTAAGGTTATATACCGTTGCACACAAGAGGGACGAGTGCTCTGAAAACCCCTCGTATTGCTTGCAGCAAACTCAGTACTCCTAAATTCTAATCATTTAACTATAAATAAAAAGTATTAATATGTAATTATGGTAGCATTTATTTTTAAAAGTTTTTTTACTAGAAGCGCATAAAAAATAAAGATTTTTTATTTTTTTAATTTCTTTTTAACATTTTTTAAACAAAAAAACAAAATACAAGTATATCTCAGAAAATAACTGCGTGATCATTTTCATGATGGGGTCAACAAAGTATTTGAATTCACGGCTACATTCCCTGAACTCCCTTGAGCTTCTTTTACTCCTCGGTCTTCACTAATCTATTTATTTATTTTTGGAGAGGAGAGGATGAGAAAATGCTCTTTCTGAGATGAATTCTGTCCTATAGAATCAGCGGTGGCCCGCACCGCAATCCACCAGAACTGAGAG
The DNA here is from genome assembly GCF_000002775.5 of Populus trichocarpa. Classification (NCBI taxonomy): domain Eukaryota; kingdom Viridiplantae; phylum Streptophyta; class Magnoliopsida; order Malpighiales; family Salicaceae; genus Populus; species Populus trichocarpa. The sequence goes on along the minus strand of NC_037294.2, from coordinate 10,003,285 downwards.
GCTGATGTAAAGTGTCATTGTAGTTCCCATTTTTTGTGGGGGCTTTATTAGTAGTACAACCTTTTAAGGCTTTGTTTTAGTCCTAGAAGAGGAGAACGGGTGTTAGAATGAATTCAATCTAAGGGAAATTGGAGATGGTAGGATTAAATTCTCCTTTTGAAGTAACGAGTCGCCTCCTTGGTTAGATTAAAAAATAGGATGAGGATAACGAAATGAGAATTATCTAAAGGGATGAAGGAATCCCCAAGTTTTACGTTATGTTTTTATACAAACTATTTGTAATTAAGATTGGATTAAGGTGGAATGGAAGGATGGATGGACTCCAGGCGGTTGCTAAAAGGCAAGTCTTTTGAGCACCTTCATCGTTAGTAAGGACTCCATGGTTTGTCTATGCCTCTAGCATTGGTCAGAATCCTGAAAATCCCTTGATTTCTACTTTCCCAGCTAGTTTACCAGGAGGAGGGCGGGCAATTTCCAACTTGATCACTGTAACTTTATGGTGCTTGACCTTAAATTCTTGTAAATAGACCACCAACACCTCAGTTTGTTTTGAACGTAACAACGCCTCAATTAGAGATGACGATTAATAACTATTTAAAGGGCACAAGTATATATATATATATATAAAAAAAAAGCTAAAACGTCCATTCAATAAAGAAGGGGTTGTGATTAACAGAGAGGATACAGAGAAGTGGCAAGCCTGTGAAAGAGCTGACTATCATTAAGTGGGTATATACCATTAGATGCCGCATTGATTTTGGGTTTGTGTTAATCACATGAAAGTTGAAACCTTTATAAATAGCTGGCCACTCTCCACCCCCAACAACAATCATCTCTCTCCCCCCCCCCCTCTCCAGCTTTATCCAATCTTCTCTCACTGGTGTAATTAGTTGAAGAAGCAGGTGAGTCTCTGTGTCTAATATCTGAATCTTTTGAAGTCTTGCCTTTTTAGACGAGTCATCATGAACCACTACAAGTTCCTTGCTTCTTGGAACTGGCTTCTCTGTATAAAGTAGTAGCAGCACTTTGGTATAGGTAGCAAGTAAATCATTTTATGTGTAGTGGTCTAGTGGATACCTTATCTTCATGAAGATCTTAAAGCTGATCATAACATGATTTTCGACTGCTAGTGAGCTAAAATATGCTGTTACTACTTTGAAAATGTTGTTATTTGTTTTTTTTTTTTCATCTTCTAGAGATTAGCTGCTCTTACAATAAATATTTTTTTGCTAGAAAACTTTATAAATGAAGATGGACATGAAAGTTACACACCTGGCAGGAAAAAGAAATTTCACGGGAAAATGTTGTGTCATGAAGTTTTCTTTTTTCTCTAGTCTCCAAAATCTAGTATCCACGTGAATAACCAGTTCTCTTTTCTATTCCTTAGACAGTTTCGGTCCAATTTTTAAGACTTGTGCAAGTTTTATTTTTTTCTAACTAACCATTTAATTTCTATTATTTCTTTACAAATAATCAGTAGGCGCCACAAATAAATATTATATTTTATATTTTATTATATATAATTTAAATTTTGATTTTAAATTTAAATTTATTGGATTCCACCATTATACATAGTTCTTACACGGAAATGAAATATTCTCAATATTTTATCCTTTAATCACTTTTTACATCTTTAATAATTTATCTTTTAACACTCTATCTTAAATCAAACAGAACCTAAGTAACCATGTCCACCTCTCTTCGGAGCCCTTTTCTGTGTCGGTTGGTTGAGGATAATATTCAAGGTCACCAAAGAGCTCCCAAGAGGTAGCAATTTTTCAGCCCAAAGAGAAGGCATAAGAAGTGAATATGAGATGGAGATAAGGCCGGGCTCTCAAGTGGCAATGGACAATGGTCCACCATCATCACTTTCCGAAAAAGCAAAAACACTTCAATTGGGTGGTCGCAGCCTGCCGCCCCGCTTGAAAATTTTCAAAAAAAACAAGCGTCAAGATCGCTGTCATTATCAGCATTTCTTTCTCTCGAGGAAGAGCTTCTTTTTGGGGTCCATTTCTCACCTAGCCACTACTTTTCTACTACTTGAAACACTCGCTACTTGCTTTCCATTTATCTTTTTTTTTTTTTTTTCAAAATAGCACCATTCATTCTTTACTCCACTACAAAGAAACCCAGACCCCCAAACAGATCCTATTCCCTTTAATCCTGTTTCACCCTTTTATTTTAGTCAGAAGACTTAACAGAGGCAAAAAAATAAAATAAAATTGGAGCCTTTTGTTCTTGATGGAATCATTAATAGGTTGCTTGAAGTTGGGGGAAACCAGGTTCAGCTTTCCGAGGCTGAAATTAGGCAACTTTGCATCACTTCGAGGGAGATTTTCTTGAAGCAGCCCAATCTTCTAGAGCTTGAAGCTCCTATCAAGATTTGTGGTAAATATCCTTTTATAAAACCCCATTATTTTTTTCCCAACCATATTTATAATGTCAAAATTGAATTTTGCATGTTAGGACAGTCAAAACAGATTGTCACGTCAAAGTGGATTTGTTATGCATATATTGATTGGAATTTGAACTGGTTAGTGATCAAGGCTTATGTGAAACTGCCTGAACTCTGTTCTTTATGGGAATGTGATGACATTTTTTGACATTGGTGTTGAGATGTGCTTTATGGATACAAGCGGTGAGTGCATTCATCTAATGCCTAAATGATTGAAAATTTTCATTTCTGAATATATTCCCTTCTGTTCCTTTATAATTATAGCACACAGGGCTCATTGGACAATATGCACTAAGAACATGAGATCTAGGTGATGTTTTCATAATTGGCCTGCTGAATTTTTTTGGAATTGGTATGAAATAAGCAGGCAAGCGATAAGAGAAATAGCTCTCTGCCTGAGTTTGACAATGCTGGTGCCATCATGACCATGGATGAGAATCCACAATGTTCTTTCCAAATACTGAGACCTGCAGCGAAGAAGCCAAAATTTTGCGTTGGGAGCACTGTTACAGCTAAGAGTGGCACCATTCCACATAAAATCAAGGTATATGCAGTCCACCCTGCTCCTCGTATACATACCTGTTATTTTATTTACAAATAATATTCCAAGAGGTTTTTAGGTGGTTGTTTAGGAGAACCATGGTCATTTGTTAGTGTAGGTCTTAGTGGAGGTTTCATTGCCAGGGGAGTTCCTTCTCATCGTTTATCCTTTCCTTTTCCGTAGAAGTAAGAAAAATCAGATTAGAAGGTTTATTGATTCTTGATAAGTAAGTTCACTGGCTTGAAGTCTTTCTAACATTAAATCCATCATCTTCATCCAGAGCAGAGAAGGTCAGAAAGATGCTGTGAAAAGATTCCGCAAATTGATTTTTCGATTAATGCTTTCATCAGCACTGTTAGACGTTCACGTATGTGCTTTATGTTGAGGTTTTAGTTAGTCTTGGTTGTGAGTGGCAGTATCTAGATATAGCACCTAGGAATCATTAAGGGTTACCTGGTGTTTCCTCAACTCTGCCTTATAATGCCTTCTCCAAGTGATATAGTGCTTGAAAACTGGTCAATTGGTTTTTCAATGAGCATCACATACGAGTATTCCATGCACATAATGATATTTAATATTGATTACACCCAAAATAAACATCTCCCATTGAGCACATGTGAGTTGGTCGATTCTTATGAAAGAGAGTGATCAAGATAAGAAAGCTTCAGGGAGAAGCTGCGAAGCATCGACCAGCACATGTAGGAACTTCTAATCTACTGATTACGAGACTTGTTAATGAAATGGAATGTGCGATGTGGCAGAAAAAAATCATGGAAGATTCCTAAAGTAATTTAGCGTTATTAAAACAGAAGTTTAGGTCATTGGTTTCATAAAATAGAGAGCTCCTCTCATCTCATTTTAATTCTCCAGGCAGACCCATACACGCTTTTAATTCAATTCATCTTACAGCTTTTATTTTCTTTCTTGACTATATTTTTAGCTTAACAGCAAACCTTTCTATCTTGAACACTGAATAAGAGATAACTTGCCCGGGTGATGAACAAGCACTTCTGTTTTTGTTTTTTGACAACATGGATTAGAAGTTTGTTTTGTAAAACCTGAAAGTTGATCCCAGTTGCCCAGAACGCCAGGTTCTAACATAACATCTATTACTTTGATACTTAAGATTCCGTAACGAGTAGATACTTCCGCAGAAACATAATCGAGATTGGATCTTGTACGAAGGTAGGCTTCACACCTACCCCATCTAGACGATAAATAGATAAATAAATGGGTTTCTTGCGGGCATTTGCCAGCTTCAACAAGAGATGCACCTGCCACGTAGGGGAATAGAAGGCTTATCTCCTACCTATAAACCATGAAGTACAACAAGAGATGCCCCTGCTACGTAGGGGAATAGAATGCAAAGTTGACCGTTATTCCATTGCATATAGTAGATTACAATGGTCCATTGTACCTAACAAACATTAACAATGACATTAAAGAGTGGGTTCTCTTTTAAGTCTTAACCTTTCCAATGGCGTGTTACAGTGGAAGTCAAAATCTTGTGTGAGATTCTGACATTGATCTTTTGGACAGTTAATTTATTCTTCATTATCTTAGATCGCTTGTGTGACAGTTCTATTTGAAATTATTGTGGCACAAAATCCACTTTTGTTACTTCAAATTTGGGAATCCATGAATTACATCATGGGGGATTGAAATTCGAGGTCTCTTTGAGGCGATCGTAAGTGCTCCTGGAGTCCCTTAAAGTTTAAAATTGAGAATATTGCAGACGACGGAGGGTTCCACCTAAAATGTTCTCTTCCTTTCTTTTTCCAAGATGTTGCTGGCTTCCTGCTAGCTCTAGGTTGACTATTTTTACCATCTGTTTATCATTTGTGTCTGATTCTCTGTTCATGTGTAAATATAGTATGGTCCGTGAGTTTCTTCATTCATCTGTGTAAATTTGAACAGGCTTCTCGGCAATCACACACCCCAGGCCCAAAAGCTGCGATCATGAATGGACAAAAATCATGCCCGAAGTCAGGATGGGCTTATTTGTTCGAGAATTGAATAAGTTAGTTACTACTAATAAATGCCATCCCACTCACAATTTCTCGGGCCTTAGCCCTTTTTCTTCGCAGTTACGCTTTGGACATTTATATTAGAACCCCTTGGCATTATGCAAGCTTTTAATAGACGAAGTACATGGTCCACATCCACAGAGAAATCAATCGACCTCAAAGAACACAGGGCCTAATCCATTTCTTTATGAAATTCTTTCGAAGCATCCCCGTTTCATTATTATTGGAGGCTACTTCGAAGAAACAAACCATAGAAAACGCTTAACTGTGGTTCTATGATGTGAAATTTATTACTCCCATCCTTTAAAAAAGGCACGCAATCCACTTGAGTACAAGAAGACATTGACTTTCTATGTTCCTTGACCGGTGGAGCTAGGGCTAGGATTATTTATTAGAAAGGGTTAAAATTAATATAATAAGATATAATATTTGTTTTAATTTATTATACATGAGTTGTAAATCAAAACTTGTATAATTTAGTTTTATTTAAATAACTTACTACAAATATATAATGATCTTTGTATAAGATAAAAGGTTTGAAGTAATACTAAATTGAGTCAAAACAATGAATTTAATTTCATCTTCATAATGCATTCATCATTTTAATATTGTTGGTCATTATACCTATCAAATATAAACATACAAAGTATATAAGAAACATTAGTTAAAGCGAAGCATTATTTATGTTTGATAAACTTTAAAATAAATAAAAAAATAATAAAGAATGATTCGTACATATTTATTTTAATTGTACTCGTCATTCTTTCATAAAATAGAAATTATCGATTATCATATCAATTTTTCTTATTTTGTTCATGGTTCAACCTAAAATCAAAACATATATCGCAAGAAAAAATTGATAATTTTAGTGACTGCTAAAAACAACATAAAAAAATCCAAGCATAATCAAAACAAACGAATAAAATATATATAATTAATTAGAAAAAAAATCACTATAACAAGAATTCAAAAAACAATTGGTAGAACTAGCAGATCTGAGAAAAAAAAAGAGCAAAAATGATAGAATTATATAAAAAAAATCTCATCAAATTATAAACAAACATCTCAAAACAAAACAAAAATAGATTTTAAATTTTAATTACCTTATTTTGTTTGATGAAAGATAAATTAATTGGTGGCTCTGCTTCAACTTTTTTGTAGAAAAATTTTGCTCGTGATTTATGTTTTTATTTTTGTTTTTGATGAGCTAACAGGATTTATATTAGAGTAAATTGGTAGCTATATTTTTTATTTTACAAAATAATGCTTTTATATTGTTTTCTTTACAAGCAGGTCAAAAAGAAAATCAAAAGTAAAGTGACCCACCTCTTTAAAATAGCAACTATAACTCTTCCTCGTACCTAATTACCCTAATTACCCAGTAATAAAAAAATGTCTTGCAGTGGAGCCTGTATATTCATAGCTGTTATCGGTCCTTTTGATATTTAGAGGAGCCCTTTTCAGTTCTGGTAGGTGTAGGAGAATATTAGGGTACCTGTATATTTTGATAGTGATAAATGGGGCCGGGTCAGGGTGGCTCCTTTTCGCTGGGGCATTTTGGAAAAGAAAGTTGCTATGTGCTTCAGTTCTCTTCTTACAGTCCTTGAGTGGCTGCAGCTGCATTTCCTTTTCATATGTGTGTGTGTATCAACTTGTGTAATGTATCCACATCACTGTGTTTTGTTTGAGGAAAAATTCAGAGCATCCTTTATAAGATTACAAGGATTTCAGTTCTTAGAAGATAATAATACTAATTGGACTAATGATTTATCTAGGTTTCATTTACCTAGAGTCCATTACAGGGAATCTTAGGGTCTCAGGTTTGCTATATTATATACTCTAGTTGGTTAAAAGATTTTGTTTGGCTTTGTTGAGCTTCTCATGAGTTCATGGTTTGATTTCTTTACTATATTTTTGGAGGTATATTGCTTGAGTGAGTGCGATATATCATCACTGTCCATTGTCCAACATTAATCCCATATTTATGTCTCAAAATGAGATTTGTTTAATTGGAGTACAAATGTAAACTGTGTTAGTTGTTGCTGGTGGTAACATTTCTCAATTATAACTTTCAAACGCCAGAAGCACGATGGAATAATAGATGTTTCTAATCACTTTTTAAATGCGTGGGCACGCCAATCTAGATCAGCTTCTAATCACTCACTGATGTCGTGAGCGCGCACACAGTTGAAATTGCTGCAATACGCATGGATATTTCTTTATTAAGAGGTTGTGTGAAAATAATATATTCATTTCACACACAAAAAACAAATCATTTTAACCACAGCTTCCTAAACTTTCCTATGAACTATAAATTATATAATTGAACTTCACTATGTTCTCTGTGATCAAATAAAAAAAGATATCAAGTAATATATATATATATATATATATATATATATATATATATATATATCTCACTGATATTTTCTTGAAAAAAATAATGGGAACGAACGTCTGCTCGCTTAACAAGTAAAATAATCCAAGTAAAGTTTCACCCATTACCATCAACCCATGGTATGTAGATGATGGTCCACCATGCAGGTTATTGTGGGCTATTAGCATATAAAATTTAAAATTTTACTGAAATAATACAATTACAAATAAATTTAGTGAAATAACATGATTTGTATTTACTACGATTTCAAACATGACATATAAATAACATCAATTGTCGTGTTTCATAATCCCAATATATATTCCATGGATATTGTGTTTCTAAAACATGAGGGGTTGAAAATATGTTTTTTGTTTTTCAAAGTATTTTACTAATATTTTTAATTTACTATGTTAATTTTTTTTTAAATCCTCAAATTAAATTTCAAGGTAAAAAATAGTACAACGACCCTGTTCTCATTAACATCGTAAAATGTTCATCCAAAAGGCAGATTTAAAGGTAAAATAGTTAGAAGATTCTCCCTGCAGTCAAATAACCATCGTCAGGTGATAATTCCGGGAATGTAAGTGGGAATGGGTGTTGACTTAGTTTTTGGTTGACATGGAATATGGCATATGCTGTGAAAGATCTCTTTGACTTGCATCATGCCCTTCCTTGTTGCTATACATTATGAGATATATTAATCGAAAGCAACATCCAGAAATGATGTCTAATTAACTATTCACAATCACCGATCTCCCTTGTAATTAATTATTAATACTTCAATTAAATTAACTCTTTATTTAACTCGTAGCTCAAATTACTAATTTAATTATATTTAGTTCAATTGATTGCTCAGTCATCAATCATTTCACATTATTTAAACGAGACGGAGTAAACTAGGAGAGTTGCCATATTGTGAGCTCTAAGAGGCTTCGGGATAAATTATAAAATATTGTCGAGCACAACCAGTCGACATCGAATTTGCAATGCAAAGTGGTGATGGTGGGCATTCATCATGATTTCTAAGCACTCAATTGGCATTTCATACAGAATAAGCAATCAAGTGGACACGTTATACATGGGTTTTCCTATATATCTTGCGGCCTTAAAAGATCGAGTTCTACTTCTGAATCATCTGCTGGTGTTCTAAATTATGATGCGATGACACAGCCACGATGCCCATAGACTTTAATTAGCCGTTGTGGATTTGCATGACAACGACGACGTCCATGATAAGATATGAAAGAAACACATAATTGCATATTTAACTAGCAATATCTGTGCTAGTATCGGACAAATTTAATGCGCAAAATTAACAAAGTAAAAGAAAATTATTAGATAATAATATAAATCATATCTTGGAGTCTTACTTAAAAACTTAAGTTATTGAATTGAATTGTTTTCTTTTATATGGTATCAGAGTTTTGATGACCAAGCGATCACGAATTTGAATCTCATTATTCTCATTTATTTGATAAAAATTAAGCATAAGGTGGTGAGAAATTGTACAAGTTTCAAGCCTAAAGAGCATCCAATTAAGGGAGTATTTGTGCTAGAAAATAATATAAATCATATCTTAGAATATTATCAAAAAATTTAAGTTATTGAGTTGAATTGATTTTTTTCACAAGAATAACAGAAAGCCTAAAGGTTTTTCTTTGCTTTTTTAAGGATTCTCTCGCAATACTTCATAAAGATTAATAAATATAATTTAATTATTTAAATGTCATAATATATATATATTATCCAGATCAAAGAACTCAACGAAAAACATTCTTTATATTTTATTAATATCATATATACCATTGGTTTTTATGAATAAAAATTATCGGGTTCAAAGTGCTCATCTGCAATCCGGAACATTACACTGATCATCAAAAGAATTACCCTAATTTTAGGGAGAAAATAAATTGGTGAGCCTCGAAAGGTTTATCAAATAATCCGATAACTATCATCTTAGGGTGGGACCCGTGCAGCTTATCTGTACCTTACTTGTGTCTCCTTCCTTGCAAGCAACATTACTATAATAAAAGTCAATGAATAGTTGTTAACGTTATATCGTTTCACACGAGGGATCGATGATGTTCATCCTCTCCTCGTATTATATAAAATCATTAAAAAAAAAAAACTCAAAATATTTTAAAAACAAAACCAAAGTACAGGTATATCTCAGGAAAAACTGCTTGATCATTTTCATGGTGGGGTCAACAAAGTATTTAAATTCACGGCTGCATCCTTGAACTTCTTTTAATAAAATGGAATTGCGTTCTCTCTCTCTTCAGTCTTTTCTTATCTAACTGATTATTTTTTATTTGGTTTAGTTTTTATTAAAAAAAAAATAATTAAATTGGTTTTTTTAAAAGAAAATTGATATCAAACCAGAACCGATTCAAACCAACCGGTTTTGGTTCAGTTATTTTAAAACAAAAACTAGTTCAAACCGGTTTGTCTCAGTTTTTTTCGATTTGGTTTGGATTTTTTCCGGTTTGGCTTGGATTTTTTTTAGTTTTTTCAGTTTGAGTTGGGTTCGGTTTTTTCGGTTTCAGGCTTATGAAACTGAACCGATCGGTTTTTTTAAAATTCTAATCAGTTTTTTTTACTGTTTAATTTTTTTAGATTTTTCTGTAGAAGGTGTTTGTGTCTTACTTTTACGTTTCATACAAACCATAATAAACTCATCGTTTGATAACAATAAAATTAAGTTTTGAAATGGTGGGATACATGTACTTTTTAGGTTTGCACCACAGGGTGATAAAAAGCATTATCAACCTGCTTTTAATACATAGAAAAGCCAAAAACCTTGTTTACACTCTGCAGACCATTGCTTTTACCATTGCAGACATGTTAAACTTTACACTTTCCAAATTACCTCCGACTAATATCTTTTAATACTCGTGGAGACACGAGTCTAGCATGATTGTCAGATTCAGACGTACTTGGGTGTGTGAATTGAGCAACTTCATCATTACCAATCATCTAGGGGGGTTTCCAACTTGATCACTATAACTTTATGTTCCTTGACGTTAAATTCTTTGTAAATAGACAACGAACTCCTCAATTTGTTTTGAACGTACCAACGCCTCAATTAGGGTTGACGATTAATAACTATTTAAAGGGCACAAGTATATAAAAACAAGCTAAAATATCCATTCAATAAAGAAGGGGTTGTGATTAACAGAGAGGAAGAGGCAAATGTGAAAGAGTTGACTAATATTAAATGGGTATATACCATTAGATGCCGCATTGATTTTGGGTTTGTGTTAATCACATGAAAGTTGAAACCTTCATAAATAGCTGGCCACTCTCCACCCCCAACAACAATCCTCTCTCTCTCTCCCTCTCCAGCTTTATCCAATCTTCTCTCACTGGTGTAATTAGTTGAAGAAGCAGGTGAGTCTGTGTGTCTAATAACTGAATCTTTTGAAGTCATGCCTTTTTAGACGAGTCATCATGAACCACCACAAGTTCCTTGCTTCTTGGAACTGGCTTCTCTGTATAAAGTAGTACGTAGGAGCACTTTGGTATAGGTAGCAAGTAAATCACTTTATGTGTAGTGGATACCTTATCTTCATGAAGATCTTAAAGCTGATCATAACATGATTTTCGACTGCTAGTAAGCTAAAATATTTGCTTCGTTTTCTATTCCTTAGGCTCATGAATTTGGATCGCCTTACTAGCTCCTATGTTACTTTCTATTCCATAACATGATTTTCGACTGCTAGTAAGCTAAAATAAAGAGATTTTATGTACTGTCATGGGTCTTTTGTAATTATAACTCAGTTTAATAAAAATTTTGAGAATAACACATGTTAATATTTGAAAAATACTATGGTTTAAACACAACCACTTTTAAATTATATTATTTTTCAAATCTATATCATTCTTTCAAAAAAATTACCAAACTATATCAATTTTTTTAAAAAATTCTTATTGTCATGGGATATTAGGTGCAACTAATCCCTAACATGGAGTTTAACTTGGTAAATAAAATATTATAATTTTTTTTTTATTAAAAACCTTTCATCATCTGGATGGTTTGACCAACTCTATCTTTGGCATCAACACTTTTATATTTGTCATCGTTGTTTAGGGTATTTTATTTAAAAATATATTAAATTATTTTATTTTATTTTTAACAATAACACACTAAAATTATTAGAAAACAATAAAAAATTATCAATTTAACATTTTTTCAAATAAAAAAATTAATGCAAATTGATATGTAGTTAAGGCTCGTGGGTCGTATTTGAAAAGTAAACATCTCAATTCATTATTGGGCTAATTGAATTTGTTTTATTTATCAAATGTCCTAACGGGGGTTCTGTTTTGCTGTTACTGTGCAGGAAATTTATTATACTGCGAAGTGGGAAGGATTAGGCATGGCTAGGGACCAATTGGTCGTCCTTAATGCACTCGATCTTGCAAAGACTCAATGGTACCATTTCACAGCAATCGTGATTGCCGGAATGGGATTTTTTACAGATGCTTATGATCTTTTCAGCATCTCCCTAGTTACCAAATTGCTTGGCCGCATATACTACACCAAGCCAGGTGCAGCAAAGCCAGGCACATTACCTCCTAATGCAGCAGCAGCTGTTAATGGTGTCGCCCTTTGTGGCACTTTAGCTGGTCAGCTATTCTTTGGTTGGCTTGGTGACAAATTGGGACGCAAGAAAGTCTATGGAATAACTCTGGTTCTCATGGTTCTTTGTTCTTTTGCCTCTGGTTTATCCTTTGGAAGGTCTGCTAACGGAACCATAGCCACTCTTTGTTTCTTTAGGTTCTGGCTTGGTTTTGGCATTGGTGGCGATTATCCTTTGTCAGCCACTATCATGTCTGAATATGCAAACAAGAAGACTCGTGGAGCATTTATTGCAGCAGTGTTTGCAATGCAAGGATTTGGGATTTTGGCTGGTGGGATTGTGGCTCTTGTTGTGTCAGCTGCATTTGATCATAGATTCAAGACCCCATCATACCATGAGAATCCGGCAGCCTCACTTGCTCCTCAAGCTGACTATATTTGGCGTATAATCTTGATGTTTGGTGCCGTCCCTGCTGGGCTTACATTCTATTGGCGTATGAAAATGCCTGAAACCGCACGTTACACTGCACTCGTTGCCAAAAACGCAAAACAAGCAGCGTCAGATATGTCTAAGGTGTTGAACGTGGAATTTGAAGTAGAGGAAGAGAAGATACAGAGGATAGCCCAAGAACCTGCCAATTCCTTTGGCTTGTTCTCGAAGGAATTTGCCAAGCGACATGGTCTTCATTTGCTAGGAACCACTTCCACATGGTTCTTGTTGGACATTGCATTCTACAGCCAAAATCTTTTCCAGAAGGATATCTTCTCTGCAATCAATTGGATTCCTCCAGCAGCAACCATGAATGCGATTGAAGAGGTTTTTCGAATTGCAAAGGCTCAAACTCTTATAGCACTCTGCAGTACCGTGCCGGGATATTGGTTTACAGTGGCACTCATTGACCATTTGGGGAGGTTCTTTATCCAAATGATGGGTTTCTTCTTCATGACAGTTTTTATGTTTGCCATTGCTATCCCTTACCATCACTGGACCTTAAAGCCTAATAGAATTGGGTTTGTAGTCATGTACTCATTGACCTTTTTTTTCGCCAATTTTGGACCCAACGCCACCACATTTGTTGTCCCAGCAGAGATTTTCCCTGCAAGGCTAAGGTCAACTTGTCACGGTATATCAGCAGCAGCTGGAAAGGCAGGTGCTATAATAGGTGCATTTGGTTTCCTTTATGCTGCACAAAGCACAGACCGAACGAAGACTGACGCAGATTACCCTCCTGGTATTGGAGTCAGACGGTCTCTAATTGTGCTCGGTATTGTTAACTTCCTTGGAATGTTATTTACTCTATTGGTTCCCGAAGCAAAGGGTAAATCACTTGAAGAGTTGTCAGGGGAGAACGGTGATGAAAATGATGGGGAGAAGCAGGCTGCTTCAGCTAGGATGGCTTCAGTGTGATTTCAGCCAAGTTTGATCAAGGTTTCGTTCGGTTTATTTGACTCTGGGTTTAATGCAATACTTCGTTCTTCTTGTGCAACGCAATAAATATGGAGGTAGTCGCTACATATCCAATGTTTTGGTTCAACTGGCAACCACTCGGTGTGATTTGATTTGATTTTTAGGCGTTTTGGTTTTCCAAGTGATTCGTGTCTATATACTTAAATCTATGGCTTTTGTTTTGACGATCAGTTAACTTCATACATTTAGTTAAAGAGTTTCTTTTGTTTCTTACTTTACATCTAAAGTTGTGTTTGGCATCAGGTGGTGAAAGAATTGAAGGGAAAATTTTAAGTTAAGGGGAAAGCAATGTTAAAGATGTAATAAGTGTATTGTTTGAATTGTTTTTATGTTTTTTTATTTTAATATATTTGTTGGTATTAAAAATAATTTTTAAAAAATAAAAAAATATATTATTTTAATATATTTTTAAATAAAAAATACTTTGAAAAACATAAACACCTCTTCATAAATAAATAAAAAATACTTAATAAAATTTTAAAAAATCTGAACATGAACGTGAAAATTGCAAAATCAAGATTTCCAACAAACTGCAAAAATCGACGGGATGAACTAATTTTCCTCTTAAAAGAAAATTAAGAAAAAAGAAAAACTATTTAATCTCTCGTGTCTGTCTTTCCACAGGAAAACTCACACAGCCACCCTCTCAGCCCGCCTATTCTAATTTCCAAATCTTTTGAACTCCCTGTCTCCAGCTCGATTTGTAGCTCTTGGTATATCAAAATTCTAGTCATCAAAAGATCCTATCTTAACTAGTACCAGAATTAATAAAACCCAGGATCCCTATTGCCAGTCACAATTGAGCTAGCTACCAGCCATATCACCACCACTCGCAAGACCACATCCATAGCCATGGTGATGGGAGAGAGAGAGAGAGAGTGGTGTGGATTGCCAGGGACAAGGTTATCTAATAGAGGGAGTTTCTATTTGGATGCTGATAGCAGAGGTGAGTTGGTGATGGTAATAGCAGAGCTTGTGTTGGAAAAGGTGGCCCGTCCTCGAATTGATTTTCCAGGTTTTGGAATCTTCATTTAATTTTTCATTCAATTTTGTAAGAGTAAGATCATGTCGTTTTAAACATGAATAATAGATTTAAGTTAATCCGATGAACCGTTAATTAACTCAATATTTCAATAATTCAAGGCTTTTTTAAGGTCAACTCTTAAATTGGAAGTAATAACTGGTTCGATATCTTCAAAGCATGTTTTAAAGCTTGGTTAATCCCAATAGTGTTTAGTTCAAGTGATTTGATACTTATTTATTTTAATTATTTTTTTGAATTCGAGCCTTGTGAATTGAGTATATTATTATTATTAGAAGAATTTTATCTTTTAATAGGTTAACCCGGCTTATCCATATTAGTTAGGGTCTAATGAACTTCAAAATATCGGGATTTAGACTAAAAAATAAAGCTCGTTTAATATTATGGAAACAATTATTTTTTAAAATATTTTATATTTAAAAATATATCGAAATAAGTCTTCTTAAAAAAATTATTTTTGACATTAGCATTTTAAAATAATTTAAAAACATCAAAAAATAATTTAAAATAAAAAAATAAAATAAAATTCAATTTATATTAAAAAACTTATGAAATACATAAACAAGTGGAATTTTTAATGCCAAATTGTTTATCATTTCCACGATGTAGGGATCCGGTATTCATATATCAACATTTTTTTGCTCCATCACACCCGATTATTGTAAAATTGCTTGCAACTAGCATGTGTTTTTCAGAAGGCCAAACTTATTCCAAATGCTCAACATGTCCATATCCTCAAACGGCTAACCACCCACCACCTCAAAGTCAACAAAAGGAGATACGTATCTCCTAGTTACAGTAAGCAAGCAGCCAAGCTTATCCCAGCGCTTTGTTGGCTGCTGGTCCAAAACCAAGACTAATCCCATCTTTAGACTTTTATCACTTCCCCTCTGCTCTCAGTTGAAAGTCTACTAACTTGGACAGAGACTGTGCGCTTCTCCTCTGTTTTGACTATGCTTTTGTTGGTCTATTGCGTATATCAATGGGATTTTTTTAAAAAACTTTTAGACTAAAAGGATGCCTGTTGCTTAAAGATGCTGGGCTCCTGACTTCCCGTGTAATACGTCCTCTGCATTTTCAAAGTTTGAAATGGGACCAAATTCTCACTTGCAAAAGATGAACTTTTTCTGGAAGAGAATGAAGATGATATTGGGCACAAAACATTGCTCTAGCGTGAATGAGACCTTTGTGGAATCACGCTTTTCCTCCATGTTACAAGAACAGAGCTAACAAGTCAAACTGATGGGTGACTTAAGGTATGATCCAGGTTCGTTCAATGAAAAAATCTAATCCTTTTCTTTTACCATAACAATTTTGTTTTATAAAAAAATTAATTAATGACAAGTGTATGGATGAATTAGTGATAAAATTTGATTACTAATGCCAAATAACGAAAGTGGAGGACAAAAATAGTTTTTGAGTATACAGAAACCAGATTGTAACAGTATTCACAGTGCATTAAGGGACTTCTGCCATTTGCGTTATTCTCCCCTGTCATCGGATTTCATTATTTTTTTTTTTTTTATTAACGTGGGTACGAACTGGTCTCAGGATATATATCAGCCTGTAGCTGTCTAGACTCTGTACGAACTGATCTCAGGATAGCATGTACGACACATGATAATCATGATTGCTAAGCACTCAATTGGCATTTCATACAGAATAAACAATCAAGTGGACACGTCATACATTGGTTTTCCTATATATCCTGCGGCCTTAAAAAGATCGAGTTCTACTTCTGAATCATCTGCTGGTGTTCTAAATTATGATGCGATGACACAGCCACGATGCCCATAGACTTTAGCCGTTGTGGATTTGCATGACGACGACGACGTCCATGATGAAGATATGAAGATATGATATAACACTTGAGTTCGTGGCCCAGTGTTCATGGCAAGAATTTGTTATTTTTCTCAGCAACTAGATTCGACTCTTTATATGCATGCATGTCATCCTCGCGGTGTCTTACCTGTCTACTGGGGCTTGCAGGGTGTTCAGTAGATTCGGGGATTAGTCGTGGTGCGCGTAAGCTAACCCGGATACCCCGGTTATAAAAAAAAAATATATGAAAAGAAATATATAATTGCATATTTAACTAACAATATCTGTGCTGGGATCGGACAAATCTGATGCGCAAAATTAACAAAGTAAAAGAATATATATATATATATATATATATATATATATATATATATATATATATATATATAAAATGAGAAAACAAGAATTCCAAGTAAGCTTTTGTTTATAGAAAAACTGCCATCTGTCAGTTCCGTGTTTTGCTTCTTATACGTGAGTGTTTTCCTATACATGGAGTCTAATTGATTCCTAATATTCAGCATCTATACATGGTAAGATAATCTCTACAACTGATATTAATAGTCCTAAATTGTATAAGTGTATAAATTACATACAGTAACATCCCTTCTCAAATTGATGTTGGTAAGTCAACCAACAACAATTTGCCAACAAGAAATTGATGCCGTTATCGAGCCATAGCTTTGGTGAAGATATCAGTCACTTGGAGATCAGAAGATATGTGAGGAAGAGATATCACCTGACTTTCTAAAGTGTTTCGAATAGAATGACAATCAACCTTAATATGCTTGGTGCGCTCATGGAAGACGAGATTGGTGGCAATCTGAATAGCACTAGTGTTATCAGCATGAAAAGGGGTAGAAGTAGTCTGAGGAAACCCAAGCTCCGCAAGAACACCGCGTAGCCATACAATTTTAGAACAAGCAGTAGACATGGCACGATACTCGGCCTCAGTAGAGGATTTAGAAACACGATCTTGTTTCTTACATCTCCAAGAAATCAAGGCATCCCCTAAAAACATACATCAACCTGTAGTAGATCGACGTGTATCCGGACACCCAGCCCAATCAGCATCACTATAGGCAACAAGTTGAAGAGAGGAGTCGGTAGGAAAGAACAACCCACGAGTAGGTGAGCCTCGAAGATAACGGATGATACATCAAACTGCAGCAAGATGAAGATGCCGAGGAGAAGACATAAATTGACTGACCCGATGAACAGCATAGGAGATATCAGGTCGAGTAGTAGTCAAGTAGATAAGACTTCCAACCAGGCACCTATAGAGAGTAGGATCATCTAGAAGGTCCCCTTTATTTTTTTTGTATTTGACATTGACCTCCATAGGAGTATCAACCGAAGAAGTGTCCTCCAAATCAGCCAAAGTGATAAGATCTTGAATATACTTATGCTGGTTCACGAAAATATCATTAGCCCGATGATGAACTTGCAATCCTAAGAAGTATGTGAGCTGGCCAAGATCTTTCATATGGAAAGTTGCATGTAATTGCTGTTGAAGCTTAGTAATCAAACCACAGTCAGTGCCAATAATGATAATATCATCCACATAAACCAAGAGAAGGACTATACCCGACACAGACATATGGAAGAAGAGAGAAGAATCATACTGACTTTGTGTAAAATGGAAGGAAAGAAGTGTATTGCGAAACTTCTCAAACCAAGCCCGAGGCGCTTACTTAAGCCCATATAAAAAACGCCTTAGCTTACAAACATCATAAGAAAAAGAAGTAGTCATACCAGAGGGAAGCTTCATGTAAATCTCTTCCTGGAGATCACCATGAAGAAAGACATTCTTCACATCCATCTGATGCAGTGGCCATGACTGTGAAGCGGCAATTGCTAAAATGGTTCGAACCGTGGTCATTTTGGCAACAGGAGCAAATGTCTCCTCATAGTCAACCTCATATTCTTGCTTGTAACCCAGAGCTAAGAGGCGAGCTTTGTACCGATCCAAAAAGCCATCAGAACGAAGTTTTACAGAGAAAACCCATTTACTCCCAATAGGTTTGATTGTAGGAGGACAAGGAACAATATCCCAAGTGTGATTCTCCTTAAATGCTTGAAGTTCTGCTTGCATTGCATTTTGCCAACACTCATGTTCCATAGCCTGTTTGTAGCAAGAGGGAATGGAAATAGTGGATAAAGTAGTGACAAGAGAGACAGGAGAGAAGAATCCATACCAATCAGGGGGTCGAGAAAGGCGAGTAGACTGACGAAGAGTGGTGGAAGTTGGAGCAGGATCAGGCATCGGGTCAAGATCGGAAGGGGGCACAGAGGAAGTGGAATCAGACTCATGTCGACGACGTCTTTCATATACAAAACCAGGTTTGAACTTTTCCATAATTGTTGGGGAATAAAAAAACTAGGCAGAAAAGGTAAAGAAGCAGATGGCAACTCAACATGAGATGGAAAGAAATATTGATTTTCAAAGAAAATCACATTCCTAGAAACTCGTATACGACAAACATGAGGGTCATAACAAACATAACCCTTTTGAGGGATAGCATAACCAAGAAAAATACACTTAACAGACTGAGCAGTAAGTTTATGTCGTTCATGAGCAGGGAGATGCACAAAACAAACACAACCAAATGTGCGAAGATCATAATATAAAGGAGAATGACCAAACAACTTAAAGAAAGGAGAAACATGATTTAATGTAGGAGAGGGTAAGCGATTGATTAAATAAACTGAAGTAGAAAGTGCTTCACACCAAAAATAAGGAGGAACAGATGATTCAAGTAAAAGAGTTCTTACCATATCAAGAAGATGATGATTTTTTCTCTCATCAACACCGTTTTGCTGTGGTGTCGAAGGACAAGAACACTGAGAGATAATCCCTTTACTTTGAAGAAGGTCCTGAAACTCATTAGACATGTATTCGCCACCAGAATAAGAACACAAGATCTTGATGCTGGCAGAGAATTGAGTCTCAAGAAGTGCAAGAAATCGCTTAAAGACTGAAAAAACTTCAGCCTTAGCCCAGAGAAAGTAAACCCAGGTAAAGCGACTAAAGTCATCAATGAAAGTAACAAAGTACTTGTAATGTGCATGAGAAACAACATGTGCAATCCCCCAAACATCACTATGAATAATATTGAAACATTGAGAGGCACGAGATGCGTGATGAGGAAAAGGTAGAACTTTACTTTTTCCAAGTTTGCATGATGTACAATCAAAAGAAAGATTAAGAGAAGAACATGCTTTATTTCCCAACAATCCAGATTTAAACAAAGTGCGAAGTACATCCAAGTTTGGGTGGCCTAGCGTTTATGCGACATTTTATGTCCAGAACCAATAACATTACATGCAAAAGAAAGTAAAGGAAAACTAGGAATAATAGTAGAAGAATAAATGTAAAGAGGAAAGAGTCGTCCCACTTTAGGCCCCTTCGCGATCATCTTCCCTGACACTTGATCCTGCACAACACAACCAGAATGGGAGAAATGGACATCACAATTATTATCAACCAATTGACCAATAGAAATAAGATTTGTGGAGAGATCAGGAGACATAAAAACATCAGTCAAGGAAGGAGAAAGATCACCAACAGCACTGATAGGCAGAGAACTATCATTAGCGGTATTAATTTTCAGATTACCATCATAATTTCTGACATTGGAAAGAGAAGCTACAGTATTGGTCATGCGGTTAGAGGCACCAGAATCCAAATACCATGATTTAGAAGGAAATTTATAATTACCTGAGAACCCAAAAGCAGAAAGAGCAGAAATGATCATTTGTTGTACCATTTCAGGAGTAAGTGTATTTGGGTTTGCTATAGGAACAACAGGCGAGGTAGTAGGCAATACAGTAGAACTAAAGGCACCAATGAAGGCATGATAAGCAGTACCCTGTTTCCTTTCAGGTCGAATGGGACAAGTAGAGATAATATGACCCTGTTTCTTGCAGTAATTACAGAACTGTTTAGGGCAATCCCTAGTAATATGACCAAAAGCCTTACAACTAAAGCACTGGATAGCATGCATGTCTCTATCCTTATTCTTCCCTTGTGCTGCATAAGCCACAGAAACAGGTGCAATAACATTAGCCCGATGTTCCATTGTAGCCTGAGTGACGATACACTGCTCCTCACGAAGAAGTTCACTCAAACAGGCATCCAGAGATGGTACAGGATGACGATTCATCAGATTAGAACGTACAGTTTCAAAATCAGAACGGAGCTTCATCAAGAATTGATCTCTCTTACTTGTTTCATGCACTGCTTGAACAACAGAGAGAGCTGCAGCAGGAACATTAGGATAAACAATATCCGAATAATTAGCCCAAAGATTTTGAAAACCAGAAAAATATTCCTCAATAGAGAGACTTCCCTGTGTGAAATTAGCCATCTCATACTCCAATTGAAAACGTCGAGCCGTGTTGTCTTGATTGTAAATCTTATTTAGATAATTCAACATAGTAGCAGCAGTTTTATAAGACCTTAGATTGAGAACAAGGTGAGGCTCTATTGAGCTAAGGATCCAGGACATAACCCGAGCATCCATGATTTCCCATTTAGACAAAGCATCGGCATCGTTAGGTGCGGGATTACTACCATTAATATGACCCCACAATTCTTTCCATTTAACAAATAATTGAAATTAAAACTCCCAAGTAGAATAATTTTTGCCATTAAAACGGATATGGAACGAGTCTAACCTTTCGGATGACATGATGAACCCGAAAAAAAATAGCCCACTAGAAGATTGCACACCAGAAACTCAATAGAAAGTGCCAAGTAATTCCAAACCAGGAACCAAAATGGAGATTGCCGAAAGATGAATAAACCAGGAATCAAAATAAAAAAACTACCGAGAATTAAAGCCAAGCCAAGAACATCAGAAACTGTAAAGAGTGAAAACCAAACCAGGAATAGCACAAAGACTACCGAGTGGTCAGAACATAGGCAAACAACTTACACAGACAGCACCGAAAGTCACAAAGACACCTTCAAGAGAAGAAAAAAAGAAGATCAAAACAAACAAGGATTCAGAACCCGCTCTGATACCATGTCAATATAATGAGAAAACAAGAATTCCAAGTGAGCTTTTGTTTATAGAAAAACTACCCTCTGTCAGTTCCGTGTTTTGCTTCTTATACGTTAGTGTTTTCCTATACATGGAGTCTAATTGATTCCTGATATTCAGCATATATATATATATATATATATATATCTTAGAGTCTTACCTAAAAATTTAAGATATTGGATTGAATCATTTTTTTTTACATGATATCAGAATTTTAATAACCAAGTGATCACTAGTTTGAATATTACTATTTTTATTTATTTGATAAAAATTAAACATAAAATAGTGAGAGACTGTACAAGTTTCAAGGTCAATGAACATTCAATTAAGGGAGTGTGTGTGATAAAAAATAATATAAATCATATCCTTGAAATCTTATTTAAAAATTTAAGTTGTTGAGTTGAATTGATTTTTTTAACTGGAATAGCAGAAAGCCTAAAGGTTTTTCTTTGTATTTTTAAGGTATTCTCTAGCAATACTTCATAGAGATTAAGAAATATAATTTAATTATTTAAATGTCATCATAAATTGTTTTATACAGATCAAAGAACTCAACGAAAAACATTCTTGATATTTTATTAATATCATATATAGCATTGGTTTTTATGAATAAAATTTGTCGGGTTCAAAGTGCTCATTTGCAATCCGGAACATTACACTGATCATCAATAGAATTACCCTAGTTTTAGGGAGAAAATAAATCGGTGAGCCTCGAAAGGTTTATCAAATAATCCGATAACTTTCATCTTAGGGTGGGACCCTGCAGCTTATCTGTACGTTACCTGTGTCTCCTTCCTTGCAAGCAACATTACTATAATTACACGTTGATGTTCATTTTTAAAAGTCAATGGATAGTTGTTAAGGTTACATCGTTGCACACCAGAGGGACGACGAGGTGCTCTGAAAATCCCTCGTATTGCTTGCAGGAAAGTCAGTACTCTGACCTTCTCTTTCTAATCATTTAATTATAAATAACAAGGTATTAATTTATAATTTTGGTGGAGATGGTAAATTAAAGTATTTTTTATTTAAAAATATATTAAAATAATATTTTTTATTTTAAAAAAATTTATTTTTAATATCAATATATGATATAAAATTATTAAAAAAACTCAAAAATTTTAAAGATATTTTTTAAAAAAGAAAAGAAAAACAAAGTACAAGTATATCTCAGAAAAAACTGCGTGATCATTTTCATGGTGGGGTCAACAAAGTATTTAAATCCACGGCTACATTCCCCGAACTCCCTTGAATTCTTTGTAAATAGACAACGAACTCCTCAATTTGTTTTGAACGTACCAACGCCTCAATTAGGGATGACGATTAATAACTATTTAAAGGGCACAAGTATGAAGTATATATATAAAAAAAGCTAAAATATCCATTCAATAAAGAAGGGGTTGTGATTAACAGAGAGGATACAGAGAAGAGGCAAACTTGTGAAAGAGTTGACTAACATTAAGTGGGTATATACCATTAGATGCCGCATTGATTTTGGGTTTGTGTTAATCACATGAAAGTTGAAACCTTTATAAATAGCTGGCCACTCTCCACCCCCAACAACAATCCTCTCTCTTTCTCCCCTCTCTCTCTCCCTCTCCAGCTTTATCCAATCTTCTCTCACTGGTGTAATTCGTTGAAGGAAGCAGGTGAGTCTCTGTCTCTAATATCTGAACCCTTTGAAGTCTTGCCTTTTTAGATGAGTCATCATGCATGGGCCACGACAAGTTCCATGCTTCTTGGAACTGGCTTCTCGATCTAGTATAGGTAGCAAGTAAATCACTTTATGTGTGGTGGATACCTTATCTTCATGAAGATCTTAAAGCTGATCATAACATGATTTTCGACTGCTAGTAAGCTAAAATATGCTGTTACCACTTTGAAAATGTTGTGTTTTTTTTTCGCAATTTGTCCCTTTTTTTCATCTTCTAGAGATTAGCTGCTCTTATAAGAAATATTTTTTTGCTAGAAAACTTTATAAATGAAGATGGACATGAAAGTTACAAAACTGGCAGGAAAAAGAAATTTCACGGGAAAATGTTGTGTCATGAAGTTTTCTTTTTCTCTAGGAAGCAAATTTTAGTATCCACGTGAATAACCATTTCTTTTTTCTAATATTTGACATTAATTGGTCACGGTTTTCTATTCCTTCGATGGTTTCGGTCCAATTTTTATTTTTTTATGTTTGTTTCTTTTACAATCACATGTGCTTCGTTTTCTATTCCTTAGGCTCATAAATTTGGATCGCCTTACTCCCCATGTTACTCTCTAACGGAATTGTTATCATTATTTTGGTACCGTATGTAGGTGGTTTAAAGAGATTTTATGTATTGTCATGGGTCTTTAATTTGTAATTATAACTCAGTTTCATTTACATGTTCAAATAATTTTCAAACCTTTAACATTCTTCCGCAAAATTTACCAAACTATATCAATTTTCAAAAAAATCATATTGTCATGGGATATTAGATGCAACTAATCCCTAACATGGAGTTTAACTTGATAAATAAAATATTATAATTTTTTTTTAATTAAAAACCTTGCATCATCTAGATGGTTTGGCCAACTCTAACTTCCACATCAACACTTTAATATTTGTTACTATGATGTAGAGTGTTTTTTAAAAGTATTTCATTGAAAAAAACATTAAATTTTTTTATTTAATTTTTAATATCAACACGCCATAACTATCAGAAGATAATAAAAAATTATTAATTTAATATTTTTTCAAGTGAAATGTATTTTTAAAACGCATTATAAAAATAATAGAAGCTACCACTTTCATATAGTAAATTACTCTACGGATAAAAAAATAAAAAAAAAAAATAATTATCCTTATAGAGTCACGTTAATTAGCATAACCAAGGAAGATAAGATTTCCAAGATCTGGCGTAATTGTTTGAGAATGCAATTTTAATTCCTACGACCTCTCTCTTTTTTCTTCGAGTACTTATTGATTGGTTTCGGGCTTGGTTTCCAAGTCTGCCTATACTTTGTTTTTATCCTGTCACTCTTTGCTCTCTCTTTTTTCCCCACTTCTTCAAAATCTCCTGAAAGAAAAAAGAAAAAAAACAAATGCCAATTGATAACATGTAGTTAAGGCTCGTGGGTCGTATTTGAAAAGTAAACATCTCAATTCATTATTGGGCTAATTGAATTTGTTTTATATATCAAATGTCCTGACAGGGGTTTGCTGTTACAGTGCAGGAAATTTATTATACAGCTAAGCGGGAAGGATTAGGCATGGCAAGGGAACAATTGGTCGTCCTTAATGCACTCGATCTTGCAAAGACTCAATGGTACCATTTCACAGCAATCGTGATTGCCGGAATGGGATTTTTCACAGATGCCTATGATCTTTTCTGCATCTCCCTAGTTACCAAATTGCTTGGCCGCATATACTACACCAAGCCAGGTGCACCAAAGCCAGGCACATTACCTCCTAATGTAGCAGCAGCTGTTAATGGTGTCGCCCTTTGTGGCACTTTAGCTGGTCAGCTATTCTTTGGTTGGCTTGGTGACAAAATGGGACGCAAGAAAGTCTATGGGATAACTCTGGTTCTCATGGTTCTTTGTTCTCTCGCCTCTGGTTTATCCTTTGGAAGCTCTGCTAACGGAACCATAGCCACTCTTTGTTTCTTTAGGTTCTGGCTTGGTTTTGGCATTGGTGGCGATTATCCTTTGTCAGCCACTATCATGTCTGAATATGCAAACAAGAAGACTCGTGGAGCATTTATTGCAGCAGTGTTTGCAATGCAAGGATTTGGGATTTTGGCTGGTGGGATTGTGGCTCTTGTTGTGTCAGCTGCATTTGATCATAGATTCAAGACCCCATCATACCATGAGAATCCGGCAGCCTCACTTGCTCCTCAAGCTGACTATATTTGGCGTATAATCTTGATGTTTGGTGCTGTCCCTGCTGGGCTTACATTCTATTGGCGTATGAAAATGCCTGAAACCGCACGTTACACTGCACTCGTTGCCAAAAACGCAAAACAAGCAGCGTCAGATATGTCTAAGGTGTTGAACGTGGAATTTGAAGTAGAGGAAGAGAAGATACAGAGGATAGCCCAAGAACCTGCCAATTCCTTTGGCTTGTTCTCGAAGGAATTTGCCAAGCGACATGGTCTTCATTTGCTAGGAACCACTTCCACATGGTTCTTGTTGGACATTGCATTCTACAGCCAAAATCTTTTCCAGAAGGATATCTTCTCTGCAATCAATTGGATTCCTCCAGCAGCAACCATGAAT
This sequence comes from Populus trichocarpa, assembly GCF_000002775.5. Taxonomy (NCBI): domain Eukaryota; kingdom Viridiplantae; phylum Streptophyta; class Magnoliopsida; order Malpighiales; family Salicaceae; genus Populus; species Populus trichocarpa. The sequence continues at coordinate 9,977,673 of NC_037294.2, read as the reverse complement.
GCGATTGACGAGGTCTTTCGAATTGCAAAGGCTCAAACTCTTATAGCACTCTGCAGTACCGTGCCGGGATATTGGTTTACAGTGGCACTCATTGACCATTTGGGGAGGTTCTTTATCCAAATGATGGGTTTCTTCTTCATGACAGTTTTTATGTTTGCCATTGCTATCCCTTACCATCACTGGACCTTAAAGCCTAATAGAATTGGGTTTGTAGTCATGTACTCATTGACCTTTTTTTTCGCCAATTTTGGACCCAACGCCACCACATTTGTTGTCCCAGCAGAGATTTTCCCTGCAAGGCTAAGGTCAACTTGTCACGGTATATCAGCAGCAGCTGGAAAGGCAGGTGCTATAATAGGTGCATTTGGTTTCCTTTATGCTGCACAAAGCACAGACCCAAAGAAGACTGACGCAGGTTACCCTCCTGGTATTGGAGTCAGATGGTCTCTAATTGTGCTCGGTATTGTTAACTTCGTAGGAATGTTATTTACTCTATTGGTTCCCGAAGCAAAGGGTAAATCACTTGAAGAGTTGTCAGGGGAGAACGGTGATGAAAATGATGGGGAGAAGCAGGCTGCTTCAGCTAGGATGGCTTCAGTGTGATTTCAGCCAAGTTTGATCAAGGTTTCGTTCGGTTTATTTGACTCTGGGTTTAATGCAATACCTCGTTCTTCTTGTGCAACGCAATAAATATGGAGGTAGTCGCTACATATCCAATGTTTTGGTTCAACTGGCAACCACTCGGTGTGATTTGATTTGATTTTTAGGCGTTTTGGTTTTCCAAGTGATTCGTGTCTATATACTTAAATCTATGGCTTTTGTTTTGACGATCAGTTAACTTCATACATTTAGTTAAAGAGTTTCTTTTGTTTCTTACTTTACATCTAAAGTTGTGTTTGGCATCAGGTGGTGAAAGAATTGAAGGGAAAATTTTAAGTTAAGGGGAAAGCAATGTTAAAGATGTAATAAGTGTATTGTTTGAATTGCTTTTATGTTTTTTTTTTTAATATATTTATTGGTATTAAAAATAATTTTTAAAAAATAAAAAAATATATTATTTTAATATATTTTTAAATAAAAAATTCTTTGTAAAACATCAACACCTCTTCATAAATAAATAAATAAAAAATACTTAATAAAATTTTAAAAAATCTGAACATGAACGTGAAAATTGCAAAATCAAGATTTCCAACAAACTGCAAAAATCGACGGGATGAACTAATTTTCCTCTTAAAAGAAAATTAAGAAAAAAGAAAAACTATTTAATCTCTCGTGTCTGTATTTCCACAGGAAAACTCACACAGCCACCCTCTCAGCCCGCCTATTCTAATTTCCAAATCTTTTTAACTCCCTGTCTCCAGCTCGATTTGTAGCTCTTGGTATATCAAAATTCTAGTCATCAAAAGATCCTATCTTAACTAGTACCAGAATTAATAAAACCCAGGATCCCTATTGCCAGTCACAATTGAGCTAGCTACCAGCCAAATCACCACCACTCGCAAGACCACATCCATAGCCATGGTGATGGGAGAGAGAGAGAGAGAGAGAGAGTGGTGTGGATTGCCAGGGACAAGGTTATCTAATAGAGGGAGTTTCTATTTGGATGCTGATAGCAGAGGTGAGTTGGTGATGGTAATAGCAGAGCTTGTGTTGGAAAGGGTGGCCCGTCCTTGAATTGATTTTCCAGGTTTTGGAATCTTCATTTAAATTTTTCATTCAATTTTGTAAGAGTAATATCATGTTGTTTTAAACAAAAATAATAGATTTAGGTTAATCCGGTACACGTTAATTAACTCAATATTTCAATAATTCAAGGCTTTTTTAAGGTCAAACTTTAAATTGGATATGATAAATATGGTAATAAGTCTTAAACCATGCTTTAGAGTTTGATATTACGATGATAATTGATTTTTTAAATGTTTTTTTTTATTTAAAAAAACATCAAAATAATTTTTTTTATTTTTTTAAATAATTGATTTGACATCTTAAAAGCATGCTTTAGAGCTTGATATTATGATAACTGTTATTTTTTAAAATGTTTTTTGTTTGGAATACATCAAAATAGTTTTTTTTTATTTTTTAAAATTTATTTTTAATATTAGCACATCAAAACAATATGAAAATATCAAAAAAAATTATTTCAAACAAAGAAAAAAAACGCTTCTAAAACGTAAAAATAAACATGATCTTAGAGCCAAATTATTTTATTTTGTTAACGTGAGTGTCCGGGCCAGTATGTGCGTACCTCGACTAATCTCACGGACCCTGAAGTTAACGAATATGTAAGCTTCCAGTGACCATGAGATTTATGAGACTCGAACTGATAACCTCTAAAGAGCAAACTCAAGACCTGACCAATTAATTTACCCCTGAAAAATTATTTATCATTTCCGTGATGTACGGATCCTGAGTCATAGGTCACCATTTTTTTTGCTACATCATACCCGATTAGTATAAAATTTATTGCACACTATGATGTGTTTTTCTGAAGGCCACACCAACAGCTCTACATGTCCATATCCTCAAGGCTCAAACGGCTAACCACCCACCACTCAAAGTCAACAAAAGGAGATACGTATCTCCAAGTTACAGGGTAAGCAAGCAGCCAAGCTTATCCCAGCGCTTTGTTGGTTGCTGGTCCTAAACCTAGACTCATCCCATCTTTAGACTTTTATCACTTCCCCTCTACTTTCATTTGAAAGTCTACTGATTTGTACAAAGACTAAAAGGATGCCTGTTGCCTAAAGATGCTGGGCTCCTGACTTCCCGTGTAATACGTCCTCTGCATTTTCAAAGTTTGAAATGGGACCAAATTCTCACTTGCAAAAGATGAACTTTTTCTGGAAGATAATGAAGAAGATGTTGGGCATAGAATATTTTGCTTTTTAATTAATATGAATATTCAAACTAGATTATATATATCTTAACTAATTTCAGAATCCTAAAATTAACAATTATATGATATAAATACAACGTGGAATCTTCTAGCCACTACTCAAAAGTCAATGGCTACCCTTATTTTAGAAACTAAAGTAACTAAAACATCATAAGACACCAGAGTTTATGTATCTGCATGGTTTTTTTTTGTTTGTTTTTTATTTAATTTACAAAGAAAAAAATAAAAATATAAAAAATGTCTCGGGACCACACAAAAACTCCAATGATAATATTATTGATATCGTTGAAAAAATCTCGACAAGACAAATCTAACAATACTAAATAAGATTATAAAAAATAAATGAAGTGAGTCACACGAGTCATCCAAAGATATCAGATTTTACTTGTCTTTGATCACTCATGTGATTTATTCCGGTCATTGTGAATGATTTTTTTTATTATTGTTTTGTTGATATTTTTTTAATGAAATGAGTGGTGTTATCATCATAATCTCACTGTTAGTATATATTTATTTTTTTTGTATTTTTCCTCTCTCCTCTATCACTTCTTTCTTTATTAAATCATGTCTGCAATAATTTTACATTGAAAGAGTCAATATGCCTATCATTTTTTTACTGTGCTAGAAACCAAAAAGACTCGAAATGGAACAGGTCACTAATTGTTTGTGCGAAACGAAATTATAAAAGAAGGGGACGGCATAGGGGCACTAATTCACAATGATTGGGGAAGCGGGAAAAGATAATTCTCCACTCGCAAGGCTGGTCGTACTTAATTTTTGGCCTAACAAAATGGATACATTCATTGCCTCTAAATTATATAAAATTTAATTTAATATAACCTGATTGATTTAATAGTTCTAAAAATAATTCAAACAATCAAAAAAAAAATAGTTTGATTCATAAAAATTCAAGACAACATTTTCTAAAAATAATTTGAAACAACAATATATTGAATCTATTCAGGTTAGCCATGTTTAACCTTTTAAATCTACGATCCAGATTATGAGATCATGATAATCTCATATAAAACAAATAAAAAAAATTTATAAAATTCAATTTTCAATCAACCTCATGTTAAAGAATAGAATTAAAAAAACAAAAAAAAAAGACCTGAATTAACCTGTCAAACTCGTGACCCGAGTCATGAGATCAGGATAACATCATAAAAGGTAAACAAAAAAAATGTTCAAGTCAACTTTGATTAATCTTTCAAACTCACGACCAGGGTTATGAAACTATGATAACCCCATAAAAAAACAAATCAAAACAAATTATGAAGTCTAATTTTCAATAAAATCATTGTTAAAGATTGAAAATGAAAAAAAAAATCAATGTAAGAGCAAGATACAATGAAACGACCTGAGTCTACTTAAGTTAACTCACAAATCACATGATCTGAGTCATAAGACCGGGATAACCTCATAGAAAACAAACCAAAATAAATCATGAAGTCTAATTCATAATCAACCCAATGTCAAAGTATACAACTAAAAAAAAATCAATTAAAAAAAGACAAAAAGACTCGAGTTAACTGGATTAAGTTGCTAAACCAGCGTCTTGAGTCATAAGATCGAGATAACCACATAGAAAGTAAGTCAAAATAAATTATAAAAGTTTAATTCTTAATCAACCTAATATTATAAAGGTTTAATTCCTTATGATTTTTCTATTTTATTTCACATGTAATATTAAAAAAATAAAATCGATAAATATAATTTTGAAAAAAATCATAAAAAAATAGAAATAGAAAAACTACGTGGGAAAATACCGTAGCAATCCACACTATTTTAAAGAGAAAAAAATTACAAAGCTAAATTTTTAACCAGCTAGATATTAAAAAAATAAAATTAACAAATATAATTTTGAAAAACAAAACAAAATAAAAAGAAAATAATATTGTAGCAATCCACATTAACAAGTTTTCTTACTCTTTGTAATTGGTATTTTTATCATTTACACTTATGATTTAGCACCAATTTTTTTATCTTAATTTTTTATATATATTTTTTTTAATTTTTCCTTTTTTATTCTTTACACTTTTATTTGAAAAAAAATATTATTTTTTATTCTTTACACTTTGAATATTTATTACCTTACATTTGGTCTATTTATATCATTTTTTTTATCTTTATGTTTTTGTAATTTATTTTTAGATTTTTTTCCTTACATTTTTTTTTTTGAAAAATTATTATACAAAGACTAAGAAAATAACATTTCACAATAGCAATTGTAATATTATTTTATTCTTCTGTTATATTAAAAATTAGTTTGAAAATTTATATGTTTTTATTAAGCTACATGATTTTTATTTACATGTTTTTAAAACAGTAGGAATTAGCAATTAATCCTATTGAGTGGCGGGTCTATCAATCATTTCCCGATCACATCACGGAGGATGTTCGCACTTTGCCTCGCACTACAATAGGATTGCTGGTAGCAATGTGCTCAAAACTTGAAAATGTTGATCCGTGTGGTTCTTTAATTTATAGATCATTGGTCGCATCTATACATACGGTCAGGTGCGTTTTTATGTGTAGTATAATTGTTTTTTAAAATGGTTTTTAGTTAGAAATATATTAAAAATATATTTTTTTATTTTTAAAAAATTATTTTGACATCAACCTATTAAAATAATATAAAAATATAAAAAAATTAATTTAAAATTAAAAAATATAAATATTTTCAATTCCTTTCAAAAACATCTTTAAAACAAAAAAAAAAAACACACCCATGTATTAGATATAAAAGCGCTGGTCAATATCCAAAAGTAACATCTCATTTATGCTCTCAATGGATTCACGACATCAATCAATACCGATAATTTCTACGTTTTATATTATTTGCAATCTCAAAAAACAAGATTACAAAAGATAAAACAGGAAGAGATGGTGATACACGTTTCACAGAAGCAAAGAAGAAGCTTCCCTTGTCTATTTCTTAGAAATGAAAAAAAGCTTTTTGGTTCATCGAGAAGAAGAAAGGAAAATCAGGATCTAGTCCGATTCGAAATTTATCATCGTATTTTTATTTTTTTTTTCCAATACGAAGGCCAATCTTATTGGTACCGGAGCTTATTGTGCTAATGTTGTAAGAGTTACTCCTCTTACTTAATTCTTTTGTACATGTTTTTAGACCCGGCCTGATAACCGGCACGGTCTAAGACCCGAGTTTCAGATTTTGACCGGGTCATCCGGGTCAATTCTTTTATTTTTAAATCAAAACAACGTCGTTTTAGTATAAAAAAAAAAACCAAAGTGAAATGAAAAAACTATGTAAAACTATGTTTTTGTATTTTCTAACACTCGAGTACACTGCGAGTAAGATTTTAAATTAATTTTTATTGTAAAAAAAATACATTAATATTACAAACATGTGTTTTATTGTATCATGTTTTGTTAATTGAATATTGTGAATATACTACTTATATTTAATAAAATAAATTTTAAAAATAGTTGAATCATGCAACTATGAAATAGTTGTTAATAATAATTAAATGCTAAAGTGTTAAGCCAGTATTATAGTTATGCAAATGTCTAACACACCCTTTTCTCTTGATTTTATATGTTTATACTTTTTTTATTATTTTTTTATCTTAGAGATCATTTTTTCTCATCTGAACAAACAATATTTTTATAAAAAATACATTACAAAAATACAATTTATTTATATCAAATATAAATGAAAAAAATAAATTATAAATTATAAAAATCTTTTAAAATATTATAACAATAAAAAATAATTAAAAATAACAATATTGAACAAAACAATTTTAAAAATAAGAGACAGAGGGTATTAGTTTAAATTAAAAAATTAATATAAACTAAAAAATACATACAAAAAAGGTAGGGTATTAATTAAAAGTTTTAAAAAAAAATTATAAAAAAAAGATCAAACCCTTATGCATGACCAACTACTCAAGCCCAAGATCATTTCGGCTTAGAAATCCAGGCTCAAAAACATGAGCTTTTATATATATATATATATATATATATATATATATTGCGCTTGCCTAAAAAGAGTGTTTAATATTATTATAAAAGTTATTTTTTAAGGTATTATTTTATTGAGAAATTTAATAGAATAATATTTTAAAAAATATATATTTTTATCATCAATAAATCAAAATAATTCAGAAAAAACACTGTTAAAAAAAACACTGCTTAAATGTTCTTTTGTACTTTTAAAACTTAAAAAAAAAAAATTAAATTGAAAAGTAAGAAAAACATATCTTAAAGTCTTGCTGAAATCAACCGCTAGCACTTCTTCCAAAAGGTTTAAAAAAAAAACACTATTGATTCGGAACCAAAGTACATGTCGTAAAGAACAAACGAGATAAATTATTTAGTAAATCTCAAGTAAAAAAACCTCGAATTTCCAAAATCCTCAACTAATCTTCCTATCCAAAAGTTCCTTCCTCCAACTACATAAGAAACTTAATATTTTTTTTTTTGTTAAAAAATTATAAAGTAAATGAAAAACTTAATTGATAATATTTTAATACTAATTAGAAACCCAAATAAAAATAGTGTTTTTTCAAATACTCAATAGTGTCATCACAAGGTCCAAAATTGGATTTGGTGGTAAATAAATTCGATCCCACGTATCACTGTTTTTTTTTTAAATAAAGAAATATGTATATAAAAAAAGAAATTTCTCATAATGCAGCCAGGAGGGATAAAGAACTGACAGAAGCTCTTAAGGTCATAAATAATAATAATAATAATAATAATAATAATAGTGAGAAAAAAAATCCGAAAGCAGAGAGGGTTCGTTGCAGTTAAATACGCAACTACCTCTCCATTCTATCCCTCCATCCCTTGCCTGCTCTCTCTCTTCTCTTCTCTTCTCTTCTCTCTCACAGAGTCATTAACTATACATAGAAGAGATATAGATAGATAGTACATTCCTTTGTGATTCTTTGCGATCACTTAAATCTCTCTCTCTCTCTCATTTCCAATCTCCCTCTCTCTCTAACTACTACTCTACGTAACGTTTGCTCTTCCATAATTCTCTTTCGTCCCTTGATTACTTATAATAAAAAGCAAAACCTAGCTAGCACCTCTCGTTGACATTAGGAGCGCTCATAATCCTTTTTTGTGCTGTTCTCTCTCTGCTGCACTTGAGGTATATGCTGCACTCTGTTTTCCACTTTTCTTCGTTAAATACTTTTTTTTTCCTGTTAATTAAGAGCATGGATGATTTTTACTTCAATTTTGTTATCTTAATTCACCCCCTTTTTTCTTTCTTGAAATTAGAAACAAGATAGATAGATACCCCTTTCTTTTCTAGCCTGATTGATCTTTTGATGGTAGAGAAGGAAGAGGAAGAAACCCCCTTCAAGTACTTTGTACAACAATGGCGATTTTTAGAGCATCTCCAAAGAAAAAGTTAAAATAGCATTTTTAAGTTAAATAATTATTCTTACATGTTAGTTCAAAGCTAAAATTTATTTAATATATTTTTATGTAAAAGAAAATTTTTAATTGAAGTTATATTAGACGGTTATTATTAATAAATAGTCATATTAATATTAAATATATTAAAATATAATTAATTTTTTTAAATGGTTTTTTTAATGGGAGTACGTATATAAAAAAAACGTTATATTTACACCATGTTATCAATTTAGCTTTTTTTTATTAAAAATGCTCTTAGTATTTTATTTTTTTTCAATTCACAGCTACGTATTTTTTAAAATTTTGAATTTTTTTGTTTAATTTATGTTTTAATATTATTATATTATTTTAATGTTATAATATCCAAAATAATTTTTTAAAAATAAAAAAATATATTTTAAATATATTTTTTTAAAAAAAAATATTTTAAAAAACATCTGTTATTAAAATATCGACACAATCAGGTACTGTACAATTTTTTTTACCCTTTAATTTCCGTTTTAAAGATTTGGTTGTTTTTCGTTTTCTTAATTGAATTTTCGCTGTTTTTATTGTTGTTTTTAATTTTCCTGCGTCAGTTCAGTTGTCGTAATGACGTGTGGCAGTGGACCTTACCTTTTGGAACATAATTAACACTTTCATGTCTTTTTCTCAAACCATCTTTGTTGGACACTCACATGTCTAATAGTTTCAAGTTTCAACAGGTTGAGTCAATGGTTCACTACACACAACTTCCAGAAGTGTTTTTTTTTTTTTTCCCTTCTGAAGTATTTATGTACGCTTTGTATGCCGAATTATTGATTGATATTTGTTCCATAAATCCAGGGAAAATCATGGCAAGGGAACAATTGCAGGTGCTTAATGCACTTGATGTGGCCAAAACACAATGGTACCATTTCACGGCAATAGTGATTGCTGGCATGGGGTTTTTCACTGATGCATACGATCTTTTTTGCATCTCCCTTGTGACCAAATTGCTGGGTCGGATATATTACTACCAACCAGGTTCTGATACTCCGGGAGCTTTACCTTCAAATGTGTCATCAGCTGTTAATGGTGTTGCATTCTGTGGTACCCTTTCTGGTCAGCTCTTCTTTGGCTGGCTTGGTGACAAAATGGGCAGAAAACGTGTCTATGGTATGACGTTGATGATCATGGTCATTTGCTCCATTGCTTCTGGCCTCTCTTTTGGCAAAAATCCTACCGCTGTTATGTCTACTCTTTGCTTCTTTCGCTTCTGGCTTGGATTTGGCATTGGTGGTGACTACCCACTTTCCGCTACAATCATGTCTGAGTATGCTAATAAAAAGACTCGCGGTGCTTTCATTGCTGCTGTTTTTGCCATGCAAGGTTTTGGAATCTTGGCTGGGGGGATGGTCGCTATTGTAATTTCTGCGGCTTTTAAGGCCCAGTTTCCTGCCCCAGCTTTTGAAGTTGATCCAGCTGGCTCTACTGTGCCTCAAGCTGATTATGCTTGGCGGATTATTGTGATGTTTGGTGCAATTCCAGCTGCTCTTACTTATTACTGGCGAATGAAGATGCCTGAAACTGCGCGTTACACTGCCTTGGTTGCGAAGAATGCTAAACAGGCTGCGTCTGACATGGCAAAAGTGCTTGAGGTTGAGTTGGAGTCAGAACAAGAGAAAATTGAGAAGATGTCACAGGAAAAGGGCAATGATTTTGGTCTTTTCTCTACACAATTTGCTCGTCGTCATGGACTCCACTTGCTTGGAACCACTACCACTTGGTTCTTGTTAGACATTGCATTCTACAGCCAGAATCTGTTTCAAAAGGACATTTTCAGTGCTATTGGGTGGATTCCTAAGCCCAAAACTATGAATGCCCTTGAAGAGGTCTTTAAAATTGCTAGAGCACAGACTTTAATTGCTCTTTGCAGCACGGTTCCGGGTTATTGGTTTACTGTTGCATTTATTGACAGGATTGGCAGGTTTGCAATTCAATTGATGGGATTCTTCTTCATGACAGTATTCATGTTTGCCTTGGCTATCCCTTACCATCATTGGACTCTGCCGGACCACCGAATTGGCTTCGTTGTGATATATTCACTCACTTTCTTCTTTGCCAATTTTGGTCCCAATGCCACCACATTTGTTGTTCCTGCAGAGATATTCCCAGCGAGATTGAGGTCTACTTGCCATGGTATATCAGCTGCATCTGGCAAAGCAGGGGCAATTGTGGGTGCATTCGGGTTCTTGTATGCTGCAGATGGTATCGGAGTGAGGAAGACTCTTATAGTTCTGGGTGTAATAAATTTCCTGGGAATGATTTTTACTTTCTTAGTACCTGAATCGAAGGGAAAATCACTCGAGGAAATGTCTGGTGAAGGTGAGCAAGAAAACGGATCCACGGCTGAGTCTAGGCAAACCGTTCCAGTTTAGTTAGGCTTTCATACTACGTGGTATCTTTGTATAATCTCAGGAAATTAGCGGAAGACGCAGGGATAAGCATGCTTATGAGCATAGTAAGCTCTCAGGGTTCTGCTTACTTTTCTAGCCGTGAATTAGCTGGTCTTAGTTGTAGGAAAAATAAGAAAAATTAGCTTTCTAGTGGCGTGATTCTCACTTTCCTGTACGGTTCCTATAGAATGAATCTCTATTTCACCGTTTACATAACTTTTCACACAAACTCATTATAGTATCGTATTCCTGCACTCTAATAACCTTTTTTAATTATTTTTCTCATGGCTCCTTGGTTTGCTAAGAGTACAGTGAAAACCCAATTCTTCTTGGTTGTTTTGCCCTCGTCTCTTCTTAGAACCAACAGGAAAGCATGTGATTTGTTTTTCTTTTCTGGGCACTTTCGTTGTTTTGCTTGCGGCATTTACTGGTAACATTCATTGTTCTCCGTTACCTTAGGTTGAGATGTGAAATTAGTTCGAAAATTAGGGACACTTTGTCAACCCTGTATGTGTAAATTGTTTCTGTTATTGCTTGCAGTGATGTATTCTGGGCTACTAATCCCTGCATGATTGATGTTAAAGGCAATTTGGTAGTTTAAAGGCAAAGTAATTTCTCCATGTTTCAAGAATTGGAGAAACACCCTTACAGCCACTACACTTCCTGAGGGGTACTAGGCAGCAAGCGGGGCATGAGCCTAGAACAGTCCCAACTTGATCAAATCTTTTCTTAATTAATCGAAACATTCATTGTTCAAGGTGCCTTTAGCATGCTTCATTAGCTAAATATCACTACGCTCCACCGAGAGCCCACCCCACAGAAGACAGGCATCTTTGAATCTGCTTTAACCTTGGCTTGTTGCTTCTGTCCCTGCTAGCTGTACTTTGATGCCATCCGTATCGCATTGTAACAAGCAGTAAAAGTCTAAAAGAAGTTTACATAGCTCGTCAGTGCACTTCATTTTCTCATAATCTTCTAAAGATTTGCATCTTTATCAGACTCTTAAGCAGAAACGTTACTTCATGAGCACATAACTACAATTTCCGCACTCCTTTTCTGTAACATTTGTGATTTTTCTCTTATACGATTTTGGATTCTGAATCGACCCAAAAGAATCCAAACTTGCATCAATTCTTCCTTCCACAGCCTTTTTAGCAACCAATGGAAAGCACGCCATTTTTTCTCTCGTTTCCACTGTTGTCTTGTCTGTGAATGTTCGGGAAAGTTTAGCTGGACTTGGCAAATTTGTTTGTTTCAAATTGAAGGGACCCCTTGATTAGACCCTTTACCTGCGCAGCTGTCCATGCCCAGCGCAATGACGAACTTGTACTCAACATGACAACGAATTTAAGTTGCTACTGACCAACTTGTAGAACAAAAAAGGAGTGCAGAATTTGTGGAGCGAAATCACAAGATGGACGATCGTTTTTGAAGGATTTTTTTTTTTTTGTTCTTTTTTCTTTTTCGTTTTGAAAAAAACTTTGTTTAGCAACTCTTGTGTAATGACGTTATCCTCCAAGAATAATAGATAATCTAGAGGCCTGTATTTATAAGTGTAGTTGTGGTTGTTTTTTAAATTATTTTTTATTCTAAAATGTATTAAAATAATATGTTTTTTTAAAAAAATTATTTTTTATATCAGTACATCAAAATTATTTGAAAATATAAAAAAATATTAATTTAAAACAAAGAAATTTTAAATTAAAATTTTTTTTAAAACATTTTAAAACACAAAAACAAACATGATATCGGCAGCTTGGCAAGTGTTTGGTCTTAAGGTTGCTAGTTGGATTTTTTAGTGGTTTGTATGCGCTATCCATCATGACTCATGCCACTTGCCGTAATGAATTAACTTCTGCTACAAGGTGTAATTAATTGAACTAAAATTTGTTTGGTATGTTTGAATCACAACCGCGAACGTCTTTTCTTAGAATCTCCAAATGAACAATTTTGATTACGCTATGCAAAAACTTTCCATTACAAATGAAACTCATAACCTTTATTAAGAAGTTCCAGAGGGCATATGTAGAGCCAAAGAGATTAGACAGCCTAACTAACTAACTAACTAACAGATGTCCTGGTTTGCCTCTGTTCAGTTAATGGTATTTATCTCAAAAGGAGAAAAACAACTACGAGGAGGGTTGGCACAGACAACTAGATTACGTTGGAAAAATTCGATAGGCTTTGGATTAAAAATGAGAAAGTTATCCCAATCATAAATTTCCATCATTATCAATAAATATATATATATTACAGAAAACTTAAAAGAGAGGATGATTTCACTATTCACCGCTTCATAAAATACTGTGCAAATCTATAGTGGTTTTCCTTTCTTTTGGTTTTCTTTTTCCAGTTTTATTTTTATATATTGTGTTGATTGAAGGTTGCTTTTTTTAGCTTGTTTTAATTTGATTTTTATAGAGTTATTGTGATATAAAAAATATTTTGATATTGAATTCATGGTTGGTTTTGTAAAAAACAAAATTAGCTTGATTGTTTGTGAAAAATTAAAAATATGGACGTAAAAATTGACAATAAGGTAAAAAAGTGGGGTTTATACTTTTTTGTTATTTTTTCTACAGTGTTTTTTTTTTTAGTCCTTTGAATTATTATTTTTTTTACGGTGTTTTGAAAAAAAATCAATTTCATCCTTACACATTGCGTTGCATTGATTAAGGATTAAATTTAATAATTTATTTTGATTTATTTTTTATAAGGTTATTATTGTGTAAAAAAACAATCCCCGCATTGAGTTGTTTGATTTTATAAAAAAAAAAATTGTTTTGATTGTTTGTAAAAAATGAAGATGAGTGGATCAAAATTGACAATGAGAGAAAAAAGGATGGTTGTTTTTCTTTTTTGTTATTATTCAAATCACGCTTTTTAAACTTTTTTGTCTTTGGAATTGTTTTGAATTTCTTTTTGGTCCTTTTGGTTTTTGTAATTTTTGTTTTTATCCACAACTTCATTTTGTTTATTTTTCAGTCTCTGAATTAAGAGAGAAGAAAATCAATGGAAAATAAAGAAAGAGAAAGAAAAGTTGATGCTTGGCCAAATCTCGACAATGAAACAAGTCCTTTTTTATGTTAACAAGTTCTATTTAACAAAAAAAAAGTTTTATTTATGTGTTTTTTCTTTTTTATCTTGTCATAAAAAGTATATTGGATCTAACAAAGAATTTTTTTCATATTTGATTTTCTATTTTTTCTTACCAATCTTAAGTTGAATTGATAAATTGTTTTTTTAAACATATAAGGTGTTTATTAAATGTTTTTATATAAGAATAGTTTGAAAATTAGTTTTTTGAATTCTAATATTATTTTTTTAAATAAAGGGATGCTGGCCTAAGCCTTGTAGGCCTACAAGTGTAGCCTTTTCAATTTATAAAAATGGTGCACTAGCCCACCCAAGCTCTTGACTTTCTTTAGTCTTTAAATTTTTCTCCTCTTCTATTTAAATTTAAATTCTATAAAATATTTTTAATTTTTAATTTTATTTTATCATTTTCTGAAAAATATCTATTTTCAGTGTCATATAATTAGATGAGAGATAAATTTGAAAAAAAAAATAGATTCAAGCATGTTCATGACTTGAGTGACGAGTTTTAAAAGCTAACTAAATTGATATGTTTTGATTAAAAATATGGTTATTTTAATATTATTCATTTAAATAAATTAATTAAAAAAATATTTGGGATATTATTAAATAAATATAAATCAATTTCTACTTTGTTATTCAATAAAAATATAACATATTTTTTTAATATTAAAAAACACTATTTTTTAACAACCATTAGTGATTTCTTTTTTTAAATTATATTCAATCAATTTCCTTCATATATCTATTTTTTTATTATATAATTATATAAAAAACTTAATTTTAAAAAATAAAGTTATTAAACTCGACTTGTACATGACTCCATGTGACGGGTAACCCATGTCAATAAAAAACACAATTATCTCTTGAAATTCTTTTGAGTTAAATCGGGTCGAATAATTTACATCATGCAAACTCCAATACTATTTATTTTGAAACATATACCATCGAAGAAGCCACGTCGCAAGGCCAAGTAAAATTAACAATAAGAATAGTAACTATGCTAACAAATTATTTTGTTTCGAGTGAAATTTAATTTTAATTTTTTTCTAAAAATATTAAAATATAATTTAATAAAAAAATTTAAATAACATAACACGGCACAAGATCAAGGTTTTTTATTTACATTTATTTCATAGTTTTCTAGTTTAGTCTTTGATTATAATTATGTCTATTTTTATCATTTATTAGTGTATATGATTATCTTTTAATTTTATTAAATAACCACGTCAAATTTTGGTTCACATCTCAATTTTTTCTTTTTTAAAAAAAAAACCTTAACAGCTCCGACACACATATATTTTCTTTAATGTTAAAATTAAGTTTCGATACGGTCCTAAATTTCCATTCCATACCTTTTTGAACTTGAGAGGAGGAACTCCAAAGTTTAAATATTATTTGGGTTCCGAAGACCAATTGGGTTGCATTTAAGCTCGCCAGCCATTGAAATGGACCGGCCTCAACGATAAGGAAATTGACTTAGGCTTCTGCCAAGCATCAAATTGGATCATATTTCTCTGGTCCAAAACAAAAACGGAGAACCACATTTTAAAGACTCTAATTGGGCTCTGGGCTGAACTGCCCGTATGTACAGAACCCCACTGTCTTTTTCAGGCCCCTCAAGAACCTAGGTCAGTAAGATCCAATTTGTTTTTATATTTTAAAAGTATTTTTAAAAAAATAATTTTGTTTTATTTTTTTAATTCAAATTAATATTTTTTAATTATTTTAATTTAATGATATTAAAAATAATTTTTTTAAAATATAAAAATATTATTCTAATCCTATTCGACAAGGGAAAGAGGTCGGGCGATATTAGGGTGCAAGTACCCACAATATGGATCTTGGAAGATGTCTCCTCTGCCTTGCACCCTTGGATGTGCCAAATTTCCCTCGATGCTGCTTCAATGATGCTAATACTTGGCCACCTCAGTCTGCCAAGTGACGTTCATTTCCCTCGAGTGGCATGAACTTGAGTATGACTAACGCGCTAAAAGAAGACACACAAAATAAGAAATTATTTTACATTCATGATTTTTTTTAAAAAAAGCGAATGTATTTGATTAAACCAAAAAAGAAAAGGAAAACTTAATTTCAATATGCACATGCCTTTCCTTTGTTACATACATATGTATGGACCATTTGGTATGGGATTTCAAATTCCCCCGTGAAAGCAATCTTGATTGTTTTTTTTTTTTTTTAAAGTATTGTTTTGTCACTAAATGTCAAATTTTAGAAGAAAAAAAATATATTTATCAAGGCATAATATTTGATAAACCTAAATTTAACAAGTTTAAAAAATCTCTTTAAAGCAAAAAAACACTCATAGTTTCAGATAATGTGCTCAAATCCTGCTTTCATGAGCTTAGCCTTATAAAATAGCCAAAAAAACATGACCTCAGTTTAGGAACAAAATCTAGTTTCTATATGCTTAATTTTATTTTATTTTACACGTTTAAATATATAAAAACTCTCTAAAAATCCACGGTAATATTACTAATATCAATGTTATATAAAAGGTAGTGTATAAATTGTTTTTAAGAATACAAATGACACGTCTATATTACTAATCTTAGGGCCAAAACATAAAATTGCTCAAGGTCGAGGCAGGGACAAAATTGTTTTTACAAGGGTCGAGGCATTGCCAGCCCTCTATTTTCACCACTGTTTCTATCTCTGTTATTTTCATCTCTCACAACTACATGGCTTAATTTCTTGTGGGCTCTTTGACATGCGGATTGATTTCAAGAAATGTTATTACTACTTGTTATTGCTAACAATGTAATAGCTATTGTCTAAGAAAGTGGTGTATGCACTTAATATAAAAAAATATTGCATACATAGAGAAATTATGTACATGGAAAAGTTTATAGTTGTGACTCTTGATAAATTTTTTTAAAAAAATGCATAGAGGTGTGTGTGTTGGTGTAAAATTAAACAAATTGAGAAAGTTAGGATTGAGTTGAGGCTTGAAAAGCTAGGTTTCTAGTTATTCGTGCATGACCCCGACATGCTCAATAGGCTATAAAGTTCACCCATCTTTGCCCAGCCAAAACAATTTATATAATTGATGTATGCAATGCATGCGTTAATGAATAGTCAACTTACCACCTTTAGTGTGTGTTTGGTATTGCGGTAGTGGTTGTTGTTGTGGTTTGAAAAAAGTAGTTTTATAAAAAGTACTTTTAATTGAGGTTGGTTTGAAAAAATAGGTGTTTGGTTAAAACTGTGGTTGAAATTGAGGTTGAAAAAAAGTAGTTTAATGTGTTTGGGTAAGAATGCTTTTGAAATTGAGGTTATAAAATAATTTTAAAAATATATATTAATATTGATAGTTTTAAATTTAAATATTATAGAATTAATTACTCATATTACATTATGAAATAAATAATACTTTATATAAAATATTTTTTATTATTCCATTAAACTATTTAATAATACAATTAAATAAAATATTATCATGTATAAAATTGATATTACAGTGCGAGTAAATTTAATTTACTTTATACTAGTTTTTCGGTAAAAATATATTGTTCATATCACAGTGCAAATAAATTTAATTTACTATAAACTATTTTTTTAAAAAAAATATTAATAAAATTAATACATAAAAAAAAAAAGTGTACCGTGTACACTGTGCATGTTAATTGCACTATTCAGTGAACAGTGCAATTAGCATGCACAGTGAATGGAAAGCATGATAAAAAAAATATTAATAAAATTAATACATACTAAAAAAAAAAATACATACTAAAAAAAAAAAAAAAGTGTACCGTGTACACTGTGCATGTTAATTGCACTGTTCAGTGAACAGTGCAATTAGCATGCACAGTGAATGGAAAGCATGATTTTCCTGCTTTTCATTTTTAACGTTTCAGCCGCAAAAAACACGTGGGACCCAGGCACAGTAAATCAAGTTTTTTCATTACCAAACGGCTGCCAACTGCGTTTTAATTAAAACGCAGCCGCAGCCGCGTAAACAAACGGACCCTTAAGCATTGTGTGTGTTTTACTCTAGTCTTTAATAGTGATCTTTTAAGGTATTCATGAATTTATTTAATGAAATTTTTTATATAATACCAGGAGTGTTATGATTGAGTGTGTTTGTTTTTTAAGTAGATTTGTGGCTATGGTTTTTTAAAAAATAAGTTTTAAAAAAGTGTTGTTAGCTGAGGTTAGTTGTATTTAGATACGTGTTTGGTAAAAATTGTGATTGAAACTTATGTGCAGCAAAAAATATATACTAACATGTTTGATAGTTGTGGGATTACGGTTGCTTTTCAAAATGCCTTTTACTTGAAAATGCATTAAAATAATATATTTTTATTTTTAAAAAATTATTTTTGATATCAGCGCATCAAAATAATATAAAAATACCAAAAAAATTTTAATTTGAAGTAAAGAAAAAAATAAAAAAAATTTAATTTTTTTCAAAAGCGCTTCTGAAACGCAAAAACAAACACTATTTTACAAAACTCAGTTAAAAAATATGTAAAAACTGCTTCACAAAAACTGCGTTTCAAACTTAATTTTTTAATGAGTCCCACAATATAAAATATAATTTTTACAGTTACCAAACACCTTGTTACGTTTTTTGCATCGCAAATACAAAAATAGATGCAAAACAAACGCAGTCTAAAACTAGAGTGTGAACTTGAGATCTCATTCTCTCTCTATCTCTCTCTCCTCTTACCCTTTATCTTTTTATGCTATCTCAGTTCTATAGTAATTGGATTTTTTTTTGTTTCTTGCGTCACCATTGGATATTCAAGAAAAATTTAGGTTGATTTTTGTTCATTATAATTCATTAAAGAGGAATTTGCATAGGACATGTGAAGTGACTAGCCGTTTAGGAATTATTTTTGTGAATTTTTCATACATCATCAAGGAAAATATAAAATCATAACTTCATATAAAAGATTTTTCTTTTATATATATATATATATATAAAAGAAAAATCTTTTATATGAAGTTATGATTTTATATTTTCCTTGATGATGTATGAAAAATTCACAAAAATAATTCAAAGCAATCAAGAAAGCTGTATCACAAAAGATTCTTAAATGATAAACAACAACTAACTACATTATAGAAAAACTCATAATCTCCAGTTTCATGCAACGATTCATTCATATATATAGAGTATCCTCCGTCAGTCCGTTGGTTAAACAAACAAACAAACAAACTTATAAATGGAAACTCCTTCCTCACAAGCCAGCTTCTTTACCTAATAAAAAATGAAAAAGAAAAGAAAAGGGATCCTCTTCATAAGTGAGAACCAATCCAGTAGGATGGATACTCGCCGGCGCTGCAGCAAATCTCTCTACGCCGTTCGTGCACTACCTATACTGTACAACACAAGCATGTCTACTCGTCTAAGCCCCCTGTTTCTTTTTTGGCCTTCATGTCAAATCAGCCACATTCGCTACCCATGGATGTCCTGCAAATAATTAAACACATGAAATCAAATTACTATAACAATTATCTGGATTCAAAGCCCAAAGATATTTAAACGATGAACATTTTGATGAGAATCTAACTCTTAAATACAAAATCTAATTTTTGTTTCTACTTACTTAGCACTTGTTCAGCAGAAAATCGCCTGGAAACATCTTTACAAAGTATCCTCCTTAAAAGATCCTTAACACTTGCTGACACAGACTGGAAAACTCTAGCAGGAAACCTCAAATTCCCCCTCAAAACCGCCTCAAAAATCTTATCCGCTGTTTCCCCGTAAAACGGCGGAAATCCAGCTAACATTATGTACAACACCACCCCAGCACTCCACACATCCACCTTCTTTCCATACTCTCTCCCCAACAAAACCTCAGGGGCCACGTAATACGGTGTCCCCACTACACCACTCACCATCTCCCCTTCCATTACAACCTCGGCAGATCCAAAGTCCGCCACCTTAATTGTATTCTCCTCGTCAAATAAGATGTTGTCAGGCTTGATGTCTCGATGAACGATGCCGTACGTATGACAGTGAGAGATGGCTTTCATCAGTTGAGTAAAAACCACTCTGGCTTCGTTCTCTGAAAGAACGCCATTGGTGATTATCAAATCGTGGAGGTCTTGATTAGAGCATAAGTCGATTACCATATGAAGGTGAGTTTCGTCCTCGTAGAGGTTGTGGAGTTGGATTATGTGGGGGTGAGGAGAAAGAAAGTGGAGGGTCTTGGGTTCTGTTAAGAGGCATTGCGAGTCAAGGGAGTCACCGGAGACGAGGCTCTTGACGATGGATTTGACAGCGAAATAGTCTCCGCTGGAGCGGGAGATGCATCGGAAAACAGTACCGAATCGTCCACGGCCGATCTCCTCGCAGATTTGGTAGTCTCTGTCGAGTGCTTCGCTCATTGTATCTGTTTTTTTGTTGTTTGCTCTGTTATGTCTCTGTTGCTGTTGTGATATACGCTGTAATCTTGTTCGGTGGTGTGTATCTTGGCTGTTAACGTTACTTAAGGAATGTTTGATAGAATATTCAGCGGAGCATGGATCTAACGGTTGGAAACAACAGTAACCGAAAGAGCCGTTGGATCAGAAACAGGTCTGTTAATAAAACGACGGATAAATCCTTTTCCTTTAGTGCATTGTTTGAACTGGACTGGAACTCTAGCTGTATGGGTTGTGACAGTTTTTTTATTTGAAAATATATTTAAATAATTTTTTTAAAATTTATTATTATATATATTCTAGTTTTCCTTTGCCGAAACGAAGTCTGGTTTTTACCGGACACATATTATGGATTTTTTTTATTAGCATTTGATACCTGCACGAATATAAATTGTAATATCCATGTTAAATTCGTAATTTAATTTGCACAATAAATTACCCTAAAAACTTGTACAAAAAGGAAGAAAGTAATACACCATGCTTGCTCTTCCATTATAAGAAATTAGGGGCGCTCGAATGTATGAAAAAAACATTCTTTGATTACATATCATATTTTTGGACCCACTGATGTTTAATCACATTAGAGACACCATGAAATTTCTTTCACAGTCAGTATGATTTGAGCCTTGGGATTCTCTTCGATGCAAGATAAGTGGGGGTATTCTAAATGCTATTTTTTTTAAAAAAAAAAATTATTTTTGAAAAAATTATTTTTTTTATTTTTAAATTATTTTAACATGTTAATATTAAAAATAAATTTTAAAAAATAAAAAAATTATTTTAATTTTTTTTTAAATAAAAAACATTTTAAAATACAGCTACAACCGAAATTCCAAACAAACTATAATTTCACAGTGAAAAGAATCGGCGAAATGAAACTTCAGGAGATACGAGGTTGTGCTTTTCACGACTCTTGGAGGAAGCAAGGGGTCGGGGGATCATAATTTGTGATTTAAAAGTTGGATTTGCTACGGAATCCGGACGATACAAGGTACAAAGGAAGGAAAGATCGATCACAAAGAAAATGCAAACGCCAGCTACCTCTTCGTTTCTTCGAAGAGCTACTTTCACGTACTCACTGTTCACCAAAACTTGTGATAGAATGTTGCAGTAGAGACAAATATATCGTGGGAAGCAAAGCAAAGCTCCCTTTCCGTTTCAATCAATTAATGAACATTCGGCCTTGAAACATTATCAATCTTCTTTAACCCCCCAAGCTCCTGCTAGCCCTTAAAAGAAAGAAATGGCACGGATGCAAAAACAGCAGAGAAATACGAATCGTTAGCCTTTATTTGCTTCCTTGGAGACGGCATGCCTACTGATTGCTGCCCAAATTCCAAGCAGAATGCATAAAAAAAATACTCTTACCCAGTATGGAAGTTAGCAAAAATTAGTTTTCATCATTAAACTTCGTTATCAGACTTGATTCGTTTTACAAACTGACTGCTAATACATCGATTAAACAATGTGCATGCAAATGTGACATCCATTCTTGCCTGCAGAATATCATCAGGAAGGTCATAGGACGGCTTTGTCTTATAGGGATTAAAAATCCAATTCCAACATGATGGATGTTTTATATTATAATCTCTAGCTGTCAGACATTGAACCTTTTTTTATACAAGCAATTGCATACCTTTGTTTGCTGTCCTGGCTTCATGATTGATGAGAAATGGTTCACAAGCTGTCTTTACCTTCCCAGCAACTGTTTTGACAACATAATTAACACCGAAACTTGAGATTTTGATATATATCTGTTGATCTGTAAGGCACGGGTCTAGCCATCTACTATGAATCTTAGTTTTAGGCACAATTCAAGTTTCCAGCATTGCTCCAACCTCTCCTGCCTCAAGTTACAGTTGAATGCCTCATCCTAACTTGGTACTATAGACCTCCAAAGAGATTACTTGTGCACAAGTGATGCTGGACGAAAGCACTACAGACTGATATGCCATTAATTAAGCTTTGACAAGAAAGCTATGGGGGTTAACAGAGGTTAAGGGAAAAAATGTGAGAGTCTCAAAAACAAGTTTATTGATTGATAAAAGGAGGCTTGATCAATTTTTGTCCTGACACAAGATTATTTTATAGGCTAAATAGAACCATAATTCATAAACAACATAAAAAACTTACTGAACAACCCTAATATTTGTTGAATTTATAGTACTTTATTTTCACAGTAAAAAAATAAATCAAATAAGAAACTCGCCTCAAGTCTACAGGTTGAAATTGCAGTTGAGCAGCAAATAAATAAATATAAGAAGGCATAACTTGAAGCCTCATATCATCATCAGCCAGCTCTAAGCTGCTTCACCATGCAAATTAATTAAATAGAAAAACAATATGTTGTGGGTACTCGAAACGATTCTTTTCTATCAAATTTGGTAGCCTCAGCTCAATCTTCAAACAAATATCAAATGCTCTAACAAATTTCATTTGATCTTTTACTTTTGATCATCTTTCCCTGATTGGAAACAGGCTCTCCACGTAAACAAGAACACCCCTTAGTCTTTCAGTACTGTAGGAGACCTGCTTCACTTTAACTTTCGTCTAGTTGGTACTTGGATCGACTATGGTCAAATGTGAAAGACTTTAAAGAAGAAAATTGATGCAAGCGGAAGCACAAATAGAAGAACAACAAGCACAAAAATTAAGATATAGTAGGGGTGAGCAAAAAAACCGATAAACCGAGAAAACCAGAAAAAAAAACCAAAAAAACCGAACCGAAAAAAAAAACCGAATTAACCGATTAAAAATCACAAAAAAATTCCGGTTCGGTTCGGTTTTGGTTTCTAAAGTCTGAAACCGATTGAACCGAACCGGTTCAACCAGCCATCACTTAAAAAAAAAAAGCAAGTATAAATACCATGCTTTCTAACCCTAGAATAACATTAAGTCATCAGTTGCCGCCCCCCTCCCCTCCCTTCTCTGCGTCTCTCTCATTTCACTCTCACTTTACTTTCTGGCTGGTGGGCCGCCCTCCCCCCCTCCCCTCCCTTCTTTGCATCTCTCTCCCTTCACTCTCTGGCTGGTGAAAAATCAAAGCAAAACAAGTTGGTCGTCGTTGGCTCTACTGAGACAGAGAGTGACGAAGAAGATTACTTGGCTGAGTTAACTCATCAAATGGTTCACTCCACCCTTGAAGACGATTTCAAGAGAAACGACTCCCTTGCAGCACCGAAAAGACTAAGGTATTGCTTCCTTTATGTTTCTTTTTAAAGTAGGACAACCTGCTCTGGTTTCTGTGATTATATTTTCTGGGGCTAATGTTCGAATCTTGGGTTTTTTGCCTGATTTGCAAGGTTGGGTTTTGTCTGGATCGTCTCAATCAACGCTATGTGCAGTTGGATGCAGGTGCAGTTAGCAACTTGAGATCTCCTGTATGAGGTTGCAGGAGAAGTAGAGAGGACCATTGGGTTTGAACCGGTTTGGAAGGGGAAAAAACCGAACCGAACCGAACCGAAATTAATCGGTTTGAACCGGTTTTCGGTTCGGTTCGGTTCAAAAAATTAAAAAAATAATAATTCGGTTTGGTTGATTATTTTGGTTCAAAACCGGACCGAACCGGAAATGTTCAGCCCTAAGATATAGTTTTGGTCGAAAACAGGGTTAGAATACAAGCGCCCTAATTTGCAGTTTTATTTATGAAATAAAAGTCTAATATATATATTTTTTTAAAAGATTTACAACTCCTTAAAAAGCTAAAAACTGACATATAATAGGTAATAAAATTAGAATCCCTAAACAAAAAGAAAAATAATAGAAAATCAAAATTAAACATAAAACCTGAAAAAATAAAAAAATAATAATAAAATTAGTTCAAACAATATATTTATAGCCTAATTTAGAGGTTCTCTAAGCTCGGATGGTTCTAATGAGCCAAGCCTTCTATAGAACTATGTCTTGTAAATTTCCTGAAAAAATTAATAAAAAATTATGACCTTTTATTTTGTTAATATATTGATATCGTATAACTAAATCTCTTCTTGGATTTAGCTATATTTTATTAGTCTTTAAAAATTTTTGTTAGGTTATTTACATAATTTGTTTTGTTTGTAACAAATACTTGATGTGATCAAAAACCTTCAGTTTCTGCTAGCTGAAGGAAGCGAGGAAACATCAAGTGGATCAACCACGTATTTCTTGATCCAAGACTCCTTGACGCGGTGATCTTTTGTTATCCATATTTCAAGATCTTTCTGCTCACCGTGAGAGAACCACAACAAGAGAGTCATCATTGCTTCATTCAAGAGTACAAATATATACTCGCATCTTCGTTGATGCGAGAATATCCTCCCATGCTGTACTTACTCGGAACAATTCATTACTAGTGTCGAATGAAATTATCACAGTCCTACCCTTCTTATCCTTTGATAAACAATAAAAAGATCTATTCACATACGTACCTGAAGAAGCAAGTCTAGCAAATCCCGTGGCCGCAATGATCGATCATCAGGAATTTCCATCCAATTATCACTACTTAGGCCGTACAATATGATCCGAGTGGAATTCCAGGCACCAGTGAATCCCATTATCTTGTAATCATTAACCTCGGAATCAAAACCAAATCCAACGAAGAACCACTTACAATAAATCTGCAAAACCTTGGACTCTCTTATTGTAGGATTCCATAGCGTAATGCCATCCCAGTCGCGGTAAAAGCAAATTATGCCGTTACAAGGACTCGAAGAACTGGTGGACATGGCAGGTCTTTCATGCTGGGAGGTAAGGCTACATGATTTTCAAACGCGACCAAGCGTTTCACTATACAGGCAAGGAAAAAGATGGGTCATGGAAGGAGGCTACCCGGCGTTGGACATATAATTGCCAAGCAAGCAGCCTGATATATGGTTTTAAGGCTTTATTGTAGTGGTTGGTGATGAAATTAGAGTTTTCAATTTGGCTCAACCATGCTTTACAGACGCACTTGAAGCGCAACAGCTATTTCACTGGCAGCCTGGAAATAATGTCAAATTAACGATGAATATCTGCTTCAAGTATTTTACTCTGGACCATCTCTAATACTTCTTCCTCTTCTTCTTCACGCTAGGTTCCAAGGTATTAATGGCGTCTGTGGAAGAAAATTAGGCTTAGGTTTAACAAATGCTAGGAGTAATATACGCCAATGCGAAGATTAGGAAGAAATTTTCCAGGGTTATTTGATGGCATTATAGTTAACCATTAAGGCCCTGTTTGTTTGCTGGAAAGTAGTTTCTTTTTGGAAAGTGAATTCCGGGAAAGTATTTTCTGATGTTTGGTAGTGTAATGGAAAATAAGTTGGAAAACACTTTCCAGTGTTTGGTTATGTCATGGAAAATGAGCTGGAAAATAACTTATTAATGTTTTATTTTTCTCAAGTTTATTAAAATAATGAGGAACAAATCTTACAAATTAAAAAGTTGAATGAGAATGAAATTGAAAAAAAATATAATTTCATAAATTATCTCAAATAAAATAAATAATAATCAAAATAATAGAGATCAAATCTAAAAAATTAAAAAAAAAGGTGAAGAAATTAAAATAATAATAATTAACATTTCATAAATTATTTCAAATAAAATAAGTAACAATCAAAAGAATGAGGACCAAATTTGATAGATAAAAAATTTCAATAAAAAAATGATAAGGAAAAAGCAAATAGCAATTATAAAAATAAGGACCAAAATTAATATAAAAATTAAATTTTAAGAGATGGAATTGAAAAATAAATATTCAAAACAAATTATATATAGCAATCAAAAGTTTGATGATCAAATTTGATATAATCAGCAAATAATAACATTTCTAAATTTTTCACAACTTTCGGAAAGTGTTTTCCGCCCAAATTTTCCAGGAAAACACTTTCCTGAAAACCAAGCCAAATTTTCCTTTGACTGGAAAGTGTTTTCCGTTGACCAACTTTTCTAATGGCAAACAAACACAGGAAAGTTTGGAAAGTGGTTTCCCGGAAACCACTTTCCGGAAAACAAACACAGCCAAAAAGGAAAACACTTTCCTGAAAACCAAACCAAATTTTTTTTTTACTGGAAAGTGTTTTCCGTTGACCGAAAAGTGTTTCTGTTGACCGGAAAGTGTTTTCCGTTGACCAACTTTCCTAATGGCAAATAAACACAAGAAAGTTTGGAAAGTGGTTTCCCGAAAAGTGAATTCTGGGAAACAAACATGGCCTAAGTGTTTGTTAGGTAGTGTGGTAGTTTTTATGGTTGTAGTTAAAAAAAATATAGGTTTAAAAATATAGTTGTGGTTTAAAATTTAGTTAAAACTAGTATGAAATGAATTTTTAATGTTAAATAAATGAAATATAGATATCCATGAACAAAAATAGATTCTTTTAACTTCCATAAAATCAAGTTTTAAACACAATTATATGCCTATTTAATGCATCATAAATTTTATAACTTTTTATGTTTGGTACTAAAATTATAATGGTTTCAAGCAACCATAGCAAACATAGTAGTCCTCCTGCTTCTTTTCAACTCTACTACTCTAGTGCCCAATTAGGGTAAAAAAAAAAAAAAACAAGAAGAAGCTGAGGCGAGACTTTCTTTCTGTGGAACAAGATGCAAACTTCGTTACACATACTCTTTTTACGTAGATCAGACCAATAAAATTCATCGGTGCAGTGTCCCTGATTGTTATAATTGTTTAGTTAGTGCAATAAACTTGAACAAAATCTAATTTGTGGCTTTTTTACAAGCAACACACAAGCACACTAGCTGGTTTTGTCGAGTCGAGGAACAGATACCATCTGATACATCGTGGGAAAAAAGCTTAATATACCATGCTGAACCCTGCACAAGATAGTCATCCACCAACCAGAAATAACATATTGACTACACAGAGGCTATTCACTGTTTATTTATATGTGCTCTAAAGTGCACACATATACCATAAAAGCATCATATCCATGTAAGAAGGTACATACATATCCAAAACTATGTTACATGTCTTAAGCCTGTTTCTATGATTTTGTCTATAGACAGCAAGAAGCAAACTCAATAAGAAACAAATTTACACTCCTGTAATGTCAAAACATGGCCCTGAAAAACTATGGAGCTTATCTGTCAAATAAGCTATCTTTCTTGATTGACAGTGGAGAAGCGCATGGATTTATGATAGATAGAGATATTATGTTTGGCAAATGCAAATTTAGTAGAAGGAAACCTAAGCAAATGCATTAGTAGCCGAAAGGAAGAAAAGTAGGGAGAAAACCATGCAAATTTGTTTTCAGTAATGATTTTGACAGATGATCGGGGACAAGATAAGAGAACTATAAATTGTATCCACTTCGATCATCTAGACAATAAAGTGCAATTGCTTACCATCTTTGCTCGAACTCTGTTCCATTTCAATTTGTGCTTGCAATGGCTGCCTGAGGTCAGAAGATTCACTCTCCTGCAAAGGCTTGCCTTCTGAGGAGGAACAATACTGGGGAACAGAAAACGAACAACTGCTGGTGGCCTGCTTCTTAGCTGATGAAGATTCAGCAGTAGAGCACAAGTCTTCATCCTTTCTTGTGGTACCCACTACATTACCATCATTATGCAATTTATCTGGTTGTGGTCTCTCTTCTTCCATGTACTTTGATCTCTTCCTATAAGCTGGAATATTCTTGGAATTCTGATTTGTTGGTACCCTCTGATCATTAGATGAATTAGTAGGACAAGTAACCTTATCTTTTAAGACAACCTTCGGAATGGCCAAATTCTCAGTATCATCAGTGTTATCAACAACAACTTCATTAGTTCCATTTGTATTTGAAGCCCGTGCAGCTGCTTCCATTTCCCACATCTTGAATATAGCTTCCATTAGACGCTCTCTAGCCAAATCTATATCAATTATAGGTTTTGGGTAATTGATTCCCAATTCAACTCCAGCAGCTTTAAGCACAGCAATGGATGCATCCCAAGGATGATGGATCCATTCAGCTGGCATTCTTGCTAGCTCGGGCAACCAGCGCCGCACGTATTCACCCTCTGGGTCAAATTTGGAGCCTTGAATCTGACTCGCATGATTCAGAAAAATAAGGCATGAAAATAGGGCCTTAAAATTGTACTCTTAATTAATACACCCACCATCTACTGTTAAATTGCTACATTCTTATAAACAATCAGGGAAACCCAGGACCATGAAAGCCTAAAAGTTTTTATTACAAGGTATTAGATACTGGGTCCTTTTCAAAACGGGGGATGGGTTTCAGACGCATCAAAACCAGTTTCCAATGGTATCTGGATTCATCTAATCATAAATTTTACAAAGATTTCTATATTAACCAAAATAAAATAGAAATAAGCAAGCAAATCCCCAAAAGCCCCAACTGCTGAACAAGTGTTAAAAGGATTTAGAAATCTAACATGCTATCAAAAGCTCAAGAAGCCAATAAACCATATTTAAACCACCATGGATGACATTTCCACAAGATTCAGCGATACGACTTCTACCAAAGTATGGATTTTCTCATGCAGTATTAAAGCAAAAGATGAAAAGAAAGTGAAGTTTCCATTCCAGTGTGGTTAAGCCACAATCGAGCCATCTTGTAAGAAAGGAACGCTTGAGAAAACATGTTCTGCACATGACTTTATACAACACAAATCACATGCAAGAGACTCTAAATTAGTTGTGCTACATACGTGAAGTACGAAGCTGGAGAAGTTTATGCAAAATTTAGCATGTTTCATCTGGGGAAGTGGGAGAAATACATACAATTCAATTGCAGATGTTACAATAAACATAGTAATCCAATATACCTCTGGGTTATCCAAGCGTTCAAGCTCATGAGCATCTGGTAAGCTCCCTGAAATATACTGCCAACCAAGGATGTCACTTTCCAAATCTGCATCCAAAAGAGTGTCCCAGAAATATTTCATTCCCCATCTCCATGGAAGAAGAAGAACTTTTACTGCGAAGCTTGAAACAATTACTCTTATTTTGTTGTGTATCCAACCAGTTGCCCAGAGCTCACGCATTCCTGCATCAACTAATGGGTAACCAGTCCGCCCCTGTCTCCAAGCCTTAAAATGGACCTGATTGTCATTCCACGGAAAATACTTTAAGTTTCTCAACAACGATCTCTCATGAGTGAACGGAAAGTTAAAACAAAGATAACGGGAGTATTCCCTAAGCCCGATGGATCTAAGAAACAGAGTCACGCTTTCTTTCCCCATTAAGTTCTCTTCTTTTGCCCACAATAACTGCTTCAATTGCACACACTGGAAAACTTTCCTCACACTCAGCTCTCCAAAATGAAGATACGGGGACAAAAGTGAGGTGGAGGTCCCAACTTTTAGCCTACTCTCCACATAATCAATTAGATGCTGTTCAGCAAATTCAGTTAGAGCCTTATCAGCATTGCTCCAACCCGGGGACCATCCTCTTCCTAACAAGGAATTACTAGATTTTTCGGCTTCATCTTCAAGACCTAATTCCTCAACTGAACATTTCATAACTGTTCCTGTCATGAAAGAGAAAATTATTGATTATTCATTTTCCTCACTGAAAAGCACACAGACATGGGGATTTAATCTCCAGTTGCAGGAGAAGTTGCACCAAAATCAACAGTTTCTATTCTAAACTTATTATTGTTTGTAATAAGAGAACCAGATTGAACATATTGAAATCTACCTGCAGCAGGTACCAATCTCCATGGAGGAAGATGTGAAACAGGTTCCATCTGCATGTGCAAGCACCTGTCCCAGTATGCTTCAAATGTCGTGAAAGCATGCCCTCTTTCATCATATATTTCCCACGGTTCATACAACAAATCTCCATTATAACTTTGTACAGAAATGCCAAGCTCCACCAATTTTTCTTTGATGTTGTGATCACGAACAAGAGAGACAGGATCTGGGAGAACGAGAAAATGGAAAGGAAAACATGGTAATTAGACGTTAAATAAACTCCTCTTATAAGGAAACTAGGAATTGTACTCAAAACTATCATTCTTAAAGCAACACATACTCATTTCAAAGACCTATACAGAGCTGATCATTTAAGAAGTAAATTATTTATGCTCTGACAGTATATGCTATCCACGTTTGTTGTGCGTCTCTGGATCAGTGCGCACAAGTTTTATGATTGATTCGGTGAAAATCATGGAGTAATTGACATCTTGCATGCTCAGAGCCCAGAAAAATAACAAGAGCATCTTCCAAGATGGAATATTGCCAGTTAATTCCTAACTCTGATTGACTATAGAAAACCTTATTATCTACTTCAAGAAAACTATACCGCATTTCTTTTTACTTGCTAATGGGTCAGTGATAAGGAAACACAAGCTTCCACCTCTTTAAGGATCATTGAGCGGCTCCACTAGGATTTCCTTACAATATTTAGATTTCAATTAGCTATGTAACCCGTGCTCCGCCGTTGGTTGTAATTTTTTTTCAAAAAAAAAAAGGCATGCAGGCTGCTTCGCGATGTGTTTTCTTGTATAAAAAATATTCATAGTGTAAATCGAAAAGCCTATGCAAGCATCTAATTAAATAAATCGATAACCATTTATGTAAAAAAACAAAAAAATAAGTTAACAATAACAAAAAGAGAATTGAAAAAAATAAGAAATGAATAGAGTCAAGATATTTAATCAAACAAAACGAGACATTCACTCAATTATGTTTACTGAACTTGTTTATTTAAATCAATCAAAGATAAATCCACACCTTAAAAAACTCATGACCTAAAAGATAATCACAAATGAGACTAATTGAATAAACTCATGCCCTTAAAAAAAATACTACGCAAGGCCCAACACATCAACAATATTATTTAAAAATAAATATTTTTATTTTTAGAAATAATATCTTGAAAAATCAAACACAAACAAAACAATTCTCAAAAATCTTACATTACAAAAGACATGTAAAACTCGTGACCTAAGTAATGAGACCGTAATAAACCTATTGGAAAAAAATTTAATCACAAAACCAATATTTTTTTGAAAAAAAAAACAATGCCAGTTAAAGACTGAAATGAAAAACAAAACATTTGAGAAATTGTAATTGAATAACTAAATTGAAAATAAAAAAAATCTATAAAAGGAATAAAAAAATTAAAAAAATAAGGATTGAAACTATAAAAGGAATAAGAACGAAATCAAAAATTAAAAAAATGAGGACTGAAATTAAAAGTAAAACATACGAGAAAGTGTAATTGAATGAAAGACTAAATTGCAAAACAAAAAACATCTATAAAAAAAATCAGAACAAAATTTAAAAATTAAAAGAATAAAGACTGAAATTAAAAAACAAAAAACAAAAAGGATAAAGGTTTACTTTATCTGTCACGAGCGGGAAAAAAAAGAGGGGAAACAAATGACCGCCAGTGACAATCCAACCACCATAAACAGACACGCGTCGCTTTGTGTGGAAGAAGGCATGATTGCGCATCCAGGAAAACAGCAGAAGACCAAATTTGGCCATTAGGTGGCGTCCTACACACCGCCTGAATGGCGCAGGCGCCACCCACTCGTTGACATGTGATCAACACGCGCCAAGAGTTTTCTGATTTAAATATTCAAAAGTAAACATGAAAATACCAAAACGTCCCTCATGACCCTGTTAATTATACAAAATACTCGTGTGAAAGTACAAAAAAAAAAAAATACCCAAATGCAAAGCTACTTTTTGTCCAATCCAAGGTTAAATTCATACTTGTATTGTACATGGACAATGAAAAAACCAAAAAAACTAACAATTTTTTTGTTCCTGGAGGCAAAAAAATATTTTTACTACTAAGAAACTTGTAAAAAGTCAAGAAAGTTGTTTGTCAATAGTATTGATTTTAGGGTAAAAAAATATTTTTACTGTTAAAAAAAGAAAAAGACACATACATCCTCAAACAGTCTTTTAATAACCAACAATCTTTTAATAACCAGTAGAAAAGAAAAAAAAAAAACCTCCAGGCCTAATTTTTTCCCACTAAAAGATAAATAAGTAATTTCATTGTAGCAATGAACAGTAAATTGTATCTATTGCTGCAATGAAAACACCACGGTTAAGAGTTTTGCTAAATTTCATCAGCCATGCTCCTTTTATTAATTTTCTTAGGAACCACAAGCATGTTTCCCTTGTTTGATATGCCATAACTTCAACTGAAAAATAGAATCGTTAACATTTATAATCCTCTCACACCAATTGTACAAGTTTTTGGGACTTTCCCCCAATCCCCACCACCCCACCCCACCATGAAGAAAAAAGCCCAATTTAATTAACATTATGCCATAAATTAGATACAGTTCACCAGATAACAAATAGAAAGAATCACACGTTGGCATTCTTCATCGAGTTGATTCAAGTGAATCTGGGTGTTCAATAGCAGTTGGGACAAGTCATGTTTAAGGAAACAAAGAAAGAAAGCATACCATACAGATGGTTAAATACCACTCTCGTCGCCCCAATGGTTTCGATGCAATCCAGAAGAGCAGCAACTGTACTATGGGTTTTGATGAGAACAAGTTCAGCACCAAGAGATTTCAAGGATTGTCCCAAGTGAGCAAGGGACTGCTTCAGCCACCACCTGGACACTCGACCCGGGTAGAATTGTCCTTCTTCTTTAGGACACCATATAAATACAGGGAAAACACAACCATCCCTTGCAGCAGCAGCTAATGCAGGGTTATCTTCAATTCGAAGGTCCCTCCTAAACCAAACAATGGTCTTACTTCTATCCATTAGGATCAAATCAGAGTTTCAGATCTCTTAATGCTCTCCCCATCTCAGACTCAGCTTTGATTCAGAACTGTGAATATCTGCAAAGTTCGCACCGCTCAGACCAATCAATCAAAAAAGTTCTCAATATTCTGTTTCAAGAATCACAACCCCTTTTGCACCAGAAGATATATAAATATAAACAAGCTCCTGGTTGCTGTCCATGATATATAAGAGAAGTAAGAATTGGGAACAGGTAAATTCCAGTTCACCACAGACTACAAGAACACCAACTCTAAAACTACTCCTTTGCATCAGAGACGCCCCACCTTCTGTATAATAGAGGAGCACTCCTCTAGAACCTTCAAAGACAAATCATTTCAGGCACCTCTCTCTGATTAACCTAATATTCTTCAACTAATTCTTTTAACTCTATGTACAACAAGAAGATGAGATATCATGTGACTGAAGAATAGAGATCTGAGACACAAACTAAAATTATTCCCTAATAATTTACATTAATGAAAGTTATCCAGAAAAAAAAATGACAACACTTAATAAATAAACAAAACTGAATAACTAATCATAAAAACAAACAGAAACGATAAAAGAAAAAAGAAAGAAAGTTTCTGATCATACCCAGTTGGTGTTGAGGTTGATTTTTTAAGAACAGATAGATAGATAAATGGATGAATGATGTAGCACTAGCAGTACCCAGTAAATTTCCAGCTTCTAGTAGCCTGTAATGGCGAAGCTTGTGTTAGAACATTTGTGAAGTGATAGTGGGTTTGAAGAAATTGGCATTGCTATTGTCTTTATTCTGAAGTAATTGAGTCTGTTCTTTGTTGATCAAGATCACGTGGGCTATCAACGACAGCGACGTGGATTAGATAGTAGTGGGTCGGCAATGGTCATGGCTTGTCTTGTCTGCTCTCGTCGATGGGCTGTTGTAATTTGTAAATACCAAATAATAGGAAGTATATTATTATTAAATGTTGTTCTTGCTCATCCAAGTTTCCTTGATTTTCCTATATTCTGTCTCTTCTAGTCTTAGCTAATTATTATCATTATCATATATAAATTATATTATATTTTATTATAAAAAAACTAGCCATGTTTGTTTCCCGGAATTCACTTTCCGGGAAACCACTTTCTAAATTTTCCTGTGTTTGTTTGCTATTAGGAAAGTTGGTCAACGGAAACACTTTTCGGTCAACGGAAAACATTTTCCAGTCAACGGAAACACTTTTCGGTCAACGGAAAACATTTTCCAGTCAACAGAAATATTTTTCGAATTTGGTTTGGTTTTCAGGAAAGTGTTTTCCCTTTTGGCTGTGTTTGTTTTCCGGAAAGTGATTTCCGGGAAACCACTTTCCAAACTTTCCTGTGTTTGTTTGCCATTAGAAAAGTTGGTCAACGGAAAACACTTTCCAGTCAAAGGAAAAATTGGCTTGGTTTTCAGGAAAGTGTTTTCCTAAAAAATTTGGGCGGAAAACACTTTCCAGAAGTTGTGAAAAATTTAGAAATGTCATTATTTGCTGATTATATCAAATTTGATTCTCAAACTTTTGATTGTTATATATAATTTGTTTTTAATATTTATTTTTCAATTCCATCTCTTAAAATTTAATTTTTATATTAATTTTGGTCCTTATTTTTATAATTGCTATTTGCTTTTTCCTTATCATTTTTTATTGAAATTTTTTATCTATCAAATTTGGTCCTCATTCTTTTGATTGTTACTTATTTTATTTGAAATAATTTATGAAATGTTAATTATTATTATTTTAATTTCTTCACCTTTTATTTTTTTTAATTTTTTAGATTTGATCTCTATTATTTTGATTATTATTTATTTTATTTGAGATAATTTATGAAATTATATTTTTTTTTCAATTTCATTCTCATTCAACTTTTTAATTTGTAAGATTTGTTCCTCATTATTTTAATAAACTTGAGAAAAATAAAACATTAATAAGTTATTTTCCAGCTCATTTTCCATGACATAACCAAACACTGGAAAGTGTTTTCCAACTTATTTTCCATTACACTACCAAACATCGGAAAATACTTTCCTGGAATTCACTTTCCCCGGAATTCACTTTCCAAAAGGAAACTACTTTCCAGCAAACAAACGGGGCAAAATGAATTAGGAAAACACTATTATCCTCCTCATTCTAATTTTTTTTTATGTCCTTTTCATCATGTTAATTAATTTTTTTTTCAACTTTTTTGGGTTCAATAATTTTTTTATTATTATTTTATGTTGGGTTATCACAGTTTAAAAAAAATATATTATAATATTGGATTGGTTCTTAATTTTGCAAAAGAGAAATTGATTTGATTGTTTGCAAAAAGTAAAAAACGATGGTACCAAAATTGAAAGTAAGGTGAAATAGCAATCTTTTATTTCAAAAAAATCTTTTTTAGTTCTTTATTTTTTTAATCCGCCCATCAATTTTTTTTTAATTTCATCATTTCACGTTGTGTTAATTGGTGGTGATTTGCTTGATAATTTATTTCGTATTGATTTCAATTGATTTACTACAATCTCGAAAAAATCATCTCGATATTAAATTGAATCTCATTTTTGCAAAAAAAAATAATTCAGTTTTGTTGTTTGTAAAGAATAAAAGACAAGGAAAGCTTGGTGAAACAACAACCTTTTTTATTTTTTAAAAAAAGTGTTAACGACTTTTTTAAAAAATTTAGCCTCGAGATTCTATCTAGATTGTTTTTTTGTTTCTTTAGTTTGAAAGTTATATGATTTAGTCAAAGACTTCATTTTATTTACATTTCAAACCCCTAAGTTTGAGGAAGGAGAAAAAATCGTTGGAAAACAATGAAGGATAAAGAAAATTATTGAAAACTACATTCTTATAGTAAAGAAGGATAGTTGTCAACTAATTTCATTTGATATAGGAAGTTCCATTGAAGTCTTTTTAAACCTTCATCTTACCTGAAAAAAGGTATATCGGGGTTGAGAGATAAATTTTTCCACTGTTTGATTATGTGTTTTTAGACATGTTTGGGTTTTTTGGGTTGATAAATTATTATTTTTAAGGATCTAATGATGTTTATTAAGTGTTTTTAGGTGAAAATAAGTTGAAATAAATTTTAAAATCGAAATAACAACCCCTGATTTTCTAGCCACCTCTCTGGTGGTTGGATTTTAGGTAGCAAACGACTCATCATCTACTTTTTTTATTAAAAAAATCATGTCCGTCCAACTTGAGAAAAAAGACTAGCAAGCCTAGGCTGGCAGACCCACTTGTATGAGCTTTTTTATGGCTCAAGGATCATAGGTCATCAAGCTAGTGCGCTTGACTTTTTTTTTTCATTTTATTGTTTTTCAACAATTTTGATATAATTTCTTAAAAAATAAACAATTTTAAAAATATATTTGGTATGTTTTTTTAATTATTATATTAATTAAGAATGTATTTTAGATATTATTTTATGAAAACTATTTATTTTTTACTCTATTATCGAATAAGATTGTAGAAATCGCTTTCAAAATATTAGCGATGGTTCTTTTTATGCATCCAATAATAATCAATATTTTAGTTTAATATGGTTTATTTACTTTAATTGTCTATCTTTGTTATTGTACAATTGAATAAAAAATAATTTCATAAAAGCAAACTTACTAAACTCAATACAGTATATGATCTAAGCTACAAATTTGATTGGTTGACCAAGATCAATTCAACATGTCTGTGTTTCAATATTTACAAAAAAAAAAATTATCATCTTAAAAATTTTCTTTGTCAAACCATGTTTTTTATCACTTTTCTTTGTTGTCTTTTAATCCAGTGAGTTAATCATATCATATCAAATCAACTCCTATATGGTTTTATTTGAAACTTGATCTAGGTAAGGATTTTGGACAACAAGATCAACAAAGTCAGGTTTGATGATAATTTTAAAGAGTTCCTCACGACAGTGCACAAATATTGTATTATTCGAACTCGTATTAAAATTATGAAAGTTTTATTTTATTTTTTTATAATTGAAACTTGCTGATGATGAGATGATGATGGGATGTTGTTTAAAAAATAGATATTTTAGTGAGCAACGAGACAAATGAGTTTTAGTATAAGATATTTTTTTTAATCTTTATCTTCTTAATGCTTTTGTTTTTTATTAAATAAATGATATAGAAAAATTGTTACTTTTTGTTTATACTAAGGATACTAATAAGAAAATGAAGATTTTTACTAGTAAATAATTTTGTTTCAATAAAATTTAAATTATTATTCTTTTTATAAAATAAATTAGTGTCATATAATTAAACTAAAAAAAAATTAAAAGGCTCTCTACAACACATAATTAAATATCTTTATATGCATTTGTTTCTCAACTTCGTAACTTAGTCTTTAATTAATATTATATATTTTAATATTGATTGACGCATATAATATTTAATTTGTTTTATTAAATATTTATTTCACATTTTAGTCGATGATTAAGATTTTATTATTTCTATAAAACACACTCTAGCACCTTGACACTTTTTTGTATATTGAAAAAAAAATCCTGTCGGCGGTGTAGCACAGGGCCCACTATATAGTATATAGTACATTTACCAATCAAAGTGTCATTCCATGTTTAGGAAACCTTAACCCAGAAATATGTTCTCTGATTGCACATTAATGGCACTAGAAAGACCAAATACTATCTGATACCATGCACTTTGTATGTTTAGTCGAAGGCTTGTTTGTTTTTTCGAGCTCATTTTCCATCAGAAAGCGAAATACTAAGAGATGCCTGCTCTTAAAATTTGTTTCCCGTGGAGTCGTTTTCTGGCAACCAAACAGAGCATTAAATAACTGTAGCAAGTACCGCTAAAATCTAAACACGAAACCCACAAGGAAAGAACATTAAAAAAATAGGTAGGACCATGTTCATCCCCGTGTCGTGTTTAAAATTATATTTCTTAAAAATTTATTATATATATATTTTTTATAATTTTGATATATTAATATTAAAAATATTTTTTAAAAAATATATTATTTTATAATTAATAGAGTTCAGTCCTTCTCATTCCTGATCTTGATCATCTGGGCCAGGTCTTGAGACCTACAAATAATTAAAAGCCGCAAGGCACCTTGAAGGAAAACTTAAACTTTATAATGCTATGCACCTCTAAGTATAGTAATTAAACCTTTCACTTTAGAGTTGACTAGCCACCGAGTCCAACTCAAATCATCAGATTTTATTTTGAACAAGTTTTAATATAACATTGTGTATTGACTGGTAACTGGGTAAATCGAAGAGATACTCGGAGTTGAAGACGTTTGCTGGGTGTAATTTACTGCCAGTGGGTTAGCCAAGCTGATTTTGTCCAGACCCAGAGTAGAGCAAGTAATGAGAGCTACAATGTCTTGCCATATAATTATGAGTTTTTCTTCCAAAACACGCAACTAGTAATTGTTTTTCAAGAAGAAATCAGAAGCTTGACTCATAGTACTCATTGTGGAAAATGCTTTACCCAAAGGAGCTTGAGAAGTAGAGAAAAGCTAAGAGTAAAGAGATAATTAATTTGTCCAAGGAAGTAAAAAAGCTTGTAATAGATGAGTATAATGTCGTTGAACAACTCAAAAAGAACTGTTGCTAAAATATCTTTGTTATTTTTTATTTTAAGTTCTGAACTGCACCGAAAAGCTTTATAAAAAAGGCTAAATGAGGCACACGTGCTTCAAAATATCAATCAAGAGATCATGAAATACATGAATTGCAGAATTCAAGCCTTAAGTTATCTATATTTCATTGTAGATGAGCTAGACCCCGAGAGCACCGGTCAAAATAAACTATTATACATCAAGATACAATGCATAGATGTTTTGATAGGAAAGGTTCTGGTTGATAATGACTCAATATTAAATATGTTACCAACACACATGCTATAAGAGATGCCTAATGATGTATCTCATATGAAGTCTAGTATCATAATGGTAAGGGCACATGATGACTCACTAAAATAGATAGTCGGGACTTTGAAAGTAGAGTTGTATGTGGGACTAAAAGTGTTTCTGAATAACTATAAGTGATGGACATCCATCCTTCCTATAACATGTTGTTGAGAAAGCCTTGGATTCATACTATTGGGGTAATAACTTCACCATTGCATCAATACTTGAAGTATATCATTCATGTTGGTAACAGTCAAAGTCGAAAAAACCATTTCTATGATAAGAAATATGGTTGTACCCTTCATTTAAGTAGATGATTGTACGGATAGAAATATTCATGCTCTCGAGATTGTGAATATAGAGTGCGTTCCTGAAAATACTATACCGAGAAAGCTAAAAATTTCTGAAGTAGCAAGGATGACAACTGAATATTTCAATATGACCCTGACACTAGAATGTCGAAAAGGATCAATGAGGTTGAAATGTGTTGATTAAAGGTTCGGGCTTGGATATTAACCAAAAAGAAATGACTATAAACGTGTTGCTAGGATTAAGAGGGAATCAAGGATGGCAATATTTGAAGGAAAAGAGCTAGAAGATGAGAAGCTGAGAATCTCACTAATTCGAGTAACTTTACCATGCAAGGCCTACTTAAGTGATAAGATCCGATAATAAAGTGTTGATTTTTTAAAATTATTTTTGATATCAGGATATTAAAACAATTAAAAAATATAAAATTAATTAATTTTAAACAAAAGAAAATTCATTTTTTTATAAATATTATTTAGAATGCAATTTCAAACAGCCTCAAATAAAAGACCTTACATGACCGTGAAGTCAGACTCTAATAATTGTTTCTTTAAAAAAAAACTGCTCAAAATGGCATTATTATAATTTTTTCTAAAATAACTATTTTGTAATAGTGATTGCTTTTTAAAATATTTTTTATTTAAAAATATATCAAAATAATATTTTTTATTTTTAAAAATTTATTTTTAATATCAACATATCAAAACAATTAAAAAATTTTAAAAAATTATCTTAAAAAAAAATTATAAATATTTTTTAACCAAAAAATCAAATACACTTTTTCTAAACCGTGTTGTCTGACACTGATGCTTCGGAGTCCTTTAATTTCACTTTGGCTGCTTAAACTTAACTGGTCAAACTTGTTCCTTCTTTCTACCATTTTTCAAAGCGACCCTTTTTGAATTTTGAACCCATTAATGTTACAAATCTCATCCCATGAAAGCATGAATGAAGTTCCGAAGCTAAGTAGAAGAGGATGTAATTTAAATGATCAGGTTTTAGATTTATTTTTTAAAAATTATCAGTTCAAGTTCTATAAATCTTAGGATCACTGAAGGTTTGTATGATCGTTAACTTCAGGGCTTATAAGATTAGTCGAGGTACGCGTAAACTAGTCCGATCAGCCATGTTAATATATATATATATACACACACACACGAAGCTAAGTTATGATGCAAAGCTATCTCTACCACTTAGTCGATTGCAATGGTATTGAATCGGATTTTTAATATTTCCGGACTCGTTACTCATTTTGTTCTTAAACCCAAAATTAGTGTTCATATATTTTTTAAACAAAAGAAATCATCCATTCGAGGTCTGATGTTATTTACGCCGAAAGCACTCCCATGGCCAGCAACTTTAATGGAAATGGGGGGTCTTGAAAAGATAAACGCCACC
Source organism: Populus trichocarpa (assembly GCF_000002775.5). Classification (NCBI taxonomy): domain Eukaryota; kingdom Viridiplantae; phylum Streptophyta; class Magnoliopsida; order Malpighiales; family Salicaceae; genus Populus; species Populus trichocarpa. Next base: position 9,937,205 of record NC_037294.2, on the reverse strand, counting down.
CATTTTTAAAGTAATTAGTGGCCACTTCAACAGTGAAAATCCATGCACTCACAATCGCAGATGCAGCAGTTAATGATTTGATGACCAAAAAAGGCAGCGTCGTCCGCTGCTAAAGAATCTTTTAATTGGCAACGTACGCTTTAGATTTTACTTAAAACAAACAAAAATAATTTCACTCCACTTGATCTGACATTTCTCGTTCCAGCTTGTTTTCCTTTTTACCAAAAAAAAAACAGAAAATGGTGATCGTCTTTCCGATTATCAATTATTTATTATAATGATCATGTGTCTCACGGTTCATTTTTCTTTGGTTAGTCTGAAGAAACAGTTGAAAAATCACTATCATCCTTGAAAAGTTTGTTTCTTTTTTAAATTAGCATGGTTTAATAAAAAATTACCGATATAGTTATATGTGGTGATTAAAAAACACATTATTTAAAGTTGTTATCGATAGAAAACACAACATTTCAAAAAATTATTAAATACGCTCTATAAATTACAATGATAAGAGAACAAAACTAAAAGATTCTCAAGATACACAAGCTCCAATTATAACACTACCAATATCATCGAAAAGATCTCGATGAGCCAAATCTAAAAATACCAAGAAAGATTATCAACAGTGACTGAAGTGGAACCACACTCTTCGTTTAAAGACCCTAGTTTTTACAATGAGAAGAGAAGAGAAAAGAAAAAGAAAAAAAGAAAGAGACCCTAGAAATACATCAAAGCTCTTTATTACAACAACATGAGTAACATCGAAAACATCTTAACGAGATAATTCTAATGATACTAAGGTCACAAATGGTGATCAAAGTGGGTCACAGTTCTCGTTCACACGCGATGTGTCATAACTTAATTTTTAACCCCCTGTTTTTTTCTAAATATTTTTAAAATACAAAAAAATTAAAAAATATATGTTCTTGATGTATTTGCGTTTTTTTTAGTATTTTCAGCGTCTTTTCAAAAGAATTTAAATTTCAAATTTCTTTTTAATACGTTAAGCTTTTAATGAGCCATTTTAAAATAATTGATTTTTCTCATTAGTTCAGCACATTGTCTTTTTCAAGGAAAATCAAAATACAAAAAAAATAATAAGAAAAAAATTTAAAACATTTGAACAAAGGAATCAAAATGAAAATGAAGAAAATATGGGACTAAAGTGAATTTAGATTGCTTGTTGGATGAAGCAATTGTGGAAAAAGATAAAAAAAAATTACATGTAAATAGGTTATCTCACACATGTGAGGGGGAGAAAAAAAAAATTACACCCCGCCCCCCCCCCCCCCCCCCCCCCCCCCAGCCAAGACACCCCCAACACCCCGGTGTTCTCTCCTCACCAGCCAGCTTCTCTCTTCCCCGAGTAATAAACCACAAGCTCATTCATCACCATGAAAGCCTTCATAGCAGAGCTTTCGCTCCCATGTTTTTCACTGTCAAATTAACCACACGAAGACCACCACATCACTTCCTTCATCACCTGAAGCACCACTGACACCAACAACGACAACTGGTTTTCAGCCTCTCCTCCAACAACTCTGTTCCTTTCACAACAACTCAATTTCATGCTGCCGCAAAACACAACCAGCCACCAACTGCAGCACCTTCACCATGGACCACCCACACATAAAAATCCAGACCGAAACACACAGAGCGAGGCTCTAAATTCTTATTTCAGGTTGTCTATAAGGAAATGGGGAATTGATCATAAAATTTAACGTACCAGCCACAAGTGTAGGGTAGTAGGTAAATTATAGTTAGCTCTATGAGCGAAGACTAGAAAAGTGTTGGGTATACATTTTCGGGGTGGAAGTTAAGTAAAATCAAGGATTGGTCGATGTTTATTGACAATAAGCCCTAAAAGAGGATTAAGAAAGATTGAAAATAATGATCTTTACTATTAAGTTTACCTTTTGGTACTCTTGTGTGAAAATCATCCATTTGAGTCTAATGTTGTACAAAAGAGTTAGCCTAAGATTTAGGGGCTTATGTGGTAGATGTTGAGTTATTGGGGTTCTGGTTAGCGCATACTAATACGAAAATGTTCATGGAGAAAATAAGAGGATATTCCAGTATCATAATTAGATTACAGATTTGACATGTTAATCTAGATAGTTTTTTTTATATTTTATTTTTGTCAATGTCTTTGTTAATTTATTTTTTTGTATTATTAAATTAGCTTTATTTATTAAACACAATTAATTTAATGATCCAAATCTTAATTTTTTATTTTATTTTTAGAAACACTTGCATCACGCTAGTATTTCATAAACAAGGTTTTCTTGCCTCTGTCACCTGGATTCGAGCCTCAGCGTGAACGTCTGTCATCCTCGCGGTGTTTTACCTGTCTGCTGGGCTTGCAGGGTGTTCAGTGAGTCCGGGGATTAGTTGTGGTACACGTAAACTAGCCCGGACATCCTGGGTTAAAAAAAAAAAAGTCCATATATAGGATGTCTTCTGGTAATTAATTAGGTTCTTATTATTATTTGTGTATTGTCTATGAGTGGACTAATAATAAGTTTCTTTTCCTATTTTTTGGCTATGAAATGACATGCATGGAAATGGGCAGCCCTCTTTTTTAGACCAAGAAAATTACACCAAGTACCTTCAGATCATATCGTTCAAGTCAACAATGGTGAACTTACTCTCTTGATCTTATAAGCTAACCTCGCATGCTTCCCCATCAATAACGACCTCAGAGTGCATGTACCACCATCATTCCAGTCTAGCATAGCTTTTTTTTTTTTTTTTGAAATATACACTTACAAATAATTAATCAGCTGTGATTGTAGACCTAAAAATTTAAACGAAGAAGGAACGGGTGTGTTGTTATTGATTTTCAAACGCTTTTTATTTTTATTTTTATTTTTATTTTTGGGAGACCTAATAAATTTTTGGTTGCATGTACAATGAGAAATCTCCTCTTGTTTTCATGTTATGTGACCTTCTACTTCTGGTAATAAAGAAACTTAGATATAAAGTAATATTTTCCTTAAAAATTCATCAATTAATTCAATCCAATTGCGAATTTGATCCTAATTATTGTAATTATCAAATTAACCACGTGCCTGAAAATGCAAGTGGCCTCCATGCTTCGCCTTTTCAAATGTTTTCGTTGACTTTCTTGACTATTGTTAGAAACAGTAATCGTCTCTTGCTTGTAAACTCGGGGTTCTGTAACCTACCATTTTCTTTTGTTTTCTGTTTTTTATGTCATTTTGATTTTGGTACCAGTGCCCTAAAAAAAGTATAGTGGTAGTAATAATATGTGATGGTTTTTTTAAAAATCTAAATATATAACTTTTAGACAAGGTTTATATTTTGGACGATAACATTGATTAATTATACTAAATGATATTCAAGAGTAAAGAGTTTTATTGTATTTTTTTATATTATTTTTTTAAAAAATATATATTAAGATAATATTTTTTAAAAAATTATTTCTAATATTAACATAGTAAAATATTAAAATGATACAAAAACATAAAAATAAATAAAAATATGAAAAAAAATTTAAATTTTTTTAAATTTTTTAAAACAAAACTCTAATCTCAAAATTTATCTCGCAGCAATCTCTCACTCCACTCGTTACTCAAAGGTCACAATTATTTAGCCTTGAACTAATACAATCTAATCCTCTCTCTCTCTCTCTCTCGCGCGCGCGCGAGTGTGTGAGAGAGAGACTCCTTGTTTCGGGAAATTGCTTAATGCTTTTGAATATTAGAGATGTTTTTATTATTTCCCATCTTCAGACATTTCAAGCACGTGCATGTTTTCAAAACTTGGTATATAAATATAAATATCCACGAAGGCCTGGCAAACTTTTCAGGCCAGTGAATGTCATTATTCTCAAAGGGATCAGAGGAGTATAAGAGAGAATTCTTCAGTAGTGTTCATTCAAAGTTGATATATATAAAAAAATGGTGAGGGCTCCTTACTGTGAGAAAATGGGGTTGACGAAGCGGCAATGGACACTTGAAGAAGATCAGATTTTGATCTCCTACATTCAAAACTATGGCACTGCCCGATTGATCCATTTCTACTCCAGGTAAAAAAAGAACACTGCCCGATTGATCCATTTTTCTCATACAAAAATATTCTTCCATTTTCAGATGGTCAGCAATTGCATCAAGATTACCGGGGGACGACAGACAATGAGATCAAGAATGTATGGCACACTCGATCACTTGAAGAAAAGACTCGTACAAAACGGGGAGTCCAAGCCGCAACAATACATCAGAATACCAAACTCTCATGCCAATGACACCAAGCTATCAGAATCGGCAAATTCGACTATTCCTTCCCTTTCAGGATCTGAAAGTATAGGGTATGCTCAAATGTCCCCTCAACCCTCTTCCATTGATCACTCCTCAGTCATGAGGAACACTTCAATCACCACTGCAGAAACAAACAGCACCAGCACTAGCATGATCAAAGTTGAAAACATGGACTCATCCGAGATTTATCCAGTGATTGATGAAAATTCTTGGTCAGAACCACAAGTGTTTGAGAATTCCAGCATGCCATCAAATTTTCTAGACGACTTACAATTTCCATTCCCTTCAGCAGACACAATGGAACCAGCAGGGTGCTATGGTTACGTTCCAGATATTGATGACGACATGAAATTTTGGCACCACCTTTTCGCTAAATCTCAGGGAATAAAATAATTTACCAAGGCAATTCGCAGAGGTAAACTATTTGGAGCAGAGCAGAACTATAATGAGGCCTTTTAAAATATTAAATAAGTATATATATTTTTTTATTTTTTATATATGTTTAAGAAGTGAAGTTATGGACAATCTTTATTTTGTATTTATAGCATTTTGTTAAGTATGAATAATTTTCTTTTCATAAAACATAATTGATAAATATATTTTATTTATTTTTAATATTTTTTTGGTTAAGTGAGAGTCTTGAACTATTACCCAAGTGATCCTTACTTTAAGTCGGATCTGTTCAATGGACAATGAATTTGAATATTTTTGGTACTGTATTGTCCCAGGAAGGGAAGAACAATTGGAAAAAAGAGGCTGGATTCACTCTGGAGGTTAAACTAGGTGGAACATCTTGGCACTTAATTTACATCACTCCTCTGCCTAAAATTCTGAATTTTCCAAAATTCATAGACTAAAAATGGAACTAATACAGTAAACTTTGACGTGTTGCCATGTACATACTATTATTATGACTTGCGAAATTTTCACTGTAGCTGAAGTTATTTTTCAGTCTCTTACGAATCACTATGAATTATAATAATGATTTTTTTTTGAAAATTTTAATTTGATTATTAAAATTTTTGTTTGTACAATTGAGCTTTTTTAAGCTCAAATTAGCACTCAATGATAAGTTTTTTTAAAAAAGAGTTGAAATGAAATATAGAAGATCAAAGTGAAAAAGACAAGTGAATTAGATGCGTTTTAAGCTTTATACAAAAGTTTATTTTGGTCCCCCATATTTTTCAGTTTACAGGTGATCGGTTATTTTAGTTTTCAGAAATTCAATTTTGATACCAAAATTCATTTCCCTCATTTTTCAATTATTTTTTTGTTAGAGAAGAGAGAGGCAGAGAGGGTTGTTAGATTCCGATAGAGAAAGAGAAAGTGATCGTTGACAAAGATTTCTACCACCAAAATGATTGAAATTGGTGTCAATAAATTCTATTTAACGAGAAGAGTTTAATCTAAGTGTTTTTTTTTCCCTTCTACTTGTCCGAAAAGACAGATTTGACCGTGTGAATGTTTCTGGAGACATGTTGATTTTAGATTTTTGAGTTTTTTTTTGTTTTTTTTTGAGGTCATTGATAAATTTATCAAGGTATTTATGGTGTTTTTGATCAAAAAATAGATTGAAATGAGTTTTTAAAGGAGAAAACTGACACCTCGTTTTTCCAGCCATCTCTGGTCGCTGGATTTTGCACAGAGCAGATGACATGTCATTTACTATCTTATTTTAAAAAAATCTTGGCAAGCGACCTGATAAGAAATTAAACAAAATAAAGTTAGGCATGGGAGTGTAGGTTGGGCTCGAAGGCCCACGTGCTTGAACTTTTTTTTTCCCAATATGCCTGGCATTCTTTTTTTTTTTTTAAGTTTTGTTATTTTATGTTTGGGCAAAAAAAAATTGATAAAAAAAATCATTGAATCCAATTGAATTCATGAACCAAGTTACAAATTTAATGGGTTCATCCGTGCTATTTTTTTAGGAGTTTGTTTGATTGATTCGAATTCAATTGGGTTTTTTATTTATTAGTTAAAATGGCAGGAAATGGCATAATTATTTTTTCTTGTCTGTCAAAAACTAGTGGACTGGTTAACTAATTTCATATGCACCATGAAAAAAACAATAAGACGTTCATTAATCATGGCACTTTTTAATCTGATAAACTAGTAGAGCACTTTTTTAATGCATCATGGCATCAGCCTGTGCCCTCAGTTGATTCCTGTAACCGTACGATTATTGGTTCTCCTTGCAATCATTCAAATCTTTAAAGGAATTGACTGATTTACCCTAGGAAAAGATATTTTCTTCTAGGAATAACTATTCCTTACAAGCTAAAAATGACTATTCAAAGCTTCAAAACGCGTTGCTTGCTTTGATTTCCTAGACCCATGTAAAGCTTATTTAGTTATTTGAGAATGTGTTAGATTATTTTTTAAGAGTTTTTTTATTTGAAATATATTAAAATAATATATTTTTTAAAATTTATTTTTAATATTAACACATCAAAACAATTAAAAAATAATTTAAAATAAAATATATAAAACTCCAGTTCAAAACGCAGATCAATAACCCCTTTGATGGACAACATCCATTGTATCGTCATAGATTTTCCAATTCCAAGAGATTAAATCTTCAGTGAGAAAGAGAATAATGAGTCCATGCCTTCAAAATCTTGGGTTTGGAAATTAGTTTTGTAATCTCCATCTATAATTTTCTTATTTATTCCAAAAAGATATTTCCATGAAAAAATAAATATATTTATTTCAAATAATAAAAGAATTGGATATAAAACTTGGATGAGGCAAACAAAACTCTTGTTTTTTACAATAAATTTTTTGGAAAACAACTCCTAGTGGAAGCGTCAGGACGGAAACTTTCTACTAGAGTTGTCAGAATTCCATGAATCTACACGCCATGAATCTAGACTAGGATGATCATGGAACAAATTGCTGAGAAACCGGGCTTCCTTTTCATATGAAATTGAGGGGCTGGGATAAATTCAAAACCCCAATCAAATCAAACCCTTGCAAATGTTGACAGAGCATTAAATTCGGGCAGCGTGCGAAGGATTACGGTGGTCAAAAACACCCACCTATTGTATCGTTCGAATCATTTAGGGACAACGAAGCTGATAGGGTGGCGCATATAATGATATTTATGGCAGTTTAGTGGTGGAGATATTTTGTTTTTTTGTTTTATATGGTTATTTCTAATTACGAGCTCGTCGTTGATTTGAATTTTTTTTAATGTTTTTTTAAAATTAATTTCCATCTTTTTTTCTATGTCATTTCTTAAAAAAAATAATTTGTTATTCCAATGAGTGAACCTAATTTGATAAGGGTTTTTTCTTAGACAATGTTTTTTTTTTTTAATTTCAATTATTAGGAGTTTTGTTATTTTTTCATTTTATTTTCTAAAAAAAATCACAATCTCATATTTTAAGTCACATGTTATAACCTATATTAATTTAAATTATCATTGTCTGAATATATTTTCTTTTATACTAAAAAAAATTAACCTCACTTGCGGCGGCATAATACAGAAAAAAAACAAAAAAAAAATATAGTTACACATTAGAACGGAAAGGATTGTACCACGGAACCACAAATCAAGTACACGGTTTATAACTAGAACAGCAGCCTCGCGATATAACAATAGAACGTATCATACACAGTAGAGTAAAAAAAACCTCCACCTATTTCACCAGCTGGCTGGTTATAGTGTTCTAGATACCACCTACAGGGTCAGGTTATGGTGCAAATTCTGTATATTGGCAACCACTTCTTTGTTGGGCTATTTCCGGAACTCAAACACACACAAATTGACGTGGTTCGGCAACTTGCCTACTCCACGGAGCTACTGGTTTGTATTAATCAAGCTTAGAAACAATACAAACAACAAAACAAGGAGGAGGAGAAAAACTTCTCTACTTAACTCAAGCTCTCTCTCTCACGTTTTTTCTCTCTGTGTTTTCACTCTTCACTGCGTTCTTCACACACAGGCACAACAGCTCTTCACTGAGCATACATATATATTAAGCTAGGAGTGAAGGGCATAAATCATGCCATGATTTATGCCCACCGTTTGCCTCCACTTGTGCTAAGTGGAGATTAGGTATTCCCACTAAGCACATAGTGGAGGTGGGACATTGCTTGTCTCCAAATAGCTAACAATCTCCCACTTGGAGACAAACAATGAAAAAATATCTTTTATCCTTGAAGACCAACTGAAGTTTTGCACAACTTCAGTTTATCAAGTGTAACTCCTTTGGTTAACATGTCAGCTGGATTCTTGCTTCCACAGACCTTTTCTAGCATTAGTTGCTCGTCATCCAGCAGTTGTCGGATGAAGTGATATTTGATCTGAATATGCTTCGTCCTGGAGTGAAATGCTGGATTCTTGGCAAGGAAGATTGCACTCTGACTGTCGCTATACAAAGTACCTTTTCCATTCAACTTGCCCAATTCCTTCAGGAAACTCTGCAACCATACTATCTCTTTTGCAGATTCTGAGACTGCAACATATTCAGCTTCTGTTGTTGAAAGAGCGACAATCTTTTGCAAGGTAGAACTCCAGGAAACAGCAGTACCTCCTAGAGTATACACATATCCTGTAGTGCTCTTTCTGCTATCAACATCTCCTGCTAGATCAGCGTCTACAAAACCTTCAAGTTTCAAACCACCAGCTGTGAAGGTAAGACATGTCTCTGATGAACCTTTTAAGTACCTCATGATCCATTTGACCGCCTCCCAATGCTGCTTTCCAGGATTGCTCATATATCGGCTTACAACTCCCACTGCATGGGCAATGTCTGGTCTGGTACAGACCATAGCATACATCAAAGAGCCGATAGCTGAGGCGTATGGAATCTTATCCATGTATCCACATTCTTGCTCAGTTTTTGGTGACTGATCTTTGCTGAGCTTGAAATGATTCCCCAGTGGTGTACTTACTGGTTTAGTATTATCCATACTAAACCTGCTGAGAACCTTCTTGACATACTCTGTTTGTGAAAGCTTTAGTACGCCTTTGTCTTTATCTCTGAAGATTCTCATGCCAAGTATTTGTTTAGCAGCTCCCAGATCCTTCATTTCAAACTGTTTTGACAACTGCTGTTTCAGCTTATCAATCTCCTCAATACTGGATCCTGCAATCAACATATCATCTACATATAATAGTAGAATGATGTAGGAGTTGTCAAAATGTTTGACATAACAACAATGATCAGCTTGACATCTTGTATATCCCGAACTACACATGAAGTTGTCAAACTTCTTGTACCACTGTCTTGGAGCTTGCTTCAAGCCGTATAAGCTTTTCTTTAGCTTGCAGACTTGTTTCTCCTTTCCTTGTATTTCAAACCCCTCTGGCTGTTGCATGTAAATGTCTTCCTCCAATTCTCCATGAAGAAAGGCTGTTTTTACATCTAATTGTTCAAGATGTAAATTCTCTGCTGCTACTATCCCCAGAACAACTCTGATTGTTGTGAGCTTCACAACTGGAGAAAATATCTCAGAGTAGTCAATCCCTTTCTTTTGTTGAAACCCTTTTACAACAAGTCTTGCCTTGAACCGTTTACTTCCGTCATGCTCAGTCTTCACTCTGTAAACCCACTTGTTTTGTAAAGCTTCTTTCCTTCAGGCAGTGTGGTTAGCTCCCAAGTCTTGTTCTTCAGCAACGAACTCATCTCATCCTTCATGGCTAACTCCCACTTGCTTGAGTTTCCATCTTGTAAGGATTCTTCATAAGTTAGCGGTTCACCACCATCTGTCAACAAAATGTAATTCAGTAAAAGTGTGAACCGTTGCGGGGGCTTTATCGTCCTCGAAGACCTGCGAACAGCTGGTTCAATTTGCTCCGCTTCTTCTTGTGTAGTAGCGGGTACAGATATGCTTGAGTCTTCTTGTAAAGGCTCTTGATTGTTGTTCTGCTCAGTAACATCGGGAAGGCCTTCTAATCTTATGAATTCAGATCCTTGTGGACTTGTATCTGAATCAGCCTTATCCTTATCTGTTTCTGCACTTGATCTGTCTTTGTACAGAACTTTCTCATTGAAGATCACGTTCCTGCTTCTGAGAATCTTTCTATTCTGATCATCCCAGAACCGATATCCAAATTCTTCATCTCCATAGCCGATGAAGAAACATTTCTTGGATTTGGCATCCAACTTGTTGCGAGCATTAGAATCTATATGAACATAGGAAACACACCCAAATACCTTTAAATGAGAGAGTTGTACCTCTTTTCCTCTCCATACTTCCTCGGGCAGTCTGAACTCCAAAGGAACTGATGGTCCACGGTTGATCAAGTAAACTGCAGTATGAACTGCATCGGCCCAAAATGTTTGAGGTAACCCAGAATGCAACCTCATGCTTCTAGCTCGTTCATTGATGGTCCTGTTCATCCGTTCAGCAACGCCATTCTGTTGCGGTGTGCCTGGAACGGTCTTTTCCATTCTGATACCATTGACAACACAATACTCCTTGAAACCTCCATCAATGTATTCTCCTCCATTATCGGATCTCAAGCATTTCAACTTCAGACCTGATTCAGTCTCAACTATAGCCTTCCATTTCTTGAATGTTTCAAACACATCAGATTTATTTTTCAGAAAGTAGACCCATACCTTTCTGCTAAAATCATCAATGAAAGTCACGTAATACCGAGAACCTCCAAGAGATGCTACTGGAGACGGTCCCCATAAATCTGTGTGTACCAGTTCTAGCTTTCTTGGTCTTAAGGTCCTGCCAACCTTTAAGAAACTGAGTTTCTTCTGTTTTCCAAGAACACAGCTTTCACAAATGTCTAGATCAACATTTTTAAGCTCTGGCAGCTTTCCCTTCGATTGAAGTACCTTCATCCCCTTTTGACTCATATGGCCGAGTCTACAGTGCCATAGATGTGCTTGATTTTCTGCTTCAGTAGAGGCAATAATGTCTGCAAATCTTGTGGTCATATACAGGGTGCCGGTTTTCTTTCCACGAGCCAAAACCATTGCTCCCTTTGAAACCTTCCACATACCTCCAGAAAAAAGGATTGAATGACCACTATCATCAAGTTGTCCGACCGAGATCAGCTTCTTCTTTAGATCAGGAACATGCCTTACATTTTGCAAGTTCCATATAGATCCATTCATTGTCTTGATTTGTACATCTCCTATACCCACAATATCCAATGGTTGTCCATCGGCCAGATAGACTACACCGTGATCTCCAGCAATATAGTTTTGCATCATTTCATGGTGTGGTGTACAGTGAAATGAAGCACCAGAATCAAGAACCCAATCATCAACAGGACTATGCACAGCAAGAATCAAAGCATCTTGTACCTCGTCTGTAGTGGCGTTTGCAGAGTCAGCTTCAGGTTTTTTCGGTTTTGTGCAATTCCTCATAAAATGACCAGGTTTGCCACAATTCCAACATTCAACCTGCTTTCTGGGTCCGAACTTGCTTTTACTTATGTATCTTGATTTGGATCTGCCTCTGGATAAGCCTCTATCCTGTCTCCTCCCTCGAGTGTTAATGTTGAGAGCTGATCCTGAACTTGAACTTTCACCTGAGTCTTTCCTTCGCACTTCTTCAGCTAAAATCAAGTCTCGGATGTCATCATATTTCAGTTTGGATTTTCCAGCTGAATTGCTCACGGCTGTCCTCATACCTTCCCAACTGCTTGGAAGTGAAGCTAGCAAAATGAGTGCACGGATCTCATCATCAAACTCAATCTCAACAGATGACAATTGATTTGTAATGGTATTGAAGTTGTTGAGATGTTGTGTCACAGAGGTGCTTTCTGTCATCTTCAAGTTGAACAACTTCTTCATCAGGTGCACTTTGTTATTTGCTGAGGGCTTCTCATACATCCCAGACAAAGCTTCCATTAGTCTTGCAGTGGATCTTTCTTTTGTAACATTGTGAGCAACTCTTCTCGATAAGGATAGCCGGATAATGCCCAAAACCTGTCTATCAAGAAGTTGCCAATCTTCTTCTGGCATATTTTCTGGTTTGCTCCCCAACAGAGGAAGATGAAGTTTCTTCCCATATAAATAGTCTTCAATTTGCATTTTCCAATATCCAAAATCTGTTCCATCAAATTTTTCAATTCCCGCAGCTTTTATTTCATCTGCCATTTTAATATGTCTCGGATTTAAATCTGTCAAATCTGACCTTACAGATGTGTCCGGAACGGCCAAAACTATTGGAAACGACACTGAGATCACCCCAATCGGACTTCGGATGGCTCAGATCTTAACAGTCAAAGTTTTAGGTCAACTGCCGGTGCTGATGAAGCCACGTGTCAGGCGGAAATAGTGTCTGCGAAACACTGAATCAAAACCCACTGTGATGACGTGGATAGCTGACGTGTCATCCACGTCAGAAATCCGGGCCCACCTTTGATGACGTGGCAAATGCACGCACTTTTTAGCTGACGTGGCAGGTGATGGCGTGGCTGCTGAGTGGTCTGATGACGTGGCGGATGACTGTGCAGAATTGCTGGCGTGGCTGATGACTGGCTGCTTGCGTGGCGGGTCAACCCGGTTCAGTTGCAGACAATCGGGTGAAGACGACGCGTGGAGAGCGTGGCGCGAGTGGTGGCGCGTGGGCAGTGCTGTCGTCGGCGCGTGTTGGAGCGTGCGGTCATGCAGGACGTCGGTTCTTCGCCGGGTTTTCACCAGTGAATGCGTCTCTACTTCCTCTACGCGATGGTAATGTCAAAAACACGTTTTGAGAACTTTGATTTTTGAGTTTGGATCAAACACCCTCTTTTTCAAGAACAAGCTCTGATACCAGTTGTTGGGCTATTTCCGGAACTCAAACACACACAAATTGACGTGGTTCGGCAACTTGCCTACTCCACGGAGCTACTGGTTTGTATTAATCAAGCTTAGAAACAATACAAACAACAAAACAAGGAGGAGGAGAAAAACTTCTCTACTTAACTCAAGCTCTCTCTCTCACGTTTTTCTCTCTGTGTTTTCACTCTTCACTGCGTTCTTCACACACAGGCACAACAGCTCTTCACTGAGCATACATATATATTAAGCTAGGAGTGAAGGGCATAAATCATGCCATGATTTATGCCCACCGTTTGCCTCCACTTGTGCTAAGTGGAGATTAGGTATTCCCACTAAGCACATAGTGGAGGTGGGACATTGCTTGTCTCCAAATAGCTAACATTCTTGATAAAAATAAAAGAAAAAAAGATGGTATGATGAGAATTCCCTGCTGGAAAGTGCAAAATAACCCACATACCTTCTATTTTTACCACCATAAAAAACCATGCAAATGTGGAAATTTAACATCATCTTCTACCAAACATTATTCCCAAAGACGCAAATAGTTCATCCAATGCAATGCATACGCGTAAGAATAGATCAAGCATGGCATTCATATTCATGATAGTACTTCATATTTATTATGACCGAAATCTTAAGTGCGGATTGTTTATCATATCATTTACGGTTTTGAAAAATAAACAATTAGTTATTGATTTTTACACTTGTGAATCTTAAGTTTACAACTGTAATACCTGAACCTGCCATCAAATTGCAGATCTGTGCATGCTTGGGTCATCAAGTGCGTTAGATTGCAAGGTTCCAAAACGACAAGAATAGGAGGGAGAGGTAAAATAGGTGAACTGAATTCTGGTAAAGTTTGCATCAAGCTCAAGAAATTCTACTGCTATCCATTATTTTCAGTTTCCCAAAAACGAGGATAGGCACAGATATTCGAGGGTTTGAACTATCCAACACAACTGTCAGCTCTCCCACCAAGTCCAAGTCACACCACAGATCAGCCAGTGGTCTGGAAAATCTCAGGTACCCATGGTATCACATTTCAAAGGAGAAAGAAGGTCAAAACTCCAAAACACAAGCAGCAGTCAAATAATTACCCTGAAAAACTCGGTGTATATGCAACTATTGAAATTTCAATCGATGAAACACCACAAAAATTCAAACATCCTCATATCTTATGATAGTCTTTAACAAGGTAAGATCCAAAGAGGCAGCTCTCATCTAGGAACAACAGTAGCTTTATTAAAAAACTTAACGCTGCCCGCTGGTTTGGAAGGTGAGAGGCCCACTTACTACATGCCTATGACAGGAAACGAGCATCTAAGTGAGACACGAGTAAGCAAGAGCCTTCTCCTCAGAAAGCTCATCTGCTGTCAAATCCAACTTTTTCCTTGAGAATTCATCAATGCTAAGACCTGAGTCACAGAATGGGGCCATAAAACAGTTGTAATCATCCATGAAAGCTGAAGTTCAAGATAGATATGAACTGAATTACTAAACCTTCTCGTACAAAGGCAAAATTAAAAGAAAAACATATAATTTTGCTTACTTGTGCAAAAAACAAGATGAGAATATCCTTGAAATAAAAGTTTCAAACATGGTTTTCTATACTTCCAACCACAATATGGTTGGGTAAAGAACCAAAGAAAGAGAATCAAAACTATACTATCATTAATATATATCATGATTCCCTCAAGTATATTAAGACCTATTATTAGATGTAGCGGGAGCATAAAATAGAATGAAAAAGGTTAATAATACATTTTTCATCACTAAAAATTTACTTTTGTAAGCCTTCCACAAAATCCGCTTAAGAATATGGAAAATAACAAATTTGAACAGAAAAGAGAAGTGCACTGCATGGGATACAAGAGAAAGAGCAGGCTTATAGAGATCCAAAAGTGCTGCATCATAAAAATATATGCAAGCACCAGCAAAAAGCATAAACACGTTACCAAAATGCCCTTAAAATAGATAATATCTGCCTCTATTATAATCTCATATATTGGCATAAAATCATGAAGAATGAGTGCTATGTGACAATATTTTATTTGGTACACCCTTACCTTGAACAATTTTCCACTCTCCATTCTGACAAGTAACAGGGAAGGAATAAATTAGACCAGCTGGTACATTGTACGAGCCATCAGAGTACACCCCCATGGAAACCCAGGTGCCCTACATTAAAGAAAAAAAATCATACCACAAAACACGACAAGATTAATTTAACATTGGAAAGCAAGTAGAGCACTGTCAAACCTCAGGAGTTCCAAGAACCCAATCATGAATGTGGTCACAAGCAGAGCTAGCAGCAGATAATGCACTTGAAAGCTTTCGTGCTTTAATGATTGCAGCACCACGTTGTTGAACAGTAGTGATGAACTCTGCATTCAACCTTAAACCAAGAAATACAATTACCATTGTGATCCGCAACTTTCGAAAATAACTTAAATAGAGTTTAAACAGAAATACAATCATTAATACCATGCATCATCCTTAACAAGCTCCCGCACGGGTTTCTCCCCAGCTGGAGTCTTAACAGTAGCATGGTTGACATCAGGGTACTGAGTAGATGAGTGATTCCCCCAAATAATCACATTTTTAACATCGGAGACTTGGACATTCAACCTCTCTGAAATTTGACCAAGTGCCCTGTTATGGTCCAGTCTTGTCAAACAAGTAATGTTTTTCTCAGGAATAGATGGTGCAAATTCCTTTAAAATCAATGCATTGGTGTTTGCTGGGTTAGCAACAACCAAAACCTGAAGATAACAAAAAGAAACGATATTTAAAATGAAATTTAAGTCTGAATAGTTCAAGTGATGCAGCTCTAAACGCGTTCAGTTTCATACATGTAACAGTAGCAAGAATTTCACAGGATGTCTCAAACTAAAAATAATATATAGGACATGTATTTCCATTATAACTCAATAGATCCCACGAGTTTCTCTCAGTCTAAATACATGTGTTTCTATTTAACAATAGATGTGTTTCTATTTAACAATACACAATCCAATTACCGTTTAAACAAAGTACCCAAACACAGATTTTTTTGTTAATTTTTTGAAACACGATACCTTGCAGTTTGCAGCTGCATGCTTCTCAAGAGCAGAAGCCTGTGACTTGTAAATTGACACATTTTTAGACATCACATCTTTTCTCTCCATTCCTTCCTTCCTTGGGAAGCCACCAACCATTACTGCAATGTTAACCCCGGTGCAGGCCTCCACAACATCAGTTGTAGCAACAACACCTATTGCAAATATTTTGGGTCAGATCTTGTGATCGTTCAACTAATTCCTCACAATCCCACATGTTGCACCATAAAAAAATCATTCTTCGACAACTTGTCTGGTCATTTTGAAAAGGGACATGAAGGGCAGATACCTTTAAGAAGAGGAAATGCAGCATCTACCAACTCCATCTTCACACCATTCAATGCCTCGGCTGCAGGTGGGATATCTAGCATGTGGAGGATCACAGGCTGGTCAGGACCAAGCATCACTCCCCTAGCAATCATGGGGACAAGAGCATATCCAATTTGTCCTGCAAACCCAACCACACATTCACTTTGTTACATTGCAGTTTATAAATCACATAGCTATACGCGTACATTCAAGAATTGATATCAACAAAATGAGAATTAACAAATAAAAAAAACATAGATAATTTGATTTTTTATGCATTATCGCAAATAATACTTGAGCGATCACAATCAATAATTTTAATTGAATCACAGATCTACACGTATCAAGACACGATCATTAAAATGAAGCGTGCAATTCAATTAAAACAGACTCTGAAATAGTGTCGCATCAAACAGTAACCGCCAACTCTTAATTACATGAAGCACGTAATAATAATAATCGATTCAACTAACTTCGCCTTCAAAACTCAATCTAGTCATGAGCATGTTACACTAGATCAATATCTACAAGAGTAAGATCAATAATTTTTCTAGGTCTATCGTAAATAACAACCATCAGTGATAGATCTGTGGCAAAGTTAGTGTGAGTTAAGGTTTTGTTTTTAGTTTTGTTATAGTATCTGCAGCTCCAGTAACGAGAACGCGAGCGGGTTCCTTTGCCATTGGTGAAGATCTAGAGAGACAGAGAGAGGAAAACCGATTCTTTTAAGATCGTTCGTCGATAACGAAGTGAGAGTGGAAAGAGGCTATTCTTGAGCGAGAGAAGGAGTTCTTTGTGCGTGTGGAAATGGATAACGCCAGGGAATAATAGGATATGTACAAGGTGGTTAGTTTAGGAAGACCGACGTCGTTTTGTTGACTCTCTCCCTTTGGTAACGGTATCAAGTGATATATGATTTGATCGGATTTTCTTTTCGTGGAGAGATATTTTCCTCACTTCATGCTTGAAGGGAAGGGTTTAACGACTGCTAGCTCTCGGTTGAGCTTTGGTTGGTTGCACCGAATTATATACGGGTTTATTAATTTTTAAAATGTTTTTTTTTAATATATTAAAATAATATTTTTTTTATTTTAAAAAAATTATTTTTTATATTAACATATTTAGGGTCTAAAAATATTTAAAAAATTAATTTAAAAAAAATTAATTTTTTTTAAAACTCCATTTAAATTACAATTTCAAACATCTCTGTAAATAAATAAGGTTAAATATCACCTATCCTCTAGAGGGTTAGGACATGATTTTTAAAGTTTGTTTGAAAGTGTGATTTTAGTTGTTTTTTAAAATATTTTTTATTTAGAGATATATTAAAATAATATTTTTTTTATATTAATTTTTTTTTAATATCAACACATCAAAATGATCTAAAAACATTAAAAAAATATTAATTTAAAATAAAAAAATAAAATAAATTTAAAATATTTTTAAAATATAAAAACAAACAAAGTACAGTGTCAAACAGTCCGATCTCAATTGCTGAACACGTGATGAAGATATAAAATCGTGGTCATAGTAAAGAATTTTACTAGATAAGCCCAATAATAGCATTTGTTATAGTTGAATACCATATCATATAACAATCACAACAGTATAATTTTTTACAATTAAATTTAGCAACACTTTTAATAATTTATCATCTAAGGAATACGTTGCGTCCTTGAAGGCATATCTTACAAAAATATATTTTTAGGAAAAACATCGTCATCAAATATCATAGTTATCAGCTTGTTAATACAAGACGTCGTTATGTTCCCAACCAGGAGCTTCTCGGTCTGATTCTATCACACCATTTCGCATGCTCCTCTTCCTCATTTAAAGTTAGTTTTTAAAGCAATTTTCAGAAGAAAAATAAACTTATATAATAAAAACAAAAGAAAACAGACTGGGCATGGAGTTGAGCGCAGTTTGTCTGTTAATAATTAGAATTTTATTTATACATGTTTTAAAAATATATTTGTGTGTTTTATGATGGTTTTATTGCGTTAAATATAAAAAAAATAAATTATTTTAATATATTTTTAAATAAAATTATTTTTAAAAAGCACATTGTAACACATTATCAAACATACACTTCATAACTAGTGAGTCAACAAACACTAAGAAACCATTTAGAACACGATGCAAATCACGTTTCTAAAAAATTTAAATTTTTTTTTTTGCTAAACTTTAATATGGTTTATATGTTTTGAATCGTCTTGATGTGCTGATATCAAAAATGATTTTTAAAAAATAAAAAAATATCATTGGCATGTATTTCGGCACGAAAAGTTATTTGAAAAACAACCGCTACCACACTGCCAAACACACTCTAACAAGTCATCCACGTGGATGTTGCGTCATTTAACATCATATTCAACCTGGGGTTTAGATCCTGCTTTTTAAAATATTTTTCTTTGAAAAAAATATTAAATTAATTTTTTAGATTTTTTTTATAATTTTAATATTAAAAAAAATAGTTGAATACATTTTCTTTTAAAAAGAACATACCGTTTTCTCAAGGATATGGTGCTTTGCACATATAGTAGTTTGTTTGCTCGAGTTCTTTCTGCTGTTTTCTACACTGCGCATCTACCAGATTGCTGGAAATTTTTGAGGATTTTACATTGTGTGCAAAATTGTCACGTTCCTTTCCTTTCTTGGAATTGCATATGCTTTGTGCTCACATTACTGGGTTTATCTTTCCGTTTGTAATGAATTTCACATCTGTGGATGCTGGAAAGGATTTTGAACTTCGTGTTTTTCTTCGTTTTTTTGTTCAAGGAGACCTCTCTTCCAAAAAGCAAGTACGAGGAGAATGTGTAAATCATAAACACGCTAGTGTTTGGGGTTCCAAATGCTGTAAGCAAACAATTCGTAACAGCTATTACACTGGCACAACAGGAATTGAGGCCGCTGAACTGGCAGCAGACTTGATGAAGGCTAATATTGCTCGTAAAACAGCCTCTGAAGGCATATATCCATACTCTTCTAAAATCTTTTCGCGAAGCCTAATGTGCATCTCAAAAGTGTTTCTGATATTCTGCTTTTGATGTCTCCGGTCTACTTAATTTGATTAGAAATCCTGGAAACATGTACAAACACTCTGCATCCAAACACTCTCAAGTGTGTATAAGAGACATCATTTTCTTTCCAAACTCTATTTGGAACATCAAAATCAAGAGGAACTGATGGAGAAAGGTTGATCATGGCAACTGCAGTCTTCATTGCCTCACCCTAAAAGAACTTAGGCAGCTTTGCATGAAAGAGCATACATCTAATTCTTTTTACAATGGTTCTATACTCCATTCTGCTATGGAGTCTTAGGATATGTCTTCTCCAACTTGATACCATGTTCCTTGCAATACTTCTCAAAAGGACCCCTGTATTCACCACCATTGTCAGCTCGAATACATTTTAGCTTTCTACCAGTTTCTTTTTCAACTCTGGCATGGAAATCCTTAAAGACATCAAGCACTTAATCTTTGGATTTCAAACAAGTAGCCTAAATTTTCCTGGAGTGATCATTAATAAAACTAACAAAGTACAATGCACCTCAGAGAGACTTATCAATCATAGAGCAAACATTAGTATGAACTAAATCAAGAATATGTGATCTTCTATGTGAAGGTGATCTTTAAAATGCAACTCTATGTTGTTTACCAACTAAACAATGAGTACATGTGTTCAAGTTCATACCTTTTAATGGAAGGTAGTTGTTCTTGGCAAGGATGCCAAGGTCTTTCTCACTCAAATGTCCAAGCTCTTTATGCCAAAATCAGTGGAGCAATTTTCAATTGCATTCACCTCCCTTTTGATCACCTTGACTTGTGACATGTAGAGACCCATCTTCTTCCCTTCAGCAACAATTAAAGAATTTCTGGAGAGCTTCCATTTACCATCTCCAAAGTAATTATGATAGCCTTCTTCATCAAGAGTACCTGTAGAGATCAAGTGTAGGCGCATATCAGGCACATGCCTAACATCTTTGAGTAGCAACTTGAACCCAGTATTGGTTTCCAACCAAATATCTCCAATGCCCACAACACTAGCCATCCCTTGATTTCCCATCCTAACTTGACCAAAGTCACCAGCAGTGTAGGATGTGTAAAAATCACGTCGGGGTGTAACATGGTAAGAAGCTGCTGAATCTGCAACCCAGGTGGTATCTTGACGTGTAAGATTAACACAATCATCATCACAAACAATGGCAACATCACCATCAAATACAACTGTAGTTGTACCATTCTCTTCATTCTTGTCTTCATCTTTACCATTTTTATCTCTTTTATACTTTCTACAGTCTTTTTGAATATGCCCTGGCTTGTCACAATAATAACACTTAAAACCCTTCCTTGACTGAGATCTTCCTCTTGGCTTCCATTTGCCTTTTCTATTGCTGAGTTCTCTATCTTGCTTGTCGTGAGAGAACCTATTTTGACTTCTCCCTCGATTTTCTGTAATAAGTACATGAGACTCGGAAGTGCTTGTCCCTTTCCTCCTCTTCTCTTCATTGAGGATACTATCCTTCACTTTCTTCAAAGTGGTCTTTCCATTCGGAGTAGAATTGCTAAGTGACACCACTAAAGTGTCCCAACTATCTGGTAATGAACTCAATAGGATTAGTGCTTGCAGCTCATCGGCTAACTCAAGATTCATCAATGCCAGTTGATTTAGGAACCCTTGGAATTCATGTATATGCATTGAAACATCTTCACCATCTTTGTATTTCAAATTTACAAGGTCTCTAATTACAAAAACCTTGTTTTGTGCACTCTCCTTAGCAAAGGTTTCTTCCAACATTTTCCAAACTGTATAGCAGTCATGTTCTTGAGAAATATGATTAATGAACTTAGAAGATACCCATTTTCTAACATTAGCAGTCGCCTTTCTATTAAGCCCATTCCATTTTGCCTCATCCATCTCATCAGGCTTTATTCCTTTACACTCAAGAGGCAAAGCCAGATCATTGCAATATAAATTATCCTCCATCATTGTTTTCCATAAAAAATAATTAGAGGAAGTGAGTTTTATCATGCCTGAATCTTCTTTTTCCATTTTAACTACACAAGAAATTCAATCTACACAACCAGTGCTCTGATACCACTTTGTTGGGAAAACTAGGAACAAATAACCGGACACCAATCTAGCCGGATCAATTCACAATTCACAAGTTCCAATTCTTTTTCCTCTTTGTGCAATCAAAATCAGGATCCAACAATCAACAAATATAATGCAACAATCACACAAATCAACACCAAGAGTTTTACGTGGAAAACCCAATACGGGAAAAACCACGGGACCGTAGTCCACCTAAAAACTTCCACTATCAACAAATAATGGGTTCACAATTGTTCTTTCTTAGATTTAACTAAAGGCTACAACATATATATCATCAAGAACAACCTATTCTTGGAATACAATAAGATTAAAGAGAGAAATGTTTGAGAAAAACTCACAACATTGACAGCCCTGTTTTCTGTCAAAACGACTAGCTTCCACACCATTAATCTTCAATCCAACCGTTCAGAATAAAAAATAATGTGTTTAGAAGTTTCTGTTAAAATCTCAGCCCGATCCAACGGTGAACGAGCTGGAAAACAAAGAAAAACGACAGACAGCTCTGCTGCCCCTTCTTCTTTCTTTCTCACGTTTTTCTCCTCTGTTTTTGCTCTCTTTCAATTCTGTTCTACTCTGTCTGCCTTCTACAGTGGCAGACCATATATTAATTCAAAAGGGCAACCAGCTGCCTCTTACTAATTAATGTGGTGGTCCCACCATCACATGGTGCGGGACCACACACAACAAGAACAAATGAAGAGTGCGGCATTGCTGCTGCAGCTGAGTTTCTGTCAATGAAACTATTCCCTTTTCTGGTCTTGTGGGTCAGATAATTTGGGGACTGCTCATAGTTCACCGCAGAATTACTAATCTAACAAGAATGACTATAACAGCAGCAACTATGTAGCACCACTACGTTCCCGGCGTGCATACACCTTGGCCGCGGGAAAGCAATTTTCAGGTGATATTTGATTTGATTTTAACTGCCATGGCTTTAATAGAAACCAATGAAGGTGTTAAAAATAGATTCTTACTCCCTGCTTGATGGCAAATTATTTGACTGCAAACACAGAAATCAATTGTCGTGTAACTTCTAAAGAACTTGCGTAAGATGTTTTTGGAATCACCTGGGTGATGCCCTGATTCCTCAACTCAATGCAAGTTTTGAGAAATAAAGTCTGAACATCCTGGGAGGATGAATCCCTATACATATAGTTTTTATCGCAAGAATGCTCTAACTATACAGTACTTGCTCTATC
The DNA here is from genome assembly GCF_000002775.5 of Populus trichocarpa. NCBI lineage: Eukaryota > Viridiplantae > Streptophyta > Magnoliopsida > Malpighiales > Salicaceae > Populus > Populus trichocarpa. The sequence continues at coordinate 9,914,469 of NC_037294.2, read as the reverse complement.
AAAAGTCAATTTCGTTATTTTATGTATGATGTCCTTTCGGGTATCTGATGAGCTATTATCATGTTCAGAATTTTTTAGTTGAGATAAGTGAACGATGGAAGTTCTGTAATCGTTCACTTATTTCAACTATAAAATCAATTTTTAATTTTCCTTTTACTTTTACTTTATTACTTTATTTTAATAACTGAATATCATTATTTTTATAAAAATATAGTAGAAGCGCGGACAGCAAGACTAGTCTTATTTTAATCACCATTCATTCAAAAAGCTAATTTAATTCATAGATTATTTAGGACAAGTAAAAATTCAATCATGGAAATTGAGCTGAGTTTGATCATTTACAAGATTAATGTTGATGGAGGAACGAACACGACCACATTTGGAATCCAACATTTGGTATGCAATATTATTTGAATTTGAATAGTAGAACTTTCCCAATTAATTTTGGAAATGAACCGAACATGGCTTTAATTGAATATGCTAGACATGGTCCGGCCACGTGAAAATTTCATTTCTTTCACCTTTTCCGTACAGTTTGTGAGGATATGGCAAGACTTGCGCACGCTGTTCTTTACTTTTCCTTTCTAATTTTAATTATTTTTGCAAGGGAAAAGCAATGGCCACCATCTCCCTAGCTTGCTTTCCAGCTTCCTCCACACTTTAGGAATCAATTTACAGCTAGAATGAAGACATACTATAGCAGAAATTCACAAACAGGGGTGGTCTCAGCACTAGGCTCTGTGAGAATGCCAGCGGACTTGTATCCATACAGACGACCTGTCGTCAACAGTTTCAAATCGATGACAGGTCGTGTTTTGTTGTCCAGTATGTTTGTTTTTGGGTGATAGTTGTCTGGCTTCTTGTACACATAAGTTAGACCCGTTTGGAATTTAAGTTCTAACTTGTTTTTTTAAAATTAAATTTATTTTATTTTAAATTATATTTTAAGTATTTTTAGATTGTTTTGGTATGTAAATATCAAAAATAAATTTTAAAATATAAAAAAATATTAATTTAATATATTTTTAAATAAAATACATTTTAAAAAATAAAATTTACCATACTCACAGACATCCTAAATAAACTTCTTCTTCATGCTTGTCGACTGCTAATTAAACTTTCCCTTCCACTGAATCATCTTACCTGAAAATTAAATTAATTTTGCACCATCAATCTTTTTTTCTTCGATTCATTTCATTATGCTAACAATAGCTAGCGGTCAACTAATATAGAAAAATATATGAAAATGTGCATACCAAGAACAAATAGATTAGTCGTTGCCAAGTAGAGCCGCCTACCTTGAAGAAACGCGATATTGAAAGAAAAGGTCCAAGAAACCACAAATCGTTTACGGAATCTCCCATCATTTGTTATTCTACCTCCTGATGTACGCCCTCGCGTTCCATTGGTGGTGTTGAAGAAAACAATTGCTCTACTCTAACCCTCTCTTTTTGAAATTCCAACACTAATTACAAGTTGCCCACTCCTACTCCTCTACTATGCTCTATATAAAAGAGCTAAACAAGCAGCTGAGAACAAGAAGCAGGTAAAAATAATCTGATGGCAAACACAGAGCAGGTGAAGCTTTTGGGGTTCTGGGCTAGCCCCTTCGCTCGCAGGGTAGAATGGGCTTTGAAGCTTAAGGGTGTCGATTATGAGTACATAGAGGAAGATATATTCAACAAGAGTTCTCTGCTCATGGAGCTCAATCCTGTCCATAAAAAAGTTCCGGTGCTTGTGCATGGCCGGAAAGTGATCGCCGAGTCATTTGTTATTCTTGAGTTTATCGATGAGACATGGAAACAATGTCCACTGATGCCTCAAGATCCTTACGAAAGAGCCAAGACACGGTTTTGGGCTAAATTTGCTGAAGAGAAGGTGATTGATTATTGCTTAGCATTCGCTTGATTCGTTAATTGCTTGATTTTTAATTTTATTAGTATTTGATATATTTAATTAGTTAACATTTTGTGTCGGAAAGATATTTGCGATGCCAGTTTGAAGAGAGACACAAGTATATAGAATTAATCATATTGAATTCTATCAAAATTAAAAAAAAAATCATATAGAATTAAAAATTATTTTCTTTTTTATTTTTCTCTTTTCTCCTTATATCTATCATTTTTTATTATTTATTTAACATCGTGAAATTATTCTATGGTTCGGCAATAAAAGGGATTTCTTAAAAATATTATTTTTGAGTGGAACACGTTAGTGATTACACTTTGATTTTTCTTTCTTTTTGTAATGTTAGCCATCAGGACTTTATTGCAATTAAAATCCAATTTTAAACAAAAATTTAAACGTAGATGAGAAGAGTGGATGTGAGTCTGTCATGTGGTATTATATATTTTTAACATCTCTATATAAAAATCATAGAAAAGTATAATTTTTTTTTAAAAAAAAAAAAACATGCATTATCAAAAATATATGAGAATTGGGAGATAAATAACCTAAAATAAAAGGTCCAATAAATCTCAAAGATTTGTTATCTCCATGAATTTCTTGATTGATCCTCGCAACAATCAAATGTGGGTGTGCGATTAAACATTATGGTTTTGATTCTGTAATGCCAACATTTCAATTAATTTCCTATTTTTTCTGAAGATTCTGGATGGTGCATGGATTGCAATGTGCTCCCTGGGAGAGGAGAAGGAGAAGGCAATAAAACTGGCCGTTGAAGCCATTGAAAAGATAGAGGGAGAGCTCAAAGGGAAGCATTTTTTTGGAGGAGAGAACATTGGCTACCTGGACATTGCAATGGGATGGATGTCTTACTGGCTGCCAGTGTGGGAAGAAGTTGGGTCCATGAAGATAGTAAATCCTCTGCAATTTCCAGCAACAACTTCATGGATGAACAAGTTTCTCGACCATCCTGTGATCAAGGAAAACTTACCACCTCGAGACAAGATGATCATTTATTTCCAGAATCGAAGCACAGAGCTTGCTTCCAGGCCTCATGACTGGTTTCGGACTTGATGGCCATTGGCTATATAACTATGCTTGTTTCCCTATCAGAATAAATTTAGAGCTGAATTGTATTATGCTATACAAGTTGAATAAAGGGGCAACCTCACTTTAGTCCCTTACTTGTTACCCATTTCTCAATTACATCCCGGCCTATTTTCTAATCAAATCTATCCTTTTAGAAATCCTCAATCAAGTTCTTGTAAGAAAAATGGCATAAAATGACGTCTTTTTATTTCATAAATCACAAAGTTTAGATGAGAAACATGAAGGAGAATCAATTGAGAATTTCTGGTATTTTAATGATCAAATTAATATAAAATTAGGTTGATGACCTAATTGAAAATTGGTGTATAAATTAAGGACCAATAAGAGGTTACCCTAAATATAAAAAGCTACGGTATCCCAGATGCTTGCATTCATAAGAAAAGAGTTACTCGAGAAAGAACAATAGCTTTCTTCTCGAACTACTTTTTGAGAAGGGATGTTGATAGATCACGGCTTGAATTTCTATTTTTTAACATCGAAATCAGAACATGGATCTTATAAAAAGTAAGACAAATAAAGTTTGGGATAGAAATGAAAAATTCAAAAACATAAGGGACTAGACATAAAAGAAAGTGAAAACTACAAGACCAGAGTGTATATTTACACAACCCTTGAACAATGAACATGAAAAAAAGGTTGACAATTATTGTTAATGTCAAATTTAGTCCATTCTCTTTTAAAATTATCCTATGCAATAATTTTAAAAATTTTAATGCAAAATCAACACCTTATTAAACTCAGAAACAATCCTTGACACCTCGGGTGCTCACAATAATGAAATATAAAGAGACCAAAAAAATCCAGGACAACAAAAAAAAGGATTTTCAAGGACTAAATTGAAAGAAAACATAGCTGGGAGATCAAAGCAAAAGAAAAATAACTTGAGGGAAAAAGAAAGAAGTTAAAAAAGGCCGCTAATTATTGTTAATTTCAAATTTCATCCATGTTTTTTTTTTAATTTTGTCCCTGCAATAATTTTGGAATATCATCACCTATGATGAAAGAGAAGAGACTGAACAGTACGTAACTAAGCATCGGAGTGAAGGAGGCCAAGTTGAGTGGAGGTAAAATTAGGCCCTCCATAACCTTGATCTCTCACCATCGTCCCCGTTTCTTGAACCTCATACGCACATGTCCCCTACAACATAATTAAGCCATGGCATGCTATGTTTACGAAGACTGATCTTAAGGTACATTTATACACACAATTAAAATGTTAAAGATTAAGAAAATTATGCTAAAGATTAAGAGGTAAATGCTGCTCAAAGACAAGAATTAACAAATTAACCACTTGCATTGTTCCCTTTGTGTCTATCTCCTCTAAGTTGTAGTCATAGTACATACTAGCTAGTGTAAGATAGATTTAAGAAAATTAGGCTAAGGAAAACTTATGGTAGGTAATCTATGGTATGTTGGTGAGTTAGACAATAATAAAATTATAGATGGATTTATAAATAGTAAAAACACACTAAGTAAAAAATATTTACCCACTTTAATCTGCGACAACAAAAACACTGTAAGTTATTTTATTAATGTTTTTTTTATTTTATAAGTATTTTTATTGGTGAATATAACATATCACTGATAAAAGACCGTATATAATTTCATTGATGATTTTTTTTAATAGTATTAATGGAATGAAACCATCATGATTAAACAGTTGTAAAATAGCATTTATAGTAAATTTTTAAGTTTTATCTGATAAATGTCAAATGTGTGAATAAAATTGGTTTGGACACAACACACACACATATATGTATAGCAAGGCCAATTCTTTTACAAGACAATTTTAAAGTCACATATCGGAAATCATATGTCAAAGAAATTCTTGTCTGATGTTTCTAAAATTTGAATCGGAAAATCAAAAAAAAAAAAAAAACCTCCTTAACCACCATGACCTTCCCTAAAATCATATTTACACACTCACACACTGTCGCATATAGCATTATAAATTAATTAATGTTTTCTTGAAAACTGAATACTTACAAGTCGGAGGTTTTTTATTTTTATTTTTTTTGTCGCCTTGGGATGATGTCCACATAATGGGATGAAAGCCCCCATAATTTGAAATATCCCGTAGCTAGTAAACCTGCTAGAACACAAAACAAATGACTTAGGATGCATAAATATTTCCATGCCATGATATACTGTATGTATTAGATAATTACAAACTAGTAGAAGAGTATTTCTGAGTTCCAGCCTTGATCAAGTTAAACAAGAAAATCATTCGTCAAGAGGCATATTATTTCCAAGAGTTCTTTTCCATGCGCATGTCTGGGAAGAAGAAGGTGGTGTTCTGCTCATTGATCCCGTTTGAAGCAAAGGAAAGGCAGGGGGGGAATATTATTTAAATTTGCCCCCATGCAGGATCGAACTACAGACCTTCAGTTTACAAGACTGCCGCTCTACCACTCTTGCTCTCTCAAAAGTCAATTTCGTTATTTTATGTATGATGTCCTTTCGGGTATCTGATGAGGTATTATCATGTTCAGAATTTTTATAGTTGAGATAAGTGAATTTTATGTAGCTTTCCCGGAAAGTACCGCTCCGATTTACCTCTAAATAATACGAGAAGAGAAGAGAAGGCAATCCAGGAAGGAAGGAATCCTTCATTTTTGTTTGTTTTGTGATACAAAAAGAATGGGGCAACAGCAATCAAAGCACGAGTTGCTGTATCAGCAAGTGAAAAACGGCAACATAGAAGGAATCAAAAAACTTTGCAGAGAAGGCGCTCGCCTCGAGGTTCCGATTATTCCAACTTTTTTATCTCTCCTTTTCATTATTTTTTTTAATAAATCTAATTGGTTTTGTTGTGCAGTGGATTGATAAAGAAGGAAAAACACCACTGATATTGGCGTGTTTGGATCCTCAACTCTTTAACGTGGCTAAAACTTTGATTGAGCTCGGTGCTGATGTTAATGCCTATCGCCCAGGTTTCCCTTTCTTTACTAATTTAAATATTCATTTGCTTTCTTAATTTTTCAATTAAGAGAAATTAGTTCGTTCTTAATTAGTTCAGTACTCCACTGCATAACAAAACAGGTTCATTTTCGAATATATTACGGTAAAGGATTTTTTTTTTTTTGAAGGAATTGCCTCTGCCCACGGATTCTTGATTAACGTGTTAATTCTGTTTATGAGTATAATTATTTTTATTTTTTGTATCGAGCTGTAGGTCGAAAGGGGGGGAATCCCTTGCATCATGCGGCAAAAAAAGGTCTTGAAAATACTGTCAAGTTACTTCTTTCACATGGAGGTGAGGCGATCTCCTATACTTAAGAGATTAGATTGGTTGTAGTTATTTTTTATTTAAAAATTTATTAAAATAATTATTTTTTATATCAATATATTAAAATAATTTAAAAACACTAAAAAAATATTAATTAAAAAAATTAAAAATATTTCAATTTTTTTAAAAAAAGTTTTGAAATGTAAAAACAAACAGATAATTGCTTTTAAAAGTGATTTTTTCTTGAAAATTCATTAAAACACCAAAAAAAATTAATTTGAAGCAAATAAAAATTTAAATTATTTCTAAAACAATTTTAAAACTCAAAAATAAATAAGTAATAGTTGTTTTTCAAAATGTTTTTCACTCGAAAATTCATAAAAATAATATTTATTTAAAAAAATATTTTTGATATCAGTGCATCAAAATGATTTCAAAACACCAAAAAAATATTAATTTGAAGCAAAAAAATAAAAACAAATTAAATTTTTTAAAACAAAAAACAAACAGGTAATAGTTTCTTTTTAAAATGTTTTTTATTTGAAAATTCATCAAAATAATATATGTTTTTAGTTTTAAAAAATTTATTTTTGACATCAGTGCATCAAAATGATTTAAAAATACTAAAAAAATATTAATTTAAAGAAAATAAAAAAAATTAAATTTTTAAAAAAATATTTTTAAAATACAAAAAAGAATAGTTAATTTTTGCAGCTGTGTGTGTGTCTATATATATATATATATATATATATATATATATATATATATATATATATTGGAGTGTCAGCGATAGTTTAATAAGTATTTGTTTCTTTTTAATTTTCAGCAAATGCATTAATGACGAATGATGATTGTCAAACTCCTCTAGAAGTTGCTAGGGCAAAAGGGTACGGCAATGTTGTCCGGGCAATTGAGGTATGCTTAACCGTTCATGCTGTGATGTTGTAACTCCTTTGTAACTGGGCAACGTGCGAAAATAATTTCTGTTAATTACCATGTAAAAAAGATTTTTTCCCCTAATTCTTTGCAGAGTCATATTTGCCTATTCTCTGGTTGGTTGCGGGAGTTTTATGGACCTGGATTTCTAGAAGTATTGGCACCTCGGTTGGTTTCAAGAAACATGTGGGTATTTGTTGTTTTTTACTACTACTTTGTAAGTTATGGAATATGTTATCTAGGCAGTTATAGCTTGAAAATATAATTACGGTTATTTTTTAAAATGTTTTTTATTTAAAAATATATTAAAATAATATTTTTTTATTTTTTAAAAATTATTTTTGACATTAACGCATTAAAATAATCTAAAAATATCAAAAAATATTAATTTGAAGAAAAAAATAAAAAAAAATCAAACCTTTTTAAAATCACTTTTAAAACGCAAAAACAAATATAATCTTAGATTGAAATGGCTTGTTGCATGTAACATTTGCTATACAGCTAAATACTGTTCTCAAAGAGCACTGGATTTGTTATGCTTAATAGTGTCACGGCTTGTGCAGATGGGCTGTTGTTTTACCTATTGGTTCCCGTAATCCTGGAATGCCTTGCAAGTTCGAACTTGCCATTTATTCTAGTTTGAAGGTACGCCAAGTAAAATTTTCTAATTTGCAAGAAATTGGATACCAGATTCACATTCATTGTTAAAATTTTATAACGATGCAGGCTTTTGTTTTTGTGCTGCCTTTGAGAGTTATTTTTTGGTTCTAGGCTCTGCTGTAATGATACTTGTATTTGTCTTTAAGCTTTTGGAATTCTTGTCCGGCACATTCCTGGTTTGCATCGGTGGTTTATCTTTATTCCTATTTATATCATACATAGTTCTTATATATCCTACATGAGGATTGAACCGGACAAGAAGCCGGGTTTAGGGTTATATAAATTGACTCGGATCAACCAGAATTAACTCGGAAAAATTAAAAAAAATATTAGAAGTTCTAATATTTCATATAAAAAAATTAAAAAATAATCCATGTGAATATATGTTATACTTGTTATAAATAATGAAGTTTAAAAGATTATTTCAAAAGGTTTTTTATCGCATATTGAAAAGATACTATGTGTTATCCTTTTAAGTTGAAGTATGTAAACCAAAAAGACTTTTTATCCCACATTGAAAAAACATAATTTTTTTCTTGTGAACATAAAATATATATACTAAAGGGCTTCAAATCCCACATAAAAAAATAAAATATTATTCTAGTATTTATATAGTGAACTTTGAAAAAAGTTAATAACCAACTATAAAAAAAACGGATCTCAATCGGGTTTTGCCTGGTCAACCAAGTTTTTGCTCATCCCATTCTTTGTCCTCACCCGGACCGATCTAGCCATCGGGAAACCATGCTGGTTCATTCCGGGTTTAATAACTATGGTTTATACACATTGGTTAGCTTTCTAGCAGTGTTATGGGTTTTTACCAAAAACACACTTTTATTATAAAATTTATCTGGTTCTGGATTCATAATGGTTGTAGCTATACCTGTTAACCTTCCATGTATTTAATCGATAGAATGTGGTGGGAAACAATAAATGTTGTTTGGCTCTACAGGTGGAAATATATAGAAGCTCAGGTTGAGACTCGAACTAATGGAATATATCCCTCTTAAAACCCCGTGTGAGTGCCTCTACATGTGAGTGAGACACAAGGTTATCGTTCCTAGCTAGGTTGAAGTCTACCTCATCCCACCTAGCACAGTGGCTTGAATCAAAGATATTTTATTAAGTTATCCAAGCACCTATAGTACTGTTACAAGCTGCTTTAGTGGTAAAAAATGCTGCTATTTTGCTCCTTCTAGCTGTTTTCATGGTGTTGAAATAGTCTTCAAAGATGTCAATACTTCTTGGCATTCAGAAATGAGAACATCGCAGCGTGGGAGGTGGTGATGTGCTTAGCTACTACTTCCACATCCAAGCATGCTTTGCATCAATTACCACTTGAACATTTTAGTGCTAGAATTTTGCAGAATAGGCTGCATTTTGGAACCTCTCACTGTGTGCTGCATGTTAAAACAAAGCAAACTTTGTTCATGAAGTTGCATGAAATGGGACTGACGACTCACTTTCAACGGTCTCTTTCTTTGATGATAGATGTTATCAGGGTTTTATTTCTTAGTTTAGTTGTCCTTATTCCTTGTTTGAATTTGTATTCCAAGTAGTGTTTGCAAATGTAAGATGTTGTATTCCTATGTTTTAAAGTGCTATATTTTCTTCTCTTTTAAGTTATGACTTTCTGGTTCTTGGTAATTTTCTTACATATTAATGGACGACCAGGATGTTAAACCACGCACGATAATTGCATTGTGGAAAGCAAATCTGGAAGAACCGAAGTTTCACCGCTCCGATCCTACTGTGATGATTGCTGACAACTCCACTAGTAATTTCTCAATGATGATAACTATCTGCGTATCTCTTATTAACCTTTGTTGAAGTTGATGTCATGTTGGTTTCCTAGTAATGTCATTCTGGTTCTGGGTCTTTTTCTTTGTTGTTTTACCTGTCTGTGTTTTTTTTGTCCCGTTGATGTTCCTGTTTTTCCCTTTTGGTTCTCTTTTTTCTTAAGTATCCCTGCCCCTGGCTCTCTCTTTTTTTTTTTGTTCGTTCTTGGCTCTTGTGTCTTTCTCTCTGTGTGTTTTTTCAGCCCCCTTTCTCTCTGCGAGGCCGTTCTCAGGCTTTTAAAGCTAGAGAAAGTCGTGTGTTCATGCCTTCAGAAATGAGGCATGTTTTGTGAGGGATCGTGGGCATCGTGGTTCATGATTTGCTGGTTGTGTTTCTTGTTGATCCGGTCTTCAAGATGAGAAGATGATAAATAATGTACGTTGAAAATAACAGTGATTTCACCCGAAATGATTATTTTTAATTTGGACCCTAAGCTTCTGCCATTGAACAATTAGGTTCCTGATTTCATTAATTAAACAATTTCAAATTCAATTAAGTCCCCAAACTTCCAATTCTTCCCATGTTTGACATAATTGATCCCCAAATTTATAATTCAATCCTTATTAGTCCCATATCAACCCAATCTTTAATTCATTCATTTTTTATTTTTTATATATTATTTTTGGTTATTACAATTTGTATTGATTATTTTCAACTTAAACATGATATGTTATGTTTTCAGAAACACGCATTAAACTCGCTCCTGCAAATGAAAGAGACAAGCAACAGCTTCAGTGGTTTTGTGATGCATGCAAAGGAATACCACAGGTTCGATTCACCCTTGTATACAGTTCTTCTTCTGTGGTCATAGAGCAAATGACAACTTGTATGCTACAAGTAGATGAGACAATTTTTCAGCTGAAGTATTTGAATGTGCATTTTTCCTTTCCTTTCATTGAAACCATGATAACTTCTGAGGACTTTTTTTTTTATAACGCTATAATTTCCAATGCTATCCAGACTCCAACATAACTAATGTTAGATGCTATAGCCAAATAAGAAGCCTCCTCGAGAATAGGGTTGTTCTGGAGTCCAGTAGATCCATTTAGAAGAGGAAATGAAAACCTCCCCTTGCGGACATTTCTGAGCCTTCTAAAATGGCAGGAATGTCATGCTGTTGCAGGGAATTTTGTTGGCTTTAATCGGTTATTTTTGGGTTATTATTGGTTTTCATCTCACCTTGGGTCAAGTTGAAAACTCATATTGAAGAACAATACATTTGTTTCAGATTGGGAGAAACCAAAGCTTAAATGTCTTAAATAAATTCTAATTGTTGTCTCGTTGACATGTATTTGTATATTATGTACTGGACTACTTCCCTTGAGGTTCATAGTCCCCCTTCAAGAATTTATGAGCCCACAGTAAACTCTTTTGAAATGAACACTAGTCATTATGCTTTCCTTTAGACAGTTATGAGTCGCTTGCTACTATGTAAGTGGTAGCTCATGCTCAAACTCCCCTGAAATGCATACTAGTCACTACGCTACGGTTATTGCTGAAGAAATGCATTTATTTCTGATTGGTGCTACTCTACTTTAATAGGTAGAAATACTCTGATCGCAAATCCATACGAACTGCTGATTGAGGTTCCTCTTGCACCTGATTAATTGTTTCATATTTAAAATTCTAGCAGTTGATTTGCTTCCTTTAAAAAAGGTTTTTTACTTAAATATGCAGAAAAGGATCCTAATGTCACAAGTGTATCTGTTTGGTTGTGATCTGTTATAGTCCAAATTCTGATAAGCTTTTCAAGAGTGTTGCATACCTTTAAATTGAAATTCCCTTGTTGTTTACATATCTATGTATAGAGTGGGAAATTTTAATGTAAAAACTTGCATAGTCAATAAGAGCTAATATCATTTAGTCAAAGACTTTGTTCATTACAAGAGGACTTGTGATACGAATGCCTATAATGTTACAGGTAATGCATCCTCTAGAATTTCTGTCCAGATCTCAGAATCTGGTTGTTCAAGCAACTGCTCCACCATCGGATGAAGATCCAGAGATAGCAATGGCAGTAAATGCCTCCATTCAGTCTGCCATGGCAGAGCAACCTATTTTTGATACCCACTCTAGCACTGGAGCAAGTTCATCCTCTAGCTGGAATTGCCCTGTTAATGATGGCGGTCAAGGTGCTATGGATGTGCCAGCAACACCTCCTCCAAAAACAACTAGCAGCGGATGGGCACCTTATGAAAGTGTATCTAGTGGCAGCTCAACTCAGCAAACCAAGATCTTGAATAGCAGCGTTGCTGATGTCCAGATAGCAACTGATGCCCAAGATTCAGTCCCATCAGCTCCACCCATTGTAGATGAGCTTATAGACGATTGTCTCATTCACTATCCATCAATTGATTCCAGCCCCCTTGATTTTTCTTCCCTGCCCCTTGAGAATTTACCAGAAAACACAGGTGAAAAGAAAGAAGATGGAGGTTCATCATCATGTGTAATATGTTTAGATGCTCTAGTTGAGGGAGCTTGCATTCCATGTGGCCACATGGTTGGATGTATGTCTTGTTTGAAGGAAATCAAAGCCAAGGAATGGGGTTGCCCTGTGTGTCGTGCCACAATTAACCAGGTTGTAAGGCTCTATGCTGTTTGATTCTTGCTGAAGAATGAAGGTATAAATGGTAAGTATTTTCTGGGCACCATAGACAATTATGTTCTCTTTCCTATAGAACAGTATATGACCTTAACTTTTTTGTCTGAATTATTGAACAAGTATACCTTAGTGTTCATGCTTTCAGTAGCATCACTGAAATCCCCTACAGTTTGAAGCTAATCATCCTCCTTCCGCCGATGTAGATCTTACACTTGCTACATTTTAGGAATTGGAATTATTCTCTCAGTATCTAAGTCACACAAGTAAATGCTCTCAAAACTGTTAGGAAGTGGTTGCATTTTCTTTGGGAATAGCTTGATACTAGTTTTTTGGGAGTCTAGTGATTTACTGTGTGACTACATGGGAGCCTATTGATCTCCGCATAAATTTTAATGTAGGATCCTGATGAGAGTAAAATTTACTAGAAACAAAAATGCTAAATTGCTGGCAACCATTTCTGCAGGTAAGTTTGGCAGCGCAAGAGAATTGACAACTTGAGTGGCTGCAGTTAAGCACCTTCTTGGAACATTGTACTCGCTTACTTGTGATTATTAAGACCATGTATGGGTTCTTTAAGGGTACACCTTATGTGAGCCGTTTGTGTATAATTTCTTTGTATACATATGATTAGATATTGCACGCTGTCGCGAGTTTATAAAATAAATATGTTTGATGGTAATATAATTGCGAACCAGTGTTAGATAATAGAAACTGAAGATGTGATGAAGTTAATATTCCATGAGGAAAAAAAACTCATGCAGAGAAACTCTGTAGCAATCTACAGTATTTTGTGAGGAAAGCTATAGTTATTTTTCCACATAATTTAGCCTTACTTATAATTGTAATATTAAAAAACTAAAATCGACAAAGATAATTTTGAAAAAAATATAACAAAAAAAAATTATATGGATTGCTACAGTGTTTCCTCAACAAAATCAACAAAGATAATTTTGGAAAAAATCATAACAAAAAAACAAAAAAAAACATGTAAAAAAACATTGTAGCAATCCACAATGTTTTGTGAGGAAAGTTACAGTGTTTTCCCCACATGATTTAGCTTTACTTGTAAAAAAAATTACAAAGTTAAATTATCAACCAACTTAACATTAAAAAAATATTAAATTGATATTAAATGTTTTTTTTATAAGGAATCTGCAACATGATACTAAACAAAATCATAAGATAAACAAGTACACATTTTTTTTTGGTTAAAACTTCAATATTCATGGCATTACTTTTGTTCCTTTTTCTTTCAATGTGTTTTAGATTCTTTGCTTTCTTTTCAGTTTTTCCTTTGAGTAAATATTAATTAATACTTTTGTGTTTTTAGCGATATAATAACTTAGTTTCTTTGGTTTCAAAAACCATAACTTAGTCCATAAACTATATACTAATTCTTAAAATGGCCCGTTAGTTTTTATAAAATGACCAAATTATTCCTAGATTTTTTAAAAAATATATATGGTCAAATTAATGGATATTCTGGAAAGAAAACAATTAAATTACTGGCAGTTTAGGACCTTATTAATAAACAATTAAGAAAGAGGGTAAGTTATACACGCAAATAAAATCATAGGGATGTGATATTAGGCTTCAGATAACTTATTCTTTTCCATTTTAGTGGGCGTCTTCTTTTTTACCGTTTGTAGTTGCACGTCCACCTGCAGGGTGGAGGTTGTCGCCGTTCTCATTTTGCACGCGCCGTTTCAGTCTCAGCCATGGCATTTGACAATCTCGCAAGCAGATGCTAGTTTTTCTCTCCTCTTGGTCAGTCTCGGCCATGGCCAATAAGTTGCGTAATATTACGAGTGTGATAGAAATTATTATTAAAATATTTTTAATTGAGAAATGTATTAATAAATTGTTTTTTATCTTTAATTTTTTGAATTTATTTTTTATATTAAAAAATCCAAATGATTAAACACTAAAAAATAATTTTAGTTAAAAATATAAATTTTAAACAAATAGTATTTTAACTGTAAAACACTCCCAATTCACATAAAAAATGAGTGAAAGACTAGGAAAAAAAACATATAAAAACAAATACCCAAAAGGAGTCCGGTAAGTCTCAAGGAGAAACCCAAAAGGCCTTATTTGTTTGGTGGAAAATAATTTTTTAAAATTTAATTTTCAAACTTTCATGTATTTGTTTGTTATTAGAAAAACTGGTCAACAGAAACACTTTTCAGTCAAGAAAAATTTGACTTGGTTTTCAGAAAAGTGTTTTCCTTTTATTTTAGATAAAATACACTTTTCAAAAGTTATGAAAAAATTAAAAATATCATTTTTTTTTTGTTACAAAAATTGATTCCGCAATCCAATTGCATAAATCACGTAGGATGTTTTCTGTCGACTCCTAAATGTCGTCCACATCCTAAATGTCGTCCACATCTATTTAATACAAGTTGAATAAAGGGGCAACCTCACTTTAGTCCCTAACTTGTTACCCATTTCTCAATTAGATCCCAGTCTATTTTCTAATCACATTTATCCTTTTAGAAATCCTCAATCAAGTTCTTATGTTCTTAGAGTTATTGCAAGAAAAATGACATAAAATGACGTCTTTTTATTTCATAAATTATAAAGTTTAGACGAGAAACATGAAGGGAATCAATTGAGGATTTCTGTATTTTAATGATCAAATTAATATAAAATTAGGTTGATGACCTAATTGAAAATTGGTGTATAAATTAGGGACCAATAAGAGGTTACCCTAAATATAAAAAGCTACATTATCTCTAATGCTTGCATCGATAAGGAAAGAGTTACTCGAGAAAGAAACAATAGCTTTTTCTCGAACTATTTTTTGAGTAGAGATGTTAATGGATCATGACTTAAATTTTTATTATTCGTTGTGTAAAAAGAAAAGGTAAAATATAGAAGTATATTTAATTTTTTTTTTATAATCGAGAATGATTCCTAAAACCATTTGGTAACAAATCAAATGTGGAATATCCAAATAGAATATTAATTCATAGTTTTATAGTAAAATAACTTGGTGTTTGTTTAGTCTAATTTTTCTTGGTGTATTAATATTAAAAATAAATTTAAAAAAATAAAAATAAATTAATATATTTTAAAATAAAAAATAAATTAATATATTTTAAAATAAAAAATATTTTAAAAAATAATTTATTTTATAGCTGGGTTTTTGTGTTATGGGCCTTGGGCACAAATCAATATAGAAAAAAAGAAGAAGAAGCAAATTCCTCAACAATGAAGTTGAAGGCGGTTTCGGGTCCACCATCCACGCGCTCTCTAGCCCACACCATCAAATTAGAGGACACGTAAGCTTAGTTTAGTTCCATTCAACTCCTCACCTATTTTTTAAATTTCCCATCAATTGACTTTCCAAATTCTTCTTTCTTAAGCAAAAAAAAAAATATCGAAATTCGATTTTCCAGGAAAATTATAGTCGTAGCTTTCCCAGACAGTACCGCTCCGATTTACCTCTAAATAATACAAGAAGAGAAGAGAAGGCAATCCAGGAAGGAAGGAATCCTTCATTTTTGTTTGTTTGTGATACAAAAAAGAATGGGGCAACAGCAATCAAAGGACGAGTTGCTGTATCAGCAAGTGAATTGCAGCAATATAGAAGGAATCAAAAATCTTTGCAGAGAAGGCGCTCGCCTTGAGGTTCCGATTATTCCAACCTTTTTTATCTTTCGCCTTTTTATTATTTTTTTAAATAAAAAAACAAAATTAAATCTAATTGGTTTTGTTGTGCAGTGGATTGATAAAGAAGGAAAAACACCACTGATAGTGGCGTGTTTGAATCCTCAACTCTTTAACGTGGCTAAAACTTTGATTGAGCTCGGTGCTAATGTTAATGCCTATCGCCCAGGTATCCCTTTCTTTACTAATTTAAATATTCATTTGCTTTCTTAATTTTTCAATTAAGAGAAATCAGTTCGTTCTTAATTAGTTTAGGACTCCACTGTGTAACAAAACAGGTTCATTTTCGAATATATTATAGAAGAGGATTTTTTTTTTTTTTTAAGGAATTGCCTCTGCCCACGGATTCTTGACTAACGTGTTAATTCTGTTTATGAGTATTAATTTTTTTTATTTTTTTTTATTGAGCTGTAGGTCGTAATGGGGGGGCTCCCTTGCATCATGCGGCAAAAAGAGGTCTTGAAAATACTGTCAAGTTACTTCTTTCACATGGAGGTGAGGTGCACTGTCGTCTATTGCCGTCAATTTGGAAACTTCATTTGCTTGCAGCTGTCTAGTTTTTTTTTTTTTTGAGTGTCAGCGGTAGTTTAATAAGTGTTTGTTTCTTTTCAATTTTCAGCAAATGCATTAATGATGAATGATGATTGTCAAACTCCTCTAGAAGTTGCTAGGGCAAAAGGGTACGGCAATGTTGTCCGGGCAATTGAGGTATGCTTAACAGTTCATGCTGTGATGTTGTAACTACTTTGTAACTGGGCAACGTGGGAAAATAATTTCTGTTAATTACCATGTAAAAAAGATTTTTTCCCCTAATTCTTTGCAGAGTCATATTTGCCTATTCTCTGGTTGGTTGCGGGAGTTTTATGGACCTGGATTTCTAGAAGTATTGGCACCTCGGTTGGTTTCAAGAAACATGTGGGTATCAATTCCATGTGTTCTCGCATTGATGGGGTTTTATTTGTTGTTTTTTGCTACTCCATTTTAAGTTAGGGAATATGTCATCTAGACAGTTTAAAATGGCTTGTTTCATGTAACATTTGCTATACAGCTAATTGTTCTCAAAAGGCACTGGATTTGTTATGCCTAATAGTGTCATGGCATGTGCAGATGGGTTGTCGTTTTACCTACTGGTTCCCGTAGTCCTAGAATGCCTTACAAGTTGGAGCTTGCCATTTATTCTAGATTGCAGGTATGACAAGTAAAATTTTCTAATTTGCAAGAAATTGGATACCGGATTCGCATTCATTGTTAAAAGCTTTCAATGATGGAGGCTTTTGTTTTTGTGCTGCCGTTGAGAGTTATTTTTTGGTTCTAGGCTCTGCTGTAATGATACTTGTATTTGTCTTTAAGCTTTTGGAATTCTTGTTTGGCACATTCCTGGTTTGCATCGGTGGTTTATCTTTATTCTTGTTTATACACATGGGTTGGTTTTATGGGTTTTACCAAAAACACACTTCTATTATAAAATTTATCTGGTTTTGGATTCGTAATGGCTATAGCTATACCTGTTAACCTTCCATGTATTTAATCGATAGAATGTGGTGAGAAACAATAAATGTTGTTGGGCTAGCTCATTCCACAGGTGGAAATAGAAGCTCAGGTTGAGACTCAAACTAATGGAATATATCCCTCTAAAAACCCCGTGTGAGTGCCTCTACATGTGAGTGCCTCTACATGTAAGTGAGACACAAGGTTATCGTTCCTAGGTTGAAGTCTACCTCATCCCACCTAGCACAGTGGCTTGAATCAAAGATATTTTATTAAGTTATCCAAGCACCTACAGTACTGCTACAAGCTTCGGTGGTTAAAAATGCTGCTATTTTGTTCCTTCATGCTATTGAAATAGTCTTCAAAGATGTCAATACTTCATGGCATTCAGAAATGAGAATATCGCAGCGTGAGAGGTGGTGATGTGTTTAGCTACTGCTTCCACATCCAAGCATGCTTTGCATCAATTACCACTTGAACATTTTGGTGCTAGAATTTTTCAGAATAGGTTGGGTTTTGGAACCTCTCACTGTGTATTGAATGTTAAAACAAAGCAAACTTTGTTTATGAAGTTGCATGAAATGGGACTGACGACTCGCTTTCAACGGTCTCTTCCTTTGATGATAGTATGTTATCAGGGTTTTATATCTTAGTTTCGTTGTCCTTTTTCCTTGTTTGAATTTGTATTCCAAGTAGTGTTTGCAAATGTAAGATGCTGTATTCCTATGTTTTAAAGTGCTATATTTTCTTCTCTTTTAAGTTATGACTTTCTGGTTTTTGGTAATTTTCTTACATATTAATGGATGACCAGGATGCTCAACCACACACGATAATTGCATTGTGGAAAGCGAATCTGGAACAACCAAAGTTTCACCACGCCGATCCTACTGTGATGATTGTTGACAACTCCACTAGTAATTTCTCAATGATGATAACTATTCACAAATCTTTTATTGACCTTTGTTGAAGTTGATACCATGTTGGTTTCCTAGTCCCTACATTTACGTTGGATTTTTTATGTCCATGCATAGTCTCAAGAGGCAGGAAGCGGAGACAAGTGAGGTGTAGGCCTCAGATTATTAGGCATAAGTAAGTATGATAAATAATCCTGACAACATAAGGAACTAGATATCTTTCGAACTACTCTGGATATAGTGTACGTCGCCATGCTCCTGCCTCCAACGTGAATTAGACATACCAGATAGCTAGCAAAAATAAGTTTTTCGATGAATCACCACATCAAAAGTAACTTGCTTTTGGTTAAGATTTAAGTAATCAAAAGCTTTTTAATTTGTATTGATTATTTTATACTTAAACCTAATGTGTTTTGTTTTCAGAAACTCGCCTTAAACTCGCACCTGCCAATGAAAGAGACAAGCAACAGCTTCAGTGGTTTTGTGATGCATGCAAAGGAATACCACAGGTTCAATTCACACTTGTATACAGTTCTTCTCTGGTCATAGAGCAATTGATAACTTGTATGCTACAAGTAGATGATACAATTTTTCAGCTGAAGCATTTGAATGTGCATTTTTCCTTTCCTTTCATTGAAACCATGATAACATTTGAGGACTTTTTTTTTATAACGCTATAATTTCCAATGCTATCCAGATTCCAGCATAACTAATGTTAGATGCTATAGCCAAATAAGAAGCCTCCTTGAGAATAGGTTTGTTCTGGAGTCCAGTAGATCCATTTAGAAGAGGACATGAAAACCTCCCCTTACGGACAATTCTGAGCCTTCTAAAATGGGAGGAATGCATGCTGTTGCAGGGAATTTTGTTGGCTTTAATCGTTTATTTTTGGGTTATTATTGGTTTTCATGTCACCTTGGGTCAAATTGAAAACTCATATTGAAGAACAATACATTTGTTTCAGATTGGGAGAAACCAAAGCTTAAATGTCTTTAATAAATTCTAACTGTTCTCTCGTTGACATATATTTGTATATTATATACTGGACTACTTCCCTTGAGGCTTATAGTCCCCCTTCAAGAGTTTATGAGCCCACACTAAACTCCTTTGAAATGAACACTAGTCATTATGCTTGCTACTGTGTAAGTGGTAGCTCATGCTCAAACTCCCCAGAAATGCACACTAGTCACTACGATATGGTTATTGCTGAAGAAATGCATTTATTTATGATTGGTGCTATACTGCTTTAATGGGCAGAAATACTCAGATCGTAATGCATACAGACTGCTGATTGAGATTCCTCTTCACCTGATTTATTTGTTTCATATTTAAAATTCTAACAGTTGATTTGCTTCCTTTAAAAAATGTTTTTTACTTAAATATGCAGAAAAGGATCCTAATGTCACAAGTGTATCTGTTTGGTTGTGATCTGTTACAGTCTAAATTCTGATCAGCATTTCAAGTGTGTTGCATACCTTCCAATTGAAATTCCCTTGTTGTTTACATATCTATGTATAGAGTGGGAAATTTTAATGTAAAAACTTGCATGGTCAATAAGAGCTATATATCATTTAGTCAAAGACTTTGTTCATTACAAGAGGACTTGTGACATGAATGCCTATAATGTTACAGGTAATGCATCCTCCAGAATTTCTGTCCAAATCTCAGAATCTGGCTGTTCAAGCAACTGCTCCACCATCGGATGAAGATCCAGAGATAGCAATGGCAATAAATGCCTCCATTCAGTCTGCCATGGTAGAGCAACCTATTTCTGATACCCACTCTAGCACTGGAGCAAGTTCATCAACTAGCTGTAATTGCCCTGTTAATGCTGGCGGTCAAGGTGCTATGGATGTGCCAGCAGCACCTCCTCCAAAAACAACTAGCAGCGGATGGGCACCTAATGAAGGTGTATCTAGTGGCAGCTCAACTCAGCAAACCAAGATCTTGAATAGCAGCGTTGCTGATGTCCAGACAGCAACTGATGCCCAAGATTCAGTCCCATCAGCTCCACCCATTGTAGATGAGCTTATAGAAGATGGTCCCATTCACTATCCATCAATTGATTCCAGCCCCCTTGATATTTCTTCCCTGCCCATTGAGAATTTACCAGAAAACACAGGTGAAAAGAAAGAAGATGGAGGTTCATCATCATGTGTAATATGTTTAGATGCTCCAGTTGAGGGAGCTTGCATTCCATGTGGCCACATGGTTGGATGCATGTCTTGTTTGAAGGAAATCAAAGCCAAGAAATGGGGTTGCCCTGTGTGTCGTGCCACAATTAACCAGGTTGTAAGGCTCTATGCTGTTTGATTCTTGCTCTGAAGAATGAAGCTATAAATGGTAAGTATTTTCTGGGCACCATAGACAATTATGTTCTCTTTCCTATAGAACAATATATAACCTTAACTTTCTTGTCTGAATTATTAAACAAGTATACCTTAGTGTTTGTGCTTTCAGTAGCATCACTGAAATCCCCTATAGTTTGAAGCTAATCATCCTCCTTCCGCCGATGTAGATCTTACACTTGCTACATTTTGGGAATTGGAATTATTCTCTCAGTATCTAAATCACACAATTTAATGCTCTCAAAACTGTTAGGAAGTGGTTGCATTTTCATTGGGAATAGCTTGATTCTAGTTTTTTGGGAGTCTAGTGATTTACTGTGAGACTACAAGGGAGTCTCTTGATCTCCTTATAAATTTTAATCTAGGATCCTGATGAGAGTAAAATTTACTAGAAACAAAAATGCTAAATTGCTGGCAACCGTTTCTGCAGGGAAGTTTGGCAGCGCAAGAGAGTTGACAACTTGAGTTGCTGCAGTTGGGCAACTTCTTGGAACATTTTACTCGCTTACTTGTGATTAGTAATACCATGTATGGGTTCTTTAAGGGTATACCTTATGTGAGCCTTTTGTGTATAATTTCTTTGTATACATAAGATTCCAATGTGCTTGTATATGAAGTCATACATGAACTGCGTAAAAGGGATTCAATGCTTTTGCAATTTTCAAGGTAATCATTTATGAACTAATTCTATACACACACACACACTTCCTCCGTAATTGAGCTTTCCCTGTGAAAGTTTTTTTACAAGGCTTTGACTGGATTCTGTGGAGGATCTTTTCCCCATTGAAGTTTTAGGCAAATTACTCCATCAAAGGCATCTTCTTTCCTTTTTTATTCTTGAAATAACCATTTTATATTATATTTACTTTTAAAAACTTCAAAAAGATCAGCCTGGGATTGGTGTTTAGAGCACGATTGGCTTCGTGGCCAGGCTATGTTTTTATCAAATTTTGATTTAAAAAAAATTCTTTTTTTATATTTTTATATTGATTTGATATGTCGGGACTAAAAATAATTTTTTTAAGAAAAATATAATTTTAAAATATTTTAATAGCTACCACAGTATTAAATACTTCTTTCCACGGCTGCTCGCGTGTTGTTTGTGCATGCACCATCCAACATAGCCTGCAAGTTTTCGTGCCTTAACTTGCATGTCAATTTGTGATAGGTCTACTCTGTTTACCTAACTGGATGATGTGATGTTATCGATTTGATGGTTGCAAATGTGAGGTTAAAAGGAGCGTGTTACCAATTATTTAAAAAAAATATATTTTAAAAAATATTAAGTAATATATTTTAAATATTTTAAAATAATTTAAAACAAGTTAAAAAATTGAAATTTTTTGAATAATATAATCATATTATAAAATCAAACAGGATTAAAATCTTGTTTATTTTTTAAAAATTATTTTTATTGAAAAAATATTAAATTGATATTAAATTTTTTTTTATAAGGAATCTGCAACATGATACTATACAAAATCATCTAAGATAAACAAGCATACATTTTTTTTTGGTTAAAACTGCAATATTCATAGCATTACTTTTGTTCCTTTTTCTTTCAATGTGTTTTAGATTCTTTGCTTTCTTTTCAGTTTTTCCTTTGAGTAAATATTAATTAATACTTTTGTGTTTTTAGCGATATAATAACTTAGTTTCTTTGGTTTCAAAAACCATAACTTAGTCCATAAACTATATACTAATTCTTAAAATGGCCCGTTAGTTTTTATAAAATGACCAAATTATTCCTAGATTTAAAAAAATATATATATAATATGTATATGGTCAAATTAATGGATATTCTGGAAAGAAAACAATTAAATTACTGGCAGTTTAGGACCTTATTAATAAACAATTAAGAAAGAGGGTAAGTTATACACGCAAATAAAATCATAGGGATGTGATATTAGGCTTCAGATAACTTATTCTTTTCCATTTTAGTGGGCGTCTTCTTGTTTACCTTTTGTAGTTGCACGTCCACCTGCAGGGTGGAGGTTGTCGCCGTTCTCATTTTGCACGCGCCGTTTCAGTCTCAGCCATGGCCAATGCACTGCTGGCATTTGACAATCTCGCAAGCGGATGCTAGTTTTTCTCTCCTCTTGGTCAGTCTCGGCCATGGCCAATGTGTTGTGTATTTTTTAAAGTCTGATAAAAATTACATTTTAAATGTTTTTTATTTAAAAATATATTTTTTTATTTTTAAAATTTATTTTGATATTAACAGATTAAAACCGATTCAAAAATACTAAAATAATTAATTTTAAATAAAAAATTAAAATTTTAAACAAACAACATCTTAGCTGCATTATGAAATATTCCCCAAATCACACAAAAAAAAAATGAGTGTAAGAATAGGGAAAAAAACATATAAAAGAAAATATACCCAAAAGAGGCTTTGTGGTAAGCCTCCAAAGAGAAACGAAAACTAAAAAAACTATTAAAAATACTTAAAAAACGATTAAAAGAAAGATGAGAGGGAGGAAACTAACAGCAAGGCTCGGAGACCCTACTTGATAGCTTCGAGCAATAAAATGATTGTACAGGAAACTTTTCTAGAGGAAAAAATTGACTAGAGAAAAAGAAAAGAGACGGCTTGGATTTCTACATTTTCTAGTTTTTAGACCTAACCTGGTTTAAGGTTTGGATTCCAGGTTTTAACCGGGTCACCGAGTTACCGGATCAATTCTTTTTAAAAAAAATTTAAAACAGCGTCGTTTTAGTAAAAAAAAAATAAAAATCAACGGGTTGCAATCGGGTTTTTAACCGGGTCACATCGAGTTTTTTTCTTTCCCTATTTTTTATTCAACTCAGCCCGGTTCCAGCCTCGGGTTGGCCGGGTCCGGAGGCGACTCGCCGGGCCAGGTTTTAAAACCATGCTACAATGAATCGCGCAAATAACGGTCATTCATTGTTAAAGTGTATGCGTATTCTAGATCAACTATATGTAATATTTGTTAAATTTAATTTGCTAGGGTTGATCCGGAAGATTTAAAACTTTTCCTAGGTTGAGTATAAAGTTAAACCGTAAAGATAGATATTGTTTTGATAAAATTTAATTAATTGATTGGATTTTTAAAGATTAGATTAACTCAATCAAGCGTTTAATAAAAATATTAATTCAGATTAATTTAGTGATTTATAAGATTATCTAATCAGTGGACTCTTTTTCAAATGACAACTATGTTATATGTGCAGATTTAAAAAGCTTTTTTTAAATAGTCACTTGAAAATTTATGTTAAAAACTATTCCAAAAAATCGAAACAAGTCCCATGCATGTCTGTATGGTGATTTGCTTTTCTTAATGGATCAGGGAAATAAAAAACATTACTTGGATTAAAATTTTCATAAATTTGATATGAATGGTCTGTATTAATTGGGTTTACATATACACTTCGTATTGTATCAAAAATAGTTTGGAAATGCTACATATATATAGGCATAGAAAAAGGGAGAAAAGGGAGAGGAATTGAGTTTTAATGTTAACTAGATGATTGACCTGTGCTAACCTAAAGACAAATTGGATGACCAGTGAAAATATAGTTTGACTCAAGATAAATATTTAAATGATGAGATCTTTTTATATAAAAAAATGAGATCACAACACATTGGATAGATTTGAATCAGTTTGTGTTAACCCGTCAATTTGCATACCGACCCATAAGACCATGATAACTTTGTAAAAAACAAATCAAAAGAAATTATGAAATTTAATTTTCAATAAACTCAATGTTAAATGATGAAATTAAAAAAAATTAAAAAATAGAACCTAAAAAAATAACTCGAGTTAATCTGAGTTAGCTTGTCAAACCTGTTACCCAGATTATGAGACCGGGATAATCCAATAGCAAACAAATTAAAACAAATTATGAAGTTTAATTTTCAATGAACTCAATGTTAAAAGATAAAATTGAAAAAAAATCTATTAAAAAAAGACAAAAAATAACTCGAGTCAACCAAAGTTAATATGTCAAACTCGTAATCAAAGTTATAAGATAGGGATAACCTCATAAAAAGCAAATCAAAACAAATCATGAAGTATAATTTTTTATCGATTCAATATTGAAGGATAAAATTATAAAATAATAATTAGAATAAAAAAAAAAACTCGAGTCACTCGAATTGATCGACAAACTCGTGTCTTGAGTCATGAGGTTAGAATAAACTCATAAAAAATAATTAAATTCAACAATAAATCTAATATCAAATAATTAAATAAAAATAATTAAATAGTAGTTTTGCAAGGAGGATTACAGCAAATTCACCTTCTCTTTCAAGTTTTTTTTTTTTCCTAATTAGCCAAGTAACTTTGCCTGCTCACCAAGCCTTCATTTCAATGTCTTAATTATAGCAAGATTAAAAGCAGATCTTGCAGCTAAAGTCGTAATTTGACCATCTTAGTACAAAAACATGGAATGATGCCGATGATTAGGAGATTGGTTAGCATATAATCCAATATATTCCATTGGTTTCTTTAGAAAAAGAGAAAGAAACGACGGATACGGATTTTTGTTTTATTCAATTGCAAGTTACTGAAATTGATTCCGCAATCCAACTCCACAAAGCACGTCGGATGTTTTCTGTCTTCTCCTAAATGCTGTCCACTTCTATTTAATTTACTTTTGTGACCTTAACATTCTTTCTTTCTTTCTTTCATGTTGATCTATAATTACCTTTATATATATATATATATATATATATATATATATAGAAAATGTTGATCCATGGCCATGATCAATAAATCTGAGCAGATACTTACTACTTGCATGCTTCCATTCAATTATTGCCGCTCGCTGAATAATAGAATTATGCATTTCTTGGTAAATAGTATTTCATTAAACAATATTCATGTAAGGTTATGAAAACTATAATTGGAGAGGATATGATCGCCCTAGTTCAAGAACCACGGTACAAAAACCTCGAACACTAAAATCTTTATAATAATTTACTGTTTTTTATATTATTTATGTCTAATTTACATGAATTTTTATACTTCTACAAGTTGCATGCAAGCTACACCTCCCTCCCTCTCTCTCTCTCTCTCTCTCTCTCTCTCTCTCTCTCCTTATATATATATATATATATATATATATATATATATATATAATCACAATTCACGAGCATACCCAGGCTACTGAATTTTCGTTATATACAAAAACATGCCAGCATGTAGGCTTCTAGAGTTAGATTTGGATTTATACGATGGTTCAACGTATTGCTTACCAGAAATAGACAATATGGGGCGGGTGGATGAGGGAATTTACGAGTAAATAGAACTTCGAAGCCAGTCATTAAGCTTTTAGATTGTTAATTTCTCGAGAAACACAAAGCACTTTTTGGTCCACCCAACTCCCAACGTCAGGCAAAACCAGGTAGAGGTTGATACTTCTAGGCCATGTGTTGAGTTTTAATTATCTAAAAATAGTACAGATTCTTGAAGTATAATTGGCCTTCATTTAATTATGGATTGCAAGGATTGGCTAGCAATTCGTCTTGGTCGCCTGACATTGCAAGTACAGTTTTCCTCGGAGGCCAAATCCAAGTGACCGTGAAACAAGGCTGCCCCTCTACTCTTCTCGGGCCAACAATTGTCGCTTTATTTTTATTTATTTATTTTTCTTTCATCGTCTAAGCTATCAGGTCTTGGTAATTAAAATCTTAATTTGTTTTATTACAGAGATTATGACTTTTGGGGGGGTCTCCTCCAATGTATATGTAGATGCCAGGAGTTAGTAATGCTGGGATTGTCTGTTACCATACTCAAGACATTGTAATTTTAATTATATTTTTTATTTTCTGCCAAAAAATTAAACAAGCTGAATCCCAAGCAACAATTCTCTTGTTCTATTAAGATTTTCTTATAAAAATAAACAAACTGATAAATAAATGTATATATTGAGTGTCCTCTTATCTCTATCTCTCCTATAAAATAAATATGGATAATTATTATTGAAATACTCTAAAATCTCTAAGCATACGATACTAGTGATTTTTTAGTTTTTCTATTCTACTGGTCTCCTCGATAAAAATAAAAATAATAAGTCAGTGACGGAGTCAGGATGTTTTAAATGAAATGGCAAATTATTAATAAATATTTGATATTATATATTATACACACATGTATTATATAAAGAAATTAATTTGAAATATATGTACCAACTCAAGTCAAGCAAAATTAATTTAATAATTTTTAAAATAAAAAAACTTACATTATAATTGTTCTCTTTCGAAATTTTATATATTAAAACTACTTCATAATGATTTTATTTTTAATCTCATTAAAAATATCTTTCTTAATATATATAACAAATTTTTATTTATCTATTTCTAAATCTTCCAAAGACTACGAAAGTTTTTGACAACAATTCTATGCCGACATATGATACATAGCATCTAAAATCATAGCTTAAAAGGATTGTCACAAACTGATGTTGTTCTTGCTGACTTGTTGTTCTGTACAAGTGGATTAAACATAAATATTAAATATTTTCTTTTTAATTTATATATTATGTCCTTAATTTTTTGAGCTGTCATGTACTTCACTTTTAATCACTAGTAAATTCATCATCATTATTTTTCATATGAAATTCATAGCAAAATAATTATCAATTCATCAAAATTCATTTCAATTCATATCCATTAGCATATAATATTACTCATACATATATTAATTCAACAAACCCATAAATTATTATAAACTCTAATATTTTTAGTAACTAATTAATATAGAAAAAAGAAGCTAACAATCAATAGCTAATAAAGAAAATTAATCATGTAAAACTATTATATTAATATTTAAAATATTTTAAAAAAAAATTAAGGGCAATTGCTCCCTTTTGCACCCACGTGACTCCGCCACTGTATATAGTGATTTGCTTTTTCCAAGTAGAAGATATTCGTGTTTCACGTAGTTTTATATCAAAATACATTATTTTTTAGAGGAGAAAAATGTTAATTTACATTCAATTCTCTTTGAAAGGAAACAAACATACAATGTACTTATTTAATTACTAGAAAACATACAAATCAATATTTATATTATATTTGTTTATTTATTGTCAATAAATCTTAGCTTAAGTAGTAAGATCAGTGTTTTTTTTTTAAATATCGAATTCAAGCATAGCATTAATTAAAAAGAAAAAAGAAGCATATTAATCAATAATTTTAACATTTGTTTATCCATCGATCTACCTTGACGAAGAACTGTGAAGTAGTGCCTCTCTCCTTCTCAGCCTGCGTTAAAAGAAGAAGGAGGAGAAGATGGAAACAGGTACACATGGCATGGCCAAAAGATTTACAGAACCAAGCACAGCCTAGCTAGCAAGATCAAAAAGGGTTAGAACAACGATATTTTGAAGAATTTTTTTCTAGAAAAATCAAACTAAATTTTAATTACGATATAGGTTAATTGGTGGAATTAAATCAACTTTAAATTAGTTTTTTTAAACTTAACATAAATTAACTTGCTAACCCGTTCATGTTTAAAAACATTAATTT
This sequence comes from Populus trichocarpa, assembly GCF_000002775.5. Lineage (NCBI taxonomy): Eukaryota > Viridiplantae > Streptophyta > Magnoliopsida > Malpighiales > Salicaceae > Populus > Populus trichocarpa. Next base: position 9,886,268 of record NC_037294.2, on the reverse strand, counting down.
CAAATCTTTCTAGTTTTGCTAGATTGAATCAAATAACAAATGTATTGAAACAATGCATCAATGTGCATTATATTAATACTAAGTGGTTGATTGAGAATAATATTGTGGGTATTGTTTTTTAAAGTATTTTTTATTTTAAAATATATTAAAATAATATATTTTATTTTTTAAAATTATTTTTAATGTAAACCTATCAAAACAATAATTTAAAACTAAAAAAAATTCAATTTTTTTTAAAAGTGCAACTGTAGCAGCCCATTCTTTGATTGTGATACCGGTAATTCTGTTGTGAATTTTATTTTTTTGTGAGAGAATTGATTTAGTAAATGAAAACCTTGAAAAATTGCAGAACCCTGTGAGATCCATATGATCTGGGACCCGGGCATTTGTGGGAGCTACAAGTTTGATCTTATTAAAAAGAAGAAAGGTTTGATCTTATTGCTACAGTCTCCATGCACTGTGCCGAGCAACTGTAGTTGAAATTCATAGTATCCATGGTATTAAGTAGGTGTTTCTGGTTATGTTTTAGATTTGTTATCTAAAAATTATCAGTTCAGATTTTATAAACCTTAAAATCATTAGAGATTTATATGGTCGTTAACTTCAAGATCCGTAAGATTAGTTGAGACATGCAAGTTAGTTCAGACACTCATATTAATAAAAAAAAAATATTAGTTAAGATACACTTGAATTTGTTTGAAGATTAATATTAATAAAAAAATATATAGAAAAAATATCCTGGAAAAAAAAACAAAGGGTAATGTGGTCATTGGATAAAAGGTGTTGTCAATCAACACAAAAGGTTGAAGAAACAAAATCATGTTATTCCCTTGTATATTTTTAACCAATAGCTTTTTCCTTGCCTCCGTCCACCATCTCTCTCTCCTCCCCTCCTCCTCTGTCTTTCACTGTCAACCTCTTTACATTTCCACAAAAGCCCCAAACGAGCACATTCCACCTACCCATCTTCTTTTACCATGTTTGCAGGGCTAGCTAGCTAGGTTACCAGTAGGCTAAGTTGCTCCCCCCCTTTTAAAGAAAAAGTATCTGCCCAACTTACAAATGTCTTCAGATTACAAAGTTAGGAAAAGCCCAGCACTAACATCATAACCCTTTCATAAGGTTTCTATGATTGATGAACAAAAGATTCAAAAAGAATCCTCAAACCAATAAAAGATCGGTAGTTACTGTTCTTTTTCCCCTATATATCATCCTCCCCGTAGCTTCTTTCATCTCCAGCATCTCGCTAATACTACTACTGTCCTCCCAGCTCTCTCATGGACAGTGCTAGTCATGTTCATGGCATTCTTGAACCCTAGATAGAGTTTAAACATCTTTGACATGTAATCAAACCCTTACCTTTTAACTTCGTATCTCTCAGAAACACTTCTTGAAGCTCCCTCCATCCACATCTCACATTCTTAGACCTAATAACAGTACTACTGTGATATCTTAGTCTCTATGTACCTATTTCTTATGGGATCATCAAATTCCAGGTGAAATCTTCTAGCCAACAAACACCATCTTCCTTAATTCACCCTTCCAATAAATTAAGCCAACAAATATGGACTCTGTTCAAGACTTCAGCAGTACCGCAACACACCCAACAATCACAATCCCGCTCAACACCACCACCACCACCACCTCCCCCTCCTCTTCCTCCCCCATCACCACCACCACCGCCGCCACCTCCCCCTCCACTCTCAGCCGCTATGAGAACCAGAAGCGGCGAGACTGGAACACCTTTGGCCAATACCTCCGGAACCACCGCCCCCCTCTCTCCCTCTCCCGGTGCAGTGGGGCCCACGTCCTCGAGTTCTTGCGTTACCTTGATCAGTTTGGAAAAACCAAAGTCCACACCCAACTCTGCCCCTTCTTTGGCCACCCGAATCCGCCTGCACCGTGCCCGTGCCCTCTCCGCCAGGCCTGGGGAAGCCTCGATGCACTTATTGGCCGCCTCCGTGCTGCCTTTGAAGAGCACGGAGGCAAGCCTGAGAACAACCCCTTCGGGGCTCGTGCTGTTAGGCTTTATCTACGTGAAGTTAGGGACTCACAGGCAAAAGCTAGAGGGATTAGCTACGAGAAGAAGAAGAGAAAGAGACCACCACAGCAGCATAATCCTGCTTCCCTGATGCCAGCACAAGCACCACCAGAGAGTACTACTGGTGCAAGTAATCATGATCAGTAAGAAATTAAGCTATAGTAGTAATCTACCTATTTGCATTAAATTTGGGTTTTAAAGAGAAAGATCAATGAGGATATTATATAACTCATTACAACTTGATGATGATCTCTTAAAATATGTTTGCAATGAATTAAGTAATGGATTTTCCAACTAGCTAGCTAAGGGCATTTTCTTTTCTGTCATCAATGTTATTGCATCACATGTGTAATATTGGATGTTGGGTTTAAGGAGCTTTTATAAAGCGGTTAGATTGCTTTGTTGGATAATGTAAGGATTTCGGTTCCCGGTAATAGGCATGGCAGTAGCTAGTAAAATATGTTTGTGACCTAGCATCCAATTTGTCATAGAAAAGGCTATTTATGACAAGTAGTGGTAGTGTAATTGATTTGGAGATCATGCTGTGTATCTTACTATTTTTCTTCCCCACTCTTTTTTCCTTTTTTGGTTCCATTTCTCTTTTATTTATGGTTTTATATAATATTAATGAGGTATTGGCAAATCATTCAGGCAATAAAAAAGATTTGTGTCAGATCATTTGTCAAGTAATATGTTTGAATGCTTGTTTTGGCAAATCATTCTGGCATTAAAAAGCTTTTGTGTGTCAGTTTGTCAAGCACTGTCTTCATGATATACTTATTTAAGTTTTAAATGGTATAATATTCTGTGACTCTGCTTGTTTTTGCTTTCCCTCCTGCTTCCTGCCATTGCTTTTGCTCACAAAACTTGTATGGATATGGGTGAGCAGATCTTATATAAACAACCCTGCAAGCATTGATGTCAGAGTGGTATTTTAAGCTTAAAATGAAATTTCTGCATTTCATTGCTGATAAAGAGGAAGGGAAAGAGACTTTTGCTGATAAATGTTAGTCCCTATTAGCTTTGATTTGTGCTATACTGTGGGATGGGGTCTTTGTATTTGAATGGTCTGTAGCCTCGTTCGTTATACAAATCCACATATCATTTCTCCATCATGTCACCAATCCTGGGTGTCCCCCGAAGAGGAGATATCATTAAATATAAAAGTGAAAAATCCATCATCACATGATGAACACCAGACCCATGAGCATCGATCTTAGTTTCAACAATTTTGAGTGAGAAAGAGAAAATCTACAAGGGGCACAAGTCCATTCTATGGATTTCTCAAATCTATTCTTTAGGTTTTTCAGCAGATGTGGTAGCTAGCTAGCTTTCTAGACTCTAACAGAACTTCTTTTCATGATATTATCCATGTAGAACTTCAAGGAGTGGATCAAGTGATGGGAAATATTCGATTTCTTCTTAGATTTTCTTTTAAGACTAGCACTGAGAGAATTTATTCTCTTAAATGTACTAGATTCCCGTAAAATCCTTCAAAAAAATTAACATAAATTGATATGTAAACTTATATTAATGTAGGTTTCTAGCTAGTCTCTGGATTTAGATTGCATGGAGATTTTCTCGTGTCCAATCAAGGGACAAGTTAAAGGATAAGATGCATAAGTAGTTGAATAAATTAATATTTGGTAAGATGCCATGAAAATGTATGTCCGTTGTTGACAAAGCATGGTTAATTATACTGTCTGCCTATTTTAATATAAGAAGGGATAATTAAAAAAATCCTTCTAGCTAGTTTGATTTAAATTTTATATTATCTCTGTGCTTTTATAATTTATACTTTACGTCCTGTATCAAATAAAAAATCCAAATATAATATATTATTGGAGATGTAAACTGTAAGCATATAAATCACTGAAACTGTAATAATTATCTTTTATATTAAATCAAACTTAGTTATCACAATTCTTACGCCCACAAATAAATATACATAGGAGGTGCCGGGCCGTGAGCGGACTTTCCTTCTTTTATATATATGTTTCGGTGCTTTATTATTAGAACCAAACATAGGAACCAATCTAAACATAGGCTTGATTTTGTAAGATGTTAATTTTATTTATTTCCTAGCCTTAACAAATAATTATAATTTAATAAAATTATTTCATCATATTGTGTTTCAAACATGATGCCCTGGGGGTGGGGGTAGATTAACAGGGATCGGAGTAATTCCTATGGAGATTAATAGTAATCAAATGGAGGTCTAGATTGCTTTTGTTATGGCATAAGATGCAACTTATAGGAGTCACTTCGCACCTACCAGCTGGGGTTAATTAAATCAAAAATTAATTACTATCTTATTCTCGTGTTTAATTAATATAGTTTTTTTAGGGTATACTTGACCCTGATTTTTACCACACAAAAAAAAAGAGAAACTAGGTCGCAAGCTAAGATATCGAGGTCCTTTTGCTTCAAGTAATGGTCAGAATCGGGTAGCGTTTTCATGTCCCGGAGAAAGAAAAAAGAAAAGATTCCATTTTTAGAGGGTTGATATGTGATAAATTATAGTGGCTGGAAATAGCATGATCTCGTTCGGTTCAATCCACAATCTTAAATATTTAATGGTCAAGATTTTCATAAAATAAGCTCATACGTGTATGTGTATCAGGCTGTGTAAAAAAAAAAGGCTCTATTTTCGTACTCTGAGATTACCCTCTGACATGAATAAATATGGTTTTCTGATTACTTTTTTTTTTCAAATTAATTACACTAATTTTATGAAAATTTATATATACTTGTAGTTTAGGGGGCTATGAAAATTTGGATATTCTGATTCTGATTTAAGTCTGAAGTTCCTTCACTATCAGTATGTTTTTAATGCATGCTGACCAGTTGGCTCTACCATGAGTTATGCCGGTCTGCTGATATTGAACTTACAAAAATTGACAAGCCAACTGAGAACCTGCATATTACATTTTAAAAGTATTTTTAAAAATTTTAATTTTTTTTATTTTAAATTAATTTATTTTAGTATTTTAGATTGTTTTAATATAATGATATTAAAAAAATTAAAATAAAAAAATATTTTCAAATATTTTCAAACAAAAATCATTTTAAAAAACAATTCATAAAAAACAACAAGAAATCATTTATCAAGTTAGGCATGAAAGCATCACATTTGACCGTAACTCGGTACAGTAGATTTGACCCAAGCTAGCTGGCCAAACTCAGCTAGGCGGTCTGCGGATTGTTCTGTGCTTCTTGTTGCCAGATATGGATTCGTTTTCCATCGACCAATATCAACGATGGGTGCCTTCATAAACAGTACAGGAGCGGCACTGATTATACACACGCTGTCACAATAGTATTCTTGAGTGATACTTAATTTTAAAGCACTCTAATACTTGATTTTTGCTTCATATTAATTATCATATCCTTCCAAAAATTTAATTCATTAACACTCTTTCGTTTGAAAATCACTACACTCTAACTTGTGATCGTTCAATCACTGTGGTGAGTTCATATCATCATCATCATCTTATCAAGGATGCACGTGTAGAAGAACGACTACCCTCCCATAACCATTAAAACATGCATTTTGAAAGAAAAAAATGTGTGTATCCAGAAAAAATTTGTGTTCTCGTATGGCCAAGTCCTCCCTGTTCTCTCATTGTCCTCTTGATTTAGGGGTGGCCTCCTCACCCCATCGCCCATTAGGGGAGATGAAAAGATATCTAGCTAGGTCTACCTCTCATGAAGGTTCTTGACCGTTAAGGGCGAAAGTAATTGACCTCCACTTACTGATTTTTCCAACCGATGCGTCTAGAAATAGGTGGAAATATGACATTTTTAGAGTGAAAGTTGGGAGATGTTGTAACTTGTATTCTGTGTTGGGATGGCGGTTGTTTGGAAACTCGATGGTGGGTGTGAATAAGGTGGTTTTTTTCATGGTTTACATACCTGGGCTGGAGAAAAGGGGGTATGTTCTCCTTATAAGCCCTCTATCAATGGAGACTTCATGATTTTTTTTTTAGTTTAATGTGGGTGTCCGGGCCAGCTTACGCGTACCTCGACTAATTCCACGGGCCCTGAAGTTAACGACCATGTAAGTCTCCAGTGGCCATTATATGAGCAACTCCAGGGCTCGAACCTGAGACCATAAAAAGAACAAACTTCTTGGTCTCAAACTCTTACTACTGAGCCACCACCTAAATGGTTTTTACTTCCACGTGTAAGGGTGACTCTGGTGGACATAGAGGTCGTCGGTGGGTGTATAGCTATTGTTAAGCAGCTTGATGGAGGCCAGGATAATGTTTTCCCTCCCCCTCCCTCGGTTCATGGAATGGGTTGTTTGTATTTTGGGCCTTATTAGGGACCTAGGTGCCTTCTCTTAAATCCTTTAGGCTTATTGCATCCGAGAATGATAATAGTTATAATTTAAAGTATTTTTATTTAAAAATAAATTAAAATAATAATATTTTTTTATTTTTAAAATGTTGATTTTTATATTATTATATTAAAATGATTTGAAAAAATAAAAAAATATATAATTTAAAAGAAATAATTTAAATTTTTTAAAAAACAAGATTTTAATCGTGTTTTTATATACTAATTTAAATTCAATTTCATGCTTCCAATAAAAAAAAATCGGTATCCACATCAATAGACGAATAAGATAGATTGTGACCAATTAAATAGAAAAATTGATTTGTTAAATTTTTTGTAACAATGCAGTATGTTGTTTTTTTCCACTCAATTCCTCTTAGAATATAAATTAAAATTTAACTCCTAAAATCCGTGTTACAAAATATTAAACAAAAGGGTGCTTACGACTCAAAAATTAAACCATGAAGCTGTTTATTCTATAAATTAAAGTGGGGAATTGATGTCTAGGGCCTCTAAAATTATATCTATCCACTTTCAATGGAATATTTTATCATGAATAATATGTCCAAGATTAATATTTTATACTCCCCTGTCCTTTCCAATATAAATATCTTTCTTCCTTTAAAGATTTTTTATTATTCTTGAAACTCAATTCATGACGAGATGACGTACGTGACTACATCATGATTAATTATAGGTTCTTTCAAAAATTTATATATAACAAGTCCAAATAAGTAAGGATTAACGAAGTAATCTTAAAAACAATTCCCTAAAGAGCATACGTCCGTAATGGGGAGTGTGTGTGTGTGTGTGTCATGTAAAATATCATAGCTCATTAATGAGCTTTAAATCATTGATAATTAAAAGATTAATAAATTTTCATCGAACATGTAAGCATAAAGATTTACATAAATAAAACTCAATCAATGAATTTTAATGTTTATTATAATCTAGGCTAATAAATCATGAAGAGTTTGCATCGATATTAGCAAAAACTAAAATAAAAAATGTTCAATTGCAAGGATAGATGAAGTAATCATGTAAAGCAACAAGAAAATTGCGTGAAAAAAAGATAATTTTATAAGTAAATTGTATAAAATATAAAGCATGGACTGTTAAAAAAGATAGTAAAGAAAGCAATAAATTAAACATGAAAATAAAATATCAAGTTGGAAATAAACTCACAACAAGTAAATTACAACAATTTAAAATTTACCTTCATAGTTTTTTTATTTGTCTTATATAAGATAATCTCATTCTTATGAACCAAGCCGTGGGTTTGGAAAGTTTTTCTTTTTTTTTATATTAATTTTTTTTTAATCTCATCCTTTACTATTTGGGTTGCTTTGGGATTAAGGTTCATCATTTTTTAATTTATTTTTCACGAGGTTATCACAGTCAGGTTGTCTCAGGTTTTTTATTTAAAATATATTTTTTTACCAGTTTTGTTATTTAATATAATGTTGGTTGGCAATTAAATTTGTAATTTCTTTCAATTTATTTTTTACGTGGTTATCTTGTTCTAATAATCCATGTTGCAGGTTCATATGGTTTGTCGGGGTTGACTCAAGATAGTTTTTAAAATATTTTAGATAGATTTTTTAAAATATTTTATCATCCATCATTAGATTATTTAGGAATTATTTTGTTTTTTATAATTTTCTTTCCATGTGATTATCGCAATTTAATAACCTGGGTTATAAATTTTACAAGTTAATTAAAATTGTCTGAATAAATTTAATTTGTTATCAAGTATAAAAATAAAGAATGTCATCTGATATATTGTTATTTTAATATTAAAAAAATATTTGTGTATATATATATATTCATTATATTACTTATAATTGAATTATTATTCTATTTTGATTTTTTTCTAAAAACCACATTAACAACACATTTTTTTTATTTAAAAAAAATGATATCACCCATAATATTGTACGGGTCATGAATCTAATTTGTACTATTTCTAGAAGATAACCGATCTAAATGATTGTTTCCAACTAAAAAAATTATAGGCTAGGACAAACATCAACGTCCACATCCGACTCGAAAATATCATGGAGCTTTACTGTTCATCATTTCCTCTTCTTTTTTTTTTTCTTTCATTCCTTTTTTTTTTTATTCAATTTTATCCTTACTCTTTTTTAACAATAATTGGGGTTATCTTTGGACCGGTCAAATTGACTGAATCATATTATTGTAATTTTTATACGATTTAATTTTAAAACCAAAGCTAGAAAATGAGTCGTACTGAGAGGTTTTTTCTTGTTAATTTCATCATTTTTCTTTCAATTTTATCTTTATATTTTTTTATCAGCTGGTCGGGTTGTCTTTGAACTAGTCAAGTCGACTAAGTTATATTGGACCAACTTTCACATATTTTAATTTTAAACTCGGGCCAGGCAACAAGTTAGACTGAAAGGTTTTTTTTTTTCTATCAATTTTTTTCTTACTTTTTTATTAGTCGGTCAGGTTGTCTTTGGACTGGTTAAGTTAATAAGGTTGTCTTTAGACTTGTCAAGTCAATAAGATCACGTCGTAGCAACTCTCACATGCTTTAATTTTAAACCCGAGCTAGACAACAAGTTGGCTTGAAAGTTTTTTTTTGTCAATTTTATCATCTTACTTTTTTACTAGTCAGTCAGGTTACTTGAACCAACCTAGTCAATTGAGTCATGTCAGGACAACTCGCACATGGTTTAATTTTAATTCGAGTCAGATTAGAAGGTTTTTATGTTGACCCGCTAGACCGGATTTAATAACAATTCTATATAATTTTTTAAGACCGTATATTTTTTGTTTTGTTAAAAGAAAATCTGATTTGATTTGGTTCATAGTATTAGCTTGTAAAACTAGGAAATAACATAAAAAGAATAGGAAAATGAATCCAATACAAAGACTTAACTAGGAAATAATAATAATAAAAAAGCTTAGAATATCATAGAGTAGAGTCCCAACCACAAGATCTTCTGAATTCTAAAGGGTGGAGTTCATATTGAACATGCTTTGTCAAAACCGCTACTTCAAGTATCACCAATGTCAGCTGTAACTTTCTACTAGATAATTCATGTCCACAGTTTATGATTAATTTAGTGTTTATACTTCTTTAAAAGATACATTATTGGCTACCCATATTTTTCTTATTTTTTTTACTTATAAAGTTTTTTACCGCCCTTGACAAATAATTCTAGTATAGTCGCTGGTCACAGAGCCTCTAAAGCCCATTTAGTGCTTCTTCTTTTTTGGATTCAATAACATTCTCTCTTCTTCTTTTTTAAGAAATTAATGTTAAAATTTAAAAGAGTTTCGTTGAGAATTATTTTAGCTTATTATTGTGATAATAGTTGTTTTTAAAGTATTTTTTATTTTAAAATATATTAAAAAATATATTTTTTTAAAAAAATATTTAATGCTAACATATTAAAATTATTCATAATTATTAAAAATATATTAAAAAATTTTAAAAACACTTTTAAACTAAAAAAATATATTTCTGAAACGTGTATAAGGAAACCACATGGTCAAATATCAGCATAGGATCATGTGATTGACCGGATGAAGAGGGGAACCATGGGTCCCGTCCCGACCAGTTAGTCTTAGTGGGACATTGTGACATGACAGGTGAGCACGTGCACGGTGTGGTTCGCAGTGGACTACACTCTGTGTAAACTCGAAGTGACTGGTCTCTGGGTCTCTGGAGAGCAGTGGGTTCCACTGGTTTCTCGTACCATACCAGCTTTTATTACGAGTAAAAAAAGTCCTCTGAAACAGAAGATGCTTTGGTAAAAATAAGATTACTTGCACGTTTTTTAAGTCTTACCGAGGGTTCTTAAACCTGAGCCCAGTTTTTAATCTTATCGAAGATTTTGGGCATTCGAACTTGGAAGCTCGGAACAGTCATTGAAAATTTGAAATCATCCTAGATGGGTCGTTGGGATTTCTTGGAAACTCGGCCCATTTTCTTATTATTTTTTCGAAAGGAAAGATTCATATGGATCAAAACCTATCTTGTGAACCTAAAGCCCAACATGGCAACCTGCAACAACATTTCGGATGAATTTTAGGCCTTCAGGCCAGATTTTATATCTCCATTGGGAAAATGATTCTTAAAGAAAATATATAAATTATTAGATTTATCATTAGAACTGTTTTTATGTTTTAAAAATATATTTTAAAAAAATTGAATTGAATTTTATTTTTTTCAATTAATTTTTTTTATATTTTCAAATTGTGTTTTAATGTGTTAATGTAAAAAATAATTTTTAAAATATAAAAAAATATTATTTTGATGTATTTCAAGTGAAAAATATTTTGAAAAGTAATTACTTCCGCACTCTTAAACATCTTTTAATCTGCTGAAAAAACTGCCAAGAATATAGTTATTAATAATAAGTTGCTATCAGGCCTCATGCTCAATTTCACTTAGCACCATCTTGTATAAAATCAAACAGTCCCCGTTTCTCGTGTTAGTCCTAGAATCTGGTCTCTCGAAGGAGTCGACGAACACAAGAAAGGAAAAGCAACATAAGCTGAATCTTCCAATGCTCTCGAAAGAGTTTAAAACCCTCATTAAGCCCCGTGAAACAGTTTTTTGCTCGTTATATAAAAATTACTTTTGGAATTTCCAACTCGTCAATTATCGCATCAACTCTCAAGAAATCAACACTGTCAAATGGACAGTAAAATCTAAGCAAGTTATATTCATCAGCTTAATAGCACAAATCGGTATCCTATACGTAGATTGATGCTTTTCTTCTTCATCTCTATGTTTCTTGTTCTGTAAATTCCTGATTGGTTCAAAATAAAAATTATTGTTAGCGTTGGATTTTGTGATCTTAGTCATACACACGCGCGCACACACACAAACAAGGAGAACTGGGTTAAAAAGAAAAATAGAGAATTGCTCGAGTGAGGTACGATCTCTAATAGTGTCGAGTGGACTTGAGTTCCCTGCAAAGATTGCAGCATTGTTAATTCCTACACTTACAATAAAACTATTCTAGAATGTGTAAAAATATTTGGTGTTGATTTTTTAAAATATTTTTTATTTAAAAATATATTAAAATAATATTTTTTATTTTTAAAAATTATTTTTGACATCAACACAATATCTAAAAACATGAAAAAATATTAATTTAAAATAAAAAAATAATTTAATTTTTTAAAAAACACTTTTAAAATACAAAACCAAACCTTTTGTTCTCCTAGCTTTACCTATGCTACAGGCATCCACACCACGTCTATGCCAACATCTATCATGTTGTTTGACTTGAATCTTCCTTCTCGGAACTTGGTAGGGGCATTTTTAGTACCCCAAATCGAAACCCCCCATGTTTATCCAGCCCCTTCTCTTGTTTCCTCGGAAGAGAACATGGTGGCTTAGTGACTGTCTTGTGCTAGAAAGTAAAGACAAATGCCTTAATTTAGTCCAACATCGCATTCAAGAGGATGTTTGAAACATGCAATTTTATGTTTCAAAAATACAATCATTTGTAACTTAATCGATTGGATTTTTTAATATTCAAGATTCCAAAACTATCTCAAGAATCTTGTCATCTCATCCTGGAAAAAGTGTTTCAAGAGAATTGCTGTCAAGACATTTAGAAAGTGCGAGTATATATATTCGCATGAGGCTAAACGGAGTGTGTTTTTTTCTGTCACACATGACAAGTTGTGTAAAAAACTTGCAACATTGATAGATGTTCTGTACTTATTTATTATTTGTTTTTACTTTAATTATTTTTTAAAATGTTTTTTTAAAAACATATTAAAATAATGTTTATTTAATTTTTTTAAAAAATTATTTTTAACATACAATTAAAAATATTAAAATTAAAATAAATCAAATTTTGAGCAAGTATCATTTTGACCACCATGTCAAACCTTCTCAACTTGCTCTCTCTTGCTTTTCGTTTGATTTCTGAAGAAAGCTCTGTTTCATATGCCAAGCAAATTATCAAATTAAGCTAAGTATCCATCAATCAAATATATATTCTTTAATGTTAGGAAAGGTTGCAAAAAATTGATTCAAGTGGTGAGTAATTGATTACAAGGAGGTTTAGGGAGTATTTGAGTATATAGCAGTGATTGTTTTTTAAAGTACTTTTCACTCGGAAATGCATCAAAATAATATTTTTTTATTTTTTTAAAATTATTTTTGACATCAACACATCAAAATGATCTGAAAACATTAAAAAAAATTAAAGCAAGAATAGAATAAAATAAAATAATTTTTTTTATATAAAAAAAATAAGTACATAAATAAGCTAGGTTAAAACATAGCTGTCCAGGAAGTGTTCATTTTAACAAGCAAAAAAGTATTTTTAACCCCACAAGCTGGCACCCAATTGCGTCCCTATGAGGTCTGATAATGATGTATTAATGGACAAGTAGGATAAATCAGGTCCAATAATGTGACACATTAATGTCTACAGCTTTCATATAGCCTTTCCCTCTTTATTTTGAATTGATGCCTGTCCTAACGTCTTTAAAAATGGTCCCCCATGTTGCCCTACTTGTGGGGAAACTCCCCTGCCTAAAAATAATTTCTTTCAAAAAATATTATTTTAAAATATTTTAAAAAATAATATTTATCATGCTTTTAAATACCCCTGTAAATCTTAAAAGGAGAAATGAGGGACAAAAGTCAACTTTCTTGGCTCCACCGTTACAAGTGTGATATAGCCTGGGCATTATAAAATAATAAACATGAAAAGTGTGTGCCCGTTAAGCATTATTAGCAAGAAATTGATCATTCGTTCAGATGCTTTGCCCTTCCACTTGTCTTTTCTTAATGATAAGGGTATTTTGGGTGGCTTTTTCACAGGAACCGAATCCCTGTCGTGTCGTGTTTAAAATTAGCTCATTTCAAATCTGATTTTCACGAAAAATTATTTCGAGTAGATGTACCGGAGGTGGGCATTATCTCTGCTTTTAACCCTCTATAGTTTTTAAAAATTCATATACACCCTTGTGTTTTCTTAACTTGCTGAGAAAATTGTAGATATTCTAAGTAACTTACGGAGAATGAAATAACCAGTTTAAGCAAGATATAAAGCGTTGGTTTTACTTAACTTTATAAATTGACTATCTACAAAAAAATTAATATCTAAACATGTTTTTTAAACGACAACCTGTTTGTGAGAAGGGAGCGTGAACGGTGAGAGAGCTTGGGTTAGCAATGGCTAACTAGTTTTGTTGGCTGCGTTTCATTGCGAGTATGATTTCAAGGCATAACAAACAGACTCAAGAGCAATTTTTGTAAACAAATGACATAAACCCATAATATATAAGGTTGGCTCGATTAAAACCTGATATGGTTAAAAAAAACATGAGTCAATGATGGTCAAACTTCATTTATAATGAAAAAATCGAAAAAAAAGACAGATCATGGAGAACTAATTGATAATGTCAATAAACCCGGGGTAATGACCTATCCTTGAAAACTCTATACATGACTGCTTGCCCGGGTTGAGATTTAAATTAAATCTTATGAGAGTTGCTACGATATGAGCCAATTAATTTGGTGAGTTCAAAGTCAACTCAAAAGACCGAGAAAATTGTGGGCTGACCTAAAAAATGATATTTTTATGTTGTTTTAATATTGAGAATGTAACATATTGGATGACACAAGGTCAATCGGGGTAAACTTTAAATATGCAACTCAGATCATGAACATGACTATGATACATTAACTCAATCAGATAGCTATCTATTTCTTTCCCCTTCTCTTTTCCTATTCTATCGCCGCTTGGGCCTCGTTTAAGCTTGGATTGGATGAAAAATGGAATTAAATTGAAGACTTAATAGAGAATAAGGGACTAGGTTGAAAGAAGAGGGTTTGGATCAAGCGGGATGAGATTCACGCCCTAATTGAAGAGTTATTATCGAATTAGGGATTGAATCGAATGAAAGTCGGGACCCGATTGAAGAATTATTATCAAATTATGGATTAAATTGAATGGGTTAAATGGAATCTAAGGCTTAATTGAAGAGTTATTATAGAAGTAGAGACCAAAGTTTCTTTTTTTTTAAAAAAAGGTTGATGTATAAGTCTGCGTGTAAAATCATTTTGTGTGGTGCATGTAGTCCCCTGCCACCTCCAAAGACATTCATGTTTGGTGTCTCTAAAACTGTCTCGGCATCCCCGTCCTCCTTAAGTGACTTGTATATGATAATTATCCATAGCATGGCACCGGTGAACGTTTTCTCACTTCTTTTTTTCATTTTTTCTCTCTGATTTTGCAATTTGATTTGTTTCTTCTTCCTTCATAGCTCTTTTTTTTTTGTCAATCTTATTTAAATCTCTTTGAAATGGAAAACTTGGCCAAATTTTGCATGATCAAACACAAAACCAATGTAAGGATGTTTTCTGACTATGCGAGAAGATCACTAAGAGAAAATAAAAATAAAATACCACGTTCAACTGCAAAACAAGTAAGTGGAAAGGATAAAAAAAGAGTTACATGTCAAAAAAAAAACAATTGCACCATTGAATCCATAGTGCAACGATCGAACACAAACCCAGTATCAGGATGTTTTACGACTACTCGAGAATGCCATAGAGAAAATTAAAAAAAATACCAAGTTTATTCACAAAACAAATAAACATAAAAGGATTGAATAGAAAAAAAAAGTTACACGACAAAAAGAGAAGAGAAGAAACTCATTGTTATGTGAATTCACATTGCGACAATCAAACAAACTCAATGTCAAGATATTTTATGACTACGCAAGAGGCCACAGAGAGAAAATGGAAACAAAATACCAAGTTCAATTAAAAAAAAATCAACATAAAGGGATTGAGTTGAAGAAAAAAAGTTACATGAAAAAAAAAACAATTCCATTGTTTTCTTTTAAATCTTGTCATAAGATTTTTTTTTTTTCGGTTGGCCGGGTGCCTTGGGACCAACCACGCTGACTAGGTCATGTCGGAGTGATTTCCATGTAGTTTAATTTTAAACTTGAGTTAGACAAGAAGTTGGGTTGAGAGTTTTTTCTGTCAATTTCATCCTCGTGTTTTTTTTACCGGTCGGCCAAGTTGTTTTTAGACTGACCAAGTTGATCAAGTCATGCCGGGACAACATCCACATGATTTAATTTTAAATCTAGGATAAGCAAGGGTTTGGACTGGAAGGTCTTTAAGTTGACCTGCTAGATTAGATTTAATAACAGTGTCAAGTTCTTCTTTACGACTTGGATATTTTTTGCTATGTTAAAAAAAAACTGACTCACAGTGTAGCCCAAAATTGTAAACAAGTTATTTGTCTAAATCCACTCCTGATTTTGGCAAATTAATATCCTCATACTATCTTCTATTGGTCGGACCTCATCCCCTCCTAATAACATCTTTTCTTAATTTACTAGCTATTTAACATGCACTCCGCCACGAGTTGTATATATGTTTATTTTAAAAAAAGATATGCAGTCTTTTTTTTGTATTATTTTACATAAAAAAATTCAAAGTGTAAATAAAAAAGCTTATGTAAGTATATAATTAAATAAATCGATAATAATTTATGTAAATAAACAAAAAAAATCGTTAACAAAAACTAAAAGAGAAATTAGAAAAAAAAGGAGATAAATGCGAATCAAGATCTTTGATTTAGCAAAATAAGACATTTATCTGGTTGTGTTTACTAAATTTGTTTATTAAAATCAATAAAATAGAAACACTCATGAAATTTATTAAATAAAGTAAAAGGAAAAAAATATCATGCAAGGCCAGACATGTTATAAATATTATCTAAAAATAAATATTTTTTATTTTTAGAACCAGAGTTCACATGTATATATATAAAAAAAAATATAGATGGATCATAATAATATCTTAAAAAATCAAATACAAATAAAACGATTTAAAAAAAAACTCTATTTAAAAAAGGCCTGCAAAACTTGTGTCCCAGGTCATGAGACCGAGATAAACCGATAGAGAATTAAAGATAACCATAAAACCAGTCTTTACAAAAAAATAATGTAGAGCAATGAAATAAAAAAAAATGAGCCAAAGAAAAAGGATGTCGAACCTCGTTAACTTTTCAAACCCAATAGTTGTATTGAAAAGCACCATAGGTGGAAAAACTATGAAATTCAATTCACAATAAATCAAACATCGAAGGATGAAAGATTAATTACATAAAAGAATCTAAAACAAAAAATTATTATTAAAAGAATAATGGTGAAAATTGAAATAAAAAATAAATTAGAGGGCAACAAATTTTTTTTAAATTGGAGTGTTAAAATAAAAATAAAAATAAAAATAAAAATAACTTTGACAAAAGAAAAACAAATAAAAAAAACAAGGGACAAATTAAAAAAAAAAACTCTAGACAAGTAAAGATATAAATAAATAAAATTAAGTATTTTAAAAATCTTTAAATTCTTTTATTCCTGGCCTTCATCCATGTCACGTTACATATGACTATAATTAATGTTTATCTAGTATAATCATCGTTAGATGGTTGGATTTAGATTTACAATGCGTTTGCTAGCATACCACAACATCAAAATTCAAAGGTGCTGTAGTTTTATCTTGAGTCTTTTTTAGCAGTGGAGTATTATTTTTATTAAGATTCAACGTTTATTTGAAAACGCTGGGAAACTTTATTCATGTTGCAGGTTAATTAATTTGACTTATTTATGTTCCAGGTGTTGCGCCTAGTTAGACCAGCATATATAATACTGTGATTACATTTGTTTTTTATTTAGAAATATATTAAAATAATATATTTTTTTATTTTTTAAAAATTATTTTTGATATCAGTGTATCAAAATGATCTAAAAATATATTAATTTGAAGTGAAAAAAAATTAATTTTTTTTAAAAATATTTTTGAAACGCAAAAATAAACAGGTCAAAAATATGTTTGATATTACATCAACAACTATTTTTTACTTAAAAATACTTTAAAATATTTTTTTTAAAAAAATTTATTTTAACATTATGACTTTCTTTTCTTGAATCTAAAAACATAAAAAAATTAAATTTCTTAAAAAAAAACATTTCTTCAGTATAAACAAAATTTCATAACCATGAATAAAACGTGAACAAGAAAGGAAAATGCAAAGAAAAGGGGGTTAATTTCTTACAAGTAGATAACAGCTCGCAACTAGTACGTGGAAAGAATAGAACGTTAAGAACACGGGGAAAAAAAAAGAAAAAAGAAAAGAAAGAAAGAATTGATGCATTGATAGTTTGATAGAAATAGAAAAGCGAAGGAAAAGAAAAGGAAGAAAATCGAGAGAGAGAGAGAGCGCGCGCTTAAAGTTTCAACAACAAACAGAACGGGTCATCAAAATCATGAAGACAAAGTGCTCTTCTCTTCTTCACTCTCTTCTTCTCCGACATCTCCGCTTCTTCTCTTTCTTTAGTCTTACCTCTGCATTTCTTACCTTACGGTACTTACTCTTTCTCTAATTTGTTTCGATCTTGATTTTTTAATCGGAATTTAGTTTTTTTTTGTTAAGAAGTTAATTTTCCTGTTACGAGTTTGAGGATTTGGATTTATGTGTGGTTAGTGAGAAAATGTAGGAAACATCAGTGATTCTTTTCTGAGATTTTGAATTTTATTGCTCTATAGTTTATTGATTTTTTTTAAAAAAACTCTTTAGGATATGTCTGGTTTCGAATTTTTTAGTTCTGAATTTCTGTTTGTTTACGGAAAATGTAGGGGGGGGGGGGACTTGCGTGATTAGGATTTTTAGGATCTTGAGTTTGTTGTTTTGTGGAAGAATTAGTAAATTTAGTATTAGGTCTAATCACAGTTGTTTGTTTATTTTTATTTTTATTTTCTGAATTAGTAAAATACAATGTCTGCTTTTTAGTTATTACTTTCTGTTTTGTTGGTGAGAAAATTTTAGGAAGAGTCTGGCTATAAATATTTTGAATTAGTGAAGAAACTCAAGTTGATTGGTATTTATGGATTAGACTGATCGAATAATTGTTAGTGTTAGGAGATGTAGATAGATTGCTAATTTGAGAATTGGTTTGTAATTAAGTGCTCGAGATGAGTCTTGTCAAGAAGTCAAAGTTGTTGAGGGAGGCAACATTTGTGTTCTATAGTTTCGTGCTTTGATGTTTAAGGTTTAGAACTCTGGGGGTGGTTTGTTAATGAAATCGAGGAACATTCTGTACTGATTTTGAAAAACAAAAGAAGCGATGCAGAAATTTCATTAATGAGGCAGGCATCTTATGTTTTTGAGATTATGATTCTTGGGAGATTTGATATTGTGTTGTCTAAAGTTGTTAAATGTATGCTGGTTTATATGTTTGCAGTTCTGATTTCTTGCAATTGCTTGGAGACAAGTCTGCGGAGAATGCAATGATGATTATGCCAAGCTAATTCAAGTTGTTTGTGTCTTTTTGATACAGAGGAAATTCTTGAATTCCTTGGTAATGTGTGGAGCATAAGAATCTGCTTCATCTGTCAAATGAGTGCCTAAGCCAAAGGGTGCATCTTCAGTAACTTATGAAATCAAATGCATATATTTAAGAGTGCAGGGCTGTGAGCCTGTGACAAGAGGGCTCTGTCTCCCACAAAATTTGAAATAATTGTCAAGTGAAACATATGGAGTCTACAGGGTGTTGGTTCAATAGGTTAAAGTCAAAGGATAAGCTGAAGTCTGCGAAAAAGAAAGATACTGCAGGCAATGAGAAGGAGGGATCAAAAGCCCCAAACAGTGAAGAAGCACCATCAAATGTAACAAGGCAGAAGGTTGCCGCTGCAAAGCAGTATATTGAGAACCATTATAAGAAGCAAATGAAGGACCTGCAAGAGAGGAAGGAGCGGTATGATTTAATGCATCTTTTCATAGCAATGATGTTCAAGTAAAATTACTTTCCTGTTAATATTCATACTTCATCTTTTGGCTTATCCGTTTGAATTGGCCACTAAGGATCCTCTGGTTTCTATTTTAATTTTTCCTTGTATAGTACATTACCCTTTCTTTTTCTTTGGTGCCACTTAAGGGTTTGTTTTGTATATAACTTCTAGATAATAGCAAATGCATTGTTCTGTCAACTTCTAATTTAATTATGAAAAACAATGATTGGATACTCTGGTCTTCTTGTTTTATAAAAGATAAAGAAATAAAGAAAACGAGATTATGAATTTGACATGGATAGTTTGGCGAGTCTTTGTACTGGTTTATCAAGTTTTTGGAGGTAGACTAGTGTGGCGTCATATGTGATGACAGGCCCAATTTATCTAGAAGAGTACTAACCCTAGCTAAGGCCCAGCCTTAGGAATTATTCTTTGGCCCACATAGTCAGATTGACTTCAAAGTCTCCAATGTCTGACCTTATCAATGAAGGTGGGTAATATACTTATCTGATGTGGTTAGGGTGCGGTCATTTTATCTTTTGCTATAAAATCCTATAGTGATACTTTTATTCACCAGTAACGCTTGTTTGGCTTTATCCTTATTCCGTAAACAGTTTCCCTATTAAGGAAAGCAGCATTTAATGATGATTCATTCTCAAATTGAAGTTTAGAAGATGGACAACGTGCCCTATAACATTCACTTCTATTTTCTGTTTCGAAATCTATTTTGGGTGGTTTTGGGATGTCTTAACACGGTGTCTATTGCTTGATTGTAAAATATGGATCTTTAAAAGCAAAGCAATTTATTTGTGTAAAATTCCTTTCACTACAGATTTTATGGTGTTTATGGAAGTAAAATAACAGAAGAATATGCACGGGGATAGGGTAGAATCTGAATGGGGTGAAAGTATACATAACAAATCTGATGGCTTTCTGGTGCCCTCTTAGAAATCAATATGGATGCTAACACTATGATTGATTCTTATTTCTGCATGTGTATTGTATGAGTTCATGAGCATTGCATTCTTACTGACCATTAGATGCCAACACTATGATTGATTCTTTCAGCTCAAAGGGTGCATGAAAATTTTTCCGTTTCTTTTCAGAGTGGTCATCGAATGAATAAAATTCACCATTTTTTTCTGAAAGACCATCTCACTCATGAGATCTTTTCACTCTTAGTAAGTTGATGGTGATGGTATTTTGGCGCTTATGATTTCTTGCAGACGTAATGTACTGGAGAAGAAGTTAGCTGATGCTGAGGTCTCTGAGGAAGAACAAGATAACTTACTTAAGTATTTAGAGAAGAAGGAAACTGAATACATGCGCCTTCAAAGGCATAAAATGGGTGCTGATGATTTTGAGCCATTGACAATGATAGGCAAGGGTGCATTTGGGGAGGTAAGTATGTCCTTTTCATATTCTATTCCAGCTTGACAGACCTTGTTGGTATTTTCTTCCTACTACATTCTAGCATATAGCAAGAAGAAACACAGACATTCTTACTAAACTGTTTCTGCATTTATACGTCGCATCTCTATTTGATAGCCAGGATCTCTTTCTTGAAATTTATTTTTGGGTGTTTATAGCGGTGATGCTCTTTTAACCAATTCATCAATTATTGAGTGATTTGTTTTTTGAACTTCTCCTTTTGAGATTGCAGGTTAGAATCTGTAGGGAAAAGTCAACAGGTCATGTGTATGCTATGAAAAAGCTTAAGAAATCAGAGATGCTTCGGCGAGGACAGGTATGTGGTCTTGTTAAGCCTTCCTAACAATTTTATTGGAGTTCTTCTTCATTATGCTTATTTCCAGTTTGGATCTAAAATGTTCAGGTTGAACATGTGAAAGCAGAAAGGAATCTACTTGCGGAGGTTGATAGCAATTGCATTGTCAAACTGTATTGTTCTTTCCAAGATGAAGAGTATCTGTATCTAATCATGGAGTATCTACCTGGTGGAGATATGATGACTTTATTGATGCGCAAGGACACGCTAACTGAAGATGAGGCCAGGTTTTATGTTGGGGAAACTGTCCTGGCTATTGAGTCTATCCATAAACATAATTATATTCATAGGTAAATCAATATTTGTCTTGAACTGTCGATGTGCTTTCTTTATCATGTACTTCTGATATTGTAATAGTGAACTTATCTTTTCTGTGTTTTCATGTTGCAGAGATATTAAGCCTGACAACTTGCTACTTGATAGAAATGGTCACATGAAATTATCAGATTTTGGACTATGTAAACCATTAGATTGCAGTAATCTCCAAGAAAAGGATTTTTCTGTGGCAAACAATCTTAGTGGAGCTCTTCAAAGTAATGGATGCCCTGCAGCACCAAAACGTACACAACAGGAGCAATTGCAACACTGGCAGAGGAACAGGAGGATGCTTGTAAGTTCCCCACTGTCATGTAGTGGAATGACCTTTCATTCCGTAGGATTAACATTGTTAATCAAGACATTATTGCTGTTGATGCCATGGCTGCTGCTTTATGCTGAATGCTTGGTTTCATTTTTTCGCTTATAATTTACAGGCAGTAAGCATTTATCTAGAATTATAAAATACTCTTCCCAGCTTCTTCATGGTGCTGTTCTTTGGATGGGTTTAGTTGGGTTTTCTTAGTGGATATGTAGAGAGACTGGAAAGCTCTGTTATTTTAGCCTCTTTCTTCTTGGTTTCTTTTGTTTCTTAGGAGGATGTTTTCATCTCCTTTACAATTATCAACCTTCTTTCTGTTTTTAATAATTATTTTCACTACAAAAAATCTGTTTTTAATAGTTATTTTAACCTATCATTTTCCTGTCAAACTTCTCTTCCCACCGAGGTATCTGTAGTATCCGTGGGAATTCCACTGGGATTTCTATTGTTTAAACCTTCAATATTATAATGTTGCAGGCTTATTCCACTGTTGGAACTCCTGACTACATTGCCCCAGAGGTCTTGTTGAAGAAAGGATATGGAATGGAATGTGATTGGTTGGTATACTGAAAATGGCCCTTAGTATTTTTCTTTTCTGAGACCCTTTCAGGTGTGACTTAGTTTCTTACATCCAGGTGGTCCATTGGTGCTATTATGTATGAAATGCTTGTGGGGTACCCGCCGTTTTACTCAGACGATCCCATGTCAACTTGTAGGAAGGTAATCTTGTGATTGTGTACTTATTTGTCAAGAGAAAATTGTGTTTTTCTTGATTGTGATTAATGCATGTTGAAATGAGCCTTGCCAACATGTTTACTCGTTATTTTTTCTGATCTCTTTACCTACTCAAAACCATGCTATTCAGTTCAATTGTGATTTTGTAGCTGGTAACTTCTCAAACTTTGCCCAAATGTTAACAAACCTTTAATTGTCAGCACTGGCTTCTAAGTTCTTTTCCTTTTTCAGTGTTAACCTCTGGAGCATTTCATCCCATTCTCTCCAATATCATCACCCCTTAGTAGTTCCACTGTTTTCATTTTCTGCAGATAGTAAATTGGAGAAATCATTTAAAGTTTCCAGAAGAAGCAAAGTTATCTCCCGAGGCAAAATACCTTATTAGCAAACTCTTATGTAATGTTGACCAGAGGCTTGGAACAAAAGGCGTGGATGAAATAAAGGTGTTGTGGTGTTCTGTTCTAAATTTTTTTGGTTTCTTTCTCTATTAGCAATACTCCAGATAAAATCGAGATTGATAAAATTAACTTGTTTACCGTGTTATTTTCAGGCTCACCCATGGTTTGAAGGTACTGAGTGGGAGAAATTATATCAAATGAAAGCTGCATTTATTCCTGAGGTCAATGATGAGTTGGATACTCAAAATTTTGAGAAGTTTGAAGAGGTAGATTGATTGGTCTAAAAATCTTAATCACTTATTTAGATACTTTTGTCTTGGTAACTTTTCTATCATTCGTGTGATTCTTTTAGGCTGATGACCAAATTCAAACTTCAGCAAAATCTGGTCCATGGAGAAAGGTTGGTACATACGAATTCTGTTGTTTATGTTGAGTTACTTTTGGGGTATTTTGATTAGTATTCCACCAGAGAATGTGCATTTTTCTGTTCATTCTATTTCATTTTTTTTATGAATGAATGTTTCATTTCCAAGACAAATTCAGTAGGAAGGCCAATCCCAATCAATATACCATTAACATCTCCTGTAATGCTATCAACTGATTTACATCAAAACAAATGAGCATCAACTAATGATAAGACCTTGTGAAACTCCAATTCCACAAGCCAGAAGCATAGATGATTCTTTCCCAGCAACAGTTTATCAGAACTAGAACCACCATCTGCAGAGTTTCTCTTTTAGTTTCCTTTATTAATTTATATATGTATGTTCTTCGGAGTGGTCAAGATGGGAACTATCTAGAATCTAAATAAGATAATCAGGGAGTTAGGGATACACATGTCTGCGGTCTCAGAAAACAGGAAAACCATTCAGAAAAGCAGAAATTTGGGATCGTGGGGAACTTTCCACTTTTCCATATTCACATATTTACAGTATTCCTTTCTCTGAGGGTCGTGGACACTCATGCATGAAAATGTTACTTATTTCTACCCCTTAAGAATTTTTTGGTGCTAGATTGACCTATGAATTAAATTGGAGCATTGTTAGCATCAACACAAAAGCTATTTGCTTTATAACAATTCAAGTTTGGCTTAAGATTTTCTTTGGTGCTAGATTGGCCTGTGAATTTAATTGGAGCGTTGTAGCACCAACACAAAAGCTATTTGCTTTATATAGCCTGCAAGTTAAAAGTTTAATTAATTGGTGATAAATAATGTTTCTGGCGTCTAGATGTTGATTAAATGTTTTTTTTTTGTCTTTTTTGCAGATGCTTTCATCTAAAGATATTAACTTTGTTGGCTATACATACAAGAACTTTGAAATTGTAAATGATCATCAGTTACCTGGAATCGGTATAATTTCCATCTCTTCAATTATATGTATCTAATGTATCCTCTCCACTCGACTATCCTAATTAGTATTTTGTCTCCACATTATCCAGAATATTTAATCTGTTTTTTTTTTATATATAATAATATTGCGCACCTAAGATAGGGAATGGGATTGTTAATAATGGAAGTGTTTGGCAAGGCATCACCCTTAACTTTTATGCACTACAGGAACTATACATGTAATAGCATTTCATGAAGAGTCTTAAAAAACTAAAAAAAAAAAAAACTCAAGAACCAAATTCAAAAGGTAGGCTATCTGATGGTTAATGGTTACATTAGAACTTTTTGGGAACAAGAAGGGTATCATTGAGAAAATATAAGCTATGGGGGTAGAGGTGAAATTTCAATCAAATATATAGGTGCAATATGGAAGTTTACCCGTGTAAAGAGCACAAGTTTAATTTTTTGCAACCATCCACTTTCACATGATCCTTATTGGTGATTCTTTTTCTACATCCATTATGCAGCTGAATTAAAGAAAAAGAGCACAAAATCTAAGAGGCCCTCCGTCAAGTCGCTTTTTGGTAAGTTGTTTTATTTTAAAAGAAAAAAATTAATTGTTTTTAGTTTTTTTAGAATGAGTGGGGTAATCTAATACAAAGTCCATGTCAAGCCAAAAACAATTGAAATGTGATCTGAGATTATGTTCACATGATCTTACTCGTTTTGAACCTATGTAGTTTGTTTGATTCTTTGCTGCTTTGATTAATGGAGGTAGTTTTTTATTTTTTTATACAAGTTCCCATAAATTTATTGATTTTGAAGCTCTCCCATATTTTTTATGAAGATACTGTTCTTACGAGGGGAAAAGCCCGAAAGAGAGTAAGAAGTTACTGGCCCTTTTACCCTATTTGGCGCACAATTTTTGAGAGGATGAGTAGTTATGGAGGGTGACACCTCATCCCACTTTTGGGGTGAAGTGCTGCCCTCCAAGCATGGGAATTGGGAAGTTTTCGGTCCCTTAATCAAATCCGTCAGCTTTAAAACGTAGGTCTCATCAATATTAAGGAAAATACTAAACAAAACATTTTTTTTTAAGTCCATTCATAATAAAATGTGTCTAGGATGGATTATTGTGAAATTATTCTTTTATTTTTATTTTTTTAATTTTTAAAGCTTTACTAGAGGGATATAATGGTTTTTGTACACAATCAATTTATCATTTTTAATTTGTTTGGGGTTATCACTGTCTTTTCATTTTTTAATAACAGTGCAATTATCGTATTGTTTGTAGAGAGTAAACATTAGAACTTTTGGTCTAGGGGCTATTATAGTTTTAATTTTATCACGAACAATTGAATTGTGCAAGTACCCTTACTGTGTAAATTTGTTAGCCTTGGTTTCAGGAGCTTGATTGTCATTTTCTAATATTTTATTTCATTTAGTTCTAGGGGCGTTTTCGTTTTTTTATATAATTTTTTGAACAATTGAATTACTCAATTACCCTTACCATTTAAATTTCTTAGCTTTGGCTTTAAGGGTGTGGTTGTCATTCCATAAAGGTTTTTTTTATTATTATTGTTTAGTCATAGGAGCATTTTTTATTTTGTGCACTAAAAAAAAGGTTGCTGAAGACGGTGGTTGAAATCAAACTTTCGCCACATAATTTGAATGGTGGTCTCGGCATCCTCTTCCTTCCTAGGTGGCATGTGTATAGTAGTGAGGTCTGTTTTGACGTCAATTGACTTTTTCTTTTCTTTTCCTTCTTTTTCTTCCTTGGATTGCGTGTTGGCCATGTAAAAAATTATATCAACCCTTCAATTTCTTTTTTCTTTTGATTCAGTCCTTATTCTCTTAATTGCAATTGTTTTATTTACATTAATTTTTTTAATTGGATTTTATTTTTGATTTCGTCTCTATTTATTTGATTTTGTTAATTTTTTATCAAATTTGATCATCATTCTTTTAATTGTTATTTTTTGGTTTTCGGTCATTTTCTTGATTTTTTTTTTTTCAATTTCATCCTTGAGCATTTCTTTTCATTGAATTTTATGTCAAGCTTGGTGCTAATTTTTTTAATTGTTATTTTTTAATTATTTTCTTAATTAATTTGTTTTTTTTTAATTTCATCCCTAAACATTTAATTTCATTAAAATTTTCCCTTAACATTAAGTTTCAGTGGTTTTTATATTGATTTATTTTCTTCAATTTCATCTCTCAATATTTGTTTGGTTAAGAATCAAACTTTTTTGTTTTTTTCAGGTTTGCCTTTAATGGGGTCATTCTGGTCTTATGACCTGGGTCAACTTTGGTCTTTTTTTTTAAAGCATTTTTTTAAAAAAAATTGCTAGTATTTTTTTCGTTTTTCTATTTATGGGGTCATTTCAATTTCATGTCCTAGGTCATGTGTTTGGTATAAAAGTCGCATTAATAACACCTATACATTAAGTTTTTTGTATTGAAAAAAAAAATATTTGACTTACTGTTAGACGAGTTGAATAGACACGTGAATATTTTATTTTTTGTATTGATTAATATAAATAATTCTCATAGACTTTTTTTATTTATAATTAGAAAATTAAAAATAATAAATTTGAAAAACTTGCATATTAATTTTTTGTGTTTTACTAAAAAAAAAATTTATACTCGCTGCGAAACACTGATCAATTACCTATTTATAACTGCTTATATATAAATCCTGTTATTAAGCATGGGTCCCACTATCATGATCTATATACACTTCTAATATATTATTCACTCCCAATCATCATAAACACTTCACCTTCAACACTCTCGTTATGTCCTTGACACTCGACTCTCAAAACCTAACCCCTTAACATACTACTTCCAAATTTCTAATCTCATAATCCCACATACCAAATGAAAACCTAAAAATATTTCTTATGCTTATGGTGATATTTCTTTCTGGTTCATTATTAACCGACAGATCAAACTATCATTTATTTATGAGAGTGCTGAAATTGGGTTAGCGCGTAATGGTTAGTATTACTTGAAGTTGTCGGGTGATGTCTTTTAGCTCTCTTTGAAATAAGCAAGTGCAAAATCCTTGTTCGAGTTTCAGAATTTCATTCATATCACTGGCACTTTTTTTAAGAGAAAATTCTTTCAAAATCGTCTGTAGATGATGCAAGTTAACACTATCATGTTCTTAGAATAATAGATGTATATTATTGAACATTGTTGTAGCTTGATCAGGCTGCATTCCCTTTTTTATTTCTTATTATGGTGGTTCATAATATAACAGAAGATGAGTCAGTCGAGGCTCCCAATCAACCTGTTAAAGGGAGCTTCCTAAGCCTCTTGCCTCCCAAACTAGATGCTTCGGAGCAATGATGTAAATCCAAGTAAGCTGTGCTAATCTCATTATACCATCTGATCGTTACGTAACATTCGATTAGAGGTAAAATGAAGAAGGATCACTTTCTCGATGAATAGCTCCTGGATTTTGTGTTTGCTGAAATCAAAGTTTCAGGGGCAAGGGCACCCCAAAATTGAGTGGTTTGAGGTTACTAATTGGCTCGTTTAGTTAGATTGTTAATCTTTGTAAAATTATCTCATAGTAAATATTCTTTTGAGATCGATGTGTATTTATTTTACCCCCTTTTGTCAAAACTGTGAGAAATTTGCTATACCATACCAGCACTGTGGGTTTCTTGTAAGTTGTAACTAATCATTGTTGAGTTGATAAAGGTGCGTCATTTATACCGTGAAAAATGGAGAAAAATAACAAAAGATTCCCCCTCCCCTCTCGCTCTCGGACGGAACTTTAAGGTTAAGATACTGAGCTTTGATTTAGTCCTGTTGAATCTATTTGTTTAATATTTCCTCTCCATTAGTAATGGAGTTTAGGGAGTTTAGCATCATGGTTAATCAGACGATACATGTCCTTTAAGCTGTGATTTGCTTTTTTCTCCATTAGGATCCTCAGCCATCGTTGTTTGCATGCTTAAGCCACCGGAAAGAGGTCAGATCACAGTCATCAAATTCAATCACAAATTAAGAACCAAATCAAACTCATCCTAGCTGCCACCATCATATCCACCTCCACCATAGTCAAATCCAGCTCCATCAAGCTGGCACTGTGGCTGCAACTTTCGCCAGCACCACCATAACGGCCGATTTCGCATTGGAAAGTCTTGAAAGTTAATGGGGTTTGAATTCAAGGATAAAATTGATGTGGGTTGTTGATTTTGGAGAAGAGAGACATGATGATGAAATTGATGGTGGCTGGATGGAATTAAATATGGTATTCATTTTGGATAATGAAAGGCGATGGCTATCTCTACCAGTTTCCTTCCTTCTTCTTTTTTCACTTTCAATTAATTTGTTTTCATGCAGAATAAGATGGAGAATCTTATTATTAGCGGTGAATGGTGTTTTTTATTTTTATTTTCCTTACCTTATAAAAATAAATCAGAAAAAGTATACGTCAATGAAGCCAAAACTCGTGTCGCATGATTAGCCATGATGTCTTTGTCAACTCCGGTGCTATCATGGAACATATTAGATGAATAAGAAAATTACTTTGATCCTATTAATAAAGGAATTCAATCAACACTTAAATTAATAAAAATATATATAATTATTTAATTAATTATAATACATGAACGGTACAATCATTAACCTATTTTGTAATTGAGTGGATTATTTCTCGCCCTGTGCTACAAGTTGAATTAATTTTTAACATGAAAAAATATATAATTATTCCTAACATGATTCATAATAAAAATAATAATTATAAATTTAAAATATGATTTGTATTATATAATATTTTTAAAGAATATTTATACGGGAATATATTAGATAACATTTATTTTTAAATATTGAGATATGATATATTGGATCAACCTGGATTAATATGTTAAATATTTGACCCCGGTAATGAGATTTTAATAACCTTATAAAAAACAGATTAAAATAAATTATGAAAATCAATTACTAATCAACTTGACATTGAAAGATAAATTTTTTTAAAAAAAAATCAAGAAATGACAAAAAAAAACAGGATCAACCCAAGTTAATTTGTCAAACCAACAACCCAGATCATGAGATCGGGATAACCACATGAAAAATAAATAAAAAAAATATGAAACTCATTTTTCAACCAATCCAATGTTGAAGGATGAAATAAAAAAAAAAACTAAATTAAAAAAAAGGATAAAAAAACCCAAATTAATTTGGGTTAACATGTTAAACTCACAACCTAGATTATGAGACGATGATAACTTATTAAAAACAAATAAAAAAATCACAAAGCTCTATTTCCTGCAAATACAATGTTGAAGGTTGAAATTAAGGAAAAAAAACTAAATTCATAAGTCATGACAACTCCATAAAAAAAAATTGAAAAAAAAATAGAAAATTAATTTCCAAACAACCTAATATTGAAGGATGCAATTGAAATAAAAAAAACTGAGTTGTTGGAGGGTGAAATTGAAAAAAAAAATCAATTAAAAAAGGATAGAAATGAATCATGTCAACCCGAGTTAACCTATTAAACTCGCGAATTGGATTATGAGATTGGGATAAACTCATAAAAAATAAAAAAAAATTATTAAGCCTAATTAAAAAGATATTCAATAATAAATAAATAGAGTCAACTCAGGTCAACCTATGAAACTTATGACCCGAGTCATTAGATCAAAATAATCTAATATAAAGAAAATAAAAAAAAAATATGAAACCTAATTTTAAACCAACCCAATGTTGAAGAATGAAATCGAAAAAAATTAATAGAAAAAGTGGTTCAAAAAATAACTCGAGTTATTTCGGGTTAACATGTTAAACTCGTGAACTAGATCATAAAATCAAAATAAATTCATAGAAAACAATAAAAAAAAATATGACCATACTTTTAATAGATCTAGTGTTGAAGATTGAAATTAAAAAAAATCTATAATACCGGTAAATAATCTAATGAAAATAAAATGAAAAAAACTTCCTAAACACAATTCCTAAAGTAATTCAATATTAAAAAATAAATTTTAAAAAAAACTATCGAAAAAGCATACTGGATCAGTGAATAGTAAAGTTATAGAAAAAATACATAATGTTATTTCAATAAATAATATTTTATTATTTTATAGATGCGATTATAATGATTTAACGACACAATGTGTTTCTTAAATTGATTAATTAATAATTAATGGGAGGTACAATATTCAACAGCAATAAAATTGTTGAGTTTCATTAATAGCTTGACAAATGTCAGAATATTTTAGGACGTTGTCAAGCTAGAGGGAGACTATGAGACAAGAAACACACGAGAGAGGACGTGGTTGGAAAAATTGGTCCTCTCAAAATCTCTTTTACAAAATTGTTGAGTTGCCTCGGTTTTTGTTTTTTTACTCCTTGCTAAATTTAGCTTTTTTAAAAAAAATTTATTTTTAAATTAATTAATTTCTTCTTTTGATATTTAATTTAACGGGTTACGGGTTTGAGAGTTTAACTGGTATTACAAGGTTCACTTGAGCTTACTTGGTCCTCTCTCCTTTTTTTAAGCTTTTTTTTTACAATTTTATCTTCCAATATTGTTCTAATTTTTTTTCTATGAGATTTATTTTTCTTTAAAATAACAAGGGCTAGCTCAAGTTTTTTTAGGTCTTTATTAATTTTAGCTTCTTTAAAAGGAATTGTAGTTTTTTAATTAAATATTTATTAATTTCATCCTCCAACATTTAATTTGGTAGGTGTTGAGCTTCTTAATTTAACCCAAGTATACAAATTACTGGATTATAAGTTTGAAAGATTAACCTGAATTTACAAAGTTCACTTGGGCCTACTTGTTTTTTTTTCTTTTTTTTTTAATTCTTTTGTTTTCGGTTTCATCCACCAATATTTTGTTATTTTTGTCCATTCGCCTTCTATGAGATTTTTTGTGGTTTTGAAAGTAACAAAGACTAACTCAGATTATTTTTTTTACCTTTGTTGAATTTAGTTTTTTTAAAAGGATATTTTTCAATTTAATTAAATTAGATTAATTATGTGGGAGTAAACATAAGATACTCGACTCTTGGTTTTTTGTTTTTGTTTGCTTTTCGGGTCATTATTCTGACAACATATGCGACTTCTTTTAGTTGCCAAAATCTTAGATTTTTCGTACTCATTTTAAAATGTTGATATCACATGAATATTTTCTTTTACATTGACAAAAAATTAATCTGGCCCTCAGCGTAGTGCGGGCTATTTATCTAGTAGGTGATACTAAAAGACTTGACATTTCTAACGTGGAGATGACATTGTACGTGCACTCATAAGACACTATGGATGCACTGTTTATGGTATTTTATTTTTTCATCCCATTTTTTTTCCTGATTCATCCTTTGTTGGGTGAAATTGTAGGCCAATTTGAGTTAATTTATCAAGGAATGATGAGATTATAAGCCAAGGGACCAAAGTGAAAAAACAGAGGGAATGAGTGGTTCATCCAAACTTTGGATGGAATACCTATTTTTCCTTTAAAAAAAACATTCTATTAAGGGTAATTGAGTCATTTCACAAGGGTCCATTTGACATTTCAAAATTTAAAGGGGTAATAACATCTTTTTTTTTATAATGCACAATAAAATAATCCTTATAACCTTATATTTAGTTTTTTTAATCCTACCTTCAAAGGTGTTGTTGTCTTTTTTATTTTGTGTGAGCAGTAAAATGACTTGCATGCTCTGTGTTTTTCATAGCTTATGCTTAGGGGCAATTTCATCTTTACTCAAAGGCTTTTTTGTAATTGTCAAGTTGGTTATGACAATTGTGTATTTTAATATATATACATATTATTAAATAAATAAGTTGTTGACATGTGTGTTGTATGCATCAACACATGGACAATCCCTTCACCTTTTAGGCGACACGTACAGGCAAAGACCATCATGTTTGATGTCGAAAGCCTTTTATTTTCTCTCCTTCTTCCCTTTTTTCTCCCTCGAAATTCATGCTTTTCATTTAAATTTCGAGGGTAGTCTCTTTAGTTGATGATATTTGAGTACCAATCCTTATTTTATTTTTATATGTAAATCTTGTCTTTAGCTCTCTTGTAAATTTTTGATTTGTTTTCAATTTCATCATTTAATCTAATTTTTTTTTCAAATTTGGTTCTGGTTCTTTTTTTGTTCTTCATATTTTTTCTTACCCCTTCTATAAACTTTCAATTTCATCATTTGATCAAGAATTTCTATTTGCTTTTAAAAAAAAAACAAAATTAATCTCCATTCTTGTGGTGGTTTCATTTTTTAGTTCTTATATGAAATTGATTTTTCTTTTTAACTTAGCCCTTCAATCCAAAATTATCCATCCTTTTTTTAAAAAAAAGATTGTTTATCGTTCTTTTAATTGTTATTTTTTCTTTATTACTCTCGATCAAATGGCCCGGATCATGGGTTTTATAAACTAACACATGTCCACATCATTTTGTTTTTACTCTTTTTTTTCTATGTCATTACTCGACGTTGAGTTTTTTTATATGTAAAAAAAATAGGATTCTTGGTTTTCTTTGTTTTCCTTTGTTCAGGGCTAATCTAATCTTATGACCTAACCTATGTATTTGGCAGGTTAACTCGGATGGGCTCGCAGTTTTTTTTTTGCTTTTAATTATTGTTTTTTTCTTTTAGGTCCATTTGTGTGATTTATTTATTTATTTTTTAAAAAATTATCCTTAAATATTTTATTTGCTAAGATCTATCCTACATGGTTTTTGTATATTCAGTGTTTCTGATTAAATGGCTCCGGACAAGGGTTGTCATAAGTTTTTTTTGGAACTTATTTTTTTTCCATCTCTTGATTCAACATTGATTTTTTAAAAAATTGAGTTTCATGATTTTCTTTGTTTTTTTTATATCGAGTTATTTTGATCTTATAAACTGACCTGTAGGTTTGACTTGTTGACTCGGGTGGACTCAAGAATTTTTTTGGCTTACAATTGCTTTTTTTTGTTTTGTATGTTTGATTTTTTTTTTCAATTTCATCTTTAACATTTGATTTATTAAATATTGGGCTTTGAGAATTTTTCAAATTTGTTACATCTAGTCAAATGACTCGGGTCATAAATTTAATAGGTTAACACGAGTTGATATTATTTTTTTATCTTATTTTCTTTTTTGTTTTCATAATTTAACTTTGGTTTTTTGCTTTTTTAAAACATGGTGAAATATTTTTTTTTTTAAATAATGTAATTTTAGATTAATCTCGTTTGTTTGCTGGAAAGTAGTGTCTTTTTGGAAAGTGAATTCCGGGAAATGAATTTCGATAAAGTGAATTACTTTCTGATGTTTGGTAGTGTAATGGAAAATAAGTTGGAAAACACTTTCCAGTGTTTGGTTATGTCATGGAAAATGAGCTGAAAAATAACTTATTAATATTTTATTTTTCTCAAGTTTATTTAAATAATGAGGAACAAATCTTACAAATTAAATAGTTGAATGAGAATGAAATTGAAAAAAAATATAATTTCATAAATTATCTCAAATAAAATAAATAATAATCAAAATAATAGAGATCAAATCTAAAAAATTAAAAAAAATGAAAGATGAAGAAATTAAAATAATAATAATCAACATTTCATAAATTATTTCAAATAAAATAAGTAACAATCAAAAGAATGAGGACCAAATTTGATAGATAAAAAATTTCAATAAAAAAATGATAATAAAAAAACAAATAGCAATTATAAAAATAAGAACTAAAGTTAATATAAAAATTAAATTTTAAGAGATGAAATTGAAAAATAAATATTCAAAACAAAATATATATAGCAATCAAAAGTTTGAGGATCAAATTTGATCTAATCAGCAAATAATGACATTTCTAAATTTTTCACAACTTCCGGAAAGTGTTTTCCGCTCAAATTTTCCAGGAAAACAGTTTCTTGAAAACCAAGCCAAATTTTCCTTTGACTGGAAAGTGTTTTCTGTTGACCAACTTTTCTAATGGCAAACAAACACAGGAAAGTTTGGAAAGTGATTTCCCGGAAACCACTTTTTGAAAAACAAACACAGTAAAAAAGAAAAACACTTTCCTGGAAATCAAGTTAAATTTTCCTTTAACTGAAAAGTATTTTCCGTTGACCGGAAAATGTTTTCCGTTGACCGGAAAATGTTTTCCGTTGACCAACTTTTCTAATGGCAAACAAACACAGAAAAGTTTGAAAAATAATTTTTCAAAAACTACTTTTCAATAAATAAACATGGCCTAAATAAAAATAGCCTAGGTTAGTTAAAATTAACCAGAACAATCCATGAACCGGAACTTACTCCGGGTCAAGAGGAATGCAAGGTTTTATAACTGTCGTCCAAATAAATAACAAAAAATTATTTCGTCGTCAGAATATTCGTAGAAAAGAAATTATAGCAGATGGTAAAAGTAAAACTGTAACCAAAGAGAAAGCAGGGAGCCAACTACTAGCCAACTAAAGGGCTTGTTTCTACCAGTTCTCTCCTCCGTCGCACTAAATAGCATCTAGTCTGCTCCCTGTTAGCGGATATTGTGGTTGCTTAATCCAAGATGCAGGTAAAGTCAATCTTTCTTCATTTCTCTTTCCTTCGTTTACCCTCCATCACATGTCCTGTTTTCTCAAAACCCTAATTGCCACTTCCGGTTGGATTTATTATTGCTATGCAGGCCAGCGATAGATTTAACATCAATTCACAGCTGGAGCATCTCCAGGCCAAATATGTTGGGACTGGCCACGCTGATTTAAACAGATTGTGAGATTTTTCTTTCTTTTTTTCTTTATTAATCACTTCAATATATATAATTTGTTGGTGTGTGTGTGTATTGATTATGATTTGTAAATAAACGCAGCGAATGGGCAGTGAATATTCAACGTGACAGCTATGCATCATATATGGGTCACTACCCTATGCTTGCTTACTTTGCTTTAGCTGAGAATGAGTCTATTGGAAGGGAACGCTACAATTTTATGCAGGTTCTTCTTATAACCTCCTCCTTCCTATTCTTTATATGTTCTTCTGCTCATTGATCCACTTTTTTAATTTCTGTTTTCTAACTTGCCATTACTTATTTTGTACTAAATAATGGAGGATGGATTAGAGTTCGATGGTTGTTGTTTTTTTTTTTTTAATTCGGTGTTTGACAAAGGAAGTTGATATTAGGGATAATCTTCATGTTCGTTTAAATGTAGTTTAGTTTTTCTTTCGTTTTCTTTGTGATAAAAATTGATTGCACTAGCAAGAGTGTTCTGGTTAATGGGTTTTTAAGAAAAAGATTTTTTTTAATGGAACCCTTTTCTTTTCGATAGAAATTGATCGCTGCACTAGCAAGAGTGTTCTGGTGAATGGGTTTTTAAGAAAAAGATATGTTTTTTTAATGGAACCGAAGGGATGAAAAGTTTTGTGAAGTAGTTGATGCCTTGGTGGTGCTACTATGGCTTCCCTATGAGCATTATATCCATGGCATTGCATGGGAACATGCCAATACTCCTGCAGCGGGGAACCCATATGTTTGTGAGAATCAGGTGCTCTTATCAGGAACGCATTCTTTAGGGGTTTTCTTTCAATATTCTGCTGCAATAACTCAACTTGCGAAACCTTATCCTAGTTTTTTGGGTGGGCTATATGACTTTTACATGATAGTAACCATCCAGTTATTGAATACAGTGTTTGAAGATTAGTTTTTGTGTATGCCTCAACTTTACTTTAGCTTCGATGATCTCAGGCAACCCTTTTAATAGTTTTATTTTACTTGGTCCCAGATTAGTTTTTTATATCCCAGTTATTCATGCATGATGATCCTTAAGATCTACAGTTAAAAGTGTGTAACCAAAGCTGTGACAATTTGAATGAGCACTTCGTAAATGCAGGGGAATTTTGGAAGATTTTGTTAGATATAAGCTTCACCTGCCATTCTATAAGTTGGAGGAGTATGAGATTGAAAAGTTTATTGTTAATTCAATTGCTGTTGGAAAGGTTTCTGAACTATAATTTCCTTCTTGTGTTAATCTTGGCAATCACTGGAAAATGGCTCGGTGACTGATAATGTGTTTGTCTTGTATATTAGAATCTTGATTGTATGAAGATATTGCCACAAAGTTTTGTGATTTTCTCCTCCATGCTTAATTGCATGTCTAAGTGATGTCACCTAATAATTCTTTTTAACGTGGTGCAGAAAATGCTTCTGCCTTGTGGTCTACCCCCAGAAAGAGAAGATGATTGAGACTTGTTCAGCTCAACTAGTGTCAGCGGTGGCTAGCTGATTGATATGCTCATGCTTGTCTGTTACTGAAGGAATAGTGGCCTTTTTATGACAGTGATTATCAACTGTGATCGTGGACATGTAAAAATATTATCTTTTGTTTTTAAGGATGGTTTGAGATTGGAGTGAGTGGTTGAATTTGTGATTTCTTTTAATATATGATAAGCTTCCCTTTTTCAACGTCTAGTTGGTTTTCAACATGTTTGTTGCTTGGGCCAATTTTTCTCAGAACACCATTGTTGTTGTTTTTGATTGATCCTGGTGATTGCTGAGGCAAAAATGATAGAAGAGATGTCTGTTGCCATGTCCCCTCTGAAAATGACATGGCCTTTTATAATGTGTAAATCCCATCGTTTGAACATCTCAGTTTCATTTGCAAGAATGATTTTGAATGCTGATTTTGTGATGCAAGCACTTCCATTAGGGTCTTGATCGTCTAGTTGATTTTTTGTTGTTGTTGAGTTTGCTGGGTTTTATTACGGAACTTGTTTCAAGTATATAATGCTATTCTGCATTGGGGAGCTTGTATTGGCTGTTTCAAAAGGCCATTCTTAAAATTTCTGGTGACTGGTGAGGATGATGCAAAACCCTAGGCCATTCTCAAATATTAGCTTTTACCCAGAAGTTAAAAAAAAAAAACCTGTAAAGGAAAGAAAAGGGTGGAGACTGTGGCAGGATAACCACTAACCATCCTTCACATTAGACGTTGAGAAAAGAAAAGGAGGAAAGCATTCTATACATTACGTGATTTTTTATAAACATTGTCGAGAGGGGGTATGAAAAGTGCCGAAGAAATGCTCTATTGTGATAATTATATGGCTATGTGCTCACAAGCACCACAATCCCATTCCCCTTCTATTTTGCACTACTTGCTTCAATTACGTTTAATAACGGGTCATAATTTTTTGTAAAAAAAGCATATAAATTATTTTAATATGTATTTTATATAAAAAATTCAAAGTAAGTTTATTCATGTATTTAATTAAATAAATTAATAATAATTTATATAAATAAAAAAAATCATTAACAATAACCAAAAGAAAAACATGACAAATTAAGATATGAATGTATATCAAAATATTTAATTTTGTAAAATGAGATATCTATCTCTTTGTGTTTACTAAATTTAATTATTAAAATTAATACAAGATAATAGAAATAAAAACACATATGAAATTAAATGAATAAAAAAACAAAAAAAATATCATGCAAAACCATATATATTAAAAAAACTATTTCAAAAAAACTATTTTTTTTATAAAATAAAGCTTACTTGTATAAAATTTAAAAAATCTTCAAAAATTAAATACAATACAAAACAAACAATTTTTTTAAAAAAATCTCTATCCAAAAAAGGCATGTAAAAACATGGCCTAAATCATGAGACCGAGACAAATCAATAGAAAAGAAATTGAAGATAACCGCAAAATTATTTTTTTTATATAAAAAAATAATGTAGAATGATAAAATCATAAAAGAAAATGAGGATAAAAATATTTGATTGTATTAACCCTTAAAACTTATGACTCGTGTCATTAGATTGGAAGCACGACAAATGAAAAAATCACAAAACCTAATACCAAACAAATTAGACACCGAATGATGAAACCGGGAAAAAAATCAACCACACAGAAAATTATAATTAAAAAAATAAGGATGAAAATAAAAATAAAATATAAAATATATGGCATCAAAAAAATTTAAATTTAAAGGTTAAATTGAAAAGAAAAAAAAAACTTTAACAAAATGAAAAAGAAATAAAAAAAGTAAGATCTAAATTAAAAAAAATAAAACAACATGAACTTTAATTGAATGATGATATTTAAAACCAATAAAATTTTAACAAAAAAATCAAGAAAAAAAAATAAGGAGTAAATTGCAAAAAATAATATATAACTAATTATAATTTAAGAATTAAATTGAAAATATAAAAACCTACGCTTTCAATGACTGTATTAAAGGATTTGGATCTCTTATGTTCTTTGATCGGTAATGTTTCAAACCTATAATTAATTTCTAATTAATATTAAATCATTGCCATTTAATGAACACGATGGAAGGAAATACGAAAGGATTCCAGAACTATATTCTAGCCTGAAATCTGCAGTAAAGCTAAGAATGATAAAAAGTAGCTGACCTGCCCATTTTGGAAGGGATTGCTGGACTGAGTTGGTGCGTAGAAAGCAAGGCAAAAAGGGGTTCATTTCTGGACCACGTTTTATACCTGCATATCATGTTTAAAGATTTCGGTGAAAGATATTCTTTATTTAAAAATATATTATTTTTAAAAAAATACAATTATACCACAAAAACAAACTCAATCTAAAATATCCAACTATTGGAGAATTTGAAAGGCAGCCAGTGGCGGAGAAGCCTTTGGATTATCTAGAAGCTTCGAGATTGCTTGAGAATACGGTATTTGTTATTTTTTAAAATATTTTTTATTAATAAATATATTAAAATAATGTTTTTTTTTGTTTTTTTTAAATTATTTTTAAATAATTTAAAAATACAAAATAAAACATATTAATTTGAAATAACAAAAATAAAAATAAAAAAATTTAAATTTTTTTTAATTTTTTTTTAAAACTCAAAAACATACATGCCTCGTCGTTTACTCTCTATTCATGAGAAGACGTTATTGGAGAACCTCATCATTCTCATTTCTTTTTTATCGTGAGGACTCGGAAATGGATTGCACGTTTCTTATATCTTGGCTGTTCTGATTTTTTTTTTATTTTTATTTTTAAGAAAAAAAGCAGGGCAGGCTGGCAGGCAAAGGAGCTCCTGCCTAGTCCTTGTCATCATTGGATTCCACAACTCTGTTGCTATTACAGCAGCCGTGAGGAATTGAGGTGTTTGGGGACGTTGAAATTGAATTTTTTAAGAATTGAATTTTTTTTTATTGTTTTAATATATTAATATAAAAAATAATTTTAAAAAATAAAAAATATTATTTTAATATATTTACAAGAAAAAAATACTTTAAACCGCAACCATTATCATATTTTCAAACACATCCTCACTGTTATCTGATTGATATCATCATCTTGTCTTGTGTATTTAGCTTAGAGATAAATGCATGATTTAAAAAATTATTAAATCAATTTTTTTTATTTTTTTCATAATTTTAATGCATTAAGATATAAAAAAACATGAAATATTTATTTAAATATTTATGTAAGTAAAAATCATTTTTTAAAATCACACTGCATTATATTGCTTTAATGCTAGTACATATATTATTTGGTAATTATTTGTTATGTTTTTTTTTTAATATATTTTTGTGAAATAAATAATGGATTTTATGATACATACAATTGTATATTTTTTTTAAAGCATGATACTATGTTTTAATGTAAAAAAAAAAAACCTTTTTTTTTCAAGTGTTACTTGCTGTGTTTTCAAAGTAAAATAAATACCAATAAAATATTTATCTAGCAGTTAAGGTACTGCTATATCTCTGCAAGGACGAGAATACAAGTTCGATCTCTAAGTAGCACACTTATTAGGAGGGGCAGCCACAAATCTCGAACGAAACTAGTCTCACCCTTCAAAAGAGCACGAGGATACCCAGATAAGAAAAAAAATACTAACAAAATGCCACTTTAACAAAAAAAAAAATACGTGTGCTTCTGACAAAATTAAAAAAAGTTTACCATGGTTTACTATTTTTTAATATAAAAATATATAATTGCTCAAAAACACAATAATGAATTACCAAACATCTATATTATAACATAATATAATTTCATTGGGAGAATGAAGTCCTGCCTTAAAGAATAATATTTTGTACAACGGATTTTTTTAACGAATATAATTTTAAAATAAACAACCATAAAATTATATATTAGTTAATTTGACTAATGAAAACAAATATATATTAAAAAAATAAAATGGATATTTACATTTGTGAAGAACCATATCCAAATGTAGATAGGATCTAGGACCAATGAAAAATAAGATGAAGACGAAGGAGAGAGAACAAGGGATAAGGAAAATGACCTACCAAAACCTTCACTCAGTTATTTTGCTGGTAAAGAAAGCAAGGGGTAGGAATACCATTCTTTTTTTTCCCTTCCTAGTTTCTTGTAGGCCTTCAAAGAAAGAAAAAATCTAATTTTACTCATTAAAATTTATAAAAAATAATTTTTACCTTAAATATATTAAAATAATATATTTTTTTATTT
The DNA here is from genome assembly GCF_000002775.5 of Populus trichocarpa. NCBI lineage: Eukaryota > Viridiplantae > Streptophyta > Magnoliopsida > Malpighiales > Salicaceae > Populus > Populus trichocarpa. Next base: position 9,845,765 of record NC_037294.2, on the reverse strand, counting down.
TTTAAAATTTATTTTTTATATTAATATATCAATTCAAGAATAAAAATATTTAATTTAAAATAAAAAAACTCAAATCTTTTCATAAAATCAATTTAATCGTACTCCAAATATATCCTTAATGTCTCGTAGTTGAATCTAAAAGCAAAAAATAACTAAAAAAAAATTCATAAACTCAACCTCTTCGTTCTTTCCTTTACTTTCTTGGCAACCAAACAAAAATATCCCCATTATCTTTTGTTACTACCCAACAACAAAGCAAAGTAAGGATTATTATTACCACTACTAAATAACTGTACAACACCAAAATACATATAAACTTTTCCATCCCTTCTTACATCATCATCCATTTTTTTCTCAATCACCTTTTTCCCTTCCCTTCCCTTCCCTCTCTTATAGGGGGTAGAGTATTATTCTCTTCCCAGAATCTCAAAATTTTCCCGAGAAAACTCAATCTTTGTCCTTAAACCACACCTTAAACTTCCCCAAATTCTTGCCGCACGTATCGTTGTCACTCCATATTCTCTCTCTTTCCCCCCTTACTCTTATTATTCTTCTTTCTCTCTCCAAAGAAAAAATAAATTTTCTTTTTTGCCCGCTGATCTTTCGTAAACTTTTGAAAAACCCATTACCCCCTCCTTTTTGTCTCTCGTCTTTTCTGTTCACTTTATCGAGATAATGCAGTTTCGTGATTCCCAATCCCTGAACACCCTTCACTGATTAATGGGTTTTTCTTAGATTCTTAAGTAACATCTTACTTTACTTGGTTACTAAGTAGATTGGATTGCAAAAAAAATCTTTTCTTTTCAGTTTTGAGGGATTTATTGAATCATTGAGAGTGGTCATTTAGTGATCCGGGAGTCGTTTTGTTTTTCAACAAGGGGAGAGTTTTAGGTCACTTTGGTTGGTGAATTTTGATTGTGAACTAAAAAATAAAGGGCGGTCTTTTTTTGTTTTTTCCTTATTTGTTTGGTGGATTATAATTTGTGTCTGAGATTCTTAGATCATGGATCATGTGATTGGTGGCAAGTTTAGGCTTGGCCGGAAGATCGGTAGTGGATCCTTTGGTGAACTTTATTTAGGTATGCAAGTTTAGGGTTTATTCAGTAGCATTCAAAGTGTTTTGACCACTCTTTCCTCTTTGCGTCTTTAGTTGGGTTTTTGTTATTTTTATTAATTTTTGTTATTTTTATCTCTATTTCTTTGCAGGTATTAATGTACAGAGTGGAGAGGAAGTGGCTGTTAAGTTGGTAGGTGTTACCTTCTTAGAAATTATATGCTATCTTGTTTTATAGATTGTTGTTTCTTGATTCATGTATTGCTGGATAATAGTTAGACTTTCATTTTTGGTTATACTGGATGACTGATGACTATGTTTGATTCCATCTGTTAGAAGCGGTCATTTATAGTTCATGATAGGGAGTTAGCTTTTCCTTCTCTTTTCCTAGATGTTCTTTTAGTTTTGATAATTTTAGATAGTTATTTAATTAAGAGAGTTTATGAATTTGATTATTCAAGCGGGGGCTTCTCTTGGTGTCATAATAGCAGGTTAATGTTTTCCTCAATTATTTTGTTATGTTTATGTTACTGAATGACTCTCTCAGCAGCATGCTGAATGTTGCTCTATCCTATGTTTTTAAAACCCCAAGGATCCATGAATAAAAAATTGTTAAGTTTTCTGTTATTGTTGGTGATTCCTTTTACCCTGCTCTGACTAGCTTCAGACTGAGGTTTATTTGAACTGTTCGGAAACATCAAATATTGTATTTTAGGTGTTGGAATCTGCTCATTGGAGGTTTAATGTGTAATGATCAGAAGAATAGAAGAATGTTTCTTTTCATTTGATTATGTACTGTTATGGTGAGCAAAAGATACTGGAAAGAGTTTTGAGTTTGCAGTTGGTGTGTTCTTGAGCTTTGGACTTTGCATGCTGTACTTATTGAGGGAAAAAGCATGCCGTGGTGTTGAGCCTACCCAGGAATTTTTTTGACTGGATGTTTAATATGAAAATCTGGCCTTTTCTGTTCATTTAAATCCATGTAATCATTTAGATTCATGTTTACATTTTTTTTATGTTATAATATAGTGCAATTTGCACTTTTGATTTTGTAGCTGATGCATATTCTTATGATTTCCCCAGGAATCTGTGAAAACCAAGCACCCTCAGCTTCATTATGAATCAAAACTATACATGCTACTTCAAGGAGGAAGTAAGTTTCTTCTTTCTTTTCTTCTGTTGTTAGCTGATATGTTTATTTTTCTCTTGAGCCAAAGTCAACTGATTTATTTTCTTTCCTTTTTTTCCTTTTGAAGCTGGTATTCCTCATCTCAAATGGTTTGGAGTTGAGGGTGAATACAATGTCATGGTTATTGACCTTCTTGGACCAAGCCTCGAAGACTTGTTTAATTATTGCAATCGAAAGTTATCTTTGAAAACGGTGCTGATGCTTGCAGATCAATTAGTAAGTATGCCCATTTTCAAGAAAGGCCTGCCTCATTGAACAACATACTGTTTGTTAAGAAAGATGTCCATTCTATTAGCTGGTATACTCAGCGTTCTTTCATCACTCTATAATGTAGATAAATAGAGTTGAATACATGCACTCAAGGGGTTTTCTTCACCGTGACATCAAGCCTGACAACTTTTTGATGGGTTTAGGGCGCAAAGCAAATCAGGTATGTTCTTTTCCTCTTTTTATTATTATCAATTTAAATAGAATTTTTAGATAAAGTGATGTGTAAACTTACTAATTCAGAATTGAGGGAACAGTGTGAATATTCAACTGGGAAAACTTTTTTGTAATTTTGAGGTTTTAATTTGAAATTTGTTGGGTAAAGCATAGAGAACCTTGGAGAGAAATGAGGCCTTTGCTATTTGAGTGGCACTTGTCAATTTACAAAGCTCACATAAGGTTGACTCACTAAAGCAGTATCCAATCTTGCACTGTGCTATTGAATGTCCTAGCTGTGTGAAAACCTAGTTCTTATATCTGTTATGCATATATAGCCTGGTTTGTTACTTAGATTATATCTTTGGATGCCCTGATAGTTTTTTGCTGATCATTTCCTTGCTACATTCCCCTCTGCAACACAGATCTACATCATTGACTATGGCCTTGGAAAAAAGTATAGGGATCTGCAAACACACAAGCATATACCATATAGGTGAAGTGTTGTATTTCTTATGTTCTTTCATCCTGTATCATTACCATTTTTTAACCACTGGTTTGATTATGCAAGGTTACTCTCCCTCCAAGCTCATGCTTTTTGTTCAAATGTTCACTTATGGCCTGGTGCAGCAAACATGGAGTATTTTATGTTTTAATGTGCATACCCGTGGTTTTGTTATGATGTGGTATTCAGGACTACAAAGGACATGCTTATCTAGGATTCATTTATGAAGATTCATAATTATTTGTGAGGATTCATTCCTTTACTGGCCGGGACCAAGCCATGTTTTAATCTATTTCAAAAAAAAAAGTCAGGAAAGAGATAGCATTTTGTCGTTTTTCTTCTTAGAAGAAAATGGAGGTCTTGGAACAGAGACTTTGAATGCTCAACGCGTCTTTAGAGTAGGATCATACATGAATAGTTTACTGTGTTTCTAATCCATTTATGCATACTTTGTCTGATCAGTTGCTGTGATTGAAAATTATGATCATAAAATTCCAGTTACTTTTTATCACAAAGAGATTACCTGTGAATGGAAGCTTGAAAATTTTGGTGAAAAAAAATATGTGCAGAAAAAAAGGGTGTTGTGAGTTGAATCTAGCATTATTATTGCTGGTAAACAGCTTAGTTGTCCATGCATATTCAGATGGGTTCTATTATTTACGCTATGAAGCTGCTATTCAGGAAATCTTCTGCTTGGTATCTTGTTCTTTAAAAAAGCTAGTGCCAAAGATGCTTGCTTTTGTAGAGTGGGCTCTGGCAACCTTTTCTTGCTTGTGATTTTTTATGCCTTCAAACCCATTTGCCTGGGAGCATTCAATATCTCCATGTATCATTGTTTTTATCTGCACATGTTAATGTCCATTTTGTTAGACCTCTTTTCTGCATGTACATGCGCATGATAATGACATTTTCTCCTCCACTTTTCTATCCCCTTTCCATTATCTGTCATGAATATATATTTTGTTACAGGGAAAACAAGAATCTCACAGGCACGGCTCGCTATGCTAGTGTTAATACCCATCTTGGAGTTGGTGAGTGAACTGATTATAGCTATAAGATGGCTGTTGGATGTTGCTAGAACATACCGTGCTTTATGCTTGATGATCTTATTATTATGCCATTCTTGCAGAGCAAAGCAGAAGAGATGATCTGGAATCTCTTGGTTACGTGCTTATGTATTTTTTGAGGGGAAGGTGAAGAACTTAATTGACTTGCTTTATGCTCCTATTTTAAATCTTAATATATGTTTGATCCTTTTTCTTTGGTGATTTCCTTGTTTCAGCCTTCCATGGCAGGGCTTGAAAGCTGGCACTAAAAAACAGAAATATGACAGGATCAGTGAAAAGAAGATGCTTACTCCCATAGAGGTACCGTCATTCACTTTTGCAAGCTGCTTGCTCCAAGCACTGGTTTTTTATGATGTAGTATACTGTCTATGATCACAACGGAAGAAATATGTAAATAATAGCTTGTCTTCATCTAAGTATTAAATGGTCATCATGCTTGCAGGATATGAAGTATTAATGGTTACTTTGCAGGTCCTTTGCAAAAACTATCCTTCAGAATTTACATCTTACTTTCATTATTGCCGTTCACTGCGATTCGAAGACAAACCAGATTATTCATACCTGAAGAGACTATTCCGTGACTTGTTTATTCGAGAAGGTTTACTCATGCTCCTGAATATTTGATGCTTTTAATTATTGTTCACTTGTTATCTATGATTTTAAATATGTTGCTGGAATTCTAAATTCAATTGTTAGTTTGGAGTTCTGCCAAATTTTAGAACCTAATCTAGGTTTCTAAACTGCTGCAGGCTATCAGTTTGATTATGTATTTGACTGGACTATATTGAAGTACCCGCAGATTGGCTCCAGTTCTAGATCACGAGTTAGTATCCCTTAATTTGTTGTGGCTCATTTATTTAGAAAAATATTTTTTAATGTCTTTCTTATATTCTTGATTCCTTTTCTTCTTTTAACAGCTAAGTGGAAAACCAGCTGTAAACCCAGGACCATCCGCAGAAAGAGTAGAATGGCCTTCAGGTCTGTTGTGATTTTTCGTTAAGAATTTTGAAAACAAATTTTCTTTTTTGTTCTTTTTGTGCAATTGAAATGCAGATGAATGTCTAGGCTATTTATCTGAAGTGTTAATGGGTAATTAATTTCCTGCTCTGGTTGGTTTTCCCTTGCATGGCTTTAATATGTAGTGGGGCATTACTCTTGGTGCTATTTTGTTAACCCCCTCACCTCTGTCAAAAAAAAGAGAAGATTCCTAAGCTAGTTTCTAATGTTTGACTTGACACAATTTTATTTCTGTCTAGTAGGCCAGGAAATCCGGGACAGATTCTCTGGTGCAGTTGAAGCATTTGCTCGAAAGAATAGCACTGGACATGCTATGCACAGAGATCGGTCCAGGCACAGGTCCTCAGATGATGTGCCATCATCAAAGGATGTGGTGAGTAGTGCAAGAGAAATTAAGAGAAATTATGTATCTTTTAACTTTGTTGAGTTGCTTGACCTTTTTTCCTAAATTTTAACTTCTCAACTGCCTGCCGTTTTTTATATATCCCCTCCCTTTTACAGCATCCTGATTCAGAAAGGCCCCGGTCATCTTCTCGAAATGGCAGCACTTCAAAGAGGGCTGTAATTTCAAGCAGCCGGCCAAGCTCTTCTGGTGAGCCTAGTGAGAATCGGTCAAGCCGGCTGGCCTCGAGCAGTGGTCGCCTGTCAACAACCCAGAGGATTCAACCTGGGCTTGAGTCAAAATCATCTTCCTTTACTCGTGCTCTAGCCACAAGAGGTGGTCGTGATGATACACTCAGGAGCTTTGAACTCCTGTCTATTGGAAGAGGAAAGAGGAAATAAGCTCTACATCTGTCTGGCACGAAGATTTGCTTGTGTAAGGAGTCAGAATTCCCTTGTGTATTTCTATCAGGGTCGGGACTGCAATGGTTGTGCCAGTTGCTCTGTATATTCATACCCACTATCAGGTTCCCTTACATGCAAAAGATCAGTGAATCCTCTCCTTGGAAGACGGGCACTCATCTTGTATCTCTCTCCGGGGGGTTTGCCATTCAAAGGCAAGCGAGCTCATTCATAAAAGAGAAGAATGATTTCGCGGTAGGAATTGTTTATATATTTGAGATGCTTGTAGCTCTAATAAATACTTGTTTTTCTATGCAAAAGAAGAAAACCTTACCTAATAGACTAGAGATGAACTTTGGCCATCCTCCTGGATGGTTGGTATTAATCACTCTCTACTTCATCCATTTAAATTAGAACACATATTGATTGATCATGGTGGTCTGATTCTTATTATAACTTTTATATATTGTTTCTATATTCTTAAAATCATTTATATTAATTTTAATGCGATTGTTTAAGGTTGTGACCGCATTTCTTTTGAAAATATTAAAATGATTTTTTTATATTTTTATTTTTAGCATTAACATATTAAAATTATTTACGCATTAAAAAATATTTTTTAAAAATTAAAAGTATTTTAAAAGCATCTAAAAAATTTATGGTGCGCCAACAAGAAGAGGTCAATTCAACAATGAATGTGTTAGGGCAATCTATCACCTTGCCTGCCTGGAAAGAAATCCACGATAAAATTGAATTTATTTCTATTTAGAATGAAACTACAAAAAAAGAAAAACAAACAACCATATAATAGATTTATCATAAAAGAGAAAATGTTGGATTATAAGTGAAGCTTCTAGCCTGATATTTTTGAATCTGTTGCATGAAGTAAGTACGGTAGTTTTAATATGTTTTGATTTATAAAAATAAAAAATTAGAATTGATTTGATGATTTGATCAAAACTCTTAAACCGGGCTTTAACCGGTTTTAAAAGCTTTGGTTCGAAGGCCTAGAGAAGTCAGATTCTTTCGGAGGTTGAAACATCATTGATAGCATGAAGTATTGACTATGTTGTAATAGAAAATATAGTATATTGTATTTTGCATTAGTACCCAGGTACGTACTCATGCAATGGTTCTAACTTGGAAGACGGAGGCAGGCAGGATAAGGAGTTATTGACGTGCTTGATCCTTGAGAACCTTGCCAAAACTGGCATCAAATTAATCTTACAAAATTTAATTAACTATGGCTACTAAATTGCTTTTGCGTGCTAATTAATGCAATCAATGATATTAGCAAACATTATCTGCTGTGAATAAATGGTTAAGAAAAATAATCACAATGTGGCGACTGTATGAATGAGCAATTAAATGATGCCATCCTAAATTTACTGCGTTAAATGTTATGTCTATTCTTTTAATATACATATTTTATTATTATTATTATTATTATCTTGAGAATGTATATAGTTTTATTCTTAATTAAGAACTTTGTATCTGTTCCTGAAGAGCCAGCAATTCCTAAAGTCCTAATTCGGAAAAAAGAATCCCTGAATTCTTCCTTGTGTTATAAATTCTTATTGATAATAAAATTAGTGGTTTGATTTCATTATTGGAAGGAAATAGGAAGAGTAGATTCTAGGCATTAATTGTCATGGACAGGGAAAGAAATAGCCAGTGTGGTTTTGAGGATGACCGAAAGTATGTCGCCGGTAGGGATGATCATTTTCGATTCGGTTTGGTTTTTATAAAAAAAAATAACAAAATCAGTTTTTAAATTTTGAAAAAAAAACCAAAACCGAACTGAAACCGGTTCAAACCAACCGGTTTCGGTTCGGTTATTTTGGAAAAAGAACCGGTTCAAATCGATTTGACTTGGTTTTTTCGGTTTGACTCGGTTTTTTTCCGGTTGGGTTGAGTTCAGTTTTTTTGATTTCATGCTTATAAAACCGAAACCGAACCAGTCAGTTTTTAAAAATTATAATCGATTTTTTTTATGGTTCGGTTTTTTCGGTTTTTTTCCGGTTTAACTCGGTTTAATTGGTTTTTCAGTTTTTTTCTCACCCCTAGTTAGTGGTTGTTTTTTAAAATATTTTTTATTTTAAAATATATTTTTTATGTTTTAACAATTATTTTTAATATTAACAAAGAGTTAAAAATATAAAAAAAATTAATTTTAAATAAAAAAAAATTAAAAATTTAGCACACGGTATTCTTCTTCTATCTTTACCAAAAAAGAAAAGAAAAGAAAAGATATGATAACAATCTGAAAAGAAATGGAAACTTCATAAAATCTTGGTAATCGTCAGTAACATAAATTGTTGTGCCTTTCCATATTATGACCGGACGATTCCCTTTTGTTTTTTACAGAATATTCTCAATAAATGTAATTATATTAATTTATAATTTTTCCTTAATTCTCTCGATTTTAATTCCATTTGTAGCCTTTGCGCGTAGATTTCTTCAATAGAGTTGTGAAATCGTCCCTCTGAAACCATTCCTGCTTTCATAATTCCGTTCCCTTAAATAGCCCCCCTCCTCTGTATTTTATCATGACAGGAGAATTTAAATAGCATTAAATTACTCGAATCTATGCTGTATTCCTTTTGCAGAGACAGGACAGCGCTAGCAAATTTAATTCCATGCCTGCTCCTTGCATTACCAAACCAAAGTAACCAAATTGCCCACATATAAGTAAGTGTATGCAACCCTATGATCCAAGATGTACTTGGATTTTCTTTCTTTCTCCTTGCAAGTTTCTTCACGGCGTACAGCCTCTGTTTACTGTCATAATATTCGATTGTATGGCTGGATTTGGGTGGAGCTTGAGGCATGGACATGGGTCTAAAAGGCCATTACCTCCTTCCCAGATCGCTTGTCGAATATGTGATCATGTGTTTTCGAGCACACAAGCTCTCATAGACCATATCGAATCTCACACGGTCGAGGAACAAACTGCCTCGAGAAGACAGAATGGCCTCAACCTCTTTTCCTCCTCCCATACAGAACCTTTTGCCAGCCCATTCAGTTTTAGCCTTTCGACTCCTACTCGTCGGCCACAAACTGGGCCACTCGGCCGAAATCGCTATGGTTTTCCTTCTTTGACAGAGAGAAACCCTGTCTTCAGTGACAGGAGGACCCCACAAAATCTTGTTTCAGGCGCCAAGCCATTTACTCCACGAGCACAACTTTCATGGGTGCCTAGGAACAACAAGTACACGAGTGTTGGGTCACAACATGTACCTTTAACCTTTCCAGCACAGCCCAAAGTGATCGATGAACCTCGCGATATTGACTTCACCAAGCCGTTTCTTCAACAATTGGAGAGACCCTTCTCCTCCAAAGCCAGATTCCAAGAAAGCAATGGTCACCATAGGAGTAAATCACATGTGGAGACGCTGGATTTGACTTTGAAATTGTAGAACTTGAAGAGGGGGAAATATACCCATGCCAAAACCAAAATCAGGACATTCATGCATTTCATTTAATTTCACTTACCAAAAAAAAAAAAAAAAACAGTTTTCCTTCGATCGAATGATTGTTCATACCATATTTTATTTTTGTTTCGCTTTAATTAATTAATTAATTATATTTTTCATTTCAGTCATTATACAGAGGAGGACTTCCATCTTCTTGTTTTCCATGCGCTCTTCTGTCATGAATGTTTTAATATATAATATAATGGAAATTAATCTAAATTTTGATTCATAATTTTTGGGTAGAAATTAACTCTACAGGGATCAAATTCAAATTACAAAAAAAAAATTGATGTGTGATTTTATTGTTCACCAAAAGAGAAAACATTATAGATTGTAATAACATTCCATACATATTCCTTCAATTTTTTTTTTTAAAGTTACATTTATTTGGGATTGTGCTTAGTGGTTTGTTCTTACCACCTAAGTTATGGGATCTCAAAGTGTCAAGAAAAGCGCTTGATTTGGTAAAATTAAACAAAATATTATTAATTTAAAACAATTAAAGCTGAATGAATTTGAATAATACATAAATATTTAATGCCATTTTCTTGCGAGCATCAGAGAAATAATAAATAAATATTTAACCCCTTTCTCTTGCAAGTATTAGAGATTGAATTTCATATGCAAGGGAAAGGTTCAACCTTTTTTGTTGTTACTCATTTTATTTTTTAATTTAATCCTTCCATGTTAAATTTGGATTTAATAATTTTCTTGAGTTGCCTAGATATGGGAATCCCTTGAGTTGCCTAGATATGGGAATCCCGTGGTGTCAAGGAAAAATTATAAAGAGCGATTAATGCTTGGTTTTGCAAAATAAAATTCAAATTTTATTGATCTAAAATAATTAAAGCTCGAGGAACCAAATTTAAAAAAAATATATCAGGGAGAAGTGAGCGAGCAAAGGAAAAGTGGTTGGCGCGTGGTATGCATGTGTCAGCGTATGAAGGAAATCATCATGCTCTGGCAGTACCTGTAACTTCCATCGGTGTCAAAATTTAAAAAAAAAATATTTTTGACATCAGTACATCAAAACGATCTAAAAATAATAATAATAATAATTTGAAGCACAAAAAAATAAAATAAAAATCAATTTTTAAAAAAATATATTTTTAAAACATAAAAAAAAACAAGTTCTAATATTTTTTTCTTTGCCTCCATGGCCGATCTAGAATTATCTACAAGTTTCTTCAACTAACACGCAATACATGTATTAAAGGGTGTTTAAGAATGTAGTGGTGATTACTTTTTAAAATATTTCTTTTCATGGAAAAACATCATTTTTAAAATTTATTTTTAATATTAACACATCAAAATAATTAAAAATATTAAAAAATCAATTTTAAAAAAATCAATTTTTTTTTTAAAAAAAGTTGAAAATCATTTACAACAAACAGTGCTCGATGAGCCTTTTATGGTTTGATAGCTACGGATTCACGATGAATCTGTGAATGAAATGATTCAAATTTAGAATCTACAACTCTTTATTCCACAACTGGCCGCCCTACATAGATTAATTCTAATATTTTATTGTTTTACTTTAGGTTAAAAATCTCAAAATATCTAATTTTGGTTCCAGGGCTTATTGACGGTTCCTGGTTGCCTACTGCCCTAATTTATAATGTTTGTATTTTTTTTAATATTTTTAAATTGTTTTTAATATGCTATATCAAAAATATTTTAAAAAAAATAATAATAAAATATTATTTTAATGTATTTCTGAACAAAAATACTTTAAAAAACAACAATTATCACACTCTCTAATCCATTTTCCTGCCGCGCAACACGGCTTGGAGTATTTTTTTTATGGAAAAAAAAGATTTTAGGCATTGTTACCATGTTTTCTTAAAGGAAAATTATTTAATTATGAATAGAAAATTTAATACATATTAGACAAAAAAATTTTCAATACTAAAACGATGATATACTATTTTTTTTAAAAAAGTATTGGGATGATAATATATTGAATTGATTTGGGTTAACCCGGGTTAAACAACAAAACTCGTGACTGAGTTATGAAACCATAACAACCCTATAAAAAACAAATCGAAATAAATAATAATGTTCAATCCCAAAGCAATCCAATATTAAAAGATAAAATTTTAAAAAATAAATTTAAAATGTTAAAAAATATTATTTTAATACATTTCTAAACAAAAAATACTTTGAAAAACAATAACTACCATATTCTCAAACACTTTCTAATACATTGTCTTGTCATATAACTTGGGTTGGAGTATTTTTTTCCGATCGAAAAAAAGAATCTAGGCATTGATTCTATGTTTTTCTAAAGGTAAAATATTTAATTATAAATACAAAATTTGATGTATATTAGACAACTTCTCTTTCAATACTAAGATGGTGATATATTATTTTAAAAAAATATTGAAACAATAATATATTAAATTAATTTGGGTCAACCCAGGTTAAACAACAAAACTCGTGACTAGGTTATGAGACCGTAACAACCATATAAAAAATAAATCAAAATAAATAATTATGTTCAATCCCAAAGGAACAAAATGTTAAAGAATAAAATTAAAAAAAAAACAGGTTAAAAAAATATCTAAGTGAATCCGGGTCAATATGTTAAACCGATGATCCGGGTCATGCATTCCACTAAACTTAATAACTTTTATTTCTTGAATTATTTTTTATTTAATTACACAAAACTTATGCGGGTGGGACTCCTTATGTATCAAATAAAAAACATAAAAAAAGGAACAAACATGACAAGCATTAAGTTAAATTTAAAAATTAAGTCAAATAAAAAATTTAAAATTTAAATAACAAATATATTTTTATTAAAAAAAATCAAATGAATAAATGATTTATTGAGGCTCTATGGTGTTTATTAGGTATTTTCATGTGAAAATTAGTTGAAATAGGTTTTTTTACCCAAAAATAGAAAAACCTGACTTTCTAGAAGTTTTTTTGGCCATCCAAGGTGCTAACCAGCATACAACGCGTCATCTATTTCACCAGACAATGATTCATCTGCCTTATTACAGAGAAAAATATATATATATATTTATATTTATGCACGTGACTCTAGGTTTACAGGCTTAAGCATACCTAGACTTAAAGTAGTAGATCAAGCCAAACAACACCTGACTTCTTCTTTCTTCTTTTTTTTCTTTGCAAAGTTTTTAATTAATACCCTCCTTTTTACATGTATTTTTTTGTTTACATTAATTAAACATTTCAATTTAAATTAATATCCTCTCTCTTTTTTTGTTAAACTTTTTTAAATAGTAGTTATTTTTTAAAATTTTCTTATATTTATATAATATTTTAAAGAGATTATTGTAATCTTTATTTTTTATATTTTATATAAATAAACTGATATTTGTATGATGTGCTTTTTTTTATAAAAATATTTATTCTTGACGAGAAAAAAATAATTTCTAAAATAAATAAAAATAAAATCTTACAATTTCAAAAGAAAAGTGGGTGTTAAATATTTATGTACTCATATGTATTTTGTTTTTTAATAGATATCTTGGCTTAATAATTTAGTACTTTAATTATCGTTGACAATTCTTTCACACTTTATCAATTTAGCAAGTCTTATCAAATTTAAAGTGAAGAGTTTATTTTAATAGCTGAAGGGACTCGTTCACGTGAATGATCCGAACCTGAACATGATAGATTCAAATTCATCAGTATTTTTTTATTTGATATATAATGAATAGTATATAAATATTATCATAGCTTACTTGAAATCTATTCGAATTTAATCCAAAGTATATATATTTATATTATATACATATATTTATAGAATATTTTTTTAATTTTTGTATTGATTAATAAATCATAATAGATAATGGATACTCGAATCTCATTAAATAATTTATAAATATTTAAATTTTTTATCCCATAAATAATAAATAAAATATAAATATTAAGAAATCAAATCCACGTGTAGAGATTCCTTTACTTTACCTGGTTATTATTAATTTTTTTATCCCATAAATAATAAATAAAATATAAATATAAATATTTTTTTAAATGGGATATAAAAAAGTGAAAACTCTGTAGCAATAAAAAATGATGAAGGCTTTATTTGCTTTATCGGACTCTACCTCTTTCCCCGTACTATGGGTTAGCGAGCCCAACGCATGCCGTTGCGCAATATTGCCATACACGTTAGACTTTTATATAACCCGTGCTCTTGGGTTAGATATATTTATATTTTATAAAAACAATTATATATATATATATGTTTTTTAATGTATTTATATAGTTTAAAAATATAATAAAATATTTTATTATGCATACATGTAATCAAATAAATCAAGAATTATATATATGAATAAATAAATAAAAAGTCATTAATAGTACCTAAAAATAAAACTTGAAAAATTAAGAAACATATGTAAATCAAGATATTTAATCTCGAAAGACAAGACATTACCTAATTGTATTTGTTAAATTTTTTTATTAAAATAATTTTTTTATTTAAACATATGATAATGAAAATAGAGACACAAATTAAATTGATCAAATAAATTAAAGGGGAAAAAACATCATGTAAGGCTGCGCATGTTAAAAATATCATCTGAAAATATTTTTTTTTCAAAAATAAAGTTCATCCCTTCAAAAGATAAAAAAAATATATATATATATATATATAGATGAATCAGAAAACTAACTTTTCAAATCTAAATGCATAGGTAAGAAAATAATTGTCATTTAAAAGAGACTCTTCAAAATAAAATGAAATAGAGAATGAGCACTAATTTAAATATAAATTAAAAAAATTTAGAGAAAAAAACAAAATTATAAATTTAAAAAAAGAATTAGAAAAAAAGCAAAAAGCAGGCGTTGTTGGGTATGACAAGCCAGGTTAGCCCACTAGGTCTATTTTGTCAGGCTCAGTGTGATTGGTCCTTAATTTTTTTATTTGATTTGCCCAAATTCTTAGCACTGTGGTGGTTAAAAAATCGAGACTTGTGTTTTTTTATCCAAAAATCTATTTTTCAACTCATTTTGACCTAAAAATATATAAAACACCGTAGAAACCATAATAAACCTATATATGACATCAAAAAACCTAAAAAACAGCTTCAAAAATCGAAATCAACCATGTTTAGATATGTTTTTTCATAAACTTTAAGAGGTAAAAAATAACCTTATATGAAACTCTCATCATCAAATGAAATCATTTAACACAAATATCATCCGTTTTGGTGGTTTAAATAAGTGTAAATGATACTTTTCTCTTTCTACCGCCGGAATCCGGCAACCTATCTCTCTCCTCTCAACTAAATACTAAAATAACAAAAATAAACTTTTGTACCAAAATTGAATTGGAAAAATATTGAGGTGCTGAAATTGTATAACTTGCATGATTTTTAAAATTCAAGGACCAAAGTGCATATTTTACGAAACTTATAGCATGTCACCCATGTTTGATGTTTTTTTCATTTTGATCCCTTTTTTTTGAATCCCATTTTTTCATAAAAAATTAGAATGAATTCATCTTCAATTATGATTAAATCATCAAAAAAAAAATTGAAAACCATATTGAAAAAACACAAAATTTTACGGAGTCCATTCACACCAACACATAAGAGAATAAACAATGAAGCCTTGCACATTAAAAAAAACCCGTGCCATTTAGAGTATTACCTAATGAAAACTCAATCTTCAATATTCTCCCATAAGTAACTTTCTTTTTAAACAATTAATCGAATTGAAGATTTTTGGTAGATGACATGAATATTAATTATTAATCGTTAACAAATTCATTGTCCGCATTACATAGTGTCTGGCCTCGTAGGGATGACCATATGATATGTTTTTATCGTTTGTTGTAGTGTCTCTATTTGTATTATAAGCATGGGGTCACTTTTTAATTTTTAAATTAACAACTTCATAATTACTAAATATTCTATTTTATATAAGCAGTGCAGCAGAACATATAACCTTTTGATTTTTGCTTTTTTATATATATATATATTGGATGTTCGGGCCAGCTTGCGCACACCTCGACTAATTCTACGGGCTCTAAAATTAACGACCATATAAACTTCTAGATAGATGATTTTTGCTTATATTGTTCAGAGGCTGGGTGTATTTCTTTTCCGTAACAGTATGGCGTGGACGGTGGACAAAAGTAGGTGAAAGAGGCCAGCCATGTATATCCAGATTTAACAAGTATAAACCTTCTTATCATATGGGGCTTTACTTCAAGACATACTTCAAGACATGGGAATATGCTTTAGAAAAACGAAAAAGCAGGCTACTTGCATTATTTTTCCCTGTATATGACATGAAGTGGAATGCATTTATCATTTGAAAATAAGTCTAAGTTGTCTATTGCGTTTGTTCAGTTTTAACTTTTGTGTTTGCCATGTAAAAAATACAGTTAGATATTTGATAATACATCAAACTGTATTTTATACTATGGGGTCCATCAAAAAATTGAATTTGAAACGCAGTTTTTATGAAGTAGTTTTTACATGCTTTTTAAACTGAGTTTCGTAAAACTCTATTTGTTTTTACGTTTCAAAAACACTTTTTTTCAAATTTTAATTTTTTTTATTTTTTTCTTTACTTCAAATTAATGTTTTTTTTATTTTCATATCATTTTAATGCGCTGATATTAAAAATAATTTTTTAAAAATAAAAAAAAATTATTTTAATGCATTTCCAAGTAAAAAACACTTTTGAAAATCAATAACAACTAAATATTTTATACATGTTTTTTACTGTATATAAATCACAACTATAACTTTTAACAAACACGTAACTAAATTCAACTAACCACGTTTAATTATATATGTATATATATATTTTAACATACTGTTCTCGGGTTGGTGGGATAAGTGCTCTCAAGAAGAGAGTGGGAAGGAGGAGAGCTTTGGTATTGGAGAAAATCATATATATATATATATATATATAAGCAAAACATATATCTTTTAATTATAATCCTGTACGTGTTGGTTCAAAATTAGAATAATATTAATAATCTTACTAATTTATTGATTTATTGATTTGTTTTGTGCTAACTAATAATGAACCAAGGAAACATGATTGACAAATTAGAGCCCCACCACAACAACAAGAACATGATTTTTCCAAACTCTAATGAGATAATTGCAAGAATATTCTACTTATTATATTTATTAATTAGAACATGACATCGCACCGTCTGCGATGCCATTGGGATTTCTCAAGCACTTGCACTTCGTACATTGAACATCTCCACCACTCCACCCCAGTGTTAAATATTTAGCAACCGTTTATTTTTATTATTTTTTTAAATTATTTATTATTTATTTTTTTACTTCAAATTAATGTTTTGTTTTTTGGTATTTTCATATCATTTTAATGTGTAAATACCAAAAATAATTTTTTTAAAATAAAAAAACACTATTTTAACACCTTTATCCTTGGTGAGATATGGCTTCTAATAAAATCAATTGATTTTCTTTATATAGTTTTCAATGCAGGCACTTCCTTGTCAAGAGACAGAATGTATATATGGGACAAAATTATAAATTTATATTCTGCTGCTACAAAAGTTAATGATCTTTCATTTTTAAACAACTCCAGATCTCGAGGTTAAAGAGAGATAGATATTAACAAATTAGCATTTATAATATTTTTGACCTTGTTGGGCACATTGTAGGGAATGGGTGGAAAGGTTGAATGTTTAATATTTACCGTGTATTTTGTATGGGATGTTTAATGTTTTTTAAAAATATATTAAAATAATATTTTTATTTTTAATATTAACATATTAAAACTATTAAAAAATACTAAAAAATATATATTTGATATTCTTTTTTAAAGACAGAAGCTGTTGCACTCTTAAACAATCACTTGATCACAAAAAAAGAAGATGTAGAGGTCATCCGGAAATGCAGTTAAAACTATGTTTTTAAAAAATTTAATTTTTTTTAAATTATTTTATATATATATATATTTTTGGATATTTGATATTCTTTTTTAAAGACAGAAGGTATTGTACTCTTAAACAATCACTTGATCACAAAAAAAGAGGGGATGTAGAGGTCATTTGAAAATGCAGTTGAAACTATGTTTTTAAAAATTTTGATTTGTTTTAAAAATTATTTTTTATATATATATTTTTGGATGATTTTTATGTAATGATATTAAAAATAATTTTTAAAAATTAAAAAAATATTATTTTAATATATTTTAAAACAAAAAATATTTTAAAAAATAATTACTAATACATTACCGTATAAAAATAACTTTTACGGTGTAAGAGTTTTTTGCGCGCGTGCGTTTTTCTCTCCTTTTCCCTTAGACTCAGTGCCACTTTCATTTACTTTTACTGAACGACAATCATCCCCTAGTAATTATTATCTACTGTTTTTTAAATTATATTTAATTTAGATTTTTTATTCAACATTTGTTAGGTCCTATCGTTGCATATAATTTTTAAAAACTTTGGAATCATAAAGAAAAACTCTCCGATTAATCAACTGATTTTTTTTATTTGAACAAATTCATTATAACTGACCAAATAAATACTTATAGCTGAATGGAAAATTAATTGAAAAAGAAAACAAAAAACGTTTATAAATTAAAGTACAAGTAAGAGAATCTTGACTAGCTCCACCCATGTACAGGAAAACAACTAGCCGTCCATCACCATCAAGCATCAACGGCAAAGCGTTGAAAACGGAGGCTTCATTAGTAATTTCAAACCTAAAAATCTCGGACATCATTGTCGAAATTCCAACCCTGTTACTGTTTTGTCACTTTACGGTCCTATTGGTGTTTCATAAAATTTATTTTTTTAAAAATATTTTTTAATATTTTTAAATCATTTTAATATTAAAAATAAAAAATAAAAAAATATTATTTTAATATATTTTAAATAAAAATAGCTAACACAATAGCAAACGTTATCCACACGTCAGCATAGTTCGATTTCTCTAAATTACCCTTGAACATTTCCTTTATTCACATCTGCCACGCTAACGTCATACTTTTTTCTCTTGCAGACAAATTTCTCACTACCCAGTTGGTATCCAAAGCAAGCGCTCTCTCTCCACTCCCTTCTTTACTCTCTGTTAGGTTCTCTGCAGCAACTTTTCTTCTTCTTAAAGAGCTCTCTTCTTTTCACATTGAGCCAAACCTTTATGTATTACTGAGTTTTTAGCAAATTATTCTTTTCTTTCTTTCTTTCTTAAACACTCTCTCTCTGTTGCATCCCCCCCCCCCCCCCTCCTTTGATCTCATTTCTTAGGCCATTAAAGATCAGTTTTTGTCAAGGATGAAGTCTTCAACTCGGCTTGACTCGGCCATTTTTCAACTCACTCCAACTCGAACCAGGTAATTTACTCTCTTCCATCACTTTACTTTCTTTGCATGTGGGTGTGGCTAGCTAGCTTGTTCCAGTACCTGTAACAGTTTTGTGTAACTTTTAGTAGTTATATATATTTATATTATTACGTTTTATTTCTTTTCAGCAAAATATAACTCACTCAATGCTTGAGTACAGCATAAACCAATTTTTTTTTTGGGTTTCTGAGTTGATTTCTATATTCATTGGAAGCCAATTGCTTCTTTAAAAGCTCTGGTTTTATGAGTAGATGATAAAGCTAATGTTGTATTTCATGTTACCATTTAGCCGCTAATTATTTTCAAATTTTGAAGCTTTACTAGTTAACATTTTAGAGCTTAATTCATTGATTATTGGGTTGTAATTTTGCTGGAGAAAATTAACTTGAGTTTTATTGTGTTATTTATCAGGTGTGATTTGATTATATGTGTGAATGGTAAGACAGAGAAAATAGCTTCAGGGTTGGCACAACCATTTCTTGACCACTTGAAAACTGCTCAAGATCAATTGGCCAAGGGGGGCTACTCAATTATTCTTGAGCCTGGAACTGATGCAGCATGGTTCACGAAAGGAACAATCGAGAGGTTCACACTGTTTTCCAATGCTACTCCCCAATTGTTTTTATATATTATTTATTATTGCTGTAGTGGTGGTGGTATTGATCTTTTTGTGACAGGGGGTTTGAACTTTATGTCACTTGCTGCTTTACTTCATATTTAATAATGTAAACTAATTTCTTTTCTCTTAAATTGCCTCCAAATTAATCTTGGTTTTAAATTGCCTCCAAATTGATGTTGCAAACTAATTTCTTTTCTCTTGTAGGTTTGTTCGCTTTGTGAGTACACCAGAGGTCTTGGAACGAGTTTACAATTTAGAATCTGAGATCTTGCAGATCGAAAAGGGAATTGCAATTCAAAGCAACAATGATATAGGATTGAGCTCGGTAAGTAAAATCCTGAAGTACCTTGTGATGTAAAGTCAGAGTCGAATTCGGTTTTAGTTGTTTTTTTTATTCACAGGTAGAAGATAATCGAGCAAAACCTGCAGAGTGCATTGAAGGTACTAATGCAAAATGATTTTGGCGTTGTGTTCCTCTTTGTATTTAAAACTCTTTTGTGGTTGTCTTGTGCTTCTTGTTTTCATAATTTACTCTCTAAACTGGTTTATTTATATCCTTTCTTGTGGGTAGGAGGAGAGGGAACATAATTTCCTTTTCTTCTCTCTTTTGTATCTTTACTTAGTACTCTTTCCTTTTTTAGTTTATTCTTGCTGTTAAGTAGTTGCTTCAATGCTTGTAAAATGTTTGATCAAGTTTTTTATCCTAAGAACTAAATGATTAAGATATAATTGTCTTTCTGTGGTGCTGTTTTTTGTTGGTTTTGGATTATATTGGATGATTTTTGACAGGTAGCAGGCCTCCAACAGATTCTAGTGAGGAAAAAGCCATTGTCCTTTACAAGGTAATAACTGGCCACTAAATAATCCTGATCACATTATGAGTTTTTGGCATTTTCTTTTTCTAATTGCGTCCCTTTGCTTCCTGGCAGCCTGGTTCACATCCACCAGAAGCAAATGGGTCGACTGTGCAGGAAGGAAATTCCAAGTATGTATCCTAGTACCTTGAGTAACTGGATAGTGAACAAGAAATTCACAAACTTCATTGCTGTCATGAGTGACAAATAACAAGATTATGATGAAAAAGAAGTCAAAAATTTTGAATAGTTGCTTAAATTTTACTCAAACTCCACAATCCACCGTGTGACTCTTCATTTCAATTTCCTAAAAGTTCAGGGGGCAAATTGCAGTTATAGGTATTACCAAATCCACTTCAATTCCCTACTGCAAATTTCATCATCATTGTCTTCGACCCATGGTTTTCAAGACACGTGCCAAGAGTCGAATCATTTTGCGGGTTACTTACTTTCTTGTTCTGCATAACCTCTATATTGACTTCATTTTCAGTCATCGACACGTAGATTCACAGAATACCAAAAAGTTTGCTGTTAAGGAGCATGTTGTTCACATTTTTGAAATTATAATAATAATTGTAAAATTAGAAATGTATAGTTGATTATGAGTGGCTAGACTAGTACCATGTCAAAATTTGATGACTGCTAGCATCTCTACTAGTGTAATCCATTGGTTATGCAGATTCAACAGTGCAAGCAAGAGTATTAATCAAATACTGCATTTGGTTTGTCTATACCAGGGTTCAGCTTCTGAAAGTTCTGGAGACACGAAAAACTTCACTGCAGAAAGAGCAGGGCATGGCCTTTGCACGTGCTGTAGCTGCTGGTTTTGACATTGATCACATGGCACATTTAATGTCATTTGCTGAAAGTTTTGGAGCCTTACGCTTGATGTAAGTAGCTTTCTTTATACACATCAATTCTCTCTATTTTGTTTTCATGTTGGCCTCAAATTGGTCTCTGGTATATCTATATTTCTTAGAGGATAATCTCTATTGTGGTTTCATTCATCAATGTCAACAGGGATGCTTGTGTAAGATTTATGGAATTATGGAAAAGAAAACATGAAACTGGCCAGTGGGTTGAAATTGAAGCAGCTGAAGCAATGTCTAGCAGGACAGATTTTTCAGCCATGAATGCGTCAGGCATCGATCTCTCTAATACAATCAACAAGCAGTGGCCCGAAACTCCTGATAGTAACAGGAAAGCAGGTGTTGACCCAAATGCAGGTATGAACTTAAAATGTAAGAAGTTCCCTAAAAAAGAAGAGTTACTCTATTATCATTGCCACTTAAATGCATGTCTCGCTATCTGATGGAAATTAAATGTCACGGGGTGTGGGAAAGGAGTGCAACTAATCTGATCTAAGGAACCCACTTAAGGAGTGGAAAACACTAAGAAAAGACCACAACCTTACTATCACCTAAAATAAGCAACTGAATGTAATCTGCCGGGCTGGCTAACTTCAAGGGCTCGTGGACATCTTGGTACATTTTTAAGGGCTCATGGATATGCATTGTCAAAGATTGGAGGAATTCTACTCCTCAGCAATGCCTCCTCAAATTATCAGAACATGTATAGGTCTGTGCAAAGATGATACCTTTATTTATCTCGTGACTTTTAGTTAGATTCCTAAACATGTGGAATGTAGGTTCTGTTTACTTCACTTGAAGTCACTAGTGACCCAGAGTGCTTGATACTGAGCTCATTGCATGCTAGAAGGGAAATGCTATTGTCTTTTTGTTCTTGTGCGTCCTTTTTTTCTTTTTTTACAGAAATGTCCTTGTATAAGAATGAAGGTGTGGCTGTTGGGGTCAACATCAATTAGGGTGTTCCAATAGCAGCTAAAAACTAGTTGAACTAAAAGACAGGTCCTCTAGGTTAAGATTTTCTTATAAGCATGCAAGACCATGAATCGTTGAACTTGGAATGTCCTTGTTGTACTTATTTGTGGCATTATATTCCATATATGCCTTTGTTTTCTTCAAAAATTCAATTGAAGATGATTTTCGACCAATCTGCTAGATGAGAGGCCTCCAACGGATCAACAACCATCACCAGGCCAACAGGAATATTTTCAAGCCCAGTTTCCGCATCCTATGTTCCCTCCCTGGCCCATTCATTCGCCACCTGGAGCAGTGCCTGTCTTTCCAGGGTATCCAATGCAAGGCATTGCTTACTACCAGAATTATCCGGGAAATAACCCAGTTTTTCAGCCACCATATCCATCAGGCGAGGATCCTAGAATCCATGCTGGTCAAAGGATGAGGCAAAGAAGGCATTCTATGGATAGCAACACTGAAACTGAGGCTTGGGAAGTGGATGCTTTGAGAACAGGATCTCAGGATGAGGCAGAATTGGAGAAGGAAACTTCGAGAGGTCGAGGACGAGGGAGGAAGGGAAGTCATTCAGGTAAAAAAAAATCAGGCACGGTTGTTATTCGGAACATCAACTACATCACTTCAAAGAGGCAGGACTCATCTGTTAGTGAATCACGATCAGCTTCTGGTTCTGAAAATGACGAGGAAGATGAAATTTTATCAGACACAGCTCCGAATGTGAAGCACAGGAACTCTCTGAGATCCTCAAAAAGGAAGGGAAGCCATACAAAATCTACAGATGAACTGAAATTATCAGATATGGCTGGAACATCTTACGGGAAGGAGGAGGAAGGTGGACACTGGAAAGCATTTCAAAATTATTTGCTGAAAGATGCTGATGAAGCTGAACGTGTTGTTGACCAAGGTATGTTTGCAATGGAAAAGAATGTTCGAGCAAAAAGGCGACAAAATACAATGGGTGATGATCCTTTAGTTTTTGATGGACGAGATCCAGTTGATAATCAAGAAGGGGATGTGACAGTTATGCAGAAAATTAGTGGAAACTTGACCCGCATGACTAAGGCATCAAAAGATGAATTGTTGCTATCCATAAAAATGGGTCAGCCTAATGATGATAGAAGGTTGATAAATGGTCAAATGGATCTACAGTCTGCAGAAATAGATGGGAGGAGAGGTCAATATAGGATGAATGCAAATGATGATTTTATAATTCATGGACGAGAAAACAAGTCAGGTTATAGAAGTTTAGCATCAGATCCTCTGGCTGTTAATGGATTTGAGACTGCAAAAAATGATCTAGACAGGAGGTCATCCGTCAACATGGATGATGATTCATACATAGTCTCACTAAGGTCAACTTCACTAGATCAAGCTGGAACTGAGGGGAGAAACACAATCGACATGGACTCTGAGTTCCCATCAACAGTTCAGAGGACAGAGAGCTTATCTAACAGGAGCCAAGTCAAATATGAACCGGATGATTTAAGTTTGATGCCTGAGCGTGGGACAGAAAAGGGGTCTATTGGTTATGATCCTGCTTTAGATTATGATATGCAGGCTTCGCTACATAAGAAAAATAATGAGGCTGTAGCTGGTCAAGGCTCTAAGAAGTCAGACAAGGACCGGAAATCAAAACTCATTCCAGATACTTCAGATAGGAAGAAGCCAGCAGGACCGATAAGGAAAGGAAAGCCTTCGAAGTTGAGTCCTTTGGATGAAGCAAAGGCACGTGCTGAGAGGCTAAGAACATTTAAAGCTGATCTCCAGAAAATGAAGAAAGAGAAGGTACTTTCCCTTGTCCTTTTAATGAGCATTCAACTCAACATTATAAGTCAGAAAACTTAAAGCAAAGTGGGGTATTGATCTTGGCTCCTACCTGTGTACTTTGTCTTACCATATGCACGGGTTAAATTGTATCTTCCCATTGGGGATGATTTGTCTCCTTTACCTGCTAGCTTCATTAGGAGTTATCCTCAGATTTGGAATTTCTTCTCTTTTCTTTTCAGGAAGAAGAAGAGATTAAACGACTGGAAGCTTTGAAGTTAGAGAGACAAAAGAGGATTGCTGCCAGAGGCAGTTCCACTACTGCTCAGTCAGCATCACAGCGAACCAGTAAACAATTGCCAATAAAGCTTTCGCCAGGCTCTCAAAGAGGATCAAAATTCAGTGATTCAGAGCCGGGATCCTCATCACCTCTACAAAGGTTCTCCATCAAAACTGTTTCTGCAGGATCGGGTGATTCTCAGAAAGTCTCAAGGTCCAGCAAATTGAGCACTGGAACAACTAGCACAGTTGGAAATAGGTTAACTCAGTCAGTATCATCATTGTCTGAACCAAAGAAAGACAACAGTGGTGTGACACCTGATTCAAAGGCATCCGTGGCCAGGATTAGGAGGTTATCAGAGCCAAAAATAAGTAGCCGCGATCATACTTCTTCAACTAAACCACGAAACAGTGAATCAGTATCAAAGCCAAAATTATCCAGTGGGGCTGACAGCAAGAAAATATCTGCACTGATGAACCATGATAAAAGCAAGGTGGCATCTCTTCCAGAACTGAAAACTAAAACCACTAAAGGACATGATGTTGTGCCTGGCAATTCAGCAGCAAAAGAAATTCCACAGAAGATGAACAAAAGTAAGTCTATTTCAACTTCTAAAAGCACTGAATTGAAACAGAATGGCAACAAAATTTCACATCATAGTGATGGGGATGACAACCCAATAATTGAGAAAACTGTTGTGCTTGAGTGTGAGAAGCCCACCATTCCCTCTGTACACGCATCAGAACAGAATATAGAAGTACAAGATGGACACTCTAATAACTATAAAATACCGGAGAAAACAGAGACTGTGGTGGATTATGCTAATTTTCAAGCGCCAGTTTCACCATTTACCATGGATGGGATTGATAGAAACCACACTGAGCATCAATTACCAAAGCACCCCGGGGTTCATGAGGTAAGTGAGTGAGAACTAGAAATGTTTATGGCTGCTTTTACTGTAGTTTATGTGTACTTGTACGGATGTGCTTTACACCTAAAAGAATTGGCATGTAAGATTCATCTTGCTGTTTTAAGACTTAGATTATGTATGCAGTGGTTTTAAAATGATCATAGTAGCATAAAATTGGAAGTATTTCATTTTCTTGTTGACAGTGTTGGAAATTTGTTTCATGAGTTGATTTTTATTATGTAACATCTTCTGCTCTCAGGCTGCATCTGAGCATGCAAGTCATGCAGAGAAAGAATTACCAAAGCTTTCAAGCACTCATATTGCTGAGAAGCCCTACCATGCCCCTTATGCTCGGGTCTCTTTTATGGAAGATCCTTGTACTGAAAATTCTGAACATGGCAAAGCAACTCCAACAAGCTTACAGACACATTCAGCAGGTGCAGAGACCATTAAAGCTCATGTATCTGATTTAAAAAGCTTGAAACTAGAACAGATCCCTGAAGTATTGGAGAAGCCTCAGACAAAGGAATCATCTAAAGGGTTTAGACGATTGCTGAAGTTTGGAAGAAAGAGCCAAACTGCAGGTGAACGTAATGTAGAATTGGATAATGTTAGTTTGAATGGTTCCGAGATGGATGACAACGCTGCTTTTTCTAGTGAAGGTAAAGGCACTATACTTTTGCCCCCTGCTTTTAGTCAATAGTCAAATCTGGAGTTCCTACCATTGCTTATTAGTTCCACTGAATGTGACTATCCAGGAAAAGTTTAAATTTCAGTAAACAAATGGCCTAGAATCTTGAAATGCTTACAGCCAAGTCTAGTTTGAAAGAAACATATTTCATTCTTCTAAATAAAAAATCATTGCATCAACTTCTATATTGTCTTTTGATATCTGAAATCACTCAAAAAACTTATGTGCGAACAGGAACCTGTGTGCATGTTATACATCTGTACTTTATTGAGTTTAATATTTTGGTCGGCAAAGTGAATATCTTGAAGAAATACTTTGCAAACAGAGTAATACCAGAAATATCACAACAGTAACACAAATTGTGTATTCTCTAATTTTACCATCCGAGGCCGTGTCTCTTGTCAGTATAATTTATAAATCATTCATATTGCAAACCACAGGTTGTGTTAATTGATTGACCATACAATGGTGATGGTTAGCTAGTCTCAAGGATGAGTTTTATGGAGATAATAAATTTAAGCGAAAGCCTTGATCATTATTAGTCATATGTACTTTCCACAAACTGACTATCAATTTTTGGTTGTTGCACCAGTTCATACATTGAAGAATCTAATCTCTCAAGATGAGACCCCTACTGCTGGCCCCAATCAAAAGAGTAAGCTCTCCTATGTTTTCACCAAACTCATCATAGTGTACACTCTTGTTCATAGATTTAGTTGTCTCACTAAGATGAAAAAACTTGGTTGCAGCTTCTCGCCATTTCTCATTGTTATCGCCCTTCCGAAGCAAGTCAGGTGAAAAGAAGATGACTACTTGATAGGTGATATGTGGATGTACCGAAGCAGAAAGATGGTCTTGTTTTGCACCATTGTGGTTGTGCTTTGTTGACTTTCCCGTCTTGTAATTTAAAAGAAAGGTATGTTAATTACATTATGTATATCGGTCAGTGTACATTCACTTTCAATTTCCGAAGTTCGTTTGATGTATTAGGTTGTTGACTCGTTGCTCCCCTTCTTATTGATTGAAGTATGATAATGTTCATAGATTGATACAAGTCTTCACATGGCTCACTAGGAATAGGATATCTTGGATTCTTAATGATTTCCTTAAATCCGAACAAGTTTTGGGAGGAATGGCCCATCTTGGATTCGTATGCTTGTCCAAATTAAGGCGTGGACCAAGAAGCAATGCATACTTCTGTGGAATCTGCACCTCTTGGCATCTGGTTAATTTTGTACGCAACGTTAAAAACTTACTTTACTGAATCAAAAGTGGAAATTTGATGTTGTGCCACATTTTAGCCGAACAACAAATACTTTGGAGTTTCAATCAGTGAAAATCGAAATTACAGCTCAGTCTATCACATACTATAGGTCCTATGCCATGGCAGAATGGGAAATGACAAGGTGGCTATTGCGTTATCATACAACGCTAAAACAGTATTTTTCTGCAATTGAAAACTTTTTATATTCCTATTGCTTCAAAGAGTTCACTGCATACATGCCTGCCAGATCAAGACTGGAGAGAAAACAAACATGTATTAATCAAAGCGAATAACAATGCATGAAATGTTGCTTTTGCTCATTCTAGTTAGAGCCTCCTTTGCCAGACACTCGGCAGCTTCCTGGGGATCCTCCAAGTGTCCGATGAGATTTACTGCTTCTTGATTATTCATAGCCTGGATAAATATCAGGGAAGTTAAGGGAATCTGTGTATGTATGTGAGAGGTACTGGGGCAGGTGGACTGTATGTTATGGTAATTAGATGCATCTTACCTCCCATATGCCAGTGCTTCCTATGATGACAAACTCAGTATCAGAGTCAATCCTTTCAGCGCCAACAAGAAGCTCAGAGCCTTTAGATTGCTTGGTGCTTGCTGCGTTGCTGGATTTCCATGATAATATGCGTCCTAGATGCACAAAATAGCACCCGGTATCAGATCACGGAGGTACATAAATCACTATTAGATTGCTTTTCTATTGCTTGTAGGCTCCCATGCCATCAAGGGTTTTTTTAACTTCTGGATAACAAAACACTTTTGTAACTTTATGGGGAAACAATGTAGAGTGAGCAGCTTATTAAAATTTTCCGTTGCACCACTCCAGCAACTAAATATAATTGATCCTAACATGCATTTTACTTTTTTGAAAAAACAAAATCTGAAAATCACTCGGACTACGGTGTCTCGTCAGAATTTAATAGCAAACACATCGACTCCAAATGTAAAAAGACTAGAGTAGAGCGTGCTCCATACCGGAAAGGAGCCTATGAGACCAAAGCCTTTTGGCTGTTCGCTGGTGCTTGCTTTTCATCTGATGAGCCACACCGTCTCTGCACACTACAACTCTAAAGTCACCCATGTTGGCCGTCAAAAGTTTCTCTCTGTTGAACACTATAACAGATGCTGAACCTGCTTTCCATGTTTCATCTGACTTCTGTGTCTCCCTGATCTTTGCTCTTGCAGCAAGATAGGCTTTTCTCATCATCTCCTTACTCTTTCTCCTTATCTGAGAATGCAAGCCACCTTGTAAGTAATGCTACGTAGCTATAGAAAAAGACTTGAGAGTAAAACAAGTAGATCACATGTATTCTTTTAAGATTACAATTATATGCATAATGACTCTGCTTTGCAGATTTATTGGTTGTCTTTCTTAAATGACAAAATTGTAAAGGAGAAGTTTCCATGCTTTTTCCCTTGCACGCTGTTGCACAGGAAAATGACCTGCATCTTTTCTTTTGGCCATAATTTTAGCTGTGAAGGTCAATGCATTAGCATAGCTTCCAAGTCAGTGATTGATACTTTTTTTTATGTTTCTTGTACTATGATTTATGTGCCCGAAAGAAAGCGTGAGAAAGAGGAAGCATTTGGGGCAGTCTTGATTACCTCCTTGGGGTTCCTATCAAGCAGGTGGGATTGCAGATACTTGATGACTCCATGTCCAATTTGTGCATCTGAAATTCCGAAGAACCACAACTCTAGCTCCTCTATTTGCTCTCTTTGAACCACAACACAGTCAGAGTCTGCCTCATCTGCACCACCTTTAAATGACTGATCCTCCACAACATGATATCCATGAGATATTGGCATCATCCATGAAGCCTTCTTAGCCATATGAGCCGTTCTTTTATTTTGCCCATTTCCAAGGAGAAAGCGCTTTAGCCGAAATGCCTGGCAAATTTAAACAAGCGCATTAATAAAATGACCATGGTGATATAACTTGACTTTCAATGGCAAACTTCGACATCTCAAGCCTACCAATACCAAAAGACTGCTTTTGCACACTTTGCCTTTCCTTGACAAAGTTTCAAAATCTTAGAAATACAAAAATCATTGTTAGACAAGCAAATGTTTGTGGATTATGATCATAGCAGTCCTTGAATCTTTTATTATTATCTGATACTGTTTTCTTGTGGAATTGTAGCCATAAACACAGCAAGAAATCTACAAGTCACTCTTAATTTGATTGTTCAAGAACGCGAGATGAGATGATTATACACTGCCCGTCCTGTTGAATATGATCCTCATGAAGTGAAAAATAAATCAAAATGGAAATGATACATAGCATGTGGAACGTGTAAGAACTACAGAGCAATCAAGAATTCCACTACCCCTTGTTCATTTCTCACAACCTTCTGAATGTCAAGAACTGCTAAGAATTATGAAAACATCAAAATGAAACTTGTAGGCATACCTTGAGCTTTAGATGATCTTTGAGTCCCATGTTTCTCCCTGATATTGATGATAGCTAGAGACCCTTTAAGAATACCCTTGAATATGTAGTATTTGAAGGGCAAGATAGAGTATAAGCGAATCAAAAGGGATTTTTTTTTTTTGGAAATGGCAAGAAAGGGGGAAGGGAGGGAGTGGCTGGGGAGTCTTGCTTGGCAGAGGAAAAGCTTTTAGTGTTTGCTTTGGAAATGTATCGAAAGAAAAGTTTGAAGCCATTCATCAGCCGGTTTGGAACTTGTTTTTCGAACCCTGTCAATTCATAGGATTAAATGAATCTTTTTTCTGAAAAATATTTTGAGGATATTAATTTAAATTTTAAATAGAATTTAATTTATAAAAAAATTATAAAAATAAAATAGAGCGAGACACTTTAATTTACTATAATAATTTCTTTTGAAATTAATATTAAAAGAGATATTTTAAAAAATACTAAGATATTAACAAAAATCCTATTTTTACTTTTCTCTCTTATA
This sequence comes from Populus trichocarpa, assembly GCF_000002775.5. Classification (NCBI taxonomy): domain Eukaryota; kingdom Viridiplantae; phylum Streptophyta; class Magnoliopsida; order Malpighiales; family Salicaceae; genus Populus; species Populus trichocarpa. Next base: position 9,815,768 of record NC_037294.2, on the reverse strand, counting down.
TGCTTTTTTTCCCCCCTTTCAAAAACTATTAACAGCGCAATATCTTTTTTTTTTTTTTTCTTATTTGGCAACAATCACTGTCAAGATATTCTTGCTCCTCGTCAATTGCTATTGTTAGGTCAATGTAATAACTGGGGGGGAATTAATGGGCTTTGAATATATCCGTTGAAGAAAATTATGCCCGATAATAGCCGGTTTATAATTTTTGTTATTTGGGCTATAGCTTGTTTGATATTTATTTAAAAATGTATTGAAATAATAATTTTTTAAAAAAATTTAATTTTAAATCAGTAAAAGATAATTTAAAATACAAAAATAAACAAGATATTAAACTTATAATAATATTCACCTCGCTGGAGGCGACTCTTGATCAGTTTGCTTGGGAAGACAAAATACTAAATAATCTGTCCATTTCAAATTTCAAACAGACTTGAAATTAGTCTTTAATTTTGTCTTCCCATTAATGGCGTGGATGAGGTTTCCAAAAGGATGGCAAGAATGTTAACATATATTTGAAATTTTGATAGGGTGGCGGTTTAAAATATTTTTATTTAGAAATGTATTAAAATAAAAAAATTTTTGACATCAGAATATCAAAATAATCTGAAAATATAAAAAAATATTCGTTTTAAATAAAAAAATTCAAAATTTTAAAAACATGGTTTGTACCGCGTTCCTAAACACAATCTAAAATAGCGTCTATTCCGCATGTTTTTGGACCGGCTGAAATAACTATATCTTAACTAGGTTAAAAATCTTCATAGGAACTAATTACTTTTGGCAAGTGTGTTAAGCATATAATTAAGGAAAAACCTCGCTCGTTGATTTTGTTCTCCAAGGCTTGAAAAGGGTTAGGCGTGCATGTCTTCAATTAAATCTTTTTTATGACTTCTCTTGGTGAGCTGTAAATTTAGGGCACGGCCACCTTTGTTGTTCCAGCCATGATTTCAGCTTCACTAGAACTAGGCTAGGTGAACTAGTAAATTGTCATCATCATTAAATCCCATGCCTGTACTCCCTTTCTTTTCTATTATATTAGCGTGAACTAAATGAGGTGGTTTTTCTTTTACATCACCTCGTAAAATACTTTTTATTTTAATAATATATTTTTTTTCTTCTAAATATATATATTTTTTCTAATTTCATACTTTATCATTTAATTTATTAGAAATTAAAATTTATAATTTATTATGATTTGTTTTATATATAATTAACTCAGTTTTATAACACATATAATAAGTTTGACGAGTTAACTCGGTTGATTCATGTTATTTTTTTTATCCTTTTAAATTAATATTTTTTTTTCAATTTTATCCTTTAATATTGAGTTGATTGAGAATTAGACTCCATGATGTATTTGGTTTATTTTATATGAGGTTATCTCGAACTCATGACTTAGTTTTCGGGTTTGACAGATTAACCTAGTTGACTTGAGTTTTTTTTAATTGATTTTTTTTTCAAATTCATACTTCAACATGAAGTTGATTAAAAAATAGGTTTCATGAATTATTTTGATTTGCTTTCTATAAGTGTATCCTGATTTTATAACTCGGATCACGTATTTTGCGGGTTAACCCGAATAAACTCAAGTCGTTTTATTGTGTTTTTGTTTAGATTGATTTTTTAAAACTTTCAACCTCCAACAATGAGTTTATCGAACATTAGGCTTCATAATTTCTTTTGATTTATTTTCTATGAGGTTATAATAATCTCATGATATTTGTCGCAGATTTAATAAGTTAACCCGGGTTTGAGATTGTGATAACAATGGTGTTTTCTAAAAAAAGTATTTAATTGAAAAATCAAAATAATTTATGCCTTCTTACTGAAGTTGAAATCATTTCGAGAGGCCCTAATTCTCAACTGCTTCATTCCCTTCGTCTCTTCTTGAGTGTTTTTGAGATTATAATATTACTGGTGGTTTAAAGTGTTTTTCACTTAAAAATACATTAAAATAAAGTTGTTTTTTATTTTTAAAAAATTATTTTTGACATAAGCACAACAAAACGATAAAAAAATATAATATTTTTTTATATTAAGTAATAAATTTTTTTTAAAAAATTAAGAAAATACAATTTACACCACATTCCCGAAAGGGTTTCTTAAAGCGTTCATGGCAGGTTTATATTCGAACTTGTACTAGAAGGAACCTAACAAGGCCCGGCCCTAAATTATTAACAAATCAACAAGTATATAGGCGCGCCCAAAAGGTAAGGGCAGCTTCAAAACCTAAGCCCTAAGCTAAGGGCAGCTCAATAGGTAAGGCCCATCCTCAACTTAGCCCAACTTTCATTCACCTTCAAATTATTATTATTATTATTATTATTAAAATAACAAACGTGTGAGTTGTGACTCAAAAACCCACCTAAAACCCTCAGGGGCTCTCCTTTCCTCCTCTCTTAATCACATTGCACCGGAAATGACTCTCTCTCTTTTCCTACTCTCAAAACCAGTCTTGCATTTCCACGCAAGTGGTAAAAACCCAATTCTGTTATCGTCTTTTCTCTCTACAATTATGTTATTCTTTTTTCAAAAACGAAGAAAAAAATATGTTTTCTCTTACCCCTACTGACTGGTTTTTGCAGGAATCGCGAAATCAACAAGATGGCTCTCTTCTTCTTATTCTTCTTCAAACGGAGGGACCCAATATTTATCACGCGTGAAGGGAGTGGAGGGGGGCAAGGAGAATGAGTGAGTATTTTATTCACTTCTTTAAACACTCATTTTTCTTAATTTTTCTTTGTACTCGACTTTAAATGACCAAAATTTCGACTTTTTTGTTTAGTTTTGTCGAAACCAACAGTGGGTGCATTTGCGTTCTAGTATTCTAATTGAGGTTTTTCTAGCAGTGGGCTTTAATTATTTTTGAGGTTTTGATTACTAGTTGATATCATTGTTAACACTGTCATTTCTGTTTAACTGACCTAAAAGATTGAGTTCAGTAGCGAGTCTTGCTGCAAAATTTATTGGGGCATTATAATTTCCACACTTATCTATAGGGTTTTAAGTTCCCCGCGCTCCCATTCACTGGATTTAGTTTCTACTTGTGGGTTGCAAATGGTTTGACCATTAACAGTGGAAGCTTAGTTCAACTGATCAAAGGGACGATTTGATGATAATTTTCACAAGAAATTCTGTTGGAAACTTTTTTTTTTTAAAAAAGGTGGAGGGCCACAGTTGTATCCTGCTGGAATTTGTATTATGAATATTGTGATGAATTCATGGATGTATAATTGTGCCTCATGTGAGATGATTTTGGTTTTACAAATTGTATGTGTTATCCACTTTCAGCTTTATGGTTGTAGGTGGATACTCAAATCCTAAACTGCCACGCTCTTGGAATGTTTGGTTGTCTTAACCAATGATGAGAAAATTACTATTAATAGAATCATCCAAAAAACTAATGGATAGAAAATGAAAATAGTTCATCCTGTTTCTATTTATTCTTGGACAAAATTCAACATGCAATGAAACATTTTCTTTTTCCTATCTCCTCCCATGTTTCTTTCTCACCTCATCTCTCTTTGACCAACCTTGCACTCCTCTTGCTCTGTTTCCTCATTCTGTTCTCCTTAAAGTTTGAAAAATCCAGTGCCGCTTTTATTCTTTAATGGATAAAAAACGAAAAAGCTAAATAAATATGATTTCATATTAAAGTTTTCTTTGACAAATTTCTTTTCGGGGGCTACTAAGGTTGGTTGCACTCATGGATCATTGTCGGTGTGTTTTACATTAATTTTCACTGATGCTCTTATATTTAGTAAAATGTATTGTTTTCTCAGCTAGTTGAAAGATCAATGATCTTCTTCCCTTTGTTTCATACTACTACTATACAGACACATGGAAATGCATCTGAAAGACTTGCCAAAAGTGAAAGAAGTTGAAATGAAAGTGGGTGGATCATGGTATTCTCTGAAAAACATCTTTACTAATTTTAAGGACCGAATGTTCAGAAATCCTCAAAGTCACAAGCAAATTAGCAGAGATACAACACTTTCTGCAGTTGACTCTGCTGCATCTGAGATTATCGCAACACAAACTGGTGTTAGTAAACATATTGCTGAATCTGGGGGGTCTGATAATGTACTTAAGTCATCAGAAATCCCAACAGACTCCAACAGCAGAAGAGAGTATTTCAACACATGCAACATCTCATTTACAAGGGAGACACCTCTCGAAGATGCGGTTAATACAACAGCTTCTGATGCTATGGAGATACATGGATCTCTTGATAATAATAAGCATGATGAGCATGATAGTACTATTGTTCAAGCAGCAAGTGCCATAATTTCAGATGATCCAAAGGAGGTCATGCTTGAAAATGGGAAGAGGCTGCTTGAGGAGGCGACATTTGGAACAGTTGTTGAATCAAACAATAACCAGGAGGAGGAGGCTGGGAACCTAGTTTCTTTGGCAGATCACTTATTTGATAATGCTTTTGATACAAGGCAGAACAAAAGTGCAAAAGAATCAGCTTCAATTAGAAAGGAAAAATGTCAACTTGAGAAGAAAACAGCCACACTGGTTGAAAGAGTGAACATAGATGGCTCTAAATTGGAGGAAAGACCTCCGTTATCTGATGTTTCTCAAGAGGATGATGGATTAGTGAACTTGTTTAAAATGTCAGTGAGTAATAAAACAGCAGCAGAAACGAGTAGAGTAAATGGTGATCTTTTTACACCGAGTATATCTTTCAGTAATCATGATGGAAAATCACTGAAAAAAGAAGAGAGCCCATTTGATTTCGAAGGATTATATGGCCACATTAAGATGCTGCGACCGGTTACAGCTCAAGACAACGCCATTCTCAAGTCCAATGCTGAAAGCAGAAAAACTGTTTTGAAAGACCGTGCTGTTAGCAAGAATAATAAGAAGAGAAGTAAAATAAAGAAAGAGCAGAGTGCTAAAACCATGACAAAAGACGAGGGTGGTAATTTGGATATTGCAGAAAAGGATCACATTAAATTAGAAAAAACTCCACAAGCTCCTCTTGAAACTAGCGAAAAAGATTCAAATCAAACTCCTTTAACATCTTTGGCAGACGGAGATACAGAAAACAAATTATTGCTCAGATTCTTGCACAAAGATGTTGGGGACGGTGATATAATTTCTTGTTTTAGGAATTGCGGGCCTATTTCAAAGATTGAAAAGGTTTCGTCTGTCAAAGGGAGCAATTTGTTTGATGCTTTTTTACATTTCGAGGTCAGTGCCTAATGAGTTTCAAGCCGGGCGTGGTGCTGGGAAATAATGCATTAAATTCTTGACCTTGTAGAAATCCAGTTTGACTAGTGTACAATCTTATTGACTACTCTGGTTTGTTGCAGACAAGGCAAGGTTTGCATAAAGCTCTCGAGAAGCCCGAGGTCTTGATCAAGAATTCAAACGCCTTCATTCATGACACAGCTAGCCGAATTTCTATTCCTAACCTGATTGGTGATATTGACATTTCAGTTGCCCTAGTGAAACATCCCACCCGTACAGTTAAGATAAAGCGGCTGACTGATGATATTAGCTCACATCAGCTGAAGGAAGCTCTCTCCTTCTGTAGGAGTGGCATAAATGGCTTCTTTTTGGGAGCTTCAAGTTCCAGTGCCTATGTGGAGTTTGAGGTGAGTCTTTACCTTTTTGGCACATTATTTATGAAGCATCTTCCGAGTTTACATTAATTTTGTGTGTAGTCATCAGCAATTGCCTTTTGGAATGCTTGTTGAATATTTCTTCTCAGATACGTAGACCTTTTTTTATTTTTTTATTTTTATTAACTTAAGTGTCTGGGTCGGCTTGCTCGCACCTCGACTAATCCAACGGGTCCTGAAATTAATAACCATGTAAGCCTCCAGTGATCTTAAGGTTTGTGAGATTCGAACTAGTGATTTCTAGAAAATAAACCTAGGACCTGACAAGTTACACGAGGGGTTATAGCAGATCTATTTACTTGTCCAAGTGGGTTTATCTCAAACTCCTGTACACTGACAACTTTATTTTGCAATGGAAATAACTCAATAAGTTGTAAAAGAATCATTTATTACCCACTGTTGAGTTGAAGGTTGAAGAAAGTGACTCGGTACACTTCTCACAAACATCATCCACAAACATATCTATTTCTTCATACCAAATTGGGATACATTGTCATGATCTTTTGGCAGGCTGGGCTCTGCTAACAGCCTTTTTATTAAAGCTAATGCCCTGGTAGCAAAATAATACATCGTCTAAGTAGAATTTTGCTATCTGATCAGTTCCGAGTTAGTGAGTTAGACCATTTTGATTCTTGTGGTTTTCTCAGCATATCACACTTTAGTCAATGCTTTGTATCGGTTTCCATCATCTTTGATATTTTTCCCCCTATCTTATTTATGCTATTTGTTTTGCAGAGTGAAGATGCCAAAGAGAGGGCACTAGCAAAGCATTTCTTACAGGTATCAGGAAAGCAGCTATCAATTTTCAGAGTTGATGCACCAAGAACAACAGTTGTAAGAATCCTAAATATCAATCCACAATGTCGTTCTAATGTCCTCACGATTTGCAAATCTTTTGGGAAACTCTGGAGGATGAAGCTCAGACATGAGAACATTGCGGATGTGTATTTCAAGATTGATGAATGGCCTAACATGTTAAATATTTTGAATAGGTAATTTTCAACAAATCCCAAGTGTTTTGATTTACGACTTCATAATTATGCTTACAATCTGAACACTCATGCGTGTATATACAGTTTGAATGGATTGGAAGCGGATGGCAGCCGGTGGGTTGCTCAGCCTGCTTCCATCTTTCCTCCTATAATTTTGCAAGCCCTCTGGAACCACCCAGATGAAAGAAGACACGTGATTTCATCAATGCAATGCTTATTGAAGAAACTTGAGCATCCTATGGACACAGCTGAATTAAACAATCTGGCAGCAAGGTTTTGTGGCTATAGCCTATGAATTGTAGTTGCGAGAATTTGATGGCAAGGTACACTGGTCTCAACTTTCCAATTTTGATGACGTTGCAAATTAGTTCTAACTTGCCAAGGCCAGTTGTCAAATGATCCTACATAAACTTTGTCACAAGCAAAATGAAAATCACTGGGTCATAACAGTTGTTATCCTGTACAATCTTCTTTCCTATTCATCTGCTTTTCCAGAATCTTTACTTGAAAAGAACGACGCACAATCAGCACAAATACACCCCCAACTCATGAATGATGGCACTAAAAACCCCATCGCATTCAAAGCAACGATGAAAACACTCAATAAGGTTCCAAAGGGAGTCGAGTTTTCTAGCAAGCATAATTTTTTTCTTCTTCGACGGGAACATTTCTCCGACACTTTTCTCCAGGATGAAATAAGCATTCGACCGAGTTTGCTTCGATGGGAAGAATACAGTTTCTTATTTTATTTAATCTTTGATAATTACGGAACTGCTAAATCTAACGCGAAAATAAAGCTTCCAGGAATTAGTAAAGCAAGGGGCAAATTATCAATGCACTTGGTTGTAGCGTCGCCTCTCATATTTAACAACACATTGTTGGAAATGGACGTTTTTTTTCCCTGAAGGGTAGCAGCATAAGCGAATTCTATATATGAGAAACACACAAATTTCCACTCCATAAAAAGTAACTAGTGCACGTAGCACAGGAAGATTGACCTCGAAATCTTAAATATATGGAAAATCTTCTTAAACTTCTCATAATCTGGGAGTCCATAGAAAACCAACTGAAAAAACATCCCAAAACAACTTGCTTCATGTTGATAACAAAATTGGACGTCCTTGTACAGATTACTCTTAAGCAACACTTTCTTTCTTCAACTTCGCAAGTTCTTGCCTGATCAATCCACCCCTCTACAAGTGCGTGTAAACAAGATGTATATTAGATTGAGAAAGAAAGTATCAAAATTACAAAATCATGAAAAATAAAGATGGAATCCTAGAAAGCCATAAATAAATATCTAACAGTAGAAATAGAAGTTCAAAATCCAAACCTAGTAAAATAAGTCAGTGGAATTAAATTTGAAAGTAAATTATAAAAACATTTCAAGAGCCAATCTTTTATAAAGCACTATAACCAACCTTGATCTTAGCCAACATCAACTTGAACCGATCGAAGTCATTGAGAGCTGCCCTTCTCTTCTGAACAATCAGCCTTCTGCCCCAAGAGCTATTCTCCCACTTGTTCTTAACATCTATCATCGGGAAACAATACATCTCAATAGAGGGAGGAGGTATTTAGAGCACAAATGACACAACTTTCAGTAAGAACTACCCCTTACCAGCCTTCTCCATGGCTTCAATCAAAGCCTTCTTCTTTGGAACCCGGTTGATATCAATCTTGATATCGGTGAGTGAGATTCTCTTGAAGTTCATTTGGCTCCTCACCATATCTGGGGCATCAACCAGAGCCTGTAAAAGACAAGTCACAAATTGCATTCAATGTAAGCTGACCAATTCCACGGATGACCAAAAAATCATAGAATCAAAAGATATTTGAAAATAACATATCCTGAACAAGTTCATGAGCACTAAACAACCTTACAGACTTCGGTATACAAAAAAACATCAACACTGATTTCCTCAGAGCAAGAGACGTTAATCTTAAACACCCTAAGCTCAATAAACATTCAAAGGCTAATGCTTACAAGAAACAGAACAATTTCGCACATAAAAGCCAACAGGCTACATAACACAAACTAGTCCAATATGTGTATGCATCACCCAGGAAGTGAGGTAAAATTTTAGTAAGCAAAGAAATTGCTCACATTTAAGTGATCTAAGGAGCACAAACTCTATTTTTTAATCGGTATTCTTCACTAGCAAGTTTGATTGATTAGCCTCTAAAAAAACATGACTATCTGTTTTTTATGACAAAAAAAAAAAAAAAACAGAAACAAAAGAAGCAGTAAGCATATGGTAAGAAAAATAAACAAGAGACAGAAGCATACGCGGTTCTGGTCGATGACATCAACGATAACAACGATCCTGCCGTATTCTTTTCCATAGTTGACGAGACCTACCCTCCCGATCTCCACGTATCTCTTGAAAGGCTACAAGACCATATCACATACAAGAACAAAATGATGTTAGATTAAGAGTGGTATAAGTGCGTTGTCGAGAGAAGGAGAAGGAGAGAAGTAGCTAACCATGCTGGGTTCTTGAGGTGTGCGTCACCGTGAAAGCAAGGGTGGAGGCGGACAGCTAAGGAAGACGCAGAAATGACAAGGGGTTAGGGTTTGTTTGTCTTGTTATATATTTAGTTCTTACGGAAGATTTTAGACCGTCCGATTTAGGGTTTACATTCTTCTAAGGGGTTGGGTTTAAGGATAGGTTCCGAGCTGGTAAACGTTATTGGGCCTTATTAAGTTCGGTGGATTTAGACTGAACGCATTGGTCACTGCTTTCTTTCCACCAGCTGGTAAACTTGGTATGATTTAATGAGTTGAACCGATAATAATTTAGAGTGTTGCTTATATTTTATTTAGGATTGGTTTGAAAATTGTTCATCAAACAACAATTCTAATTGTTTTTTTTAGTTTTTATCGAAAACAATGAGTTTTACTGCAAATAAAATAATATTATTTTAAAATTGATTCAACAAACTCACTATTAAAACCGCTTTTTCTTTTTTATAATAATTTGGAGATATTTAAGGGAGTGTAATAATGTTTTTTTTAAATTTTTTTATTTGAAAATATATTAAAATAATATATTTTTTTATTTTTTAAAATTATTTTTAACATTATTATATTAAAATGATGTTCAAATATATATAAAAAATTAATTTAAAATAAAATAAAATTAAAAAATAATTTTTTTTTTAAAGTAGTTTTGAAATGGAAACGGTAGTTGACAAAGTCAGTCTTTCCAGCCATTTGTTTCCACTGAAAGACTTTAAAAGTCTTTTCATGGCGAAGACCAATTGCTAATTCTTGACGTGTCAGCACTGGTCGCCAGTGCTTTTGCCCTCTCCCTTGTACCCGCCATTACCAAGGTTTTGCTTCTCGATGAGCTCAAAACATATTTAGTAATTTCTTGACAGTTTATCCATCGACTGCAATGGACCGTCCAAGTTTGGTTTCCCTCTTTTCTCGTATTCTCATTACCCTTTGTTTTGGAATTGCACAACCGCAACAATTTTGTTCCAACAAGGGAACCTATTCTGTAAATAGTACCTACAGCTATAATCTCAATCTACTACTCTCTTCTCTCCCTTCAAGCATAGCAGAGAATGGTATCTTCTACAAAGCCACAGTAGGCCAAGGCCCTGACAAAGTCTATGCTCTGGCCCTTTGTAGAGAAGATCTTCCCTCAGAAAAATGCTACAGTTGCGTTAACACTACTAGCCAAGGCATTAAACAGCAGTGTCCTAATCAAAAAGAAGCACTCGTGTGGACGGGTTCTAATTGCCTGGTAAGGTATGCGAACCGTGATATTTTCGCCAAGATGGAGGAAATACCTCCCTTCTGCATATCCAATCCGAATGATTTCTCTGGAGATTTTGCTAAATTCAACGAGACACTACATGATTTGATGGAGAAACTTATAACTCAGGCTTCTTCGGGTCCCAAGTTTGCAACAGGAGATGTGAACTTCACAAAACCGATATATGGTCTGGTGCAATGTACCCCTGATATATCAGAGCGTGATTGCGGAATTTGTCTACAGAAGGGAATGGGAGAAATGGAAAGCTGTGCTGGTGGACGCGAAGGAGGAAGAGTTCTTAGTCCAAGTTGCATAGTTTGGTTTGAGGTATTTCGTTTTTATATCCCTGCTGGTACTGTAGATGCTCCGCTACAATTTCCTCCAGGCGCGGCTATCTTACCTCCTCAGCCACCATCTCCTCCAAGTCCCGCTAACGTATCCCCTCTCAACGAGACAAGTAAGAAACGCGTGTTACATGCTTAAGTAGAAAGTTGATATCAATTTTAGGGTGTACAGGCAGTTTGAATTCTACCGTGAATGGTATTAAAACGAGTATTATTTTTTTAGCTCTTGTGGGTACTTGAGAGATTTTGGTAATTGATTAGAGTCCATTTGGATAAAAGTGAAATCGACTCATCTTGTTACTTGCATGCTCATGGCAATTAAAGGTACAGGTACTAGTGCAGGCAAGTTTTTTGTTTCCTGTGATGACTCCATGCTCATGAATAATTATGTTTGGATATTTATCAAATGCAGGATATATAATTAGCTCAGAAACGTTCATTCAACTTGTGTTTAATCTGAACTTATCTCGGTGCCATGCAGGAAACAAGATTGTTATTATCATTGTTGCGGCTGTAGCCAGCTTAGTTACCCTTATCACAATCATTTGTGCTCTTTTCCTATGGAGAAGGATGAAGCAGAAAGTTGAGAGTAAGTCTATACATTTTTAGTGTTTGCTTGTCATTGTTCTGCACCTTAGATGAATAGGTTTTCTACATGTTGGCCCTAAAAAGCAGTACGTGAGTTCATTTTCGTTTACATTGGAGTAGTGACTCCAAAAAACTGCCTAAAACTTTTGCAATGTGCAAGATAATCGAGGAATGGAGTTTGTACAAAGAGTAATGATTATGGAACCCCTCCAAGCATTTTCTCTGTAGTGGAAGTAACATTAGCTTAAATATAGTTCACTAGATAATATCATGTCACCGCTTGCTTATTTTGATTTTTAACTTCTGTGAAGATGATGATGAGATGAGAATGCTAGAATCCTTGGAATTCAACTTCAGTACCTTGAAAATAGCAACAGATGAATTCAGCAATGATAATAAGCTTGGACAAGGTGGATTTGGTTCAGTTTACAAGGTAACCTTCTTGTAATAACAACGCACTTTCATCAGGTTTTTTCATGTCCGTAAAGCTGAATTAGTTGCAGATTATCTTTTCTCAGCTTGTTAACATCTTGGTATTAGACGTATTAACATAGATATATCAGTGGACAGCAATTGTTAGGAGGAAAGGAAATATAAAATAGAAAACATCAGGGAAAGAAATCAGTGGACATCAAATTCTGATTTCCTGTACACTTTCCTGTTCCAGAAGCTTTAATGTAACGAACATGAAACACTTGTCTGGGCTACTATCAAAGCAGTGGGTAGTTCGTACTCGTGTTCTTCGAGAAGGCAACCGCTGTGCGGATTGCATGGCTAACCTGGTCATAATTATATCTTGGGTGTTCATATGTTAATAATCCTGTTAATGGTCTGTCTACATTATTGTATGCTGACATGATCGGGGCAGCTAGTCGTTTGTGGTTCTGTTTCTTTTGGGCTTAGGCCCCGATATTACCAAAAAGAATAAGAAAAAATGAAACACTTGTCTTTATTTACTCTGTTAATCTTCAGGGAGTGCTTCCAAACGGACAAGAAATTGCTGTCAAAAGGCTATCCGGCTATTCTTCACAAGGTGAAATAGAATTCAAGAATGAGATTCTGTTATTGGCTAAGCTCCAACACAGAAATCTTGTTAGCCTTGTAGGTTTTTGCTCCGAAGGAGAGGAACGAATCCTTGTTTATGAGTTTTTGGGGAATGGCAGCCTTGATAAATTCATATTTGGTACTACTGCTTTACCTTTTACTAAAGGAATTGTTTAGCATATCTAAAGTAGCTCTCTTTTAATCCACAAGTAGGATTTGGTAAATATATTGAATGAAATTGTAGATCCAATCAAGAGCACCCAACTGAATTGGGAAACAAGGTGCAGAATCATCAGCGGCATTGCTAGAGGAATTCTTTATCTTCATGAAGATTCTCGTCTTAGGATCATTCATCGTGACCTGAAAGCTAGCAATGTCTTGTTAGATGAAGAGATGAATCCTAAAGTTTCAGATTTTGGCTTGGCAAGGCTGTTTCAACCAGATCAAACCCAACGCATTACCGGCAGAGTTGCGGGGACCTAGTGAGTATTTAAATCAACTCAATGATTATACTCTTTAGAAATTCCATAGAACTACTAGAAAAAAAAAAACTCTTTTATGTCGCATAAAACCTGAGATGGAATAACTCAGTTTCGAAAGAGCTCTGTTAGCATTTGAATTGAGATTGTGCTCCTGTCGTTGATGTTGTTTAGCGGCTACATGGCTCCAGAATATGCCTTGCACAATCGATTCTCAGTGAAATCTGACGTCTTCAGTTTTGGAGTGTTGGTTCTAGAGATAGTAACTGGTAAGAAAAACAGCTGGCTGAACAATTCGGAGGAACTAGAGCTCCTTCTAATCCATGTAAGTGTGCTCGTATCTTAGTCAAGCTTTATGTTTGCTTCTTTATGCTTGGAGTAGACAGGAACCGTTAAGGATACCTAAGAAGTGCGTGCATCAAAATCAGTTTATCGTGTGATTGACCTGGTTTTTGTGTGGAAGAACTGAACTTTTTCATTCAGATGAGTTAGTTTCAACGAGTGCATTTCACACCCTGCAGGTATGGAGAAATTGGAGAGAAGGAACAGCTACGAACCTGATTGACGAAACATTGAGGGGCAGTCCAGTAAGTGATGTAATGAGATGCTTACACATAGGTTTATTGTGTGTTCAAGAGAATGTGTCAGGTAGACCCACCATGGCTGCTGTTGTTCCTATGCTCAATAGCCAATCCTGGAGTCTCCCATCACCTTCACGACCTGCGTTTCTTTTGGACAGTAACGCAGACACAGGCTTGCCTTTATTAGAATCCGATACAGGAACTACTACGCAGGACCAATCCACAGAAAACACACAACGGACAGCATATCTGTCTCCAAATTGAAATTTTCATAGACTGAGATATACTCTCAAAAGCACGAAAACTTGATTGCATTGTTTGAAAATTGATACAATTTCGAAAGACATGATGCTGCACATGGTTTGTTGAATGGTATCTGATGACCATAGTGATGTTAACTCTCCTCTGATTGCATTATGCTAGACATGGTTGTTTGTAAGTAAACTCTGGGCCCTAATGATGTTAACTCACCATTGATTGTGATAGGAACTGGACCGGATCATAGCTATCCTCTTTGAGTGCTACTGAAATGATAAGATATGAACATATCAAGTTGCACAGATACTAAATAGAATCCAGTTAGCGCCTAATTTGAAAGTTATGACTGGTTCCGTAATTTGTAACCCATATATATGTTAACCAAGAGATCGATTTTGAACATAAAATGTGGCTTCTGAATTTGATTAGATATCTTTTGGTTTTTATAATGGATTTGAGCATGTTTTCTAAACGTTTTTTTGGATGATCCTAAGATGTTTGTGGACAAAAATGGCTTCAATGGCCAAAAGACCCAAAACAATGCCCCTGAGTATCTGATGACAGTTTCCAGATTCCCTCGAGCAATTTCCAAGTTTTAGTCATCGGAAACTTAGGGAAGAAGGTCAATTGAACGATGCGTCATCTTTAGCCATAGACAACATGTTGTTCATCAAAATGATAATGACTGATTGATTGCTGTATAATTACAATTATACCTTAAAGGCTGCGTCAAATAAGTTTTTCTTTATTTAGAAAAGCAAAATAGTAATTATACTATTTGGTCCACAGTATATACAGAGTACGTGTGCATAATGATTTCTTCATCTCTTTCAGTTTTTTTTTCTTATTATATTCTAACACAGTAAGATTCCTTGAGATAGGGAAAAAAAATAGCAGACATATTTCGTAGGTTGTATATTTTGGCATGAAATGTAGTGCAGACTAGACAATGGATGCACATTCAGAGGTCATTTTCTGTCGCGGCCCATCCATTGTTAACCTGTTAGACAGCCTCTCCCAGCCTACGCAAGTCTCTACAAAATAGAAATGTTCAATTGAAATAGCAAGTAAAATCTTTAATTATTCTAACACTAAGATACTCCACCACAATGCAACATCTCAGAAACTTTCTATATTCATCCCAGAAATGGAATCCTTAGCATCTATCTTATCTTCTTATCGCAGGGGACCGAGGCATCATTATTAAGATTATCTTCTAGCATCTGCATTCTACTGTCTACTTGAATTATGCCCTTCAGTGGTTGTTTTTCTCTTTGAGGACTGCTAAATTGCTTGTTTATATCAACAGTCATGAGAATTGATTCCCCTTTTAGCTTGCAATTCTTCTATTTTAAATTTTTTGTTGGCATTCTGTGTTGAAATTTCTCAAGGTTGTTTTTAAGTAACATTTGCGAATGGCTTGATGATTAGAATGATATGTGACATTCTTGTAGCCTTTTCGATCTTTCTGCGCAATGATCATAAGAATTTTTACACTTCTGAATCACTGAATCAATAAACTACTTGGAAAAGCAAGTTTTTGTTATTTTATGTATTCACCCATCTCCTGGAAAAAAAGGAGTTGCCAGATTTCTTACCCCTTTAAGCTTTGTTTTTTTCCTTACAAACCAGGGAACATGCACGATGAATAAGAAACTGGAGAAAAAACATGTTGGGATCATTCAAACCATGCTTTTAACCTCTTTATAGTTTTATTCACTGGGTATTAGTGGAGGGAGGGCCTTGCTGTTTGTCCAAATCGCATTCCACAAATCAGAAGATTTGGATTAAGGCATTTCTAGCCTTCTTTTAGTCTTCTTTTCTTTCACATTTATTTTCTTGGAAATGTCAGTAAGTTGCAAATTGTAGGAGGGAACGCGATAGGCTTCGGCAAATCGGATTAGAAATAATAATTCTCCGGCGATGGCCATTCATTTTGCAACAGCTACACATCTTCACATGGCTTGAACCTCTAGCTCTTATATGAGCCTAGGCTATTGCAGTAATGGAACGAGCACTTAGTAGTGGCAAATAAAGCACAAATACATAGGTGGAATCCAATGCAAAGCATGCCCGTCTAACAAGAGCACATTTTGTGGGGTTTTGTGTTTTCACACTAATTTAGCCACCTTAACAAGTGTGTTAAATCACCAAATGAATGGCCTTCAATTCCTATCATATGATACAGGTGGAAATCTCACAAGCTGTCCGACTAGCCGTGCTAATTTACCTTGGAACCGAGTATAGTTAGCTCAATCTGCCCTTTTTGTTTAAAACATAGCAGACCATGATCTCGTCATGGATAAAATGGAATATTCTCAATGTCAGGTATTGAAGTTGGCCATTTTGCTTGGTGGAGTGGGGGCTGCTAGGAATCTCATGTGTAAACCATGAGGAAGGCATTTTTCCTACTTTCGTTCCCTTTCCTTTTTATCTGCATAAAAGATAAAAGTATCAACTGAAAGATTCAATTTAACTCAATAATTTAAATTATTAAATGAGATTTTAAAATATAATTTATATTATTTTTTAATACATCCCCTCAAATGAAAACTCTTTGAACTTGAATTTTACACAAGTTCACACTATCTTGTACTTAATTTTTATTAAATAAATAGAGATAATGAGATTCAAACTCGTGACTGCTTGGTTATCAAGGCTCTGATACCATGTCAAAGATTCATCCCAACCCAATAGTTTAAGTTGTTAAATGAGGTCTCAATATATGATTTATATTATTCTCTAACATACCCCTTCAAGTGAAAGCTATTTGGGCTTGAAATTTACACAGACTCATACTATTTTGTGTTTAATTTTTTTATTAAATAAATGAGGATGAAGAGATTTGAACTCGTAATCACTTGATCATCAATGCTCTAATATCATATCCAAGAATCATCTTAATTCAATAGCTTATGCTATTATATTATTCTATAATATCTTGAGAAACATTGTACAATTGATTTTTTTTTTCCTTTCCTTTTGAGGCTATAAAAGCTCCTCTGCTCTGGAAAGAGACTCAAAAGGAGCTAAAGCATGGAAGAAACAGAAGAGATCTCTATTGCAGAAGAGAAAGTAGTGGACATTAGTCTCAAGGACCTTGCCAAGAAACTAGAGGAATTTGCCAAGGCCAGAGATTGGGAAAAGTACCATAGTCCAAGAAATCTCCTTCTTGCAATGGTAATGTCCTATCCTCCTTGTATATGTGTACAGAGCATTCATGCGAAGATCCTTTATGTATGTGTTTTTCGTGTCCGTTCCCATAGGCCACACATAGCTCAGAATGTTTTCTTCTTCTTTGCTATGTATTGGAATGCTCCTGTGTATGACTCAGTTTTATCGTAGAAACATTCCCTCTTCTCAACATGTCTTTTCACTAGTTTTTTTAATCTACTGGGGGCTAATGCACAGTTCACTATGGTGACAGAGTGAACACAACCCACAATATAAAATAAGGACAACTTTTGTTCTAGTTTAATCATCCATGTCGAAGCCGAACCATATGTAACGAGGCACTCACTGGAAGGGCATCATTAACGATTCACAGACTTGTTAGGGATTGACTACTGTGAAATATTTTTTTAGAGACAAGCTGTGTTTTTATTTCATAATTTCAGAAAGAAGTTTCACAGGGGCAGTGCATTAACAGAACAAATATTTGTCTGAAAGAACTTCATTTCCATGACTGCTCAAGACAGTTTGAGACACCAATTGTACGGCGGCATAAGGTGGGGCGGGCAGAGGAATCTCTTCAGCCAATTTGGTCATGTTTGGGATTGAACTTGAGAAATTTTTGAAGGTGCCCTTGTCTTTAAATCTGTAAAGGTTGAATCATTGGCTACTAAAGGGTGTGTAAATGTTCACATTTATGTCTTGTAGCTGTGATGGTGACAAAATACATAGGTTGTTTTTGGCTCAGATTTTCCTGGTGACAGACTAAATTTCTCCATCATCTAATATTGGATTGATTCCTTTTTTTATATATCCTGTTTGATGTGCAGGTTGGCGAAGTAGGAGAGCTATCGGAAATATTCCAATGGAAAGGAGAGGTGGACAAGGGGTTGCCAAACTGGGAGGAATCTGACAAGGAGCATCTAGCAGAAGAGCTATCTGATGTGCTGCTATACCTCATTAGATTGTCTGATATTTGTGGCATTGATCTTGGTGATGCTGCCACCAAAAAAATTGTGAAGAACGCTATCAAATACCCACCCAAGGCCTGCTGAAATACTAGTTTAATTTGAGTGTGCTGATCTTTGTTTGGCTAGCTTGAAACAATCATTTTGATGGAATCCCTGTAGAGACTGCATGATAAACATATCCTTTTTGTTTATTGAGCTTTGCCCTTTCGGAGATTAGATTTGAGCTTTGTAGTATAGGCTGCATGGGAGCTCATCTTTTGGTGGCCTGTGTAATTTCCGAAGGAAAACTCTGAATTCTGCTTGCTTTGACTCCTACGCTCAAAAGGATTTGTGTTAGGGAGAGAGAGATTTATTTAACGAAAAAGGTTAATCAAAACTCTTTTTTTTTTTTTTAATTTCTATTCACGTAGTATATAATTAGAAAAAAGGACTTTTTTAAAAAAATTACCCGTTATGATTCATTCATTTATATATATATATATATATATATATATATATATATATATATATATATATATAAATGAATGAATCATAAATAATATAATAAATGACCACTCTCTTCACCCGACTTTCCACGAAGAACACGCGTTAGTTTGATACATCAATTTACTACCTGCAAGAACTGGTCTAGCCTTGACGACCAACCTAATGTGAACCGCAAGCCAGATATGATGAAGTTGTGTCCTGGCACATGAAGGACTAGGCGAGTAAAAAAACTGGAAAACTGATTAAACTGAGAAAACTGGAAAAAAAATAATTGAAAAAACCAAATTGAAAAAAAAAACCGATTAAACCGATTAAATTTTTGAAAAAACCAGCCGGTTCGGTTTGGTTTGGTTTTATAAGCAAAAAACCAAAAAAACCGAACCAAACCGAAACCGACAAAAAACCAGAAAAAAAACCGAGCCAAAATCGAGCCAAACCGAAAAAAACCGAGAAAACCGAGCCAAAACCGGAAAAACCGAGCCAAACCGGTTTGAACCGGTTTTTGCCCTAAAAAACCGAACCGAACTGAAACCGGTCGGTTTGACCCGGTTTCGGTTTTTTTTTCAAAAAAAAATTTCGGTTTGGTTATTTTTTTTAATAAAAACCGAACCGAACCGAAAATGATCACTCCTATAAAGGACCAGAGATTTTGAATTCTTTTAAGTTTACTTTGAGATATTTTACTGTGAATATACAATAATTAATAGTATTTTATTAGTTATTTTTTGAGTTTATTTTATAAAAAATAAATAAAATAAATAAAAATATTTAAATACCTCTTTTATTTTTATATTTTTTTGTTTCAAAAAATAATTAATAAAATAACACTAATTATTCTTTGGATATCATAATTTTTTTTTTTTTTATATTTGCGTGTTTCTCGTAATGTTAACCTGCAAAGGAATTAATTTTATAGTATTTAAGCGTAACTATCTATATTTATTTTATTTTATAGAAGAGGAACACTAAAATGAGATAAATTAATTTTATAGTATTTAAGAGTAATTAACGATACTTACTCTAAAAAAGAAAAACAATAAAATAAGAGAAATTAAAAAAAAGTTTAAATATTTTTTTATTTTATTTGTCCAGATGTGACTTTCTTTTTTAGTTTGTATTTATTGTTTTTTTTTAAATTAACTCATAAAATAAATATTTAATAATTACTTCTTAAATTTTTTAAGATTTCTTACATTCTATGGAAAGATTATAACATCACCTGCTCAAAACATTTTTTTTTAAATCTTAAAACTATAAGGATTATAATATTAATCCAAATTTACTAAAATTTTGTTTCCAAGACCTTGAAAACAATTTAAGCCAAATTAGAATGTGACTTATAAATCACGAAGGTACTGTTCTTGAAACTAACATATCATAGTTTTCAGACTCGAGTCTCGAGTTTTGACCAGGTTACCAGGTTGTTTAGGTTAAATTTTTTTTTAAAATCAAAACGACGTTATTTTAGTAAAAAAAACACAAAAGTCAACGGGTCGTAACCGGGTTTTTGGCTGGATCTTGCAGGGTCAACTTGTCGGGTCACACCAGGTTTTTCCTTCCTCTATTTTTCTTCAATCTGGCCCGGCTCTAGCCCCGGATCAGCCGGGTCTCAGATTAACCCGCCGGGTCAAGCCGGGTTTCAAAACTATGTAGCCCACACAGAGTAATTAAAATATTATGTAAATATCATATAATATCGAATAAATACAATTCCTTATATATTTAATATTTTTTCATAAATATCAGCCTCGTCCTTCATGATCAGTCACTCAACCAAGCCAGCAAGCAGTTGAAAAAAGCACGATTCGGATTCGAAACGTGAAAGCGAGTAACCGACGCCACGGGATTAGATTTTCGCTATATATTTAAAATATCAACAACGATCAAATACCTCTCTCACTTTCCACCTGTAGAATCAGATTCTCCGGTATTTCCTTTCATTTCCTTTCAAAATCGAATCGATCACACTAACATCTCCTCTTAGATCATTCTGTAATACTGTGATTGCAGGTAGATCTGATTAAAATGAAATGCAATTTTTTTATGAGGTTCAGATTTCTAACTCTGTTTTATTTATCTATTGAATGTTGCTGCAGTGAATTTGAGGAGAGAAATTGAAGATGGAGGCTTCAGCTGGTCAAGGAACTGTTTTTGCACCATCGTTGGAAGGAATGAAGCATGTCAGATCTGATAACGGAGAAATACTCACTAAACCTTTCTTGGACGTCTGCAAATTGATTTTGCCTGTTATTGGTCCGTTCCTTTTTTTTTAATTATTTAATTACTACTATTAATTTCACATTCTCGTGTTTTTAATTCTGGATCTCTTTACAAGTTACTGAACTGTTGTTTAATATGTTATTAATTTAGACCGATCCCTAGTTAAAGATATACTTCCTATTGTGATGTTAGATTTAGAGTCTGTTTGTCATGATTCAAAAATTATTTTTCTATTTTTCAAAAATTACTCGTGAAAAAAAATGTTTAGTTAGAATTATGTTCGTTAAAAAATGATTCATAGTAACTTTTTTGAACAAGGAAGGTTGTACAAGTTAGAATTTAAGTCAAAATTTTGTAAAAACCTTTTGATTTAAGTCTGAAATTATTTCTAACCAAACATATGTATGACTTTTCTTGGAGTCAGAAGTTAAAAAAACATCTCGAATCAATTTGCAAAAGTTATGCCAAGCGGTTGCTTAATTTCTTATTTCCTTTACGAGATTCTTCACCATAATAATTTTATTTCTTATTTCTTTTGAATTATCATATCTTCTCCCATTCTCCAACTATTAGATGCTTGGTCGCAAATTGAAGTCCTTCATTACTTCTGATGACAGATAAGTTTGGAGCTGCTATGGCCCTTGTAAAATCTGATATCGGTGGTAACATAACAGTAAGCATTTTTGCTTCTTATCTGCTTGTTTATTAAGTTATGCTGTCTGCATATTTGGATTGATAGAATATGTCTTATCATAATGAATGACTGTGAGTAAATTGTGAGATCTCTATTTCCCCTACTGTTTCTGTTGATTTGCATATCTATGAAACTCGTATACGTAGGTGGTTCATAAACAAATAAATAGATAATAAATTTTGAAGCATAATTGTTGTTTCTCTCTCTCTCTCTCTCTATTTTTTTTTTCCTTCTTAAATTGCCTGTCATTGACATTTGAGCAGTGTGCAGCTTATACATTCTATCACTATACCATTTTCTTTATCACATTTGATTGTGATTTGGCTCTTTTCTATGTTCATGTTCTATACTGATTTAACTGAAACTATATAATTCTTGGTTTTCACTTGTAGAGATTGGAAACCAAATATCTGTCAGATCCATCTAAATACAACCAATTTTACACTATGGTTCAAGAGGAGGTTGATGCTAAAACAGCAAAAGGATCATCAAGTTGTGCCAATGGTCTTCTTTGGCTGACCAGGTAGATACTACATAATGTTCGCAACACAATTACTTTCTCCATTCTTTTCCTGTATTTTATTTTGTCATTGGCATGCATATTGTCACAATGGACTATTCTGCAAGAGGGTCAAAGAAATTTTGGAGCATGTTGATCATCACAGAGTTTGATGCAAGAATATTGTGGGAAAGATTACCGTGAACCTTTATACATCTGATTTCCTTAAAAACATATCTTATATGAAAATTTTAAACTTTGAATGTCTCATTGAACTGCCTCGGTGCATAGTGTTCAAGTGGTGAAAGTGTGTAAGATCAAATGCAGGACAAGAAATAGGATTAAAAAGCAAATAATCTTGGGCTTTTGAGTTTTCACTAGAAAACAATCTTGGCACACCAGAAAAAGAAATTTATGTGCTCTTTGTGAATGGCAGTCATTGCTTATAATCTTTGATCAAGGAATTTAAAATTATATACTCTCATGTTTTTTAATATTCTTGGTGATCCTCAGAGCAATGGATTTCCTGGTGGAACTTTTCCGGAATTTACTTACACATCCAGATTGGACAATGTCACAAGCCTGTACAGATTCCTATGGCAAGACACTGAAAAAATTTCATGGCTGGCTTGCCAGTTCAAGTTTCACTGTATGTCTGTCTCTGATCTATTTAGTTCTATCCTAATATTTTCTTTATATGAGTGGAAACTATATGCAAAGTACTTTGCTTCATGTTGACCTAAACAAGACGATGGAATCTCTGAACTGATTTGATTGTTTCTTGAATTACATTTTTGAAAATTATCTTGGACTGTAGCAAACTATAGCAAACCCTGGATATAATGAGGGAGCATTTTGTTTGTCTCAGTTTTATGAGAAAATGGAAGCCATTATTGCAGCTATGCAAGATTTTCTGAGTCCATAGTACAGAAGCTTAGGCAATAAGTTGGACTGTCATTTTATTCCCTGTAGCTTCGCTAAAATATCGACCATGTTTTGTAAATTAGTTAGACTCTGGTGCAGGGTTTGCTAAATTAGTTTATGAAACATTCTAGTGTAGGGTTAGCCAAATTGGTTTTTGAAAGACTCTGGCGTAGGGCAAGCCAAATTAGTTTTTGAGACTTCTTGACTTAATGAATACTGGATTACAGATTGCCATGAAGCTTGCTCCAGATAGGAAGAAGTTCATGGAAGTAATAGCTGGCACAGGCGATGTTGCTGCTGACATGGAGGAATTTTGTACAACCTTTCCTCCATTTCTTGAAGAGAATCACAAGTTCCTGGTAAGATGGTTTTGTAACTGAATTTCCGAGATACCCAATGTCTTTGTAACTGCTTAATCTAGGATGCAATAATTCCACCTTTGACATTTGTGACAAAGGCCAAATTGAAATGCAAGTAATCCATTGCCAGTATACTTAAGTGTTTTCTATTTTGTTTTGTTTTTTCTGATGGGCAAACTCTGAAAACTGGGAATTTCTGGGGCGCGAGGCAGGAGGAAAGGGCCCGGAAAGTCTAGTGGGCTAGCTGGGAGGCTTTCTGTTTGTTTTCTTTAGGCTGTAGCACCATAATTCTAAAATGTCACGTTATACTTGCTTTGCTAACCGCTTCTAATTTGTTGATGCAGGCTAGTGTTGGTCTGGATGATATGAAAGCTTCATAATTGAGGAGTTCCTTCTGATGCCTGCCAGTGGTTTTGGTTTTACCTTTTCTCCCTGTTGATTTGGCTTCAAAAACTTTAGACGGGAGAAATAATTAGCCACTTCAAATTTTACAGCTATATATAACTCATCTATTCAACCTTTTCTGTAGCACTTGTGTTATGACATGCTCACTCTTTTCATTTAGTCTTTGCTCTTTGCCTTTCTGAATGGTTCAGAACAAGTCACACATTGCGCACTTAGCAAGGCAGTCCGTTGCGTGGCTATCATCCTGCTCTGGTCTGAGTCTGATGCACATCATTTCACGCACACATCAAGTTAATCTTTCAAAAGTATTTCTCCTTTTCAATTAAAATAAGAATAACCTTCTTAGAAGGCGACAATCTAGTTTCCAAATTTAGATTAAATTAGATTGCTGGGCCGTCCAATTATTTTTTTAATGTAAAAAAAAAGAAAAGGTTTAGACAAAAAAGAATTCTTTACTTGGATTAATATGCTAGATTCATCATGAGCAGAGATAACTTTATGATGCTCAATTCTTGTTCAATTTAATTTATAATATTGAAAAAATATCAAATGAAAGAAAAAAATTGAATCAATCTGGGTTAGTTTATTAAACTCGTGACTTAAATTGTGAGTGATATATTTCTATAGAAAACAAATAAAAAAATAGAAAATTCAATTCCCAATTAACCAGATGTAAAAGGATGAAATCGATAAAAAAAAAGACCTAAAAAAAAACAACCCAAGTAAACTCATATAAACCCACTATACCCTACGATATGGGACATGAGAATGAGATGATCCAATGGAAATTCAACCGAAAAAAATTACGAAACGCAATTCTCAATCAACCCAATCTTTAACAAAATTGAAAAACAAAACAATTTTTTTTTCAAAGCAAAAAACAATCGTGAATCAACCTGAATAACACGCCAAATTAGAAAAAACCGATATAAAAAAAGGACAATAAAAAAAACCCGGGGCAGTCTATGATAATCTTCCAAACTCATGACTTGGGTCATGAAACCGAAATTATGTCATAGAAAGCAAATAAAAAAAAAATCATGAAGCCCAAACCTAATAGTGAAAGAAAAAATTAAAAATAAAATAAGACACTGTGAAAGCCACCAAAGAATATTTGGTTTTGATACCAGAGAAAGCCATATGCGTTGTAAGAGTGCAACGACTTACCCCACACGTTGACGAGTGAGTTGCATACGCGAACCAATCCCCTCTGCCTTCCTCTTCAATCCCTGACATGCAAAAATAGGGAATCCTCGAAGTTTTAATTATTTTAAATCAATAAAGTTATATTTTATTTTGTCTGACTAAACATTAAATTTTTTCTCTTGGCATTGCAAGATCTTCGTATATAAGCAATCAAAACAAATCATTAAGTCCAATTCTAAATAAAATCGATGTGAAATAATCAAATTAAAAAAAATAGTAAAGTGATAAAAAAATAGGGCTGAATATTTTCTCCTGCCCATTCAATTCAATTTTTGGTTCCAAACCAAAAAAAAAGGTCTTCAAATCGAGTCCTCAAAACTTTAATTGTTTAAAATTAATTAAATTTTATATAATTTAATCAAAGTGAGCATTAACCAAGTCACATGGATTTTTTTGACGCCACGAGACCCTCTAACTTAAAAAGTAAAAATAAAAAATCAAGTCTAATTATAAATAAATACAATATCAAAAAAACAAATAAAAATATCAAGGGATAAAAGTTAAAGATAAAACAAAGGATAAAAAAAGAGAGAATGAATATTATTACACTTCAATTTCATACTGTTTTCTCTCGGGCTACAAGCCTTTTGCCAAACCTCTTAGTATGTTTTTTTTTTTTTTTAATTTTTAATTTAATCTACTTTTAATTTGAATTGATCAAGTCCTCGTACTCCTATCTGCCTTCGGCAATGTACAAAAGTAGTCCTATTAAAAGTAATTAATGATTTCAAATTAAAAAAAAACTGTACTATTTATTTTGGTTCTTGAGCATTCTAAAAAAAAAGAAAAAAGAAAATAGAGTTCCTGATTTGTTTTCCTTTGTTTTTCACTACTATATTTATATGCTGATGTCTCAATAGAGAGGGGCAACAGAAGGAACCAAGAGCAAGTAAGAACCATAACCGTTTTTCCCGGGATTTTATGAAAAGAAAAGACAGGTCACAAAAACCCACCCAAATTTAGTCGGCTTTGCCTTTCTGGATATTTGGCCTAAAAAATAGGGTATCTACTGGTTTTGATTGACGGACAATGGGAATTGAAAACGCGTCCTTGAAAACAAAAAATGATGTGTGACTCTACACATTTCGGAGATTTCCCAGTTCATACTCTCCCTCATCTCTTCTTGATTGGAGACAGAAGTTAACGATCAAGATTTTACATCCATCCCCCCCACTTGGATTTTATATCAGACAGGGTTGAGGGATGGCATCTTCTTCCATGGACCCAAGCTGTGTGGTTTTGGTTTGAGAATGTTTGATGTGCGATCACTGGCATTGCCGCAGCTACCATGGGATCGTCTTGACTTCTTGTTTTTCGTTTTCTTTTCCCCCAAGGTGCGGTTTTCTCTATAGAATGTCCACATTCTCTGTTTCAATTGAAGTTTTGTTAATGTTTATTTTGTTCTTAACTACCTTGATTATTCCTAGTCGTCATGAGTCTGTCTTACGATCGATCCTTGGTGAGTTGATGGATTTGAATTTTGCTTTAGGGATGTTTGTTTTAGAATATATATCGCCTTATGGAAACAAATTTTAAAATGTTTAAAGACGGTTTTTTGAAATATAAATAGATGTCAGATAATTAATTTCAATTCGCAAGGATTTAAGATGGCGAGGAGATTCTTCCTTGTTTCGGAGATTTCTTATGGGAATACACTGGATATTGAGATTGGGGAAAAGCTTAAGAATTTTCTTCTGTCAGCTTTGCTGATGTATAACCTTGTTTTTCTCCTTTTTTCAAGCACAGAAGCAATATTTCAACAAACGAAGCAACCTTGCTGGCGCAGCTAAATTGCCTGGCTTGGCCAAAATGACAACCAAAGTGAAAGGTCTTTTGAGAGGTCTAAGATACATTTCACAAATATTTGGTATGAGCAGCTTTCCCCTCTTAAAAGAAAGTATTGTTTCAGAACAAATGATATTGCAGCTTCAATATGCATTTGATATCAGCATGCAGCATTCTTCTAATTCTGCTATGTCCTGACCAAAGATATTGCTAGCGTTTTCAGATTGCTCGTATTCCAACATTTAATTAGACATGTATAAGCAGCAGTAGCACTGTACTATGCCTGTTGTCATCAATCGTTTCTCCAATTTTGCAGATGAAAAGGAACAAGAAATGCAAATTGGATTGCCTACTGATGTAAAACATGTTGCTCACATTGGATGGGATGGCCCGTCTGCAAATGCACCAAGCTGGGTATGCCAATGAGTTTCCTTTTTCTTTGCCTCTTAAGGTCGTAGTTATCTACGAAGATGATCTTGGTTGCTTAAGTCTCCTATATAGATAGGCAGTCCCATTTGATGCACCTTTTGCTATATACCCTGCCTCACATTATCAGCCATGTCTCCATTCCATCAGTCATCATTGAGATTTAGACCAAAAAATCTTGACCCCTACCTGCTCCCTTGAAGAAATTACGATAGGTATTGCTCCATCCCAGTGCTCAAATAGACTTTTTGATGCGAAATAATTCCCTACATGTGCAGATGAATGAGTTCACCTCGCCTCCAGAAATTTTAAGTGGGACTTCAAATTCTACAGAAGTGAAGAGCCTTTCAACAGATTCAACCTTGGAAGGTTTGCTTTTCCCTGATGATCATGGATCAATGTTTTTTTTGGATTAAGACGTGTGCAATGTTCTCCAAATCTTCTATTCTGTTGCTGAGGAATTATGGAAAAGATGTAGTTTGCTGATTCTGCATTGTTTTAATATACACAGGTCAAACTGAAAAGCCGAAGCATAGTTCAAGGCTCTCATCGGGTAGTGCTAGCTCACTTTTAAATTCCCCAGACCGAAGGAGTACCGACTCATCAAAGCACTCCAGGCGCCAAGCATCTAGCAGTACTGGCTCACCTTTAAATTCCCCCAGTGGCACTGATGCGCCAAAGAGTTCTAGGCGTCACCGCTCTTCAAACAAGTCAATGGACTCTCCAAGGGAAGAATCATCAGGGAGCAGCCGAACCTCAAGACGACACAAGACCTCAAGTCTTGGTGCTGAATCGCCTATTCAAGACCAGCCCACCATCCCAAAGCATTCTCGTGGAAGAAAGTCCAAGGGATCATCAAGATCAAAAGAAAAGAACTCTTCAAACGAAGCGCTTCCTTTCTCGGATCCTGGACCTGGAGGGTCTGAGTCTATACATGGAAGGAAGAACACTGCAAGCCAACTAAGTTCTGTTTTGGAAGCATATGAAGAAGAGCGATGAAAGGAATGCGAGGATTTGTATGTTAGAGATTTAATGTTATGTGCATTAAAGTGTCAACTATAATTCAATTTGTCTTGAATTTGCTTTTAAATTCTCTCTTCATATACATGTCTATCTTGAATTTGCTTTTAAATTCTCTCTTCATACAGTTACATGTCTATCTTGCATAGAGAAAAGTCAAAAGCTTGTGCTTCAGCTTTATTGCTGATTTGTTACATGTAAAAAATAAAATAGCTTACAGTTAAGAAGCTAAAACTAGCAAACTCAACTTTCCCTGTTGGCATATAAAAAAGGAAACATGGATATACTTTTGGCGTACCCTATAAACGGTGGCAAAAAAAGAATCCGCCTCCCAAGACCATTGCTCAGGTATTCCTGTTTCATTGTGAGTTTTATCCAATCTTGTAAACCCTAAAATAAAATACCATTTAATAGAAAAATAAATCTGAAACTACCATTTAGATAAAAAGAACCTGAAGGCATCTGCAATGCTACAATTAACACATTTCTTACTTGAGAAATAATGAGAAAAAAATTAGAGCAGCAGAAACAAAGAAGAGGAATGATTAACAAAAAATACCCCGACAGAAAACCAAACTCACATATTGACAACAAATTCACATTTAAAATCCAGTAAGAGTACATATGCATATATACTCAATGCATCAGATACACAACACCATGGCTACTAGTGCCTTTGAAGAGCAGCGAAGGGAGTAGAGTTCAGGTGTGCAGCTAGTTTGGGAGATAAATCAGAAACTTGATGTGACAAGCAAGGCATAGGGGTGAGTGGTAGCTTATTTTCCAATGGAGTCAATGGAAGAGGGGTTGATGGGAGCTGATTCGAATCTTGGGTTCCCTTGGCTGGTCGCAAGCAAGCCAGATAGCCATGGGATTGGTAGTTGCAAATGGGGAGTTTGATGGCCTGTACTGTTGATTCTTTCTCTTTCGGAACTGGTGCTCCAGTAGGATCCTGCACATATATAGCATCCCATAAGAAAACAGCAGCAAGTAAAAGCAAACACAAAGAGGCGGGTTATCTTGTTTAAAGGAGCTAACTAAAGGAGGATAAAACCTTACCCCAAGCACAAGAAAAGTGAATGCTTGATTGTCTGCAGCAAGATAGATTTCGATCAGCTTCCGCAGGTCAGCAAGTGTGGCATCCTTCAACACCTTAAGTGTGGTGATGAAGTTACCACTGTTTCCTTTAGAAGCTTCCCATTTCACATGCACTTCAATCTGTGAATCAGTAATTTTTACTGAAGGGTTGTAGTTCTCCTTTGAAGCCAATGCCATCATGTCAGACAGATTTTTCCCACATTCTATCAAAGGCACATTTTTCTGGAGCGGTGAGTTTTCCTTGTTCGAAATTTTTTGAGTAGAATCCTTGCCGACAGTCAAAATTGGAGATGGTTGAGGATCAGTATCTGCAACCCTCTTTTTTGCAGGTATTGGAGTTCTGAATTGTTGGCAAAGTTCTCTGTTATTCCCACAAAGTGTAAATATGTTCTGGATTCTTACTCGTCTAGAAGAGGCTGAATCTTTCACATTCTCATACTCATTTACTGGTCCTGAAACTGAGTGCCTATCTTTCACATTCTCATACTCATTTAATGGTCCTGAAACTGAATGCCTATCTTCTGAACCATCCTTGAGTGCCTCAAACTTCAGAGGAGAAGATATCAAGGAGCCAGCACCAAAATTGATCCCTGGACTAGACACATCAACAATCCTCGTCACCTCTATTACCTCTTTCTCCACCTCTTCATCTTCCACTTTATTTTTGTGTTCTTCCTCCTCTTCTACCTCTTCCTCCTCAAACACAGTGCTAAGACAAACTTTATCTTCATGATCAACCACCTGATTCAAAGTACTAAAATGAGGATAACTAGACAAGCTTTGGGTTCCAATGACGCTAGATTGATGAGCAGATGCGCCAACAAATCTCACATCACGAACAAATGCTTCTTGATCACCCATGTCTAAATCCATCGATTTCACCATCCCTGGGTCCTCATCAGCATAAACCCCCAGCAGCCTTCTGGCAAAGCTGCAGCCATCAATGTCCCTTGGACCATTCTCACCACCATTTTCATCCCTTGAACGACATAGCTCAAATTCAATTTCTTCCAAGCGCCTTCTCAGCATCTCAACTTCCTGCTGCTGTTGAAGTATCTTCTCTTCCATTCTCCTCCTCTCCATCTCCACAAACTCTTCAGCCATTCTTTGGCACTCCTCCAACTTCTTTTCCAACTGAAGTTTCAGTATCTCTGTACGCTCATTCACTTTTAGGTTTATCTCCTCTTCACTTGCTTGAGATCCCTTCTCTTCAATAAGTGCTCTCAGTACAGCAACTTCTTCTTCTTTCTTCATTAGCTGTTTGTGAGCATCATTTCTCTCCTTTTCTCTGAGCTTGTTCTCCATTTGTAGTTTGTAGATAAACTGGTCCATAGCTGCTATCCTGGATCCTAAGATGCCCACAGAAGAATCTTCAGCACCAAGTTTATCCTTAATTGGCGTATGAGGACCACGGACAATACATTTCGCTTTTGCTCCATATTCAAGCGTGCAGATTGTCTTGTGTATTTCTTTTGGGTCTGGGCTTGCACACAGAATCATCAAAATTTTTGACTTGTCATCTTCGAAAGAATCCTGAAAAATAAGGAACAGGAAAACCTGATAAAGCAGAGTTTAAACAAGCTACATAACATAACATAGTTGTAATCAACATGAATAGGACATTACTTGGAGCAGCATAGTTAACTTGCTATCTCTGAAAGGTACATGAGAATCTCCATTAGCAATAGATTCAACAACTCTCTTTAATGCTATATTCCCTTGGTTGATCTTCGCAGTCTGTCATTTCAAAAGAAGCACAAAATCAGCTTTCCTTTTTAATGCCAGGACACAGAAAAGAGGGAAAATGAATTCCCAAAAATTTACCTGCATTTTAGCTTCAAAACCACTTTGCCCAGCTTGGTCAATATTTTCTGAACCTGCCATATCCACAAGCATGAGTCGGCCTCCCACAGTCGGGACATCAAGTATTATCTGTGCAAACAAGCAATTGAAATGTTGTGTCAATCTCAATAAACAACAAAACTTTTCAATGGTTTCACTTTTTTTATGCAAGTCAGTTTTAGAGGAGCCATACCATGCAGTGACTCCTAGAACTTCGCTCATTACAAAGCGTGCTCTTAATTATCCTTCGCTTCTCAACTTTCTGAATCTCTTTTGAAATCTTCCCAGCTTCATTTCCAGAGATAAAAGTCGCATTTTTAGCCTTCTTTCCCATCACTTCTAGTCTTACCTGCAAAAAATGATGACAGCAGCATAATTCACTATAACATCTTGTCCACCAAGAACTGATATTAGGTGATGACAGCAAAAAATGATGACAGCAGCATAATTCCCATCACTTCTATCATAATACCCTAATCAAAATATGAACAGCAATATCTACTCAAAATTAAGCAAATCAAAACCGAATTTTAATCCCAACAACACAGCAGCTGAAGCAAACTAATTAACAGAGAATTCAATGGAACTTGTTGAAAAGTTTACCTTGTATCCACTGCCACTCTTAGGCCACCCGATTCCAATTCCTCCCCCACCATTAGTCGACAAAAGATCATAAATTTCTTCATTATAAATCTCTAAAACTGTAACTTGCACAAAAGTACCAAGTTGTAGCTTCTCCCCTTCACCCCCTTCACTTCCCTCTTCTCCTTCTCCTAAAATACCTTTCAAAGACCGATAAACAATGCCTGGCTGCTTCGAGCAACCAAACATTGTATGGCTTTTCCCAGAACCAGTAGGACCATACATCATTATTGTGCATTTTGCACCCAATTTAACCCCATTAATCCTCGACTCCACGAACTTCTTGTAAAAGGAATCGAGGTCTTCTTCTTCAGAGAAAGAGACCCCATCGAAGCTGAAGTCTCGGTACCCAAAGTCAGCACGGACACGAAGAGTGTTGTTCTCGGGATTTACTTGCAAGATCGAAGTGGGTTTCTCTTTTCTCTCAGGATAATCTCGTATCCTGCTAATCACTTCAATGGGGTGGTCTTGAGGAGTCTCTTTGATGGTGTAGTTAGGGTTTGGAGATGGGTTCGGGTTTGGAGTTCTTGTTGAAGAGAAATTTATCCTATGTTTTGACTGAGGAGTCTTTAAGACGTGTGGGTGATTCGATTTAGAAGAAGAGGAAGAGGGTGTAGGGGCCATTGTGTTTGTTTTAAGGGAAAGACAAGAATTTTATGGTCTGCAGCTGGTTTTTTTATGGGTTTTCTTTCAAGACTAGACTGTGAACTCTGTTTTTAGAGAGATAGAGAAATATTGACATTCGATCTTGATCTTGTAAGATAGATGCAGGGAGAGAGAGAGAGATAAAGAAGAGTTGTTGAAATTGAAATTAGGGTTTTTCATGTTTGAAATTGAATATAGCCGTTATGGTTTCTAACGTCTATTTCTGTGCTGGGACGCTTCTCATGTGAACTGTCCCAGCCACTTGAGAGGCATGAGCCTTTGCATCATAACACCTCTTATTCATTGAAATCAAGTTTTTTTTTAATCCTCGTGTTTCAATCGCACCAAAATAGACTAAATGTTGGTCAATTTAGTAATTTACCCCAACTAATTATATAGGAATTGAATTTCAATTTTATTTTTTTTTACAAATGAGGACTGAATTAAACTTTTCCTGAAAAATCCCTCCTCGGTATTGCTCACCACCAAATCATCCCATATAACCAAAGCAGTCCTTTAAAGACATCACAACATTTTTTTAAAAAATTAAAAATTATTTTTTGGATTTTTTCCAAAACAAATGTTTTGAGTTAATTAATTTATTTCTAGAAAATGAATTCGGCCCTTTATTGGGGAGGTTATTCATCGGAGCCAGTTGGCCCACATTTTGTCAGATTGGGTGTCAATTGATCAAATCTAAAACATAGGGGGTAAGATGACCATTTGTAAATTTACAAGTCAAGATTTTACAATCTTACATTGTTGCCTCTTCCTCTTCCCTGGGGGATTTTCTCCCCGTGGTTCGTGTATTCACAAAATAACAGAAAGCACTAACATGTGGAAGACAACTTTACATGTACAGAAACCTTGAATGAATCTCACGGAAAGTTTAAGAATTAAGACACTTCACAAGAAGGAATTTACGAGATCACAAAAACTCGAAGCTCTCCTCTTGTCACACGGGTATCAGCATCAAGGTAGGTAGCTTCAAACTCACCACTTCCAGTAATAGATGGAGGCCTGAATGCATCTGGAATTCGAGGTACTTCTAATGGCGGAAGATGTGATAAGTTCCCAGTTGTCTTAACAGTTGTTTTCTCGAAGCATTCGTCTTGGTTTCTAGTTCGTAGGAAAAGAAGAAATAATAACAGTTACGAGAGTGACAACCAAATACAAAAGGGATGAGTGAATGAGAAAGGCCAACCTATGAGCTCAAATTAGTGGCCAAAGTGGCAGTCACTTCAACAGATTGTAGGGGCCATGGAGCTCCTAATTCAAGCTCTACGATGTTGTCGAAATCTTTGCCTTGGACATCGATTCGTTGGAATACCTAATCAAGAAACCATTTAAAAGCCACGAAAAAACCCCTAAAAAACCAGTAATTTAGGGCAGATTACACCTTGTAAGTGTTGCTTGTGCATCCAACAAAAACGTGAGCCGAAATGATTCCGACACATCCAACTTGACTGTCATCACAGTTAATACAATGTTAGTTTTTCTTTCTTAATTTGTTACTTTAGATCAAACAAATGTAGATAAGCCTTCACGCTAGAGAAGTAAAATCATTTGGACGGGCATTCACAGCATGCAAGAAGTAGCCTGTCATGTGGCAGGCTATCTATCAGACTTATGGGGAGCAGCCTTCCAGTGGGAGGTCCAGGACGACTTCCACCTAGGGTGAGAATGCACTGCTATATATAAGCTTCCATCTCCCTTGCAGCTTATCGATATCATTTGAGAGATCAACCAGCCCTCCCACAGCTTCAAGCTGCTTGGCAGCAACATCTGCCTTCAGTTGATCATCTTCACTAGCAGCAAGACCTCTGTTCAGGCCAGAAACAGCACTCTGCATTCAATCAACCATATGTGTCATGATAAGAATATTCAAGAAAAATAGAATGAACACCCTACAAGGGAGAATATAAGTTCTGCTTGTCCACATCGGCACATTGGCATTCTAGCATTTATAACTTGGAAGATTCAAGATTCTGTCATGTACCAAATTAAAAGGGATTCAAGATTGTGCCCTATATTTCAGATGTTGTAGAGATGAGTCCATAGAATAAATTATTAGGTGGTACGAACGCATACAAAAAAATTTGACTAAAACGTAAGGGTTTGAAAACTAATGTAAGGGATTCTAGGAACTAAACATTTACATCAATTATTCTCCGTGTTCCATGACCATAAGAGAAATATTTTGTACATCATCCAGTATTATAAAATTCTTTTGGAAGCTCCTAACAGGACACAAGCAGCCCCTGTTTCCCTGTTAAGTGTCTCTAGCTGCAGTCATCTAGTCAACAGCACCATCATGTTTTCCTAATAACATATTTGAATCTCACAACCCTCCAATTTGAAAGAGAAACGTGCAGATGTCATATATTATGGGGAAGACCTACAGTACAGCTTCCATTCCATAGCATTTGCACGGCAAAATGTTGCAAGTGAAGATACTTGTATGTTTCAGATTCTTGATTCTAGAGAGAACAGAGGTAAGCAGCTCTCATTCACAGAGAAAATGAGATTGCTGGATTGCTGGTTTTCCTGGGTCTAGAACAGGAACTTCATCAAGAGCTGACCTCAAAACAACACTTCTCTGTAGATGGTTTATATAAGAACCGTCATGTCCAATTCGAGTTACATGTGGGGTCAGTGAAGTTCTTTTTACAGTGTGGATTTTGATTGGAAGTTTACATTTTACAGAAGAGGAGGAGGAGAGAAATGCTGGAGGGTAAAGTAGGAGAGCATACAGCTGCCATGTTTCTTTCGTTTTCTTTTTCTTCTTAAGAGAAAGGAGGAGGGAAAGAAGTAAGCGAGGACCAACCATGTCTGTGCAAGAGAAGAGAAGTGATTCTTGTTTTTTCTATGATTTTGTTTTCTTTGGTAAAGCTAATTCCGTCTCTCAACTTATACAAATTTTCTAATCAAGTCTCTTTTTTATTTATTTAAGTATATGTCTATTTTTTCTTTTCAATTAGGTGTCTCTATTTTTATTTTTCTATTTCTATTACTTTGTATAATTACAGGATAATTAAGTAATAAAATAAATCATTATAATTTAATAATTTGTAATTTAAATGGACTATATCTTTGTATATAAATTACTTTTTAAAGTGTTTTTTATTTGAAAATATATTAAATAATATTATTTATTTATTTATTTTAAATTTAATTTTTACATCAATACATTAAAATAATATAAAAATACTAATCTTATTTTGATATAACTAATCTTATCATCCATGAAAAATCGTGTTTGGTTATAGATGCATCACTTTCCTCACAAATCAAGGAATATGATTTCCCATAAACTTTTATAAAGTGTTTTTTTGAAAAAAAAAATTATTATTAAAAAAGTTAATCAATAAAAATATTTTTCAATTAAATAAAAATTTGACTTGATTTTGAAAAAACATATTTTCTAGAAGTTTACAAAAAATTTAAAAATATCTTGTTATTTGTTAATTTATAGAGTTTGGTCATCAATTTTTTAATTTTTTATATTTTATATTTTTATTTGTTTTTCAATTTCATCTCTTAGAATTTGATTTAATTTGATTTTTATACCAGCTATGATCTATATTCTTTTAATTGTTATTTGTATTTTTCTTATTCTTTTTTTTAATTGAAGTTTTTTATTTACCAGATTTAATATTTATTCTTTTAATTGTTATTTATTTTATTTGAAGTTTTTATAAAATTGAGTTTTGTTTTTAAATTTTATCATTTTTTAATTTTTTTATTTGTCAAATTTAATATTTATTCTTTTTATTATTATTTTTTAAAAATAATTTATGAAATTTAATTTTTTCAATTTCAACCCCTTCGACTTTTTTATCTGTTAGGTCTAGTCCTCGTTCTTTTAATAAAATTTTAGAAACAATATTAATAAGTTATTTTTCAGTTTTATTTTTTATGATTTAAGAAAATACTGAAAAATATTTTTTAATTTATTTTTCATGATACTATTAAAAATTAAAAAATAAATTATTTTCTATAAAATTACTTTTAAAAAAAATTATTTTTCTACAAACAAACAATATATAAATGAGGTGAATCACATTCCTTGGACAAGGATTGTGAAAATCCTTATTTCTTGATCAAAATATCCTTATAATTAATATTAGTTGGATTTCTCCTATCAATTATGCTATCACGACGAACCCTAATCCACGACCAAGCAAATTGTATTAAATAACAGCAGCTCAGTCTTCACGCCAACAATGAAGCCAGCACCTCTGTCTTCTCCACGCCAGCAGCAACAACAACGAATACAGCAATCTCCAGCAGCAACAGCAACGAATCTTCAGTTAACTTCTTCAGCAAGCAACAATGAAACCGTTAGGGTTTGTTAAAGTTGTTAGAGTTAGTTAAAGCTGTTACAAGAGTTGGTTATAATCAGTTATTTAGAAACTGATTCTGTATTCGTTGCTGTTGCTGTTGCTGCTGGTGTGGAGAAGATAGAGGTGCTGGCTTCAATGCTGGCGTGAAGACTGAGCTAGCTGCTGTTATTCAATAAATTGTAAGGACGACGAGATTAGACTTTCCAAAAAATCTAGTTGCATTGAATTAAACCACACATATAAATGTATGTTTGTTAATATAGTACACGTTTTCTTTTTAAAAATAAATTAAAATATGTTTTAAAATTTTATTTTTATTTTAATAATAGGATTTTAAAATCATTAATTAATAAATAAATAATAACAACAACAACAGCAACGATAAAACAATATTAACTTCAATTTAATTTTTTTCAAATAAAATACACTTTTATAACACACATAAAAACATAAATTATTGCACTCCCAAATATCATTTATATAAAAACTAGATATATTTTTTTTTCTTCTCCCCTAGTTTATTTAAAAAGTTTTTTTTATTGTTTTAAAGAGTGTTTGAAATTATAGTAAATATTATTTTTAAAATTTTATTTTTACTTGAAAATATATTAAAATATTTTTTTATATTTTAAAGTTTATTTTTGATATCAGTACATTAAAATAATTAAAAAATATAAAAAATTAATTTAAAATAAAAAATAAATAAATTTAAAAGAATGATTATATATATATATATATATAAAAAGCAATCAGAGCTTCAATCTTCCATGGAGAGCACAATCATTTCGTATCATCTCCAAGAAGTCCTTTCATTACAATGTTGAATGTTCTCATTCAGAAACAAATTTCAATTTTGAACACTAATACCTTTTAAGTAAAACAAAACATAATAATTATTAAATTAATCATGATGAGTGAATCTAAAACTTGATTAAAGTTGGGTTTTATTTTGAATTATTTAAAATTTTCACTCAATTAAATATGATTAACTTGAAGGATTGATTAAAAAAACCAATTGATCTTATTAAATTCAAGTGAGATATAAATGAGTTAATTTTAAAAAAATAAAAATAAAATAATATTACTTTAAATAAAACAATTGACTTAAATTTATCTAATAACTTTCTAGTAATCTAATAACTCAGGCAATAAGTCCCTGTCTTATAACCATGATATAAATAAAATAAAACGCACAACCCCAAGAAATTTATTTTTTTTGAAAAATCTAAATTAGATGCATTTCCCGCTCAGAGCAACCCCTCCCCTGCGAGAGAAGTCCATAAAATCTAAATCATATTATTATAATTTTGTAGATCCATTCCTTCTCTCTCATTTTTGTCTAATAAAATCCTCTTCCTCACACAAAAATTAATTAAATAACCCTAAACATCCGTAATTAATCTATCAAACCTCTTCAATCCATGTCGGCCTCCTCGGCTCGTCGGTTAAAAGGCCGAAATGGCGTCGCTGACCCCACAGCAGCTTCAAAACCAACCAAAGCCCTAACTCCAATCTCAATCCCAGATAAAAACCCTAATTCCACTATTAAAAGGTCGCTCTCCGGCAAAGAGAACCCCGCCAGACCGAACTCTCGGGCCCAGAAGTCCGCAATTCGGCCAGTGCCACGTGTTGACAAGGCTGCTGTAGGAGATGGCAGCGAAGGGCGCATGCGGTGGTCGACGTCATCGGCCCCAAGAGGTAGGAGTCCAAGCCCTTCTGAATTTATTAGGGTTTTTAGGGATTCTAGGGTTTCCACAGGGGGCAGTGATAATCGAGTGGTGTCGAGAGCAGAGAAGAGTGGGCTTAGGGGTTTGAAAGAAAATGGTGGGTTTAGTGGGGAATTGAAGAAAAGGAATGGACTTTGCAAAGGGAATGATTTGAAAATATT
Organism: Populus trichocarpa; assembly: GCF_000002775.5. Lineage (NCBI taxonomy): Eukaryota > Viridiplantae > Streptophyta > Magnoliopsida > Malpighiales > Salicaceae > Populus > Populus trichocarpa. Next base: position 9,777,452 of record NC_037294.2, on the reverse strand, counting down.
AGAAAGTAAAAAACAGTTACGCGGGCTTAAGGTTTTGAATGATAACTGTAATAAAGAAGTTATCTTGCGAAAATCAAGAGAGTTTGACTCAAATTTAGATTCAAAAGTTGCAAATGGTGGTAAATTTGATAAGGTATATGTTGATAAATCTGGGTCTGAGGTTAAATTTGACAGCTTTAAAGACTCTAGTGAGAAATCTTATAGTAAAGGTATGGTTTCGGAGAACTTGAAAGAGAAGGGTTTGAGTGATGAAGGGAAAGAAAGCAATGCTGGTGTTAAATATCCAAGCAAGCTTCATGAGAAATTGGCTTTTTTAGAAGGGAAAGTGAAGAGGATTACATCAGATATAAAAAAGACCAAGGAAATGTTGGATATGAATAACTCTGATGCATCCAAGGTGATACTATTGAATATTCAAGATAAAATTTCAGGTATTGAGAAGGCAATTGGAAACGATGCGGGTAGCAGTTCATCAAAAAGTAGTGGGAATGATTCTGGAACAATTGTGGTTGTAGAGAAGAATGAAATTGAGAAAGTTGAGAATGTGAAGAGCCAAGCTAAAGGGTTGAATACTGAGGAACTTGAAGAAAGACTCATTCCTCATCATAAGTTGCTTAGAAACCGAACATCGCTGAAGGCACCGATGGCAAGTTGTCAAAGTCATAATGTATCTAATGCTGATGAGTATGGCTGTGAGTTAAAGGTGGAAGAGAAGTTGTCGAGCCCTATTGAAGAGAATCCAATAGCACTCGAGTTTTTGGATTCCCTTAGTAAAGAGGATGGTAAAGTAATCGTGAGGGATGCCAAGGTAGATCTTGAGTCTTTTGAGGTTCAAGAAATGGGTGATGGTTCAGCTTCAGGAAACCAAGACTCTTCAAACATGTTCAATCCCAAGTGCGAGGAGGACCTTCTTCTTACAACTGACGAAACACTTGATGAGTTTGATGATCAGGAAAATAGAAATACATTCATAATTGGCGAGGAAACCGAAGATACTTGTGTCTATCAGGTGAATGAAATAGGCACCAAAAGTTCAACAGGAGGATGGTTTGTGTCAGAGGGAGAGTCAGTTCTTACTCATGATGATGGGTCCTGCTCTTTTTATGATATTGCTAATTGTGAGGTACGCACCAGAACTATTTATTTCTGTTTGGCATTGAACTTCCATTTTTCTTTGAGCTTTTACAGATCAGCATCCCAAGTTTTCCTTGACACGCTTCTGTTTATTTTTGAATTTTCAATGAAAGACTTCGATAGAAAGCAAAGATGAGTTTTTAACTGTCTTGAGTGTCTCTTGCATGTTTCCTTTCCTTCCCATGAAGAATTTAATTGATTTGTTTCTGATTTTCTTTTTGGATAAGATAGATTCGCTTTTGACAATTTATCTAGCTTGTAGAATTTTATGTTTAATATCTCTCTGTCACTCTAACTCCAAAAATGTTTGTGCGAACAAAGTAACATACAGATAATGTGTATTGTCATAAACTTCATGAGCAGATTGATGCACAATATGAAATAATCTAACCAGTTGCATTTTCTTCAAGATTTGTTTGTCCACTGATGATTCATAATTGTTTCAGGAGAAGGCAGAATACAAGCCCCCAGCAGGAGTCTCGCCCAATATATGGAGAGATTGCTGGATTATTCGTGCACCCGGTGCTGATGGCTGCTCGGGGAGATATGTCGTGGCTGCATCTGCTGGGAATACTCTTGATTCAGGCTTTTGTTCATGGGATTTCTACGCCAAAGATGTGCGAGCTTTTCACATTGAGGATGGAGGAACAACTGCCTCAAGAACAGTACTTGGTGCCCTACCCAATAATACCACATCTAGGAGAAATGCTTTGTCTAGCATATTGTTACCAGAAACTCAACAATGGTGGTATAAACCATGCGGACCTCTTATGGTCTCTACTGCCAGCTCTCAAAAAGTAGTCAAAATACATGATATTCGAGATGGAGAACAAATAATGAAATGGGAGGTGCAGAAACCTGTGCTAGCAATGGATTATTCAAGCCCTTTGCAGTGGAGAAACAAAGGGAAAGTGGTTGTGGCTGAGGCAGAAACAATTTCTGTGTGGGATGTGAACTCTCTTAATCCTCAATCATTGTTGTCTGTTTCTTTGGCTGGTCGAAAAATCTCAGCTCTTCACGTGATCAACACTGATGCTGAACTAGGTGGTGGGGTTAGGCAAAGGTGAAACCTCTGATAACATCAAATCATTTCTATTTGCTGGTCTTGTCATCATACTCTCTCTCTCTCTCTCTCTAGCTACATATTTCACAAAATATGCATACTGTATCATATGAAAACATTTAAAAAGAAGCTCACAAAAAAGATTTCAGTAAATTCTGAAGCCATGATTCATGAATTGTTAAGTTCATTCATAAAGCTGAAGTGTGATGGCATTTCACCATTGATTCTCAAATCAAGCGGTGCTTAATTAGGTGATGTTTAGATAAACCATTTGTGTATTTTTCTTCACTGAAATGTCCAAGCCATATTGCTTTCTGAGATGACTAAGAGATTTTTTGGATTAGAGCAATCATTTCCTTATAATTCACCTCATGTTATCTTTGGTTTACCTTTTGCCCTTTTCATTATTTGTAATTGAATGTTGTTGCTTTTTGTAGCAGGCACATCTGAAGATCTATCTTGCACATGACTGAATGAACACCTTGATTTCTCTGAACTTTTCCTCAATGCAATTTTGTCTTTTGTCAGACATCATCATGGTTTTATTGATTCATGGCATATCCTTCTTGGTGTATGTGAAACCCTGATTCTAAAAACATTTCCTTTTCACATTGCTTGTCTTCTGATCATTCTCTTACATTACTTCTCTTTCGCACACATGGAATACTACTAGCAATGGGTTGTTTGAATACACTAGTAACTGTTGAAATTAGTTAACACATGCATGAAGTGGCTCTAAGTATTTGATAATGAATGAAATGGGGATCACCTTTCTAGGAGCTGAAGGAAATTATGGCATGTTATGCACCCCTGATTATATGATTTTTGTCTGCCACTGGTCATTTTTCTCTTTTCATGATTGCTTGCATCTCTTGTTGAACTATTTCATTCACTATTCATCAATTGTATCATGTATAAATACAGCTGCACTACCATATATGTAATAACATGCGCGTTGTGCTTTCAAGTCAATATATAAAGGAGCTTCGGAAAAATTCTTCCCAGTCCTCATGTTGGCTTTTGAATGCAGAGCAACTTCAGCAGAAGCTGAGGGAAATGATGGTGTGTTTTGCACCCCTGATTCTATCAATGTTTTAGACTTTCGCAATCCATCTGGTATAGGTCTCAAGATACCAAAAATAGGTGTCAGTGTGCAATCAGTTTTCACTCGTGGAGATTCGATCTACATTGGCTGTGCCAATACGAGGCTTGCAGGGAAAAAACATCCTTGTTCACAGGTGCAACATTTCTCACTGCGCAAGCAAAGGCTAGTCAACACTTACTCTCTGCCAGAATCCAATGCTCACTCCCATCACTCAGCCATAACTCAGGTTTGGGGAAACTCAAAACTTGTAATGGGTGTTTGTGGGCTGGGGCTATTTGCATTTGATGCCTTGAAGGATGATGCACTGCAGTCTTTCACTGGCGATATTAGCAGTAATCAAAAGGTTAAGGATGTTATTGGACCCGATGACTTGTATTCCCCGTCTTTCGATTACTTGGCATCCTGTGCTCTCCTTATATCAAGAGATCGTCCAGCACTTTGGAAGCATCTATTGTAGGTATTGTTCGTGCCTGAAGCTGGTTTAACATGTCTAAAAAAGAGGACCGTGAATGTAAAAACATCCTGTTGTTTATGTTTTGTTATCTATTACATGCCATGCTTGATATGTATTTGGGATTGTTTTCTTATGAATACATTTGGGACATGTCTCATTACTATATCTTTGTACAAGCATATTTGGAAAAGGGAGCATTATCACCCCAGCCTGAAGAGAGTAAACAAGAAGTTCGTTAATGGAAGTGGATAAGCTTGGTGTCTGAGAGTAGCACATTTGTTGTTGATGTGTAGTAATTGGATTACACTCAGTTGCTTGCAGACAAACAGTAGTCTTGTTTTGCCAACAAAAGTATCGTTTTGAGTAGATTTGAAATTAGAATAAAATTTCTCTCATTTTATTGCTTGCAGATGCTGATCCTGATTTTAATAATCTAATTATACCCTCGTTTCCCTTTCTCAAATCAGATTCCTCCTTATAATCCGAGTAGACAAGTTGAGATTTGAGAGTGCTCTTTAGAAAAATAAAAATAAAAATAAAAATAAAAAAACCAGAGCAAGAGGCCCGGGTTGTCTGGTTGGTTAGGATACTTGGCTCTCACAAGAGACCCGGCTTCAAATCCCATCAAAGGAATTTGAGTTCTCTGATCCAAAAATTCAAAACTGACCCGACATGATGCTATTGGGAAATATATGGAAAAGGCACCGAGTTACTAATATATGATTAGCAGTTGATTTTGTGCATTTTGTTATTTCGTTTTATATAGAGATGTAAAACAAACCAAACTTCTAGAGTTTGATCTGAAACATTCTTTCGAGCTCCATCGTTAGTTAAATAAATTAAGTTTGATCACAAGCTAGATTATTTTCATGAAAAAAAAACATATTTTATGATTATTTTTTTAAAAAATATCATTCAAATACAATATTTTGATTAAATAGTGAGTAAAATCAATTATAAAATACATCTTATGATTCTAACCTTCACATGGAGGTTAATATACAACAATATTAAGGTAAAAGAAATAATCTATTAAAGATAACTATATTAAAGTATTCATATTTATTTGATTTTATTGTGTTCTTGAGCGAAATTGAAACAAGCTTGTTTCCGGTGTGGTTGCGATTGTTTTTCAAATAACTTTTCGTGTCAAAATACATGGCAATGATTTTTTTTTATTTTTTAAAAATCATTTTTAATATCAGCACATCAAAATGATTTGAAAATAATAAAAACATATTAATTTGAAGTTAGTAAAAAAAAAAAAATTTTAAATTTTTTCAAAAATATTTTTGAAACATAGAAACAAACAGTCAGGCTTAGAGATTATTAATTACTTTCAGAGCAATACACTCTAAATGTGGTTATTAATATGGCAGGTCTAATTTTATATAAATGAAGGGATAATAATTTTTCAAAATACGAAAGGGATCACTATTCATTCGAAGTCCTTTATTATTGTTTTGCAAGAAGACCAGGCTGTCATTACTGCCCTGATCTTAATCACACGGAGACTGGATTTCGAAGCATTCGTGACTACTTCTTCACCAGCCCATCTCGAAGGTGATTGGGATGAGTTTGGTGCTTGCCCAAAAACACTTGAAGACAAATTGAGGTTGAAGAAATGAGCTCTACACAGCTTGGAAAGTTCAGATTAGAGGCACTTGATGCTACCAAACTGTCATTGATGAGGCCAGATGGTCACCTGGGTCCACGCACGCATCCATTTCCACTTGCTAAGCGTGTGCAGAATGATTGCGTGCATGGGTGCTTGCCTGGGCCTATAGAAACTTGCTTGGAATGAGACATCACTGGAGGTGAGTATGAATCAAGAAGAGAAGAGTGAGTCATTATCAGCGGGTCTATATATGTGTTAGGAGGTTGATTTTGATCCACCTGGGCGCGGTGGTTGATTAATTCTCTTGAGAAGTGACTAAAGTTTGTAGGGACAAATCCTGAAGATCGAGCGCATTAGTTAATAGTGCTAACTGTTTTGCATCAAAGTAAGAAAGTTGTACTGAAATTGGTCCCTCTAGTAGTTAATGTCGTGAGCTGTTAGAACATTGATGATTAGTGGAGCATGTATGACGTGGACGAACAAAGAACACGGACACAAAATCTCGAAAGCGGGAGGTGGGAGACGAGTGTTCACAAAACAGAAGCATGAGATCCATGCCTTTTCTTCAATGGAGGAACGTGGGAGATATGTGTGTGTGTGAGAGAGAGACCCGTAAGAGGCGACGTAAAGAAACAAAGACCATGAATACAAGACCTCCAAAAAGAAAGGTGGGAGAAACGTCGGTGTCGTGTTTTCATTTTTTTTTTTTTTCCGGGGAATCGATCCATGAGCTTTTTCCAAAAGAAAAGAACGCATCAAAACACCCAAGATTTGTTCGATAAACATGCCCTTTTTTTTATGGTTGATTTTTGTTATAGAACACTTTTTAAGAGAAGACATTAATACCAATTAAGTTATAATTCATTGACCCATTAATCTTGATTGATGTATAAATTGTTTTAAAAAACCATTTCTTATTATCAAATAAAAAAAAATTATAACTGATCAGTTATATCGAGATTTTAGTAAACCCTGTAAAAATTAAATTAAAAGTCAATGGGCCAAAATTGGGTTATGACAAAATGCACCTAACATCATGAGTGAATGATTATATATATATATATAATCAGAGACTTATTTCGATGAAAAGTGTGATTTGTCAACTTGCGTGAAAATTAAGGACTATAATGTGTTTTTGCCATTCTATCCTTATCTTTGAGATAATCCTTACTTTTGAAATGATCCTTATTTTCAAGATAATCCTTACCTTCAAGATAATGAAAGTTGTCTGATTTCGAATTCGATTCTAATTTGAATTTCAAAAAAGAAAATGAGTTTGATTGAGACTTTACTTCTTACAAGCGATAGGACTCTTACACTATAAAGAATGCGAAGAAAGGAGGGGAGGATGATTAGAGAGAAACCCTAAAAGAAAAAAAAACCAAAAGAAGGTCATTACCAGAAACCTACAAAAACATAAAAAAGACATTTACAAAAAAAAAAAAAAAAGACACGGCCGAGTCCTAGGCTAGCCGCCGCTGCCCCCTCCCCCCAGCTTTTTTTTTTCCTCTCTTCTTCCCGTAGCAGCCCCCAGTTAATATTCATTCCAGCAGCACGTTGCAATGACATTTGGTTTTCTCAGCCGTGAACTGCAAAGAAAACAGGATTAATTCCCCTGGCAACAGCAACAAGCTTCTTCCTTCTGCACCAGCAATGACCGCACTAGTAAATCAGCGGTGCAACTTCTTCTTCCCCAACATATCATCTGCCTTTATGCCATATTGTGAGTCGTTCAGCATGTGCTCCTACAACAACAGCAGCGCAGCAGAGGCCGGGGAAGGAAAAAACAGAGAATAAGGACCCGAAAACCAGAGAAGAAAAACAGAAGCATTGACCAGGCCATTACCCTCGTTTTCGACTTCGTCTCCGCGCATCAGGTAAGTTCCTTCGTTCTTCTCTGTTGCCTTATATTTCATTTGCTTTGCTACAGTAGCTGTGAATTATAATTCACATGCTACTGTAGCAGTGAATTTTACTTTTACAATTCCTTTGTTTCTTTAGCAGGCGTGCGCCGTCATGCACGCCTGCTACTTGGTACTAATTTGAGCCAGTGACTAATTTCAGTCCAAAAAATTAAAAAAACAGAAAAATAAAAAAGATAAAAAGAAATAATAAATAAAAAAAATGTGTATGCATGAATGAAAATAATATAAATCTATTGGTTTATTCACTGACGCCAGAGTCAGGAATAAAAATACCGGTTTAAATTTATATTATTTTTATTCGTTGTATTTTATTTTATTTAGATGAATAAAAATAATGTAAATTTATTGGTTTATTCACTGACGCCAGAGTCAGGAATAAAAATACCGGTTTAAATTTATATTATTTTTATTCGTTGTATTTTATTTTATTTAGCTAGAAAAAATAAAAAATATGTGCATGCGTAAAAATAAATTTATTATTATTTATTTATTCACTGGTGCTAGAGTTGGGAATAAAAAAATATTGATCTAATTTATTTTATAGCTACGTAATATTTACCAACGCCAGAGTTGGAAATATCCGTAGTTGAATATTCACTGGCGCCAGAGTCAGGAATATTATAAGCAAATTTTTATAGCATAAATTAATAAACATTTAGCAATTTAAGATGAAACTAGCAATGCAGCCTGCCTCAGGCAGGACGTTTAAGGGGTGATAATATCTTTCCTTTTACGTAACCAGTCCCGAACCATAGAATCTCTATTGAACAGTTAGGGTTCCTAGTGACCATAATACTAGGTGGCGACTCCTTAAACAAAGAATATCCCCATTAAAGAACAGGATGCCAGAAATCCGTTCTTTCCAAAGATTATATAATTTTTAAGGCCGCCGCGATGTCACACCTGACACATTTAATTAGAGTTCATTTTTTTTTTAAATAGATGCATAAGGGATATGAATATATAATTTGGTTGAAAGAATATAGGCATTAACATAAAATAAATTTGTGACACTTTTGAGTGAAATTTATTATTTCAAAATAAGAGTTAAAAAATGAGATGAAAAACAAGTTTTTTAAGTAAAAAAACCTATAACCCTGATTTTCTAGCCACCACAGTGTTGATTAAAATTTAGGTTGGATAACGACACGTTGTTTGCCACAGCATATGACATGTCATTTGTCTATTTTTTTTTAAAAAAAAAAATTAGCGGTGGAAGATTTGTCTTCCACCCCTTTAAATAAAAAAATAAACAGGCCTAGGCGCGTGGGCTTGAGCTTTTTTTTTTTAATATTTTTTTCATTTTTCATTTTTTTAATATTTTTAATTAGTTCCTTTTTTATATGTCTTTTTTTAAAATAATTCTTAATTGTTTTTAATAAATACCCTTTTCTTTGGGGCTTATTTAGCCTTTTTTGAATAGTGATTTTTTTAATTATATTGAGTGTGCTTAATTTTTGATGAGGTTAATATGATTTATTTATATTTTTTTTTATATTTCATATAGATTAAATTTATTTTTAAAAATTGAAAATTTTTATTTTTTTTATAATATCTTTAATGTGAGTAGTCTTACATAGTATTGTTTTTTCTTTTATTTCTTCAATAAATTTTATAAGTGTGTCGATTTCTATTACAAAATAATTTTAATAAAAAAATTCATTAAATACAACCGAGTAAATAACCCGTGTTGTGTTATTAAATATCATGATCTATATTTGTCTCTCAATTTTTCCTATCTCATTTTTATTTATCATCAATTATTTTTTCTATCGAATTATCTCGATTTCATAAGACGCACGATATACATGTAATCTGGACATATCTCATGTCCAAGTCACGAGTTTCACGTGTTAACCCAGCTTTGTCCAAGAAAATATTTTTTTATATAATTTATTTTTTATTGTTGTTGCCTCATTTATTTTTTATTATATTATCAAATTAATCAAAATTTAACCTGATTATCAAATTTCTTTTACTTCTTTAAAAACATAATCAATTTCTGAACTTTTCTTTTTCAGGTTAAAAAAAATTAGTTTGGCTTGAGTGTCACACAAGTCACCAATCTACTTTTAACTCATAAACTCTTATTTATCTAACAGTAGTAACAAAATCAAACCCAAGACTTTAGAAAAAAATGCAAATAAATTAATTCTTGAAATTCTTAAAAAAATACATGTACAAAATCTATCCAAAAGCATGAGATTTATTAATATAGATGAGACTAGCTATGTGCTTCTGCTACGCTGTAATGCTGAACTAGTTTTTTTTAAAAAACAATATTCAGGTACTGAAAATGGATAAAAAAATATAAAAACTGTTTATGACAAATATGTAAAAATGGTAATTAGGGCTAAGTCAACATGAAACATTCTGTCAAACCTGTGGTCTAGATTATGTGATTGAAATAATCCAATAAAAAATAAAAAAAATTATAAAGCTCTTTTTTTAAAAAAAAAGTGTTAACTGCTTAAACTTGTGACCCGAGTCATTAAATTTGAAGCACTAATTCTACAAAAATCATGAAGTCTAATTTTTAAAAAATTAAATATTAAATGATGAAATTAAAAAAAAAACTCTAACCATACAAAAGGATTTAAGAAAATAGTAATTCAAAAAATAAAAATAAAAATCACTATCATTACCATTATCACTATCACTATCACTATTAATAAGTAATACCATAACTATTACTATTATCATTATGACCACTATCATTATTTTTATCACCACTACTACTACTACTACTATTATTACTACCACCACCATAACTATTGCTAACATTATCATTATTAGTAATAATAGTAGCATTCCTATTAATATTATTACTATATTAACAACCATTACCGCAATCATCATCACTATTATTGTTGTTGTTATTGCTACTGCTATTATTATTGTCATTATCATTATCATCACAATAACTATTATTAGTATATTTTTTTCATTATCATCACAATTTTTAGTCGTCATCATCATCATCATTATTACTTGTAGTAGCAACAACAACAAAAATTATTGCTATCACCACCACCACCACCACTATTATTATTATTGTCACTAATTTTTTTTAATTATTATTATTATTATTATCACTATTGTCATTAATAATGTCATCATTATCATCATCACCACCACCACTAATTTAATTGTTGTTGTTATCATCAATAATATTATTATTTTCATTTTCATTATTATTTTTATCATCATCATCATCATTAGCATAGTCATTATTATTAATACTACCATGACTATTATTATTATTATTATTATTATTGAAAAACCATGAACATGATTTGAAGGATTGAATTGAAAACTATAAAAAGTTTGACAAAAAGACCAAGAAAAATAATAAGAAAAGGGACCAAACGAAATCATTATTATCATTGAAAAAATAAAAATCATAAACTTGATTTGAAGGATAAAGTTGAAAGTCACAAAAACTTTGACAAAATAAAAACTGAAAAAACATAAGAAATTAAAAGTAAAATAATCGAATCGAAATAATTTATATATACAAATTAAACACCAAGGATTAAATTGAAAACAAACAAAACTTCAATAAAAGTGAAAATGATTAAAAAACAGTAATCAAAACTATAAGGTCGAAATAACTATAATAATGAGTACCATAATGTATTTACGAGGATAAAAGAAAGAAATGAATGAAGAAAAAAAAAAGGATTAGCAGCGATACACCAACTATATTTGAACAACACGCGACACCTATAATAAAAAAAAAATGGAGGGGTAGTTCAACTGATCAGGCTTTGGGTTTGCTCTTCAATGGTCACGAGTTCAAATTCTCTCAGGACCATTGGAGGCTTATATGATTGTTAATTTTAGAATATGTGAAATTAATTGAGAAATGTGCAAACTGACCCGAATATCCATGTTAATAAAAAAAAATTGACAAGAAATAAACTGAGACGTGAAATCCTATTTTTGCTGCCGGTGAGATTTAGAGTCTGCGTTGGTTTGTTTTATTATTACCGATATTAATGTTGTTTGTTTCTTTGCTTCTTCTCTATGCAATTATCTATGCAATTATGCATGCATAATTGCATAGAGAAGAAGCAAAGAAACAAACAACATTAATATCGGTAATAATAAAACAAACCAACGCACGAAAACATGCAACAAGAAAACAAACCAGAGACAGAGAGGTCATCGTCCTGCACTCGCCTTCTGCCTTCGCTAATATTATAGTTCCCCTTTATTAATTTACTCTCACCTCATTAATTAAATAACAATCAACTCTAATTTAACTAGCAAATAGGCTCTTGGAAGTGGCCTTTGTCATAAAAAAAAAAAAAAAAACAAAACTCATGCCCCATTAAATACATTAGTAGTAAAATGAAGGAGTATATATAGCAAATCAAAGAGAAAAAAACATCATATCAAAGTAGACAAACATGTACTTCCAATAAAAATTAAGTTCAGTCAGATCAAATAACCTAATCCTATTCAAATATTTACGAACAATATCATTTATAAAAATAAAAATCACAATAAAATTTAATAAACCAACAACCCTCATAATTAAGCGCATGCAGATGTGTTTTTTTGAGCCAAAGGGGTCCTTGATTTGCTCGTAGCATTCAACCACGGCTCCAAATACACTGTGCATGTGCCTTCATGCACCACCGATTAAAATTTCTTCGGAGTTTTCTTCAAAAAGACAAAACCTTACCAAAGTAGAAGCCCCCTGTTCCTGCCTGTCTCTTTACCGAGAAAAGATGCAGGAAGGCTGTGGCATTGAAGTCCATGATCCGTAGGAAATAACTCCATTGATCATTAATTAATTGTCACCTCTTTCTAGGTCGATGAAATCTAATCTGTTGTGGTCTTTGACTGTGGCACTCTTTTTTATTTCCCCCTTGAAGGCTTCATTAGGCCCGTAAAACTAGGGGCATCAGATTCGAGGATATCTCAGATTTTTTCTATCAGGCAATTTTAGATGTTAAATTATTTGTATTTGTTTTGTAAGAAATGTTAAATGTTAAAGAATTTGAGATGTCTCGAGAATACAGGTGACTAAAAAAAACCAAAAATCAATTAAACTGAGAAAAAAAAAAAAATAACTAAAAAAACCAAATCGTGAAAAAAACTCAATTAAATCGATTAAAATTTTGAAAAAACCGACTGGTTCGGTTTCGTTTTTATAAGCATGAAACTGAAAAAACCGAACTGAAAAAAACCGAGCCAAACTGGCAAAATCGAGAAAAAATCAAGCCAAACCCGAGCCAAACTGATTTGAACCGGTTTTTTCCTAAAAAAACCGAACCGAACCGAAACTGGTCGGTTTGAACTGGTTTTGATTTTTTTTAATTTAAAAAATTCAGTTTAGTTTTTTTTTTTATATAAAAACCGAACCAAACAAAAAATAATCACTCCTGCTCCACACGTTATATTCTCTCAAAGCTATGAATGTTGTTGTTTTCCTAAAATGAAGAGAATCACATTATTTAGTGGAAGGGGATTTTGTTTTTGTTTTTTATATTTTAATACCCTTAGTTTTTGTTTTTTTAATTTTAAATGGACTAAAATATCGTTACTTTTATCCATGATAACACAATTAATATAACATTTTAACTCTAACAAAACATTTTTTTTTTGTAGTTATAGTATTTTCTTTTAATGAATTGGTATTTATAATTTATAAAATTAAATTATTGTTGAATTCAATTCAACATATTGATTTGAAATATAATTAATACATTACGTATGTGTTTATGTGCATAATTATTTAGAAACAAAATACCATAACAAATTAGATATTTTAAATCTCAATGATAGAATAGTAAATCTATTTAATTGTTTTTCCATAAATATCCATGGATGAACCAAACATAATAAAAATACATTACTAGTCATTTTCAGTTTCAACTCAACACAAATATCATTTTTTCAACAATCATTTTTTCTATAATCACATTCCTAAAGGATATCTAAGAATTCTCATACCAAATGTTCCCTAAAAGTAATTCCCTTATTTTTTTAAAGCAAGAAAATTAATCCCATCAATTATTTAATATATATATTCCATAAGTCCCATTTTTATTGGCTTTTTATAATTTTTAGCTGTCCATTTTATTTGACCATTTTGAAAGGCAACTTAAAAATAGAAAAGGAACAATTTTTTAGGTTGTGTTTGTTTTTTGAAAAATAGTTTTTTGAAAATTATTTTTTAAATTTTTTTGTGTTTGTTTGCTATTAGAAAAGTTAGTTAACGGAAAATACTTTCCTTTCAAAGAAAAATTTGGCTTGATTTCCAGAAAAATATTTTTCTTTTATTTTGGACGGAAAACACTTTTCAGAAGTTGTGAAAAATTTAGAAATATATATCATATTAATTTGCTGATTATGTCAAATTTGGTCCTCAAACTTTTGATTTCTATATATTTTGTTTGAATCTTTTTTTTTTCAATTTCATCCCTTAAAATTTGATTTAATTTGATTTTTATATTAACTTTGGTCCTTATTTTTATGATTGTTATTTACTTTTCTCTTATTATTTTTTTAATTGAAATTTTTTGTCTATCAAATTTGATCATCATTCTTTTGATTGTTACTTATTTTATTAAAAATAATTTATGAAATTGTAATTATTATTATTTTAATTTCATCATCTTTTAATTTTTTTATTTGTTAGATTTGATCTCTATTATTTTGATTATTATTTATTTTATTTGAGATAATTTATAAAATTAGATTTTTTTCAATTTCATTCTCATTCAACTTTTTAAGTTGTAAGATTTGTTCCTTATTATTTTAATAAACTTGAAAAAAAAAACATTAATAAGCTATTTTATAGCTTATTTTCCATAATATAACCAAACACTGGAAAATATTTTTCATAACACTACCAAATATCAAAAAATAATTTACTTTTCTGGAATTTATTTTTCAAACAAACCATTTTTTTTTAACAAAAACTACTTTTCTGTAAATAAACGGGTCTTAAAGTCAACACTAATTATTACACTTCCTTAAAATTTATTATTTTTTTTTTTTTGAAAATGATCAAAAGTAATAGAATGGAGGGAGTAATACAATATGCTGTCTTTCAACTTCAACATTATAAAAAGAGGAGCACGCCATTGTTTACTACAATGTGAAGGAGAAGGAATATTAGAGACTAGAGATGAGAAGAGAGTGCCATCCTTTGTTGAGGGGAGGGAGAAATAGAGAGAGCAAATATAACCATGGGCTCTCTTCAGCTGAGATGGAATCGCTTTCTAGCCTCTGCGAGACCATATTGCCTTCTCTGTCACCGATTCCCAAGTTTGACGGGAAGCAAAACCAACCTACCAAGGCCGTGCAGGCCTTCTACAGAGCCTCTGCCTCTCAAACGCCTATGCCTGATGAGGTATAGAATCGATATATTCTCCCCCTCTTAAATATTTCTCCATCTGATCACACGGTTAATTTAGTCTTTCTTGGTCCATTGTTAGATATTGCACCGCTGACCCACATAAAAACACTGTTAAACTATTCAATTTCCTAAAGGAATTTACTGAAATTGGTAGTTTACTTTTTATTTTTTATATATATTTTTTCACAGATGGCAGAGCTTTTAACGAAGAGGGGATTGCCAGAGGCTGTGTTCATGGTAAGATTGGTTCTATGGCTTCTATCCACTAGGTTGGGTACGTTTTTGCTTTGTGGGTCTCTTTGTTTTGGGGAGAAATGGCCATACTTTAAGAATTTCTCAAGCATCCCTTTGGACAAGAAGGAGAGGGTTTTGCAGAAATGGTTCAAACATAGGTTTTTTACACCTATCAGAACTGCCTTCGTATATGTCAAGATCTTGGTCCTCTACGTCTTCTTCTCTCGGGTAATGCCATCTGATCACTTTTCAGGATTCCATGTTCTTTATTCTTTGGTATTTTCATCTATCTTAATCATGCCAGACAGTTTTTTGTTTTTTGTTTTTTTTATTATCTGGGCAGTAGAAGTTCAAGGGTGGTTAACTTGGGTGAGGAATTATAAAGGAGATTAAAATTCTAGGTGTATATTTATATGAAAGATTATCAATATTTCGTGTAAAGCTTCCTTTTCCGTGTAAAAATAGAACCTATCCATAGTTATTATGATGAGTTTCATTTTTTTTTTTGCCGGAAACCATGGGACTAAAAACAGTCATGATTTAGTATGATAAAAACAAAAACAATCTAATATACTTAACATTATTTATCGATGGAGACTAGCGTTTTCAAATATTTTTAAATTATAGAGTATTAAGTGAAATAATACTTGATGTAAAGTGTTTCTACTTTTAAATCATAAAATAGTTAACGTCTAAATCTAACTTGATGCTAGAAAGTTGACCATCCTTGTAGTCAAGGAGGGGGGGAAAAAAAGGTCGAAATTTTGAATCAGTGTAATGGTGGATTTGGCCGCAATTTATCAATAAAAATTAGAAACGAACACCCTTGAAAATGAGCTTTTTGCTTTGTATCGGTTAGGAAGTGAGTAGTTGGAGTTGCATTGTCATCAATCTAAGAAGTTTTAAAACAACAAAAATTGCACGCAAGATGAAGGAAAATTAATGGAGGTTGACACATTGTTATCATAATCTTATCGAAGATGTGGGCTAGCTGGGAATTTTTATAAGCCATTATCCTTTGGAATCCCCACCAAGAAATGGACCTCTCCTACCATATTTTAAGAATGAGCCGGCCATTAGCTTTCTAAGCTATTTAACTCAAGATTTCCTTCTACAGGTTGATGAAAAAGGTGACAACCCAGCATGGGAAGCCATTGAATATAATGCAGGCACTGATGAAAATCCAGACCAGGTTCCTAAAGAGAGGCCCCTTCAAAAGGGATTGATAGATACTAATCAAGAAACTGACTCCACCCTTCTACACTCTCTTAAAGAGAAAGGACTAAGAGTTACTCAAGATCCTCGAAAGAACCTTTATAAAATCAAATGTGATGTTGTCATTGTTGGCTCCGGTTGTGGTGGTGGAGTTGCCGCAGCTGTTCTTGCAGCTTCTGGGCAGAAGGTGTTTGTTCTTGAGAAAGGAAACTACTTTACTGCTACCGATTATTCTGGTTTGGAAGGCCCTTCCATGGACCAACTATATGAATCAGGTGGAAAACTTGCGACTACTGATGCAGAGATGCTGATCATGGCAGGATCAGCAGTCGGAGGAGGTTCTGCTGTTAACTGGTCAGCATCCATCAAAACACCAAACTCTGTGCTTCAGGAATGGACTGGGACCCAGAAAATCCCACTTTTCGGAAGTTCTGAATATTTTTCTGCCATGGATGCTGTTTGTACTAGAATAGGAGTCACAGAGAGCTGTGGAGAGGAAGGATTTCAAAATCAAGTACTTCGGAAAGGGTGCGAGTCCCTTGGTATTCCTGTCAAAACCGTCCCACGAAATTCCTCAGAGAGGCATTATTGTGGCTCTTGCGGTTATGGTTGTCTAAAAGGAGAGAAGAAAGGGACTGATCGTACATGGCTGGTCGATGCTGTTGATCATGGGGCAGTGATCTTAACAGGATGCAAAGCAGAGAGATTCATGTTGGAAAAGAACGAGGGTGGAAGTAAGAGAAAAAAGAAATGCGTGGGAGTGACCGCAAAAATTGTAAACAACAATATCAGAACGAGATTGCAAATTGAGGCCAAGGTAACAATCTCAGCATGCGGAGCTCTTTTGACACCCCCTTTAATGATCTCCAGTGGATTGAAGAATCAGAATATAGGCCGGAACCTTCATCTACACCCTGTACTAATGGCTTGGGGATACTTTCCAGAGTCAAATTCAGAGTTCAAGGGGAAAGTATACGAGGGTGGAATAATCACAGCAGTTCATGAAGTGTTAACAGGAGACTCCAACGCGAGGGCAATTATAGAAACTCCTGCATTAGGGCCTTCTTCATTTGTTGCGCTGTGTCCCTGGGTGTCTGGACATGACATGAAGGACAGAATGGCGAAGTATGCAAGAACTGCTCACCTCATAGCAATAATAAGAGACAGCGGGTCCGGAAAAGTTACGACAGAGGGAAGGATATCCTATAATTTAGATGCAATGGACAAAGAGAATCTCAAGGCAGGGCTGCGGCAGGCATTGAGGATTTTAGTTGCAGCAGGAGCTGTCGAAGTGGGTACCCATCGAAGTGATGGGCAGAGGATCAAATGTAGAGGGATCAAAAAAGAGGATCTGGAGGAATTTTTGGACACAGTTTATGCAACTGCAGGGCCACTGTCACCGGTAGAGGACTGGATGCTGTACACCTCAGCCCATCAAATGGGGAGCTGCAGGATGGGGATTAATAAAAAAGAAGGCGCGGTTGACGAGAACGGAGAGAGTTGGGAAGCAGAGGGCCTATTTGTTTGTGATGCTAGTGTTTTGCCAAGTGCTGTCGGTGTTAATCCTATGATCACAATCCAGTCCACTGCTTACTGTCTGTCGAAGAAAATTGCAGAGTCATTATGCAGAGATTAGAGAACAATCCTCTAGAGCTTAGAGAATCCTGTTAATCTTAAACTTGTCATTTTGCAGAGATTCAAAGTAAAGGAAGAAACAGAAGAAATTAAAAGACTGCAAGGATAAGAATACTAACATGCTGCAGACAAGGGATAATTGATTACTATTATTTGATAAACATCCTTACAATTAATTAGTAGTAAAAAAAACTCAAATGCTAACTAATAGCCACAAATCATGCTATGAACTGCTAGCAAACTAATAACTCCTAAAAACTAGGACAACTTTATTGGCTGGAAACAAAAAAATCTGAAGCTAACAGAAAGGAAAGATAACTTGGACTTATGGCAGTCCTAAGCAATCTTCAATAGTCCAAAAAAATTAATTTGTTTCAGTAGGAATTTCGTGTCTCCTTTTGATCTTCAAAATGCTTAAAATTTATTTTGACGACATTTTCATTGTTAAAAAACCATCTTAATTAAAAATTTAAAATGTTAATCAAGGTTTAAAAAATAGTTTAATATTATTTTTTAACATATCTCCTCAATTGAAAGCTATCAATTCAAAAACTTAAATTGTTAAGTGGGTGGTGATGAGATTCGAACTCGAGATCGTTTAATTATTAAAATTTTGATATCATATTAGAGAACTATTTTTATCTAAAATCTTAAATTTTTAGATGAGTTCACAATAATAGTTATGTAAACATCCACTTCATTCAACTCAACGCAACTATTTGTTATTTCATGCAAATTTTTTATTGAAAAGGCAGCGAAATTTTTCAAATTTTCTACTTAAAACATACCAGAGGAGTAATGTGGATTTTGTAGCTACCAATTGATGTTCTTCGAGTCATTACCACAGGAAACGAAAATTTTTGGTAGTTTCATTCATATAATCCAATCGAAGTAAGAATTCCCAAATATTGTACAAGATAATACAAAGTAAACTTGATGTTCGCTTTCTTCATTACACTCGGAGCTTTACAATCGCAGAATCAATTGGATCTGTGCAGAATGACAAGGTACTCGCGCATTTTCTTATAAGATGCGGATTCCATATATGTCAACATAAGAAGTACTGAATATGGCCCATTTATGTAATTATGTCCGCCTTCCAGGGACTTCACCTGGAATGAACTTGCAAGGGAACTCTATACATTTTGATGGAAGAACATCTCAGCCATCAGAATCAGTCTCGCGGAATGGCAGCGGAACTGCCTTCACTGCCCTGAACTTTCCAACATTATTCAGATGTTCATTCTCCAACCTGTTTCGAGACATTCTGACGAATATTAGAAGATCGGAAATTTTCGTCTCTATAGATCACAAAGTTCTTGTCATCAACATTCCTAAGTTATTTCAGGTTGAAATAAATGTACCTGTAAAAATTCCAATGGCCACGTCGAATTACCTCCAAAGAAGCCAAGAAAAAATCTAACATACGTGTCTCAACCTCATTATTGAAGCGGAACCCCATGACAGTCTCCACCCAAACAACTCTAAGAACTATGTTCAGGGCCTGCAATTCAATTTCTCAATCTGTTAAGAACTTCCATATTTAAACTTTTGACAGGAAGGACATGGAGGATTTAAATGGAGGGAGAACTCACGATGGACATGTAATAGACGCTTTTGTTCTTTAGAATCAAATCATCTCTTAGCCACAGATTCTTGGATTTAGAGTTGAGAAGTCCCCAGTCCTTAACAAAATCCCAGTACAATTGATATAAGGTAGCAAACACAGAAGTAACCAGGACTATACCTAACCATAGGTGGTTCTTCTGCGTAGCGTAAGTAATCCTCGCACCGGCTGCCACCATGGCAGAAACGTACTTCCCCATGTTAGCCAAATGGTTCAGGTCACTTTCATCAAACCATCTTCTTGCACACTTTCATTAACAAGAAAAATGTATTAATTGGAGCCATAAAAAAAGTTGGCTATGAGTGACTAAAAATTAAATGATTTTTCATTATCCAATAAAAAATGTGTTAATTGGAGCAAAAAAAGTGCAAAGTTGTTAAGGGGTATATATTATACCTG
Source organism: Populus trichocarpa (assembly GCF_000002775.5). Classification (NCBI taxonomy): domain Eukaryota; kingdom Viridiplantae; phylum Streptophyta; class Magnoliopsida; order Malpighiales; family Salicaceae; genus Populus; species Populus trichocarpa. The sequence goes on along the minus strand of NC_037294.2, from coordinate 9,757,665 downwards.
CATAGCACGCCAATAGTAAGGCAAAAATGAAATGACATAAGCAAGCTCCCTGTATAGCCTTCCGGAATTGCAGGTTTCATATCTATGAGTCTTGAAACTCCCAGCTAGAAAGTAACAAGCTGTGGATTCCATGTGCCTCATTAATGGAATCTGTATGAAAATCAAAACGAGGATTATCCAGGCTGCAAACTAATAGAAATCAAGAGAGAAGAAAATATAGAAGGCTTCAAGCAGTAAGTTATATGCTAATAAGAGAAATCACCTGGCTAGTAAGTTGGTCTGCCATGAAAAAGTCGACCATCAAAACCTGCATATATGGTGTTTCAATCAAGCAAACCAAAAAACAGAATTTTGTGTTATTACACTGAAAAGTTTTTATAATGTTCAACAAAATAAGTAAGCAAGCATACCTTGTAAAATGGAGAGCAGATTGTGTTTCTTATAATACGGACGAAGCAATAACGTGTTGGACGATAGAAGATGTCAAATGGGCAGATGAGCACAAAAACAAAAATCTGAAAAATGTGTTCGGACATCAGCATCAATCTCTAGTTTGGTATCACATCCAATTACAGGTCTGATGACCTTCAAAGGAAAATGATTTCTACTTGTGCAAACATTCAATGCTGGTGCATACAGACTAGTAGGAAAACTTAAAACAGGAACCAGTAACACTTACCAGGAGGAGAATCCCAGGAATGGCATCAACATGGTTTGGCGAAAAACCGCTAGCCCTTAAGAGAAGATGGATTACCATTGCCGCAACCACCGAGGTCATGAAGGTGGTGCAAATGAGAAAGGCGTCTCTGTACTTGAGGGCTGTGCTGGGTTGGAATTCAAAAATGAAGTTGTAGTTGATCCTTGTTCCCTTCCACATGAGGAGGTTGCACCCATACATAAACAAGTGCAAACTTAACAAGGCAAAGACACTGCATAAGATCACATTCGGTTCATCAATTGCGTTGTTGCTTGCAATTTGCATTCTCCTACTTAATAAACCCTTCAGTTCTTGTCAATCCAGTTACAAGGAATGCCGTTTTAGTCACCTAGTCCATTGAAACATAACAAGTGTTTCCAATTCTTTGCCAAACATTTTTTTGTTAAAAAGATTCTAGAGTAAATGGACTGCTAATTGCAACATTAGTACATAATTTATGATTTTTTTTTGTCAAATCGATCTGCAAATTTTAAGTTAAAAATCATGTAGACAATGTATGTGAAGAATTACTTGGTGGATTAAAGATAATGTTTATAAAGTCACCTGAAAACAGGGTAGACAGTTTCCACATATGATCTCTCAGAATTTGGCCTAAAAATACCAGATAAGTGAGCCAAGATTGCGTATACACTGAACAGTGATACAAAACAGCCAGTAAATAATCCTGCAATCAGCAAAAACAAAAAGGGAAAACTTCAGTTGACGAACACAAACAGAATTTTCCTGAAACCACCAGCATCCCCGGTTCGCGAGTCCAATTCTAAATGCACTAACAAGCATGGATGAGGGTTAATTCTACTAATTAATGGGATTAGTGGCCAGCACTCTTTCTTGTCCAGTACAGAAGGTGATGTTTCTGTCATTAGTTGAAAGAAAGCAGAGATGTTACATAATCTTGTTCCGTTTATATCATGCAGTGTGATTAGTCGTATTGGACCAATCATGGAAGAGAATGCTTAGACTGATATATATATATATATACATGCTAAAAAAGCCAAGGATATATATAATCTGAGCCCAAAACCATTGCGTATCCAAAGTCAAATCTCACAACTTGTATTAACCCTAAGGGGCTATTCTCTTCTCATTTACCTCTACCTCAGGAGAAATGAATTTTTCTCCATATTTCTTTGCCAAATGCACTAAATTAAACGTATAGTGATGAATATTGTTCTTAAACATTAACGATCCAGTATAAGAGAGGAAGGGAGAGGGAAAGACTAGTTACCAACGAAAAAAGTGACCATGTGAGACTCTCTTTGTCTCTGGGGTCTCAGGAACTTCATAGCCTTTTTCCTGTCATTGTTGGCGAAGTGCTTTGTGAATATGGACTCCACATCATCCATTAGCCTAACAATCTTATCAACAAAATATATTATCACCCATAATGCTTATTAGAAAAGCATTAATCCCACTCTCCAAATGTAATTAATTAAAACCAGTAAACAAAATGCAAATAACATAATTGTGGAGATCAGCTAACCACAAGATGGCACAGACATTTATTTTGATATGGACAGACATTTGTTAGTGGTAGAAGAATTAGGAACCAAAGCATGATCACGTGCAATCGATCAAAGGATGTAAGAGCACCATACGCACAACAAGGCATCTTATTACCTTATCGGAGCTAATAAAGTGGGATCTCTTCACTACTTTCAAGTAACTTGCCGATGCCTGCTGATTGGATACCTGTTTATGTATAAAATATCCCAGTTTTATTTCTATAAACACCAAACGAAGTTTATGCAAATGACATATAGAGTAGGAAAATCTTAAAATTGCATCACTAATATATACATTAGAATACTTGAAAATTGACTTGGAAGTCCTGCCCGCTACCTTAATTCTTCACAAAGAGATTGGTCGTGTTTGATTCTAGGTTGGGATGTTTGTTCGGTCTCACATTCTTCATGTGAGGAACATATATATATATATATATATATATATATATATATATATATATATATATATATATATATATATATATATATATATATATATATATTGATGTTATTTTGTCTCCAACTCAAAGCTAGAAATATATATATATATATATTGATGTTATTTTGTCTCCAACTCAAAGCTAGAAAAGGTTTGCTTTCACAAGATGCAAATATTCTTAATTTCTGAAACTGAACCGATGTGTATTATACATCCTCGCGGTTTCCTTGCAGGGATGATTTCATTATTATTAGAGCAAATTAAATTATGTAATAATCTTCTATCAATTAAACATTAAAAATAAAGGTTTTTCTTGCGTTAGCTAGAAACAGAATTAAAAAAATAAAATACAATTCATTATAATAATGGCCGCAGATCTGGCCGGCTTCCAAATATACTGTACTTAATTTTATATCTATGAGTCTTTTGATGATACTTTAATTCAGTATAGATTAGAAATGAAGTAGATACTTTAATTCACTTGTTAAGGCTTTTGATGATGGAAACGATAGTGGTTAATTCCCCCTCTGGATTAAAGCTTTGGGCTTCTTGTTCTGATTTTGTATTTATAGGGCTCTACCCTGTTTAGTTGATTTTGATTATTATAATTTTTCAGATAAAATTATAACCAACAAATGGAAAATATATTTCGATTTCTTCCTTCCATTACCAATCATAGTGCCAACATGTACGTGTACTGAAAAAGCTGAGATAGGACCACCTTACCTTGTCGAATTTCTTCAATATTTTCGTGAAGGCCACCATGTTCAATGAGCTGCCAAGAATAGGCAAACATATTTATTAAGATATTTCATGATACAAAAATCCTCAGAAGTTGCAAGTCTCTCTCTCCGTGCGTATTTTAATAATTGAGATTTTATAAATATAATCAATTGAAAATATTTTATACACGACAGTCCATGCATGAAGGATTTTAGCAGCGGCGCCAATACTTGATTTGGTCAGGAATACATATTGGAGTAGGAATTAACCTGTACGTTTTAAGTAGACCAAGGCCTCTATAGAGCTCCACAAATGCACCTCTAATCATCTTCTCAGCACACTGGATCTTCTTTCTATTAATGAAATCACCAGCACCTTCTTTTTTAGGATTATTGACCAAATCTTCCCACAACATCGATGTTACGGCTGTGATTGTTCGTGTTGGTGTCGTCGCCGGAATGTCAATCCTCATTGCCATCTTAGGTTTCCCTTTCTTTGTTTTCGTTCTTGTCGCCGAATTGATGAAATTGATACCATTTTTCTCTAGTGCTGCGATGATTTCATCAGTTTGTGAATCTGTTGAGATCTCATTTGATTCACTTGCACTCTCTGCATGCATGATTGCAATATCAGAAACACGTCCTATGCATACAAACAAATAGATATTGCTCATAAAAGCAAGCTAATTTGCAAGGAGCTAGCACATACAGTCGTATGCAAAATAATTAATCCTAGGCCTTATTGGAAATTTGCTTCTCGTCTTGTCACTCTCTCTCGTATGCTAAAAGCCTAAAAGTTAGAGATTCAACTTCGTGTGTAAACGGTCTAATGAGTATAGAATTTTTACGAAACTGAATTAAATTTGTGAAGATGTGATGGGTCGTAGCTAGATGCTGGGCTGATAAGATTAGGGACACCAATTTCTCATCTCATGGACAGCAAGAAAACTGCTGTCCTCTATCACTATCGATCTTTCAACATTTCTATCCATCAAAGATTTCCGCATGAACTACATTTCTATCTATCTACACCTATCAAACTAGATTCGCTAAGCATCAAACATCAATAAAATCTCTCTTTTTAGAAACAAGACATCTGATATGATATTCCGTGCACAAGATTATCATCAGAAAACATGCCACTACAACACACTAATTATTTTTTTCATTTAATATTTTCTCTTCTTTCGTGTGTTCTAATTGAGTCTTGCCAGATTTCTTTTTACAGTCTTCATTAATTTTTAGCTTTTGTTTTAATGCATTAATTACTAGTATTAGATGACTCCCTCTCTTCCCATCTCTGGAAAAGTGTTCTAAGGACCGTAGTTTGACAATCGTGAATTAAACAAGAGATATATTTCTGCTGTGTGGTCTCATACCCTCCAAGAACCAAATTGTAAGAACAGTAACTAATTGATTATCGGAAACGTAGATATATTTTGGATCAAGGAAAATTCAAAATAGAATAACATTTGAAAGGAATTTGTACGTTTTTTCTACTTATTCCATGTGCATGAAATGGTTTTTTTTTTTTTTTTAAATTTGGACTATGTATATATAGATACGGAAGCCATACGACAATCATCATCATAGAAACATTTGACAAACAATTCAAAGATTCCACGTAAGACAACTAGCTAGAATCAAGACATCTCTTTCTGAAATCAATCACATGATCATGGCATGACATCATACAACCATTAGTTTTAGTTTAATCAAATTGGGCACCAAAAAACACCATGTCCAACCAGTTAATACGTTCGTGTTTTATGTGTTCTCATCACTTAAAACCAAACAAGAATAAATAAAAACATATCAATTTTTGGTCCATGATAAAATGCATCAAGGCCTCTAATTAAATCATTCCCTATGCACGTAAAGTTATTAATTTTATGTTAAGAAAAGAAAAGGAAGCCCTAACCAGAAAAATCAGAGTTCCGAGGTGAGGATGACCAAGAACGAGAAAGAACCCCAGCGTTCGGCTTACGGCGGCGTTCGTTGAGGATCCGTTTGAGGTCCAGCAAAATCTCTAGCTGCTTGTTCAGAATCTCTCCTCTTTCAAGAAACTCACTCTCTTTGGTCTTGTAAAACTGGTTCACTTTATTTAGCTCCTCATCCAATCCCTCGAAAAACACCCTCACCTAAAATATGAAGTGCAAAAATACAAAGACAAAGAAATCAAGAGCTCTAAATGTGTCTCTCCCCCTCATAATTGTAAGGAACATCATAAAACAAATTAGTAAAATTAATCCACTTCTTCTTTTTTTTTAAAAAAAGAGAGAGTAAAACCTAGTAAGTAACAAGTGCTTTATAGCATTGATCTGAGGTCATGCGACTATTTAATATATACCTCATCTTCTTCTGAGAACAATTGAACAAGCTCAGTTTGGTACACTTCTTCATCACCATCCTCCATGCTCTTGCTCCTTACCTGTAATTAACCAACGAAAAATATATACTAAACAACCTCCTTAATTGCCTTTTGCTGAACCTTTTCTTTTAGTTTTATATTTTTATCGGAGTCCGGCCTGTTCTTCTCTATGTTATTCACAATAATATCGTGACATTGAGCACCCTGTATAACCGTTTCCTTGATTTCGTGAGAGAATGGGAAAACTCTTGCTATATGAAAAAAATAATACAAAAAGAAGCCTCACTCGCTGGATTATAACAACATTTCCTCGAGTCCCATGTACCATCATTACCAGTTTTTAGTGGAGGTTTGAGGAAAAGAAGAGCTTCCACTTATGCAATAGCTAGAGAAATTAATTAAATATTTAATTTAGTGGAGAGAATTGCGACTTTTACATATGTAAAACAATAGATTTGTGACTTCAAAAGAACGGCGACAGATGCTGTAATAAAGATCCCTGACCCATTCATTCAACGTTGGGTGTCGACTACAGGGAACTCTTAAAATAAGAGAACAGCAAAAATACCCTAAATAAAACCAAAAACCACCTGGAGTTTTGTAGAGAAAGCTATTATTTTCTGGTACGATGGTGCGTCAGCATAGGCTGAAAGAGGACGAGGAACAAAAACCGAGGATATATACCCAAAAATGATGAAAACCGAAAGGTGGAGGAATTTATGTATCGGCGCATGCATCTACACATCCGAAAACCTGATACTTTATGGGTGTAAAATTGATGCGACGCTGCTCTGAAAAACATTGATTTTTTTTTTTAATTTTAGATTGTTTTTAATATGTCGGTATTAAAAGTAAATTTTAAAAAATAAAAAATATATATTATTTTAATATTATTCTAAACAAAAACACTTTAAAAATAATAACAACAAATTGCGCCATAATATTAGCCCCATAAAACAAAAACAAAAATCTAATCGAAATACTCCGATTTCTCGGTTTGTGAACGTACCGGGAAAGCCAATTGATGGCCAAAAGCCCATCTTAACTATTTATGTACCCAAAAAAACCCAACTTCACCCGAATGAAGATGGAAGATTACACGTTAAGACATGAATAATACATACACCAATGTGCACATGATATACGTGTGTGTTCATATACATGCATGTATGTATATGTTAAGTTGACAAGTACCTGAATGATTTCGGTCATGGTATCAGAGTGGAAGAGCTTGCTGGATATATTATTGGCGAGGGAGCGAATGGGATCAAAAATCGAGAGACCATATTCATGATCAAGAACACGGTGGGGATGTGCGGGTTTTTGTGAGAGTTTGATCTTCTTTATCTGTTTTTTGAGTTGCCAGTAGTTTACAAAGGCGTCCTTCCATTCTGGGATTAGTTGAGCTTCAAGCTCCTTTGAAAACTTCACCATTTTCTTCTTTCAAAACGGAAAGGAATTGTTGAGAGAAAGATGGGAAGAAGAAGAAGGAGAGAAGAGGCCCTTAGAGGGTGTGAGAGGGATTAGGGAGGTTTATATATATAGAAAGAGAGAAACGTAGGGGGAAATGAAGTGAGGTTGTTGGTTAGTATTCATGGACAACATGGCAATCTTTTCTTGCACACTTAAGTTAGGTAGCTAGAAGTGAAAATTGGAAAATAAAAATTAAATAAGTTTTCAGTGTATGCAAAGGTAAAAATAATGGGCATTTGTATAAAAAGAAATAAATATGCACTTGTACTAGGTGTTTATACAAAATATTGCGTGTTTGATATATGAAGTTGCATGATGTTTTTTAAAAATACTTTTTAATTGAAAATACATTAAAATTAATTATAATTTTTTTTATTTTTAACATCAACAAATAAAAATCATAAAAAATACTAAAAAATTAATTTAATATTTTTTAAATAAAATATATTAAAAAAAATAAAAACTACCACACTTCTTAATACTCACAACTCATTCTAGATAATCATAATTTGACTAATAACTAGATGGCTAACCCACTTGTGTGCTATGCATTTATTACTTGAAATAAAATATATATATAATAAATACATAACACATAACATAGTGGGTTAACCATTAGTTATTATATATATATATTACGATATTTTTCACAAAGCAACACTAAAATTATTAGGATACATTATAAAAAAAATTATACTTAACAATATTAAAATCAATTAATGTAGTACCTGGAAAAATTATCAGTAACCCTAAATATCAATAGATGAAGGAATTGATTATCGGTGAAAAAGCAGGCCGACAAAATATCAAATACAACAAAGAATTTATAAATCTAACAGTAATATATCTAACAACTTCAAATATTTTTATTGTATAGTGGAAGAATCAGTACAGAGAAAATCAATCTTAATTATCAAACAAGAAATATTAAATTATATATGCTTATTATTTTATGTAATCTGTACATTAATGTACGCACACTCTCATTTATCTCATGTTCTAAACTCACATTATTTTATCTAATTTATGTATTAAAATACGCTCACATTAATCTCATGCTTTAAAACTCCCTTAGTTGAATCTCCTCAATATATAACATGAGACATTAAAAATTAATCTCTTTAAAATTGACATTACACAAATATAGCTTACATGAACTAAATCTAAGCATTATTAATTAGAATCTCATCCATTTTCATTATAAAAAAATAAAAGAATATATGATATTTTTGTCTGATTGATTATATAAATGAGGAATTGAGCTCATAAATTTGGGTATTGAGTTATTAATTATTTCTTTAAAGAAAATAATTTAAAAACAAACTTTTATATAGCATTACTCTTAATTTTTTATGCTTATATTCTATACACACAGAGAGATTGAGAGGAAAACAATTCTCATAAATGCACCGGTTATAGATAACTCGTATATGATTACATTAAATTAATAAAAAAAACTTAATTTAACATGTAAGAAACTGATTCAAAAATATTTTAAAAATTTTAAATTTCATTTAAAGGATGCAACTAGATTAAATCAGAGAAAATGATGTAATAAAGCTAAAAAAACAAGTTATTTTCTCCAAGTATATTTCAAAAATAGTAAATTATTTATTTATTTATTTAAGGCCTATTTATTTTTACATTTTAAAAATATTTTTTAAAAAAATTAAAATTCTTTTATTTTTTTTATTTCAAATTAATATTTTTAGATCATTTTGATGTATAGATATTAAAAATAATTTTTAAAAATAAAAAATAATATTTTAATATATTTATAAATAAAAAATAATCGCTAGAATATTCTTAATTTATTTAATTTAGAGGTTTTTTTCCTCTATGAATTAGATGACAGAATCATTAAAATAATACTGTTTGAAAATTCTGAATCTTTTCATCATTCTAATTTACTACAAGCGAAGACCGACGCTCTATTTATCAAAAGAAAGAAAAGAAACTCGGTGCTCTATATACCATTATATTTTCTTTATTGTCTTATATAGATGTCACATCAATTAATAAATAGTAGTAATTAATGACACTAACACTACATTTATTTTACTATTACTATTTAATTGATGTTATATAACACTGTAAAGTTTTCTTTTTAGAAAAGGCCATCGATGAAGCTACCCCTCTCTGTCCAGTCTCAAGATAAAGGCTTCATAATGTGTTGTATTATATTGGGTTTTTTTTTTAATGTTAAAATAATAGTTGTTTTTTTTTTTAAAAAAAGGTTATAAAAAATAAGTGCTAATCTTAAAATTCAAAATATAGCTTGGATATAAGTACATCTTCTCCATAAATAGGAATCAAAACATAGCTAAGCTGAGCGTTAACCAAGTGGTTCTGCCATTAAGGAACTAGCTTATTCTAATTTCTCCATTAAAATGTAAACAATGGGGTCTTGAAAACTTGAACTTTCCTTTATAATAGTGTTAGAACAAGAAATAAATTTGGCACCCAACATCAACGTCATTTGTGATCGGTTAATTGGGCTCAAGATCATTTTTCTTCAATGTAGAATAATTCCGAGTGCAAGAACCAGCATTAGGTGCGGATCGTTTGATCTCCAGTATAATTAGTAACATTCTTCCTCAATTACTATAAAAAAAAAATAATTGGAGGTCTTTTTACATTTTGAATCTCATCTGATGGTATGGGGAGCAACAACCCAAACAGTGGCTCTTTCAGTGCGTTTAAAACACGTGGATAGATTCTTTGCCAGAATATACACTCAGTTTTGCCAACTGGGAAATGATCGAGGGGCCTTGTAGGATCTGAAGAGCACTGTTGAGAAGTTGTTTTGTACAGTGCAAGGGACAAAAACAATGGTTCTAGTGGGATTTGCTCATGAAATAAATAAGCCGTGGAGCCAGATTTGCCAGAACTTTTTCTTTTTGAGTGTTTCGTGACGTTGGAACAATGTATTCCTTTTTGTGTTCCCCCACTAAGACAAGCCCCCATTTTATCAGATTAGTGGACTGTATGTAGATAGGGAACCCATTTTTGGTGAAGAAAACATATTCAAAGCTTGACTCTTGAGCCTTAAAAGATTGCCCATAACTTGGGACATGCAGTTCAAAAATCAAATTCCTGGGATGCGGTTACATGCTCTTTTAAGGGCAGTATTTAAGGTTTGTCTGCAATTGGATGAAACAGGAGGTCAAACTTGTGAGAATGTCGTCCTTGAATCATAGTAACATTTTTGGGTTTAAAAAAGAATGTACTTTACTTCAGTTGGAATCGGAATATTTCTATTGAGACTGAAGATCTAGAAAGTTCAACCTTTTTTTTCTTCTTTTAAGTCGGGGGACATAATATATTTAAGTAGCAGAAATCCCAGAATGGAGAGGGAAAGTTACATAAAGAGCTGCTGTGAAGTGCAGCATGCAGCCATAACAGAAATAATACAAAGAATCGATCCAGCCCTTATTTATACAGATTAATTATCTAGCAATAACCGAAAGTATCTTGTTAATTTAAGCGTAATTTTGAGTTTGATAGTGCCCAGGTGCTGTTACTCTTGGGAAGATACAAGATTCTGTCCGTAAGAACAGTACATAATTGAACGTGGTGGACCCTGTCCTTGAATCTTAATTGAGAAAATGACCCTATCCTGCCGTAAGAGCCAAAGATCTGTAGTTTAACACCTCCACCAACGAAGTAAGTAACAGTAAGGAAACTGTGCAGAAAAAAAATAGAAAATAATGTCCAATGTCCCTCTTTGTTCTGGTTATGAGTGCTCATGACCTTAATTTCCACCATCAGAGAGAGGAGAGAACTATAAATATTATTTGTCCAAGTCTATGGAGACCTTTCTAGGTCACCTTTCCATTTAAGTGTGTATTTTTCTGCAACAAAAAGGAAAATTAATGCATATCCCACTACTGGGAGTTGCTAATATATGTTTTTATTTATTTCATTCTCATTGTGTTTACGAGTACGCCTTGTTCTCTTCTACTACTTCTTCATTTAACTAGCCTTTTATGGTTTACTTTAGTACTTAAATAGGTATTGTTTTAGGGAAAAACATGGTCCCTTTTCAGGTCCATAAACCATTGCTGCATGGATATTAATTGGTAAGTGCTGGTCAAGATGATTCTCATCAATCTTTCTGATCTGGCTCACATACAGATTCCACAAGCAAGTGAACGTGATTAAATCAAAAGGGGAAGTGGGTTAGATGGAGTAGCATTTGATTCTTTAATAAAAGATGTAAATATCTGTACGAATTGCATTTGTCAGATAATTAATTTAAATCTAGCTTGCGCACATTAACGCCAATTCCACTTCAGTGGAACCTTTTCTTTTTTCTTCATCATAAAGATGACCAATTAATGCAGATATCAACAATGACACGCTAAACTTTTTAATTATGATAGTGCAAACGTCGGTTTGGCCATTAAGAACGTAGATTACTAAGACTAACACCCTTTTCTTGATTACTGCATGCTGTTTAAACCGGGATTACTGTTTTGTTTTTCATCATCTTTATTGTATTTTTTTCTCTTAAAATTATATGTTTATTTGGGGATTGTGGCACCATGTATATTGATTGAATTATAATGTTTGATGTAAGGTCTGGAATTATGGAACCTTGTGATGATTGGTTGATTAAGTAAATTAATAGTAGTTGATAATTTGAGATGTCCTAAATACAAACAAAACTTTGCTGAATTTTTGATAAATAAAAAAAAAATTATCCTCAAATTAAGAGGATATGTTGAGATCTTTTAACATTGATTAAGTCGTACAGTCGGACTGTTACAGTACTGTTTATACCGGGACTGTTGTTTTGTTTTTCATCATCTTGGTTGTTTTTTTTTCCTTAAAATTATACGTGTTTTTTAGGGATCGTGGCACCACGTATATTACGAATAAAAACTAAAGTTCTCATAAGATTTCAGCCTAAATTATAAAGAAATAGAGATCAGAAAACCTAATGTTTTCTAAAAAGTCTATAATTCAATAACTAGATCTCTAATTACAACTTCCTTGGACAGCATTTTTAGGTTGCTTATATACTAATAAAAACCTCTAAACAAAGTTGAAAAAATAATAATAAAATTATAATCGAGCAAGGAAAAAAAACATAAATTAACTGTGATTATTCTTGAGATAGCACTTTTGTTACAGCATAGCTAGCTTAATTGGAATACTGCCGATCTCAAATTAATATTCTCCATCCCCTACATGATTTGACTTCAAATCTCGTTATGAGTTAACAAAAAAACAACCATCTCCTCTGCTCTATGTTTATCTATTTCTTCTAGAGGATAAAAATATAAATTATCTAAAATTGTTGTCCATCTTAATGCAAGACTAATCTCGTTTCTCAGACGTTAATTAGGTGTTACGCCATTAATTTTATGATTTATTTAGGTTTCTATGAAAGTATAAACTGAACTACTTTTGGTTAATTAATGGATAATGCGCGATTGCTTGGCTCAAAATATACCACAGGTTGCAAATATATAAGTGCATATATTATATCAAAATATTTTTTTGGGGCCTTAGTTAATGTTTAAGTTCTTGGATTTGGTAGCTTTTTAACAATTTAAAAACCGATTAATTGAATGATTAGGAGTTCAAATTCCAAAAACAACATTCCTATATAATTAATTAAATTTAAAATCTTAGTGCATGAAATAACTTGAAGTCTACATGCCAAAGAAGTCAAGTTTGTAGGGTATATATGTATTCCATGGGATACACGTAAACAACCACATTCTACATTAATAAATCAATTTTGTAGGGTGTGTGTGTAAATATATATACACGCGCGCGCACGCGCATGGTATACGATACACGTAAACAATTACACTCTGCACAAATAAATGTCGATATATAATTCTTTAATATTGATTAGATAAACCATTAACAGATACGTACATAGCTAATTCGACACATTTATCTATTGAAATAAGATTTGTTGGATGGACTAATAGCCCATAAATATGAAAAAAAATAAAAATAAAAGGAGAACTCTTACGGATAAATTTTGAATTATGATCTCACAAATTTTTATTTTATCTTTCAAACCAAATAATTCGCTCGTTTGTATTTGAAAAAAATAAATATTTGTACATACAGAAAATAAGATCCAAATCATACCTAATCTTCTTCCTCCTCCTCCTTTTAGTAAAGATTTCATTAAATTGAAATTAAGGCTTATAAATTAATTTGTATCCGAAGCTAATTAACTCAGATATAATAAAATTATCTATATGTAGAGAAGTAACCGAACTTTTATATTATTGAAATTGTATCCAAAAAATATACAATAAAAGTTTTATAAAAAAAACTAGAATCTAGATCTAAAAAAATTTAAAATTATTGATCTACAGGTGGACAGATTATTGAACACTTTTTCAGCAATCTACTAATGATTTAATTTGTTATATTGTTTTCCACTTGATATTTATTGTTAACCGAGAATCGAATACCAAATCATAAGCATTATTATTCATGAAACTTTAGTATTTTTGGGATCTGTTTTAATTAAAAACAATTAATGGGTATATTTAAGACCGAATCTAAAGTGGTTTATATTCACTTTTAAAGTTAAAACTTTGTTGGAAATTATTCTCCATTAAATTTCTTTAACAAGGAATAACATAATTAAAATAAATTATGGATAAATAAAAACCTTTCCTTCAAGATCAAGAGGTCAAAATGGATTCAAAACCTTCCAAAAGCCCCTAACAAAACCCTATAAATACCCCCTGAAAAATCAAAGTGGAAGGGGGAAAGAAAAAAGTAGGAAAATCTTGATACGAAAGCTAAATGTGAAGGCTTAAGAGCCTAACACAAAGTTTTCTTAAGTTTTGAAAGGGTAGTCAATTATTAGAGGCAAAACTTTCTAAAGAAAAACAAAAAGAGAGTAGTTGTTCTAAGTATATTTTCTGATTCAAAAGTAGAGTTCATGTGGCCTGTTTGAGGTGTTTTTTATTTATGTTTATGTTTACATACATGGAAATGAGATTTGAAATACTAAACAAGTAATGTTGTGTTTACCTCTTTTGTTGTGTGATAGTTTGATCTAGTTTTTTGAAGTTCCTCTTTGATGTTTTAGAACCTTTCTACTTTAGTTATTTTTTAATAAAATGGTTTTGTTTTAGTTTATGCTAGCTTAAATAACGCATGTTGAAGTGATGATGTTTATTCCAGGCTTGCTAAGTCTGTGCATGACCAAAATGGGTTTAGAAAACCAATTTTGAATCCAAATTGCATGAAGATTTAGGTTGTATTAAGTTGGCAGTTTTCAAAATTGAAACCCCATGTATAATTTTGATGATTTAATATTATTTGTTAGTTATTTTAATTCAAACATGTTCATTTATGGTAGTGTGACTTGTTAGAATAAGAAAGCATGTTTTAAAGGTAAAAAATGTTAGTTTTTAAGGCTTGGGTGGTTGAGTTTTCTGGGAAGTGGCTGGGTTTTGTTGGACAATGTTCTTTGTGTTCTTGGAAGAACATTACCTTAACTTCATGATTTTGATCAGTTTTGGTTCGTTTCTTTGCACTAAACACTTTGTTATACTTTATTAGTTAATAATTTAAGGTTTATTTGCATCAATAACAAGTTTTGAAGGGTTTTAATCTTTGGGTTTTGTTTTGAACTAAAACTCATTTTGACCAAATCATGATGATTCTGTGATAATCAAAGTGAATGGATGCTAGATTATTAATCCTTGCATGATTTACAACATGTCTATGTCCTTGGTTTGATCATATCTAGTCTAGTTGGAGAGTCACGTTGCTGGGTTTGGGTTGAATGTTCTTCATGTTTTTTTCGTGTTTGATCTGTTTTAACCAAGAAATTTTGAGTTTTTATATTTTTTGGCAAGTTTAATATGTTTTTGGCTTTGATGTTGTTTTTGGGTTGTTTCTTGGTCAAACCATGATTTTTTGTTCGGTTTATGATAGTATTTCGAGTTAACCCGGTCGGTTCAAAATCAAGTCAAAGGGTTAAAACCCTGTTTGGCTTACAATCTTATTTCTAAAGGGAATTTTGGCTTATGAGTGTGTTTTAGAAAGACGCTCTTAGATCTATTTTGATAGCTTTATTTCAAGAAAAATAATGGGTTTTTGCCAAACAAAATTTAAAAATTAACAAAAAAAAGATATTTCTTTTTTCTCTTGCTTATGGACAAAAATCTTAAAATTATTTGAGCATTTTTTTTAAAAAAAATCTAAAATACTTTGGCATGTTTTTTTTTAAAAAAGGTATTGCATAGATTTTACAACAAGTTTGTAAAATTTCAAAGGATTTTGGCCTATATTTCAAAAATATTTAAAAATTATTTTTGGTGAGAAAATATATTATTCACTTTTAATATAAGAATAAAAAAACCTAAAAGGAGTTAATATTCAAAATATTATTAGAGATAATGATTTTGTTTTATTACTCAATTTAGTATAAGTATAAACAACCTGCATGAGAGGTCAATATCTAGAATATTTGGGAGTAAAGCAATTCATTCATTTTTAATATAAGGATAAAAACCACATGGAATTTTATTTGAAATATTATCTGGAATGACGTGATAGCCAAAATTCTTCAATATTAGGTTGATTGAGAATTAAGCTTCATAATTTATTTCGGTTTACGTTCTATGAAGTTATCTTGATCTCATGATCTGAGTCTCGAGTTTGGCCAGTTGGCTTAGGTTGACTCAAGTGGTTTTTTTTGTTTTTTTTTAATTTGATTTTTTTAATTTCATCATTCAATATTGGGTTGATTGAGAATTGAGTTTCACAATTTCTTTCGATTTGTTTTCTATAGGGTTATCCTAATCTCGTGATCTAGATTTGATATGTTAACTCGGGTTGAATCAACTTACTTTTTAGTTGAAATTGTTTTCAAACTCGTTCTTCAACATTGAGTTGATTGAGAATTGAATTTAATAATTTTTATTATTTTCTTTCTATAAAGTTATTAGGATGTCATGATCTAGATAGGTTTACCAGGGTCTCATGACCTAGGTAGCGAATTTGACAGGTATACCCGAGTTAATCCAAGTCTATCTAATATATTATCATTTTAATATTTAAAAAAATCATCTTTGAGTCAAATTATGTTTTTATTGGTCATCTAAATTGTTTTTGGACCTACAAAGTTAATCAAGTCATATAAAATCAATTCTCTTATAGTTTAATTTTTTTCCTACTAAAATACATATCAATAATATTTGAATATTTTTTTATTTATATAAAAAATTAATCTAACCACAATATAGCATGGAAAATGATCTAATCAAATCTAATAAGATAAGAACTCGACCCGACGTGCACTATAAAAACATGAAAATAAAAGTCCATAGATTCCCTCCTCCTTTAAAGTGTTTTCATTATATCCTGGAATCGTATACGTAACAAACATTGAAGGCACTATAGGTTGTTATCCTCATTTAGTGGGAAAATCTTCGGCTACAGATGAGCCATGGAGCTCTCCAGTGGAAACGAGAGAAATGTATCGTAAGCCCCATCGTTCGATATGTGGCCTTCAAGAATTAATGGAGTGATCAAAACAAAAACAATAAGAAAAAAAACATCATTATGATAAACTTGAATATTATTTCGAATATCAATAGTAGAATCTCGATTTTTCTTTAATGATGCCCTAGATATGATTACAGACTAACAAAACTACTATATTCTAACATAAAGGCTTTCTTTCTCAAAGTCATGCTTAATCTTGCATCGTCTTTTAAAAAGATTTCAAAGGTGGATGATGGATGTATTTTATTTTATTTTTGTTCTTTGGATGATTCTTGAATCAGAAAATCAGAAAAGTGTTTAAAACATGAAATACTCCTTCTTCTTCTTTTTTTAAAAAGAAAATATATTTATTATTATCTTATAATAGTAAAATACATGTCTTAATTTCATATAAAGATATATTGGAAGTGTCATATTAAAAAAAATATGCGGAGCTTTAATACTATATTAAGAAAGAGAAACAAGATACTAGAAAGGATAGATGTTTTGATTTTTTTTTATGATGTCATAAAAATCCAAGTGGTCTAGGATGAGGGTTACCGAGTTGGATAATCGGTTAATCAATTAATCCTAACAATTTCATCCATTTTTCCTAGTGAAGGTTGTTGATAACTTGCACGTGGTGCTTGGCAAACCAAGATGACTTATGGTTAGTATATGCAAAAGGTCTCATTTGGTAGATGTCGAGACTCTTAGATGCTTAAGTAAGTATATATTTAGAAAGAGAAAATACAATTATATTCTAGACAAAGATGCTCTTTATATATGCAGTAAAGAATGAATATTGTATTTATAACCCATGAGTTTTATCTTTTTGTGGAGAAGGGAAGGACTGAAAAGTCCTCTATTTTTGGTAATATTAATGGGGTAAAAATATCATTACACATCATTAATGAGATAACATAAATGGTAGGTCCCTTAATCTTTTGTATACCTATGAATATAAAAAAAATTATTACATCGGATATGAATGACTTATATAATTGTTCTAGATGGAGAGACATGGTGGTTTATCATGTCTATAATACTTTTAATTTAGAGGATCATCTAAGAATAGATATGTAGCCTTAGAACCTGATAATTGTTGAATTCAAGTGCTTTGATCTGGCATTTTGTCATACCTATGTTATCCTGGGTTTGGCTGACTGGCCAACCCAAGTACTTTAGGCTTGACATGTTTGTCAGGCCCTTGTTACCTTGCTGAACCCAAGTACTTTAGGCTTCAAATGTTTGACTCATGTTACATTGGGCTTAGTTGACTGTTAAACCCAAGTCTTTTTTAATCTGACATGTTTGTTAGACTCATTTTGTTTTTAAAATCTTTTCTATTTTTTAAAATCTATAACTAAAAAATATTGGTTCATCAGTAGCGCTTGAGTATTTGCAATATAATAATATACGAAGACTTTAATTAATTTCTCGGTTTAGGTAAAGTGGTGAGTTTTGCTTGTATAAAAAGGGAATGAAAGTTGGAAAAGATGCAGAAAAATGTGCATCTGGACTGAAAGAAATTCTTTCAGACATAAAATACAAAAAATTTATACTTATTAAAATTCTAAGAGATTAAGGGTACCATGTCTATCATTTATAAAAATTCCTAAATGGCTGTATGGAACCTAAGAAGAGTAAACCTATACTTGGAAATTTTTGAGTGATTATAGGTTCCTTGGAGAGTTGGAGCCTATAGCTTTTCTAATATTGTCATGGGGCTTAAAAGCCCTTCACTAAAAAGTGGTCATCATGATCAAAAAAGATTTACGGAGCATGAGAGCCCCTCTACTAAAGAGTGGTGATTAGATAATGTTTATATTTGTACTAGGGAGATCAAATTCATCCCTTGGAGAGTGATGCAAATAATATCGGGGAGATCAAGTCCATAACTTGAACAATGATGCATATAGCACTAAGAAAACCTCATACCAATCCCTTGGAGAGTGGTGCATATAGCACTGGGAAGACCAAGTCCATCCCTTTGTAATTTGAGGGACTACTACCTTTTGGGAAATTAAGTCAATCCCTTCCTAGGAGAATCGCACATTCCTAGGATAATTGTGTTATTGCACTAGAGAGGCTTCAAATCCATCCCTTGGTAATTTGAGGGACTATTTCCTTTAGGGAAACTAAATTAATCCCTTCCTAGAAAAATTGCACATTCCTAGTATAATTGTGTTATTATACTAGGGAGGCTTTAGATCCATTCCTTTTTAATTTGAAGGACTACTGCCTTTAGGGAGACTAAATCAATCCCTTCCTAAGAGAATTACACATTCATAGGATAATTGTTCTATTGCACCAGGGAGGTTTCAGATTCATCCCTTGGTAATTTGAAGAACTACTACCCTTAGAGAGACTAAGTTAATCCCTTTCTAGAAGAATTGCATAACCATAGTATAAGTTTTGAGGGGCCATGAATTGTATGTGATTTTCCATGAATTTCTTGACAAGCTTCTATCTAGCAAGCCATAAAGTTATCTCTAGAGGGTATGTTCTCTTACTCCTCTTATCAAGGCTTCTAAGGCCATTGACTCAATCGATTCTTCTACCTTGAGCATCTCCTCGTTGATTCTCCTCAAATATGCCTAAATAAACTTGCCCTCTTGTTTGGTGTCGCGAGGAGCACGCAATGGGTCTGCCTCTTGAGATGTGTGTGTCAAAAAGGATGTTTTGGTATGATCATAAAGTTATGATTATAAGGTTCAGGAGTCGCCACCCAATATTACGATTACTAGGAAACCTATGGTCTACAAGAGTCCAAGTAAGGGACTGGTTGTGCTAGGAAAAGACGTATCACTCTTAGTGCACCCTACTTGAGATAAGTTGCATTGTCGTTTGATTGTTTTTCTAGGTCAAGTTTCTATTCGTTGGTCTCATCTATAAGGTTTAAGACAGATCTCTTTTCGTGAGAAAGTCTTTACCTTATCGAGTTAAATCCTAATTGTTCTAAAGTCTAAATTTTAACATCACATTTATTTTGCGTTCTGTATCTTTAATACCTGATGGTATACTTTACAATGTAATTCTATACCCCTAAATATTAAAGTCTACAGCTAAATCCTAATACTTTAAATATAAAGTGAACAAAATAATTAATGAAGGATTTTGATATTTTGGTCAAAACCTAACAAATAATCATAAAGTGGTTATAATATCCATTTTACATTTTAAAACATGAGAAAGATGCAGTTTTTGTTTTTTTTTTATGAAAATATGCTTGTAAAACTTTTAGAATTCGGTCGTATGCACAAAAACAAAATATTTTTTTGTTTTTTTAAGATGAAATTAATTTTTTAAAAATTTTCTAGTTTTTTAGAAAAGTTTTGAAGAAAACCAGGTATTTTAATACGAGATCTGTATCTTACAATGTAAATATACATTCCAATATTATACAAAATGGTTGGAAAAACATGTGAGGGGCCCAAAAATATTTTTAAAATGCCCTTTAAAAAATTAGAAAATTTTTATTATTTTTTAATAGTTCGATATTATTTATTATATACTGGGTTGGGCCTGACTAAACCATTTGAGCCAGACCCAACCGAGTCGAATTGGGCCAACTGTGGCCCAACAGACCTTGCCTCTCTGTTTTTTTTAGGTGGGCTGGACCTGGTTTAGAAACATGGGTTGGGCTGAAGCGAGTCCAACCCACAACGCAAATTAATTAAGCCATCACTACTTGCAAATTTTGCTTGCTGTGGCTTGTGAAGGGTGTGGGGAAGAAGAGAAAAAAAAAGGCATGGGGAAGGCTTACTTGGCTGGACAAATGGCCAGCAAAGTTCATGATGG
This sequence comes from Populus trichocarpa, assembly GCF_000002775.5. Lineage (NCBI taxonomy): Eukaryota > Viridiplantae > Streptophyta > Magnoliopsida > Malpighiales > Salicaceae > Populus > Populus trichocarpa. The sequence goes on along the minus strand of NC_037294.2, from coordinate 9,737,147 downwards.
TGTACGGAAGATCAACAAGTGGTTGGTGGCGGCGCTAGCAGTGAAGGCGTGATAATAAAAAAGAGGAAAACGAGGGTTAGCTGAGAAGAGAATTTTTTTTGGGAAAAGCTATTTTTTACCAAATTTGAGCTTCGATTTCTTCTCCCACAGGGCATGGAATCCACCCCTATTTATAGGGGGTGGAAGAGGAACACTTTGTTTTTTTAGGACAAATCTTAGCCCTTGATTCAGTTGGGAAGAATATCAATTGTTGGCTAAAAGTGACCATTATGAACTGTCAAATTTGATAGTTGAAGGTTGTCTGAGTTAGTCTCTTTGGGGCGGCATCATGACATATGTCGTGTCAATCAGCCAGAAACAACCATATCGGGGTATGGTCATGTGTCAGGTCATCATTTTTGTACAAATTTTGTTAAATGTACTAAAGATATGAAGTATTTAATGCCTTTGAAAAGCATTTAATGCCTTTGAAAAGTAGTCCCATGAGCAGTCATTTCGGGTGAAAAGGAATAACATAATAAACAGTACCAGATGATGTATCATCTAGTCTGTCTTTGTTTTTTTTACTGTTCGGTCAATATGACGCCTTTTTGGTAAAAACATGTTATTTCATTTAAATGAAATGAAGTCAGTTTGGATTTTAGAGTTTTAATTTAGGAGTTTGGTCAAAGTTCAATTTGGACCTCCAATTTTGAATTTCTTTCAATTGCAACCCTAATTGACCCTAAACTTCTTATTTTATGCAATTTTGTCCCTACTGAACTTCAATATTAGCACTGAATTTCAGCATCTTTTTCATTGTAGTCCTTGGTTTCAGATTTATGTAAATTGACCCTCAATTTACCATTAAACTTTTAATTTTCTTTAATTTCACCCCTGATTTCAATCAATTAGGTCTCCCATAGTTCAATGCATTTTTCAAAATGGTCATTGGCTGCGAATTTCTTTAATTTAACCCTTAATTGACCATTATACTTTCAAATCTCTTCAATGTCACCCCTGATTTCATTCAATTTTGCCCTCATAATTCGGCACTTTTTTTCAAAATGGTTCTTGGCTATGAATTTCTTTAATTTAACCCCTAATTGACCTTAAAACTTTGATTTTCTTGTGATTTTATCTCTGACTTGAACCAATTGACTTTGTAAAAGTTAAATTTGACCTCCTAAAATTTCAATCTTCTCAATTAAGCCCAAATTAGGCTTCCAAATTTAATTTTTCACCAATTAAACCCCTAATAAAAATCAATTCGCCCTATTTAAAGTATAATTATGTGCTTGCACCTAATTAAATCCTTCAATTGGACCCAAATTAATTCTTAAACATAATTAAACTTTAATTTGGCCAATTATTAAATCAAATTGACCTATTAGAAATCTAATTATGTCCTTAGGCTTAATTTTTATGCAGATTCATCCAATAATGATTTAATTTGACCTTAAATTTTTAATGTCTCTTTTGTTTTGGGTATAATGGGATACAATTAGGCTCTTGATTCCATCCAAAATTATAGCTTGATTTTTCTACACTTGGAATCCTTCTTTAGCCAACTTTTTCCATGTCGATAGTCTTCTTGCTATTATTATTTCTTTTTTTATTTTTATTTTGAAAAGAAAAAAGGTAAAAAATTTTAGGAATAACCAAAAACAGGTTATGACATTGGGCAACACTACAAAGTTATGCTAAAGTGTGCCTTCAACCACAAATCCAGATCGAGATCTGAATGTGTCGAAGGATCATCATCATATCTCTTATTCAATCGAGTGTTATATGTATTCTGAAAAAATAAAATTCAAAAAAAATTAAGAACTTAAAAAAAATTGGTTAAAATAACATACGACAAAGTGTTAAACTCAATTATCCATCAGATGTTGCATCCTTTTTTTGTAGTCATTAGTCCACACATGCTTTTCTGCAAAAAGCTCCATTGGGCTTGGTTCACATCCAAGAACCGTAGCCTGCAAGAGAAAATTGTTGTTAGTTAAATATATTTATAAAAAAAACAATAAATAAAAAAATAGATATAATTAAAAAAAAATCTTACCATCCGTTTCGCATATGAAACGAACATAATTGAGTCACTAGTGCTCGTGGTTACAAAACTATGAACATGATGGTTCTGGTTCTCTGCACCAGAGTGTGATTGTCACACGAAACATTCAGACATCACGTGCTAAATATATTCTGTCCACACGGCCTCCGAGATGTACGGTGGTTTGAGACCCTTCCAAACCATAATCTCCTTCCAACCTGGAAGTTCTCTTTCTTTCACATATTTTTTGTTTTTCTTTTGCGTCTCGTACTAAAAGCACACAACTTATATGGTACAAATGAATTGTTTGTTAGTAAATAAAAAGTAAAATTGACTAAAATGATTAAAAAAAATTATCTTGATTTCAATCTTACCTCATTATAACGTGATTCTTCCAAACCCTCCTTGCAATATTGTTGTCAACTCTATCCCATTTAAATTTATCCTTGCAGTTAATATTTGTAATAGAAAGATTTCATTAATAGGTTAATAAAATAACCAAATTAATATAATAAAAAAATATTTAACTCAATACTAACCTTGAATCTTTTGAACGATGCATCAATCATAGGTTTTCATTCAGAATATTTGAAAACCTAACTCCATCGAAACAATAGAATTTTCATTGATGATTTCATTTTCGATGTTATGATTCTGACAGCCTCAATGCTTGTGAACCTGAATTTGCATTCATTAATTTAAATTAATTTTTCAAAAATTATTAACATATCATTGTGAATGGAAAAAAAACTTACATTGAAAGTCGTTTTTTCACTAAGCCTGGTACTTTTGGGTTAATGGACCCTCCTTAACATGGCAACTAACTTTTATCTAGGTATCTACACAAATTAAAGAATTAAAGTATCGTAAACCATTCCTATTTAAAAACAATTCGGCAGCACCTCCCCTATATGTGAGACTACCTAAAAATTTTAAACCTGCAAATACACAAAAATTTAAATTGTATTGCCACAAACCAGTTGATTTTATTTCAATCTATGTCAATCGAATAATTTCAATTATGTTAATTTAACCAAATTTTTAATTAACAATGCTACAACCATTTGTAAAATGATCATAAGAGGTAAATGTCGTACCCTCTCGAGAGCGCGACATTTACCTTTCATAGGTTTCTTTGCCCTTATATTATTAAGGGATAATGACTTATTATTTCTAGAAAAATATTTTGGATATTAACCACTTGAGGTTTCTTTATCAAGATATTAACAGTGAATAATAGAAAATTATTCCCAATAATATTTTGGATATTAATCCCTTTGGAATTTATTTATCCAAATATTAATAGTGGATAAAGACGAATTCCCTAAAAATAAGATTTTTCTATTTTTGAAATATTGGCCAACAACCTTTTTAATTTACAAATAGGTTGTAAAATCCAAAATGCAAGAAAATAATTTTTGTATTTAAGAAATCCATGCTAAAACACATTTTTGAAATCTTGAATTTTTTTTTTCAGAAAAAGGAATGTTCAAAATATTTTTAGGGTATTGGTTGTATGCAACACACAAGAAAACAGTTTTTATATTTTGTCAAAACACGAACATCATGATTAGATACAAACATCACAATTAAACAAAAAAGACATACCCATCTATTCCAAAATTCACAAGAAGCCTAAAACAGTTCATCTCAAATAAACAAGATTCGACACACCAATTTAAACTCGAAGCCTGAACAAGCCTGACCCATCATTCTCTAAAATAAGGCACAAGTTTGTATGCACGAAAAAAAAACAAAAACAAAGTTCTGAAATTGAAATTATAATAGGAACCGTGACCCACCACCCATCTTTTTTTTATGATCTTGAAAAAATACCATGCTCGTTTCACATAAAAGGCAAGAACATATATTAAATACTAAGACCAAAAAAACAAAGTGTCTACTATCTCATTTTCACAAAACAGAGAGGTTTAAAACGTGAACCCAGAACCTGCTGAAAAACAACAACAAAAAAACCTTTAACTATAAAGGACCCTCCCTCATGTTTTTCACTCTCTCTTCTGCACCTATAAGCCACAACTATTCCTATACAACATTCCATCGCAAGAAGACGCTCGAGCAAAGGGAGGAAGGGATGATAAAGACCTTTAAAGCTCACAAGAAAAGAATACACAACTTTAACATAAACAATAATCCAACTCAAAGGGGTTAACCTCTCCTATATCACATTGGTGCCGAAAAAAAAGGTTACCTCGGAATTCAAAGAGTATCGCCCAATTAGTTTGATCCATGGTATTTACAAGATTATTGCGAAGATTTTGTCCAGCAGACTAAAGGAAGTAATAGGCAGCTTGATTAGTGATAATCAGACTGCTTTTATAGCAGACAGACAAATTGTTGATGGTTTTATGGTAGCTAATGAAGTGGTTTATGATCTCAAAAGCAGTCGCAGATCAGGTCTCATATTCAAGGTTGACTTCCAAAAAGCTTTTGATTCAGTTTTATGGGACTACATTGATGAGGTGATGACTTACATGGGTTTTGGTATTAAATGGAGAGGGTGGATTTCCTCCTGCTTGTCTACTGGTCAGGTTTCAGTTTTAGTCAATGGCTCTCCTTCCCCAGAATTCAAAGTGGGGCGAGGTATTAGGCAAGGTGATCCCCTATCCCCCTTTCTCTTTAATATTGCTGCCGAAGGACTATCTGTTCTCTTTCAACGTGCGGCAAACTCCAACATCTTTCGGGGTATTGATTTTGGCTCTAATAACTTTTTAAGTCACCTACAATATGCAGATGACACTCTTGTCTTTATGCCAGCTAGTTTGCATGCCCTTCAGTCAGTTAAAAGAGTCTTAAGGTGGTTTGCTCTATGCTCAGGCTTGCACATTAATTTTTTTAAGAGTTCTCTTATAGGAATAAATGTTGATGACTCTTGCTTGGATGAGTTCGCAAAATCAGTTTTCTGCAGGCATGATTCTCTTCCATGTAACTATCTGGGTATGCCTTTGGGGTCTAATCCTAGAAGGATTTCAACATGGAAACCCATCATTGATAAGTTTCGAAAGAAACTCACCTCGTGGAAAGGGAGAATGTTAAGCATGGCCGGTCGCATTTGCCTTATCAAAAGTGTGTTGAACTCCCTTCCTTTGTACTTCATGTCCATCTTCCTTATGCCAAAAGGTGTGTGTCGCTTACTTACTTCAATCCAACGCAAATTCTTATGGTCCGGAACTGTAAAAATGAGAAAAATTTGCAAAGTCCAATGGAGTGTGGTTGTTAGAGATAAGGATAGGGGTGGCCTTGGGATTGGGTCATTGATAGCCAAGAATAAAGCAATGCTCTTCAAGTGGATTTGGAGGCTATCTCTTCCTGGTAATGAGCTATGGAAGAAGATGGTAATCACCAAATTCAAGCCGGTATTTGAAAATGGTTTTCCTATTTTTAATAGAAGATTGTCTTGTATCTGGAGAGACATCTCATCCCTCATGACTTCAACAGACTCTGTCTCCTCAGCTTTAGCCAATAATTGCAGATTTGTAGTGGGAAATGGCTATCTCACTCGGTTTTGGTCTGATGCTTGGATTAACAGCTCTCCATTGAAAGTCATTTACCCACGACTCTATATTCTTTCCACTAAACCAAATGCCACAATTGCTGATATGGGAAATTGGGAGCAAGGGGAATGGAAGTGGGAGTTAGCTTGGAGGAGACAATTGTTTCTCTTTGAAACTGAGCAGGTTGTCTCCCTTCTCTCATCTCTAGAAAGCTTTCGGCTAAAGGCAACAACAACAGATAAGAAAGTTTGGTCCTTTTCAACAGATGGGGGTTATACAGTTAAAACTTGTTCTTTACTAATTGACAGAATTGTGAATCCAGGGCTTAGAACTTTTAAGGCTTCGATATGGCAAAAAGGGGTCCCTCCTAAGGTTCAATCTTTTCTTTGGCTAGCTGTTCAGAATAGATTATGCACTAAGGATTTCTTACTTTGCCGCAATATAATCCGATTTGATCAAGCCTTTTGCATCTTTTGTGAAAATGAGATTGAAACTTCAAATCATCTTCTCCTTCATTGTAGACCAGTGTGGAAATTATGGATGAAATTCTTGGATTGGTGGGGTATTAGTGGTTGCCTTCCCTGCTGTGTGGATGATCTTTTACATCAGTGGCCCAACCTAGTATTTGGAAAATTCCAGCGTAAGGCTTGGTCTATGCTCTCTTGTTGTGTTAGCTGGAGTATATGGCTTATGAGGAACAAAGTAATCTTCAATGATGGAGCTGCGACCTTCGAAGACAGTTTCTCCTTAATTCTTTATCGCCTCTCAAATTGGCTCAAGTCTGTCGATAAGTTCTTCATGGCTACTAGCACTACTTTAACTATGGGACCTGAAGGTATTATAGATTGGTCAAACACCAAAACAAGGCTTTAAGCATGATGTATCAGTTTCTCCAATCTTGATGTTCTTTTCTTCTTTTTTTCGGTTTGTATTTGTTGACTCTCCTTTTCTTTTCTTTTGTATTTGTTTTTTGTTTTTGTGACTTTTTTTGGCTATCTTCTGGTTAGCCCTTTCAATATATCGAATTATTCCAAAAAAAATAATCCAACTCAAAAGCCATGGAAAGGACAGTGGATAACCATACTACCTTTTGTCCCAACAGAAAAATAACATCTAGAGCAAAGGAAGAAATAGGTTCTGGAACATAACAAACCACAACTGCAAAGTTTGAATATAGCAAGGAAGAAGAAGCTGGAAACTATACATGCAGATCTTACTTGTAAAAAATAAAGTACAAACCGATGTGCAGTCCCTGCTTGTTTTGCTTTTGGTGATCTTAATAAACCTTACTCTTTTTTGTTGTTTAATTCTTTTTTCTACTCTCCGCCTCCTTCCTCTCCTATGTTTTCTCTCTTGCCTTGCTACCTTTTCTTCTTGTTACCCTCTATTTTTCTTTCTCTCTTTTTGTTTACCTGTTTCCTCTCCCTCTCTCGTTTCTTTCTTCTTCTTCTTTTTTCCTCCATTAGGTCAGCAGATGAGGCATATATATAGCTTATACATAGCTCTATTTAGGAAAGACTCATTACACTAATCTAGGATATAATCTCGGCTGATTTACAATCAAATAAAGCAAATTAGGAAACTAAAATATTATGTGATTTCTATTCTGTGATTCCAGTAATTATTCTTCACGCTAACACTCTCATCCCAGCCGTCTGTGTTAAGGATAGAATCCCAAGCATTAAATGCTCTCTGGAATATATCGATGACCTTAATCCATCGGTGTATTTGTTGGTATTTTGAAGTTTATTGGTATTTTTATTTATGTAAAATAGATTTGGTTGCTAGATTGTACTGCATTCCTTATCTATCTATCCTATAAATACTTAAAATCATAGCAACAACACACAGCACAATAACACCAGTTTTGTGTAAAATATCAAAATTAATGTTTCCTTGTCATTTAATAATAAATTAACATCATTATCATTACATTAAAGTTGATTTTGTCCATAAATATTATATTATAATTTATGGCATTACACATTCGTCTTATGCAAATTAATCATAAGTATCTTCTTCTTCTTCAATTTTGTCAGCTCCATCGCAATCTTTTACATTGATTTTATTGTTATCATCATCTTCATTAACTTATGTATGTCCAATGGTTCTTAAAATATCATTTAACTCCTCAACCTCAACATCAATAAAAGTATTCTTGGCAATGTGAAAATTTGAATTGTCTTTTAAGTCATTAGACGGAACAACTTAATATGGATCAACTAACTCATCTCTCATAGTTAATTCATCATTGTCATCCTGAACAACTTGGATTTGATTTTTATTATGGATAACCAATCAACTCTTGAACAATCCTTTTTAAATGAATGAGTGTATGTTTAATAAATTTGCTGGTATTGTTTGGCAAAAACAAAAACATCATCGACGTTACAGAGTCTAGACTTTGTATTAATTTTAACGAAACCATGATGAGAATCTATTGTGATTCCTCTACCAATAGTATCACACCAATAGCATTTGAATAAAAAGATTTTATTCTGCTCGCTATAATATTGCAATTTAATGACAACTCCTAACTTCTCATAGTAGTCAACTTCAAACTCATTTTAAGTCGATCCCTTAACACAGATCCCACTATTATATGTCTTTCTACCTTGACCATACTTTTTAGTATTAAACACATGTTCATTGATGAAATACTTGTTATAGAACCCAGCTTTCTTTCAGGACCAAAACATAGTAAATTTAAAGTAACACTAGTATTCATTCCCAATTGATAAACCTGGTACATGAATTACATCTTTATCACAGTTAACAAGAAAAGTGTAACAAAATTAAGTATCCTGAGAGATAACAATGATTAAACAGTCTTTACATGTGTTCTGAACCACGTGGAAAAATGTTCACCTTGTCATCGAAAGATTTAGGATTCAGTCAGCTATGAATTTTTAGACAGTAAAAATTAATGATTTTGCCTACAAAGAATTTAAGAATCTATTAGTTTATGATAGTATAAGCAATAAGTTGTTTGAAAGTAACTACATGTGGAGTATTATACGTACTGAATAAAAGGTCTTAATTCATCGTAGTTAAATAACGCATAATTATGTGCTTATCTGAATTCTATTTCTGTCAAATATCTTCTCCTTGCAATATTTTTTGGTACAGGTCATCCAGGATGGTAGAATATTAACAAGTTCTCACTCGAAAGCACTTCCCCATAGTCGTCATGCTTTGGAACGCAGTTGATTCTTGTTCTCAAGTGAGGGTCGAAATAATACAAGATAAATATTAAGATCTTTTCGACAATATAAGCCTCGCATATTGAAGCCTCAATAAACACCTTGTTTTTTACTTTTCTCTTAAGGTTTAACAAGTATTTGTATGGAGTTAGATGAATGTTTTAAATTTTTTAAAAAAGTTAATGGAATGTTAATTACGATGCATGTGTAATCTCTAACCTCTTGAATAGATACATCCATCTATATTGAACTAGGCCTCCAACTTTTGCCTTAAATGGTAGATGTATGGGTAGATACTCTATTAAGTCGAAAAATGATGAAGGAAATATCATCCCAAGTTTGCAGATGGTATGGACAATGTTCATTTCAAACCTCTTTGTGAGTGCATCTTATATATATTAATTTTTTGTTTTGTAATAAATCCCTATAAGCTAATGGAATGAGTGTTTGCATAAACACATGGCAATCATGACTCTTCATTCCATACAATCTGCAATCCTTCAAATTCACCAACCTTGATATGTTCAAAGCCTTCCCATCAGAAAAACGTTGACTTTTATACCATTAGTAGACAAGTAATCGTGCATTCTAGTCTAAAACGAAGCTGGCTTTTGGCTTTGCAACCCGTAACCCATCATAAACTAACTCTGTAATTTTATGATAAAAAAAAATGATATATTCATTCTAGCCTTAATGTTGTTCTTTGTCTTTCCTTTCATATTCATAATCGTGTTGAAAATATTTTCAAGCATGTTCTTTTTAATATGCATGACATCAAAGTTATGGCGGAGAATATTGGTCTTCTAATAACAAAACTTCCAAAAAATACTTTGTTTTACCCATTTATAGGTCAATCCAAAATCAAGATACTTCTGTTTACCGGATTGAAAACCAAATACAATGTCATCATACTCTGACACCACGTCATACAATTCATCACCTGATGGCAGTGGTAATGTAACATCCTTTTCAGGTCTGCCAACAAAAAAGTCACATTTATGTACTTGTGATCCATTGGAAAGAATCATCGTTGGCAATAAAAAAAAAGATGTTTTACCATCATTTGTTAACATGAAGGCCTTGTTATTTTCCATACAGTATAGACATGCTAGTTTTTCATGCATGCCCCAACCAGAAATCACTATATACACAGGAAAACCATTGATGGTCCACATCAAAGTTGTCTTCATCTGAAAAGTTTGTTTCCTCGATACATCATGTCGCAGGGTCGCCCCGCAACGTCGTCTGGCAACGACGGAGGCTTTTGTCGTGCCTCCTGATGAGGTGTGGTGTGTTGGGAAGGGTTTTTGGATTTAATCATAAAATTATGATTAATGTTTAGGAGTCGCCACTTAGTATTATGGTCACTAGGAACCTATGGTCTGCAAGAATCTGGGTAAGGGACGGGTTGTGCAAGGGGAAGACGCATCACCCCCAGTGCACCCTACCTAAGGTAAGCTACATTGTTGTTTGATTCTTTTTTTCTAAGTCGGGTTTCTATTCATTGGTCTTTTCTGAGGTTCAAGGTAAATTTCTCTTCATGAGAAAGTTTCTACCTTATTGGGTTAAATCCTAACCATTCTAAAGTCTGAATTTTAGCATCGCATTTTTACACCTTGTATCTTTAATACCTGAGGGTGTACTTTATCGTGTAATTTTACACCCCACATATATTAAAGTCTACATTTGCACCTTGGAAAAAAAAGGTTGAAAAAGGTTTTTGATATTTTGGCCAAATCCTAATGGATAATCATAAACTGGTTAAGATATCCATTTTATGTTTTAAAATATGAAAAAGATGCAATTTTTGTTTTTATAAAGATATGCTTGGAAACATTTTAGGATTTGGTTGTATGCATGAAAAAAAAATATTTTTTTTGTTAGAAAAGGGAAATTAATTTAAAAGTTTTTTGAGATTTAAAAAAAAAATGTTTTGAATTTTAAAAATAAAATATTTCGGAGAAAACCGGGTATTTAATACCGGATTTGTATTTTACAGTGTAAATATACAACCCAAAATTATGCAAAATTGGTAGAAAAATATTTGAGAAAATCACAATTTTTTTGAAATGATTTTTGAAAATTTTTGGATTTTTTTTGTTTTAATATTATAATATATATTGAATATACATGAGCTGGGCCAAGCACAGCCCCCAGAAAATATGGGCCAATATGGGCCTAAATGTTTGGGTCGATCTTGGCCCAACAAAATTTTCTTTCTTTTTTTTTATTTTTTGGGGCCGGGCTGGACCCAGCCAGACACTTGGGCTGGGCCAATACTGGCCCGGCCCAAAGTCAATGTTAATTATTTGCAGAACGTGAACAGTGGTTCACGTTCTACATGCAACTGAAATGGTTACAGAAAATAGAGGTTGATGGAGGAGCGGCTCACTCGAAGCAAGAGTCTCGGTCGTGATCAAGAGGCTTAGCTGGTGGTTCTGGTGGCGTTTCTGCGAGGAAAGGTGGTCGGAGTCATTCACGGGGAGAAGAGGAAGATTTCTGCAGAAGTGAGAAAGAGGAAGAAATGGTGGCTGTTTTAGGCGTGGGGGTGGCCGACTTGTGGTTAAGCTAGCTACCTGTGGTGGAGCTGGTGGTGGCTGAAACGGCAAAGAGAGAGAGGGAGAGAAAAAACTGCAGAAACGAGGGGCAGAGGGGCTGGTTTTTGGCCGACTTTGGACTCGATTTTCTCCTCTCTCAGACCCTGAAATCCACCTCTATTTATAGGCGGTGGAAAAGGGCAGTCTTGTCTATATCGGGGGGAAATTGCAGCCATTGATTCAGTTAGAAAGGATCCCAACCGTTGGTTCAAAGTAGGCATCCTGAGTTGTTAAATATACAGGAAAAGGCTGACTGAGTTAGCCTCTTTAGGCCGGCACCGAAGGGTTGTCATTCAGCCTGAACAGGCCATATGCGGTTGTAAAGAAAGTGTAGAAGATCTTTTTTCGTGCAAGATTTGTCAAATTTGATGGACTTAGATGCATTAAATGCACCTACAAAGTAGCTACCCAGGCAACATTCTCGGGCATTAAATGCATTGACCCTAAACTTTTGATTTAATGCAACTAAACCCCTGATGAATTACTGTTTGAGCCCCGGATTTATGCACCTTTTGCAATATGGTCGTTAGTCTCGGATTTATTCAATTTAACCCCTAATTAACCATTAAACTTTCAATTTCTTTAATTTCACCCTCAGTTTTTGTCAATTAAACCCCTATAGTTTGGCGTATTTTGCAGATTGGTCATTGGCTGTGAATTTTGTCAATTCAACCCCTAATTAACCCCAAAACTTCAATTTTCTTGCAATTTGGCCCCTGATTTCATTCAATTAACTTGGTAAAAATTAAATTTGATCTCTTAAAATTCCAAGCTTCTCAATTAAGCTCAAATTAGGCTCCCAAACTTAAGTTTTCACCAACTAAGCTCCAAATAAAATTAATTTGACCCATTTAAAGTATAATTAAGTCCTTATACTTAATTATATCCTTCAATTGGACCCAAATTAATTCTTAAACATAATTAAAATTTAATTTGACCCGTGATTAAATCAAATTGGCTTATTAAAAATTTAATTATGTCCTTGAACTTAATTTTTATGCAAATTCGTCCAAGAATCATTTAATTTGACCTTTAATTTACATTGTTTTTTCATTTTTTGGCATAATGAGGTGCAATTAGACCTTGAATTTCCTTCGAAATTGCAACTTGATTCCCCGGCTTGCCTTCTCCACGTTGCCAACCTTTATTTTCTTTCTTTTTTAATTTTTATTTTGAAAAAAATGTGATTTTTAGGGAATAACCGAGAATTGGGTTATGACACATTATATGTCAAAGCCCTAAATGACCTTAACTGCTTCAACTCATCAATCAATAGACGAAGATAAACATCTATTTCTGAGTTGTACTATTATGACCTAGTATGACCTTAGATAAAAACATGAACTTCGGTTTTATACACATCCCTGGTGGCAAGCTGTAAATTATGAGTATCACCGGCCAACAAGAATAAGGAGTAACAAATGACCCAAATAGATTGAATTTTTCTGTACATAACCCAAGATGCACGTTACTTAATTCCACTAAAAACTAAGGATGCACCCTATTAAAAAATTTCCAAGCTTCACCATAAAAAAGGCGCACCATCACTCCATCCACCGTTTCATATGAATGATGTTATATCATATACTCAGCAATCTTTAGTGACATGAATAACCTTTGCAATCTATGTGTGATTAGGAAGTATCTAAGTTTTCTTATGTGACAAGAGTCCTTCCCTTGCTAGTTCTGGGTTTATAACGAGCATGTCCACATGTTTTGCACACGGTCAACTCTGTATTTTCAAAGTAGTACACCATGCAAAATTTTGAAAACGTGTCATTTTTTTAGTATTCTAGGCCGAGGGGTGTTATCATGGATTTAGCAGCATAAAAGTTATCTTTCAACCTATTCCTTTCAGGTAAAATATTTTTCGCTCATTCAATAATTTTTCCATAACCGGCCTCACTCAACTCATGATCTGACTTGATGGTGAACACTCATGCAACGACCGATAATTTACTGTGATTTGTGCACCCATCTCATAATAGTTCATCAGAGTCTTTCAAAAGATCAAATAACTTGGTCGCGTTTGCATGAGGTTCTTCATTTACTTTTGGACATTGACTAACATTACCCTGATTCATTCTCATCACATCCATAACTATATTCCTATAAGGATTACTATTTTCATCTACAACTTCATACACGTTACTAGAACTAGAAGTTGACCCAACCATCCTTTCTACCTTGGTCTCGTGAGGAACATATGATTTTCAACATAGGTATCACTTTATGAACCTTTTTTTTTTTGTAAAAGATGCATCGTTACAGCATCAAGATCAAGAAACTTTTTATTTTTACACCTCTTACATAGACATTTAATATCGCCTCCACTAATATTTCTCCGATTAGATAGTGTGTAATTAATAAAACCTTGAACTCCATTACAATTATCCATCCTACATAACCCTTTGTGTGAATCTTGATACATCCATGAACGATCATCTATTACTTATGTCAAACCTATATTTAAGATTATTTATTTAAATAATCTTGATACATCTATAAAGCCTTTTGAGAATTTGAAGGACAAGGAGCATTAATTTGCTTTTAGATATTTTTAAATAAATAAGCTTATTTAACGGGTCCATTTTATATTTTGTCAATTTTATTGTTGAGTTGAAATTTTTGGTAAATGTATAGAAATCTAAATTTATATAGATAATTGGTAATGAATTAGTTGTTTTATTAAAATAGTTTGAATAAGTTTGAGTTCAACCAATGTTCTGTTATTTATTTAATTTATGTAATTAATTATTTATTTCGTCACAAAACACCTAAGTCACAAATTCAAGATAAATTTCATCAATTTACAAGCAAGTATAATTTTACAAAATTTCAAGCAAACCCTAACATGTACAAATCATACATTCATACAACAAATTTCTAAGGAAAAAAATTATAAAACAAGTAAATACCCGAACAAAATATATATATACTATAAAAATGACATGTCATCGTATTTTTCATCTTTTTTTTTCATTATAATTTTCTTAGTATATATCTAGATAATATTTATGTTGATATATATTTACTGATGAATATTGTAAGTGCATATTCAGTCAAAACAATTCACTATAATTTACTGATAAATATTTTATCTATATATCTATTTATATTTACTAATTTTCTAAAAGTAATTTCAAATTCGTGGAAGATCATCTCGTTTCATTGAGCTTGACGCATGGAAAGAAAATTGACCTAATTTCTAAGCCCTTAGGAATATTGCTAGGGCTGATGCGAGCAAATCAGTCAGCTGATGAAATCAAATCAAAAGAGTTACATCAACCTCGTTTTCTGAAACAAAAGAAAGGAAAGGCCACATCTCGGTGGGTAGAGGTACTATAAAAAGTAGAGCTACGAGCATGCATCTCCCCTTTTGGGTGCTTGACCCTATTCACACAAAGTAGAACTACAAATCTTCTTTTCCATTGACACAGACATTTGATATTCCCCCATTATATTTACTTCCTGTTGAAGGCTCTCATGTATTTGTAGACGACGATCGAGTGCTGTACTTGATCTACAGTTGAAGCTTCATTCTGCGGTCAACTTATCCAAGCATTATGGAGGCACACCAAATGCAACCAAAATCCATGCCCTGCAAACTGTTGACACTCGAGCAAGTTTTTCATTCCTTTCTTTTCGTACATGAAGTTTCATTTATCGCTTCAGCATTAAGAAATACTCCTACTAGAGGGAATTAAAATTAAATGCAAAAACAATTAAAAGTTATTAGTCTTTCACTATGTTTATTATAGATCGCAATAGTTAAAAAATAATTTTACCATTCTTAAAAAAACCACCAACTACCATGGATAATATGATTTTTTTCACGTGACTTATTAATCATTTTCAAATATATTTGGACAATTTGGTTTTATCATTTTTTTTAATTAAATGATTAAATTTTCTTTAAAACAAATAAAATATTAAACTTGTGTAAAGAAGGTTTTTTGTCTTTTTAATTTTTTAGTATAGTGAAATGATTGAATTAGCATGTTTTTTATTTTCATAAATTTGTGTCAAAGAGCGTTTTTATCTTTTTATTGTGATATTTTATTTTATTTTATTTGCTATAATCAGGTTCACTTAGGAGTCATTTGATAATTTAATAAATATAAATATTATTAAAAAAAATGATTGACGAATGTGTTGCAAGCATCAACCATGATTGGTTCTCGCACTCTTCGGACAACGCATACGACATTGTTATTTGTTTTCTCTCTCCTCCGGCGACCCTCCATGATATAGCGATGCATGTGGCCAATCCAGTTTTGCGTCGGTAGCCTTTTTCTTTCTTATTTTCTCTCTTCTCCTCAATTTATGCACTTGACCCTTCAAGTTTTCAAAGCAGTCTTTCAATTGTTTTCTCTTTCAGATATATCCCTATTTTTTATTACTATTTCTTATATGAAATAATTATTTTTTTTCAATTTCATCCTCTCTTTTTTATATATGTTAGGTTTGGTCATCATTATTTTGATTGTTATTTGTTTTATTTGAGATATTTTTAAAAATAATTTTTTTATTTCATCCTCCTTCAATTTTTTTTCCTATTATATTTAATCTATATTCATTTGGTTGCAATTTTTTTACTTTGAAAAATAATTAAATTTTTTTTTTTCATCCTTCAACATTAAATTGGTTAAGAATCAATCTTCTTGGTTGATCTCAAGTCTGAGATTTCACGGGTTGTGAATTTAAGAAATTAACCCAGATTTAGAAGACCCGTCCGTGTTTACTTTTTTTTTCTTTATTAAACTCGTGTTTTTTCAATTTCATTCTTCAACATTTATTTAATTGGAGATTAAGCTCCACTATTTTTTTTAATTTTCTTTCTATTGAATTTTTCATTGAGTTTGAAAATGATTTGGGTTATCTTGTCCTTCAACATTGAGTTATTTGATAATTAAGCTTTATAATTTTATTCAATTTGTCTTCAACAAGATTACCCCAGTATCACAATTATATCGCACATTTTGCATGCTGACCTGATTGGACTCATGTTGGTTTTTGTTACCTTTTTGAATTATATTTTTCCTTTAATGCCATCCTTCAATATTTTTTTCATTTTACTTTTTATGAAGTTATTGCATATCATTTAATTTTTACTTTGTTATCATATGAGTTCCTTCATCATTTGAATTTTTATAAATTTGATTTTTTTATTTTAATTTCATCCTTCAGCATTTGATTGGTTGGAAATTAGTCTTCGTGGTTCTTTTTTTTTTTTCTTTTCTATGGGGCTATCTCAATCTTATACTTATATATGATCATGAGGTTAACGGGTTAATTTGGTTTGTCTCGGGGTTTTTTTTTGTTTTTTTAATAATAATTTTTTTTAGTTTTGTCCTTCAGCTTTATATTATTTGATAATTGAGTGATTGTATTCAATTTGATTTCGACGAGCTTATTATTGTGTCACGGCCAAAGTCGAGCTTCGAGAGGTTTGTTTTACCTTTTTTTTGTTGTTAGTTTTTTTTCACTTTATTTATTGTCTTTATATTTTTTTAATTTATCTTATTAAATTAGTTGAACTTGTTAAACCAAATCGATTTAATGATCCAAGTCTCAATTTTATTTTATTTTTTGAATATTTGCATCATCCTAACATCTTTTTTTTTTTTATTTTGGAAAGAAATTAGGCAATTTATAGCATAGCAAGGACACCTATTTAGTAATAAAAGTCTAAATGTGGTTAGAAGCAGGCACAGTCTACATACGTGATAATGCTGATATAATTTATATTGGCTCGCTGTTACTGAATCTTATTGGAATCATTTACGTTGATGGACGTAGGCGACAAGGCTGACCCTTCACTACTAGTCCTGGGAATTCTTTGAATCAGCAAAGAGATTAGGATTTTTTTAATCCACAGGAATAAACGGGAAATTAATATTTAAATTCTTTTATAAATAGCTGTCTCAAAAGTTATCGTGGAGTACCTTATAGGCATATGCCAAAAACCTTTAAAGATTCTTCATTAGAATAGAAAATAATTAAAACTTCTAACTGTAATAAATTAATAATATTCTAGTAAATAACTTTTTGTTCTTTGTTTTTGCCAATAGATATATTTCATCCATATTTAACATATTAAAATCAAATATTTTACACCAAAATTCTTTTTTTATATATAATCAACGAGACTATATTGAAAAGATGATAAAATTAATAGTCAAAAAAATAAAAAGTTCTTGATAATCTTAATTTGATCATCTTGGTTTGAGATTGAAACCATTGAAGAACAAGCATACCCTATTAACCATAAAATTACCTCCTAATTAGGTTATGAAAAGAATATTAATCTAGTAAAGTTACGTCAACATTTAATTATTTAAATAATAGTAAATAGCTAAATTAACAAATTAAGCACTTACATATATAGAAATATACAATAGGATCAATGATCCTCATAGCTGGCATCATTTAATTTAGCCATGAGGGCGGCCTTGTTACTAAAGAGGAAGGAGTTGTGAATAAATTGAAGCCTCTCCTTTGAGTGGGAAACATAGGCTTGCATTAATGTGTTAGGACTAATAAGGCGAAGCCATGACCACCACTCGTGTATTTTAGTGGAGGCTTTATGTAAAACATTGAAAGAGACCGTACCACTAGACCAAGTTGCGAGCAGAAGTCTAGCAATACACTAACCTAGCTTGCTAGCTCTCATCAGAACCTAACCCAACAACTATCCAAGGAGAGCATTTTCTCCTGTAAGGTTTCAGCACAATGGAATAAATTTAATATAAAACCCAGAAAATCCTGAGCATTAGTCCTTGATTTGGAGCGTTCAGCCAATAATTTGATGTGAAACAATCGAGTGTAGGTGTATTCATAGGAAATTTATGAATAAACAAGTCTTTGTTCATTTAATACAATTATTGAAATGTGTGATACACGAAGAATCCATTACAGAACTCGCATTATTTCTTCACAGTAGGAGGCACTAAACAAAACAATGCGATAAAATATCTAGATGAAGTTGGATGATCATATATTTGAATCCAAAAAAGATGATCATAGGACATAAATTATACCCAATGTTTTGATAGAAATTAAATAATGCATCGTGATCCTCTGCAGGCGGTGTCAAATAACTGGCTTCCTTCTAAAGAACATCCTCGGTTTATGTTCTTGCAAGATGAGGGTTCTTTGTTTTTTTCCTTGTCGCTTGTTTATATTAACAAAAGCTAAACCTTGTTTGAAAAACATTCTTCACCTCGATCTATTTGTACAGTTTTATTTGAACAGTACAATGATGTTTTTTGCACATCTAAAACAGTGATATCCTTGAAATTTGATCTTAATCACGGGTTTTATTGGTCATTAAAAATTAATTTAAGGGTATAATTGTTTTTTCCATCATTTTGAGCATAGAAAAATAATATATTTACCCTTGAAATAAAAAAATCATAAACATGGAGATGAGGGGTAAATAAGTCTTTCTCTTATTGAAGTACAAGAATGCCCTTGAAGTAAAAAAAAATTTAAACCATAATGACAGGACCTTTTGGTATTTTTACATTGGTTTTTAATGTAATTGTTGGAATAATCAAGGGCATGTATGTCCATTTGCATTAATTAAATATTATTTGAATTTAAAAAGTTAATGGCGCGTGTTGTGCATGTATCAACATGTGGGAGGCGCTTGTACACTTTGAAAGGCGCATGTGGCACCTCCCGATGGTAGAAAATAACCTTCAGCCTTGTCGTAGAATGTGTCATTATTGCATTCTCTTCTTTCTAGTACGGTGTGTGCCAATGGTTGTTGGGCGGTTTCTCGTCGGTCAATCTTTTTTTTTCTTCATCCTACCTAAACAATAAAAGTTGGTTATTTTTGTTCTTGATATTTCAACTTCAGTCATTATTCTTTTTATTTTTAGTTTTTCTTTTAATTTTTTATTAAAATTTATTTATTTTCAATTTAATTCTAAATTTTAATTTGTTATCCGCGAACAAAGCAAGGGTAATAGCCGGTAGGTTTGCTAAATTATAAGCAATTTATAAGACCGGTGATTTCTAATAGAAAAACTAAAAATAGGGACATATTATCCTAATTATGAGAGTCAAATTTCATTGGACCTCTTACTAAAATAAAATAAAAAAGTGTATGTTAGGTATTGACATGATCAATACGAGATGATAACGTCGATTATCATCATGTGTGTGTGTGTGTGTGTGTGTGTGTCCTGAGCATGCATCATGTACGTATACCGAGTGTCGTGTTGAAAGAAAGAAGGAAACCTTTAAGATATTGGACAGCTGTAAAGGCATATGACTTATTGGAGCCCCATTAGCTGATCCAAGGGTCACTTATAATGGATAGAGTAAGTGACAACAGTTGTTCTCAGTAATGTCAATTTACACGTCATTAATAAAGGAGTCCATTCGGTCGTAGAGAGACTTCAATTTTCTTTCTACTCGGTAGAGCCTTTTGAGAATTTGAAGGACAAGGAGCATTAATTTGCCTTGCATGTGTAATGAGACAACTATGGATTAAAAAAGAAATGGATAAATTAAGAGCAAATATGAGATCCTCAATCGGCACATCAAGGAAAAGCGTATTAATTGGAGTGTCTTGTGGGATTAACCCAACAAAGTTCTATTCAAGGAAAGGCAATTATAAACTAAATTTATTAAATTAGGTCAAATCAAGTAAAAATTAACTTGGTATAATTTCGTCATCATCTCAATTAATTCATAACCTAATCGATCCAATTAAAACAATGATGTTATTTTAAATGTTTTAAAAATAATATTGAAACGATACTGTTTTAGATTAAATCAAAACACTTCATAACTCTAATTTAACCATACAAGATTTAATATATAATTTTGTTATAAATATTTTTGGTTCCTGAAAGACGTCATGACAAACAATAAAGCAGTTCTTTAGGGGACATAGAAGACACAAGAAGACGGGATACGTTTTAGCATAAATTTTTTTATTTTAAAAATTTCTTTGGTAACATTTTGTAATTCCATGCCACACCTTTTACCTTTAATTAAATTTGTGTCATTAAAGTAGTGCAAATTACTTTACTCCACTAGATTACTAGATTTAGTTAACTTGTTTTAACCAATCAAATTCAAAAAATATAAAAGATCAAAAAAAAAAAAGAAGTGAGAAAATTCGCAATCTGCACACAACACTAGTCGAAACAATCATAAAATGGAAGCTCTCGTTGAAATGAAATCAAAGAAACCAAAATTTGATTGGAACCGGGAGATGTGTAGATTTGAAATCTGGATGTAACCCTTGCTATCATATAAACCTTCCCACCGAGCTCTACCTTTGAATCTTAAGAAACAATAGGGGAAAAATGGAGAGATATCATGTTTGATCCTCGGCAAAAGGTGGCGTCGACGGATAACCTGGATTTGGGCTGTCCATTTGAGCTCCCAAGGAAGAAAAAAAAAGGTAAGAAGGAGAGCACAAGAAAGGCAGACTTGGGCTCATCTTCTGTTATCGTCTTATTCATGAGCACCTTAGGCCCCTCGTTAGCTGCTATTAAGCTTCAATTGAACAAGTCCATGGGCTAGAAAGCTCTATTCATTCAACCAAATATCAAGCAAGCTCCTGCCCAGAGAGTTATCCTAAAAACATAATAAATACAGATCACTCAGTATCTACATTGTATTTCTTCTTCTTCGAGTGAAGATTTAAATTAATAATAATGAGAGGATCGTTTCTGTACATACTTGTGCATTTCAATGTCTCATATGACCCATGCTAACTTTTGTGTCTGAGATCTTTAGGTATTTTTAAGTTTATCGGTTGTTTTTTAAAATATTTTTTATTTGGAAAAATATTAAAATATTTTTTTTATTTTAAAAAAATTATTTTTTACATCAACATATTAAAGCTATCTGAAAATATTAAAAAAAATCCAACAATGAAAGATGAAATTTCAAAAAATATTTTTATTATTATTATTGATAGTAATTAAAAGATCAAGTTGCCCCTAAGATTACAAATAAATCCCTAAAATCAAGCTTTAAGAGTGATTTAAAAAAATAGAAAACCTTTAGGTGCCATTTTGCTTTTAAAGGTATTTTACTAATTTAATTGTGCAGAAAAGATGTAGCAAGACTGTAGTAATCTTGAACAAATAAAAAATGGCTAATTCATGATAAAGTGAAATATCCAAAAAGCTCCTAGAACATAGTTAATTTTTTTTATTTTTTACTTTTAAGGGTAATAAAGTAGTTTTAATATAAAAAATTATGAAAAGACCAAGATGCCCCTAAACAGTTCTAAAATGACAATTGAACCAAGTAAAAATACCATTATACCCCTAAAGACTATTCTTTTTGATTTTTTTGAAGACAAACTAAAATAATTTATTATTACAATCAACATTAAATCAAAACATATGCATAATACTTGTCCATGTATGTTAGGTTTTTCTTTTAGTATATGCATAAAACAATTTCCTTTTAATTCACGTTTTCTTTGTCAAGTGGATAGTAGCCCAAACGGTGGCCACTAATTATTAATTCTGGTGTCAATTCACTCCAAATTAACATCGCCACAATATCTCACTCAATATATCTCACACAAAAATGGGGATGAGTTAAACGATTGCTTTTGATATGTTTTTTTCATTATTATTTTTTGTCATGTTTATTAAATGCAAAGTAAATATAGAGATTGTTTTAATATGTAATTAAAATGATAATTATTTAATTACGCTTATCTTTTCATCTAATCTAAATAAATACATGTACATCAATATAGTTTTATTTTTATACTTTGTCTAGACTTTATATTAATTTAACTTATTTTTTTTTAGATTAATATAGGTGCCCGAGTTAACTTGCGCACACCTTGACTAATCTCACGGGCCCTGAAGTTAACGATCATGTAAACCTCCAGCAGCCCTGAAGCATGTAAGACTCGAATTGGTTATTTTTGAGGAGCAAACTCAAGGTCTGACCAGTTGAATTATACCCCTCGGGATTAATTTAACTTATTTGATGTTATGAGTTTTAGCTCCTTGTTGCTATTTTAATCTAATAATCCAATTTTTATGATGTCATGGATATTAAAATACGTGTACATCAATATAATTTTTTATTATATATTGTCTAGACTCTATATTAATTGAATTTTTGATGTTACGAGAGTTTTAGTTCCCTTGTTGCTAGTTTAGTCTTAGATTTGGATGAAATTTTATTCTTTATGTCAATAACTCTTCAAATTTTAAAATTTTTATTTAACTAGATATTATTATCGGTTTTTTCTTAATTTAAATTAATTTTATGTGTGTTTGATGATTAAATTAATGTCATTTTAGGTTGATATATATGAATTCTAATTTACTTAGAAAATCAAGACTCGTTGGCAAACAGAAAAACATTGTTTATTTTTTAAAAAAAAACAAAGATGATCAGATTAAGTAGTTTGGTTTTTCGTATTGAAAAAGAGACCGTAGAGAATTTCAGTTCAGATTCAATACTTAATGCTTTCGTTGGTTATCAAATCAGAAAAAGGGGGAAATTAAAAGATATAAACAAAAAAACGAGAGGTGATCTAAAAAAAATTCAAAAGAAGGGTTGCAAGAATAAAATCATATGATAATCACACTAATAAAATCATAATGTTTAAAAAATTCCAAAAAAAGAAAAGTGGTTTGAATTAAAGACAAAATAATTATATATTATGATTGAATAAATTGTTAAAGACATTCTTAAATTATAACTTGTAGCAAGGTTGTCTCTATAAAAAAAAAAATCAAGTTTTGAGATGTGTTGATAGAGTATTATCTACAAGAAACCATGATAAATCAATGACATTTGAATTTAAACTATCTAAAAGAAAAACTTGAAACTAAAATTCATTGGCGTAGCGTGATACAACTTACAGAATATTTATGTAAGTAAAATTATCTATACCTGTTTTTTAAATTAATGTTTCTTCTATAACAAAGAAAACCTTCAGTTTGAATATATTTTTAATTCTAATTTCTTTTTAATTTAAAGACGTGCGAAGAAAAAAATCTGTGATCTAAGATTTCCATGGCCCAATTATACTATGCAATAACAATTAAAAAGGTAAAATAAAATTACATTAAAAAAATAAAAAATTACAGTACTGCATGTATATTCTTTGAAAATATCAGTTCTTCTTTAAAAAAATAATCATATAATACTGCGATATCCAATAATTTACAATTATTAAGAGCCTGTTTATTTTCGCGTTTTGAAAATATTTAAAAACAATTAAAATTTTTTATTTTTTTTAAATTAAATTTTTTTAATATTTTCAAATTATTTTGATGTATTGATATTAAAAATAAATTTTATAAAATAAAAAAATATTATTTTAATATATTTTCAAATAAAAATATTTCAAGAAATAACCACCATTAAAATTAAAATTTAAAAGGAACTTTAAAAAAACTGTGTATACATATATTGAGCACCGTCAGTGTACTAAGGGATATGTAATGAATTTTCTTTTTCTCCGACAAAAAGAAAAGTAAAATTTGAATAGTTTCTATGTGCTTTTGAAAAAAGTTATATATTCTATTATATAACAATCCTTTACTATGCTGCGGGCAAGAACAAAAGTTTTTTTTAATGTAAAAAAGCACATGTCATGTTAAGAGCCCGTTTGATTACGCGACTACGACTATATTTTAATTAAAATATAGTTTGTAGTTGTTTGGTAAAAGAAAATACACACTTTATTATATATGGGGCATACATATTTTTGCCTTTGATACAGAGGAAAAGAAAAGGCATCAAAATGTTGTTTCTTCCTTACTGTGCATGCTAATTGCAATGTTCACTGAACAGTGTAATTAGCATGAACAGTGTATATTGAACACTGTTAACGTGAACAGTGCAAGAGAATTGCATTGTTCACTTAAAAAGTAATGAACTGCACTGTTCACGTGTGAATTGTACTGTTTACGTGAACAGTGCAACTCACTTGAACTGTTCACGTGACTTTTTTTTTTAATTTTTTTAACTAGTTTTTTTTTTTAGAGTGAATTAAATTCACTCGCACTGTGATCAATATTTTTTTTCCCAAATAGAATGAATTAAATTCATTCGCACTGTAATATCAATTTTATACCTGATAATATTTTATCTACGCTCAAAAAATTATGAAAACTGTAGTTCTTATCGGATGAATTTTGTACGTAATGGAATTATAAATAGTTTAATGGAATAATAAAAAATATTTTATATAAAGTATTTTTTATTTCATGATGTAATACGAGTAATTAATTCTACAATATTTAAATTTAAAACTATCAATATTAATATATATTTTTTAAAATTATTTTATAACATCAATTTCAAAAGCATTCTTAACCAAACACATTAAACTATTTTTTCTTCAACCTCAATTTTAACCACAGTTTTAACCAAACACCTATTTTTTCAAGCCAACCTCAACTAAAAGTACTTTTTATAAAATAATTTTTTTCAAACCACAACCATAACAACTACCGCAATACCAAACACACTCTTAAGAATTAAACCAAATGCTTTTTGAACGTGAAAAAGAATTTTTATGCAATGAAAATTATTTTGATATTGTTATTAAATCTGACTTGGTTAGTAAAACTTGAAACCTCCTAATTAAACTTCTTACTTAACATTAATTTAAAATGAAATTATATATGAGTTGTATTGATGTAACCCGATCGACTTAACAAGTCTAATTAAAACTTAGACAACCTGTAAAAATATAGTTTGACTTTAAAAAAAACTCAAGATGTCAATTTTTTACAATATTGATACGACAATATATTGGATCGATCCAGGTTTCGAGATTTAACCCGTCAAACCTTCTATTGACTCCAGTGAATCTAATAACTTTTTTTTTAACTATTCTTTACTTAATTATAAAATAACATAAATACATGGACAAAATCAAACATCAATCTAATGCTATGACTTTATTTTAGATTGTAATAACCTCATAGAAAATAAATCGAAATAAATTATGAAGCTCAATTCTTAATCAGCCTAAGTTAACACATTAAATCCACGATTTAGGTCATGAACTCCACTAAGTTTTATAACTTTATTTTTTCCAAAACTATTTTTATTTAATTATTCAAAAAAAAAATAAACGCTCACAAAAATCAAGCATCAATCAGATATCAAGATATTTGTTTGAGACCATAATAACTTTATAGAAATCAAACTGAAATAAATCATGAAAATCAATTCAAAATCAACCATACATTGAAGGATGACATTGAAAAAAAATCCAATAAAAATCCAACATCGAAGTATAAATTGAAAAATACATCACATGACAAAGAAAACAAACCAGACGTGTGGGCCTAGGTGCCCTGGCTCGCTTGACACTACCAACTTAAGCTTGCATGCATGGACTTTTTTTTCCATATCAATGCATCCTCCACCCACATTAAAAAAAAAAGAAGAAGAAGAAGCATGGGTGCTTCTTTTGCATGCCCAGTAATTGTTTACCATCGTGGTGATCGAAAAATCAAGGAGTTGTTTTTTTTGTTTAAAAATCAATTTTTAAACTCATTTTGACCTAAAAGCACCTGATAAACATTAGTAGAATCTCTAAAAATCAATTCATCAACCCAAAAATGGTTTAAAACTACGAAATTAAAACTGAAAAAATTATTTCTCAATTCTGATCTACTTTTTTAGACGGGATGAAGATTCAAATTAAAACACCTTAATGAAACCTTTGTGTTGAATGGAATCCACTAACACTAAGATAAGTTTGCATTTTATCGTTAAAATGTGGCTAAACTGACAACTTTTTCTCTCATTTGCTATTTTGAGGTGAATTTTTTTTCTCTCTTAAACTTGGAGTCTAAAATGATAAGAAAATAAAATTGTGGATTAAAGTTAAAATTACAAAACTATAGGGACTGTGAAAGAAAAAAATATATATATACTAAACATAAATTTTTCTAACAAAATTGAGATATCATCATAAGATTTCTCATTGTTTTACACTTTCATTATTTTTTTTTAATTTGTTTTTCTCTAACATATTATAAGAAATTGATAAATAATTTGGTTTTAAAATAATGCAATTGAAAAAAAGTATTTAACTATGGAAATTGAAAAAACAAATACTATAGATTGCTATGATAATTTACGTGGCATTTTAATGTATTTTGTAATGTGATTGTGATAGAAATTTGATTGGTTGCACCAAACCCTTCCTTGTCGTTTTATTTTTGTAGATAAACTGTTTAAAAAATGAAGAAGAAAGAAGAAAGCTAACATCTTAGTAAGCCGCTTTCCCTCTGCTTCTCACCTATATATAAATATCACAAGCAAATTAACCTGCACGTAATATCCAAGAGACCAGAGAGATTTGATAGTTAACATCATGTCTGATGTCGCCAAAGAAGCATGGAGAAAATATTTAATTCAACTCCAAGTTAACCCTCTTAGGACAAAGGTTGTTTTCTTTTGTTGTTTTTTCTCTCTTCTTGATCAAATACTGTTTCCAAGTTCTTGACTTTTATTTTTGTGTTTAGAGTTTGTTTTCTTGTTTCTTATATATTGTAATTTTACTCTATCATTTATGGGTGTCTCTGCAGGCATTAACTTCTGGGGTTATAGCTGGGTTAGGGGATGCACTTGCTCAAAAGATTTCTGGTATCAAGAAGCTTCAGTTAAGAAGATTGCTTCTTTTCAGTGTAAGGCCGGGGGCCTTTTCTTCTCCCTTGTGTTTTTTCCATATTCTCACTTAGGTTTCTTACTGGGAAATGAAAGAAGAGAATTTTGGTGGGATGCATATCTAGTAGACATGATGATCTTTAATTTGTAAAACTAAACAGCTGGTCTTGATTTATGAAGCTTTTTGGCTTTGCATATGGAGGACCGTTTGGGCATTATCTTCACAAATTGATGAGCGTTATTTTCAAGGGAAAGAATGACAGCAAAACTGTTGCAAAAATGGTAAGCTTCGTGTATGGTTTTGATTGTTTCTAGTGCCGATATTGCTTTTGTTTTCTAAAGATTAAGGAGTGGAAGTTCTTGAACTTACTAGGTTTTGTTCGAACAATTGACTTCCTCTCCTTTGAACAACCTGCTTTTCATGCTGTACTATGGCTTGGTAATTGAGGGTATGTGCCTATATTAATTGAACTTAATTCTATCCACCATTTCTTTCAAGTTACAAGGAGCGATCTCATTATTTAATCTCCATAATCTCTTAGTGTTTTGTTAAGAAGATTATTTTGTTTGCTACTGCAGGAATACCATGGGTTTTTATCAAGGACAAGATTAAGAAAGACTTCACTTCTGTCCAAGTGGCAGCATGGAAGGTGCAAAATATAAATGCAAACCAGTGCTATATATTTGACATGTACGCTGATAACACAGCAAGAGCATGCAGAGAACTAATTAAAATAATGATTTTTTGCGAGTTACAGGTCGGGCCTGTGGTTGCTTGGGTGAATAACCAGTTCGTGCCTTTGCAACTCCGAGTTATATTCCAATGCTTTGTTGGTCTGTGCTGGTATATATGCCCTCAGTTCACTCTGATCGATCCTCCAGATTTATTCAATCTCGACCATGTTAAATAAGCTAATTCTAAGTACTAATTTATTAATTTTCTACCTCAAATACAACTTCTTAGACTCCATGCCTTGGCCAGCATATTTTAATCTTGCAATGATAATGTTCAAATCTAGGCGCAGTTGTTGTGGCATTGTTGGGTTTTTGCAATTTGTTTAGCTATATATTATTATAATAATGACCTCTTTAATTTGTCTGTTTGCTGACTTCAGGACAATCTTTTTGAATCTCAAAGCACGTTCAGCTGTGATCAAGGACTCATAGAATGGAGTGACCTTCTTCTCCTCTAGATTTCCCTTCTGGTTTTTTAGCGCAATACCCCATCTTGTAAGGAAAGAAAATGCCAGGATATGGAATTTCAATCGTATAATAATAGCTTGTATTCATGTAGTCGAGCTTTTATAGACTGTTGGTTTGTTGAACTTCTCCCTTGGGAAAATTAAGGTCTCTGATTCTCAGTAGAACTACCTGGATTTTGTACTCTCTATATATTCTACAGTCCATCGTTTTTATGTGTGAATCTCCCTGCATTTCTGAGTTTAGAGGATGATTTTAATCTCTTACGCATCACTAGCTCATATTTAAAAAACTGTATATCATTGTTTAATAAAAGAAAAACAAATGGTTCTTTATCTTCTTTTTTTCCTTATATAAAACTATAGGCTTTCTCTGAAACCTCGTTCAGGACAAAGAAAGAAAAAAGAGGATGTGTGTTATCAGACAATCCATAGGTCAGATAACTGCAAGTCATCACAAATAGTTTTGACTGTTGGGTGTTCAAAGTAATATTGACTGACGATAAATGAATACAAGACAGGACCACTGAACGTAAATATGAAACAATTACCTTCGAACAAAAAAAAAAAAGCAAAAAGATCTCTCACTATTTCAAGAAAAAGACATTGATTTAATCTTACACAACGAGGACCATTAGGTGACACCCCATAGATCCTGTTAAAAATTACGTTGACTTTCCATAATATAATAATGGATTGAGAAGTTTATTGAGATAAATCATGAAATTTTATTGGAATAATTTCAAATACTGTGAAAGAATTATCATAATTTAATAGTTTAAAAATGAGTTTTTAATATATAATTTATATTATTTTTTAATATACTTCCTCGAGTAAATGTATATATTATAACTTGTTTTTTACCCTAATTTTTAAAATATTTTTCAAAAAACAAATCCTAAAAATTGTATTTTTCAAAAAAACAATCTATCCATTTTTTATAAAATTTGGCTATTTCATAAATTTTTTTATGGTTTTGTTCACCCTGTTGATTTTTTAAAACAAAATTAAACAGGTGATATTGCTTATATTAACATTTGATATATCACTTAGTAGTCATATTTCTAGTGACCAAAAAGTTATGGCATGATTTTTTTATCTTAAAATCTTATTTTTTTTTTAATTTAAAAAAAATCTAATAAATATCTTAAAACCCACATTAAAACCATTAATTGCTAATCTAAAAAGACCCTTCAATCAGTCGAAAATATTAAACTAAAGAGAAAAAATCTTCTTAAACTATTGGCAAGATAAACCCAATAAAATTAAGATTGATTTTTTTATTATTATTGAAATGGGGTAAATTCAAAGCTTTCTCTATGCATTTTTTTTATAATTTTTTCTCTAATCTTAAATCAATATATAAAAACCTTAAACAAATAGAATTTAGAATCAAAACATACATTACGAAAATCATAGGGATCAAAAATTCATAAACGGAATCTTTATGACCAAAACCAGAATTTTCACATGGAAATGAAAAGGATCCTGTTTGGTTTTTTTTTTTTTTAATCATCGCTTTTTAAAAAAATTATTTTTCATACTATAAATTTAAATCCTTTTTTATTAAATTAATCTCTAATTTAATTTAATATTTTATCAAACAATCTAAATGTACTAGAATATGTAAAGAAAAAATCTCAATACATAAAATAAAACCAGCACAACATGCCATAATAAAATAATAATAAAAAATAAAGTGAATAAATTAAAAATGACATTATTGATTAAATAATGTCTTCCATAATGAATTTAACATCGAAAATCGAGTCACACGCTATGGATAGCAGCCACCAACCGCGGCCACCACGAACTAGAACCACTACCAGAACTATTGACAGACCATCATAGCCCCCGCAAATCGACCACCGTCAGCAACACGAATCAAACACGTATTTTTATCTCGGACACTGGCGGAGGCCTAAGAGGCAGAAAGTGGGCCCTCACCAACCCTGGGCCTAACAAATTTACCAGGCTTGGGTATATGTTTTGGATCCAAAAAGTTATATCGTACCTTGAGTTGTACTGAATTTTTCCTCTCCTCCTTCCTACCTCATTTTGCTGGCTCTTCTTTTTCTATTTTCTATTTTTATATATATATTTCCTGGTAACTTCATCAAATTTCATTAAATTGAAAATAAATAGGATGCATTATCATGTACTGTAGCCCATACAGAACTAGAAGCATATTTTTATTCTATTTTATACCAATATTGTTTTTATTATTAATTTGAAATAGTAATTATTATTTGATAGGGTTAAATAGATTATTGGTTTCTGGGCTATGAATTAAAGCTATGTTTGGCCCTGCAAAACATGGTTTCACAATTTTCTCAATATTAATTGAAAATGCTCCTTGTTATATAACTGATTATATATAGTCATAATTAAAATTACATGGTTAATATTTAGGCCAACAAATTAAAAGAGGCAGCATGTATATATTACTGATCTTAAGCACGGATATTATTAATTCAGTCTTGATTTCTTTGGGATCGAGATACTGCTAGAGAGTTCTGTTCTGTAATCAGTGTTAAAATTAAAATGTACGCAGAGACCCTTATAGTCAAGGATCCATTCTGAGAAGCTGAGCCATAGAAATGACTCCTCACACCCCATGGGCCATCAAGCATTTCTCACTCGATCGTGCGTTATCATTTCACAAATATATACTTAATAGCTTGAAAACAAAATGACGAATAACACCGACTACATGGGCAGTTCATGAGCACATGGAAATTATCAATCACGTCATTAAGTTCTTACACATGATCAGCATGAAAATACTTATGAATCATGCACGTAGAAGCTAGCTAGCC
Organism: Populus trichocarpa; assembly: GCF_000002775.5. Taxonomy (NCBI): domain Eukaryota; kingdom Viridiplantae; phylum Streptophyta; class Magnoliopsida; order Malpighiales; family Salicaceae; genus Populus; species Populus trichocarpa. Next base: position 9,706,134 of record NC_037294.2, on the reverse strand, counting down.
GCATGCATGATGTAAGAAATCAAACAGTCAAAAGAATGAAGAACACCTTGAATAGCAAAAGAAAAAACAAACAAACATCTATTTAATAACAGTGATTAAACAAGGGTTCAGCTCCTTACATTCTCTATCCCCCGTGCGTACGTACTGCCAAATATGCATGTCTAATAAATGCTCGATAATATGGAGAAGCTAGCCCTATCTGAGATTATATTAAGCAACAAACAAGCTCAGGAACAGGATCATTTAGAATCTGACACGACCAAACACTGCCTCCACAGAGAGACGGACGAGGCTTTTGCGCTTGCTCCGTTGATTTCTGGTTCATCTTACTTCTGAGACGGACTCGCCGTTTCCAAACAGACCCGGCAACATATTCACAATCTTTTCCTTGATGGTTACGTGGACTCGAATCTATTTCCCAATCAGATCCCGCCACGTATAAATGCCAGTACACTTCTACATCTGGATCCACCTGGCCAGCTGGCAAGGATTAACAATCCCGGGAATGTGGGCCCCTTCACCCTTTAAAATGCTTGCCACCTCAGCGTAACTCTTGTGTTCCTTCTTCTTTCCCGGCTCTCCTCTCTTCGAGCACTCCACCGAGCCGCCAGCTAGAGACGTGACTTCTGCTCGAGCCGGATCGAACTTCTGCCCAAGAAGGGTGCCTTCAGTCAAGAACTCATACGCCATGTAGCCGGCTAGTAGCCGATTAGAGGAAATCGGCTCGTCAAGATTTGAAGCTGGTTGAGCCGAAGCCGATTTCGGCTTCATTGAATAAGACAGTGCCTCTCTCTCTTTGCGCTTCTTTGAGGCGCCAGGTGTTAAAGTCCTACGTGAGTGGTAACTCATCTTTTGAAGGATTAAACCGTTAAATTGCAGTTAATTCTGGGCCAAAAGAGTCAGACCAAGAATTTGGAATTTTATTTTTGGGACGTAAGTGTCAAATCATTTTCTTGACAAGGGAGCGAAAGGAAAGGTCCAAAACGGGGTCGAGAAGGAGAGAGACCCCATCGCTGGCGAGGTTCAAAGAGGCAAGCAAGTTCAAGGATAAAAAGGTAAAATAACAAAAACAGTTTTAAAATCAATTCATGATACACGGGAGAGTTGGAGTTAGGTTGAGGTATTGAAACGAACGGAACCAGATCTAGAACACGGATGAGTGTGTGGTCGGCGATTTTAATAGAGGCGGCGCGTGAAGAAAAAAGGTATAGATTGGGAAAGAGAGGAGCGAGGGGAGAGGATTTGTAGAAGGAGAGACAAGGGAAACTTGTTGTTCTGACTTCTACGGTGCTATTTATAAAACAATCTAGTCTTTTTCAAGAATCTCTACTCATAGAATGACAAAAATGCCCCAGTATTTAGTTGAGAATTCGAGGCAATCCACACTTTTATGGTTAATTACTTTATACTATCCCTATATTATATTGTTATGATTAATTGGATCATCAGATTATTAGTTTTATGCATTGAGTCCTTTTACCATTTCCTCTTTTTATTATTTAAACTTTTTACTTGGAAATGTATTAAAAAGATATCTCTAATTTTTAAAAAATTATTTTTAACATTATTATATCAAAATAATAAAAAATATATATAAAAAAATAATTATAAAAAAATATTTAATTTTCATAAAAATATTATTTGAAAGGCAATTACAATCAAATAGAATAAAAGTCTCGAGCACGTGTTAAGAATCTAGTGGGTTAAGAGAAAGAAAGAGGACTGGCTGACCCATTATATTTTTTTACAATTGTTTAATATGACCGACATGAATGGTAAAGGACTCAATGCTTCAAATTAGTGGTATAATGACTCGATTGATCAAATAAGATAGCATCGGGATGATGTGTGTAATTAACACTGATGTCTTTGATGAGCTTTTGAGTAGGAATCGGAATTACAGTTATGCCCTTAAACGCTCCTAGAAATTTTCCAGCCACGGATGGTCAAGGAGGGAACGAACTCGGCTTATGGCACCGTTGGTTTGTGCGCAGCCGTGTTTTTTTATTTTTGGTGATTTTTTTTTAATTTTTTATGTTTTTTTATTAAAATAATACATTGATTTTTAAAATAATTTTTTTAAAAAATTATTATTTTAATATATTTTTAAATAAAAATATTTTCAAATAAAAAATACAGAGGAAGCATAAACCTCGGGGGAAAAAAGTAAAATTTACCCGACATTAAAACGTGGATTGGTTTTCTTAATTCTGGAAAACACCTGCCTTTGGATTTTGGAATCTTAATACAGAGCAGGCCTTAAGGAGGTGCCACTGTGCCGGTGCCAGAGGATCCAGGCCGACACAATCCACGCAGCCCACAATTTGACATTGAGTTTGAACTCAACTATGAGCCTAATTATGAAATCGATAAAACTACGCTAAAATATGGGCAGGTACTCCCAATCTTTTTTTGAGAGCTCACTTCAGCGACTTTAAAGTTTACGGTAAATCAAACCAGGATTTTTTTTTTTATTTTTTTAAAAAAAATAACTAAATTGGTTTTAAAAAATTCAAACTGGTTCAAACCCACCGGTTTTGGTCCGGTTATTTTAGAACAAAAACTGGTTCAAACCAACCTATTCTGATTTGAATCGGCTTTTTATTTTGGCACGGTTTTTTTCCTGTTTGACTCTGTTTTTTTCGGTTTTGATTTTTTCAGTTTCAGGTTTATAAAACCAAACCAAACCAGTAGGTGTTTTAAAAATTCTAATCAGTTCAATCGGTTTTTTTTTCACGGTTTAGTTTTTTCAGTTATTTTTTTTTCTGATTTTCTCGGTTTAATCAGTTTTTCAGTTTTTTTGCTCACCCCTAAATAAATCTCATTCATATAAGCATCTGTTAGGCACATGTCTCGTTTAAAATCTCATTTGGTAGTGTGGTATTATGGTAATAATTGTTTTTTCAAATGATTTTAGTTTAGAAATACATCAAAATAATATTTTTTTATTTTTAAAATTTATTTTTAACATCAACACATCAAAACGATCGAAAAACATTAAAAAAATTAATTTAAAGCAAATAAAAAATTAATAAATTTTATTTTTTTTCAAAAATATTTTTAAAATAAAAAAACAGTTTCTAAGTCGAATCAAAGAAAATTTTTTTTACAATTAGGACTTATTTATTGGAAAAATCAGTCAATTTGTTACATAATGTAGCAATTCTGCAATTCCTCCTTGTAAATTATATAATTGTATAGTAGTTTGGGCTTAGGCCCATTAATCTTAAAAAAATGGATTAACTTGGTTTTTGGAGCTGGATCCGGTGGTGGAATGGAGGAATGGGAGGTGGCTCTGGCAATGGAATTTTTTTTTTTTTTTTTTTGAGGGGGTGGGAATCAATTACACATAAAGTTAGTTCTAGAGGTATAACTCAACTGATCAGATCATGAGTTTGCTTTCTAGAGGTTATCAGTTCGATTGCTACAAACTTTAAGGCTATTAGAGGTTTACATGGTCATTAACTTCAGAGTCTCAAGGGATTAGTCAAAGTACGCATAAACTGACCCGAACACTCACGGTTACCAAAAAAAAAAAGTGAGATGTTTATAAGAATATCTTAATTATGGAATTTCTTTATTCTATATATTTTATGTGAAAGATTTTTGGATGATGTTTTTTCTTGTTATCATAATAATTGATCTTTTTTCTAAATTATTATTATTTATCAAGTATTAACAAGTCCAGAGTTTTTGCAGAGCTTGGCAACATAAGCGTGTAACCCAGCAGAGACAATATTATGACTTGAATTCTTATTTAATCTAGATTTAATTTTAAACTATATAGAAGTTTATCGGACGTTATTTAATCAACTTGTGATTAAAAAAAAATGATTGATGTCAATTTCACTACTAAGTTTAAATAAACATTAAAAAAAAATATTAAATTCAAATTTAATATATAACGAGCATCGAAATGTGCAGATTTCGCAACATCACAATCCTTTAATTTCAATATCATGAAAAGCTATAATTTTTTTTATTTTACAGTTTTTTTTTTTCAGGGGTGTTCGTTAAAACATTTTCTTGACATACATGTTTATGTAAAGGCAATTCTGGCAGCATAGATGGGGCTCGAGTCATTTTAAAGGCCCAAGTATTGGTCTTTGTATCTTTTAACAGGCTGAAGTCTGAACGAAAACAATTAAAATCTGGGCTGGTCTGTAAAGGGATGATGATAAATATAATAATAATGAGAAGAAAATTTTTATTTTTTATTTTTTATTTTTTGTCTTAGCCGTCTAACTTTCTGTCTCGTATTTAGGACAACCCTGTGATGTATAAGAATTCACCATTCCAGGTCAATAATAATAATAAAAAAAGAAGGTTAATATATTTTTAAATAGTATTAATTATAAATTTTTATAGAAAGTGAAATGAAATTAAAAAAAAAATTAAATTTTATTCAAAAAAATTAATGACTATGGTGCTGATAACAAATATTATTTTATAGAAAAGACTCACTCCATATTATAATGTTTAGATTAAAACATTGTTGATGAAGGGATAATAATTACATTTAGAAACTAATCATTGAGAGGTCAAGTTAAACCACTTATGACTTTTTTAATATTTGAGAGATCATGACAGGTTGCTAGACATTGTACTTGATTTTTAAATATAAATCAATCAATTATTGAATTGATAATAAAATAATTTATTTATTTTATTTAATCCTATTTTATTTATAAATGTGATTTATATTTGGACCAACTTATTAGCAATCTAATGAAACGTCACACATATAAGAATCATTGGTCATAAATTAAAATGAAATGATTAATTAGGTGTGACTTGATTATAAATAAGTTGTAGAAACTGATGATTAAAGTGTAATTTATACAAGAAAAAATAATTATATGTTTAGAAAATTCAAGTAGGGACTTAATTGAATAATTTTTTAAAATTATATTGAAATAATATATGTGATATTATTCAGAAGGCAATTTATTATTTTGTTATTTATAGAGTTTTTAGGTCTCTATAAATATGATATCATGTCTTTTATTTTCTTAGCAGTAAATAAAAAATAGAAACTACGAAAGTTACAGGACACCTGAAAAAACAAAAAAAAAGTGTTATTATTTAAAGGTATAGCAATTACCCTTTTCTAAAAGAGTTTATGAGATTTCTTATTGGCGATTCATATGAATTACCGTTAGATACCAAACACTTGGACGACTTGTAATTTGCAACATATTAACCTTAGATCAATTATTTGAAGTAAAAAAAAACATATGATATTCAGATAATTTTTGTATAAACTCTAAACAACTTCAAATCTGTCTAATAAAATACTTGAGACTCTAAAAAACTTTTAAATTTATTGTTTTTATTGTGTATATATTTTCGGTGAACCCCTCACAATATACATGAGAGAGAATAAGGGTTTTATATATAGAGAAAAATTTAAATAACAAACACAATTTAAACAAGAGACATGACATGTACTTATTCTATTTTGTCGGTTTAGTTCGTGGGCAAGGAGATAATATATAGTTAAATTACTTTTGTTATGTCTAGCATATCGGACACACCCTTTTACAGGGTTAAAGTATCTTTTACGTCTTTATGAGTTAAACCTCACCAAAACAAGCTCGAATCATTTTTTAAGCTCTGTAAACAAGAAACTAAATTTCGAACGTAATTCTTTTTATAAGCAGGAAAAAATATATATACTGCAGTGCTGACATTACTTTTAACATTATATTTGAGAGTGTGGTTACGGTTTTTTTTTAAAATATTTTTCATGCCGAAATGTATTAAAATGATATTTATTTTATTTTTTAAAAATTATTTTTGAAATTAACGCATTAAGACAATCTAAAATATATATAAAAAAATTTCATTTTTTTAAAATACAGGCACGACTGCGTTTCAATTTAGAACCAAGTATAATTTATATGTAACTCATTCTTCTTCTCACACTTGAAGCAAAAGGCATTAAAGTTTCGAAGTCATAAAATCTTGAGTCGTTACTTAATAAACATTATACATGGTTTTGGTTTTTATGGTTTTTAGGATTGTAATAATGGTTATTTTTTTAAAATATATATATTTTAAAATAATTTTTTATTTTTAAAAAATATTGTTAATATTAACCCATCAAAATAATTAATTTTAAAAAATATAGTTTTAATCACGTTTCAAATGATCATTATTGTCAATCATGGCGATTACCGTAAAAAGGTTCTTCTCGTAATCTTTTTATCTAAAGTCTCGCAATCATGAGACAGCCTAGCATTAGAAAATGGAGTAATGAAAACATACCCACTCACCAGAGCACGGGTGATTGATTGGCTTTGCCTCTTCTTCTTCAAAATAAATAAATAAATAAATAAAAATGCTCAACTGGCTTTGCCATTTGCATGAATTATCTGCTACCGTAAGAAAACATACAGAAAAGTTGTCTGAGAGAGAGAGAGAGAGAGAGAGGATTTATCATGAGGGCCGGCACTGCAGTTGACAATGCTAAAATCATGTTATTTTTATTTCTCCTTTATACAAGCCAGTGAAGTTGCAAGAAATTTATTTTAATTTAGTGCTAAAATTGTTCTTGACAATGAATTGGGATTTATTTTGATATTTTAAATGAAAGCACTCAGACAAACAATTGGACGAAATATTTTGATTATAGCTAAATTTGGATGAAAGAGAGATGATATTATCCAATTTTTATTACATTTAGGATGAAATCAATAAAAATAAAAGTTTTGAGACTCGATTGGTAACAAAGTAATAACTAGGGGCTAAATTGAGTTTGTCTAAACTTTAATTCTGTTTCAAAAGCTTATCTGTGTTCACACACCTTTGAAACAAAGAATATAGTAGCGTCAGACTCTGATTTCATACTTCAACGCACATACATACCTTCTCTACTGTCTGAAACTTCAACAATTAATACTAAGAAAACGTTCTCAAGATAAATTAACTTAAAAGAAATTGAATTCTACGCTACAGAGAGAAGGGAAAAGACGTTAAGAAAATAAGAAGAAAAAAAAGAAGGAGAGGTAGAAATTGCGGAGATGCACTGTGAAGGTTTTGATGTGTTGTGGGCTCAGTCAGTGCTTTTTTTCCATGAAAGGTACTTTTCTTTTGGATGATTGTTCTGATCCCAGCTGTTTTCTTTGTCCATATGGTAATGAGTTTATATTACTTTCCCATTTTACCTTCCTTTCCAATCATGCTCTCTTTGTTGATTTTCCGGTGCATATAGTTCATCTGGATTTAGCTGGACTTTTCTTGTTTTTTAGCTTTTTACTTCCTTCTTACTTTTCCTTAGCTTGTGGGGTGCTGAGGTCTGGGTGGTTTATTGACGTGGTCGGTTTTGGTGAAGTAGAATTGAAAGATACTGGCTGTTTTTTTCTTTTCAGGTGATCATTCGGATGCTTGAACTCTACGTTTTTTATTTTTTTTTGGTTTTAAGGGCTTGAAATGTGTCGAGAAGCACTAAGTTCTTACAAAGATTGTATTTTGGGTTTATTCTTGTTCAGTTTTAGTCATGGTTTATTAGGACGGCAATGTAGATTTCATTTGATTGTTAAGAAAAACCTATCGATTCAATATATTTGAGAGATCACAGATTCAGACACTTCCATTTTTTCCATGATCCTAGAATTACATGGCATGTAATTAGAGCATGGTTATTTTGTTGTTTTAAGTTTCTCAAGGGGTTTTGATCTTGATCTTGATCTTGTTTTGGAACAATATCAAGGGTAATGAAACATTATGAGACTTAAGAATTGGATAAAAAGGTGGGGACTTGGCGTTAGAGGGAAATTGTGGAAGATGATGAAGTGCATACGTTCTGGGGAGCAGCTACGATTAGATGACATGGCTTCCTCTTCAGAGTCCTTGGCAACTCGGGACTACTCAGTCAGTTATTCATCTCAAGCTGCTGGGGTAGATACAAAGGTTGAGAATAGCAACATTGAAGAAGCAGAGTCATCCCTTCGTGAGAGTGGTTATCTCAACTATGAGGTAAAAGAATTATATCTTCTCCCCCTCAAACAGAATTTAATGGAAACACTTATGGTGATCACGGCCACTTGAAGGAATCTTTAAATTGAACAGTAAAAGAGTTAATAAATGTATAATTCTTCATGTTGAATCTGTAAAGAAGACAATGGAAAAGGCTACGCAATGAACTGTTACCTGCGACCCGGAATTTATCTGTTTTGCACCTCTTAGGCGTGGATACAGGGATTTCCTTATACGTTATGGTGGTCAAATAAAATTTCATTTTGCCGTGAATGAAACCATAGGATAACCATTTTGGGGTTAGCATATTGTGCGTGCGCACATGCCTGTGTTTGGAGATGAAGCATATAATGTTTTGACCCCATTCAAGGTCAAACTATGGAGGCGTCAATCAAAGAAGTATTAGGAGAGAGGAAAGGTAGAGTCTATTTGGGGCTTTCACCAGAGGCTTGCATTTTTCGTAGGTCTCATTTATAAGATTTGATGCTTTGTTTCTGTTTTACTTGACACAGCTTGCTGCACTTCATCAAAATTCGTGTTTTTGTTGAATTTTATAGTGTAACTTCACAATACTTCATGAAGCTAAGCGGCCATCTAATTTTATAGGAAGCTAGAGCATTATTGGGAAGGCTTGAGTATCAAAAGGGAAATATAGAGGCAGCACTTCAAGTGTTTGAGGGAATTGACATTGCTTCTGTGAGCTCTAAAATAAAACTCTCCCTTTCTAGAAGATGTGAACAAAATCGACGTCGTTCTCAAAGTGATGCTGCCCCTCCCATGTCTATGCATGCTATTAGCTTACTTCTCGAAGCTATTTTTCTCAAAGTAAAATCGTTGCAGGGTCTTGGACAGTTTGAAGGTAAATTTTTGCATCTTTTTTGGTTTTCCATTTTATATTATCTTTAGTTGGGTGCAGATGAAACTTTGGGATGGAAATGCTGTGGTTTGATTCTGGAGAGCCACTGGTTGGCGTATCACTCTTAGGACCCTGCGGTGGCAGGACTGTCAGTGAGCAGCAGGCTTCTTGGAATTCAGTTTGCGTGGATATTCAATTATTGAGTTGATCCAAATATAAAAAATAAATAATTGTAGAGGCACTTTTCCTTGTTATAAGAGAAAAGGATGGCATATATCAAGCAGTCATATATGTTGCCTGGTTCTTATAACTATTGTGCCCAAGTTTTCTCTGTGGGTTATTGTTGTTTATGCAGCAAGTTATTTGATGCACGTTTAGAAGTACCCATAGCATGAGCACATGCACACGGTGATGCAAATGAAGAAAATATGAGATAAAGGAATTTAGATTGCTGTATGCAATTAATGTATATATTATTTTTTTCTGTATGGCTAACTTTCCTTCCTGACCTACGTTTGCAGAAGCTGCGCAATCATGCAAAGTGATTTTGGACACTATTGAGACTGCATTGCCAGAAGGCATACCAGAAAGTGTTTCTGCAGATTGTAAACTACAGGATATTCTAAACAAAGCTGTTGAACTGCTTCCAGAGTTATGGAAACTCACTGGGTCTCCCCAAGAAGCTATCTTGTCGTACCGCCGGGCTCTCCTATATTATTGGAATCTGGATACAGAGACCACATCTAAGATAGAAAAGGAACTTGCCGTTTTTCTGTTGTATAGTGGTAGCGATGCAAGTCCTCCTAATCTCCGTTCACAGGTGGACGGATCTTTTGTACCAAGAAACAATATAGAAGAGGCTATTCTTCTGTTATTAATTCTATTAAGAAAATTTGCTGTCAAAAAGATTGAGTGGGACCCGACAATCATGTATCACCTTTCTTTTGCACTATCTATTTCAGGGGAACAGAGAGCACTGGCCCATCAGGTGGAAGAGTTGCTTCCAGGGATCATGGAAAGGAGAGAAAGATATAGCATTCTCGCTCTCTGTTATCATGGAGAGGGTGAGGAAATGATTGCTTTGAATCTTCTGAGGAATTTGCTGTTTAACAGAGGAAACCCAGACTGTGTTTTGGAATTATTATTGGCTTCAAACATTTGCGCAAAGAATACGGTTTGCGTGGAAGAAGGGATAAGTTATGCTTCCAGGGCGCTTTCTGAGTTGTGTGGTAGATGCAACCAGATGGAAAGTGTTGCAAACTGCTTACAGGGTATTTTACTGTCAACTCAATCCAGATCAGTTGCTTCTGATTCTGAGAGAATTTCAAAACAAAGTGAAGCACTTGAGATGCTGGAAAGTGCTGAAAAAATGATGATAGAAAGAGATCCATCTATCATATTCCATCTCAGTCTAGAAAATGCTGAGCAGAGAAAGTTGGATGCTGCCCTTTACCATGCGAAGCAGCTTTTGAAACTGGAGGCTGGGTCTAGTGTTAGAAGTTATATCCTTTTGGCTCGAATATTGTCAGCTCAAAAACGGTTTGTTGACGCAGAGAATGTAATCAATGCTGCTCTAGATCAAACTGGGAAGTGGGATCAAGGGGAACTGCTGCGGACAAAAGCTAAACTCCAGATTGCACAGGGGCAATTAAAGAAGGCCATAGAGACCTACACTCGTCTTCTTGCTATCATCCAAATTCAAACTAAAAGCTTAGGTGCTGGGAAGAAGCTTGCGAAGGTATGTGGACTGATTTACACACCTGTTCCAGTGACACTCTGAGAAAACATGTGTTAGGACGTTTAAATTGCTAATTTTTCACCAACCAGAAAAGTCAACACTTAAAAAAAAAGGGGGAACTCTGTCTTAATCTTTGAGCATAATCTTTTCAAAGCATATACAATTTATTTTTTCTGAATTGAATATGCACCGGGAAATTGTTTTAATGAAAACAAGGGTTTGCTCGTATGATGATTTGATCTTTACTTTTAACTCTCATGAAGTATGATGATTTGAAAGTTAACTTTCCTTGCTGTTAATCTCTAGAATCCATAATATAGTTGTTTGAATGTAATATCACCAGGAACCTTGTTTGATCTTTTCAAGAGTAGTTTTGAAGAAAATAGATTTAAATTTTTGAATGAGTACTGTTGGCTTCATAAATTTTGTATTTCTTTTATAATGCACAAATTATCTATAAATATTTACAGTCTTCAAAATACAAAAGTGCGTTTGAATGTCAATGGAATTATATATATATATATATATTAAAATCTGTCAAATTTCCTAAAAGTAATCGTAGTTTAACTATATTGTGAAACCAGAAATAGATTTATGGTATCATGAGCAGTACTTGCAATAGTTTACGAAGAATTTATGTTTTTCAACCTTGAGATGAGAGTTGGACTTACCATGTTTTATAAAGTTTTCATGGGAAATTTTTGTGGAAATTTTTGTCTGGTGAATAACCTAATTCTGATGAGCTTTCTAGGACCAGCTATTCTCATCCCAAAGTCTATATGATTTGAAAAGCTTTTGGGTTCTACCATTGCTGTGAGAGGTGAAAAGAACTAAAGTTTGGGTTTGAACCCATGAAGCCTGTGCTGAGGCAAAATAGTAGTATTGAATAGCACAAATATGTTTTATCTAAATCATTTTCCCGTACATATACATATACATATAAACATAAATCTACAGAATCAGAGAAACAGCTGGAGTTTGGAAATGGAAACATGGCACGATCTGGCTAATGTGTACACAAGTTTGTCACAGTGGCGGGATGCTGAGGTCTGCCTTTCAAAATCAAAGACTCTCAGCCCTTATTCTGCTTCAAGATGGCACTCCACAGGTGAGTAGATGTTAAAAAATGATGCACTCTCACCTTCATTATGTCTTTGTGTTTGGGTTGGTACATGCATGCACATGAAGCTACATATAATATATAAGCTGTCTAGTTTAACTGGAGGAGTGGTTCCCTTTTCTGCTCATTAGCTCCTGTCAGCTCAGTTTTTTGATGTCTGGTAATAAGCTTGCGGGATGATGCTAGGGAATGGCTCCAAAATGTAAGATTGCTTAAAACTATGGAATTGAATCTATAATGTGGAAAACTCATCTTGGAAGTTCAATTTTAGTCGTTTATGTTGGTTGCAGGCATATCATGTCATTTTCCTTGCCTAAGAGTTTTAGGTTTAGGGTACCAAATTAAAAAAATATATATATAAACAGTTGCTTTAAGTCGTTCTGCAGCAAAATATGAATAAATTTCTGCCAGATCTTCCTAATATATTGATATATATAAAAACAAAATGGTGATCATGTTAGGTTTACTCTATGAAGCAAAGGGCTTGCATCAAGAGGCTCTGAAAGCATTCAAGGCAGCATTAGATGCGGAACCCAACCATGTCCCAAGCTTGGTATCCACTGCCTGTGTCCTCAGGCGACTTGGTAGTCAATCAATACCAATTATCAGAAGCTTTCTCACTGATGCTATTCGACTTGACAAAGCAAACCATTCTGCATGGTACAACCTTGGACTACTCTACAAGGCTGATCCCAGTGCATCAGCACTTGAGGCAGCCGAATGCTTCGAGGCTGCAGCGTTTCTGGAAGATTCTGCACCAGTTGAGTCCTTCAGATGACTGCCTGATCTTGAAGTACATTTCTCTCCGTAAATCCATATGTAGATTTGTGTTGTTACTCAAAAGTACTTGTTTGACATGCTTCAATGAATTGGAAATCTTTTTTAAGAAATGATTTGCTATATTTGTAAGTTTAAGCCCCATTTTTTTTTTTTTGTAATATTTAACTTCAAATTAATTCAGCTTATGGTAGTGGAAGGAAGTAATTATATTTATTATTAATGTTTCTGCACTTGGGGATTTAATTCAAGAGAAACATATTGAATTTGAACTTTCGGGATGATGAAGTTGGTGAATGGAAACAAACTCATGTGCTGATAAGCTGTATCTCAATCGATATCTTTTTACCTTAAGAGGTCTCAAGTTCAAACCTTTTTCTACTAACCAAAAAAACTCAGGTGGGGATTCATTCTCCAAGCAAATTCTTTTCAGTTAGAAGCACTTCGAGATCAGGAAAGAAAGAATTCTCGGTCACAAAAGCTGGCGTGAGGGTTATACACATGGCTATAAAACAAGAATAAATCCCAACAATTGTAAATATTTTCGTTGTATTAACATAATGTTGTCAAATCTATGGCCTACACACCAATGATTAACGAACCTATCTGATGACAGTAAACTCACAAATATAAGGAGGACATGGGCTCAAATATGTTCTTGGGAGAGCTTGAGTTTAAAAAAAGCATCCAATTGCAAGGAGAGATTAGAGTAGTCTCTCGTTTGTGAATGGTGATAAGATTTTTTTATTGAAAGCAAGAGATAAAAGCTGATGGAGATGGCTTTTCTAGTAAAAAGGGATGTTGAAAAGGTCGAATGAATGAGCTGCATTAATGGGTGTCCATGAAAGAGTCGTTCATGGCCGGAAAATGAAGATATCGTAGCTGGGATATATTTTCATTTCAAGACTTTGATTTCAATTTTGGAAAAATGTTGAAAAGATTTATGAAGGTTGTTAGGGTGAGTTCAAGAGGTTCTTGGCTGGAAACAATGGATGCACATTGGGTGGTGGCCTCTATTTTTTCACGATCGAAGCATCATCGGAAACAAGGAGCGGCCGGCTACGGTCCTTGACTCCTTGGTTTCTCTTACAGAAAGAAAAGAGAAGAAAAACACGCATGGGCTTCCCAAGCTTGGCCCAAACTGTGGCATGTGGGCCAGGATGCACTAGATCCATTTCTTCTTCTTCTTCTTTTTCTTCTTCTTCTTCTTCTTCTTCTTGATGTTTTTAGTTTTTGGTTATTTTTTATAGCAAGTTTTTTTTTTTAATTTATAATTTGGATTATTATTAGATTCTGAAAGTAGTACCTGTGTTTTATTTATCCTATACAAATTTATTATATTATTTTTGGTTTATTTTCCTTAAAAGTATGTTAATATTCTTACAAAACTTCAAATACACTGCAATTGTTCTTATATTGAAATTAAAGTGTAAAAAACACATAAAACAATAACAAAGTGATAAAAATAATTTTTTTATTGAAATCTCTCGATCTAGAGATATTTAAATATTTTTCTTATTACATCTTTAATATACACTAGAAATTATTCTTAAAGAGATTTTCTTCACTGCAATTGATCTAAATATTGCAATAATTTCTTAGAAGTAATTTATTTTTTAATTTAATATTCAAGTTTTTCATTGATTTATCAATTTGATATTCATTATTTGATGCAATATAGAAATGTTAATTGTTTATAAGCTATTATCGAGCACAAATTAATCATGGTCTGATATTCTGCCGAAAAAATTAACCCAATCAGATTTATAATATGTAATAAATATATTGTTACCCTTCTTTAATACACATTAATTATAGTTTTATTCAAAAAAATGTTGATTATATACATTTGATAGTTTTTTAATCTATGGTGTAATTAATAAAAAAATTCCCACTCTCCTCTAATTTATGAATTTAACTCAACCAATACATGTGTTTTATTTTTTTGAAGCGTAATTTGTTTTTTAAATATTTGGTTTTGATTCATTTAAATTATAATTATAATTAATAAAATATACAAAATATGATTTATGAGCGCTCTGTGCGGTCCGGTTTGCCAGCAAATAACTATATTGTAAGTTGTGCCCACAAATTAAATAACGTTTTACTTTAAGAAAAAACAAAAACGGAAAGAAATGCAACGAATTGTAACGATTTAGGAAACTAATTTAGATTTATTTAGAGGAATTAGGCTATTCCTATTTTTGCTAGGAAAAGTCGGGATCTTTTATGTTAAGTTCAAGCAATTAAAAGAAATCGTAATTAAAAAAAAAAGGGGGAATAGAGGATTGAGATTCTTAAACCCTACTTCAAAATTCAAAGTCTCCTCGTCGAAAACCCTAAGACTATTTTCTTTTATTATCTTTTAGGGTTTTAAGTACAGGTGCATGCACTTAAGTACTTTCAATCAGTTTCGATGTTTTGTTTTTTTCCTTTACATGTCTAAAAACATATTTCTTATTAATTTCGTGATTCAGGCCTAAACATGCCAGGCACTCAAATTCTTGTGAACGAGCTTGTCACCAAGCTTAGAAAACGGTGAGTTCAACTTTGTCTTTAATTTCTATGTGCTTTTATTATTATTATTATTATTATTACACACGAATGTGATACTCTTTATCACATAAATTTGTTTAACAGTACTAATGTGATGTACATATACATTTTAGGAAGGGTTATTTTTATCATCCCTGGTTTTGGCATGTATCATAGGTCACAGGCTCGTATATGCATGCATGAATTTGTGGTGATTTTGACGTTTTTGATGATATTTGTGAGGAACTACAGCGTATGTTGAACTTTAATTAGGTTGTTCTTGGACATGAATACTTATGATGTAATATGTAGCCTAGCGGAGAAGAGTTGAGACTCGACAGAATGTTCCCTTTTAAAATTCCATGTTAGACTCTTGTTAGGTACAAACAATTCCATAGATCATCAGACTTGGGCAAAGTTAGTCGGGCCTTAGCTCGGATACCTGTGCTAATCCAAAAAAAAAAGTTCTCTTTCTTTGTTAAATGTTTTTTTTTTCTTTTATCTCTGTGGTGGCAGGAAGGTGGAGGGTTCACAGGCAACTGCTCTTCTGACAGCGGAGTTGCTTCGGTCAGTCATATCCCAGCTGAAGGTGCCACAAACCAACCAGGCTGAAACTCTCATTGAAGCTGTAAAAAGTGTGGGGGAGCAGCTCGTTGCTGCCAATCCTGTTGGTATGCTTACAGTTTTCTTCTGTAAATTCCTCATCGGGTTTGTTGAGATAGAAGTGATTAAAAAGATGAATTGTGGTCTCGATGATGCCTTTTGTGGACTTCTGAAAGAAAAGTACAGGTTTTGAATTCCATTCCTCTACAATCAAGAATATTTTTCTTCCTTTAGGAATCCATATTGGTTTATAGGCATAGATGAATATAAGAAGTGAGCTGGTGGAAAGCTCAGGACAATTGAAGAGCTCCCTTGTCACTTTAAGAGTGGGGATTAGGCACTATAAACTATAAAAATAACATGATCCCCGGCCCCAAACTTAAAGTTGCGAGTAATAAACACTCTAATTGTTATCCAGCACAACTTCAAAGGTCGGAAGTTATGTGGTAGCTTATCAGGTCGTCTTTGGTATATTTATAATGAAAATGTTGTATGAACGGCATTGCAGAGCTTGCTGTTGGGAACATTGTAAAGCGTGTTCTGCACGTAATTAGAGAGGAGGATTTTTCAGTTGCGACAAATGCTCTTAGAGGACTGGTATCATCTGCTGGCGGTGATAACAGGGATACTGCTGAACATAAAGATTTCCGAGCTCAAAATGTGGCTGCTGTTGCTGCAGGACCTCCATCGCGCCCCCCTTCATTGCATTCCCTTCTTGACCGCACACCTGATTCGGCAATAGCTCACCACTCTTCCTATATTGGAGATTCTTTCGAAGGAAAAGGAAAATGTAAGCTGCTATATGCTTAAAGCTTAGGTTCAAAATCCCCCACATATATTTTTTTCTGCCTTGAACATTTTCCCAATATTATTCTATGTTCGATAATTACAGATTTCAAGTATGAAAATGTTTTCAATTTTGCCGAACCTCATTTATCAGAGAGAAATACAATGGTCTCTAGCAAAAGCAGCATTCACTTCAAAGCATTTTTGGGTTTTGGTGTCTAATGGCATGTTATCCCTTGCAGCAGCCGATAGAAACACAGAGATCTGGAAATTGAAGCATGATGTGATACGGGCAGTTAATGAACTCATCGAAGATATAAACAGTTGCCACGAACAGATTGCAGAACATGCAGTGGAGCTTATTCATCAAAAGTATATATCATCACCACTTAATATCATTTTCTATCTCAAGATGCTTCACATTATTACCTTTAGACTTTTTCCTCCCAATGATATTGATTTCAACTATTTTGCTTTAGACACTCTGGGTCTGGGCATAAGAAGTTACATAATCCGGTTCTAACCAGTTTATTTAAGGTTTCCAAGATCTAATATGGAAGCATAAAATGAATGATAAACTTGCTAGTTGCAAGTCAGATGTTCTCATTTCATCTTTCAGAAGATTGTATTGCTTACCTTCTTGTTTGATTCATTATATCATCGCACTTTGTATAGCATTGCCCCCATAAAGGGGATTTCGGTCTCGTAGATTGAATTTCTGATTCTTCATTTTATCAGATTTTAAGTGCCCTTGGTTACTTCCCTGGGTTTCAGTGCTTGAACAAGTAGTACATATGGTAACACTGAGAAATCTGTTTGATATTTTCCAATACAATGCTGCAAAAGTACCCTGAAACTTGAGTCATTAGATAGGCTGACAGTGCATCTTAAAGCCTCTAAAAGAGTGTAATCTTAAAGAGATCTCGTTTGCTTATTCGTTTTAACTTTTTATGTTAATAACTGGTCTTATATGTATTTCTTTAGCCTGAATTTCTCCTCGCTTAACAATCTTGCCTGCGTATATTTGTCACAGCCCTTTAATGTTTGCATTATTTTTAACTATTTCTAATAATTTTCAGTGAGATTATTTTAACTTTTGGTCGTTCAAGAACTGTGAGGGAATTCCTATGTGCTGCAAAAGAGAAAAGATCATTTCGGGTTTTTGTTGCTGAAGGAGCTCCAAAGTATGTAGAAATCTTAACGTCAAAGCAGCAAAAATAGTCTCCCGCCTCACTCCCTTCATTGAGTATTTAATTCCCCTTTCTCTAATGATTCATTTCTATAAATTAGGTATCAGGGGCATGCCCTTGCAAAAGACCTCGTAGCAAGAGGCTTACAGACTACACTGATTACTGATTCTGCAGTTTTTGCAATGATTTCTCGAGTGAACATGGTAATTGCCAACTTCAAATGCCTTGCTCTTTCATTGATGAATATAATTTAGTTGCCTAAAATTGGGACTTCTGGTAAAGGTTGTAGTTGGAGTTCATGCCGTGATGGCTAATGGTGGCGTCTTAGGTCCTGTTGGGTTGAACATGGTTGCACTTGCTGCCAGGAAGCATGCTGTTCCATTTGTTGTGGTTGCTGGTACTCATAAGGTATGCTGACAAAAACATCCTATTGGATAGAACATGTATTCTTTGGAGATTTTCCAGTAGTATTCCTTGATCTGCTAAAGCATCAAAAATTTGGAAAAAAAAATTTAATATCGCAAAGCTTCTCGCTTTATAGAAGAGCAAGTCTGAAGCCTTCACATGAAACTGTCCAAATGGTAACAATCCATACAAAATCAATGCATATCTGTGTGTTCATGCTCAAAACTGTCCTGCAAATTCTCAATCCTTACGACTTTTGCTTTGACTCTGATACTACCTGTTTGCTTTTTGTTGCTGATGCTGTCTTATTTATCTGGCAGCTGTGTCCGTTATATCCACAAAACCCACAAGTCTTGCTAAATGAAATGAGATGTCCATCAGAACTCTTGCAATACGGGGAATTCTCAGATTGCATGGACTTCAGCATTGGCAGCGGCAATCCTCTACTTAATGTTGTCAATCCTGCATTTGATTATGTTTCACCAGAGCTTGTCAGTCTTTTCATTACCGACATGTACGACCATTCTAAGTGTTAGGAAGCAAGCTTGTTCTTCTTTTTCTTGGGAAATTAGCTTCTCTATCTTCAATTATCACCATTATGAAACAAATTGGCAAAAGTTTAACTGGATTGTCTGTTGTACAGTTTCATTCTTTTAACCGTAACTATTTTGTGCTCTTATTATTAGAAACTTAATGGCTTGTGTGGGTTTTTACGTCCTGGTCATTCTTTACGCTGCAGAGGAGGATATAACCCGTCATTCATGCACCGGCTCATTGCTGATTATTACTCTGCTGACGATGTGAATCTGCCAAAGAAAACCACTTCTTGAAAGGGTGAGTTTTCTTTCCATGTAGGATAAGGTTTTTTTTTTTATATATATCCTGTTTTGTGCTGGATAAGTTACTTGCGAAGGCTGTGGAGAAGTTTTCAAGATGTTTTTGTTGTTTACCAGATTCTAAAATAACAATATCGTTTCTTGTGTTTACTGAAATTGACCACCTGGTATTTCTACTTTTGCAGGCATGGCTGAGATCTTGATGCAGACTTTTAGTGGACTGTGAGAACTGAAATGATAGCCTAATCAGGTTTCTTTACCCGAAGAAAAAAATAGCATTCAAAATTTAGGTTTTTTTCTTCGTTCTTTTCCTTTTCTCTTGGCTCTTGACGATGATACTAATTGCTTGACAAAAAGGAACCTGAATAGATTTCTTTCCATTTGGCAAAATATGTGCCAACAGATTTAAAATATAGCAATACAGTGTTGCTGCACGAAAGTTTTTGGTAGAGAAGTGACTACCTGCAAAACCGAAGTTTCAAACTCTAAAAAAGTGAGATCTATCGGCTGAGAACAGTGTACTTTATAATTAACCCAACAAAAGCATTAGTTTCGGTATTGCAATTTTGGGATTATTGAGCTGCTCGTGCAGTACTTAGAGGCATCAAATACTCTCAGAATGACTTCATTTTGATACCCTGTCAACTCTGTACTGGTGAATTGTCGTAGAAGAGGGTGATGCTCGCACGCTCTCGCAAAACTCTTACCTTGTATAAGATGTAATGGTGTCATGAGAAGCTTGCTAGAAGGAAACTGATGCTCAAGTGCAAACATGAGATGGGATCAAATTTTCGTTTTATTTCCATTCAGCATTTCTTTTTCAGGGTTCCTCCCTCTATCTCTTGGGTGCTCTTTTCTCGGTTAAGTTGCTTCTCCACACCGCTACCTGTATGGGAATGGAACGGGAGCACATGGCTGGATTTGGATATTACATGACCAGAAAAGATATCTGGCCATGGCTCGATGAGTCTGGATCGCATCGATTGGATATCACGACATCTAGTCCGAAATGTTGCTAAAAATACTCGCACCTAGATTGCTTTCTTTTTCAAAATTAAAGCAATCATTCATCCATCCACTTCCAATGATGGCAAAATGCTTGAGCACTGGAAAGAGAAAAGGAAGAACAATCTAGCCTGAAATTTGAGAACCTATTCTGAAAATTTCAAGAACACTAATATAATCTACAACTAGGATTATGTGAAACTATTCTGCCTTTCCTGATAGAGGAATCAATACCATTTTAGACAAATGAAAAGCCCGAGCACATGAATAAAGAGAAATTGCCAGCTTGTGAGATGTAAAGATGATATCACTGATTTCAGGGAAGAATTCAACAAGACAGGGGATGAATAACAGAAAACCAAAATATACCATCAACTGGAAACAAAACCATAAGGCCCAATTTATTACTTTTTGCGAAGATCTATGCCAGCCTTCTTAGCAACAGCATCCAGTCCGTTCTTTTCTATAGTCTTTAACGCTTTGGTCGACAATCGCAGCTTGACATAGCGTTTGCCAGCTTCCCACCACACCCTCTTGTACTGCAAGTTGACAAACTGCAACTTCTTGGTCTTGTGGTTTGAAAAGGAAACTTTGTTTGCCCTGTTTGCTTTCTTCCCGGTGAAGGGACAAATTCTACCTGCCAAAAATAAATGAAAAAAACGAATCACATAACAGAATTAATCAAAATCTAAACCGCTGTAATATAGCAAGCACCAACCGAGTCCGATGTACATGAAGAACAAAAATCAAATAAGCAAGGACTAGCTCTGCCCCGTATCAGACATTAGCAATGCTGGGTTTAATCCAAGAAAAAAATAAAAGGCCATGTCTATGAAAACAAATCAAAACTTTTATTAAATAATCTAGAACAAACGAAAACAAGAGAAAGAGAGGAAATTTTACGGGCGATGACAGGTTGGAGAGCGGGAGAGAAAGGAGCGGAGAGTGGTTTTGGTGGGTTGTAGGAAATTCTGATGCCACTCAACTGGGAAGTAACAAACCCTATCTCTGAAACCGAAACCAGACTAGTCTTCGAAATAGAAAGCTGCTGTGTTTTGCGGAAGCATATACTGTTTCCAAGCAACACTCCTCCTCCAACCCCAACCCCTACCCCTATTGCTGTTGTTGCCATTGTCTTCTTCTTCTGTGTTTCCTTTTGTTTATTGCTTGTTATCTTCTCTCAAATTGGCAGAAACGGATAACATGTATTGAGCAGCAGCAGCAGCTACTTCATTTGAGGCCTCTTGTTTTTCATTCCTTTTCGTATTTGATGGACGGTGTGTGTATTCTCTTGGGTTAGGTTGGGCTGGGTTAGGAACCATCAACCTGATCACTCGGGCTGGGCTACACAGGGCCTTAAAAATGGCCTCATAGTGCTATGAAATTCATACGTTCGGCAATATTAAATATATTATCATACATCTATCTATCAACAAAATTACAAAACAAAGAAATGATAAAAAAAAATCATAAAATTAGTATTTTTTTGGTGTTAATTTAAAAAATATTTTTTTTTCTATATAAAAAAAGAAAAGGAAGAACAATGGAAGCCAAAAAACAAAGAGAGAGGATATACTCCTTTAATAGCTAAAATTATATGATGAACTAAGAAACATGATTGATTGAATTGTTATGTCATTATTGTATTTATTTTCCAATGAAAACCGATCAATTATATTGATAATATCATTAAATTTCATTATGCTTTGGTCCAACAATCTAATTAGATTAAGGTTTCTGTTTTTGTTCAAAACAGAAGCAAAAACATAGAGCTTAATTGTTTTGATTTTTACTTCTACAGAAATAAGAACCTGTAACCAGTTGCCAAATTGCCAAATTTTTACTTCTACAGAAAAACAAGTGTAATTTTAAGAATGAGGCTCTTGAAAGTTTTGGTAACATGTTGCTCGTACAAACAAGCTTTTCGTAGGGAAAACCACAAATGACACTACACAAACCCTAAATTCCTCTTCTTCTTTTTCTTCTTTTTTAGTTTTCTGGGAGGGAAGGGTACCTTGGAAAACAGGAACCAAAACTATGGCAATAAGCATCCCTCCTGTATCGCAAGCATTTACTAGATGAATTATCATCCCACTTTGGAATTAGGAGTTGAACCCTTGACCTTCAACGTACTTGTTGCATATGCAAGAAAGGAAAATATTACATTAGCAAATGTCTCTTTCAGCCTTATCCTTCATGTATGTAACTCTACTAGCCCCATTACGTGAATGATCAATTCAGTAGATCAACCTAGTTCAGACCAGCCCAGATCCTCAAACTTTCAAACTCCAACCAGTGACTATGATTTCAGCATTTTGCAAGTTTCCCTGCAGTTCAAAAAACATGTTCTCCGACATGTCATATGGAAAAAGGTTGAGATTAAACAAAGGTTCAACACTGCTCCAAATGTCAAAAAGGGTGGGTGTTTTACCAGGCATGAACAGAAAATCCCCTCGTCACTCTGCATGCACGTGGTTTTCCCATTAGTTCATGGCATCTACTAAAACAATCACTTCGGGAATCTGGCAAGGTAAATATCAAGAGGAAAATATTCCACCACCACAGCACGGTCATCAAATAACCTTCCATGTAAACAATGCGCTGCCATGCATGCGGCTTCTGTTCTTCTGAACTCCACAAAAACACATCCCCGCTCAAAAATGAGTCCAAGATTACAATCCTGTTCCTTGCAATCTCCCTTCTCAATAGAATTTGGTTTCATTTCCATGCTATCATTCACAATAGCCTTTTCAACATCTCCACTGACTTCCTCCAGATTCAACTCTTCTCCAGCCATTAATTTGTTATCTCCCACCTCCTTCAAATTCAAATCTTCTCCAGCTGTTGATTTGTTTTCCACATCGACTTCCTCAATTTCAATGTCATCAGTGACCTTGTCAACATTGCTGTCTGACACATCTTGAGGGGGTTCTTGAGAATCAGATGAACTCTTGCATGCTAAGTCTTGAACAGCCATATCACTGTCAACCTGACCTGGTTGGCATGGCTCATCCTCCATGACATCACTTGCTGGTTTATCATCACCAATGCCGTTGCCTTCCATAAACTTTTGGTCAATAGATCCTCTGATGTTCCTTGTTTTAGGATTTGTTCCATCACAGCCTAAGCTTTGTGTAGCTTCAGCAGATACCGTATCATCATTGAATTCGCATGATTTTGAAGTGGATATGGTAATTGCAGCATACTTGACAACATTAATGGATTTAACAGAGCCAAACCTGCAGGTTTGAGAGGTGAACATATATTCCAAACCATGATTCAAATTACTATCAAGTTAAAAAGCAATAATGAAAAATTCGTTTACTAGTACCTGGCACACTCTAAACGCACATCTTCCAATACTTCTTCAACTTCCGTGTTAGATAGGGATGAAAGGCTTTCTGAATCAAACTATTTAATATTGAGAAAAGGACAAGGATAAAATAGATAGTTAAGAAAAAATATCAATCCAAAATAAAGTTTAAATATAGAAACATGAAAGAATTACCAAAATAATATATACCAAGAAACATAATACCATACCACATTTTTAAGCTTTAAGACTTCTGTAGGCTTCTCAAGAAGTGCCTTTGCATGCTGAGAGATCTGGCCAAATTGTGAATTTCCATCACTTCCCTAAAATGTGGTGCTTCTATGTCAGTTCCCATCACCATGCAATGCATAGAGTTGATATTAAATTTTCAGTAGAGAAATCAGGGTGGTGAGGAACTACCGAGGAGGATGCATTTGGAACAGCTTGAATGGCAGTTATTACTTGCCCTCCTAACTTCATACCATTGAGACCCGCACAAGCCTTGAAAGTAACCGATTCGTCTGCATACTGATATCAAGAGTATAGATGAGTTCTTTGACAGTCAAGCTCAGGAGAAAGGGAGGATTAAGTTACAAAGAAAACAATAATGAACAAGGAAGCACAGTAAAATTCACGTAAAGGAGAACCCTAAGTGTTCTAACATCACAGTGGTATGCCTCTCTTGAAGCAAATGTAAGCAACAGCACAAATATGCTATGTTACCTCTAGGAAGGCAAATGGCTCATCAGGATCTTTACTATTCTCAAACTGGTATGCCTTCAGAGGTCCAAAGGCACTAGCAATCTCCATGAGCTATAAAAGCAGCAAGAACATCGTTGTCACTTACAGAACCGAGGAAATTGGAGAAATGCAAATAAAATAAAGGATATGGAAGGCGGAAAGGGTGCAGGAATTTTGGAGAGAGAGATGGAGTGTATGGGAATGCAGGAACCCTAGAGGCCATTCTCTGAAGGAACACTATACACAAAGAATTGAAAATTTCAGAGTCAAATTACCATTTTAGAAGAAAGAACCTTTGAAATTCCACCAATGAAAATCTGCACAAATAACTCAAAACAGAAAAATAAGCACAAGATTGTAAATATAAATCAGAGCAAGTAGCATAACAGGTAACTAGATACGAGCAATAGAGACTCACTACAAGATAAAATTACATTTAATAATAATGAAAATCCAACCAGTAAAAATAATAAGAAATAAACACAAAGGAGGTGGTGATTACATGTGGATAAAAGCAAGGAACAGTTCCTTTCAGGTCTACAACTGAAGGACAAAAATAAAAGCATGGCTAAATCAGTTTCACCCTGTAAAGTCTCAAGTCTCAGCTACACACCAGTTGTTTTATCAGTTATGCTACTAGCTTAGCAAGAGCAGCGGTGAATAGGGGTTTAAGCACAAGCTATTTTATGAGTAAAACAATTCACTGCAATTAAATTATATTGGGACCTCCACTTTCACCTTAAAAACAGCCTAGTCAAGCAGCCAGAGTGATGTTGGCCATCCACAAACCATTATATTCTAGTCATCAAATTCCTTTTTAGTTTTAGCACACTTGCAACATCAAGGCTATCCTATGTTCCATGGCTTTTACTATTTCCAAATTCTATTGCAACTGCCAGTTCACAATAAAAAAAGTTCCCCTGTCCCTCCCCATGTGGTCACTAACTCCTGAAATTTGTCTCACCCATGTGGTAGAAGAAAGCATTTTTCTGTGAATGCTGAAAATCATCTTTTCAATATAAGAAAAGGAAAGAGGTGGGGGAAACAAAGAAAAATTTATGTTCATCAGTTAATGTTATTAACAAGGAATTTCTTGAACTTCCATTGGAAACACATACAAACTGAAAATTGCCACTCGAGGTTCACAATTAAATTAAAAAAAAAAGTTATAAGAAAGAGGAAATAAAAACCCTAGCTTTTTGTTCATGCCAGAGAACCAAAATATACCTGGCTAACTGGAAGTTAAAGTAAACACAAAAATCAGTTAGAAGGATGATGGTGCACACCTTGTGAGGTGAATCCTTAACAATATCACCAATTGCATCAATTGCAGCTGCTGATTTTTCTAGTTCACCAGTCTGCATGAAAATAGCAACTGTCTGAAAACCTGCTACATGGATAATAACCACAATATACCTCAGAAAAAGCAAAGAAGAAACTGAAAGCATCAATTGAACAAAAAAATAGCTTCTGTTTACAATACACAAATTCAAGCAACGAGTATAAAATCAAACAGATTTCGTGAAAACTGAGGGATATGAGGCAATAAATAAAATATAATCTGTATATTCTAATTTAATAACACCAAATGTGAATGAGTTTCTGTTTTACAGTACCAATTCCATGATCAAAAGGCTTATATCCCTAAAAAAGTTCAAATGCATTGATAATCAAGGTGAGAGACTGTGTATGCCACAGAAACAGTACTGTGAGATCAAGATTGAACCTGCATATTGGTTTGTTTCCAGCAAACATAGAGCAAACCAATTATGTCATCAGCCCTGCTTTCATCTAGGGCAGACATGATGCCAGAATTAACATAAAGAGAAATAATGATACAAGAACATCAAAAAAGTTACTCGATGAAAGGAAATATCCTTTTAGTCAAAACTATGAACTTCAAATCGTTAGATCTTATTGATCCCTTCAATAAACAAATTTTAACCATATCTCTCGTGTTTTCTCTAAATTTCTGTTAAGACAAGAAATATACAGAATTGAACTTAAAGAAGAGAAATTAACATCAATAAAAGAATGTGCAAAACCATGCCAATGTTATGAGGAGAATATTTAGCAGACAACATCATGCCACTCAAATTATAATGTAAGTAAATATGCTGGGAAAATTCAGAGTTGATAACAGAGAATGACAGAACTATCCTATATATATACACCTTAAAGCATTATTGAATTAGCACATTAAATACATAACATACAGCACTGCATTTCCTTAGACGAAAAAATTACTGTTTGAGCAGCCTAGATCAGTAGCCCAAAACCAATGCCAGAGAAAGAAGCACCATCAAACTCGTCACTACACCTGGATATCTTCTTATTTAGGAGACAGCTTCATCACCATCCAGTACGTGAAATATCACACACCCAATATAAACATCCTATTTAAGAGATTCCAACATGACAGTCAGAATAAATCTCATGTAACTAGGCAAACAGAATATTCCATGTGCAATATAAAGTTTGTGAAGTTACAGAAACAGTTCCTATGTTAAATTTGTGGACAATCTTGCTTTGCTTCCACAGAGCTAGCAAAATCTAAGGAGTCTATGAAAACCAATGACAAAATCATGCAAGATCTCACAATAATGAGGCCCTCGCCTATATGATAAGGACTAAGAAATCTTCCATGACCCACAATTTTGAATATACCAAAACCACAAAATCCTGAACTAGACAACTCCATAAAGTATAGCTCCTGTGTTTGGTATTTGTGTATGACACAAGGGTTCATTTTATCTAAATACATACTTTTATACGAGTAGCACAGAAACTTTTAAGGATGGTCTTATATTCAAGGCACACACCTCAAAATAGTTTCCAGAATACAGTCCACTAGTTGATAGCACTGATACCCAGTGAACTGCAAACTGCTGCAATTCCATACAGAACAAGCTCACATCACTGTACCATGGAAGCATGCTCCTCTCTCACATGCATGTGGGATCTGTTGGTAGTTGTCATAAGTGAGACCCATGTGCATGTGAGAGGAAGCAAGTATACTCCAAGATTATGCTATAATTTTAACCAAAACAGTCAAAAAGAGTAACTGCAAGTGTTACAACTCCCCATTTATAAATGATGGGGAGAATAAGAGAGTAATAACTTCACATCAGGAGCCACCTCTTTCTTGGTAAACCCAATATTATTTGGCCTACAAATAGATTGACCATTGATAGTTGCATTAAACTTCGTCTTTTTGAAAGCCTTTAGATACAAAAGATCAATAAAATACTAAATGCATACAACAAATACACAATAATGAATTGTAGGTTCAAGAGCAGGTAATGCATCTGAGAGCAAAACTGTCACAGGAGTTATGATAAATGCCAAAACCTCTCTTTCTGATCAGTAGCTGCATTATGTAAGTTATAACTAATTTTCTGTGCAATATTTTACAAACAGTTAGATGCATTGAATTCATTCTCTTGTTAACCAATGCAACCAAACTTTATAAGTTGTTGACTTGGTAAAACACCCATTTGCAAAGAAATAATACCATTCTTGCAAAGTGATTGTTATAAAACACCCATTTACAAAGAAATAATACCATTCTTGCAAAATGATTGTTCAGGAGCAGGTAAATAATTTGCAGACAAGATTAACTAGTAGAATCATAACCTGACATTTTAAGCCTAAATCTAATGTGAATAAATACATGCCATATATATATATATATATCAAACCCTAGTCATAAAAATCCATCTTTCTCAATTACTCTGAAAGAACAACAATAGCTTGCAATCAATCATCTAAAAGGTCACGCCTTAATATCTTTTTAAACAGCACACTGGCCTAAACCGAGCTCACCACTGCAGCACTCCTCCTTCAGGACTCACTTCAAAGTAATTTAGGAAAATATGAATCTTGTCTTAAGATTTGATTCTGATCACCATGCAGGCTGGACCAGATTACAGAGAACTTGGCTTTTCTACTGTCATTTCCTTTTAGCTAATAAAACTATCTCTTGCAACTGATAAGGTTTCCGATTGACTAGACATAGGAATTGATGTACTATATGACTTGAGAAAAATAGAGCTCCAAAATACACAGATATATACATCATAAGAACTTGCAGCAATTAGATTAAAGTTAGAAATTCTAGTGGACAGACAACTGACATAAAAACAAATCATCACCAAAGAGAAACAGGGAAAAGAAATGATTGAAATAGATCAAATCTATTTCTAGGCATCCAGACAGACCAGTTAACTTCAAAATATACAATACCAAAAAATTCCAAACAATAGCACACCATGAATAAGCCAGAAAAACAAGAAATCCTAAAGATTAGTGCAAAGCTATTAAACTTTAAAAGAAATGGAGGATGGTCATTCTTACTGCCACTTCAATAAAGTCTTTGGGCCGTCTGACTTTGATAATGGAGCCTGAGAAGGAACAGCCATCAAAAGAGAGAGCTGCTGAAGCATCCTCTGGAGTCAGAAATTCCACAAGAGCTTGGCCCTTTTCTTTTTGCCTCTGCAGATAAAATATGGTAAGACATGCCACAACCCAATTGTTACCATACACTTGATACGAATAACATGGACATTATTCAAATACAAATTAGAAACTTACAATGCAGCTTATACATGGTTGGGTTCCTTGGATATGATGGACGCCTGAAGAAATCAAAAAGTTATTAAGACAGTCCATCACAGCTTTCTCTGAGGCTGAAGCTGGAATGTTCTCCATATAAAGCCTCCTTATAGGATGGGTCGCTTGTGTAAGTTGAATGGATTCAGTGGCGACTTTCATAGCGGTTGACAAAGAACTGAGTGAAACCCCGGAAAGAGGCTTCATTGGAGCTGAAACAACAGGAACAGCACTGACCACTTCATGTATATT
Organism: Populus trichocarpa; assembly: GCF_000002775.5. Lineage (NCBI taxonomy): Eukaryota > Viridiplantae > Streptophyta > Magnoliopsida > Malpighiales > Salicaceae > Populus > Populus trichocarpa. The sequence continues at coordinate 9,677,386 of NC_037294.2, read as the reverse complement.
TGAAGAAGCAGTTTGGTTTGGTGATTGAAAATTAGAGAGAATCACAGCAGGAAAGACATTGTTTGTTTCTTCTGGTGCAAGGTCCCATTTAGCACTTTTCTTCTCTGGTGAGCGTTTAGCTGGGGAAGGAGTCTTAATAGCGGCCTCAGTTTTTCTCTTCCTTGGTGAATAGCCACCAAGCCCACTTGCAAAGCCACCATGTCTCCTCTGATGCCTACTAGAACTACTGTTTGTAAGTTGGTTATTTTCAGCATCAGATTGTTGTCGTCCAGACCTTTCTTTGACAGAATGCGAGGACAATTCCACATGTTCTCTTTTGTGATAAGAACCACGTTTGTGAGCCCTTGGTGAGAGTGAAATAGACCTTCTATTTCTGTCCTCGTGCTCTCGGCTCCTTGATCGTCTCCTTTTCAGCCTTAATTCTTCATGATGAGATTTTGAAGATTCCTTCCTTTCCTTTCTCTCAGAAGTTTCTAAATGATGCCCTTTTCCTAAATCATGTTTCTTTGCAGCATTCCTGTCTCTACTTTTATCATCAATACCATTCCTGTATTTTTCCTTTCTTTCTCTTTCAGATTTTCCTCTACTTTTGTCCACATGTCTATCTTTCTGCACCTCTCTTGAATGCTTCTTCACAGCTTCGCTTTCAGAAATATTGCTTGGCCGCTTATCACCTTTTCTCCTGTCATGAATTTTTTCATTAGTCTTTTCTTTAACTTCAGTTCTCATATCTTCGTTCATTTTGGCCTTTGATTTTGTTTCTGAATCTCGAACATCCCTATCTCTGCCTTTGGCTATATAATCCTCCTTCATGGAAACATTATCTTCTTTTTTTCTGTAACTCGCCTTGCCATGTTCCTCTGACAAGTGCTGTCGGAGACCAGTTGAAGATTCTTCATTGTGGCCATTACCCCTTTCAGATCTATGATCAGAAGCTTTCTCATTAATAACACCTCCTAATATATCTTTTAATTCTCCTTCCAAAATTTCAGATGCTTTCTTGTTTTTCCTTATAGACATAATCTCATCAAAGCTGAACGGTCTAGTCCGTGCAGCAGTTCCTTCATACTGGTGATCTTGAGACATCTCACTACTTCTTCCATACTTGTCTTTATGCCGACTGGATCTGCTCATCATGCCTGATACGAACTAACTAAAAACAGTGAATTCTGCAGCCCTAGGAGAGCATGGAAAAAAGCGCATGCCTTGAAGTAAGAAAATCGTGCAGCATGCAGAAAAGCCAGTGAAACTCTGGCTGTTAGTAAAACAGTCGCTCTATAACTATCCTGAGCCCAGAGGAAAGATATGCACCACCATAAAGCAAGTATTAGTCGCTAATCCATGTGTTTTAACAATTGAAACCCTTCTGACAACAGATTGGGACAAAACAATAACAGGGAGGGAGATTACAGGTTCAATACCAAGTAACAACTCTGAGGTAGGCACCTAACATTATGCATCCATTTATCATACTATTTTTCAGTGGGACACCCGAAAAATCCATGAAGCCTAACACATTAACTACTGTTGGGCATTATATCAAAAATCTTCCAGATACATACAGGTTTAACGGAGAATGAAGATACTTCCAATAAATCTGAAAATAACACACAGATTATTCCTAATATTAGTCACTAATGCATGTGTTTTAACAAAGAATCAAATCACCTTTCGAAAAACTTGCTTAAAATTCCTACACTAAACTCACCTTGATTAAGTTTGTTTCTAGAACAAAACAGTATTCAGTCTAGATAATAGAAAAATAAGTTAAATTAAATATACTGCAAGAAGGTTTGTTTCGAGTCGTACCTAAAAGGCAGTTAGCGGAGTGGAGAAGTCGGAGAATGGCGAATTGGAGGCGGAGGCGGAGGAAATAGTTAAGTATGCTTAGTTACAGCCTACAAGTAGGAGGAGATGAGAGTTGTGCGGAGGAGATAGAAGAGACCTAAGGTAGATGATGGCCACGAACAAACACCATATATTTGCAGTTTAAGATTAGGAGCCCAAAAAATGAAAAATACAACGACGAGACGACGACCTATTAGTATCCCCTTCCCCCCCTTGTTGATTTCTCATGAATGACACGCCCCCCATATGTTGCCTCGTGTCGTCGATATTACAACGATATATTTTCAATTTTCTTTCCTTTTCTTTTAATGTTGCAATATTTAAATCTTTAAGCTCTTAGCAAACCATCTAGAACAATTGAGAAAAAATGAATTTAATTTATTTCTAACAAATGCAATTTCTGAATTCAATTCTTTGTAAAATAACATAAATTGATAATGGCATAAAAGAGTGAGTTATCTATAGAATGATAGTATTATGGATGCCAAAATTAGAGGGGTTTTATGAATATCAAAAACGGTTGATGCTGTTAAATAATATATTTATTTAGTTTTATTTATTAAGGATAGAATAGTATTTTCAGTTCAACCTATATATAATCTCTTTGTATTTACGTTAACACAAGAACTTAGAATAAACAGATTAATGAGAATTTTAATCTCCTTATCTCTTATGTTCGTATTTCTTTTATGTTAATTTGAATTACTTTAACATGGTATCAGAGTTGATTTTATAAAACAAGACTTAATTTTAAACATAATTTTTTTTTAAGTGATATTTGTTTAGTTTCTGTAAATCTGGTATTTTGTCTTTCCTTCAACTTTTGCAAATTTGATATTTCATCTTCCCTTCAGTTTCTGTAATTTGTTATCTATTTAGTTTCTACAATATCTGTTCAGTTTCTACAATCTGGTATTTTGTCTTTCGCTGCTTTTGCATTATGGTTTTCTTTGTTTGTTGATTATGACTATTGAAAAAGATGATTCGCTTCAGTTTGTGAGTGTGTGGTTGGATGAAAAGAATCATTCATACTAGAGTTATGTCATGAGAAATTTTTTTAAGGGGAAAAAGATGTGAGGATATGTTAGTGAAACTTATGTGATACCTAAGAATACTTAGGAGGAGGAGGAGGATGCTTTAATAGACACATGGGAAGCAAACAATGTAAAGATTATTACTTGGATCAACAATTCTGTTGAGTATTTCATAGGTACGCAGTTGGCGAAGTATGAGGCAACAAAGGAAGTTTGGGATCATCTGCAAAAGTTATTAATGCAATCAAATTTTGCAAAGCAATATCAATTAGAGATTGACATTCGAGCTCTTCATCAGAAGAATATGAGTATTTAAGAGTTTTATTCTATTATGACAAATCTTTGGGATCAATTGGCTTTTACAGAATCAGCAAAATTAAAGGCATGTGGTGCCTATATTAATCGTAGAGAGCAGCAACAATTGGTACAGTTTTTAACAGCACTTCGCAATGATTTTGAAGGACTTAGAGGTTCAATTATGCATTGTTCTCCACTGTCTTTTGTTGACTCTGTTGTCAGTGAGCTATTGGTTGAAGAAATACATCTTCAATCTTATTTTGAAAAAGAAATTATATCTACTTCAAATCTCTTTGTACTAGCAATACCATCTAAGTCATTCCTGAATCATCAGAATAAGCCTTACACAAAGGTTGCCTTCGACGAGTGCAATTTCTGTAAGCAGATAGAATCAATTTCAGAAAGGTCATTGGAAGCCTAAGTATCCCAAGTTGAGACAACAAAATCAAGCTTAGAAGTCTGGCAATCAGTCACAATCTAAAGTTTATAGACCACCTCAGGGTTATAAACCACCACACCACAATACTGCAGTAGTAGCTTCATCAAGCTCTATCATTGATCCTAGTACTATGGCTGAGCAATTTCATAAGTTTCTCTTCCTTACAGTCACAAGCAATGTCCGCTTCTCCTTTTGTAGGTCAGTTACCTCATGGTTCCTCAAGTATGTCACATTCTGAATGGATCTTGGATTTTGGTGTTACACGTCATATGTCTCCAGATTCTTCATCTTTTACCTCTGTGTCCCCTTCGCCCTCCATTCATGTTATAACTATTTATGACACTCTCATACCCTTAGCAGGTGTTGGTTTTGTTGTCACACCTCACTTGTCTCTCCCTAATGTTTATCCTATTCCGAAACTCAGATTGAATCTTGTTAATGTTGGTCAATTATGTGATTCTGGTGATTATTTAGTTATTTTTTTTCTTTTTTTGTTGTGTACAGGATCTGCAGTCTCAAAAGCTGATTAGGACAAGCCGTAAGGAGAATGGATTATATATTTTTGATAAGTTAAAGGTATCAGTTGTCGTTGCTGCTACTACTACTATTGATTTTTTTTTTCGTTCGAGTCCTTCATCTTCAAGTTTTTACTTATGACATTCTCGTTTAGGTTATGTTTCGTCTTCTCGTTTGAGATTTTTGGCATCCATGGGAGCTTTAGGAAATTTACAAACTTGTGATATTTCTAATTGTAGTGGATGTAAACTGGTAAAATTTTTTGCTTTACCTTTTAATCGAAGTATTTATGTTTCTTCTTCACCATTTGACATGATTTATCCTGATGTATGGGGACCTTCTTCTGTTTCCACAAAATAAAGGTCTCAATATTATGTTTCATTTATTGATGACCATACTCGTTATTGTTGGGTTTATTTAATGAAACATTGTTCTGACTTCTTTGAGATATATACAATTTTTCGAGCTCAAGTCAAAACTTAATATTCTGTTATAATCAAATGTTTTAGGTGTGATTTAGGTGGAGAATACACCTCTAATAAATTTTGTCAATTGCTTGCTTTACATGGAACCATTTACCAAACTTCATGTATAGATAATCCTGAGCAAAATGGAGTTGCTGAAAGAAAACATAGGCACATTATCGAAACTGTTTGTTCTCTCTTGTTGTCTGCTTCTATTCCTAGTGAGTTTTTGGGAGAAACTGTCCTTACTGCTGTAAGTTTTTTTAATACAATTCTCTCTTCTAATAATTCAGGTTTATCTTTTTTTGAAAAGTTATATGGGTATGTCCCTGATTATTTCTCCTTTAGAGTTTTTTATTGTACTTATTTTGTTCTTCATCCTCATGTAGAACGCAGTAAGTTGTCCTCTCGATCTGCTATTTATGTCTTTCTAGGTTATGGTGAAGGTAAAAAGTAGTATCGTTGTTTTGATCCTATAACTCATAAATTTTATGTATCTCGTCATATTGTCTTTCTCGAGCATATACCTTTATTTTATATTTCATCCACTACTCATAGCCTGACTAAATTGATCTTATTCGTATAAATCCTTTTTTTCTTAAGATTCTGATAGTTTATCATCTTACGTTTCTAGTACCTTAGATACCCCTCATCATGCTCGACCAATTTGTACTCATCAATTTGCAACTGACACTTTACTCTCTGGCACACCTAAAGCTTCATACTCATCTACAGCCCCTCAAGCTTCATCTGAGATTATGGATCCACCTCTGCGTCAATCCATACGTATTCGTAAGTCCACAAAACTATCAGATTTTGTTTATTCTTGTTATTCTTCATCATTTACTTCCTTTTTAGTTTCTATTCATTGTCTCTTTGAGACCTCTTCCTATAAAGAGGCAATTATTGATCCTCTTTGGCAACAAGCTATGGATGAGGAACTTTATGCTTTGTATAAAACAGATAAGTGAGATTTGGTTCCTCTACCTCCTAGTAAGAATATTGTTGGTTGTCCTTGGGTGTATAAGATCAAGACTAATTATGATGGGTCTATTGAGCGATACAAAGCTAGGTTGGTTGCAAAAGGATACTCTTAACAGTATGATATGGATTATGATGAGACATTTGCCCCTATTACAAAAATGATTATTATTCATACTCTTATTGCCATAGCTTTGGTTCGTTAGTGGCATATCTCTCAACTTGATGTTAAAAATGCCTTCTTGAATGAAGATCTTCAAGAAGAAGTTTATATGGCGTCTTCTTTTGGTATTTCACATGACTCTGGGTATATTTGTAAGCTCAAGAAAGCGTTATATGGTCTCAAACAAGCACCTCGGGCTTGGTTTGAGAAATTTTCTATTATAATCTCGTCTCTTGAATTTGTTTCTAGTAGTCATGATTCTACTCTTTTTATTAAATGCATTGATGTAGGTCGTATTATTATATCCTTATATGCTGATGACATGATTATTATTGGTGATGACATTGATGGTATCTCAGTTTTGAAGACATGGTTGGCTAGACAGTTTGAAATGAAGGATTTGGGTTCTTTTCGATATTTTTTGGGTATTGAGGTAGCTTACTCACCCAAAGATTACCTTCTTTCTCAGTCGAAATATGTTGCAGATATTCTTGAGCCGACTATACTTACTGATAACAAGATTGTAAATACTCTCATTGAAGTTAACGCAAGGTATTCTTCTTCTGAAGGTTTACTTTTAACTAAGCTTACTTTTATATTGTACTATTGTTGGGAGCTTGGTATATCTCATCATTACTCGTACAGATATTGCATATGTTGTTCATGTTGTTAGTTAGTTTGTTGCTTCTCTTACTATTGTTCACTGGGCAGCTGTTTTTCATATTTTACGATATCTTCAGGGGACAGTCTTTCAAGGTCTTTTACTTTCACCACCTCTTTCTTGGAGCTGCGTGCATACTCTGATGCTAATCATTACAGTGATCCCACAGATCACAAGTCTGTTACTGGTTTTTGTATCTTTTTAGGTGATTTTCTTATTTCATTGAAGAGCAAAAAACACTATATCGTTTCTCATTCCTCAACCGAAGCAGAATATCGTGCTATGACATCTGTTACTTGCGGATATGGGAGTTTCATTTTCTCATCTTACTCCTATATATTGTGACAACCAGAGTTCTATTCAGATTGCTCACAGCTCGGTTTTTCATGAACGAACTATTGAGATCGATTGTCATCTTACTCATTATCATCTCAAGCAAGGCCTCATTACTTTGCCTTTTGTTTCTTCTTCTTTACAGATTGCAGATTTCTTTACCAAATTGCATTTCATTTCTCATTTTTATTTTCTAGTTGGCAGACTCTCGATACTTGTAGCTGTCGCATTTAGAGTTTGAGGGGAGATGTTAAATAATACATTTATTTAGTTTTATTTATTAATGGTAGAATAATATTTTCAGTTCAACCTATATATAATCTCTTTGTATTTAGGTTAACACAAGAACTTAGAATAAACAGATTAATGAGAATTCTAACCTCCTTCTCTTTTATGTTTGTATTTTGTTTATGTTAATTTAAATTATTTTAACAGATGCATGCAAAATACTTCAAAACTCTAAAAATATCATTCACTCTGTGCTTCATTGACAATTACTATTAAAATTGATAAATTTTCTACTTTTAGTAAAAGGAAAGAGAAAGAGTAAATGGAAGCTTAAAAAGTTGGACATGGTATTAAAACATCTAAAACAAGGATGATAATGAAATTGTACAAGGTAAAATTTTTATATATCTACATCCAATATGGTACATCTATACTCTTAACTACGCAAGCAAACACGCGTTACATTACGAATCGAATAAAAAAAATTAAACATAATAAAAAAATATTAAGGTCATAGAAAACTATTTGATATTATTATTAAAGTCAGCACAATGTGTCAACCTCGAAATCCTCGGATCCAGCTCTTTGCCTAGCTTGGATCTAAAATTAAATTATTCGAGAGTTGTCTCTATACAACCTACTCTACTTAGGCCCCGTTTGTTTGCTGGAAAGTAGTTTCCTTTTGGAAAGTGAATTCCGGAAAAGTGAATTATTTTCTAATGTTTGATAGTATAATGAAAAATAAGTTAGAAAATATTTTCCAGTGTTTGGTTATGTCATGGAATATGAGCTAGAAAATAACTTATTAATGTTTTATTTTTCTCAAGTTTATTAAAATAATGAGGAACAAATCTTACAAATTAAAAAGTTGAATGAGAATCAAATTGAAAAAAAATATAATTTTATAAATTATCTCAAATAAAATAAATAATAATCAAAATAATAGAGATCAAATCTAAAAATAAAAAAAATGAAAGATGAAGAAATTAAAATAATAATAATTAACATTTTATAAAATAAGTAACAATCAAAAGAATAAGGACCAAATTTGATAGATAAAAAATTTCAATAAAAAAATGATAAGAAAAAAGCAAATAACAATTATAAAAATGAGGACCAAAGTTAATATAAAAATTAAATTTTAAGAGATGAAATTGAAAAATAAATATTCAAAACAAAATATATATAGCAATCAAAAGTTTGAGGACAAAATTTGATACAATCAGCAAATAATATGACATTTCTAAATTTTTCACAACTTCCGAAAAGTGTTTTCCGCCTAAATTTTCCAGGAAAACACTTTCCTGGAAATCAAGCCTAATTTTTCCTTGACTGGAAAGTGTTTTCCGTTGACCAACTTTTCTATTGTCAAACAAACACAGAAAAGTTTAGAAAGTAGTTTCCTGAAAAGTAAATTCTGAAAAACAAATATAACCTTAATCGATTTAAAAGCAACCCATCCAACATGTAAAAAGAATTCGAGGATAAAATTGATAAAAAAAATGATAAAAATAACAAAACAACATTTCAACTCAACTATTTGTTTAACACAAGTTTAAAATTAAATTGCAATAAAATTTTCTCAATATGACCTTAGATCTTAATTAACTTAATTGATTCAAAAATAACCTAACCAAAAAAAAATTTAAAGATAAAATTGACTTAATATAAAGAATATTATGACGAGTAAGTCTCTAAACACTTGCAGGAAAAGAAATACTTTTTACTGGTTGCCAGATGATTTCAATCATGTGCAAGCCAATTACCACACATTAAGATGGAGGTGTGAAACAATTATCATAATCAAATCAGAAAAAAAATAAACACGAGCCACTGGGTTCAATTATCAGGACCCTTGCCAACATGAACATCGTGCAAAAAAAATCATATTACAAACCCCAGCTAGTTTATGAACGAGGCTTTGCTGTTATATTATTCAAAACATTTCCCCTTTCTTCAAAGGGCCACACGCTCTTTCCCGCGAGTAAGTATGAGGATCCCATACTCACACAGTTCATATCTGCTAACAGGGACGCGCAAAACCATAAAGCTAAACCACCCCCCTCAATGTGGACAACCACCGAAAAGTATTTTACAATTTCCACCATGTGTTCAGTGCAAGTAAAACCTAACAAGCAGCTGATACGCCTCACCTGAAAGGAACAAAAAAGCGAAAATTACGAGGATAGCAGATTTTACATTCAGACGCTTCACGTTGGGACATGTCAAGGAGAGAAACATGAAATTATCACATACAATATCCTTGGTTCAACTGGCTACATTAAATAGTTACGGACACCATTGATAACCACGCAGGACAAGCTTCCAATTGCAGAAACTATACAGCAAGCTTTCCCATGCAGTGCTTCACCGCATATTTTCTCTGCGACGCACATATCGGGTTCTGTCATTATATCTTGGTCTGTCATTTGCTCTCTGTGGCTGTGGTTCCACCCTTTTCTGCCTTTCAGGTGGCCTTTGAACTATCTCTCCGTTCACAAATAACTCAGCTGCCATAAAAAGAAAGCCATACAACATTAGGAAAAGGAATATTATGACGAATAAGTCTCTAAACTATGCAATGGTGGGAAAAGAACCTCTTCACCATGAGGGTGAAGAAGCAACATACTAAAATTAGTCCATTGAAAGCATTGTGTTAGTTGAGAGGAAGTTAGGCCTGTAAAATAAAGGGAATTTCAGGCTAAAATTTGGATTGATGAAGACCATTTCTAACTTCTAGAACCGACAAAGGTTAACCATGCAGCCACAACCATAAGCCTTTACAATCTCAGGAACAGATATCAAAGGCAGAGATCGAATGCAGGGTCAACCAGCCAGTTTAAACAAATGATATTCATCAAGCTATCAAAGTTTTCTATTCAGGACAGAAAAAGATAGAACAAGCAGCAAGCCATAAAAAAAAGATAGAATCAACCCTGTAAATACATTCACCAAGGAAATAACTACACAATTCAACTTTCAAACAATTAGTAAAAAATGTAGCAGACACATTTCATCTCCACTGATCTGCATCTCCATGGAATTTGAAGAACAGAACAGTATAGAGAGCAATTTTATATAAGTCCATTAGCATTCAAAGCTAAACATTGCCCATAAGACTCTTTAGCTTTGCCAAGATGGACTGTGAGTTAAGAGGAACTTTTATAAAAGCAATAAAATTTATGTATCTTATCAAATGATTCTGCACCTCCATTGAGCACAAGAAGAAAAGAACAGGTAATGTTAGTAGATTGATGTGAGTCCATTAGCATTCAAAGCTAGACAGTCCATCTGAGGCTTTTAGCCTTGCCAAGATGGACTGAGACAGGACAGGCAACGATTCATAAACAAAAAGATATAATCAACCTATAAGCACATTCACCAAGGAAATAACTACACAATTCATCTTTAAAACACTTGGCATATGGTGTAGGAGTCATGTTTCATCTCCACTGATCTGCATCTCCATGGAATATAAAGCACAGAACAGTATAGAGAGAACAATTTGATATAAGTCCATTAGCATTCAAAGCTAAACATTGCCCATAAGACTCTATAGCTTTGCCAAGATGGACTGTGCATTAAAGAAGAATCAAATCATGCCATCGCCATTAGTTCTTCCTATCGAAAACTTCATGCACCAAATCTTTGTCAAAATCACCATTGAAGCACATGCATAAAATATATTACTTCCAAACGCACAGAGTTAAAGAACAACACGCACAGAGTTATCCTAACCACTGAAATTCTAGATGAGTCCTAAACAAAAGCAAATTAGTAGCACTCTTAGAAAGAAGTACAAAGTCTTACCACCATAGTCCTTGTATTCAGGGTCAACATAAGAATCCGGGAGGACAAAGAGAACACCAGGCAATCCTATTAACAATGAAAAAAAAAAAGTAATCCAAGTGGGAAAGGCATTGTAAATCCAACTTTTGAATTGCAGTGACTTAAAAAATGAACAGACCTTCAAGCTTGTTAGAGGTTTCCTCATCAATCTCGCATCCAAACCCAAAATACCTCTCACACGAAACATTATAAATCTTATTCTTTGCTTCCTCCTCACTAATAACAAAAATAATAATAATAAAAAAGATAAGCAATCAAGAAAACCACAAAAATCGAAACTTTCAATTAAAAAAACGAGACCCCTTTACCCATTTTACCTGCCAACAACTTTAGAAAGAGTTTGAATATAGCAATCAATCATTTGCTGTTTAGTAGCACCCTCACCACCAGGCTTATCCATAACAATAAGCCAGTGCTCATAATCACAACCAGGGAAAAGCGGGGCCATCTCATTGGGTGGCCGGTCACTAAAGTTTGACCCTGAGTTCAAGGGAGAGTAACCCGAGTTTCCAGCTCGGTTGACCCGGCATCGAATGGACGTGAAACGGGTGGGGTTAGTGGTTTTGTTGATGGATTGGAGAGCGTGAGAGAGTGAGGGTAGAGATTGGCGGCAGGGAAGAACAGTAGGAAGTGAAGGAGGATGGGTTATGGAGAAGGTGGAGAGGAGGCGTTTGGGGAGGAGGACACAGAGACTGAGGTGGCGGGTGGCGAGGGAACGAACTAGGGTTGGGGTCATTTTGATAAGAGCGAGAGCGAGAGCGAGAGCGAGGGATGAGGGTTTAGGAGATGATTATGACCGTTGAGTGTTTTTGGAAGGGGGCTATTTATCTTTATTTTCTTACCTCTCTGGAGTTTTTCAACTTGGGCCTGGAAGACTTGAGTTAGAGACTTTTAGGTTAGAGTACATACCTACTTCGATGCTTTCAATATTTTTGCTTTGAGAAAAAATAGCTAAAAGGTGGGGGGAAAATGTCAAATAATTTTATTTTATAATTATATTGCTGTGTCTCGGAGGGCATCCAGCCATCCACCTGAGAAGGATCATTTCAACGGAGGCACATATATTTGCCCCACAACAATTTCCTTTCAAATGAATGAACTAGACATGCCTTTATATGCCTCTATTCAGTTCATGCTAAGATCATTTGTGTTTCCTGCATTTGGTTCCATGGTGTGACTAAAATATGGTGGATTCTGGATTTTGATCCATGTCTTTTCTACATTTGGCAAAAAACTTGAATCACTGCTGCAAAAACAATTTCCAGTACACTGAAAGGGGGCTAGACATGCGAAACTAATAGAATGTTTGGCAACCTTTTATCATTCAAACGCACAACATACATTAGAACAGGAAACATTAAGGATTCAAGTAATAATACAGTTCTCGATCTTGACCTTATTGAATATCTATAAAATCCATATCCAAGTAATTTAACAAAGCCCCCAGGAAGTCCAAAGTCTTTATTAAGTGCGGTTTCCGTGTCCACATCCTGATTCAGCAACTTCAATGAGGCCTTGGTCTTGAAACCATATGCTCTGACTTCTGTAAGCATAAATACAAGAAATTCAAAGCTGTGATTGGATTAACTTTCAATGAGGAGTGCTACAGAATACATTGTATGTAAAGTTCATAGCTTTAAATGCCCGCAATTCTGTTTACAGAACAACATGATCCTACAGCGGCAGAATAACAGAAAGCATTTGAGATGTACTGCGCAATCATGTATCAGTTCAAAATCTTAACTACTTAAGTAAAGCACAATTTCTTTTCCTGCTGTTTTCTTTTGTACTCGATCCATTCTCTTTGTATTGGTGATGGTATGATATTATTCTCATTGCATGACAATATTGAAAATTTCAATAGCACCTCGGGCGTTGTTTATACTTTAAGAACTTAAAAAATTTCATTTTACTTGGTTATTTATGCCAATGCTCATTACTTTAAAAAAAAATCTAACCAAATCAAATAGAAATTAAACCTCTGAATCAGAGAGCGAGAGAAAGGGTCAGAAAAAGATAACTATGTGATGCAAATGAGAAGAAAGAGAAATGAATGATTTTAATTTGAATCTTGGTAAGTAAATTTTAGTTTTTCTTCTAAATCTATTCTATTTGGGAATTTTTCTAATTCAGAAATTTTAATACTATTCAGAATATTTGTTTATAATTTATGTAGGAAATTATAGCAGTATGTAGGAGCTTTCTGTTAGTTATGTCTCATGATTTCCTTTTTCCTTCGTCGCTTCTATTTCCTGCTTGACTTAGAACCGCTAAGCTTTTGGTGCCTTAAAGAAGCACATATTCAGACCTGAAATATGGAATTATTAGTATTTTGGTTGGTTTGACTGCTGCAGCCTACGAGTGTTTCGTCTGTTCTCAGTTTCTCTGAGTGCTTCTTGTTCTTACTCTCCGTCAATGTTCTTCTTGCTACAGTACCCAGCTACTATTCATGGCAGTGATGACATCCCAATTTCTTCCACAATAGTTGCTAATCTACCATAATTTGCATACACCAAACCCAAGGTCACACAAAATGTTTTCGCAGGACACCAGAATTATTAAAAGCAGTCCTAAATAGCAATATCCAGGTAGTCCACCAGAATAACTAAAATTAAACTCGACATCAGATAAGTAGCTCAAACTATATCAAATTATAAAAAATATGATATCATATGAATGTCTCTCCACAAATATGGTAAAAAGAAAATTCCTTAAGTATTCATGACTCTAGAACAAATATGGATCATGGTAAAATTAGGACCTGTCCAGAATTGTTTATTATTCATAAGCAATATCGCCCCAAATAGGGAAAAAAAGAAGAAGGAAGCAGTCATAGAAGTAGAAGGCCACAAACCTGCTCAGTATAAGGCAGATACTTCCCATCAAATGTCACAACTACACGATCCTTTCCATCTACACCTTTCACTTTGTCAACAGAGCAGTAGAAGTCTATAGCTGACATGCTGACCAAAAGAGTAGACAGCAAATGAGTAAACGAATTAAGTTGATACTCGATAATCAAATAACATGAACTTCATTTATCTAACCTTAAGAGCAAATTGTGAATTTCAAGCCAACCTCTTTCCATTTTTTCTTTTATGGACTACACACACAGTAGTTTTCCCAAAGTTGGGCCAAGGAACGATAGCAATTAGGATGCACCAACATCTTGGACACATCACAACAGTATAGTAGACAACATTTTAAGAAAAGACAAGAGCAATGGATCTACTGCATGCTTGATTTGACTGTTCATACGAAAATAAAGGAAACACAAACTCTGATTGTTGAACTTTTGTCATCTAGAGTAGAAAAAAGATAAAAGACCTCCACTCGTTAAGCGCTCAACTACATGCCTTGTTTTATTGCGTTTTCAATTTAAGAAATCCAACAACTCAAGTACTGAAACTAGCAAAACATCATCCTGAATCACTCTCCATAATGAAACTTCAACTCAAGTACTCAAACAAGAAAAACATCATCCTGAATCACTCTTGATAACGAAACTTCACCAATTAAATGCTCACTGCTTCCTCGTAATAGCTGACGAAAAATTTACAATTGAGTGTCCATTTCAACTACAGAAAATAAAATGCTAGTATAAGCAACAACATTTTAGACTAACTTCTGAGCTGCAAAATCTGTAGAAGCACAGACAAGACAAGAGAAGTACAAGTTTTGCACTTAAATGGTGTTCGGTTACGGAACGCATTTCATTATAGTTATAAAAGGTAATGGGATCCAGTCTCAAAGCAAATATACAGGACTTGGAGGCCAAGTGAGTCCCAATGCAAAACACCAATGTATACTTGCCCAGATTGAATTAATAGATGTTGAGTTTCAAGTTGATAAAATAATGACAAAATTACGGTAAATCTGATTCTGTAAATTCGATTCATCACAGCAACACAAAAACAAAACTTGAAAGAAATAGCTACCTCATAGGTAATTTAAACAAACAGGAGTAGTAATAAACTTACATGCCATCACCAAACTCTTCATTGATGATTTCCTTTATACTCTCACCAAAATGCATCACTGCCTCATTCAACCTACATACAAAACATTTCAACATCTCACTAATTCTCATACCTTAACCAAAATATGACAAAGTTGAAATCTTTGAGAAACAGAGCGAAAACCCACCTGTAAACACAAGGTTCTTGAATCAAGTTCGGGTCATAGGACCTCATGGGAGGTCTCATCATTTCCTGAAGCAGGTCCTCGGGCAGCTCAGGTAAGGCTGCCCGTAGGCTTGGGGCAGTATCAGGGTTAAGTTGAGCCTGACGTCTTAGTAACTGGGCCACATACACATTTGTCAGCCCAGTTTGCTCTGCTATCTGACTGCAGCTCTTGCCGGAATTGCGCTTCACGGCCTCCAGGCGGTTGATTATTGTCGTTTTGTTATCTTCCATTTGAAGATGAAGCAGTGATCAGACTAGTTTTTTCCTTCTCTTTTTGTCTCGTCTCAATGAGATGAGCAAGTGGGGCAGTGGAGTGAAAAGTTGTGGTCTTTACTCTTTAGGTCCTGACTAGGGACTAAAACATAAGACAAATGAAGTTTGGTACCAACATTGGAGTTTTGTGATGATGAAGGACTGAGATTTTATCATTTGAAAATTAAGATAAAAGTGAACTTTTTTACCCAATTTCAAAATTGCCACCTATTTTATTTTCCATTGTTATTTTAGTCCTCTTTCTTTCAATCTTGCTCTTCCTCAGCAAATCTAGAGCAATTAACCTTTAATTTGGCCATAAAAGAATGAAATCATTCAAAACCAAACTTCGGTGATCAAAATGAAAAACAAAATCACATAGTAAATCTATGTGAAAGGTGAGAGGAAACATTGTGTTTGGTCCACATTATGTTTTTTCACGTGATTTAGTTTTTTTTTTATAATAATAATATGGTAGGGTAGGGTAGGATATGGCACCCATACAGACCCAGCTAAGATGGGCGAGCTGTGTCCTTTTTGGGCCTTATTTAGAATTTGAGTGAGCCACGTCACTCCTCACTAATCATGAGGGCCTTGGTTCCTCGTTGGAAAATATAGTATTTATTTTTAATTAATAACAAGTAACTTTTTCATACAAATAAGTAATAAAAAGTAACATTTTCAATTAATTTGTATATAGGTTTTCTATTTTTACAGGTTAAAATGAATATTTCTTTTTACTATGAAAAATAATATTAACTTCAAGATGTTGGGCGGAGCTGGAATTATTTGATAGAGGGGCCAAAACTAATATAAAAAGATATAATTTTTTTTTAATTTATATTGGACCTGGTGATAATAAGGCACGCGTGAGAAAAAATTGATAATTTTGATGGTTTTGCTAAAAATAAAACATAAAAAAATCCAAGTATAATCAAAACAAACCCATAAAATATATCCAATTAATTAGAAAAAACAACATTCACTATAACAAGAAATAAAAATTGATAAAATTAGTAGATCTGAAAAACAAATTGCAGAATTATATATATATACACCTCATCAAATTCTTAACAAACATAAAAAAAAAAGATTTTAAATTTAGGTCACTAATTATTTGTTTTGATAAATAATGAATTAATTAGCAGCTTTGCTTTATTCTTTAGACATTGCTTTGTATTATTATATTTTTCGGTTAGGGTTTCAGAGAAATAAGAGAAAGAAACGGTAAAGAAAGGTAATTAAGTTGAAAATGATATTTGTCTTCTTGTTTTTCACTTACATGGATAGATAGTTTTAAAATCAAACATAACTAATGAAATAATAATTTATTATTAAAAATCCCATTACTTATTATATTTAAATTCTAAATAAAAAAAATTAAAATGTTTTGCAGATTCCGGACCCCTCCTAGCCTCCCCTGGTTCCGGCCGTGGTCTTGTGGTTAAGAAAGTTTGATTTTTTTTCTTAACTTCCTGTAGGATCAGCTTATAAGAAAAATTATTTTATTATTTTTAATTTAATAGCGAGTAAAAAAAACATGATTAATGTATAATTAATTTTAAAATGCCTTTACCTATCGAACTATAGAAAATGGAATTTAAGACCAGCAACATTATGCACGCATACAAGGCTATGAAGCTATTTGAGGGTAATTCGTGATTGTTTACCCCTCTTCTCTTCTTTCTAGTTTCACAATATTGTTAAAGTGTGTCTATATTACTCTTGACTAGTTTAGTCAAAGTTTTCTTTAATATATAATATAAGTATCATATGACTTACATACAATAAATCAAGAGTGTTCAATATTAGTTGTTTTTGTATTTTAAAAAAACAATAAAAAAATTTTAATTTTTTTTTTCATCAAATTAATATTTTTTTAGTATTTTCAGATAATTTTGATGCGCTGATGTTAAAAATACTTTTTTTAAAATAAAAAATATTATTTTAATATATTCCTGATTGAAAAATACTTTAAAAAACAACCGTAATTATATTCTCAAACAACCTCTAAAACTAGAATTGTTTTTTTTTCAAAATTTGATTTTTTTAATAATAAAATATAAAGATTCTTCCTCCATAAATTTCTCATTACAAAACCCACAGAAAAAGTAATTTGAAATTATCTTATTTTGCTTACATAATTACAAATTTAATCCAGTTGCATAATATTAACGTTGGTGTAGCATAGATAAAAATTAGATTTTGCAACCCTAATATTACATTACTGAACAATAGAGAAATAGGTAGAGAAAACTATAATATAATATTTTCTTAAAATTCTATAATTCAATAATATAATGAAAAAGATTGTGATTGATTTTCAAAATGATTTTTGCTTTAAAATAAATTAAAATAATATTATTTTAGTTATTTAAAATTTATTTTTAACATCAACACATAAAAAAAATCCAAAATCATACAAAATTTTATTTTAAAGCAAAAAACAAGTTTTTTAAATTTTCAAAAGTATTTTTTAAACACAAAAACAAACACTCTTGTTATTACCAAACCTAACAAAAAAAAATCAAAATTAAGTATAAAAAGTAATTGAAATCCAAAACTTAACTAAAAAAATAATTAAAACAGCAAAAATTATAAATTTTATAGACCTAATTCGAAAGGCTTTCTTGCCGGTTGATTACAGCAAAATAACACTCTTATGCATCATACTATATATTTTTTTAAATTATTTTATAATCTCAATTTTAAAAGTATTTTTAACCAAACACATTAAACTATTTTTTCTTCAACCTCAATTTCAACCACAGTTTTAACCAAACACCTATTTTTTCAAACCAACCTTAACTAAAAGTACTTTTTATAAAATAATTTTTTTCAAACCACAACCACAACAGCTACCGCAATACCAAACACACTCCAAATATTTGAAATCTCCTAGTTTATTCATAAACTGATCTATCTTATTTATATATATTAATGGCCCTTGAATATCCATCAAGAACAAGTGGAAGTACCACGTCAGCACAACCTCAGGCTGATGGATTCCGTTTTTCATTTTACACCCTTAATAAGTTCACGTCGAGCGATCAATTTCAATCTAGGAATTTTGTTTGCTTCCCATCGTCTTCTTTCTCTCCTTTTCTTCCTCAACGCCCATATCTGTCAAGAGAAGCTGTCAAACTTATATTTCTACTTGCGTCGATCCAGCTGTCATGGTCCAGGATTAAAATATTCTTACATCCGAAATTAAACAAGAATGCGCACTGTTTAGCCTTTTTGCTCGCAAGCTAGTCGGTGGAAGCTTCTTCTTTCTGATGCCATGTCGATTCAACGCTGTCTGTGTTCGAACATTACAGGACCTGTGGTCATCTCTGGACTTCGTCGTCGTTTGATTTCCACTCTTACTAAACCTGACCTAGCCGTTCATCCCGAACTTAGCCGACCCCCTTTCTGCATGTACTGGACTGGGTGTCAAAGCTTCAAGTGTTTCGGCTTTTCCGGTAGATTCATCTTTATTCTGTCAAAACCCGATGAGTTATTTTTATAAAATCTAGAAAGATAAAGTTTTTAAACAGAAAAATCTAGATGAAGAATTTTCTTACAATATATTTGTTTTTTATTATTTTGATTTAAACCAATTGAGATTTTATATTATAAACTTTAATCTAAGAAGTATATTGACTTTTATTTTTTGTCAATAAGTAAGAATATAAAAAAGACAATCAAATTGCTTAATTTCATGCTATATAATCCATATCAAAAGTACCCTTTAAATTATTTAAGAAGTATGACAAGATAATAGTTGAATTATATATCATTTACATCATTATTATTTTTCGATTAAACCCTTTACTAATAAAATTGTAAAACCATATAATATAATTTATAATATTTCGTTAAATTAAATATGGATAGAGAGCGTGAAATATATTATATGCACGTGTTCTAAAATGACTTTTTTTTTTGTTTTTTTTCCTATCATAATATTCTTTTAATCCATCCCAGTCAATATCAATTGATAAATTGATGAATAGGTGTGTGTTTTGAGCTAATAAGAAAATAATTTGTATCATTGATATTTTTATATACAAACTGTAGATACTTGGGCCAATAAGCATCTCTCATGTGTGTGAGATTTGTTACCATTTTACTTTAATACTAATATGAATTAAAATAATTATATCAATTATTACAATGCTGTGACAAAATCACTGTAAAAAAACTATTGCAATTCCCAGTGAATATATAGTACTGACGTATGAACGTCTGTATAGTCTGTATAGGACTAGTCTTCAAGTGACATAGCGTGATAGTAAATGACTTGAGATCTGCATAGCAGGTCTCGAGTTCGAGTCAGGGCATGCATCTCTTGTAAGATTTTGGGACAGCCAGGATTTTACTCGCTCACCTGGATCCACAAAATTCGTTTTGTCCCCAAGTGGCGTAGCGTGATGGCAAAAGGCTTGAGATCTGCACAGCAGGTCTCAAGTTCGAGTCAGGGTGTACACCTCTTGTAAGAACCTGGGACAGCCGGGGTTTTACTCACTCACGTGGGCCCACAAAGTGCGTTTTCGGAGGAGTGGGGTTTCCTCGAATCCAAAAAAAAAAAAAAGTCTGTATAAGAGTTAATTTGATTTGATTTTTAATTTTTTTATCATTTTATATTAAACATTCTAACCTTTAATTTCTTTCCTCCCTCATTTTAATTTAAATTCAATTAAATTGTTTTTTATTTTTTTTAAAAAAAAACAAGTATCCAAAGGACAGTGCAAGGGGTTACGTTGTAAGGCAAGACAAATTAACAAGAACAAGAGATATATTAACAAATTATTTTGTTTTGATTGAGTTTTATATTTATTTGTTTGGAAAAAATACTGACATGTTATCAATTAAAAATATTAAATGGCATGATGCCTGAGATCATATTTTTTTACTTATATCTATCTTTTAATTTTTTAGTTTATTTTTAGTTATTATTAATAATTTTTCTGAGCATTTATGGATACATGTAATTATTAATTAATTTTAATAAATGCACATGTCGAGTTTTCATGATTTATTTTTAGTTTTTTTTAAAATAAATTCACTTTTTTTTTGTTGGAATTAATTTTTTATCTAGCCCATAGACTATGATTAACTAATTATGTTATGATGCATATGCCATTTGTGTATATAAGAAATAAACAAAAAAATAAAAATTCGATGAAGCTTTATAGGATTTTTTGCAGGTTATAATAACAATAAAAAGAAGTTCAAACTTGGAGAAAAAGAAGGAAAATTGAAATATTGATAAGAACAAATTAACAAGACAAGAGAAGCTATGCCAACAAATTATTTTGTTTTAATTGAGTTTTATATTTATTTATTATTTTAAAATATTAACATTTAATTAAATAAAAATACACTAAATGGCACGATGCAACCCGAAATAATATTTTTTTATTTGTATTTATATATCAATTTTCCAATTTAATTTTTTATTATTTCTAATGATTATTTTGAATATTTATCAGTGCCTATGGCTATCAAATAATTTTAAAAAATACATTCGTCAAGTTTTCAATTTAATATTTTTTTTAGTTTTTAAAAAATTAAGAACTTTCATATGTTCTCTTTTTTTTTTAAAATTAAATTTTGATTATGCACTAAGATTAACTAATTATCTTATGCTACATGTGCCATTTGGGTATATAAGAAATAAACAAAAAAATAAAACAATAATGAAGCTTTTTAGGATTTTTCGTAGGTTAAAATAACAATAAAAAGAAGTTCGAAACTTGGAGAAAAGGGAAGAAAAGTCATGAAGAAAATTTGAAATATTGATGAAGTTTTTAAAAATCTATCCACAAGTTTTAAAGTCCAATTAAAAAAGGTACGAAACTTGGAGGAAAATAATAAGAAAAAAAAATGAAACATAGATGAAGTTTCAAGGATTAATCTTAGCAAGAGACTAGTTACATGACCCGCGCGATACCGCGGGTCAATGGTTTTTGCATAAAAAATATCAAAAAAAGTTAAGATTTAAAAGTATTAGATCTTTTTGTAAAGCTATATCCAAGAGTCTTGGGTGTGACTGCAACGTCTGACCCAAGAGTAATATTTATAATATTAATAATAATATTAAACTTGCATGACCCAAGTTTAAGTGGGTCTGACTACAATACCAGACCCAATAGTCTTGGATGTGGGTCTGGCTGCAAGGTCGTGTCATAAAAGTGTGATAATTAAATAAATTAATTAAAAAGAAAAAAAAACCAAGAGGAAGAAAAAAATTAATGAAGAAAAAAAAAATTGAATTAACCAGGTTAACCCGTCAAACCCTAGATTCATGTCGTGAAAGTTTGATAACTAAATAGAAAAAAAAAATTGACGGATTACCACAAAATTAACTGGGCTAACCCGTCAAACCCGGGATCCGTGTCATGAAAATTTGATAACTAAATAGAAAAAAAAATTGAACATTAACAAACTAAATTAAACGAAAAAATTGATTAAAAAGGAAAAAAACAAACAAAAATGTATCAGTCTTTTCACTGTGGACTCTAGTGTGCAGTCCACAGTTAAAGGCATAAAAACAGCAAAAAAACAAAAAGAAAAAAAAAAGAAAAACTAAAGGCATCAGTCAATAACTAAATAGAAAAAAATTTAATATTGATGAACTAAATTAAATAAAAAAATATTAAATAAAAAGAAACAATAAAAAAAAACTTATAAGAAGAAAAAAACTAATGAAGAAAAAGAAAAAGAAAATCTAAATTAATTGGGTTAACCCGTCAAACCTGAGATCCGTGTCATGAAAGTCTGATAACTAAATAGAAAAAAATTTAATATCAACAAACTAAATAAAAAAATTAATTAAAAAGAAAAAAAAAGCATCAGCCTTTTTACCGTGGACTACACTGTGCAGTCCACAGTGAAAGGCATTAAAAAAAAAACTAAAGGCTTTAACCTTTTTATTGTGGACTGCATACAATATTAAAAGATGAAATTGAAAGAACAAAACTAATGAGGAAAAAGAAAAAAAATCTGAATCAACATGGTTAACCCGCCAAATCAGGTTAACCCGTCAAACCTGGAATTCATGTCATGAAAATGTGATAACTAAATAGAAAAATGATTTATTATTAATGAAATAAATTAAAAAAAAAGATTAATTAAAAAGGAAAAAGAAAAGAGAAAAAAAACCTACAGGAAGAAAAAAACTAATGAAGAAAAAGAAAAAAATCTGAATAAACTGGGTTAACCCATCAAACCTGGGATCCATGTCATCAAAGTCTGATAATTAAATAGAAAAAATTTAATATTAAGAAACTAAATTAAAAAAAAAAGACAAAAAAAAAACTAAAGGCATCAGCTTTTTCATTGTGAACTGTATTGTGCAATCCACAGTAAAATGCTTAAAAAGAAAAAGAGAAAAAAAAAAACAAAGGCACACGCCACGGGTTAAATTTTTTTTCTTGCATAAAAAATGTCAAAAAAGGCTAATATCTAAAAGTATTGGGTCTTTCTGCAAAGATATGCCCAAGAGCCTTTGGTTTAGCTGCAACGCTTGACCCAAGAGTAATATTTATAATATTAATAATAATATTAAACTTACATGACTCAAGTTTAAGTGAGTCTGGCTACAACACCGGACCCAAGAGTCTTGAATGTGGGTCTGGCTGCAAGGTCGTGTCATAACAATGTGATAATTAAATATATTAATTAAAAAAACAAAGAAAAAAAACCAACAGGAAAAAAAAAACTAATGAAGAAAAGGAAAAAAATCTGAATTAACTGGGTTAACCCTTCAAACCAGGTTAACCCGTCAAACATGAGATTCGCGTCATGAATGTTTGATAACTAAATAGAAAACAAAATTGACGGGTTAACCCGCCAAACCCAGAATACGTGTCATGAAAGTCTGATAATTAAATAGAAAGAAATTTAACATTAAAAAACTAAACTAAACGAAAAAAAATAATTAAAAAGAAAAAAAAGCAAAAAACAAATTCCGGGTTAACTCGTCAAACTTTAAAAAAAGCAAAAAAAAAATTCCAGGTTAACTCGTCAAACCAGGTTAACCCGTCAAACCCGGGATCCGTGTCATGAAAGTCTGATAACTAAAGAAAAAAAATTAACATTAACAAACTAAATTAAACAAAAAAATTCATTAAAAGAAAAAAAACACAAAAAAAAGCAAAAAAAAAAAAAACCCATAAAGGCATAAAAAGCAATAAAATAAAATAAATAAAACAGAAAAAAAAAATTAAAAAAAAACAGCTTAGCGTGTCACTGTGGACTGCACAGTGAAACACTGAACAGTTTTAGTATATGTTATTAATTAAAAAGAAAAGAAAAAAAATTCGGGTTAACTCGTCAAACCAGGTTAACCCGTCAAACCTGAGATCCGTGTTATGAAAATTTGATAACTAAATAAAAAAAATTAACATTAACAAACTAAATTAAACAAAAAAAAATCATTAAAAGAAAAATACACAAAGAAAAAACCAAAAAAAAAAACCCATAAAGGTATAGAAAACGAAAAAAAATAAAAAAAATAAAAAATAAAAACAAAAAAAAATGGGAAAAAAATAAAAACAGAAAAAAATAAAAAAAAATAAAAAAGAATAAAAAAGACTGCTCAGCGTTTCACTGTGGACTTGCACAATGAAACACTGAGCAATTTTAGTTTATTGTCAATTTTCCTTCTTTTTCTGCTGTTCATGTATAGCGAGAAAGAAAAAGTTGCACATGCTTAGGAAAGCTATAAGAGTATATTTGTTTTTATATTTTAAAAATATTTTTTATAAAATTAATTTTTTTATATTTTTAAATTGTTTTGATATACTAATATAAAAATAAATTTTAAAAATAAAAAATATTATTTTAATAATTTTTAAATATTTTAAAAAAATAACCCCTCTGCCTAAAGAGTTGGGAGAGAATTGCCCCAGTTATATTTTACCACTTGTACCCCGCCAGAAAGACAAGAGTTCGCTATATCCATATCACTTACCAGTAATTTAATCGATTAGATTTTATATTTATTTTTTAAAAATTACTAATTTAAATTTTATAAATTTTAAGATTATTGAAGACTTATATAATTATTAATTTCATGACCTATTGGATTAGTCGAGATATACGCAACCTGACCCGAATACCTACTTTAAATCTTTAATAATAATAATAATAAAAAACAATGGTGATAAATCGAATCCTACTACAATATATATATATATATATACATTTTCATGTTGCAAAATATAAGTTTTAGATTTAATTGATTTTTAAAGTTTTTTATTTAAAAATATATTATTTTTTAAAATTTTAACAAAAAAACAAAAAAATACTAAAAAAATATTAATTTAAAATTAAAAAATACAGTTAAACAACAAATTGTCCGTTAAATCATAATCCATCAAACAAACAAGTTTTATTTTATTTTCTTACTCTTATTCACATGTCTTGTCAACTCACAGCATTTTCCAAGTAATGATACGGAGATCAGAACATTGAAATTTGTCATAAATGAACAACCGAATAAACTTTTTATATCTTTTTAAATCTTTTTATATGAAAAAAAAGGGTTTTGGTTGAAAATAAACTATGCATAAAAGTTCTACGAGTGAAAACGTGTTTGAGTGGTTAAGAAGAAAGCCTAAAATCTATGGGTTTTCTTTTTTTTAGTTAGTATAGTAAACTAAAAATTTAGGGGAAGAACATCGCTTGAATTTTTTTTTTAGGAAATGATATAGATTTTGCTCGTAAAATAATTAAAAATCAAATTCAATATAAAAATATGTTAAGTTTAGTTAGAATTTATTGATTAAAATTATTGTATTTTTTTATATTTTTTTAAATGAAACAAAATTTTGGTTATAATTTTTATATAGAGAATTTTTTAAAATTATAAAGTAAATAAAATTTCAGATTAATAAAAATTATTATTTTTATAAAAAATTTTAGATTTAAAACAAGAATGACTCAAAACTTTATAAGAAGTAAATATTTTTTTTAATTTTATTGTTCTTCAACTTCTTTACACGTTAGATTTTATTTTCTATTCTTTTAATAAAATTTTAAAAAATAAATTATTAATAAATTATTTTTCTATTTATTTTTTTAATATAATCATATATTAGAAAATATTTTATAATTTATTTTTTATGGGAATATCAATATTAAAAAATTATTTACTTTTTATAAAATTTATTTATTTTTAAAACAAAAAACATACTTTCAAGCAAATAAACCAGTACAAGATTTATGGCGTGGAACTCCAACATCAGACACCCAAGCTACGAAAATTAGCAAAACACAACAGGACGACAGCTACAAACAACATTGGACTACAACTCGTTTTTGAACGTACAAAGATTTCTTACGGCGGCGTGAACACGGTCGAGAAGGAGACGGACAAGCTAAGACCCGACGCAACCACTTCCTCCGGTGACACACACTCCTTCTCCTTTCTTCTGCATTGCCCCCCCCCCCCCCCTGTGTTTTTGTTTGCTAGACTTAAGTGTTCTTTCAGTCTCTCTCTTTCTGCGTCTGCTAAACCTCGTTTAGTAGTTGAATATCCTTGAAAGAGTTTATATTTCTTGATTTTTTTTCTGAATGAATTTCAGCAATCTATCTACATTAGCAGCATCGATCAGTGCAAGAGAATCTTTATTTTCCAGGAACACCAGGGCTGGCAACATGTTAGAAAGAACTAAAATCCAGCTCTTTTTTTTTAATTAATTTAGGTGTACGAATAGCTTATATAGTTTATATGTAACTCAATTAATTTATAAATTCTAAAATTAACAATCTTATAACTTTTCAGTAAACCTAAAATTTATATCACTCAAACTAATAATCTTTAATATATATATATATATATATATATATATATATATATTTTAACCTGAACTGTTCTAGCTGCAAGAGGCATCATGTTTAAGAGCTCGTCTGTTGATGTGTGAATTAAAATATTTTTATTTAAAAATATACATCGAAATATTTTTTTTAATATTTTTATATCAAATAAATATATATATATATATATATATATATATATATATATATATATATATATATATATATATCAAACCGTACAAACGCTAATGATAAACGCACTCCTAGATCATAACTAGCACGGCCGTATTTACATATAGACGTAGACATGCCCATGGACGCCCGGCATCACTCGTCAAATGCCGGCAAAAATTTAATGCCTAGCCAGCTCATTAATTGGTTAATCATTTTATTTCTTGTCCTCTCTTGAGAGAACTAGGGCAATGTTGAAGGGTTTCTAGATAACCGAAGAAACTAGAGTTAGAGGCTTGAGAGCTATGGTCCAGTTTTAACTAGTACTTTGGCAACATGCACATAGACTACACGATAAACTTGTAATTAAGGAACCAGAAATCCTCAATTTAATCCCTAACTTATATATTCATTTTTAATTGGGTCTTATACTTGTGAATTTTATCAATTTGGCTCTAAATATTTTATTAGAAAGGACCTAACTGAGAATTGTGGGAAATGTGGACAAAAAGAAACAAATATTTTTATTATCAAGCTTATATATATAAACTGTTGTTACAAGAAAGGAAGTATTTAAAAGCACTGGTCAAACATATAATTATCGAAGCCAGCTTTTTTAACATGATTATACAATTAAATTACATAGTAAAAGATCTATAAATATTTAAGAAAAAGATAATGATATTTTAAAGAGCTAGATGCTAAATAAGTAATAAAAATTGAATTTTTTTTTTTAAAATTCAATAAATCTTTATAACACATTATTTTTATCATTTCATGGAGGGGAATACTTAAAAGTCTTCTTTTTTGCTGATAGTATTAAAATATCTTTTATATGTTAAAGAGAAAAATATCTCTAATTCATATCTAGAATCATGTGGTCCAATAGATAGCATGATAAGATTGTAAGAGAGTCACTTGTACTTGAACGTTTAATACTTGACTGAACTCGAGGGTAATGAGTTTGACAACTCTTTAAATTTATATATGTTTAGACTTGATGTTTGGTTGAGCCAAATATATTGAGTATTACAACTCATTAAACCCATATATATTAGAATTTAATGTTTGACTGAGTCTAAAGATGCTGATCATCACATGTCTTTTTTTTTCCTAAACATTATTTTAGACAAACAAAAATATATATAAAATATGTTGAAAAATCAATAAAGAAAAAATAAAAGCTTGAAAAAATCAAATGAATGAATCGTCAACAACGTTAACACACGATGAGAATCCCACTTCAAAGTGATGAGAATCCCACTTCAAAGTATTAAAATAGCAGTCGTTCAATTGTGCATTTTAAGCTTGTTAATTATGATATTGTTATTGAATAGAGTGTTATTATCAATAATGGAGTGGCAATTTCATTTCCCTTTTTTTTTTTAGCCTAGGGCTTGCACAAATCCATGCCAGCTACAATGGGACAGAAGCAAGAACAGAAGGTCAAAACATTCTTTAGTACGAGCAATCAACTTTGAGACTCCAATATATCGAGAGTAATTGTTAAGAGTTTAGATTTTTAAGGATGCTTAATGTATTCCTTCATAAATGGAAGGGTTAGTGAAAAATAGAGAGAATAATTAAAATACTAGTAATTCTAGAGAAGGAAAATCAAAAAAATTATTTGGATATGTTTTTCTTAGATAAAAGAAAGGATGGGAGTGAAAAAACAGTACCATTTACCAGGAAATTATCAACTCTACGATTAGTACCTCCTCCGAAGAATGAATTCAAGCAAATTTAATTATTATTAAGGTATTTTTAACCTTTATTTTTTAAATTAAGAGTGCACATATATGGT
The DNA here is from genome assembly GCF_000002775.5 of Populus trichocarpa. Classification (NCBI taxonomy): domain Eukaryota; kingdom Viridiplantae; phylum Streptophyta; class Magnoliopsida; order Malpighiales; family Salicaceae; genus Populus; species Populus trichocarpa. Next base: position 9,649,353 of record NC_037294.2, on the reverse strand, counting down.
GATTTTAGGAATGCAACCTGTCTGAGAGTGTTTTTTTCACCTATCACCTACTCCTCTCAACCAACCCCTCTACATGTAGATGTAATTTATTTTTATTTTGCACCAAAATGGTATTTTTTTGCCGACTTCCGTTCATTAATCCAAGTCCTAACAATGGCAAATCATCTAAGAAAATATCTTCAACTTGAAGTCCCTCGCCAAACCAGCTATTTCAAGAAGCGTTTTCCCGAGTGAAAATGCACACCGAATCAACCTGAAAAGCACTTAACCACCTCCTGCTAAACATAAATCGCTCCAAGATGTTGATTTATCATAGCAAATTGCTCAATGGCTGCATTTATACTCACGGTGTGGCTCGACTGGGGAGGTCTTAATTTACTATAAACCACATGCGACTAAAGCCAATAGAGAAACTAAAGATTATTGATAAAGGGAATTAATAATGGCAAAATGGTAAATTAAGGTTTTAAAAGGGTTGTTGCCGGATTGACAGTTCGATATATAGTGGTAGCAAGAAGCCAGTGGAGGAGCATAATTAAGGTCGAGAAGAAAAGAGAAGTGGGCGCGCGCAAGTTGTTAGGCCGAAGAGCTGGTGGCTATGGAACACGGGCTTGATGATTACACACAAGATGGGACCGTGGATCTCAAGGGAAAGCCTGTCCTTAGATCAAAGAGAGGTGGATTGAAAGCTTGCTCCTTTGTTGTTGGTAATTTATCTTCTCTACTTCCTCCTCCCCTCTCTCTATGATCTCTCAAGGGTATTAGTTTTTCCAAATTTACAGGAGAAGCTAGGATATTCATTAATGAGTCTTTGAGTAGGTTACCTACTAGCCCACTAGTCTGCAAATATTTTAGGACATTTGCTGTTTTGAGCTGCGTTCCTTCAAACTTGGAAGCTGTTTGCCAGGTGGCTGAACTCTTCTTTGTTCTTCTGTTTTTCCCTTTTTAATCACTTTAGCCCAAACAATCGTGCATGCCATGGAAAGACAGTATGTCCCGGCAATGCTATTCTCCGACTATACATTTCTCCAGCTCTACCTGGAGGTCTGTTTTGCTTTGATGTCAAATATTCAGGAGGACACTCTAATTCACTGTTGCTTCATTTTATGAACATATCACATGATTAATTTACATGGGCCTAATGATCATAGATAATAAGTAGGTATTAAATAAAAGGGAAATCTCATTAAGTCTAAGACATTCTGGCTACTGTCTGTCCTCTCCAATTCTAGGTTTTCTGTCTTTTCCATTCCAGCTATGCTATCTCGAGGAAGTTTTGCTGTCTAGTCAATAAATATTCTGAGAAGGGTCATCATCATATTTTCTTTATATCCATCATATTTTGATATCGTGGAACTTGCAAGAAATTAATATCCCTCAGCTACTTCGGTTCTAACCTTCCTGTTCCAAGTGCGAGCTAGAATTTATATCGAGTAGCCAGGAGTAACTATAGGATGATTTCGAAGCTAAACCTGCACCACCATTTTTAGTCCACAAATTGAATGCCGCTCTTAGAGCCACCAGCTTCGGGGTGTCCTACGCTAGGTAGGGCCAGCGATCTCTTATTAGTGAAATGAGCCCATCTGTCTGGCCTATCATTTATTGGTCGGCCCGGCGGTGGCTCCTGCTTCTCCATGGCAGCAGCTCCTCATACAAGTTCGCTGATAGGAGCCCTTGTAGTCGAACCAATAATCAATAGAAGTTTACTGACCCAGAGCGTGTGTGTGTGTGTGTGTATTTTCTAATTCAATTAAAGAGAGACTATTTATATTAGAACAAGAGGATTCATGAAAATCACACATGTAAGAGATTTATAAGGATTTATTCTTATTAAATTACCTGGTTAGAGGTTTGAATTCTATTATTAAAAAAAAAAACCTAGATTCTTTAACCATTAAGTCAGTTTTTTTAATTAAATTAATTATACATTCAAGTTATTTACTCATAATTAACATATATATATATTTTTTTAAATATCACACCTACCTCGAACTGTATAATTTGTTGCTATTAATTTCCGGTAGGTGAATATTATCTACATGTCCATTTCTATATATATTAATTTTACTGTATGGCAGAAAAGACAAAGTTCTTCAAAATTATTTTGGTTTATCATTTGTTCTTTTTGTTCGACGATGATGGTATCAAAAACACACATTTCACATTGACTTGATATATTCTTTTTTAAAAATAAATTCTCATAATTATTGATCCTCAAATTTAAATTCAATGAGTAAAGGAAATGAACAATTCCCTTTACGTATTAAAATAAAACCAAGAAAATAAGGACAATTTTTACAGTGAAATTGATGATCAAGAAAAGAATATTTGCTCTGCTAAAATATTCGGTGCCTCTTTATTAATTTAGTGGGAAATGTTGTCCGTGAAAAAAATATTAATTATTAGAACACGAATCTTTAACAGAACAAAAGAAATAAATTTCTCCCACAAAATGCAACTTCTCGTCTTTTCAATACAAGAAACATGTAAATCCAACAGGAACTATTTCAATATTTTTTTTTAAAACGTAGAAATAAACAGGTTCTTCAAGTGTTATGAACGCATAAACAATGTTCATTTCAAACACTAAGATCTTAACAAATATTATCTCCAGCTGATTTTTTTCTTCTCAACTTGTTAACGTTTGAAAATAACGTATCATTTTTCTTTCTTTTTGTATTGTATTGCAGTGTATGAGGTTTTCGAACGAATGGCATACTATGGGATATCAAGCAATCTTGTAGTGTACTTGACAAAAAAGCTCCATCAAGGCACAGTGAAATCATCCAATAATGTAACAAATTGGGTCGGCACCATTTGGTTGACTCCTATCTTGGGTGCCTATGTTGCTGATGCACATCTTGGCCGTTACTGGACCTTTGTCGTTGCATCTGTCATCTATCTTTCGGTATGTATGCATGCTGCCATTTCTAGTTTTCTCTATCGTACGCATGCATTGCTTCTGGTCCAGCTCCCTGCTTTATCTCGCCCGAAGAATGAGAAGCTCTTTGGACCACATCTTTCAATTCAAATATCCTATGTCAACACTGTTTCATATCCTTTTCAGAACGTGTTATTCTGTCTGAATTTATCAATTCATTTATCGCGAGTTGTACTGTGTTCTTGATCACTAGGTCAAACAAGGGATAATTATCAAGGGTTGTGATTACGAATACGTGTGAAATCTAGCTGCGTGACCAAATTATTAATTTCCAAGTTGTGGGAGGACGGCATGTGAAAGCGTGACTTCAGAGTTTCTGTTTTATAAGGTAGAATTAGGAAAAGATATTGTCTAATTCGTTGTAAGAAAAACCAGTTGCTTCGATGTGTTGAAGTTTTCAAGATTGCAACTTGGAGTTTGTCTCGTCTCGGGTCAGGGGAAAAAAAGAAATTCTAGCACGCACCCTTAAGTCAACTTTTGCAAATTAATTAGTGCAAACATAGGATAGGAACAATTCCTAAGATAACGTAGTTTTTGGATAACATTTGAATAGTAAATGGCTGAAAGCGATCTGGCGTTCGTTCATCATTTGTCTACGCACGAACAACTGTTGAAGTGATTTTTAATACAGTTGTGAGAATTTTAATGAAGGAATCTGACATGATTGCAGGGGATGTCTCTACTAACACTATCAGTTTCCCTTCCTGCACTAAGACCACCTATCTGCAAGAATGCCAATGTGGAGAACTGTAAAGAGGCCTCCACATTACAATTAGCAGTGTTCTTCGGAGCCCTCTACACGCTAGCTATTGGAACTGGGGGAACAAAGCCAAACATCTCGACAATCGGTGCTGACCAATTTGATGATTTCCATCCTAAGGAGAAGGCTTATAAGCTATCCTTCTTCAACTGGTGGATGTTCAGCATCTTCTTTGGAACGCTCTTTGCTAACACTATACTTGTGTACATACAAGACAATGTGGGTTGGGCATTGGGGTATGGGCTTCCAACTCTTGGGCTTGTGATATCGGTTGCTATATTCTTAGCTGGCACACCATTTTATAGGCACAGGCAGCCAACAGGAAGCCCATTTACAAGGATGGCTAAGGTCATAGTGGCAGCCCTGCGCAAATGGAAGGTTTCAGTCCCTAATGACCCTAAAGAACTCCATGAGCTTGACTTGGAAGAATATGCAAAGGCCGGAAAGTTCAGGATTGATTCTACACCAACCTTAAGGTTTGCAACAGTTGCAGTGCGTGTGTATTTTTTCTTTTCTTTTCTTCCGGCATTAGCTTAGATTAGATGTAAGGATACTAATTTATATACCTGGCTTGGCCTAGTAATAAGTCTGAACTTGGGCAACATGAATGCAGGTTCCTAAATAAAGCTGCTGTGAAGACAGGTTCAACTGATCCATGGATGCTTTGCTCAGTTACTCAAGTAGAGGAGACTAAACAGATGTTGAGAATGATTCCGATATTGATCTCCACATTCGTCCCAAGCACAATGATTGCTCAGATAAATACTCTTTTTGTCAAGCAAGGCACCACTCTTGATAGACAAATTGGCAACTTCGAAGTCCCACCAGCAAGTTTAGCTGGATTTGTGACTCTGTCAATGCTTGTTTGTGTTGTGTTATATGACAGGTTCTTTGTTCGTATTGTTCGTAGGTGGACAAAGAATCCCAGAGGAATCACTCTTCTTCAGAGAATGGGAATAGGCCTTGTTTTTCACATCATAATCATGATAACTGCATCATTAATTGAAAGACACAGATTAAGTGTGGCCAGACAACACGGCTTAGTTGAAAAGGGAGGCCAAGTCCCTTTGACGATATTCATTTTGCTTCCTCAATTTGTGCTCATGGGAGCGGCTGATGCATTTTTAGAGGTGGCCAAACTCGAGTTCTTCTATGACCAGGCACCTGAAAGCATGAAAAGCCTTGGCACTTCTTATTCAACAACTAGTCTTGGCGTTGGAAACTTCATTAGTAGTTTCCTTCTTTCCACAGTTTCTCATATCACCAAGAAGCATGGTCACCGAGGGTGGATTTTGAATAACCTAAACGCTTCTCACCTGGACTATTATTATGCCTTCTTCGCAATACTAAACTTCCTGAACTTCATTTTCTTCTTGGGTGTGATTAGGTTTTATGTTTATAAGGCAGAAGTTTCTGATTCAATGGAAGTACTGGCTGAAGAATTAAAGGCGATGAGATTGAGGGAACCTAACCAAGTTTCTGAACATTAATGAAACGTGCAGAAGAAAAGCCTGCATAGAAATCAAAGCTGAAATCGGAGATCAGCTTACAAGTTGACGACCATTGTATAGAAGCTCCCTCCCTCAATAGCCTATTTTGGAGGGGAACTACTTTTGGGATAAGTGGTGGTTTAATACCTGTATGCTTCATTTTCTTCACCTTTTGAGGGAGAAATAAAACTGTCATGTTTGCTATTTATTTACTGAATGGAAAAGAAATGGATATAGTTAATGTTGATGACTTGCAAGTGCTCATCTTAAACAACAGCATAATTAAGAAAATCTCCTCCCAGGGAAGGAATTGCATTTTGTAATGTAACTTGTCTGCAAGCTTGAAACATATAAGCATTTCTTGGAAAGCTCTGTGAAGTTAGAGAAACTTCGCAGAATTGATGTTAAGAAGTGAATGAACTTCTCTCACACACAGTTGGATCAGAAATTGAGGTAACAATGAGAAGCCATTCTTCAATGAGGAATTATAAAGATAAGTCTATCAGCTTAAAAGGAAGTTTCTGCTCAACATTTGAGAAGATCTTTGCTTTCGTACGGCTAAATGTTGTATAGAAACATACTATCTCAATCCCCAAGAGGATCTTGATATGGAATTTTAACTTAAACCAAACCCAATGTATACAATGAGCTCCATCACATTTCCAATTTAAAGTATCTGTTTTGGCTTCATGGCTAGAAGTCATTATACAATAGATCAATGCATCCAAAACTATAACACTCTTTGCCTGAAATGCACAAAAGTTCAAAACCATCACTTCCTTTATCTTCTCTTTGCTAACTGGAATGTTTTCTTCAGGAACTGATTTGCTGCTTTATCATCCCTGTGGCATAACACCCGTAGTATTGTGTTTGGATCTGCCCTATTCCACCTTCCTGTTGTTGGTGGCATTGGTAGTTTTTGACCTGAACCCGCAGATCCTATACCACTGGCTTCACAAGTCAGGATACTAAAATCTTCCATTAGTTGTTCTGTGCTATCACCCATCAATGCTATCACCCCTTCAACAATCTCAGCCTCCTTTTCCACTGCATCCTCGTTCATCAATCCTTCACCACATGTGCAAAATGTGCGCTTCAAGTTCTCACAGTCCTCCTCAATCATGGGATAATCAGATCGATAAAATATGCGGCTGCAGCCACCAGCAAGCAAAACCATGAGAAAGGCCTCAAAAGAGGCCTTCATGACTTCTCTCATTGCAACAGGTTGGGCGCGGTCAGTGAGAATTGCTGTCAACAAATTAAGGTTCTGTTTGAGAATCCTCAGTGCAGGCTTGATCCTTGCATTTGCTACATCAGCAACATAGAGAGTATCATAAAAAACAGAATTCGAGTCGAGGAATATCAAACGATAAGCAGCAACTTCTGATACATGATGACAGGCAGATTGAATGGATGCAAGGGCTAGGTCAAAGTAGGAAGAGGAATTGATGTGGTTCCTGCGATGATAACCACGGGACGCAGTGGTTCTTGGGGCAAGAGCAAGGTTCTTTTCTAGAGAGTGGAGATGAGATTGAAGATAGTACAAAGTGTTGAGCCGTATGTAGAGCCGTTGTGTTCCACGGCTTGTTGACGGCCGGGGATGATGAGCATCATTTAAACCATGTTGGTGCATATATTCTGAGTTAATAGTGCAAGGAGCAGCTCTCTTCCACATTTTGAGGAACTTTGAGTCACCATTGCACCTGGTTAGAGGAGGCAGTGTAGGAACATAGCTCTGTTTTGATCCTGCAAAGCATATCAAAGAAAATAACTGCTTAGTTGAAGTCAGTTAAGCACTTAGAACATACTCGTATTTATATTTATGACAGCCTTCAGTGGAGCATGTTCATCTCCTTCTAATGAAGAAAGAAGAACTTAGAGAGCATTATTATCCAGTCCTTGAAAAGTCATGCATCAACTATAACATGCTGCAGAACAGAACATCCACCAAAGAATCTTTGCTGCCAGTCAAATGTTCTGTGGTCATCAGTGAGTTATTTTATAATACCATATTGCTTCTAAGCAATTACTTCCGCAGAGAAAGTTACTCCTAAAGTAACAAGTCCAAGCAGAAAAAACCCAGGAGAATACTTTTAGAGAATAATATAAATCTTCTTTGACAGATACCACAAAGAATAAAGAAGGAGCTACTTTCTTACCACAAGCTGTTACCAAGTTGGAGTAATCTTTGAAGAGATTCTCAAAACCTTCGGCTAGATCATTAATCAGATCATCGGTAATTCCAACAGGAATTTCAAAGAAATCATCCACAGCTTCCTTGGCTATTTTTATTAACTCCGCAGCTGATGTCGCATGTGGCTCGTTTTTGGACTTGGGATTCCATGTCTGTAACATATATTTCACCATTTTACTCTCGAGTACTATTGACAATAAAAAAGCAAAATCTCACACCCATATAAGCTTAAATGCTGTATTCATTTCAGCAAACAAATTAAAGAAACTCACTTCAGAATCTTTGGCACGGTTAAGGCATTCTTGCCCACGTTTCAACCTCTCTCCAATCCATTTTTTCATAAGCCTCAGTATGACTGAATCAACTTCGTATGGAACCATCTCTCGTACGATTGTTTTGCCTCCGTCTTCACACTCTGCAGAGTCTTCAACCAGCATTTGAACCAAAACCTTTTCAAGTTTTCCAGCACTCTGCAGTACCGAAACAGTCTCATTATTGAGGGTCGACACCCCAGCAAGATATTGCTTCAAAACTGCTCCATAGCACTGGTGTAGCGTTACGGCAGCAATGCTAGCTGCAATTGAGTGCCATTTCTTTAGTATGGGACTAAAAACCTCCCTTTCTCTCAAGGCCAAGTCCTCAGCTTCTTTAGCCAACTGCAGGAGAGCCTCGCTTGCTTCATCTTTCACTTCCAGACTTGTACTCTTATAGCTTCCAGTTTCTATTATCTGCAATCAACAAACAAGAATGACTTAACATGAGATACATCGTAGTACAGAAACAGTAAATGTTGTAACTGATAATTAAGCAAAGGGGAGACGTATGGAAACAGCAACCTTTGCAAATGCATTCTTTATAGAACCTCGAATATAGTGATCCACACGATCCCCAGATGAATCAACTATCTGTGTGTCTCCTTTCTCTTTCCCAATCCCTTCTGCGATAGTAACGTCTTCTCCCAAAATTTTTGACGCTGATAATGCTAAAGGTAAAAGATTCTCAATTAGGACAAAATTTCCCCTCTGGAAATGGTCATGGTAGTGAAGCAATCTCCTCTCTGCCCACCCTTGCATTGAAGCCAACATAGAAGACAAAAGCTTCACATACATAGCCTCTCGGTCTGGCTTCTTCGCATCATTAGCCACCTCTGTCGATAACATAGCATGTGTCGCAGAAAGAAGATCCGGCTCTACTTGTGAAGTAAGTACGTATTGCTGGAAAAGCACCCAAGCAAAGCACAGATTGTGTATAGGTCTATTGATTCCCAGTGTAGACCATGTCTTTTTCATTAACTCAACAAGCTCGTCAACCTCATCAAGGACTAACGTCTCATCCCTAAAATCAAATATTGATTGAAGAAGAGAAACGTATAGGTGAATGTTGAGTGGAAATCCATCAGCCCAGTGGCATACATCGGTTGGTGTACCATTGGCACTTCGCCAAGACAAGGAAACAACACTGTTGCATAAGGTTCTCATCGTGTCAGAATTTTTGCCTGTGTCGATAGGTTTGGTTTCGCTGGCACGGATAATTTCACGAAGACGTATAGCATAAGGGCTTGATTTATCAAGCGGGATTGAAGGGTGAAGGAGGAGGCCAGCCTCCAGGATTTTGAGCTGACGCCTTTGCCAGAGATGGTACTCCTGACTGTCATTAAATTCTGACGGTTTTAGGTGGCGGAGGAGTTCCAATGGCAGGATTATTGTCTCTGCTCGCCTGCCCATCTGTGAAAGTAAAGAGAACAAGTCATGAATTGATGAAATCAAAACGAAAATTATGATCATCCAAAATCAAACAATTAAGACAAACGATACATACATATGTATCCAAAATCATTCAATCTATTTCTATCATTAACAACTAAATTATGCACGTACAAAATGTTATATCAACATTGAAAAAAAAAGAAGCAAAAACATGTGACTTTTATGTCCATCAAATTTGTCATGAAATTATAATTCTGAAATACATACAGTAGCAGTACGTACTTGGCCTACAAGAGTCCTCATGATCGTCTTCCTCAACCTATTATCACTATGCTCCGTCACTCTCATCTGCGCCCTCATTATCTCCGCGGAAGTCAGCGGCCTCCGAGGCCTCCCAGAAATCGGAACCGTGGCAAACCCCATGGCAGGACTTGTCCCTCCATGATTTAGAGGGCCAGTCGGTGATACTGGTGCCGACCCGCCTCCGCCGCCTCCAACAGCCGACATCCTCCTTGTAGGGGACTTCTTCAGCATCTTCATTCCCAGAGCTCGCTTTATCCGACTCGTCGGAGACATCACCACCACCGGACCACCGCCCATCCGACCACTCGGTGAGCCAGTTCCTGCTCCATCGCCATCATGTTGTTGGTGCTGATGGCTGGAATAAAAGTTGATGGCATTGCGGCCACCTCCGAAGCCAGGGGAGGAGCGGCAGGCGGTGAAGAAGACCTCATAGGCGGTCTCACTGACATCATCCTTGTCAAGGCCTTCAAGGTCTCCAAAAGGCCAAGAGAGATCATTGTCCTCGGGGTCAATGGAGCTGGAGATCGTTAGGGTACCAGAGAAGGATTCGCGGCGACTCTGTTGGGCCATTAAAAATATTGGCAATGATGTCTCAGATATCCGGCGGGAGAAAGAAGGGAGAGACGGAGAGCATTCTCTTAATACATGGAGAGAAAAATTAGAGAAGATCAGGAGACATGCAGAAATGTGGCTGCATGAGACTTTTGTGTGGTAGTTTTGTTAGTTAATACAGCGATTTTTTGCTAAGAGAGAGACAGATATGAAAAACACAGCTGATGGCTAAGAGACAACAACATTGTTGTGTGAGGAAAACTAGGAAAGATTACGGTGGTGAACTGCTATGTTTTAGCAAATATTAGCAATTACTACTCCGGAATTTCTGCTTTGTATATTTTTCATCTTTTTTTTTTTTTGTTTTCTTTTTTACACCTACAATTATGTTACTAACTTGTTGTCAAGGAGACCAACTTGGCAAAATTATCTTGTAGGATAGATAGATTTCAATGCACCATGAATATGCTAGCTATGTGTTAATTTGGAATATCATAATCATAAAACTCAATTTAGATTATGAGTTTGGCAAAACTATTGAAGTAAATCTAAACGATGTTGTTTTAAGTTTTTTAAGTTAAATAAAATTGTTTTAGAAAAAAAATTAAAAGTCAAATTTAATATCACCCACTAAATCATCGAAATATGGATTGAATCGCTAGGTTGATCAGATTAATTTTTAGTCCAATTCGATATGAAACTTAACTCGAAATTAATTGTGTGATCAATATGTTATTGGACTGAGTTACCAGACTTCACGGAGATTAATAACAATAGTTTGAATTGGATTGATAAATTTTGCAAGTGACATAACATTCGGGATTCATTAATCGAAGTCATTTGTAAAAGAAGATTGATGAAGATGTCAAATGTTTTCCATATATGAAGTTAATTATAGCATGTAGTACGTTCATAGTTGGTTAATTTTCTAACCCTAATTTTATGTTATTAATTATTGTAAGTTGGTTAAAACAAAATCTTTGATCCTCGTCGTGTGTTTGACAGCCAAGCAAGGAAGAAAAACAAATGTCTTTACATTGTCCAATTAAAGCTTATCTCTGCAGTTCTTCAAGAACAACGTTCAGAACTTGCTTTCCAACAGCACTAATCAGTTGATTTTTTTGTTTTGGATTCAAATGTGCTATCAATCCATTTGGAACTGAAACTGAAAGATCTTCGATCATTCTGATTAATTTATTGGTTTTATTTTCTACTATATATACGTGTTTAAACCACAGACAGTACCCCAAGATCGATCCATTGCATTGAATATTTTCAAATTAAGTTAAAATAATTTAATTTATTTGTCAGTGCATGCATGGCCTGGATCCAGGTTCTTGATTCTTTAATCAACCTCCTAAACTCTTGTCCTTTTACTATGGTTAATTACATGGCTCATTCGGCATCCATTGAATCTAATTACAAGATCACCTGTGTAGAGATGCTGTTGAGAGGTATGCTAGCAAATCGTGCAGGCAAATTTAGCATCGTTCTCGAGTTCTATCAATAACAACAGTACATGAGAAAGATGAAATTATTTCTTTGCCTTTTATATTTTATCTTTAATAAATAAGATTGAAAGATAGCATAGAAAATAAAATGAATTGGATTTTATTAATTTTAAATATTAAATTTAAATTATTTACGAATAGAAAATGTTGGGGCTGTAAGAATGGTTGGTGTGAATCACCTCAGAATCCTGTGGAGCCTCAACCAATTATAGTCTAGGCCCATAGCAGAGGCCCATCTGCGGAATTCAGGCCGACAAAATAGTGTCTTTGTCTAAGTTGATGTGATGTGATAGGATATGTGGTGTTGTTTTTTCCTAAATTCTTAGGCAGCAAGATCTATCGTATGTTGCGGTAGTGTACGTGTTTTTGTTCTTTTTTCTTTCTTCGCCACGTGTACAGATATCAATGGCTGTGGCTCATTCATTCTTCGTAATCATCATCCGTATTACTGTTTATTTTTTTGGTTTCAAAAATACTTTTAAAAAATTTAAATTTTTTTATTTTTTTATTTTAAATTAATATTTTTGAATATTTTTAGATCATTTTATGTGCTAATATCAAAAATAATTTTTAAAAAATTAAAAAAATATTATTTTAATATATATTTTCAAGTAAAAAACATTTTGAAAAACAAACACAATCATAATTTAAAACACACTCTCATTTTATATCATTATAAAGTTTTTTTTTTTTTACACTAGAGCATGCTCTTTTTTTTCTTCAAAACTCTCGATCAACAAACTTGTTGTGAAGGAGACCAACTTGGCAAAAAAATATCTTTTTGGATAGATAAATTGGAATGCATGATGAATAAAGTAGCTGAGTCTTAGGTTGGATCATAGCTATAAAACCAAAATCTAGTTTATGGGTAAGCTGAGCAACTTAGATAAATCTAAACAATATTATTTTAAAAAGAAATTAAACTCGATATCATTTGAGTTTAACTAGATCTAGCTTGGAACATGTTATTGGATTAATAAATCATTAAATTAACTCATTAGATCAAACCGAAATTAATAACAATAATAATTATTGATAAAAACCATATCTCAGGTTGAGTGATATTAGTATCAATAATAAGGTGAAGTTGTCATTCATGGACATGCATTTAAGCTATTTTTTCTAATAAATAAATTATATTATTGGTACACTAACTTTTAAACTTTTCTCCATGGTTTTTAAACCCGGCCTGGTGGCCAGCCCGGTTCAAGGTCCGGATTCTGGGATTTGACCGAGTCGTCCGGGTCAATTCTTTTTTAAAAAAAAAACCAAAACGACGTCGTTTTAGTAAAAAAACAAAAGTTAACGAGTTGCAACCGAGTTTTTGACCAGGTCACACCGGGTTTTTCCTTCCCCTGTTTTTTCTTCAATCCAGTACGGTTTCAGCTCCGAGTCAACCTACCAGATCGGATCGAATTTTAAAACTATACTCTTCTCGATAGAGTATAATTTTTTTATCAATGAAATATATAAACCCCGTTCTGTGCCCAAGATTTCATTAATGCGATCCATGCCCCCTTCGGCGATATCTGCCAAGTTCTGTGCCCAAAATTTCATGAATGAATTGTCGGGCAAATTTTCAACCGATTTTTGTGGGCGCAAAAATTCCAAATATATTTATACTTTCTCGACCGAGAAAAGTTGAAAAGTTAGTGTACCGATAATTATATTTCTCTGTCTCCTTCCCTTACCTCTCCCTTAAAATTCATGTTTGGCATCTAAACTTTCAACGCGGTCCTTTTAGTTTGAGATATTTGAGTATTAAATTTTATTCTTTTGATTTGTAGTTTTATTCCTTGATTGTTTTTTATAAGATTTTTATTTGTTTTTAATTTTATTTTTCAATTTAAATTGTTTATTTTTTATTTTTTTTAAAATTTAATCTCCATTTGTTTTATTTTTTGCTTTTTTTTTTCTTGACTCTTTTATAAACTTTTAATTATTTTCAATTTTATCATTTAATCAAAAAATTAATTTGTTATTTTTTAAAAATTTGATCCTTATTTTTTTAATGATTTATTCTTTTAATTCTTCTATTGAATTGATTTTTATTTTTAATTTAGCCCTTCAATTAAAAATTAAACATCCTCTCATTATTGTTTTTTCAAAATCTGATCTTCATTCTTTTAATTGTTATTTTTCGTTTGAATTCTTTTTTTGTGATTGAATTTGTTTTTCAATTTTAACATTTGACGTTATATTTATTGGAATTTAGGCTCTATGGTTTTTTTATGTTTGATGCTTCCGATCAAATGAACTAGTGAATTTAATAAGTTAACACGGGTTCATATTATTTTTTTTATTTTCTTTTTCAATCTCTGACATTTATTTTAAAAAAAATAGGATTCATGGTTTTTTTTCCCTCTTTTTATATGGTTATCTTTATTTCATGACCTGACCTGTGTGTTTGGCTATCTAATCTGGGTGGGCTCGTGTGTTTTTTTGGCTTTTAATTACTTTTTTATTTTATTTTAGATCCCTTTGTGTGGATGATTTTTTAAAAAAAACTTCCTTCAAAATTTGATTTGTTGAAAATTAGTTTTCATGATTTTTTTATTTCTGGTGTTTCCAATCAAATGACTTGAGATAAGGGTTGCCATTAGTTTTATTTACTTATCCTTCTTTATCTCGTGATTGATGTTTTTTCTCAAAAAAAAAAATTAAGTTTTGAAATTTTTTTTTGTTTTTTATGTTAAGTTATCCCGATCTCATAACTTGACCTGTGGGTTTAACAGGTTCAACCTGGTAGGTTTATATATTTTTTTGGCTTATAATTGTTATTTTTTAAAAATTTTATATGTTTATTTTTTTTTCAATATTTTTTTAATTGAATATTGAGCATCTATTTTTTTTTTATTCGACCTGCTAAGAATCACAGGTCAAATAGCTTGTATTGTGTGATTTCCATAAGCTTTTCTGTTTTGCGATGACATGATAGTTGGTTTTGATTAATTAATTTCAAAATTTGAGCTTCTCTTCGGGAGAAATTTCTTCTTTTTTTCAACCGGATAAATGCATTTATTTTTCTACAATTGACCTTTTACTATAATAAAAGGTCTCTAATTTAAATTACTTGTTCGAAATCTTCATATCATAAATTAAAAAAAAGGGAAAAATCGAGGATTGAAATAATTGATTGGAAGTTTTTCTTTTAAATATACTCGATTGATAAATAGCGAGATGTTGGTATACCAATAGTGTAATTATCTCCTTTGAGAGGTTTTAATCAATGTAATTAATCCATTGATCTAATAATGGCTTGGACTAGAAAGCTTGGAAGCTCGATCATTCGATAGTTTAAGATAGGGGTAAGAAAAAAATCAAAAAAATCAAACCGTAAAAAAAACCCGATTAAAATATAAGCCTAAAACCAAAAAAACAGAACCGAACCCAAACTGAAAAAATTGAAAAAAAACCAAGCCAAACCAGAAAAAACCGAGCCAAAACAAGACAAACCGAAAAAACCAAAAAAACCGAGCCAAACTGGTTTGAACCGGTTTTTGTCCTAAAAAACCCGAACCGAACCGGAACCGGTCGGTTTGAACCAGTTTTGATTTTTTTTTTATAAATCGGTTTGGTTACTTTTTTTTAATAAAAACTGAACCGAACCGTAAATGATCACCTCTAGTTTAAGAATATAGTTTGGGCAAAGTTTAATTTACCATCCAAATTTTAAATTAGGGTAAGCTCAGCAAATTTGTATTTCTTAATCAAACCATTCCGTTAAATATAGTTGATAAAATCACTAATTGTTTATGTGTTTTACAAGCAATTAATGAATAGAAATTATACGAAGCATAGTAAATTTGAAGCTTGCCCAGTAATTAACCAAATAAATAGTCATATCTTCCTTGGCACGATGACCTCGGCTGTCAAAAGTTTTGTTCTTATTTTCCATGTCCTCCCCCCGCGTCGTCAAGTCGTCAAGAGCATCTTGACTAGCCATGTTGAAGCCGAAAGGAAGTGTGCGGCCCACCATGGAGGAGCTTTCCATGTAATTACTAATTAGTCCTTCACCCGTCCCCTCGCTCGATCCACTATCAAACCCAACCTAAAAGCATATCAACAAAAATGTAAAATAGCTTTTTAAATAATATAAATATGATTTTTTATTTATTTGTATACATTTTGATGGTAAAAAAGCATTCAAGGGAGTTAATTATATTTTAAACTAAACTAATTTTAATATAATTATATAACTACTTTAATTAATTCTTACATAATATAATCATGTTATTAATTACATAATCTATTTGTATTTTAATATATCTGATACACAACTATTTTAACAATTTGATATGGCTCGGTTGACTTGACGGGTCTTAAAATAATTTGGACAATTCTCAATAAAGTTAATATTAAATGATAAAATTAAAAAAAAATCAATTAAGAAAAAGAAAAAAACCTAACTCGAGTCAATCCGGATAAAATTATTTCTATGATATGAGTCATGAGATTAAGATAATCTCATAAAATATAAAAAAAATATATACATATAAAAAAATAAAAGAAAAAAAACTAGTGAAAAAAATATTCCATTGAATAATGTTTGGTAAAGTTTTGACTTTTTTACATTATATATAGGAATAATATTTTTGTAAGATAAATGGTATTTTGTTTAGCATTTCTTTAATAGCATTTAAAATAAATATTAAAAAGTAAAATTAATTTAAGCTATTTTTTTTAATTTTTTACTTTCCATGTAGCACATCTCTCGAAGATGCCCCAGGTGGGTTGGGTAGGTGAAATCATCATTCATAGACATGCATTTAAGCTATTTGGAAAATTTTTCAACCGGATAAATGGATTTATTTTTCTGCAGGTAACATTTTCATTATAATAAATGGTCTCAAATTTAAATTATTTGTTCAAAATCAATTGTCATATCATAAAAAAAATGGAAAAATAAAGATTGAAATACTTGATTTTAGATTTTTAAAAACATTAATATACTCGATTGAGAAATAGTGAGAAGTTGGTATACCAGTAGTGTAATTATCTCTTTTGAGACAGGTTTTAATCAATTTTATTAGGGTAAGCTCAGCTGCACCATCAAGAAATTTGTATTTCTTAATTAAACCATTCCGTTAAATATAGTTAATGAAATTATTAATTGCTTGTGTGTTCTACGTACAATCCCCGTAAAGGGATGAAATTAAAAGGAAATTTTATTTTTAATACGGTGTGAAATAAATGCACGTGAGTGAACAATATAACTATTGTTTGAAATACTTGGGAATTTATATTTTGATATTTAGTGAAACACGTGACTTATTCTTTATTTTTTTTTCCCGATTTATCTCTCAGAAAGTTTGTTTATTTTGATCATCATAGATTTAATAACTTAACTTGAATTTTTTAATTCTTTTTTCAGTTGAGTTTTTCCTCAAATTTCATCCTTCTATATTTAATTAATTTAAAATTAGATTTTATAATTTATTTTGTTTTGTTTTGTGCCGATGTGTTTTTAATTTTCTTTGAATTTGTTTTTATTTTTTTATTTTAAAAAGATATTAAATTTATATTTTTTAGTGTTTTTTAATTGATTTTGTTATATTAATGTAAAAAATAAAAAAAAAAATATTTTAAAATAAAAAATATTTTTAAAAAACACCTTATGTGCTTGTTTGGGATTACGAACCAAACAGAGATTGGTTAAAATTCAATTTGTTTTTGCTTATTTTTTTTATTTTTAAATATATTTTTTAAAAATATATTATTTTAAAATACTTATAAATAAAAAAAATATTTTAAAAAAATCCACTGCTACAATCAAATACCGAAAACTTATATGATCGTCAACTTCAGGATCTGTAAAATTAGTTAAGATACACATAAATTAATCCGGAGATACATATTAATAATAATAATTAAAAAAAACACTGCTAGATCACGATACCAAGCAAGCGTCTCTTGACATATCGGTCTTGTTTGTTTTTCCGTTTCAAAAATGTTTTTGAAAAAATTTAAAATTTTTTTATTTTAAATTAATATATTTTTAATATTTTTAGATCATTTTAATGCGCTGATATTAAAAATAATATTTAAAAAATAATAAAAAAATTATTTTAATATATTTTTAAATAAAAAATATTTTAAAAATAATTACATCGATTCCAACATGACAGTGCATCCTTGACGAGCCAAGTTGAAGCCAGAAGGAAGAGTGGCTCCCACCATGGAAAAACTTTTACATAATCAGCCAGGAAGGCCACTGGCAGTGGCAGTGGCAGGCAGCTCAGGCCTCAGATGTCCACGATCAGATAGACCCGCACTTTTCCCCTGCGATTGGATTCATCACAACGTGGCCCATCCTGGCGCGTACAAAGCCAAGGACAGATAAAACCGACGGTCTTTTTTTTGTTTTTTTGTTTTTATTCCAAATTAACTTAATTAGAGTTATAATAGGTGCAATTAAATATATTAATACACTGTGTTATGATCGCTCGAAGACGTCTACAAATACTATCCAATTATTTATGAATATAGCTCAAATTAATATATAAAAATACAGTAAAGATAACTCCTAGAATATATCTCTTTCTTGACGTGCAAGATGAATTTATGGGACGCCTTTTTTAGTGGAATTTATGATGGTATATTGACAGGATTCATTTCGGTTCTTGTTTTTCCGTTCCTTGTCGTGGTTTCTTATGTTAAAATGATTATTTCATACAGTAGTGATAAAGATATGTTTTCTGCGCACAATTTATTTTTGTATTTGAAATTGTATTTATGTTTGTCTAGCTTAAAAAATATTAAATTAATTTTTAAAATTTTTTTATTTTAAAATGTTAATATCAAAAATAAAAAAATTATTTTAATATATTCTTAAATAAAAAAAATTATTTTAATGTACTATGTTAATGTAAATTTCACCTTATAACTGTGTTCTTAATGAGATGATATATATATTGGTCAAATATTTTCTGGTCAACTTACATCTACTTAAATTAAAGCTTTTTTAAATCAATTTTTAAATAATTTATCCGGCTTAAATAATGATAAATCAATAAAAGTTTGTATTATATGGTCAAATCCAAAATAATAATACAAGTAAAATCTAATATGAGACAAACTTTAATCATGAATAATTAAATTATTATGTTATTTTCCAAATCGGTGAAATTTAAAGATTTGAAAAATAAGGAATTAAAGTTATATTTGGTTACACATTTATTTTGTGTTTGAAAATACTTTTTAAAATAATTTAAATTGGAAAAAATACCAAATATTATCGAATAATTTTAATATACTGGTACAGAATTACAAGAAAATACTTAAAAGATCATTAACCACGATAATTTTTCAATCAAAATATGTTTTCAGAAAAAACATTAAACAGACACTACTCTCGCCGAAGACTTTCAGCAACAGTATCGAGACGGAAAAATTTTGAGGCTAGCAACACCTGTATAAAAACAGAGTACACCTCCCAAAATTCCATTCTCGGCTCATCTACTTTTTATAAGTCTTCTGCTCTCACTAGAGGAGGGGGAGAAGGAGGGGCAGGGGGAGAGGGAGAACGACTCTATTTTAGCCAGGCTTATCTGCTTGGGACATATATCTCTGGCTTTTAAGACAGCGAAGCTTTTGAGAGTTGTGATCGGTGAAACCTGAAGCTATACGGGGTTTTAAGGGAATGCCACTTGTTGGTTCAGACCAGACGCACACTTTCTTCACATTCTGGTAACATCTTGCGAAGGTAATAAAGTTTTCAATCTTCTGTTACTCGTGTACGTATGAGTAAATAATTAGCGCTCCCTCCTCCTCTGTGTTTTTTGCTCTAGTAGTACTCTATGCACTGTGTGACTATTAGAACAATATTACTCGCCATATATAGAGAAGCTAACCAGCGGGAACCAACCTGCTAATAATTAAATAAATAATTAAAACTTTGGAAATGAGCATGTGAATCTTTGGAAATGAGCATTCCACTCGTGAGTTTTCGGACTCTGAATCGTGTTTATTAAATAAATAATTAAAACTCTGAATTTGATAAACTGCGTGTCATGTTTATTTATTCACGACCCCACCTGCTACTTATGCACAAGCCTTTACCGAGCTTGAAGTCTCTTCGATATATATATATATATATATATTTTGCAGAGTTTTGGCACTTCAAAAATCTGAGACAATCCAACTAATAACGCAGGATTAGAACTTGGGATTTTCCATTCAATGTCAAGAATGAGAGTAGCAGTGGTTGGTGCTGGGATTAGTGGACTTGTTTCAGCTTATGTTCTTGCAAAAGCGGGTGCTGAGGTTGTTCTGTACGAGAAAGAAGACTCCTTGGGCGGCCATGCTAAAACTGTCTGCTTCGATGGTGTTGATTTAGACCTCGGTTTCATGGTCTTCAATCGGGTCAGCAACTGCTTATCTATTTTTCATTCTTCTTTAATTCTCTGTCGCTCTCTTGCTTTCCCTTAATGGCATAGGCATGGTTTGATAGATGTTATCGTGCTTTTTCACGTTAAAGAGGAAAGAAAATAATCATTAAAAAAAATGCATGAACTCGATCACTCTAGTGCTTGTTCGACTACATGGAGCTAGCTATAACTGTTTTTTCCTGAAAAGATAAATAGAAATTCGGTTGATAAATACAAAGAACAATATTTTTAATCAGTCACATTCTTTTCTGTTGACTAGCGAGTAGTGACGCGGACGCCTGTAAAGCATAGCAATTGTTCTCAAGGGAAACTCTTTCAAGTTAGATTATTAAATAATGAATACATAGATTCTTGGTGATAGCAGCAATATATATATATATATATATATATATATATATATATATATATATATATATCTTTTAAATTATTTTAAAACCATATCAAAAACAGATTTATTTTATTTTTTTGTTTTTTAATGTCCTCAACTTAACATTATTTTTTAAATTCTTACAGAAAAACCTATATTCAAAGCTTAGATAAAACAAAACCATAGGGTTAAAGTAAATGTATTAAATCATGAAAAATTAATGGCATGTTTAGTGATCAAATGTGTATTCTAATTGACAATATAATGAGATGATTCATTACATTCCTTTGTTTGGTTGTAAGAACTTTTAATGATACAATGGAGGTCTTAATAAAGTTTCATTTTTAATCCTTGTAGTTCTCAAAAAATAGTCTTTATATTTTATTTTTATTTCTAATTTAGTCCTTTTTTGAAATTGATTATCCTTGTATTTTATAAGCAAATACAACTTAGTCCTTACTTGCTAGCTAAGCTAGACAAGAGTTCTAATTATTGGAAAATATATCTTGTTAAATAATAGTATCCATGATAACAGTATCTCTTTGTCAATAACTATAACTCAACTGTTATTAGTTTTTCTTCTTCCATTGAGAGGTCTTGATGAGTTAAAGCCTCTCTTTTATAATAATAAAATAAATAAATAAATTCGAATCTCATTATAATAATATTTGACGTGAATTTGTCCTAGCTAACCAAAGCTTAGCAAATTTGTCATGTGTAAATAAGGTTGTAGGTTTTGTCACAAACTTGCGAGTAGGATTAATTGACTTGGAAGGATATTGGGATCATGAACAGGTAACGTATCCAAATATGATGGAGTTCTTCGAGAACCTTGGGATAGACATGGAGTTATCAGATATGTCGTTCTCAGTGAGCTTAGACCAGGGCAAGGGTTGTGAATGGGGAAGCAGAAATGGGTTTTCAGGTTTGTTTGCTCAGAAGAAGAATGCGTTAAATCCGTACTTTTGGAAAATGCTTCGAGAAATTGTCAAGTTTAAGGATGATGTGCTCAGGTGAGCCATTCTCTTTTCATATCTTTTGTATAGTGTGCATTGAGACATTAAACTTAGACCACATGTGGTACTTGTATTTATTTTTGGAGCTGAGAATTAGCTGCTTACATCAAACTTACAAGGCATGTTGTTAATTAGGATTCAGGATGTGCAATCGCCATACATTCAATAAAATTTCTCTCGTGTTTTTGTACCTTCAAGTTTTTCTTTCTGGTATTGTTAACCTGATGGTGCAAAAATATGCCCCACGGCCTTGAGTTATCATTCAAGGGTCAGCTGAACATGCATTTGATTTTCAAGGACTTATCTGGTTTTTGATCTTCTAGACTTATTTGTTGTATGGGCATACAGATTGTTGGCACTGGCAGTGTGTGATTTCATGAGTTTTGGCCTGGGAATTTGACTCTGTTCAAGGATAGACAAGCCTTTTAAGGCACTGATTAATGTTTCAAGGTAATTTTAATGTGCTCGCAGTGGCAATGGCAACTAATTTAATTTTTGTTTTGTATTGCAGTTATCTTGAGGTTCTTGAGAATGACCCAGTTGTTGATAGGAATGAAACCTTAGGGCAATTCGTCAAGTCACGAGGTTACTCTGAATTATTTCAGAAGGCTTATCTTGTGAGATCTCTAGAACATTTGTTCCGTCCCATTTTCTCAACCTTCTGATTAGGTTCTACTTTCGATCAGTTCAGTTACTTAATGACACAAATAACGTTGCTTTTCTTAGGTTCCTGTTTGTGGTTCTATATGGTCCTGCCCTTCAGAAGGAGTTATGAACTTTTCAGCTTTCTCTGTACTCTCATTTTGCCGTAATCATCATTTACTTCAGGTAAGTGTTCTTTCTGAAAGAAGTGTCATACATCAATTTAACCAATAAGTGATATCAATATGTGCATGAATTGTTTCAAGTAAATCACAATCATTGTCATCCAGCCATTTCTATATGCACCATTGAACAGAGGTCTTTTGGCATTACGTAAGCAAACCTTTAGTTTTTGTCTGCTACTGGAGTTCTAGGCAAACAGATGTATCGGATTTCTCATTGAATGCTCTTTGGTACTATACAGCTCTTTGGCCGGCCTCAGTGGCTCACAGTCAGACGGCGATCTCATTCTTATGTCAACAAGGTGCTCAATTGTTGCTTTTACAGTGCACCATATTATTTCTTAACAGTGTCTGAGTAGTCGTTGTTTTTAGTTAATGGGTTTCAGTTTTGAGCTGAAATGGCATGCTTCCTGTGCTTAATATTCATTCAATGTGCCAAAACATCAGGTCAGAGAAAAGCTGGAAAGTTGGGGTTGCCAAATACGAACCGGTTGTGAGGTACAGGCTGTTTCAACAACAGATGAGGGTAAGCAGTAACATTAATTTAGTGGAAGATTTAAGGCACTAGATTTTGTTTAACATAAAATGATGATTTATGCTTGATGATGTGAGGTATTTTAAAAGCAGAAGTTCATTGTATGTACAACTTCTGCAGAAGCAAAGAAAAACTTGAAATAAAGTTAAAAGAAGGAAAATGAACAACTGAAAAATCTTTAATAACTGATGAGCAATACTTTTCTCTAGTAATTCTAATGGTAACATGAGAAGTATTTTAGCAGGTTGTGCAGTACTCTGCAGAGATGGCTTGCTAGAAATGTACAGTGGTTGCATAATGGCTGTCCATGCCCCAGATGCTCTGGGATTATTAGGGGAGCAAGCAACATTTGATGAGACGAGAATACTTGGTGCTTTCCAATATATGTATAGGTATTTATTTTTATTGTTTCCCACTTTTCATTTATAATGTCAGGACTCAAGAATAAATGAACGAGCACTTCTTAATTTTTTGTAGTTGAAGTTTAACAAAAACTAACTGTTGAAAAGTTGATGTAAAACTCATTTAGTTCTCACTCACTCAAGATTTTCAATCATTCCACAATTTCTATTGGCAGCGAAATCTTCCTTCACCGTGATAAAACATATATGCCCCAAAACTCAGCAGCATGGAGTGCTTGGAATTTCTTGGGAAGTACAGAGAATAAAGTCTGTCTGACATATTGGCTGAATGTGCTTCAGGTTTGTTTTTAAATTTGTAATTAAGTCTCAGAATTTATCTGTCAGATTTGAAAAGAACAAGAAATTAGCCCAATGTCCCACTATCTAATTCTGTTTTTGAAATGTTGTATCATGCTGCAGAATATTGATGAAACAGGTCTACCTTTTCTTGTGACGCTTAATCCAGATAATGCACCAGATCATACCTTACTCAAGTGGTCGACTGGTCGTCCAGTTCCATCTGTAGCTGCAACAAAAGCTTCACTTGAACTTGACCATATTCAAGGCAAGAGGAGAATTTGGTTTGGTGGAGCCTACCAGGGTAAGTCTTTTGCTTGTAAAGAAGAAAGGACACTGGTACAGATACAATGTTTGCTTCTTCTATCAGATGAATTTTTATATATTCTGTATTTCCTTTTCTTTCCAGATTCACTCATGATTCAAAACAT
The DNA here is from genome assembly GCF_000002775.5 of Populus trichocarpa. NCBI lineage: Eukaryota > Viridiplantae > Streptophyta > Magnoliopsida > Malpighiales > Salicaceae > Populus > Populus trichocarpa. The sequence continues at coordinate 9,625,635 of NC_037294.2, read as the reverse complement.
GATTTCACTTGGTGCTATCCAGATAAAAATAGAACTTTAAGGGGCTATGTTCATTTTTTTGTACTCTTATAGGCTGCAAGCGAAGTGTGTTTCGTAAGAAAATAAGAGAAGTGAAATAATGTTTCGGTATACGATAGAAGGTTGAAGACTCTGGCAATTATTGACGACCTTAGATAATCTGGCAAATACTTCAATCAACTACTGGTGGCTTTGCTAACATTAATTTGTGGCAAACTTGTAATACCAGTTTTTTATTTGATGTGGGGAGATGAACTTATTTGCTAGACTCCTTTTTTTTTTCAGATCTAGAAGGAGAGATTCTTTTGAAGTTTCCATGATAATTCATTTCTTTTATTGTTCAGCCTTCAGAGACACTGCAACTTTTCAGATTTTAGATTACTGGATTAGCTTGATACTTGATCAACTGAGCAGTTCGTGTTGCATTTTCAGGTTATGGCTTCTATGAAGATGGACTAAAGGTAGACATAATTAAGTAGAGATAACCACTATGTTTGTAGTGAAAATTCAATTCCTCTTTGTTGTATTTTTGGTCAGTTTCCACATTTCTTTTTGTTGGGAAGGTATAAAATATTGAAATGTTTTCTAGTTCTAGAGTACAAAGGAATCGATCACTGATACAATTCTGCTATGAAATTCTGTTAACCAACCTATGTTCTCTGAACTCTTTGTGGAAATGTCGTCTTCAAGTCTTGCAATGAAAATACCTTTCTTTTTTATATGAATTGAAAAATTGAGTTCAAAATGTATCCTGCAACAGGTAACAAATTAGCATTCAAACTTGCTTATGAATTACTGTTGTTCTCTCTTCTGAAACATGCTTTTGGTACTCGAAATTGAAAATCAAACAGGGCCTTGTTTTCTTGTCTCCATGAATTCATTAAGTATCCAGTGTTCTTTTCATGATATCATGAAGTTGGTGTTCTGCCACGGACAAGTGAGGGATATCAGTTTGTATTGGTGCTGATACAAGAAAATGAAATTATTTGTCTCTCTATTACACTTTGCAGTCTGGCATGGTTGCTGCACATGGTTTGCTTGGAAAAAGCTGTGACATTCTGAGGAATCCAAAACATATGGTACCTTCTATGTTAGAAACTGGGGCGCGCCTTTTTGTTACTAGATTTCTTGGACATCATATCTCTACTGGCTGTTTAACGTGAGTTCAATTATAAAGATAATTTCAATCCCTTCTTATGGTGGTGTTTTTCTTTCTAGCATTTTGTTGTTAGGAAAACATGCATACAGCTTGCTCTTTCTTTTATATTCATAAGGTCATCACATGCTTATCCAAGACCACATGTAGGTTGTATAATGGTTATCATCTTTCACTTGGATGCTGGATTGCGAGAGCATTGGAGGTTTAGTATCTGAGGTGTTTTCTTTTCACTTCATGGGAATGGGTTCGTGTAAACATGTAGCCATTTAGTGAATGTTCATTTCCTTTTATAATTATTCTCCTGTTGTGGGTGGATGATGCAGAATGTGGGCTTTCTGTAGATTCAGCTCCTCTATTGTCTTTTCAGAATAAAATCTCGTGTTGCAACATTACTATCTTTGTCACCTGTCCAAATTGTTTAACTTGATTCTCATTTCTTCAATAAGCTTGTGTTTTCAGTCTTGATTATTACTGCCATTGACAGCCCATTCTAGATTTTCCTCTCTTTTTTTAATCAATATATGGTGATTTGACAGTTTGCTGGAGGATGGAGGCACAGTTTTCTCCTTTGAGGGAACTTCTAAAAAATGTTCTCTGAAAACTGTTTTGAAGGTTCACAATCCGCAGTTTTACTGGAAGGTATGTACTCCAATGTAGTTCTGCTTTTGAGTGAGTTGCATGCCACCTTGAGTTCAAAATTATCAACAGGAAAAGTTTTAACTGGAATGTCGTGACAAAAAGCAGAAGGTATTTTAAAATTTAGAATAATTTAGTGCCTAGTTCAAAACTTACACTACAACTAATGAGCCCAAGAAAATTTTCTCAGATAATGACACAGGCTGATTTAGGCCTCGCAGATGCATATATCAATGGTGATTTTTCCTTTGTTGACAAAGATGAAGGTCTTATAAACCTTTTCATGGTGAGATAACTGATATAAGCTATCTCTTGTGGATGGACTTTCAAAGAATTTTCTTTGCTAATAATTTATATTGCAGATTCTCATTGTAAATAGAGATGCTGATAATTCTACATCTAAGTTGAACAAGAAAAGGTGTGTTGTGACTGGTAACTCCAAGAATATGATATTACAAGAGATTGAATCTTATATCTTATTTCATTAAGTATTCTCCCCCTGTTTGTCTCAGGGGCTGGTGGACACCATTATTATTCACAGCTGGTATTGCATCTGCAAAATTTTTCATTCAGCATGTTTCAAGGCAAAATACTCTTACACAAGCTCGCAGAAATATCTCTCGTCATTATGACCTGGTATGAGATGGTTGAACTGGCACTAACTCCAAAAATTCTGTTTTCTTAGAGTGGCTAACATTATGCTTAAACGTCTCTTTCTATGCTGTTTTGAATTTTTCTCCAATGTCTTCTTATGTGTAATGGAAGGAAAAGAAAATAGGCCACGGCTGCTTGCAAGGCTCAATGGAAAAACTATTTAATCTTTGAGATGGAGATGAGGGTGCAAAGATTTGAACACCGAGCCTTTTCTTTTAGATGGTTCCAGTTCTGATACCATTTAAACTGGCACATCTTGCTAAAATTTAAGCCTTTTAGAGTGGAGGCCTAACATTCCTTTCAATGTCATTCTCACTATACCTTTAATGGAGATACCAAAGTCAATTCCTCATCTCATTAGTGCATTTTGGAAATATCTGAAAACAAGAGTGAGAAAAGCTACTGAATAACTTCTAAGATTCTATATAATCTTATATATGTGAACCAGTAAAGTGATGGACTTGCCAAAGCATTCACTTGAAAGCATTGCCAAGGTTTTAGTTTCTAAGGTTCATTTTGAATCTTGTCGAAGTAAGAACCCTTTTAAATCTTGTATCAGATCATAATGATGAGACAGTGCTGCTTCTACTCTATCAAATATTCACAGGGCTACCATTTCAGAATTCTAAATTAGTGACCTTGTCAGCTTTTCCCATATCGAAGTGTTGTGAGAGTATTTGGTTTCATTATTTTTCCACACGTTCACTTTTGTTGTGGCCTTGAAACTTTTTTGGTTGTCAAAGTAGTAATTAAGTATGATTTATGACTAGAAGCTTACATCCCTTTCTGGTTGTGTCTCCAGAGTAATGAACTTTTTGCTCTGTTCTTGGATGAAACAATGACATACTCCTGCGCGCTATTTAAGGTTGGAAGCCCTGCATATTGATGATTTCATTTAAAATAACGCATGACAAAAATAATCTAATCCTTGACATGCTATGTTTAACTGATAATATATTCATTTTCTTGTGTTGTTTTAAAAGAAAGAAGATGAAGACTTGAAAGCTGCACAGATTAGAAAAATATCCCTTCTAATCGAAAAGGTAAGCCTGTTAATTATTCTTGGACAACTTGACCAAGGTTGCTTGATACTAATGTCCATTTTTATGTGCTTACCTTTGACAATCTAGGCTAGAGTCAATAAAGACCATGAAGTTCTTGAGATTGGTTGTGGCTGGGGAACCTTAGCTATTGAAGTTGTCCAACGAACTGGATGTAAATATACTGGCATCACTCTATCTGAGGAGCAACTAAAATATGCAGAATTGAAAGTGAAGGAAGCGGGCCTCCAGGTATGAAGTAGAGATTTAAAAGGACTTCTGCAATTCTGATATCGCCCAGATTTTCCTACTTTTTTCATTTTGCAGTCTTCACATGCAAATGGATGTAAAAAGCTTGTCCAACATAATTAAAGATCGTATTATATAGCAAGCAAGGATAAAGTTGGCAGTGTTGTCCTGACTTAACTGTCACGGAGATAGGGTTTTGTAGCAGTGGATTTCTTTTTCTCTGTATTAAAGCAGAACATGGTTGTTTCTGAAATCAAGTAACTTGTTTTAACGTTAACCATGTTACCAGGACAGTATAAAATTTCACCTCTGCGATTATCGCCAATTGCCCAAGACCCACAAATATGACACGATAATATCATGGTGAGTTCTCTCACCACCATTTTACATTCTGATCTTAGAATGTTGTACTAATACCATCGCTTTGATGGCCTTCTCTTTGCACTTGTCCAGTGAAATGATAGAAGCTGTTGGCCACGAATACATGGAAGAGTTTTTTGGTTGCTGCGAATCAGTATTGGCTGAAAATGGGCTTTTTGTCCTACAGGTTATGAAAATATGGGAAAAAATAGTTTTGCATAGTTGTGCACATTTCAATTGTAAAGTAATGGGTTTGATGGCATAAATCAGTGCTTAATTGCCAGTTTCTGTAGCAGTTTGGCCAATGCACATTACTCTATGTTTTACTTGACACCAAGGCCTCAGGGGGCTAACAGTTTTCTAACATATTTTTGTAGTTCATATCAATCCCGGAAGAAAGATATGACGAGTACAGGAAGAGTTCAGATTTTATTAAGGAATATATATTTCCTGGTGGATGCTTGCCTTCATTAACTAGGATAACATCAGCCATGGCCTCTTCATCAAGACTCTGGTAGAGGCCATCATCAGTTTTAGCTGAAATTTACTGCTGATGTTATTGCTCTTTCTTCAAACTACTTTCTGCAAAATGAACTTAATTTGTGTTTGTGTAGTGTGGAGCACGTGGAAAATATCGGAATTCAATACTATCAAACACTTAGATACTGGAGAAAAAACTTCTTGGAGAATCAGAGGTAAAAATCACTTCAGAATTTTTCACATTATTTTGTACCTTGTGGGGTCAGCTTCACCATTTGCAACAATTATTTTGAGTATCAGGTTGACTACTACTGGATGCGTGATGATTCATGATGACAAATGTCAAATTATTTGACTACAATGAGATTACATGATTACTTGCTAGATCCTTGTTGATCACATTACATTTTAAAACTAGCTGCTAGGCAGTGATCTTCATGAATAATGCCTGACACAATTCACTTTGCGCCAAAGAAAAGAAAATAGTTGGCTTTAGAATAATGAAAATAGTTGACATAATAATGCTTGACACAATTCACTCACTATTACTTGATTGATCTCACTATGACGTTTGCAATATCTGACACCAGAAGTTTCTGAAAAATATGATCTTTACTGTCTTTTTACTGGTAACCACGGTGGCTAATTGTAGAATAACAATAATTTTTAGAATTAAACAGACTATTTTATGGTGGGCAGAGAAATTCTTTCCCTGGGATTCAATGAAAAGTTCATTCGAACATGGGAGTACTATTTTGACTATTGTGCAGCTGGTTTCAAGACACACACACTTGGAAATTATCAGGTAAATCTCAAGATTACATATGGCTTTATTAAAATCCTGTCCTTGAGCTTCTGACAAAAGAAAATCGATTTCTTCTGTAATGTAGGTTGTATTTTCACGTCCTGGAAATGTTGTTGCACTAAGCAATCCATACAGAGGTTTCCCTTCAGCATACTGATCCTTCTCTCTGAAGGAAGACAGCACCAGCACATGGAAGTCAGCCCAAGCATTAATTTCTTTGTTTTTCTATACTTCTTTATCAAGTTATGTAGATCATTTGTGTCGCTGATAAAATATTGCACCAAATTCGAAGCTCTCTGTTTACTTTTATTTTATAAAAAATGTATTCTCGTTCTCATACACAGCTCACTGCTCAGGATGATGAAATCTCATCCTTGGGAAATACTCGTGGCGTTATTGTCAGTGTTTGGTTACAGAAATAAATACATAAAAATATGTTTCTAAATAATTTTTTTTACAAATTTCTTCACTTAAAAAAAAACATGTTTCAGAGTAACTAAATTATTGTTTTGTCTGTTCTGTTCTATTGTCAGTGACCATATTCATAGTTATTAAACCCGGACCGGCCCGGCGGGTCGACCCGGGACCCGGTCGACCCGGTGGCTGGACCGGTCCGAGTTTGTCAAAAGACCGGCCGGTGCAACGACCCGGCAAAACCCGGCCGACCCGGCGGGTTAACCCATGACCCGGGTGACCCGGGCAAACCCGTGTGAGACCCGGGTGACTCTCCATGGCAGATTTAAGATTTTATCTCTGTCTGGATCTGTGGAGGTTGAAAAATTAACAGTGGTTTGGTTGTGCGATGACTTAAGCTTCAAATCCTTATCTTCGAGAAGGAAGAGAGCGTTTTGGAGCGCAGATCTAGCATGAATCAAAAAAGAAAAAAAATCTCAAACAACAAAAAATCGAAAGAAAGAGCATGAGGAAGAGAGGGGAAAGATTTACCAGGAGATTGAAAACTTGTTGATCTCTCTTCACTGTTAGAATTTGAGCCCAAGGTGTAAAAGAGGAGAGGCAGCGAAGAGGAAGGGTGCAGACAACAATATATATATTTTTTGTTTTACAATACTTTACGCTCTCTTCTCAGCATCAAATATTTTCAATCTTTTTTTTTTTGTTGAAAACAGGTCTTTTAACTTAATTTTTTTTAAAAAATAAACATAGTAAAATATTTTTAAAACTTTATTTCGCACTTAGAGTTTTTGTCAAGCGGAGATAAATTTTATTTTATAAAAATTAATTAATAAGTATATTTTATTTATTTTTAAGATTTTTTTATTAAATATAAATCTTGAAATATTACTCTCCTCACCTTTAAATTTTGACTGATTTTATTTTGTTCCATGTATTTTTCTCTCACTCTCAAATATATAAAAAAAACCATGTTCACTTCTTTTTTTTTTATTCTTTTCAAATTTACTATTACAGGGAAATTGTTTTATTATAAAACATAACCGAATTAAAAGCATATATTTTCTAGTTAAATACCATTAAGAAAATCTCTTTTCTATTTTAATATTTTTTTATGAAATATTAAAATTTTAAATATATTTTTTAAAATTTTTCCAGGTTAATCCGGGTTGACCCGAGTTGATCCAGGTTGACCCCTAAAATCCAAGACCCAGCTTCTTGACCGGGTCAATATCCAAATCGGGTTTTATAACTATGACCATATTATTGCTTGGCCTGGCAAGTGGCAACTATAATTTTTTTTTATTATTTTGAGTTGAGCGAGAATCTTGCCTTTGATTTGGGAAAAAGATTTGCTTTTGCTTTTGCTTGGTGCTGAAGTGATTATTGATGATATGTTTGCCCCTGTAAATTTATCAATATTACACTTCTATCTAAAAATTTTATAATTTCCAGAAGTTTGGTATTTTTTTCTACCCATCAAATAGCCTACGTTTAATTTTGTTTCCTGATTTTATTTCAGGTTTATGAATGTTTATGTGAGAGATTATAGCATGTTTGTAGATTTAAGAGGAAAAAAAAAGAGAGAAATAGAAGAAAAACATGAAAAAGTGAGCTTTCTGTAATAGTTGAAGAGTGAAATTGAAACTTATTAGAAACTATAGGGGTACTATTGGGAAAGCCTAGGCTATGAGGATAGAAGTGAAGCATTGATAAATCTACGAGGGCAAAAACGACGTACAGCTTAATCTTGATCTCCTGTAACATGAACAGACATGTTTTTGCTTTATTACTCGATAACATACCTTATGTTTCTGCCAGAATTTCATATCAATGAAAATTATTAATTCCTAGCAGCATAAACCCTTGTCTATCTACCTGTCTAGCAATTCTTTGATCGACCTTTCCAGCTGCGCCTTTCTATTTTTTATTCCCAAGTTTTGCTGCAATTATCGCTGCAATTATCAGGTATGTATGTTCTTGTTTCTTTTTGCATCCAATGAAAATAGAAATGCTCACATATATACGCTTGGAGTTGGCTAACCACCCCCCCTCCCCCCAAAGGAAAAAAATCAAAGATCTTTTATATATATATGCAGGTATTTTCTTTTGCTCAACTTCCATAATATCCATAATGGATTTTGTTTTTAGAATTAATAATCATCATCATAGATCTTACTTTACCTTTGATGCGTGTGTTAAGCTGGTTTGACCTTTTTATAAAATTCTGCGTATATAGAAAGCTAGATATGTTTAGCTGGAAACCCAAAAAATGCTGTAGAGACATGGTGAATTAAAATACTTAATTCATGGATGTATAATATTGAATAAACAAGTTCATGAGTCGTGCTAGATTTGTATCTCTTAATTAAGAAATCAATAATCTATATATAAATAATTTATTTAATGAAAAAGAGAAAATCCTGGATAATTAGCTGGCCGTCTGGCTACAAAACCATGAAGTTGTTAGCTGGCCGTCGAGCTGCTCCTATATAACAGCATCGTTAGCCTTCTTGAACTTGATCATAGTGAGGAGTAGAGGAATTCATCAAGTTGATTTGTAGATCATCTAAAGCTCGAGGTTTAATTCTCTTGCAGTCTTGTAGCATCAATGGCCGCTGCAAATTGTTCCTCTGGAGAGACTTGTGCTGCTCTGATCCATGGAAAACAAATGGCACCTTCTCGGCTAGAAGCTTGGGCTCGTCTTTTTGTTACTAAATTTCTTGGACGTCATATCTCCACTCACCGTTTAATGTAAGTTCACTTTTTTTTTTTTTTTGTTTTTTCGTTTACAAGTGTTTCGAAAATGAATAAATATAATTGGCAAGAAATTAGAAATACAACGATACCAATTAAACTAAGGGGGTGTTTAATTTATATATTTTCTAATCACTTAATGTATATTGAAATCATTTATATGGAGAAGAAATATAATGAAATAATCATCATTACTTTTAGTTTTTTTTTAGATGATAGTATGTACTGATTAAATTGAGAAAAATACGAGCTAATTATAAGAATTCGAAGGCAATAAAAAACTTTACTTGCAGCTCCTGCACAAATAAAGCTCTTGTTTCTAATATAATAATACTGAAAAAACAAAAGAAGTCGAGAAGAGAATGGAATCATATATCAAAATCTTTTTTTTTAAAAAAATATCAAAGCAATTTTTTTATGAAAAAACATATTAATAAGAGAGAACGTTGAAACTTACTTGTTGTTATCTATTTTTGAAAGTACTCACACAAAAAAAAAAGAAAAAGAGAAAATACAAAACAATTGTAGAAAGAAAAAAAATATCGAAGAGAATACCAGGGCGCTAAGAAAATGGTTAAAGATTGGTTGAGGAGGTTCAAAAATACAAATATTAAAATTTGATAGTATATTTTCAACTAACGAGAACTTTGTTGGCAGAGAAAATTTAATTTAGAAAAGAGAAATTTAAAATTGGATGTTTTAAAACCCAATCGGATTTTGTTGAAAGTTTAATTGAATTTTTTAAGGGTTTAATTGTAAGAAAATTAAAATTTTAAGTCAATTTGGGCTTTAACTGAAAGAAATTAAAGTTTAGGGGTCGAACTATAATTTTTAAGAGTTAATTTAGTCAAATCAGGGGATTAATTGTATAAGTATTAAAATTTGATGAGTAATTAGAGATTTGATTGAAGAAATCCATGTGATTCCTTGGTCTTCAATCAAAATTTGGCTTTTGTCAACATATATTAAAAAGATTTTAGACAATGACAGTTACAGTTCATTGTATGCAAGTAAAGCTAGTTTCAGTTACAGTTCATTGCTTGTAAGAAAATTTATTGTATATAAAAGAAATATACAAATTGGGACCACGGCTTAAAATATACTCTATGGTACCAGAGCAACAATTGGCTGCTGCTATAAGGCATGGATATGAAATAATCAACTATATATCTCCAACAATGCCCTCCCAAAGTTTAAATATATATTTTTTATAACAAACATGATTAATTAATTTAGAGTTTGCAATTGGATTCAATTGTGCCATGTGAATTTTAATGGACTTTAGAAAAAAGCTACTAAAATAAGGATAAGGAAGAAGTCTAAGTTTTCAGAATAATTTTATATTATTTTTAATATATCTTCTTGATTATAAGTTTTTTAAGCTTGGAATTTTTATAAATCTTATAATTTAATCAGATAAAATCAAATGGTATCGTATAAAAAAAAACTAGTTCAATCCATAAATTTAAATTATTAAATAATATTTTAAGAATAATTTTATATTATTTTTTTTAACACCAATATCTCCTTTATATATACTGGGGATAAATATCTCCTTTAATGTCAAAATTTATTTGCAATCTAGTCCAACTGGGGATAAATTTACCTTCGAGGGAACTAACTCGAATTTAATGTCATTTGATTTGGACTGTGCTGTCACAGCTTGGAGGAGGAAGGGGGTGCAACTTTCACCTTCGAGGGAACTAGTAAAAAATGTTCTCTAGAAGTTGTTCTCAAAGTTCACAATCCTCAGTTTTACTGGAAGGTACGTTCTGCTTGTGGGTCTCCTTTTCTCTCAGCTAAGATTATAAGCAACAATATTGTTGCAATGCACGAAATTCTCAACATTTCATTACAATGATTAGAAAACGTTGTCAGGTAACGACGCGGGCTGACATAGGCCTTGCAGATGCTTATATTGATGGAGATTTTTCTTTTGCTGACAAAGACCAAGGTCTTCTACATCTTATCATGGTGAGATATATAATGTTGTTGTAATATATAGTGCTTTTCATTTCGGTTTTAATATCAATAATTTTCTTTAAAAAAATTAAATTTTAGGTTCTGATTGCGAACAGAGATGCAAACAGATCTATCTCCCAGGCGAAGAGGAAAAGGTATGCGATTTTGCTTCTTTTTATTCCTTTGATCCTATCGGACCATCTAACATTCATCTGTGGTTGAGTATAGGGGTTGGTGGACACCATCGTTATTTACAGCAGGTATTGCTTCCGCAAAGTTTTTCCTTCAGCATGTTCTGAGGCAAAATACTCTTACACAAGCTCGCAGGAACATCTCTCGTCATTATGACCTGGTATGGGATCATAGCTTGTTAATTCTTTTGTTTAATAACGTCCACGCTGTAGGGCAAATAGATTGTGTGGAAATTGTGTGGAAATGCATGTACTAGCTAGTGCCATGTTCAGAATTCTGATGTTAGTGAAGGATCTTTCAGTGAGGCTTACATCTCTTCCTTTTCATTTCGTTCTTCTAGAGTAACGAGGTTTTTTCTCTATTCCTGGGAGAAACAATGGCATACTCGTCTGCAATATTTAAGGTCAGAAACCCAACCTTCCAATGTTTTTATTTATTTTATTTGATGCAAAACAGGAATCTCATCCACTATGTGCCAAGGCTTTAACTTTTGATTATTTTATTTGCATGCGATGTTACATTATAGACTGAAGGTGAAGACTTGAATACAGCTCAGTTGAGGAAAATCTCTGTTCTGATTGAAAAAGTGAGTGTAATATACAATCTCTTAACTGTTTCACCAGATTTTTAACAAATTTTAATTGATATACATACTATCATGTATTTATTTTTAACCAATATAGGCAAGAATCGATAAGAAGCATGAAATTCTTGACATTGGTTGTGGCTGGGGAACTTTTGCTATTGAAGTTGTCAAACAAACAGGATGCAAATACACGGGTCTCTCTCTATCTGTGGAGCAACTGAAATATGCAGAAATGAAAGTCAAGGAAGCTGGTCTGCAGGTATCTATGGGATGATAATTGATACATATAGCATCTACTGTCTGAATTGTTGTTCAGACTGATTTTCTTAAGACAAATATCTTCATTTTGAAGCTTATAACCTATTCTTTTACCAGGATAATATCAGACTTCTCCTCTGTGATTATCGTGAATTGCCTAAAGGCTATAAATACGATAGAATCGTATCTTGGTAAGATGCGTCTTTGATAAATATATACCTACCATATCCCACCCAGACAGATAGTTGTAAATTTTGATCTATTTTCCTAGTGAAATGATAGAGCATGTGGGTCATGAATACATGGAGGATTTTTTTAGTAGCTGCGAATCAGCATTGGCAGAAGATGGGCTTCTTGTTCTACAGGTATGACGAAAAAGGGAAGGAACCTCTCATTGTCTGAGTTGCAGTGCTGAGAGAAATGTGTTTGATTACTACATTTTCAACATTTAGCCTAGGTAACTCCTTATCATCTTTACCATTCTACTTATTGCTAACCAGTAAAAATGGTTTGTTTTTCCTCAGTTCATATCAATAGCAGATGAGCGTTATGATGAGTACAGGCGAAGTTCTGATTTTATCAAGGAATATATTTTTCCCGGTGGATGTTTGCCTTCATTAAGTAGGATAACATCAGCCATGGGTGTTGCATCAAGACTCTGGTACGAGTGGTTTTGTTACACAGTACTTTAAGGCTTTGTTCTTGCTTTTAGTTTGTCGGAATATTCTGTAATATACTAACACAAGTTTTGTTTGTGCAGCGTGGAGCATGTGGAAAATATAGGAAGTCATTACTATCATACGTTAAGAAGGTGGAGGAAAAATTTCTTGGAAAACAAGAGGTAGATATAATCATTTGATTTTTCTGTTCTCTGCAGAGTATATATGACGCCAGTAATAACCTTTTCTCATTCTTTTTCTTAGCAAAATTCTTGCCATGGGATTCGATGAAAAGTTCATCAGGACATGGGAGTATTATTTTGACTACAGCTCTGCTGGTTTCAAGTCGTACACCCTTGGGGATTACCAGGTAAGTGCAGAATTGCATTTATCCCTTTCCTTTGAAAAGCTCATGAATAACTTTTCGGAGATGTAGGGACTACTTTGTATACAACATTAGAATCAATATTAAATTAATATAAAATTTAAAGATTCTCTACTCCCATATTAATGTTTTAACTTGTATGAAAATGCAGGTTGTATTTTCACGTCCTGGCAATGTTGAGGCATTAGGCAATCCATACAAAGGTTTTCCATCGGCATATCAACACCTTCTATAGAAGAGAGACCGTTCTATGATATAAGCCGCCTCAAATTGTAGCTACTTACTTATTTCTTTAATTTCCAAGTTTGCTGTGTTGCAATAAAACTTTCTTGAATTGGCTGTTAGCCAAAGAAACTGAAATTGTGAAATGGTTTGGAAAATTAATTTTTTAAGACAGACATGTCATGGTGTTCAGATTTAGACATCTCATTCAACCCAGGATGTGCAAATTAATTTTTATTTTTAAAAAAATTTTAAATTATTTTTATTTTTTTACTTAAAATTAATTTTTTTTAGTGTTTTCAGATCATTTTGATGTGCTGATGTCAAAAATAATTTTTAAAAAATAAAAAAAAATATTATTTTGATATATTTCCTAGCAAAAAGCAACCGCTACCATACTCTCAAACACCTCTGTAGTCAGGTCCAGAAAAGCAAAAGGTTTTGAGCAATTAGATGGGGACTGTTCAAACAGACTATGTAGATGACCTTAACATATGATTTTATGAACTAGTGAGATATTGATAAGTTCAAGAAGAGGTTTGGTCATACCAGACCAACATGGTGGCTTAAAGATAACATAAATTCTGATTCGATTATTAGATTGGATATAATTTTTTCGAGGAGATTCCCGAGGCCCGGTTGGATCATATTTGTAATTCAAATATGCTATAGTGTTCCCTCAAATTAAGGTTAGAAAATCTTATTTAAACTAATTTTGTTATTTTTTTTTATTGTTTTGGATTTCATGTTTTATTTTGGATGTTTTGTTATTTTTCTTTATGTTTTAGAATTTTAAAGAGGGAGACTTTTTTAGACTTTATTTTCAGATAATAAAACTATGAATTTAAGTTTCATGATTGTAACCCTTTTAATTTATCAAATTTTATATTTTATGTGCTTCTTTGTTGTCTTTTGTTCTTCCGCTTGCATTACTAAAATTCATATGTGGTTACCCATACAAGTAGCAGCAATCAAAGCCCTACTGAATTTTTGGGATCCTAGTTATCGGTGTTTTACCTTCGGGAACATGATATGACACCTACCTTGGAGGAATACGAGAGGATTCTAGATTTTCCAAATAACAGCCATAAGATCTACCTCAGGCAAAGATTTGAAGACACAGCTTCAGAGGTAGTCAATTTATTAGGCCTGGGAAAGATCAGCCAATGTAGAGTAGCTGATGGGGGTTTTAAATGGAAGGTCATTGAAGCCCGAATGAAGAAAAATGCTGAAGAAGGCAAGTTGGGAGATGAACGATACAAGTTGGTGGCCTTCACCATTTTTGGACTAGTATTGTTCCCATCCAAAATCAAAGTCATCAGTTTAGAAGCCGCAAATGTCTTCATAGAATACGAGAATGACCGGATTAATCCCTCTTCAGCCATTTTGAGAGAAACCATGTTATCACTCAACCACTATAGAACACATGGAAAAGGAGCCATGAGATGTTGCATCCCTATGTTGTATTTATGGATTATCAGTCATATCGAAACACCAAGGGACATCTTTAACAACTTCTGGTGGTTTGACCTTCGACCATTAAAAGTTACCATAGATGAGACTTGGAAGAACTGGGATGAGAAAGCATGTATAGATAAATATGCAGCATTGCCATGGAGCAACTTCAAATGGAAAGCACCATGGATGAACAACGCCATCTGCATAATGAGCTGTGGAAGTAAGATATGGGTTCCCCTGATCGGTGTAACCGGGTACATCAGTTATGCAGCCGCACTTGTAACAAGGCAGTTGGGTGGAATGCAGTACGCACCAAGAACTCTGGGTTTAGCCGATTTCATAGGTTTATTCAAGCACCAACCATTCCTTGAAGAGATGGAACTTATCCGACAAGACTGGGAAAAACCCCTGCTGGTAAAAAGGGAAGAAGGAAGCAATTTTGAAACGTCATTAAGCCAGAATTATGCAATTTGGAGAAATGAAGAGCTTTCTGAAGTGAGGGGTTTCTCAACACCAAAACATCCAGAATCAGCAATAGAGCAACCAAAAATGAAAAGGACTGATAATGAGGAAGAGTTAAGAAAACAGTTAGAACGATGTAGAATTGATCACAACAAAAGCAAAGGGCAACAACAACTACTGGAAAATCAATTAGAGGAAGAAAATATGATGAGGAATTACTTGAACCAGCAGTTGGAAAAACAAGATAAGTAGTTAACATCTTTCAAAGAATGGCAGAAAAGGGCCGAGGTAGCTGAAGAAATAGCTAAAGAGGTCCAGGATGAGTTAATGAATCGAATAACTGAATATGATGAGCTGGTTAACAAGAATGGGCTCACAAAAAAAGAGTTGGCTAAGGTTAAGAGATCAACAAAAGGCAAGATGAATGTTGATAAAAAGATGATGGATTCTTTGAAAAAAGGAAGGGGCATTCTTATAAAGAAGGTAGAAGTTGAAAAAGAGAAGAATCGAGTAGTCCAGCTCGACATAGAAGAGGAAAGAAGGATCAGGGCTCAATATATGGTGCAGCTTGAGGAAGAGAGAAGTGCAAGGAAAGCCGCTGAGTCTGATATGAGAGATTACCAAAAGAGAGTTGAGTCTTCAAACGGAAGGATAAGGGCTTTACAATCCGAGATTGAAATACGAGAAGAAGAGCCGAGGGAGTTGAGAAGCCATTACTTCGAGATGGAAGAAGAGTTGAGTAAGATTAAGCAAGAGCGTCAAGAATGTCATGACTACATGAACATCTTTGCAGTTCAAATTAACTCCAAAATAGCCGAGCTGGATATCGAGAGAGAAGAACTATAAAGGGCAAGGGATAAGTTGGCACGATCGGAGGCTATGGTTCGAATGTTGGAAAGAAATAATGAAGCCTTAGGAGCCAACAACAAAGTGATAATCATAGATAACGTCGTGTTCCATGATAAGATAAGACATATGTTAAAGCAGGTCAAACAAGCAGCCCGTTGTGCGGAAAGGTTGCAACAACAAGCCACCCAAGTTGGAAATGATGCTTCGAGAATACATGGGGGCTATCACCTCTTTTATTGGGGACTTAGCTAATATGGGAAATGCCTTTTAAGGGTAGCGATGTATAAGGCCCTTTTCTATTTTAGTTTTGTATGAGCGACTGTTATTTATAAGAAGGCCATGACCTATCTTTCTTTCTAATGTGTTTTGGTAAGCTATTATGATAAGAACTTGGCAAACCCTCCTTTACAGCAATCAGTTTGACTCAGAAATCTTGCCTAAAGGATTACAAAAGTCATGAATCAGCTCTAAAATACACATCGCATGTGCATCATATTTTCATCACGCATTTGTTTTTAATTTATCATATGCATTCCAGATTGTGAAACATAGGTCCCACATCCAAAGTCCACCACACTCGGTCCAGATCAAGGTTGGAGAACGAAGAAAAAGCTCACTTAGAGTCACATTATCAGACCGAGTTAGAATCCGTAAAAAATGAAGTTGCTTGGCTGACCGACCTACTCGAGCAACTTCTAAGAGCTAAGAATGGTGAAGGAACATCCGCATAACCGCCTGCAGAAGCGTTAACAACTCACATCCCTCAAGCATCTCAAAACCAGGGGCAAACTCGGCCAATGAACAACTTTGTGCCTATCACCCCTATCCAGCCAACTCATGCTCCAATCACTGTGGACTTAACGACGGAGGGAACCCCGGATAATAGGTCTACCAGTTTGATGGACCATGATAAGCTGTTTGCTTTGGAAGAAAGATAAATGACAGTTGAGGGTAATGACTGGTTTGACCCTATGCGAGCAGCCAAAGTATGTCTGGTACCAAATATCGTGGTGCCAAAGGATTTTAGGATACCAGATTTCATTAAGTACACCGGTTTGGAATGCCCAAACACTCACCTTCGATCCTACTGCAATAAAATGGTGGAAGTAATCTGTGATGATAAATTGCCAATCTATTTCTTTCAAGATAGCCTCGTAGGATCTGCTTTGAGCTGGTACATGAGGTTAGACAATGTCAGGATCATGAGCCGGAGAGATTTGGTAGAGGCTTTCCTTAAGGAGTACAAGTTTAACCTGGAAATCGCTCCAGATCGAACAAGTCTAATGTTAATGGAGAAAAGGAGCCAAGAGTCGGTAAGGGCCTATGCACAAAGGTGGAGGGATGAGGCAACACACGTCCAACCCCATTTAATAGAAACAAAGATAGTGACCTTCTTTGCCAATACCTTCAAGGCACCTTATTATGAGCACCTAACAGGTAGCTCATCTCATCATTTCTATGATGCGGTAAACATAGCCAAAAGGATAGAGCAAGGGATTAAAGCTGGACGCATAGCTGAGCCGTTGGAGAAGAAGGGTTTTATTGGAAGGAAGAGGGAAGGTGACGTTAACAACTTGGAAGGTAGGTACAAGGGCAAGAGAGTGGATTCCCATAACCCACAAATACCTACCTCTCAATTTTCCCACATGAACTTTAGCAAACCTTTTTCCCCTAATCGAACAAATAACCAGTCAAACAACCAAAACAACCACCAAAGACCAAATACAAAATACATTACAGAACAATTACCGCATTTACCCATGCCTTTGAAAGACTTGTATGCCAAACTACTGAGCATTGGACACATAGCTCCTATCCCCGCATTACCACTTCAACCACCATTCCCCATCTGGTATAAGCCCGAGTTGACTTGCGAGTACCATGCTGGTAATCCCGGGCACGGTCTTGAAACATGCTATGCTTTCAAGAGGAGGTTGTTGGAGCTCATCAAGATAGGATGGGTGTCATTTGAAGACACACCCAACATCATTTCAAATCCATTGCCTAGTCATACCCCAAGTAATAGTGGAGTGGGCATGATAGAAGTCGGGAATCAAAGTAAGGCGTTGAAGGTATCTATGAACAAGTTGTACGACATATTGGTACAATCAAGATTTCTAGAGATAAATGTTGTATGCCATTTGAAGGGACGTGATTATTGTGAGTTCCATGGAAGAAGGGGACATCATATTGAGGATTGCATCGAGTTTCGCGAAAGGATTGCGAAAATGCTGATAATGGGGGAGTTAAGGATTGAACCCATGAAGGGCAGTCATGAGGTGAGTATGATGGAAGGCCAAGATAAGCTGTCAGAGGTATGTAGGATCCAACAAACAATTAATGGGCCACCAAAGTTGATCTTGGCTAAACCTTCCTACACAAAAGGAAATCACAATGCTATGCCTTACAATTATGGATATACCTCTAACATCCAAGTCACTGTTCCTTCATTCCAAACCGAGATTAATTAGTGGGGAGACTTGAAGTGGCCGATGCTTCACACCTGAAGAGTTAAGGAAAGCAAAAGGAAAAGAGGTGGTAGATGTCGACCAAGAATTAGAGGTTAATATGCCAGTGACTAAAGAAGAGTCAAATGAATTTTTAAAGTTGATAAAACACAGTGAATATTGCATAGTAGATCAACTAAAAAAGACCCCTGCCAGAATCTCCCTTATGATTTTGATACTCGGCTCCGAACCGGATCAAAATGCCTTCCAAAAGGTATTGAATGAGGCTTATATGCCTCAAAACATTGAGCAGAAAACCATGGAGCATCTGGTTAGGAGAATTCATGCAACTGATTATTTGTACTTCACAGCAGATGAGCTAAGTGCTGAAGGAACTAGACATAACAAGCCCCTATACATTACTGTTAGGTGCAAAGACTGCCTCATAGGAAAGGTGCTCATCGATAATGGCTCGACTCTTAATGTGCTGCCAAAACACATGTTGAAAGAAATGCCAGTCGATGAATCTCACATAAAGCCAAGTACCATGATGGCAAGAGCATATGACGGCTCACCCAGACAGATAATTGGGACTTTAGAGGTGGAACTATATGTGGGACCACAAATGTTCCTAGTAACGCTGCAAGTTATGGATATCCACCCTTCATATAGCATGTTATTGGGAAGGTCTTGGATTCATGCAGCCGGGGCGGTAACTTCATCATTACACCAATGCTTGAAGTATATCATGAACGGGATGTTAGTAATTGTCAAAGCTGAAGAAACAATATCTATGATAAAGAACGTAGCCATACCTTTCATTAAGGCCGCAGACTGTAAGGACGGGAATGTCCATGCTTTCGAGATCGTGAACACTGATTGGGTTCCCGAGAACACAATATTAAGAAGGCCAAAGATCCCAGAAGCAATAAGGATGGCGATTAGATGCTTCTTAGATCGTGAAATTCCATCTCCGTATAACCCTATCACCAGAATTCCATTAAGGTCTAGTCTCATAAAGATGAAACATGCTAATTAAAGATTTGGGCTCGGGTATATGCCTAAAAGGGAGGATTATCAATGGGCTACTGGTAGGAGAAGGGAAAAAAGAAGGGCCAGGATTGAGGGAAGGGAGCCCGAATAGGAAGAGCTGAAAATCCTTCACCTTAGGGTTTCATTCCCAGAGGCTATATACATAATGTGCCACCTGATAAAGGTTTGGAAAACCTTGGTCAGGAATTGTCAATGATGAACGTGAACACCATGGAAGAGGGTAAGGTTGAAGGAGGTGATAAGAAAACACGGGTTGGGAAAGAAGATGAAGCACTACCACAACTGACTGTCCATACACTAGAAGAAGTCTCCGCAAGACCTTTGTGCGCAAGTTGGATCAAGGTGAGAAGTTTCAGAACTGGGTGACCCAAGAAGCTCCACTAGTTTTCAAAATGTAAACCAACTTTGTTTGCCTTAACATGCTTTTGTCATTGCTTTTGTTTGCTTTTATTTTCTCTAGTTGACAATCTAGGCTCATGATGTCAGCTAGATTTTGTGTTTGTCATTAAGCCCACCTTTTCTTTAAATAAATGATGAGATCATGCACTTTTCAAAATTATCTTTTTTATGCATTTACACCAAACACTTCTCGCTTTCATGAATCCTGAAAGCGGATCTCCCACAACATCACATACACTTAACATCAAGAATAAATGGCCAAACTTGAATGAACATGTGATAGCTATGGAAGAAGAAGAGTGGGATGAAAGCAATATCAGTGAATTCACCAAGCTAGTGGAACAATGTGAACAGACTTGGAAGCCCGCCGCAGAGGAACTCGAAACCATAAATGTGGGCAGTGATTAGCTCAGGAAAGAGTTGAAAATAGGTACCTTAATTACTTCTGAACAAAGGATGGAAATGATCGCCCTATTACAAGAATATTCAGATGTTTTTGCTTGGTCCTATGAAGATATGCCTGGCTTGGATACAAATATTGTAGTACACAAGATACCGTTGGAAGAAGGTTGTAAACCAGTCAAGCAGAAGCTGAGGAGGGCCACCCAGATATTTGGATCAAGGTCAAGGCAGAACTCGAGAATCAGTGGAATGCTGGCTTTCTAGAAGTAGTTAGATATCCACAATGGGTATCTAACATTGTTGTCATGCCTAAGAAGGAGGGGAAGATTAGAGTTTGTGTGGACTTCTGGAATTTGACTAGAGCTAGCCTTAAGGATGATTTTCCTCTACCACACATAGATGTTTTAGTGGACAACGTTGCTCGAAGTTCCACATATTCCTTTATGGATGGTTTTTCAGGATATAACCAGATAAAAATGGTTCCAGAGGATAAGGCGAAAACAACTTTTGTCACACCTTAGGGGACATATTGCTACAAGGTCATGCCATTTGGTTTGAAGAATACAGGAGCAACCTATCAAAGAGCAATGGTGACTCTGTTCTATGACATGATGCACAAGAAAATTAAGGTGTATGTAGATGATATGATTGCTAAGTCCAAAAAGGGAGAAGATCATGTTGAGGTTTTGAGGAAGTTATTTGAGAGGTTGAGGAAGTATGAATTAAGGCTCAATCCTGCAAAATGTTCATTCGGAGTTAAATTAGGTAAGCTGTTAGGATTTGTGGTAAGTGATAGAGGTATATAGATGGATCCAGATAAAATAAGGGTCATTCAATCTATGTCATCCCCTAAGATGGAGAAAGAAGTAAGAGGATTCTTGGGAAGGTTAAACTATATTGCTTGGTTTATAGCTCAGTTAACAACAACATGTGAACCTATCTTCCGACTATTAAGGAAAAAGAATCCTGTAACCTGGAATGAAGAGTGTGAGGAGGCATTCAATAAAATTAAACATTATTTACAAAATCCACCTTTACCTCCGATATTAGGAAAACCTTTGGTATTATATCTAACAATAACTGAAGCATCCATGGGATGTGTATTGGGTCAGCATGATGAAACCGGAAGGAAAGAAAGGGCTATTTATTACCTAAGTAAGAAGCTCACCGAATGTGAGTCTAGATACACCGAGATAGAAAGGCTCTATTGTGCGCTGGTATGGGCGGCAAAGAGATTACGACATTATATGTTATACTATACCACTTGGTTGATTTCAAAAGTGGATCCTCCAAGGTATATTTGTAACAAACCCTATCTCTCAAGCTGAATTGCAAGGTGACATGTTTTATTAGCAGAATATGACATAGTGTATATGACAATGAAAGCTGTAAAAGGAAGTGCAATTGCAGACCATCTAGCTGATAATGTTGTTGAAGATTACGAACCTTTGGATTTTGATTTCCCCGATAAAGATATATTGTCAATAGAGAAAGAATAAGAGAAGACAGATTGGTGGACCATATTTTTTGACGGGGCAGTGAATGTATATTATAACAGGGCTGGTGCGGTAATAATCTCTTCTAATAAGAAACAGTATCCGGTTTCGGTTAAACTGCATTTCGAGTGCACCAACAATACAGCTGAGTATGAAGCTTGTATCCTTAGTTTAGAAGCTGCATTAGAGCTAAAGATAAAAAAGATAGATGTATATGGGGAAATCCAACCTGCAACCTTTAGCCACCAAACACATATACTTCAACCAACTAAGCTATGATATGAAGTTGTTATTAAACAATTAAAAAAAATATTGACTTTCCAAATGTTGCTTCTAAAATTTCAGAGAAGTTCTGCTATTTTTTTTTGTCCATCAAATAGCCTACGTTTTATTTTGTTTCTTGATTTTATTTAAGGTAAAATGGTTAGAAAAAAAACAAAAAAAAAACTATATGGGAAAAAACACTGTAGCAATCCACAATAATTTGCGAGGAAAGCTACAGTGCTTCCCTCACATATTGTAATTGTAATTCTTAACCAGCTCAATATTAAAAAATAAAATCGAAAAAGATAATTTTTGGAGAAAATCATAAAAACAAAAAAAAAACCATGTGGAGAAACACTGTAGCAATCAACAATGTTTTAAAAAAAATTACAAAACTAAATTCTCAATCGGCTCAATATTAAAAAAATAAAATCGACAAATATAATTTTGGAAAATAAAAAAATAAAATAGAAAAACCATGTGGGAAAACACCATAGCAATTCATAGTATTTTAAAGGAAAAAAAATACAAAGCGAAATTTTTAACCAGCTCAATATTAAAAAAGTAAAATTGACAAAGAGAATTTTGGGGAAAAAAAGAAAAAAGGAAAAGAAAAGGTGAAAAAAAAAAGAAATATCATCTTAATATTCACTAATGCTAGAATATTTGTATTCTACAATGCCAAAGCTGAGAATACTTTCAGTATTCACTAACGCTAGAGTTAAGAATATTAGCACTAGAATTAGAATTAACTTTGAACCCCAATATTCATTGACATCAAAATCAATTAGGAATATCAGACATTCTCTTCATATAATACTTACCAACACCAGAATTGAAAGTATTTTTAGTTGAATACTCATTGATGCTAGAGTTAGAAATATTATAGGAAGTTGTTATTAAACAATTAAAAAAAATATTGACTTGGTTTATTTTTCATATGAACATGTAAACCGACACTAGTCCTTTGTTTTATAATAATAATAATAATAATAATTTGGAGAAAAAAACTTCATGTTTCTCTTTAAATTTATCAATATTCCACTTTTATCTAAAAATTTTATAATTTCCAAATGTTGCTTCTAAAATTTTAGAGAAGTTCTGCTATTTTTTTTGTCACGACCCGAATCTCGGGTCCATGACTGGCAATGTAAGAGCGGAGTCGAAGGGACACCCCACCTACACTAAGCCTCAGAACGGATATATCAAAAGAACAAGTTGTTCAAAAATACACAGCATTTCATAATCTTCAGAAATATTATATTATTCAAAACTGATAAAACCAAAAGATAGTTCAAAACTTCTCATCAAAAATTAAAACAAAAACAATAATCCATAATACTCGTTATATTATCAAAATCCAAACTTAATTAAAGCAAGGTAACAGTAGAGCGTCTAAGACATCAAATCAAAACTAAAAGGAAAGCCTCGCAAAATAAGCAAGGCATACTTACCAAAACTATAGAAGCAGAAACACTCAACAAAGCCAACCTGCTATCAGAAACTAAGAACCTGAAATAATATTAAGAATGAGGGGTGAGTTCAACCAACTCAGTGAGGGGATAACATTTAATATACATTTTATATATTTTAGATATTAATAGTTGCAAGTTGATTTATCTTGATATACAAAAACATATACATATACATATACATACTAAACATATTAACATAAAGTAGTGAAATACATGTCAGAGATCAGATGACACCCGAATGTGACCACTATGGGATGATCAGTCGCCACAGGCTGATGCCTCTCTCACAAGCTAGGTATACAGAATATTATGTGAACATAGGCTAACTACTCTCCGTTAGCATGGAGTTACTGACAAGTCCTATATCAAGGCATAATAGATATTCACATAATCATCAAACAAATATATATCATATCAAATAGAATTTAGTTTGACAGATTACGAGTGCAAATTCAAGAATAAATGAGTACTCGGAAAATAAAGCAAAATATATAAATATTCAAGAAATTAACTAGTTGTAGTCATCATATAATTAACATACATATTTATTTATATTATATGCATATTAAAGATTATCCCACTCACCCGGAAAATATAGAACCAAAAGGAATGTTAGATGAAAGACCAGAAAATCCTATTGAGGATCGTTAGGAGAACCTACAATAAATATAAAAAATATACTCAAAAGCAACTCAAAACAACACAAATAAAAGATTCCAATGCATAAAAGAAAACTAGGTTTAGTCTCCTAGGTTTAGAGACTACAACGACAATTTTCCAAAATAGGCACCAAAACATAATTTTACCAAAACTAGACCAAACTGTAAATACATAACCATACTAAAATTTCACCCATAAACCATCCGCAATTCTGTCCAGAACAACACAGGGACCAAACTTTAATTTTTTAAAAGTTCAGGGACTAAAATGTAAATCCCTAAAATTGAGGGGCCAAACTGAAAATATTCCAAATCAATTATCAAACCAAGTTCCTCATCCTTGACCTCATAATAACACTGTCTAGAACCTCAAAATACATAGGGGTCAATTTATAATTTTTTCAAAGTTTAGGGACTAAACTGTAATTTTCATAAATCAAGGACCAAAATAAAATTTGGCCATCTTCAACCTCAAGACCATTTTGTCCAGATTTTCCAGCAAGGTTGAAATGAATTTCTTAACCCATAAAAATTAATTTAAATAAATCAACTCATAAATCCTTATTTCTCACAACATACTCCAAAATCAATCACTTAACATTAAACCTCTAATAATCCTAAATTAATCTTAACAACATAAACTTCAAATCCTTCCATAAACAAATCATAATCAAAAGTAACATGAGAGAAATAATCACTTACTTGCTACTTCCACCTTTCTTAAACCCAAAAACTCAAGATCAAAAACTGAAATTCTTGGTTTGATGAGGAGAGGGTCACGACAGCCACAAGAATTAAAAGAGAGAAAAATAATTCTTTTGCAATTTTTCCTTATATACCTAGGTTAACTTAGGTTGAGTTTGGGTTGACTTGGGCTTGTGTTTGGGCCAAAAGTTTGGGTCTTATATTTTTTTTGTCCATCAAATAGCCTACATTTTATTTTGTTTCTTGATTTTATTTAAGGTTTATAAATGTTTACATCATGTTTGTTGATTTAAGAGGGGAAAAAAGGAGAAATAAAAGAAAAACATGAAAAAGTGAGCTTTTTGTAATAGTTGAAGAGTAAAATTTGAAACTTATTAGAAACTATAGGGGTACTATCGGGAAATTCTTAGCTATGAGGATAGAAGTGAAGCATTGATAAATCTTTGAGGGCAAAAATGACGTACAACATGAATTGACAATTCGATACCAGAATCTCATACCTATGACTTGTGCATGCTAGACTATATTTCATATCAATGAAATTATTAATTCCTATATATATATATATATATAGAACTGATATTATTTTGATGTTAAAAGTATAACCACCACCCCCACCATAGCCATATATTGGTGTGGCAATCAAGTAATTAATTCTGGAGGTGTTAATTAATGTCTCACTTCCATTGACTAGAAAACAAAAGAAGAAAGTAAGCCTTTTTATTTGAATTCTCATGCACACAATTTTTACATGGATACACAGTTTTTCCCATGCAAGAACAGGCACCCTTCTCTATTCCAATGGAATATCATCACCGACTATGACATGATATATTAATTAAGAGCCACACTATTTTTTCGATCACTAGATAGCACAAGTAATAGCACAGCTAAGTTACAACCAGAAAATAATTTCTAGCAAGACAAGTTGCAATCAAAAGTCGTGAAAGCACTATTCCTAACCTTCGAAAGTCAGCTAGGCCATATAATTTTTATGGCAGCTACGTCATTCCTAACCTTCACTTTATTTTTTTCTACTACTATTCTAAACACCGTCTACAACTCATTAGTAATGAGGTTGTATTTACCTCGTAAGAAAACAAAATAAAGATTACGACTCCTAATCGACTTAATTACAATATTTTTTTTGGATCTAGAAGAAAACGATGAACAAGTATCTCTATGATGCTTAGCAACATGTCAAGTCAGATGATTTTCTGCGTGGCGTAAGGGTGGTGAGGCCTCAGAGCATGTAACTGCAAATATTTTGAATTCTCATGCACAAACACAAGATTGGACTTCTCTCCCGAGCTCCATCTTGAGGAAGCATAACAGAGATAATCAGTTGCTTCATGCACTTACTCTTCCTTATCAGCTTGTTTTATTCAAATGTATTTAAATGTATTTAGCTGTAGCCGTCATTCATAAATATAGGATTCAGTAGTAACCTTCCTAGTTTTTAGACTCTTCAACCGCTCTTGATTTTGTATTTATACGGCTGTTTAATCAATAAATTCTTTACACCATAGCCATATACAAGATTCTGCTGTAACCTTTTTAGTTTTTAGCATCTTCAACCACGCTTGGTTTTGTATTTATGCGGATTCTTTACAGCCATATATAAGATTCTGCTGTAACCTTTTTAGTTTTTAGCATCTTCAACCACTCGGTTTGTATTTATGCGGTTGGTTAATGAATGAGAAGTATTCCGCTTTGCTTCAATTTGGGTTAAAATTTCAAAATTTTTGAAGAAATTCAAAACTTGGGTTAAAATTTCAAAATTTTTGAAGAAATTCAGAAATTTAATGAAAAAACACAATTTGACCAGTTTTATGTTATTGGACGTAATTTTCAATGCGACATCAGATTGAACTGAAATTTTACGAAGGATCTTAAAATATATTGAATAAAATCTGGTTGAAATTTTAGAATGAACGGAGCTTAGTAGTGCTAATAAAAAAAAAGGACCGTCAAATAAAAGCAAAACGACTCATTAAGGGTAAAATGATTATTTGCCATTAAAAAATAAAACAAATCAGCTCTTCCTTCCTTTTATATGTTGCCGACCGGGCAGAAGCATAATAGGAAAAGAAAGAAAAGAAAAGGCGAGAGAGAAAGAGAGAAAAGAAAGGGAAAAACATAAAAAAAAAATCCAAGGAAAAAAAAAGAAAAGTGAGAGAATAACCTTATTTTCCAGTTGACATAAGATTGTTATTTTATCTCGGTTGAGGGGTTGTTACAATATCGATTCAGATTCGATTATAGATAAATTATATTCCACAAAATATCAAAGGATGTAACTTCAATAGTGAGTTATTTTTACTTTCACTTTAATTTTATGTACTTTTAAATTTATTTTTTAATATTTTGAATAACATATTTGAATTAAAACATTACTATTAACTTCAAAAATTCATGAAAATAAATTAATAATTAACTTTAAAAATATTTTATATATTTATTTAATAACCAGGCTGGAAAAATTCCTGCTCCGCTAATGAGTATTCAGCTTTGCAATTCTTTACACCATAGCCATATATAGGTGTCGCAATCAAGTAATTAATTCTAGAGGTGTTAATTAATGCCTCACTTCCACTGACTTCGAAAACAAAAGAAGAAAGTAAGCCTTTTTATTTGAATTCTCATGCACAAACTTTTATGCACACAATTTTTACATGGATACACAGTTTTTTCTATGCAAGAACAGGTGCCCTTCTCTATGCCAATGGAATATCATCACGGACTTTTTTTTAGTTTTTTCTATGCAAGAACAGGTGCTCATAGAGGTGCTCTTCTCTATGAATATCATCACGGACTTTTTTTTTAGTTTTTTCTATGCAAGAACAGGTGCCCTTCTCTTTGCCAATGGAATATTATCATCACGGACATTTTTTTATAAATAGCAAATATGACACCACAATCATGACATGACATGACATGATATATTGATTAAGAGCCATACTATTTTTTTTCACCAATAATAGAGTCTTTTCTTCATGAAAAAATTCCAAGACCAAAATATATGAATACACTCAGTTAGCAGGTAAGTATGCAATGGCACAACTAGGCTTACGATGATAGTAGTTGGATGGTGGCATAATTCGGCTGACTTTTTTTGTTAATTGGGTATTTATTTTTGCATCCTTTGAAGATTGCTTAATTGCAAACTTAAGTCCCTAAAGCTTCACTATAAATAGGCATTCATTTGCTTGTTTTAATCATCAAGTTTTAGAGAGAAGTTAGAGAGAGAAACACTAGTGAGAAGTATAGAACAAGCTCTTGTAGATTCTTAGTATACAAGAGTTAGAGTATATTAATTTTTGGATGTTCTCCTGGGATATCCCAAGTAGAGAGATTGAGTCATTTATAATTTATACTCCTTCATAGTAATATATCATTGCCATCTTGTTTGTGGACGTAGACCAAGTCAGAACCATGTAAATCCTTATATTATTCTTTGTGCATGTTTCTTTCCTCTTCGTTATCTAATCTGTTTCTCTTTAGTTTGCTGCCTGTTTTCTTGCTGCGACTCAACAAGTTGATTTGTAGATCATATAAAGCTCGAGGTTTAATTCTCTTGCAGTCTTGTAGCATCAATGGCCGCTGCAAATTGTTCCTCTGGAGAGACTTGTGCTGCTCTGATCCATGGAAAACAAATGGCACCTTCTCGGTTACAAGCTTGGGCTCGTCTTTTTGTTACTAAATTTCTTGGAAGTCATATCTCCACTGACCATTTAATGTAAGTTCACTAGCGAAAATGATCACTTTTTTTTTTCGTTTACATGTGTTTCGAAAATGAATAAATATAATTGGCAAGAAATTAGAAATACAACGATACCAATTAAACTAAGGGGTTTTTTTTTGTCTATTTTAATGATACTTTTTACCTTCGAGGGAACTAACTCGAATTTAATGTCATTTGATTTGGACTGTGCTGTCACAGCTTAGAGGAGGACGGGGGTGCAACTTTCACCTTCGAGGGAACTAGTAAAAGATTTTCTCTAGAAGTTGTTCTCAAAGTTCACAATCCTCGGTTTTACTGGAAGGTACGTTCTGCTTGTGGGTCTCCTTTTCTCTCAGCTAAGATTATAAGCAACAATATTGTTGCAATGCACGAAATTCTCAACATTTCATTACAATGATTAGAAAACGTTGTCAGGTAACGACGCGGGCTGACATAGGCCTTGCAGATGCTTATATTGATGGAGATTATTCTTTTGCTGACAAAGACCAAGGTCTTCTACATCTTATCATGGTGAGATATATAATGTTGTTGTAATATTTAGTGCTTTTCATTTCGGTTTTAATATCAATAATTTTCTTTAAAAAAATTAAATTTTAGGTTCTGATTGCGAACAGAGATGCAAACAAATCTATCTCCAAGGCGAATAACAAAAGGCATGTGATTTTGCTTCTTTTTATTCCTTTGATCCTATCAGATCATCTAACATTCATCTTTGGTTGAGTATATATAGGGGTTGGTGGACACCATCGTTATTTACAGCAGGTATTGCTTCCGCAAAGTTTTTCCTTCAGCATGTTCTGAGGCAAAATACTCTTACACAAGCTCGCAGGAACATCTCTCGTCATTATGACCTGGTATGGGATCATAGCTTGTTAATTCTTTTGTTTAATAACGTCCACGCTGTAGGGAAAATAGATTGTGTGGAAATTGTAGCAATATATTAGCATGTGCTAGTGCCATGTTCAGAATTCTGATGTTAGTGAAGGATCTTTCAGTGAGGCTTACATCTTCCTTTTCATTTCGTTCTTCTAGAGTAACGAGGTTTTTTCTCTATTCCTGGGAGAAACAATGGCGTACTCGTGTGCAATATTTAAGGTCAGAAACCCAACCTTCCAATGCTTTTATTTTATTTTATTTGATGCAAAGCAGGAATCTCATCCACTATGTGCCATGGCTTAGCTTTTGATTATTTTATTTGCATGCGATGTTACATTATAGACTGAAGATGAAGACTTGAATACAGCTCAGTTGAGGAAAATCTCTGTTCTGATTGAAAAAGTGAGTGTGATATACAATCTCTTAACTGTTTCACCAGATTTTTAACAAATTTTAATTGATATACATACTCATGTATTTATTTTTTAACCGATATAGGCAAGAATCGATAAGAAGCATGAAATTCTTGAAATTGGTTGTGGCTGGGGAACTTTTGCTATTGAAGTTGTCAAACAAACAGGATGCAAATACACGGGTCTCACTCTATCTGTGGAGCAACTGAAATATGCAGAAATGAAAGTCAAGGAAGCTGGTCTGCAGGTATCTATGGGATGATAATTGATATATATAGCATCTACTTCTGTCTGAATTGTTGTTCAGACTGATTTTCTTAAGACAAATATCTTCATTTTGAAGCTTATAACCCATTCTTTTACCAGGATAATATCAGACTTCTCCTCTGTGATTATCGTGAATTGCCTGAAGGCTATAAATACGATAGAATCGTATCTTGGTAAGATGCATCTTTACTAGATATATACCAACCATATCCCGCCCAGACTACTGATGTCATAAATTTTGATCTGTTTTCCTAGTGAAATGATAGAGCATGTGGGTCATGAATACATGGAGGATTTTTTTAGTAGCTGCGAATCAGCATTGGCAGAAGATGGGCTTCTTGTTCTACAGGTATGACAAATAAGGGAAGGGACCTGTCATTGTCTGATAGCATTGTGCTTCATTACCACATTTTCAACATTTAGCCTAGATGACTCTTTTACCTTTCTACTAATTGCAAAATATATAGTAAAAATGGTTGTTTTTTTTCCTCAGTCTACATCTATAGCAGATGAGCGTTATGATGAGTACAGGCGAAGTTCTGATTTTATCAAGGAATATATTTTTCCCGGTGGATGTTTGCCCTCATTGAGTAGGATAACATCAGCCATGGGTGTAGCATCAAGACTCTGGTATGAGTTGGTTTGTTACACAGTACTTTGAAGCTTTCTTCTAATTAATTTTTAGTTTGTCTTGACTATTCTGTAATCCTAATGTAAGTTTTGTTTGTGCAGTGTGGAGCATGTGGAAAATATAGGAAGTCATTACTATCTTACGTTAAGATGCTGGAAAAAATATTTCTTGGAAAACAAGAGGTAGATATAATCATTTGATTTTTATCTTCTTTGCAGATCATCATCATCATCTATCACCCCACAAAGGAAAACATTTCTAACTTTTCTCATTATTTTTCTTAGCAAAATTCTTGCCATGGGATTCGATGAAAAGTTCATCAGGACATGGGAGTATTATTTTGACTACAGCGCTGCAGGTTTCAAGTCGTATGCCCTTGGGAATTATCAGGTAATTGCAGGTTTGCATTTATTCCTTTCCTTTGAATACAACATTAGAATCAATAAAAAAATATATATGGAATTTAGAGATGCTCTACTCCCATGTTAATATTCGAGCTTATATGATAATGCA
Source organism: Populus trichocarpa (assembly GCF_000002775.5). NCBI lineage: Eukaryota > Viridiplantae > Streptophyta > Magnoliopsida > Malpighiales > Salicaceae > Populus > Populus trichocarpa. The sequence goes on along the minus strand of NC_037294.2, from coordinate 9,594,688 downwards.
GATTGTATTTTCACGTCCTGGCAATGTCGGAGTATTAGGTAATCCATACAAAGGTTTTCCATCGGCATATCGACACCTTCTCTGATATCTCCCGAGCTCCATCTTGAGAGGAGACATAACAGAAATAATCAATTGCTTCACTTACTCTTCTTTATCAGCTTGTTTTATTCAAATATATTCAAATGTATTTAGTTGTAGCTGTCATTCATAAATAAAGGATTCGGTTGTAACCTTCCTAGTTTAAACTAGGATCTTCAACAACTCTTGATTTTGTATTTATACTGTTGTTTAATCAATGAGAAGTATTCAGCTTTGCAATTCTTTACACCATAGCCATATATAGATGTCGCAATCAAGTTATTAATTCTAGTGGTGAAGTTATTAAGCTATGACATGAAGTTGTTATTAAACAATTAGAAAAATATTGACTTGGTTTATTTTTCATATGAACATGTAAACCGACACTAGTTCTTTTTTTTATAATAATAATAATAATAATAATTTGAAGAAAAAAACTTCATGTTTCTCTATAAATTTATCAATATTCCACTTCTATCTAAATTTTTTTATAATTTCCAAATGTTACTTCTAAAATTTCAGAGAAGTTATGCTAATTTTTTTTTGTCCATCAAATAGCCTACGTTTTATTTTGTTTCTTGATTTTATTTAAGGTTTATAAATGTTTACATCACCGTTTGTTGATTTAAGAGGAAAAAAAAGAAAAATAAAAGAAAAACATGAAAAAACGAGCCTTTTGTAATAGTTGAAGAGTGAAATTGAAACTTATTAGAAACTATAGGGGTACTATTGGGAAATTCTTAGCTACGAGGATAGAAGCGAATCATTGATAAATCTTTAAGGGCAAAAATGATGTTCAGCATGAATCGACAACTCGATACCATATCTTATGTTTCTGTCAAAATCTCATACCTATGACTTGTGCATGATAGACTATAGAGTATATTTAATAGTGTGATTGCGATTGTTATTTCTCAAGTGTTTTTCATTTGATTTAGAAATGTATCAAAATAATTTTTTTTTTTATTTTTTAAAATTTATTTTTGACATCAATACATTAAAATGATCTAAAAATAGAAAAAAATATTAATTTGAAGAAAAAAAATAATTTTTAATTTTTTTTAAAAACGCTTTTAAAATATAAAAACAAATTTGGCCATATCAATGAAATTATTAATTCCTATATATATATATATATATATAGAGAGAGAGAGAGAGAGAGAGATAGAGAGAGAGAGAGAGAGAGAACTGATATTATTTTGATGTTAAAAGTACAACCACCACACCACCATAGCCATATGGCTCAACTAGAAAACAAAAGAAGAAAGTAAGCCTTTTTATTTGAATTCTCATGCACAAACTTTTATGCACACAATTTTTACATGGATACACAGTTTTTCCTATGCAAGAACAGGTACCCTTCTCTATTCCAATGGAATATCATCACCCAATTTTTTGTATAAATAGCAAAGATTACACAACAACTATGACATGATATATTAATTAAGAGCCATACTATTTTTTTTCATTAATGATTTTCATAAAAAAATTCTAAAACTAAAATATATAAATACACTCAATCACCAAATAAGCAAGTAATAGCACAACTACTGACTACCAGAAAGTAATTTCTAGCAAGAGAAGTCCTAATCAAAAGCCGTGAAAGCACATGCCAACCCATTGAAAGTGCCAAATAATTTTTATGCCAGCTACTTTATTCCTAACCTTCACTTTATTTTTTTCTTCATGTATATTTCTTCTTTTACATGCACATTGATTTAATTTAATGTAGTAGTTTGGTAACACAGGAGTGCTATATCCATTACAAAACCCGTCGTGCAGGATCTCAAGATAGTGGACAAATGGACTGTATTGATGAATATATATCATTCCAAACAGTGGACAAATGGACTGTATTGATAGAGATATTGCAGGTGGGGTAGAACCAACGAAGGCAATGGATGATTTGCTTGCCATATCGCTCAGGTGCATCCTTCCTCAAAATGAGAGGCCTAACATCAGACAAGTCTTTGATGATCTCTGTTCTATATCTGTTTGAAATTTTGTACATGTGTCCTGGAATTAATTTTTGTCATTCCCCAACACCCCCCCCCCCCCCCCAATTGTCCATTTCCCCCATTTGTTTCATTAATTGGTTTTAAAGCCTTCTGGGGCTAATCATCACTTTTTTTTTTGGCTGGAAATTTTCTTGTAAAGGAACAACCAATTAATCTATTGATTATTTGACAGTGTTTTTGAGTTTGAGAAAGGAATTTCAATTCTTGTGTTCTCATTTATGTCACTTTACCAACTTGAGATTGCGAGATATGTCTTTCATAGACACAAGAGTGCTAATGACGTTTCTGCATCATCTCCTAGTCTGCCTAAAATCCGAATTCCAAAGTGTATGGTCTCTCTTCCAGTTTTAAAATCAATACAGATGCAGTTGTTTTCCATAATAAGGGATGTGGCCTAGGAGTTGTGATAGGGAAAGATCAAGGTCCAGTCTTACTTTCAGCCTCAAAATACACCACAACTAGGATGGCAACATTGCAGAGACCTTGGCAAGCTTTATACGGGCTTCAGCTAAACAGGAAATAGACAATTTGGAGCTTGAGAAAATTTATTGTCTTTTATCTCTAAAAATTGATGTCACTTCTTACTCTGGGCCCCTAGCTGAAGACCGTTGAGCAGAGCTTCCCTGCAAGCAAGTGATTTATTTTGAGAGGAAATTTTACACGTGAAGAGAGTCACAAGAGAACGGTCAACTGTGTAATATTTTCATAACTTAATTTTATTAATTTTTTAACTAATATAATTGATAAAAAAGAGGCCACAATTTATTTACTGGCTTTGAAAAATCAGAAAAGGCTCAGTATGGGTATTGTTGCTATAATTTATTTTTCTAGATCGTCATGTTTAGTTGCCTTTTCCCCTGCATTACTGAGGAGGCAAAGAATGGTCTAGTCTAATTGTCTACTAGTCCAAGTTTGTTAGGAAAATTGAAAGAAAAAAAAATTCTGAAGACAACTTTCTGATAGTAGTATTATTGTACATTATTGATTCATCATAATCAATAACACATAGTATTATTGTGCTCGGACAAATTTAATTTCTTGTGCAGTAGTAGGTGTTTATGTCAGGTGTTCAGTCAGGGATAGATGACTATTGTGGGAGGAAATCATCACTCTGCAGGCTGCCTTTGGGATACCATTCTTTTTAGTTGGTGATTTCAATTAAACTTTGCATCAGAGTGATAGAAACAGTAGCTACCTCAATCAGCTAGGAGCAAATGAATTTAGAGACTTTATTAGCGAGTGTAACTTCCTGGAGTATCCATTAAATGGGCATCGATACACTCGCTTTCGAGGATAGTCTCTGATAGCAGACAACAAACATATAATATAAAGGTAAAAAACTTAAAACTAATTTAATCAAACATATTATCCCAGCCATGCTCAACATCCTCCCTTTTCAAGTACTCAACTTAGCTCTGATAGTAGACAACACTGGTTTTCAAGTAGAAAGCCTACTTGGATTGGCACCTAAAGGCAACCCAAGGTATCTGATCGGAAAAGAATCACTGCGACAAAAAATCACATTAGTCAAAGTTTGACATGCAATCCTCATCCAAGTTAATTCCTATAAGATAACTTTTATAGAAATTAACTTTTAGACTTGATATGATCTCGAACAAGCGAAGAATCCTCTTGGCATGCAGCATAGAAGAGTAGTCATTTGGCAAGAATATCAGAGTGTCATCTGCATATTGCAAATGAGTTATATGGTGCCCTAGAGTAGTCTGGAGGCCCTTGAAATAATCCGAATTTGAAGCCTTGTTAAATAAAACAGTCAAACCATGTACTGCTATGTCAAATAGAAAATGGGAAAAAGAGGATCCCCTTGCCTTAGACCCTTCTCTTGACCGAATTCTCTACTAGAAGAGCCGTTGATCAAGATGGCCATTTTAGAGGTGGACAAGCATTCAAAAATCAATTTTTTCCAAAGAGAACCAAATCCCATAAAATCCATAGTAATATCAATATGCTCCCATAAAATCGATTTGAAAGCTTTGTGAAAATCCACCTTCAATAAAAAATTGTGCCCCCCTTACAACGAATGTAGTTGAGAATAATTGGGAGGTTCGACCTATTGGTTAGCCAACCTTTTCTATATATATGTGTAGGGCAATATACAATAATAATGGTGGAGGTTACAACACAAGAGTATGACTATAATATTTTCTATATTGATACATTCTATAATATGCCCCCTCAAGCTGAGGGTGGAGGATCGACCTGAAGCTTGAATCGAAAGCAGTAAACGGAGCAGTAGGAAGCGACTTAGTAAGAACATCGGCAAGTTGATCGTGAGAGAAGATAAAGCGAATCTGAATCTCTTTCTTCGTAACTCGGTCTCGTACAAAATGATAGTCAACCTTAACGTGTTTAGTACGAGCATGAAAGATAGGATTTGCAGATAAATAAGTAGCGTCGAGATTATCACACCAAATAGTAGGAGTAGAATCAGAATGAATCTGCAGATCTCTCAATAGATACTGAAGCCAAATAACCTCAGCAGTGCCATCTGCCAAGGCTTTATACTCAGCTTCGGTGGAGGAGCGAGCAACTGTGCGTTGCTTGCTTGATTTCCATGAAATCAGCGTCTAACCAAAGAAGACAAGATAACCACCGTAGACTTGTGATCATCAGTACTACCTGCCCAATCTGCATTTGTAAAACCATGTAGATCAAAGGAGGAAATACGAGTGATATGTAAGCCATAGGTGGCCGTACCCTATAGATAACGTGGAATACGTTTAACGACACCCTAATAAGAATCTGTAGGAGTATGCATAAACTGACAGACTCTGTTGACTGCAAAGCAGATATCTGGTCTCGTAAAAGTGAGATATTGAAGAGCACCCATAATCTGATGAAACTGTGTAGGATTAGAAAACAAGGGATCTGACATTATGGTGACTTTGGAAGTAGAGATAGGCGTATCAACCGGTTTGTAGGAAGTCATACCAGCCTGAGCGAGGATGTCAAGGATATACTTATGTTGTCGTAAGATCAGACCCATAGTAGTGGATTGAACCTCAATGCCCAAAAAATAGTAAACAACGCCTCAGTCACGAAGCTTGAACTCTGAACTGAGTAACTGTATTAGGCGGTGAAGTATAGTAGAGTTGCTACCCATAAGCAGAATCTCATCAATATAAACCAGAAGATAAAAGATATTGGCACCAACAGACAAGATAAATAAGGAGGTGTCAACCTTGGAAGCATGAAAACCAACAGAGAGTAGAAAGTCAATCAGACGAGTGTACCATGCCCGTGGGGCCTGTTTTAAACCATATAGAGATTTATGCAACCAGCATACATGAGAGGGAATAACAAAATCAACAAAACCTGGTGACCTATAGGTGACACTCAATAATATGACCTGTTTCAATAATATGACGATAGTGACGCTCAATGCTGCCATTTTGCTCATGTGTATGAGGACAAATTAATCTGTGATGAATACCAATAGTTTGAAAGAGACTGTTTAACTTGCGATATTCACCACCCTAATCAGTTTGAATGGATTTAATTTTGCGAGAAAACTAACGCTCAACAATTAATTAGAAACGTTGAAATATAGGAAACACAACTGATTTGGCAACAAGAGGATAATACCATATATATTTTGTATGTGCATCGATAAATAACAAAGTAACGAAAACCATCAGAGGAAAACATAGGAGCATAACCCCAAATATCATTGAATATTAAATCAAGTGGAGTAGAAGCTTTGTGACCTATAGGTCGCAAAGACAAATGCGAAGACTTGCCAAGTGGACAAGCTTGACATTGAACAAGAGAGCGCCTAAAAGTACACATTATTTTATTTTTGGAAACTAACAAATTGAAAATACAGGAAGTACGATGACCCAATCGACGATGCCAGAGATCAGCATTGACAGAGACACAATGAGACCAATAAGCTTAAGGAATGGTGGTGGCAGGAGACTTAGAGAGAACATAAAGACCATCATTGCTCTGTACGGAAAGGAGCACTGCTTTGGTGGTGAGGTCCTTTACATAAAAGATAGAGGCATGAAATTCAAAATAAATATTATTATCACGATAAAATTTCTGAATAGGTAGCTATGGTTTGGTAATGTGAGGAACATGGAAACATTAGATAATGTAAATGTATGTTTAGGTGAACGTAACATGATATGTCCAATATGGGATATGGATAGACCCTTATCGTCACCAACATGTAAGTGATCATTACTAAGATAGGGTGCAGAATCGGTCAGAATCGCAAGATCAGGCGTAACGTGGTGGTTCGCACCAGTGTCCGGGAACCAAGTAGGGGCAGAAACCGAACCAACAGCAAGATGAGCAGAGGGCTGGTGACCACTGCTGCGAAAGTGAGCACATTATGGGGTTGTGTGGCCGAAGGAGAAGCATAGCTGACACTTAACGTTCTGCTCAAAGGACTGGTGGGGAGACCATTGCCCACCAGCAGATCGTCTAGGCTGTTGCCAATGACCTTGCTTTTAATCCGTGAGAGCAGAGGAATGAGAACCATGAAAATCAGACTTGTCATAGTTATTGTACCTGTTGCTTTTGGAGCGCTAGTTGTCGCGGGAACGACCTCTGTGACAGCCAAAACTAGAGTTGTGCTGTTGCTGGGCAAGATGAGCAGAGGGCAGCAGAGATGGATTTGCAGCCAAGGATGGAAGAGAAGTCCTATGCAGAAACTCATGAGTAAGAAGATGGTTGTGAAGGTCCGCGTATGACAGTGGTTCTGCCTTGGTCACGAGACTAGTTACCAAGTTTTTAAACTCACCATGAAGACCATGAAACATATACAGGTTGAAGTCTTCAAGAGAGAGGGGCTGGCCAACAGTAGCCAATTCATCAAATAATAACTTGGCGTGCTGCATGTATGTAGTAACTGAAACATTTCCTTGCCGAAGATCTTGAAAAGACCCATGAAGTTGCATAGTGTGAGAATCAATGGAGAAGCGAGTGTTTTCTCAAGAGTGCGCCAAACACAAGAAGAAGTCTGACAATCTACCACAAGATGCAGGACATCCATGGAGAGAGAGGAGAGTAACGCGTTTAAAATAAGCTGATCATGTTGCTTCCAATGGAGAAAAGAGGGGTTGATTGCTGAAGAAGAGCCATCAGAACAGTTAGAAACATGAGAGGGAGGACACGATACTAAGCCATCGATAAAGTGGAAAACACCTTGACCAATAAGATACGACTTCATCTGCATTCACCAATAGAGATAGTTGGTGGTTGTAAGCTTCAATGAGACCACTTGATGAGTGTTGGACAACACAACGATAGAAGGAGTTGTCCTCATGATGTGAGGAGGTATGACAGAAACATGGGAGAAGGAACCATGATTTTGCTCTGCAGGTTGGGCCTGCTGCTGGTGGGAGAAAGAACCAGCAGCAACAACTTCTGAGGGGCTTCCTGGCTGGGCTGTACTGCCGATTTGGTGGAGGGAGAAGGCGGCAGCAGCAGCAGCAGAATCCATTTAGGAGAGGGAGAGAGGAGGACAACTACAGGGGGGAGAGGGAAAGAAGAGTTCAGATGGAAAAAGGCTCTGATACCAAGTCGAGAATAATTGGGAGGCTTGATCTATTGGTTAACCAACTTTTTCTATATATATGTATAGGGCAATATACAATAGTAATGGTGAAGATTACAACACAAGATTATGACTATAAAATTTCTTATATAGTATACCTATAATATTTCCTATATAGATAAATGCCACCAACAATCTTGTTAACTATCATGAATCCATCTAAAATCTGACACCCAGCAATAAAAGCTGACTAGTTGATACTAATAACATCTCACAGAACACTCTGGAGGCTAGTAGACAAAAGCTTTGGCACTATTTTGTATAATCCATAAATCAAGCTAATAGGCCGGAATTGAGAGAATGTGTTTGGTCCTTGGTCTTTGGAATCAACGCCACAAAAGAAGAACTAATACCCTTGGGCTTTCACATCTATAACAATGATCTGGAAGAAAACGATGAACATGTATCTCTATGATGCTCAGCAACATGTCAAGTCAGATGATTTGCTGCGTGGTGTTAAGGATGGTGAGGCCTCAGAGCATGTAATTGCAAATATTTTGACTTCGAATAAAAGATTGTGTCCTACGTCTTGCAGTAAACATATCTTGTTCAATCATCATAATGGATTGTTTTGTAGGACAAGTAACTAAAAGATTAGAGCGGTGGTTCTTCATTGTTAATATCATCAAGGGACTTGAAGACAATCAAGAGATGTTTAGTTCCAAATTTAAGGCCCTGACAATTCGGATTACAAATTTAATTTTTTTTATATATTTTTTTCTCTTTATACTTGATCTTTTTATCATTTAATATTTGACCTATAAATTTATTACCATTTGTTTATCTTTATTTTTTGTAATATTTTTTTAGTTTTTCACTTTTTTTTCACTTTTTTTGGAAAAAAATATTTTTTTTACTCTTTATACTTGTAATATTTATCATTGTATACTTTGCTTGTTTATACTATTATTTTTGTTTTTATTTTTATTTTTTTGTAATTTTTTTGTATTTACACTTTTTTTGTAAAATTATTATATAAAAATTAAAGAAATGATATTTCATTGTAGCAATTGCAATATTAACACCTTTATTAACACATATAATTTTAACTATATTTTCTTATATGTAAGTATGGACATAACACTAGGTGATGACTCTTTAAACTATTCCTCCTGAAAAATAATATGTTGGATATCTATATTTTTTTTCAAAGTTCATCGCGAAGTCAGATAACAATAAGGCTCCTGCAATAAGTTTTATTACAAATAACTGGAATCTATGAGAATCTTGCCTTTGGCTTTTCCTGCGTAGCACAAAAGTTTCAGAATACAACTTTGATTCTATTTTCAAATAAAGAATTTTATTTTGATTTTATTTGGTGATCTTGTATTTGATTAGTTTATTTCCGGCACTATCATAGAAAACTTTTGGTGTTATTATTATACTTGTTACAATGGCTAAAACTTGAAAACTCTCAACCCAACTTTTTGTTTATCTCAAATTTTAAATTAAATCATGTGTAAATTATCCTAACGTAACCTTGTTAACTAGGTAGATTTAAAACAAATCAAAAAAGAATAAATGGATCAGGTTAAACCTAGCTAGTCTGCCAAACCTACAATCCGGGTTATGAATTCTACTATGTCAAATTAATTTTTTTATTTTATTATACGATAAAAAATTAAAAAATCGATTTACCATTAATCCAATACTAAAAAATAAAATTAAATAAAAATCTCATATTAAATATAAAAAACTAAAAAAGAAAAAAAATTAAAAAACAAAAGGCAAACAAAACCAAAGAGCCTATTACAACAAAACTCGAGCACATGGGCTTGAGAGAGGATAGCAGGTTAGTATCCTATCATCTGTGGTCTGAAAGAAAATATTGTTGTCAGGGGAAATTCAACCTGCAACCTTTAGCCACCAAACACATATATTTCATCCAACTAAGCTATGACATGAAGATATTATTAAACAATTAAAAAAATATTGACTTGGTTTATTTTTCATATGAACATGTAAACCGACACTAGTCCTTTTTTATATAATAATAATAATAATAATAATAATAATAATAATAATAATTTGAAAGTATACTCAAAATATAGAATTAATTAAAAGGAATGTCAGATGAAAGACCCGAAAATCCTATTGAGAATCGTTAGGAGAACTTACAATAAATATACAGAATATACTAAAAAGCAACTCAAAATAACACAAATAAAAGATTCCAATGCATAAAAGAAAATCAGGTTTAGTCTCCTAGGTTTAGGGACTAAAACGATAATTTTCCAAAATAAGAACCAAAACATAATTTTACCAAAACTGGACCAAACTATAAATACATAACCATACTAAAATTTCACCCATAAACCATCCGCAATTCTGTCCAGAACGACACAGGGCCAAACTATAAATGTTTTAAAAGTTCAGGGACTAAAATGTAAATCCCTAAAATTGAGGGACCAAACTGAAAATAATCCAAATCAATTATCAAACTAAGATTCCTCATCCTTGACCTCATAATAACACTGTCCAGAACCTCAAAATATATAGGGGTCAATTTATAATTTTTCAAAGTTTAAGGACTAAACTATAATTTTCATAAATCAATGACCAAAATAAAATTTGGCCATCTTCAACCTCAAGACCATTCTGTCTAGATTTTACAACAAGGTTGAAATGAATTTTTTAACCCATAAAAATTAATTTAAATAAATCAACTCACAAATCCTTATTTCTAACAACATACTCCAAAATCAATCACTTGACATTAAACCCCTAATAATCATAAATTAATCTTAACAACATAAACTTCAAATCCTTATAAACCCTAATCTCTCTTTTTTTTTAATTCTTCCATAAACAAATCATAATCAAAAGTAACATGAGAGAAAGAATCACTTACTTGCTACTTCCACATTTCTTAAATCCAAAAATTCAATATCAAAAACTGAAATTCTTGGTTTGATGAGGAGAGGGTCACGACGGCCACAAGAATTAGAAGAGAGAAAATGAATTCTTTTGCAACTTTTCCTTATATACCTAGGTTAACTTAGGTTGGGTTTGGGCTGATTTGGGCTTGGGTTTGGGCCAAAAGTTTGGGTCTTACATTTTTTTTGTCCATCAAATAGCCTACATTTTATTTTGTTTCTTGATTTTATTTAAGGTTTATAAATGTTTACATCACGTTTGTTGATTTAAGAGGAAAAAAAGGAGAAATAAAAGAAAAACATGAAAAAGTGAGTTTTTTGTAATAGTTGAAGAGTGAAATTGAAACTTATTAGAAACTATAGGGGTACTATTGGGAAATTCTTAGCTATGAGGATAGAAGTGAAGCATTGATAAATCTTTGAGGGCAAAAATAACGTACAACATGAATCGACAACTCGATACCATATCTTATGTTTCTTCCAGAATCTCATACCTATGACTTGTGCATGCTAGACTATATTTCATATCAATGAAATTATTAATTCCTATATATATACATATATTGAACTGATATTATTTTGATGTTAAAAGTATAACCACCACCCCACCATAGCAATATATTGGTGTGGCAATCAAGTAATTAATTCTAGAGGTGTTAATTAATGTCTCACTTCCATTGACTAGAAAACAAAAGAAGAAAGTAAGCCTTTTTATTTGAATTCTCATGCACACAATTTTTACATGGATACACAGTTTTTCCTATGCAAGAACAGGCACCCTTCTGATCTATTCCAATGGAATATCATCTAGATAAACAAGTAAAAAAAATTGACTTAATTACAATATTATATGATTTTTTTTTTCAATTTTTTTCCTAAACAATCTTTTAATTTTTCTTAAAAAAATTGTTAAAAATAACATTATTTCATTAGAAACTAATAAACCCAGGTCAATTTTTTGATCTGCTGATTCATCTATTCGACCTACAACTCAGACCTTAGACCGGATAATTAACCAGACATGGTCTCAAAATTAATTATAGCCCCCAAACATAGATATTACAATTCGTGGAGTACACTTTGAAAATTTTATCAAGAAATACTTTTTGTGCTGGTTTCTTTGATCAGTAGTAAACTGATCTATTCATTTATCAAGGGTCAAGACCATACTTACAGATCATACGAGCACACTCTATGGCCATTAACTGGTTGAATAGCTACTGCAGGGCAACAGGAAAATCTTTTCTTAAATTAATTTATTTTTAAGGGCTCGTACGAATTTGCAATGAATGCCAAGTAATATATTGATGTTTGTAGATCGATACTATAAAGATATATATGATGTGTTCTTAATAATATTTTTTTAAAGAAAATCTTAATTGACTTATAAATTGATTTGAAGATTCTTTTTATTATTAAGTGTTTAAATGTATAATATTTTTTTTTGATGAATTTCAAAAGTATATTTCATTTAAAAAAGTTTTAAATTGACGTTTTTTTTATAATTTTGATATACTAATATTAAAAATTAAAAAAAATAATTATTTTGATATATTTTTAAATAAAAAGCATTCTTTTCAAAAACAAATAAAAAAGTTTTGATAAGTACACAAATTATTGCACAAGTGCAATGTTTGTCACCCAGTTAATCCCCTTTAAAAAAACAAAATAAAAAATAAAATCACAAATTAAGGAAGCACTGTGTGATGACGATTTATCAACAAGATCAACATCTCTTTCTTTGTGATCTTTCGTTTCTTGGCCAAATTTAGCTTAAGATTGATATAAAATGACAATTCTAGCTAGTCAAATGGAAGCATCATTTGGAGAGCAAGGACACGATCTTGACATCAAGATATAAGCTTGCGGCCAAAAAGTCATCGTCGGAATGGTTAAAGAGAAGTGCTTTTAGTCTCAATCAACTTGTCTCAGTTATTTAGGTTCTTTCTTTCCTTTAGCCAATCAATCCAAGTCGGTGACACTTTACAGATTTGAACGCGTGTTTGGCAGTGTGGTTGCGGGTGCTTTTTAAATAGCTTTTCGTGTCGAAATACATGCCAATGATATTTTTTTATTTTTTAAAAATCATTTTTGACATCAGCACATCAAAACGATCCAAAAAATACAAACCGCACTCAATTTTAGCAAAAAAAAAAAAATTTAAATTTGATGAAACGCAGTTACAAACACAATGTCAAACGCAGTTAATTGATAAGATTTATAGGCTCGGAACGCAATCAAGGATGGATGAATATATAAATTGGATGATTAGATGTGTCCTTGAACCAGCTTACATATCAACTGATAATGAATTTATTTTATACTAATACATTTTAAAAAAATAAAAACTCCTCGATCGATATTGGGTTTCAATTAAGTTAAAATTCTCGTCAGATCAACATGTTGAGTCACTAAATTAGTACTCTTGCTTGTATTTGACAGGTTTAAAGCTTGCTTTGGTATTCAGATATTCAAGAAAAAACCTAGAATTAAAACAGTTTTTACAGTAACTTGTTATCACTCCAGGCCTTGTCATAAAGGAGTCCAAAACTGCAAGGGGCAAACAAATTGTTCATCCTAAACATTGCATAGACATAGGTTTAAAGGCTATGTAAATTGTCTTGAATTCCAAGATAAGCCATCATTTAGAGAGATGGAAAAAAGACTTTATTTTCTTTCACTTGCGAAAACTAGAATATTCAAGGCATCTAAACCTCACAAAGACTCCCGTCTTCTACCCTAAACAGCAAAGATGACACAGCGACAATGACATGATATATTAATTAAGAGCCACACTATTTTTTCGATCACTAGATAAACAAGTAATAGCACAGCTAACTTACAACCAGAAAATAATTTCTAGCAAGACAAGTTGCAATCAAAAGTCGTGAAAGCACTATTCCTGACCTTCGAAAGTCAGCTAGGCCATATAATTTTTATGGCAGCTACGTCATTCCTAACCTTCACTTTATTTTTTTCTACTACTATTCTAAACACCCTCTACAAATCATTAGTAATGAGGTTGTATTTACCTTGTAAGAAAATAAAATAAAGATTACGACTCCTAATCGACTTAATTACAATATTTTTTTTGGATCTAGAAGAAAACGATGAACAAGTATCTCTATGATGCTTAGCAACATGTCAAGTCAGATGATTTTCTGCGTGGCGTTAAGGGTGGTGAGGCCTCAGAGCATGTAAATGCAAATATTTTGAATTCTCATGCACAAACACAAGATCGGACTTCTCTCCCGAGCTCCATCTTGAGGGGGCATAACAGAGATAATCAGTTGCTTCATTTACTCTTCCTTGTCAGCTTGTTTTATTCAAATGTATTCAAATGTATTTAGCTGAAGCTGTCATTCATAAATATAGGATTCTGCTGTAACCTTTTTAGTTTTTAGAATCTTCAACCCCTCTTGGTTTTGTATCTATACGGTTGTTTAATCAATAAATTCTTTACACCATAGCCATATATAAGATTCTGCTGTAACCTTTTTAGTTTTTAGCATCTTCAACCACACTTCGTTTTGTATTTATGCGGATGGTTAATCAATAAATTCTTTACAGCCATATATAAGATTCTGCTGTAACCTTTTTAGTTAATTTTTAGCATCTTCAACCACTCTTGGTTTTGTATTTATGCGGTTGTTTAATGAATGAGAAGTATTCAGCTTTGCAATTCTTTACACCATAGCCATATATAGGTGTCGCAATCAATTAAGTTATTAATTCTAGAGGTGTTAACTAATGCCTCACTTCCATTGACTTCGAAAACAAAAGAAGAAAGTAAGCCTTTTTATTTGAATTCTCATGAGCTGCCTCACAAATTTTTTATACACACAATTTTTACATGGATACACAGTTTTTTCTATGCAAGAACAGGTGCCCTTCTCTATGCCAATGGAATATCATCACGGACTTTTTTTTAGTTTTTTCTATGCAAGAACAGGTGCCCTTCTCTTTGCCAATGGAATATCATCACCGACTTTTTTATATAAATAGCAAACATGACACTGTTACTAAACAACCTGTTAAATTTACTAAACAAACATGAAAAAATTTAATCTTAAAATTAACTTTTCCAAAATAGTCATCTCCCCGTCTTTCTTTTTTAGAGAACTTTGAAGAAATAAGATGAAGGTAATAAGGGTAATATAGAAAACAAAATAAATTAAATTTTATCTCTTTCAAATATGTAAATTCAACTTATTTATTAATTGAATTCAATTACATTAAAAAAAATTATTTCTAAACAACCTATTACTGTCTAGCTACTGCTGTATAACAGCATCAATAGTCTTCATGAGCTTGACCATAGTGAGGAGTAGAGGAATTCATCAAGTTGTGTTGAACGGTAGCTCACAATGATAGTAGTTGGATGGTGACATAATTCGGCTGAATTCTCATGCAAACACAAGATTGGACTTCTCTCCCGAGCTCCATCTTGAGGGGACATAACAGAGATAATCAGTTGCTTCACTTACCTTTTTTTTTTATATAGTAAACGAGAGAATTATATATTAATTAAGCAGCCCCATCAAGTAACTGGAGCTGAACAAAAGATAGAATACAATGAGAATATAAAAGAAAAGAAAAGACCAAAGCGACGAGGGACTTAATTAGTTAGTTCAGTTCATAATATATTCAGGATTTCTAAAAAGATCTAAGCCCGTATAGCTGAAATTTATAACTGATGACTTCAACCAGAAAGCCAAACGGTGAAAGGTGAGATCAAAAATCATATCCCAATTAATCTGAAGCCTTGGATTCGAAGATTAGACGGTTGCACGCTATCCAAATTGACCAGTATAAACCTTTACAGAGGAGGGTAATAGCACGTCGCTGAAAATTTCCATTAATCAAACCGGACCATTCCTGTAGATTTTGATTTGTGTCTTTGTGCAGACAACTTGAGCACCCGAACCAGTTCAAGAAATGACCCTAAAGAGACCATGTTATAGGACACCAATGGAAAAGATGATTAATTGTCTCAGTTTCCTTGCAGTAGAATGGGCAGTGAGATTCCTCATAATTAATGATTCTTCTCTCAGCTAAAAAACTTCTTGTACTCAAACTGCCATGAAGAAGAAGCCATATGAACACATCCACTTCTGGAGGAGCATAACCATTCCATAGCAGAACAAGAGAGTGATTATTTTCAGTGGCCAATAGACTATCAAAGAAGAGGCAACCTGATTGAGTTGAGTACATGCCAGAGCTGTGGAATTTCCATAACTTGCGGTCTGCACCATCTGAGAAAATGAGACCACGATGCACCTCTGCGATCAAGCTCTCCCTGATGCAGTTTCTTCACTTACTCTTTCTTATCAACTTGTTTTATTCAAATGTATTTAGTTGTAGCAGTCATTCATAAATATAGAATTCAGTTGTAATCTTCCTAGTTTGTAGGATCTTCAACCACTCTTGGTTTTGTATTTATACTTTGTTTAATCAATGAGAAGTCAAGGGCGGAGGGATGTTAAAGGTTTCGGTGAGCTATAGCCCAGGTCAAGATTTTATCAATATTTTTTGACTAGTTTTATGTAAAAAAATTCATAATTCTCAATTAAGTTATCAAAATATTCTGAAAATTTGCGTGGAGCCTTCTAATATGATGCTTTAACTTGGGTTAAAATTTAAAATTTTTGGAGAAATTCACAAATTTGATGAAAAAACACAATTTGACCAGTTTTATGTTATTGGGCGTAATTTTCACTGCGACCATCAGATTGAACTAAAATTTTATGAAGGATCTTAAAATGTATTGAATAAAATCTTGTTAAAATTTTAGAATGAACGGAGCTTAGTAGTGCTAACAAAAAAAAAATCGTCAAATAAAAGCAAAACGACTCATTAAGAGTAAAATGGTTATTTGCCATTAAAAAATAAAACAAATTAATTCTTCCTTCCTTTTATATGTTGCTGACCAGGTAGAAGCATAATAGGAAAAGAAAGAAAAGAAAAGGTGAGAGAGAAAGAGAGAAAAGGGAAAAACATAAAAAAAAAAATCCAAGAAAAAAAAATAAGAAAAGTAAGAGAATAACCTTGTAAACTTACAAAGTCTAATTTATAAAACACTAATCTAAGGAAGAATCAAGTGAAGAAAGGAGGAATTGAGAGAGGGAAAAATTTTAATTACTTTGTTTTATAGTTGACATGAGATTGTTATTTTATCCCGGTTGAGATGTTGTTACAATATCGATTCAGATTCGATTATAAATAAATTATATTACACAAAACATCGAAGAACGTAACTTCAATAATGAGTTTATTTTTACTTTCACTTTAATTTTATGTACTTTCAAAAAAAAAATTTAATATTTTAAATAATATATTTAAATTAAAACTTTACTGTTAACTTTAAAAATTTATATACATAAATTAATAATTGATCTTAAAATATTTTTATATATTTATTTAATAGCTCAGGAAAAATTCCTGACTCGTGAGAAGTATTCAGCTTCGCAATTCTTTACACCATAGCCATATATAGGTGTCGCAATCAAGTTATTAATTCTAGAGGTGTTAATTATGCCTCACTTCCATTGACTAGAAAACAAAAGAAGAATCATCTAGGTGGTGGCCTAGTGGTAAGAGTTTGGGACCAAGAAGTTTGCTTCCTCTGTGGTCTCAGGTTCGAGCCCTGCGGTTGCTCATATGATGGCCACTGGAGGCTTACATGGTCGTTAACTTCAGGGCCCGTGGGATTAGTCGAGGTGCGCGCAATCTGGCCCGGACACCCACGTTAAACTAAAAAAAAAAACAAAAGAAGAAAGTAAGCCTTTTTTTTTTAATTCTCATGAGCTGCCAGCACAGATTTTTTATACACACAATTTTTACATGGATACACAGTTTTTTCTATGCAAGAACAGGTGCTCTTCTCTATGCCAATGGAATATCATCTCGGACTTTTTTTTAGTTTTTTCTATGCAAGAACAGGTGCTCATAGAGGTGCTCTTCTCTATGAATATCATCACTGACTTTTTTTTAGTTTTTTCTATGCAAGAACAGGTGCCCTTCTCTTTGCCAATGGAATATTATCATCACGGACGTTTTTTTATAAATAGCAAATATGACACCACAATCATGACATGACATGACACGATATATTGATTAAGAGCCATACTATTTTTTTTCACCAATAATACAATCTTTTCTTCATGAAAAAATTCCAAGACCAAAATATATGAATACACTCAGTTAGCAGGTAAGCATGCAATGGCACAACTAGGCTTACAATGATAGTTGTTGGATGGTGGCATAATTCGGCTGACTTTTTTGTGTTAATTGGATATTTATTTTTGCATCCTTTGAAGATTGCTTAATTGCAAACTTAAGTCCCTAAAGCTTCACTATAGATAGGCATTCATTTGCTTGTTTTAATCATCAAGTTTTAGAGAGAAGTTAGAGAGAGAAACACTAGTGAGAAGTATAGAACAAGCTCTTTTATAGATTCTTAGTATACAAGAGTTAGAGTATATTTTTGGATGTTCTCCTGGGATATCCCAAGTAGAGAGATTGAGTCATTTATAATTTATACTCCTTCATAGTAATATATCATTGCCATCTTGTTTGTGGACGTAGACCAAGTCAGAACCATGTAAATCCTTATATTATTCTTTGTGCATGTTTCTTTCCTCTTCGTTATCTAATCTGTTTCTCTTTAGTTTGCTGCCTGTTTTCTTGCTGCGACTCAACAAGTTAATTTGTAGATCATATAAAGCTCGAGGTTTAATTCTCTTGCAGTCTTGTAGCATCAATGGCCGCTGCAAATTGTTCCTCTGGAGAGACTTGTGCTGCTCTGATCCATGGAAAACAAATGGCACCTTCTCGGTTACAAGCTTGGGCTCGTCTTTTTGTTACTAAATTTCTTGGACGTCATATCTCCACTGACCGTTTAATGTAAGTTCACTAGCGAAAATGATCACTTTTTGTTTTTTTTTTTTCGTTTACAAGTGTTTCGAAAATGAATAAATATAATTGGCAAGAAATTAGAAATACGACGATACCAATTAAACTAAGGGGGTTTTTTTTGTCTATTTTAAGGATACTTTTACCTTCGAGGGAACTAACTCGAATTTAATGTCATTTGATTTGGACTGTGCTGTCACAGCTTAGAGGAGGACAGGGGTGCAACTTTCACCTTCGAGGGAACTAGTAAAAGATTTTCTCTAGAAGTTGTTCTCAAAGTTCACAATCCTCGGTTTTACTGGAAGGTACGTTCTGCTTGTGGGTCTCCTTTTCTCTCAGCTAAGATTATAAGCAACAATATTGTTGCAATGCACGAAATTCTCAACATTTCATTACAATGATTAGAAAACGTTGTCAGGTAACGACGCGGGCTGACATAGGCCTTGCAGATGCTTATATTGATAGAGATTTTTCTTTTGCTGACAAAGACCAAGGTCTTCTACATCTTATCATGGTGAGATATATAATGTTGTTGTAATATATAGTGCTTTTCATTTCGATTTTAATATCAATAATTTTCTTTAAAAAAATTAAATTTTAGGTTCTGATTGCGAACAGAGATGCAAACAAATCTATCTCCAAGGCGAATAAGAAAAGGTATGTGATTTTGCTTCTTTTTATTCCTTCGATCCTCTCGGATCATCTAACATTCATCTGTGGTTGAGTATAGGGGTTGGTGGACACCATCGTTATTTACAGCAGGTATTGCTTCCGCAAAGTTTTTCCTTCAGCATGTTCTGAGGCAAAATACTCTTACTCAAGCTCGCAGGAACATCTCTCGTCATTATGACCTGGTATGGGATCATAGCTTGTTAATTCTTTTGTTTAATAACGTCCACGCTGTAGGGAAAATAGATTGTGTGGAAATTGTAGCAATATATTAGCATGTACTAGTGCCATGTTCAGAATTCTGATGTTAGTGAAGGATCTTTCAGTGAGGCTTACATCTTCCTTTTCATTTCGCTCTTCTAGAGTAACGAGGTTTTTTCTCTATTCCTGGGAGAAACAATGGCGTACTCGTGTGCAATATTTAAGGTCAGAAACCCAACTTTCCAATGCTTTTATTTTATTTTATTTGATGCAAAGCAGGAATCTCATCCACTATGTGCCATGGCTTAGCTTTTGATTATTTTATTTGCATGCGATGTTACATTATAGACTGAAGATGAAGACTTGAATACAGCTCAGTTGAGGAAAATCTCTGTTCTGATTGAAAAAGTGAGTGTGATATACAATCTCTTAACTGTTTCACCAGATTTTTAACAAATTTTAATTGATATACATACACTATCATGTATTTATTTTTAACCGACATAGGCAAGAATCGATAAGAAGCATGAAATTCTTGACATTGGTTGTGGCTGGGGAACTTTTGCTATTGAAGTTGTCAAACAAACAGGATGCAAATACACGGGTCTCACTCTATCTGTGGAGCAACTGAAATATGCAGAAATGAAAGTCAAGGAAGCTGGTCTGCAGGTATCTATGGGATGATAATTGATACATATAGCATCTACTTGTGTCTGAATTGTTGTTCAGACTGATTTTCTTAAGACAAATATCTTCATTTTGAAGCTTATAACCTATTCTTTTACCAGGATAATATCAGACTTCTCCTCTGTGATTATCGTGAATTGCCTCAAGGCTATAAATACGATAGAATCGTATCTTGGTAAGATGCATTTTTACTAGATATATACCTACCATATCCCGTCCAGACTACTGATGTCATAAATTTTGATCTCTTTTCCTAGTGAAATGATAGAGCATGTGGGTCATGAATACATGGAGGATTTTTTTAGTAGCTGCGAATCAGCATTGGCAGAAGATGGGCTTCTTGTTCTACAGGTATGACAAATAAGGGAAGGGACCTGTCATTGTCTGATAGCATATTGTGCTTCATTACCACATTTTCAACATTTAGCCTAGATAACTCTTTTACCTTTCTACTAATTGCAAAATAGTAAAAATGGTTGTTTTTTTTCCTCAGTCTACATCTATAGCAGATGAGCGTTATGATGAGTACAGGCGAAGTTCTGATTTTATCAAGGAATATATTTTTCCCGGTGCATGTGTGCCCTCATTGAGTAGGATAACATCAGCCATGGGTGTAGCATCAAGACTCTGGTATGAGTTGGTTTGTTACGCAGTACTTTGAAGCTTTCTTCTAATTAATTTTTAGTTTGTCTTGACTATTCTGTAATCCTAATGTAAGTTTTGTTTGTGCAGTGTGGAGCATGTGGAAAATATAGGAAGTCATTACTATCTTACGTTAAGATGCTGGAAAAAATATTTCTTGGAAAACAAGAGGTAGATATAATCATTTGATTTTTATCTTCTTTGCAGATCATCATCTATCACCCCACAAAGGAAAACATTTCTAACTTTTCTCATTATTTTTCTTAGCAAAATTCTTGCCATGGGATTCGATGAAAAGTTCATCAGGACATGGGAGTATTATTTTGACTACAGCGCTGCAGGTTTCAAGTCGTATGCCCTTGGGAATTATCAGGTAATTGCAGGTTTGCATTTATTCCTTTCCTTTGAATACAACAGTAGAATCAATAAAAAAATATATATGGAATTTAGAGATGCTCTACTCCCATGTTAATATTCGAGCTTATATGATAATGCAGATTGTATTTTCACGTCCTGGCAATGTCGGAGTATTAGGTAATCCATACAAAGGTTTTCCATCGGCATATCGACACCTTCTCTGATATAAACCACCTCAAATTGTATCGGGACAATCATCTATAAATTTTTTAAAGCAATTTTTTAAAAAGAATAAAACCTTCAATTCTTTTCAAGCTCAGCCACTATGTATTGGCAAGAAGAGAACAGAATTGCGGGCAAAAGCCTTCAAAATACAAGGCCTCCAAAGACAATGATCTGGAGAAAACGATGAACAAGTATCTCTATGATGCTTAGCAACATGTCAAGTCAGATGATTTGCTGCGAGGTGTTAATGGTGGTGAGGCCTCAGAGCATGTATTTTGACTTTGATTGTATCTTTCGCTTTGTAGTAAACATATCTTGTTCTAGATATAACAATCATCCTAATGGATTGTTTCGTAGGACAAGTAACTAATTAAGGATGGTGGGATTAGAAAGATTTGCCATGTTATTTAGCAGGCTAATTAATGATATATTCTACCACAACTAAAATTTTAGAGCAGTGGTTCGTCATTTTTAATATCAACAGGGGACTTGAAGACAATCAAGAGATGTTTAGTTCCAAATTTAAGGCCCTGACAATTCGGATTCTAAAAGGAATAGGTGACAATTGGGATTACAAATTTAAAGTTTTTTTAAAAAAAATTTTGTCTCTTTTTAAATACTTTATGTTTTTATCATTTTACATTTGGCTTATTAATTTATTACTTATTTTTTGCAATATCTTTTTTAGTTTTTTCTTATTTTACATTTTTTTTAGAAAAAAATATTATGTTTTATTCTTTATATTTTTAATATTTATTTTTCTACACGTTACCTATTTATACTGTTATTTTTGTTTTTGTTTTTGTTTTTGTTTTTTTTGTAACTTTTTTATTTACAATTTTTTTATAAATATTTTATACAAAAATTAAGGAAATGGAACTGAAGCTGAACACATCAATTGGAAGATTAGACGAGCTTTAAGGTTTAGGTCCAGGTATTGGCCCCAGTGATGGGGATGAGGCTATAATAGTTCTTTTAGAAAGTACAATTGAGAGACAAGCTAGAGAGCGTCCTCCATCAATGACAGCCTGATTGTGAAGTTTTTTGATTTTGGCTGCAGGATTTTTTGGTTTTCTCACAATAGCAGTTTGCGTAGTATCAGGGATTTTTTCAGCTTCTAATTACTGTCATCCAAGCCGCCTTTCCGTTGTTAATCGTGTTTGCTGTGTGTTGCAGCAAGAATAAAAAAATAAGGATCAACATTTTATGTTCTTACCTAATCCTCTCTTATAAAAGAGTAACTAAAGATAGGCTAATATCCTGTATATTTGAGTTGGGTCAAGCACTAGCCTAAATATATATGAGTTTGACGAGTTATCAAACTCATTATCTTTAAATCCAGTTAAATGTCGAGTCTAAACATATAAGATTCGATGAGCTACCAGACCCACAATGTCCGAGCTCAGCTGAGCACTGAGCCTAGACACATATAAGTTTGACAAGCTGTCATACCCATCATATTCAAGTTCATGCTCTTTTTTACTTTAAAGAATCTTAGGCTCCATGATTAAACTATATGAGTTAAAAATATTTTATTTTGATAAGTCTGAGATATTTTATTCTGATAAATTAGAGATATTTTACTTACATTTTAACTCATTCTCTTCGGAAAGAGATAAGCCCTATAGGCTATAAAAAGGACAAGATATATCTCAAAAGCAGACTCGTTTTTTTCTCCCCTCTTTATTGCATATGTATTTTTAGAATTCTTTTTTAAAATATGATTGTATTTTCTTTGAAATGATAATCAAAGAGTTTTTAAATTTATAAGAGATGATTTTTTGCAACTATCAGGAATTATTCATCAACCGTCTTAATAAAAATATCAGCTTGGCTCGAGCCCATCGGGTAAATTTGAACCTCTTCAAAAACATTCGTTCTTTTCAAGCTCAGCCACTATGTATTGGAAAGAAGAAAACAAATTTGAGAGCAAAAGACTGAAATATATAAGGCTTCCAAAGACAAGGAATGCTTTCTTTTACATCTACAGCAATGGTCTGGAAGAAAATGATGAATAAATATCTCTATGGTACTTAGCTACATGTCAAGTCAGATGATTTGCTGCCTAGCCTAAAGGGTGATGAGGCCTCAGAGCATGTAATTGCCTATATTTTGACTTCGAATAGAGGATTTAGTCTTTACTTCTTGCAGTAAATATATTTATTCTAGTCAAGTAGAGTTAAGTGATTTTGCTTCTTTTTATTCCTATGATCCTATCGGATCATCTAATATTCATCTGTAGTTGAATATCAAAAAATTACTAGTAGCATTCTTGAAAAACCCTTTATTTTGCTCTTCATTAAAATAAAAATCCAAAATAGTATTTTTACATATTTTAGCATTGTCACAAAAAAAAATCTCAAAAATACTTTGCATGCATATTTGAACTTAATAACAAGTTTATTAAGTACATGAGAATTTGATCTATATTAAAAGTTTCATTAATTAGGCTAACATACTCAAATTTACAAAATAATAAAACCATCGAATGTATGTTACTTATGTTTAAGGCAAATGGACTCATAGCGAGCCAATACCCTGAATATTAAGAAAATAAAAACACAACTCCTAAATTTTCAACAAAAATATTTTTTTTATCCAAATAATCTTTTCAATTTGTATTAACGACACCAAAGTTGAAAATACCCACTTGGATTAATATCCACCAATTCTTGAATTGAAAATATCATCTTAATATTCACCAACGCTTGAATATTTGTATTCTATAAAGTCAAAATTGAGAATACTTTCAATATTTACTAATGTTAGAGTTAAGAATATTAATATTATAATTAGAATTAACTTTGAAACTCAATATTTATTGGCGTCAAAATTAGAAATATCAGATATTTTCTTCATATAATACATACCAACATCAAAATTGAAAATATTTTTAGTTGAACATTAACTAATGCTAGAGTCAAAAATATTACAATAGACCTTTCGTAATTTAAAACAAAATCAATAATATAACCTATCTTAAGTAGGATATTTTAGGAGTGATAATATCTTCTTTTTAGCATAATTAATTTCATACCATAAAATATTTATTGATCAATTATGATTTATAATGACATAACACTAGATGATGATAACTAGGGGTGTTCAAAAAAACTAAGTAACCGAGAAAACTGATAGAAAATTAACCGAGAAAACCAAACCGAGATGGAAAACCGATTAAACCGATTTTTAAAACCATAAAAGCTTGTTGGTTTGGTTCGGTTTCGGTTTTACCACTGAAACTGGTGAACCGAACCGGTTCACCCATAAAATAAAGTTAATAAACGACCTATAAATAATACAGTAAACCTAACCCTAATTGATAACATTACATGAAAAGCCGCCACCCACACCAGAGACGATTTATCACCTTCTTTCCCTTTCAATTTTCATCCACCCTGCGTCTCTGCCCCCTGCATCTGTGTCTTCTCTAGCCAAACAATAAGTCATTAACCCACGTCTCCGCATCCATCTAGTATACTTGCAGCCAAACAAAAACTCTTGGCTTCTCTCTTTACTTGCAGCAGAAAGAGAGGGTTCCTCCATTAAAGAAAAGACGGCAAGGTAAAGTTTATCCATCTTTGACACTGCTCGTCATCTTTGATAGTGCTTCCATCCTCAAGACATGGATTGTACTATGTCAACTACAAGCAAATCAAAGGAGCCACTAAAAATAGAAGCCATTATTGAGTAGAGAGGCGGATGATGAAAAGCCTAATGAGACCGAGAGGGACGATAGAGGAAAGGGAAACCAAGGGGAAAAAGGAAGCATGTGGAGAGGGAAGCTTCCAAAGCCTTGGATTCTCTGTTCATGAAAGCATGCTAGTCCATTACCACATCCATGATTAGGTTTCTCGGTTTTTAAGCTAAAAAACTGAATTTAACCGAACCGAACGAACTGGTTCGGTTTGAACCGGAATTTGGTTCGGTTGGGTTTGAATTTTAAAAAATATAAGTTACTCGGTTCGGTTGGTTTTTATAATTCAAACTGAACCGAACCGAACCATGAACAGGTCTAATGATGACTCTTTAATCTAAACATTTCCCCTTCAAAAAATAAAACGCTAGATATCTTCTTTTTTTTTCAAAGCTCATCGCATATTCGGGTAAACGCTCCTGCAATAAGTTTTATTGTACAAAACTGGAATCTGTGAGAATCTTGCCTTTGACTTGGGAAAAAAATTCCCTTGCGTAGCACAAAAATCTCTGAATACAACTTTGATTCTATTTTCAAATAAAGAATTTTATTTTGATTTTATTGGGTGATATAGTATTTCATTAGTTTATTCCCCGCACTAGAATCAAAATCTTTTGGAATTAAAAAAAAAAGTATCTAGATTATAAAAAACTTTTTGGTGTTAATATTAAACTCATTATAATGGTTAAAACTTAAAATTTTAAATTAAATCATGTGTGAATTGTTAACTTGTTAATTAAACATGTTTAAAAAAAAAGATAAACGGATCAGATTAAAACTAATCAATCTGTCAAATCTACGACCTGAGTTATGAATTCAACTGGATCAAATTAATTTTTTTTATTTTATTATATGATAAGAAATATAAAAATCAATTTATCATTACCCAAGTAGTGAAAAATAAAATAAAATAAAAATAGCATATTAAATAATAGAACTAAAGATAAAAAAGAGGCTAAAATACCAAAATAGCCTAATACAACAAAACTCCGGCATGTGGCCTTGAGTGAGGGTCGCGGTATCATATGTGGTCTGAAAGAAAATATTGTTGTCAGCGGAAATCCAGCCTGCAATCTTTAGCCACTAACACATATATTTTAACCAACTAAGTTATGACGTGAAGTTGTTATTAAACAATTAAAAGAAAAAAAGAGAAATAAAAGAAAAACATGAAAAGTGAGCTTTTTGTAATAGTTGAGGAGTGAAATTGAAACTTATTAGAAGCTATAGGGGTACTGTTGGGAAAGTTTAAGCTACGAGGATAGAAGTGAAGCATTGATAAATCTTTGAGGGCAAAAATGACGTACAGCATGAATCGACAACTCGATACCATATCTTACGTTTCTGCCAGAATCTCATACCTATGACTTGTGCATGCTAGACTATATTTCATACCAATGGAATATCATCACCCACTTTTTTTTATAAATAATTTTTACATGGATGCCAGGCTTAGAACTAGAAAGTAATTTCTAGCTATACAAGTCACAATCAAAGTCCATGAAAACACGGACCAAACCATTGAAATTCAGGCTATGCCATACAATTTCTATGACAGCTATGTCATTCCTAACCTTCACTTTATTTATAGATCAGTAAAATATTGATAAGTTCAAGAGAAGATTTGATTACCTAACAAGTTGATTTGTAGATCATGTAAAGCTCGAGATTTAATTCTCTTGCAGCATTAATGGCCGCAGCAAATTGTTTTTTTTAGTTTAACGTGGGTGTCCGGGTCAGCTTGCGCGTATCTCGACTAATCTCACGGGCTCTGAAGCTAACGACCATGTAAGCCTCCAGTGGCCATCATATGAGCAACCATAGGGTTTGAACCTGAGACCACAGAGAAAGCAAACCTCTTGATCCCAAACTTTTACCACTGGGCCACCACATAGATAGTTTACTCTGGGGAGACTTGTGCTGCTCTGATCCATGGAAAACAAATGGCACCTTATCGGCTAGCTAGAAGCTTGGGCTCGTCTTTTTGTTACTAAATTTCTTGGAAGTCATATCTCCACTGACCGTTTAATGTAAGTTCACTAGCGAAAATGATCACTCTTTTTTTTGGTTTACAAGTGTTTCGAAAATGAATAAATATAATTGGCGGGGATATAAAAAAATTATTTTAATGTATTTCTAAAAAATCATTTTGAAAAAAAAATTATATCACTATTCTAAACACTCTCTACAACTTATTAGTAATGAGGTTGTATTTACCTTGTAAGAAAATAAAATAAAGACTACGACTCCTAATTGACTTAGTTACAATTTTTTATTGATCTGGAAGAAAACGATGAACAAGTATCTCTATGATGCTTACTGCTTAGCAACATGTCAAGTCAGATGATTTTCTCCGTGGCGTTAAGGGTGGTAAGGTCACAGAGCATGTAATTGCAAATATATGCTTAGCAACATGTCAAGTCAGATGATTTTCTGCGTGGCGTTAAGGGTAGTGAGGCCTCAAAACATGTAATTGCAAATATATGCTTAGCAACATGTCAAGTTAGATGATTTTCTGCGTGGCGTTAAGAGTGGTGAGGCCTCAGAGCATGTAATTGCAAATATTTTGACTTTGAATAAAAAATTGTGTCCTACGCCTTGTAGTAAACATTTCTTGTTCTAGATATAACAATCATCCTAATGGATTATTTCGTGGGACAAGTAACTAATTAAGGATGGGGGATTAGAAAGATTTAGCAGGCTAATTAATGATATATTCTACCACAACTAAAAGATTAGAGCACCGCAACTCTCCGCCTATCTTGAGATCCTGCACGACGGGTTTTGTAAATGGAATTTGGAATGATCAGAAGGTTAGGTGGTTCACGGTAGATTCAGTTAATTGTGTTGGCGGAATACTCGTGATAAGGAATGATGAATCATTTAAGTTTGATTCCATTGAGTACAGTGGGCAATGGATAGCACTCCTGGGAACACATGCTCAGACAAAATTTTCTTGTGCAGTAGGAGGTGTTTATGTCAGGTGTTCGATCAGGGATAGATGACTATTGTGGGAGGAAATCATCACTCTGCAGGCTGCCTTTGGGATACCATTGTTTTTAGTTGGTGATTTCAATTAAACTTTACATCAGAGTGATAGAAACAGTAACTACCTGAATCAGCTAGGAGCAAATGAATTTAGAGACTTTATTAGCGAGTGTAACTTCCTGGAGTATCCATTAAATGGTCATCGATACACTCGCTTTCGAGGATAGTCGATGAGCCGTCGTGATAGAGCTTTTGCTACTCCAGAATGTCATCTACAATTTTCAGGACTGATGCTTTATCGATTTCGTAGAGGCTTGTCGGACCACTGTTAACTGTTGTTGGGAATGAAGCATCAAGACTGGGGATGGAGGTCATTTCGGTTTCTCAACTGCTGGCTGGAGCACCCTTTATTTTTTGAGAACCTCAAACTCTCCTGGACTAAACCCTGTGCTGAGCATGCTGGCAGATTCAGCTTATTAAGAAAGCTTAGTTATTTGGCATCTACTATCCGGAAATGGAATAAGAACTCTTTTGGTAATCAGGATGAGAGGCTTTTACAGATTCAAAGCAGACTCTAGCAGCTGGAAAAGGAAGGGGAGGGTCGTTCTCTGAGTCATCAGGAGATCTTTGAATGGCATGAACTTAGCTCTGAATAGTGGACAATGAGTAAATATGTGGAAGCCATTAATTTGGAGGCAAAAGTCTCGACAGACTTGGTGTAAACTGGGAGATAGAAACACCAAATTCTTCCACTTAACAGCCACTATTAGAAGGGGAAGAAACAATATAACAAAGATTTTATTTGACAGGGTAACACACACTACACCACATACAATTAGGCTGCTGCTGCTGCTTATTTTTCAAGTCTGTTCAAACAGCCAGGTTCTACAAGGCCACGGATTGGTTCAGATGGGTTCAACAAACTTTCTCTTACACAGTCTGCTGAGTTGGAACAGCCAGTGACAATGGATGAAGTTAGAAGAGCTGTGTGGGATTGTGATGGCTCAAAGGCTCCTGGGCTGATGGCTTCACATTCAACTTCTACAAGGCAGCTTGGTCATTGATTGGAGATGAGTCATTTCATGTGGTGTCTGAATTTGTCAGAATAGGAAAAATGCCAAAGGGTGTTAACACTTCTTATGTTAAACTGGTGCCTAAGAATGCACACCCAACAAAATTCATGGAGTTCAGACCAATCAGTTTGATTCATGGTGTGTATAAAATTGTTGGGAAGTTGCTCTTGTCACGGATACGACCTATCATGACTACTATTATCGGTCCTCATCCAACAGCTTTCATTTCAGGAAGGCAAATTTTGGATGGGTTTATGATAGCTAATGAGGTTATATATTGTATCAAAAAAGGTGGTCAGGAAGCGTGGTTTACGTCTATCACCATTGTTGTTTGACATTGCAGTTGAAGGACTGTAAGTTCTTTTTCAAAGGGCTTCGGCAGCACAATACTTTCAGGGTATTGAGTTTGGAAATGGTCAGTCAATCAGTCACCTCCAATATACAGACCACACTTTGGTTATATCTTTTTAGTTAATGTTAAAAGGATCCTACGGTGGTTCAAGTTGACATCAGGACTGAAAGTTAACTTTCATAAGAGCTCTTTTGTTGGTATTAATCTTGATGAAGATTATACGGCTGGTATGACGAATGTAATCTATTGTAAATGGGACACATTGCCATCAGATACTGGGGACTATCTTTGGGTGCAAATCCGAAGAGAATTTCAACTTGGAAGCCGGTTGTTAATAAATTCCCCGCACTAGACTGGGAAGATGGAAGGGAAGATTTCTAAGTTTAGAAGGACGTGTCTGCCTTATCAAGACTGTTCTCTCCTCCCTGCCACTTTATTGTATGTCAATATTTCTGTTGCCGCAGGGGGTTGCCAAGGTGCTTACATCAATCCAACAAAAGTTTCTGGGGGTGGTGTTTCACATGGAGAGAAAATGTGCAAAGTGGCTTGGAGTGTTGTAATTAGGTCCAAAAACAGAGGAGGTTTAGGATTGGGGTCATTACAAGGGAAGAATAAAGCATTGTTGTTCAAGTGGCTTTGGTGGCAGGATTTCATCAGCACAACATACTGCCCTGCTTTTGAAAATGGACTTCCTCTGTTCAACAGACCATTGTCAGCTACGTGGAGGGAATCTACTCAATCATTAATTCAGACACAACAATTTCATCGTCCTTGAAGAGCAGTTACACAATTGGTAATGGGGGGACAATCCAATTCTGGAAAGACAAGTGGATGGCAGCTGGCCCTCTTAACATTTGTTTCCCATCACTATATGCAATTTCAGCACAACCTTCCATTTGTTTAGCTGCAATGAGGGAGAACACGTTAGAGACCATGAAGTGGAATTTTGAATGGACAAGGCCACTTCGGCCTTTTGAGGAGATACAACTGATACAGCTATGTGCTTTGTTGTCATTAGTAAACATGAATACAAGTAAGGAAGATTAAAAAAGATGGGAACATTCTAGTGATGAAATCTATATTGTTCGGTTTGCCAATAATCTAATTGACCAGCTGGAATTCCCAGGTTCATTTTCTTTTGCAAACTTGCTATGAAAAGGTCTCCCTCCTCCTAAGATTGAGATGTTCCTATGGCTGGTTCTACAAGATAAAATTTGCACAAGAAGTCTATTGCTATGTAGGCATCTAATCCAACCGAATCAAGCTTTGTGCCCTCTATATCATATTGAAATAGGGCAAGTGCATCATTTATTTCTACATTGTCATGTTTCATGAAAGTTTTGGAATCATTTCATGGCTTGGCTTGGATTCACTTGGTGCATGCCTAATTTGGTGGAAGAGATGCTAAGACAGTTGCTTGCAATGTATCTTGTAGGCTATATGAACTGCTCGAAACAGTTGTTTTTTTTTAGTTTTTTTAGGATGAGGAGATTAATTAAACTAAAATGTTTGATCTGTAATCGTCACTAGTATCAAAAAAAAAAAAAAAACTAAAAAATTAGAGCACTGATTCTTAATTATTAATATCAATAGGGGACTTGAAGACAATCAAGAGATATAAGCAGCTTAGTTCCAAATTTAAGGCCCTGACAATTCGGATTCTAAATTGAATAGGTGACGATTGATGAAAAGTGAACTGCTTTCTTTCGAATATAAGACAGAAAAACATGGTGGTTACTAGAAGAAACGAAGAATCACATGGCATCCACACAAATTTTATTCTGTCCACAATCAAGTATTTGATATCAAAGCATGAAGCACAAGCACAGGGGATTGGACCAAACAAAAACAGTAGGACAATGATTGTTCTAATGTCTTGGCAATTTACAGAACGCCCAAGCCACCGCTTTGCAATCACTTCAGCATATTCAACTCCAAATGACATGTTGCTAATAGTTGAACTGTAAAACTGAAGGGACAGAACATCCTACACACTAAATATCAGCAAAAAACATAGTGTGAAGGATGTTTCTTAAAAATAATCGTGCAATTTGAAACGCCTGACCAAAATTTTTCACTCAAACCAATAAATGGATGCAATACAGCTCAGAAAAAGTCTCCAGAAAATCAGAATCAAAAGGGAATGTCCAACCACAGAATACAAATTTTGGAATCAAACAGAGAATTTCCACCGAGTTATAAAAAACAAACAATCCACCCATCGGAGAAGAAAATCATGGGTGGTGGCAACTCTTAAATAAGATTAAAACATCACAAGACTCTTTATCAGTAGTAGGAAAATGCATCAAATTAGACGAGCAAAACACCATTTGCACATTTATCTTGTTTCCTAATAAAGATAAGTTGCCATAAAATGTAATTAAAGCCATCAATGGCATTCCAAGATCTACGAGCATTTTCTATTGATAATGTTTCTGGTGCTCTGAACAATTGGAACCCAATCTAGTCCAGCGCATAACTATCTAGCCTACGCAATTAGGTAGTAAGATCTTTGACATATAACACAGCTAACTGATTAAGCCAACATACCGCAAGCTCTTTTGTCTTACATATCCATCAGTCCAAAAGAAATCGGAATGATCGAGAAATTTATGACTTCCAATGCCAAGAATCTGCAAGAAAGGGTGACAGTGGCATCACCTAGCTGGAAAAAGCCTTTCTTGGGTTAATCACAAATCCAACTGACAAGTCCTCTTCAAATTCACTTCCACGCTGACCAACCCCCACTAGGAAGCTCGGGTTCAGCCATGAGTGGACACTTTGACTCCACCTTAGAACTTGGGCATCTCCTCCTGTACAACACAAGGGCAAATACAGGGGGAAAATGATTATGCATCTTCAAAGTGTCAACTACCACTACGATTAACGCTACCCATTTACGAAGTGATCAACCCAAGTGCTTATAGCTCCACTGCTATCAGTTAATAACTCTCAATTCAATCTCAGTAAGCCTACTTGTCATATCAAATCAAGCAAATCAAGTTCTAGAATTCGCCTCTAGCATCTTATTCCCAGTCAAAAACAGACCAAAAGGTGCGCACTAGTGAAGATAACATAAACAAATACATATCTGAGATCAAACCAACACAGATATTATATGCGCAGTAGATTAAACACTATGATAGAGAGCTGAAAAGTTCCAGAACAGCTAGCAGATAATTGTAAGCACGCCGAATTAAGAACTACACTCAATAAGCAAACATTAAATAAGAAGGGCATCTAGTATGCCTTGAGCTACTTATTATAGACTAGCAAAATAGATAGTGCAAACTACTGGGATTTAAGCAGTCCAACCATTCCCAAAGTGCATCATCCAATTTGAGCCTCCCCCCTGGTGCTGGGAGCAAGAAATCTTAGGAGAACCTCTTGAGAACAGCTGGACACGCCCACAAACAAAGATGTAGACCTAGTAGGCAACCAAGGTGTTCACAAATCACTGTTGTTGGGCTTTTCGAGCCTGAGAACTACCATAACCACCACCATATCCAACCTGTCCACCATGAGGACCATTTGCTTGAGGAGATTTGCAAATATTTTGACTTCGAATAAAAGATTGTGTCTGACGCCTTGTAGTAAACATATCTTGTTCTAGATATAACAATCATCCTGATGGATTGTTTCGTAGGACAAGTAACTAATTAAGGATGGGGGGATTAGAAAGATTTGCCATGTTATTTAGCAGGCTAATAATGATATATTCTACCACAACTAAAAGATTAGAGCACCGCAACTCTCCGACTATCTTGAGATCCTGCACGACGGGTTTTGTAAATGGAATTTGGAATGATCAGAAGGTTAGGTGGTTCACGGTAGATTCAGTTAATTGTGTTGACGGAATACTCGTGATATGGAATGATGAATCATTTAAGGTTGATTCCATACATTGGGCAATGGATATAGCACTCCTGGGAACACAGGAGTGCTATATCCATTACAAAACCCGTCGGGATCTCAAGATAGTGGACAGATGGACTGTATTGATGAATATCATTCCATGCAGTGGACAAATGGACTGTATTGATAGAGATATTGCAGGTGGGGAAGAACCAACGAAGGCAATGGATGATTTGCTTGCCATATCGCTCAGGTGCATTCTTCCTCAAAATGAGAGGCCTAACATCAGACAAGTCTTTGATGATCTCTGTTCTATATCTGTTTGAAATTTTGTACGTGTTTCCTGGAATTAATTTTTGTCATTCCTCGACCCCCCCCCCCCCCCCAATTGTCCATTTCCCCCATTTTTTTCATTAATTGGTTTTAAAGCCTTCTGATTTTGGGGCTAATCATCACATTTTGTTTTTGGCTGGAAATTTTCTTGTAAAGGAACAACCAATCTATTGATTATTTGACAGTGTTTTTGAGTTTGATCTTCAATCGAAAGGAATTTCAATTCTTGTGTTCTCATATATGTCACTTTACCAACTTGAGATTGCGAGATATGTCTTTCATAGACACAAGAGAGACAACAAGAGTGCTAATGACGTTTCCGCATCATCTCCTAGTCTGCCTAAAATCCGAATTCCAAAGTGTGGTCTCTCTTCCAGTTTTATACAGATGCAGTTGTTTTAAGCTTTATACGGGCTTCAGCTAAACAGGAAACAGACAATTTGGAGCTTGAGAAAATTTATTGTCTTTTATCTCTAAAAATTGATGTCACTTCTTACTCTGGGCCCCTAGCTGAAGACCGTTGAGCAGAGCTTCCCGGCAAGCAAGTGATTTATTTTGAGAGGAAATTTTACACGTGAAGAGAGTCACAAGAGAACGGTCAACTGTGTAATATTTTCATAACTTAATTTTATTAAATTTTTAACTAATATAATTGATAAAAAAAGAGGCCATAATTTATTTATTGGCTTTGAAAAATCAGAAAAGGCTCAGTATGGGTATTGTTGCTATAATTTATTTTTCTAGATCGTCATGTTTAGTTGCCTTTTCCCCTGCATTACTGGGGAGGCAAAGAATGGTCTAGTCTAATTGTCTATTAGTCCAAGTTTGTTAGGAAAATTGAAAGAAAAAAATAATTCTGAAGACAACTTTCTGATAGTAGTATTATTGTACATTATTGATTCATCATAATCAATAACACATAGTATTATTGTGCTCAGACAAATTTAATTTCTTGTGCAGTAGTAGGTGTTTATGTCAGGTGTTCAATCAGGGATAGATGACTATTGTGGGAGGAAATCATCACTCTGCAGGCTGCCTTTGGGATACCATTGTTTTTAGTTGGTGATTTCAATTAAACTTTGCATCAGAGTGATAGAAACAGTAGCTACCTCTTGGCATAGACTTGAGATGATCCCGAACAAGCAAAGAATCCTCTTGGCATGCAGCATAGAAGAGTAGTCATTTGGCAAGAATATCAGAGTGTCATCTGCATATTACAAATGAGTTATATGGTGCCCTAAAGTAGTCTGGAGGCCCTTGAAATAACCCGAATTTGAAGCCTTGTTAAATAAAATAGTCAAACAATGTACTGCTATGTCAAATAGAAAATAGAAAAAAGAGGATCCCCTTGCCTTAGACCCTTCTCTAGACCGAATTCTCTACTAGGAGAGCCGTTGATCAAGATGGCCATTTTAGAGGTGGACAAGCATTCAAAAATCAATTTTTTCCATAGAGAATCAAATCCCATAAAATTCATAGTAATATCAATGTGCTCCCATAAAATCGATTTGAAAGCTTTGTGAAAATCCACCTTCAATAAGAAATTGTGCCCCCTTACTACGAATGTAGTTGAGAATAATTGGGAGGTTCAACCTATTGGTTAGCCATCCTTTTCTATATATATGTGTAGGGCAATATACAATAATAATGGTGGAGGTTACAACACAAGAGTATGACTATGATATTTCCTATATAATATACCTATAATATTTTCTATATGGATACATTCTATAATATGCCCCCTCAAGCTAAGGGTGGAGGATCGACCTGAAGCTTGAATCGAAAAGCAGTAAACGGAGCAGTAGGAAGCGACTTAGTAAGAACATCGGCAAGTTGATCGTGAGAGAAGATAAAGTGAATCTGAATCTCTTTCTTCGTAACTCGGTCTCGTACAAAATGATAGTCAACCTTAACGTGTTTAGTACGAGCATGAAAGATAGGATTTGCAGATAAATAAGTAACGCCAAGATTATCACACCAAATAGTAGGAGCAAAAACAGAATGAATCTGCAGATCTCTCAATAGATACTGAAGCCAAATAACCTCAACAGTGCCATCTGCCAAGGCTTTATACTCAGCTTCGGTGAAGGAGCGAGCAATTGTGCATTGCTTGCTTGATTTCCATGAAATCGGCGTCTGACCAAAGAAGACAAGATAACCACCCGTTGACTTGTGATCATCAGTACTACCTGTCCAATCTGTATTTGTAAAGCCATGTAGATCAAAGGAGGAACCACGAGTGATATGTAAGCCATAGGTGGTCGTACCCTGTAGATAACGTAGAATACATTTAACGGCACCCCAATGAGAATCTGTAGGAGCATGCATAAACTGACAGACTTTATTGATTGCAAAGCAGATATCTGGTCTTGTAAAAGTGAGATATTGAAGAGCACCCACAATCTGATGAAACTGTGTAGGATTAGAAAACAAGGGATCTGGCATTATAGTGACTTTGGAAGTAGAGATAGGCGTATCAACCGGTTTGTAGGAAGTCATACCAGCCTGAGCGAGGATGTCAAAGATATACTTATGTTGTCGTAAGATCAAACTCATAGCAATGGATTGAACCTCAATGCTCAAAAAATAGTAAACATTGCTTAAGTCACGAAGCTTGAACTCTGAACTAAGTAACTGTATTAGGCGGTGAAGCATAGTCGAGTTGCTACCTGTAAGCAGAATGTCATCAATATAAACCAAAAGATAAAAGATATCGACACCAACAGACAAGATAAATAAAGAGGTGTCAACCTTGGAAGCATGAAAACCAACAGAAAGCATAAAGTCAATCAGACGAGTGTACCATGCCCGTGGGGCCTGTTTTAAACCATATAGAGATTTATGCAACCAGCACACTTGAGAGGGAAGAGCAGAATCAACAAAGCCTGGTGGTTGTTTCATGTAGACCTCTTTAGCAAGAACACCATTAAAGAAGGCATTATGAATATCAAGTTGATGGATCTTCTAATTGCTTGAGACCGCAATGGAGAAGACTAATATGACGGTCGCTGGCTTAACAACTGGACTGAAAGTTTCAGAATAATCGATGCCTTCTTACTGAGTAAAGCCTCTTGCAACCAAACGTGCCTTATATTGCTCAATACTGCCATTCACACGACGCTTTATCTTGTACACCCACCGACTACCAACAACATTTATCGAAGGATGAAAGGGAACCAAGGACCAGGTGTTAATGGAGTGTAGGGCCTGAATTTCATCGCGTATAGCACCATGTCATGCCTTATACCTGTTAGCACAAGAGAAGGCAATGGGCTCAGAGGTATGAGAGGACATTACCTAAGAGATAGGTGCAGCAAAAGAGGCTGCAGATGCTGTGAGAAGTGCAGTTTTTGGCAGCCATGGGCGAAGAACCATCGAATGCTGACGGGCAGCAAATCGAGGGGGAGAAGACTCTGAACTGGGAAGCTGCTGAAGTGGATAAGAGGAGAGATCAACAAAGAGTTACGGATCTGCATAGGGATCTGCCAAAGAACCTGAGTTCGCAGCAGCAGATGAAAGAGAGCCTCCTACTGCAGAATCTGTGCTGACGGTAGTAACAGACCTAGAAAGATGCATTCTAAAGAAGGAGAATTTGTGCCTGCATAATGATCATCAGAAAAATATACACATGGTGACGTAAGGGCAGGGCTGTGGGATGGTGGTATGGTGGCAGATAAAGGGGGGAATGTGGTGGCTGTGTTTGTGGGGCAGGAAGTGCAGCAAAGCCACTGAGAGGGGTGATTGGCGGGTCTGCTGGGTGAAAAATGGAGGAGGTAATCAAGGTGGGCAAGTGTGTAGGCTAGGTAGAGGTGGATGTGGGCGGAGCTATCTGTTCAAAATTAGCAAACGAAAAAACATTTTCATGAAAACAAACATGACGGGAGATGTATATACGTTGAGACGCTAAATCAAGACAACGATAACCAAGATGAGAGGAACTATACCCTAAGAACACACATGGAGATGAACAGGAATCCAACTTATGAGCATGGTATGGACGCAAAAAAGAAAAATAGAGACACCTAAAATTATGTAAAAAATCATAATCAAGAGTACGATTAAACAAACATTCTAAAGGAAACTGATTTTGGAGGACAAGTGTGGGCATGTGATTAATGAGATATACTGATGATTCAAATACATAATTCCAAAATCATAACGGGGCACTACATTGTCCTATGAGGGTAAGACCTGTTTTAACAATATGACGATGGCGACACTCAATGTTGCCATTTTACTCAATTAATCTGTGATGAATACCGATAGTTTGAAAGAAACTGTATAACTTGCGATATTCACCACCCTAATCAGTTTGAACGGATTTAATTTTACGGGAAAACTAACGCTCAACAAGTAGTTGGAAACGTTGAAATATAGAAAACACATCTGATTTGGCAACAAGAGGATAATACCATATATATTTTGTATGCGCATCGATAAAGATAACAAAGTAACGAAAACTACCAGAGGAAAACATAGAAGCAGGACCCTAAACATCACTGAATATTAAATCAAGTGTAGTAGAAGCTTTGTGACCCATAGGTCGCAAAGACAAACGCGAAGACTTGCCAAGCGGACAAGCTTGACATTGAACAAGAGAACGCCTAAAAGTACACATTATTTTATTTTTGGAAACTAACAAATTGAAAATACAAGAAGTATGATGACCCAATCGACGATGCCGCAGATCAGCAGTGATAGAGACACAAGGAGACCAATAAGCTTGAGGAATGGTGGTGGCAGAAGACTTAGAGAGAACATAAAGACCATCATTGCTCTGACCGGAAAGGAGCACTGATTTGGTGGTGAGATCCTTTACATAAAAGATAGTGGCGTGAAATTCAAAATAAATATTATTATCACGACAAAATTTTTGAACAGATAGTAATGGTTTGGTAATGTGAGGAACATGGAGAACATTAGATAATGTAAAGGTGTGTTTAGGGGAATGTAACATGGTATGTCCAATATGGGATATGGATAGACCCTTACCATTACCAACATGTAAGTGATCATTATTAAGATAAGGTGCAGAGTCGGTTAGAATCATAAGATCAGGCGTAACGTGGTGGTTCACACCGGTGTCCAGGAACCAAGTAGGGGCAGAAACCGGACCAACAGCAAGATAAGTAGAGGGTTGGTGACCACTGCTGCGAAAGTGAACACATTATAGGGTTGTGTGGCCGAAGGAAAAGCATAGCTGACACTTAACGTTATGCTCAAAGGACCGGTAAGGAGACCATTGCCCACCAGCAGGCCGTCTAGGCTGCTGCCAATGACCCTGCTTCTAGTCCGTGGGAGTAGAGAAATGAGAACCATGAAAATCAGACCTGTCATAGCTGTTGTACTTGTTGCTGTTGGAGCGCTAGTTATCAGGGGAACGACCTCTGTGACGGACAAAACTGGAGTTGTGCTGCTGCTGGGCAAGATGAGCAAAGGGCAGCAGAGGTGGATTTGCAGCTAAGGATGGAAGAGAAGTCTTATGCAGAAACTCATGCGTAAGAAGATGGTTGTAAAGGACCGCGTATGACAGCGGTTCTGCCTTGGTCACGAGATTAGTTACCAAGTCTTTAAACTCACTATGAAGACCATGAAATATATAGAGGTTGTAGTCTTCAAGAGAGAGGGGCCGGCCAGCAGCAGCCAATTCATCAAATAATAACTTAACGTGTTGCATGTATGTAGTAACCGAAGCATCTCCTTGCCGAAGATCTTGAAAAAACCCATGAAGTTGTATAGTGTGAGAATTCAATGGAGAAGCGAGTGTTTTCTCAAGAGTGCGTCAAACACAAGAAGAAGTCTGACAATCTACCATAAGATGCAGGACGTCCATGGAGAGAGAGGAGAGTAACACGTTTAAAATAAGCTGATCATGTTACTTCCAATGGAGAAAAGAGGGGTTGATTCCGAAGAAGAGCCATCAGAACAGTAAAAAACATGAGAGGGAGGACACGGCACTGAGCAATCGATAAAGTGGAAAACACCTTGACCAAGAAGATATGGCTTCATCTGCATTCGCCAATAGAGATAGTTGGTGGTCGTAAGCTTCAATGAGACCACTTGATAAGTGTTGGACAACACAATGATAGAAGGAGTTGTTGTCCTCATGATGTGAGGAGGTATGACAAAAACATGGGAGAAGTAACCATGGTTCTGCTCTACAGGTTGGGGCTGCTGCTGGTGGGAGAAAGAACCAGCAGCAACAAATTCTGAGGGGCTTGCTGGCTGGGATGCACCGCCGGTTTGGTGGGGGGAGAAGGCGATGACAGCAGCAGCAGATTCCATTTAGGAGAGGGAGAGAGGAGGCCATTTGCAGGGGGGAGGGAGAGAAGAGTTCTGATGGCAAAAGGCTCTGAGACCAAGTTGAGAACAA
The DNA here is from genome assembly GCF_000002775.5 of Populus trichocarpa. NCBI lineage: Eukaryota > Viridiplantae > Streptophyta > Magnoliopsida > Malpighiales > Salicaceae > Populus > Populus trichocarpa. The sequence continues at coordinate 9,554,763 of NC_037294.2, read as the reverse complement.
TTGGGAGGCTTGATCTATTGGTTAACCAACCTTTTCTATATATATATGTGTAGGGCAATATACAATAGTAATGGTGGAGGTTACAACACAAGAGTATGACTATAAAATTTCCTATATAGTATACCTATAATATTTCCTATATAGATAAATGCCACGAACAATCTCGTTAACATCATGAATCCATCTAAAATCTGACGCCAGGCAATGAAAGCTGACTAGTTGATACTAATAACATCTAACAGAATACTCCGAAGGCTAGTAGACAAAAGTTTTGGCACTATTTTGTATAATCCATGAATCAAGCTAATAGGCCGGAATTGAGAGAATATGTTTGGCCCCTTAGTCTTTGGAATCAACGCCACAAAAGAAAAAGTAATACCATTGGGCTTTCACATCTATAACAATGATCTGGAAGAGAACGATGAACAAGTATCTCTATGATGCTCAGTGTCGCGCGTGAGCGACGTCGCGGCGATCGTCCACCCTCGAATGTGTGATGGGGGTGTATATATCTGGTAAATATGGTGAGACAAGGAGTTCTTTGTCTCTTAGCAGTGAAAAATGGTGTGGGAGTCGCCACCTAGTATTTTGGTCACTAGGAACCCTAACTGGTCTCAGAGATTGGGCACGGGGACTGGTTGCGTAAAGGGAAGGTATTAGCACCCCAAATACGCCCTACCTAAGGTAAGCTGCATTGTTTATTTGTCTGATAAAATTCAAGGTCTCGCTGTGTTTCCTAGTTGCTGGTCCGTCTATGGTTCAAGAAAAGTCCTCCTCAATAAGGAGGTCCTCATCTTATCGGGTAAAACCTAACCGTTCTAACGTCTATGTATGTTGGTCCATCTATGGTTCAAGAAAAGTCCTCCTCAATAAGGAGGTCCTTATCTTATCGGGTAAAACCTAACCATTCTAATGTCTATATATGTTGGTCCGTCTATGGTTCAAGAAAAGTCCTCCTCAATAAGGAGGTCCTTATCTTATCGGGTAAAACCTAACCGTTCTAATGTCTATGTATGTTAGTCCTTCTATGGTTCAAGAAAAGTCCTCCTTAATAAGGAGGTCCTTATCTTATCGGGTAAAACCTAACCGTTCTAATATCTATATAAAAAAACCATATTTTTAATATCAGGAATACGTTTTATGTATAAATTCTTAATCCCAAATACTAAAAGAAGACAAAAAGATTTTTTTAGAATTTTTGAATTCTTAATCCCAAATATATATATATATAATGCAACAAACAAATAAATACATAATATAAAATTAAATTGGGCTGGGCTGGGCCAGCCCAGCCAGTTGGGCTGGACTCAGCCCCAAAGGTGTTGGGCCGATTTCGGCCCAAAATGGATTGGGCCGATCTCGGCCCAAAAAACTAGTATTCCCCTTCTGGGCCAGGCCAGGCCCGGCCCAGAAGGCGGGGTTGGGCCAGGATCCGCCTGGCCCAGCAACCAAAACGGGCGGGGGGAATTATTTCCCCCCCACCCCTGCATGCAGAACGCTATTCGTTCTGCATGCAGAAAAGGAAACAAAAAACAAGAGTGAGGGTGGAGAAGAGTTACCTGGCGCAGAGGCGGTGTCTTGCTGCGTCGCTGGCGGTGCTGTGGCGGAGGCCCGTGGCGGTGTCTTGGCTCATGGACGGCGGCTCCAAGCAGCGGCGCTACCCTTTCGAACGGCGGTGCTACGTTTTTTCCAAGTTTTTCTACCCGTTTGCAGCTTTCCCTTCTTATATTTCGGTTCCTCTCCCTTTCGGTTCGTTCTCTCCTCTCTTTGGTTCCCTCTGTTTTCTCTCTTTTTTTCTGCCTTTTGTTTTTCTCTCCTTTGTTTTTCTTTCCTCTGTTTTTTCGTTTCTTCCCCTCTCTTCCCTCCTCTCGTTTTTTTTCTCCCCGTCTGTTCTCTTCTCCCCCCCCCCCTCATTGCTGCTGTGTTGGTTGTTATTTATAGAGCCAAGTGAGTGGCTTTTCGCTGTGGAGCATGGGGAGCAGCCGGCTGGTCGGCCATTGGGCGCGACTGCCAAGGTTCGGCCCCCCTCCCCGGTTTTCTGGCAGGTGCGCGGTGGGTGGTCGGCCATTGTGTCCGGTCGGTGGGCTCCAGGCGAGAGAGTGGCCGGCAAAATATTCAAATTAAAGCAACCCTTTTTCCTTCTTCCCCGCTGCATGTTCGGGGGGAAGAAGAAAGATGAACAGTGTCGTTCAAAACGACACCGTTCTGCTCTTTCTTTTTCTTTTTTTTTTTTTAATGTATGAAACGGCGTCGTTTTGGAGAAAACACGCCGTTTCATTTGAATGTGGCGCCAGAACGCGCCAAATTCCAAATCAGCCCTTAATCATCTTTTTTTTTCTTTCAATTGCATCCCTGCCAATTTCGGTCTCCGCCCCTCTTGTTGGCCGCGTTTTTCACTTTAGTCCTTGGCCTCTGATTTATGCAATTGAGCCCTTAATTGATCACAAACTTCCAATTTCTTCAATTAGGCCCCTGAATCAATTAATTCCAGCCCCTCAATTTACGCGCCTCTTCCAATTTGGTCCCTGGTTTCGGATTTTCTCAATTAAGTCCCCAATTGGCCCTTAAACTTCAATATTTATGCAATTAGGCCCCTGATTTGACCTAATAAATTCCTAAAAAATATATTTTGGCCCCAGAACTTAAATTTCTTCTAATTAAAGCCCAAATTGACTTAAAAATCAATTTTTCTTACAATCAAATCTCCTATAAATTCATTTAAAAATCCAATTAAGTCCATAAATATCCAAATTTGGGCTTTTCTCCTCAAATTTCAAATTTTCCTTCTCAACAGGGCTCTCCTCCCTCAAGAATATATTATCAAAAATTCAATCTTTGTATTTTTAACCTTATTGACCAATTTTTCAACCATTTTCAAAGCGTTTCTGCCTCCTGTTATTTTTCTAACCTCTTTTGGCTATATATTTTTATATATATTTTGTGGGGACCCAAAAATAGGTTACAACACTCAGCAACATGTCAAGTCAGATGATTTGCTGCGTGGTGTTAAGGATGGTGAGGCCTCAGAGCATGTAATTGCAAATATTTTGACTTCGAATAAAAGATTGTGTCCTACGTCTTGCAGTAAACATATCTTGTTCAAGTTTAACTCCGGGTCCGCGATACCTCAATCATCCTAATGGATTGTTTCGTAGGACAAGTAACTAAGAGATTAGAGCACTCGTTCTTCATTGTTAATATCAACAGGGGACTTGAAGACAATCAAGAGATGTTTAGTTCCAAATTTAAGGCCCTCACAATTCGGATTACAAATTTAAGTTTTTCTTATATTTTTTTTCTTTATACTTGACTTTTTTATCATTTTATATTTGACCTATTAATTTATTATCATTTTTTATCTTTATTTTTTGTAATATTTTTTTAGTTTTTCCTTTTTTTTACACTTTTTTTTGGAAAAAAAATATTATTTTTTATTCTTTAAACTTGTAATATTTATCACTGTACACTTGGCCTATTTATACCATTATTTTTGTTCTTATCTTCATTCTTTTGTAATTTTTTTGTATTTACACTTTTTTTGTTAAATTATTATACAAAAATTAAGGAAACAGTATTTCATTGTAGCAATTGCAATATTGTCACATTTATTAACGCATATGATCTTAACTATATTTTATTATATACTTGAGACTTTTTCATTCACAGTTATATTTTTTATGCGATGTCAAAAAACATGTTAATAACACCTACATATTAATTGTTGTGCGTTAGAAAAAACATTTTCGACCTGCAGGTAGGCAAGTCAAATAGACATGTTAACACTTCTTTTATTTTATTTTTTTGCATTTATTGGCATAGATGGTTTTTAATTTATTTAATTAAAGGCATGCATAGGCTTTTTGATTTATAAACAGGATTTTTTTGTAAAAAAAAAATGCATTTGAAAAGCTCGCATATTTATTGTTTTTTTTTTCCAAAAACATTATTCGACCCGCAGTAAAGCACGAGTCAAATAACTAGTAGTATCTAAAAAAACCCTTTATTTTGCTCTTCACTAAAATAAAAATCCAAAATAGTATTTTTACATATTTTAGCATTGTCACAGAAAAAGAAAAATCTCAAAATACTCTGCGTGCATATTTGAACGTAGTAACAAGTTTATTATGTCCATGAGGATTTGGTCTAAATTAAAAGACTGATTAGGCTGACATACTCAAATTTTCCAAATAATAAAACCATCAATGTTTGTTACTCATTTTGAGGCAAATTGACTCATAGCGAGCCAACACCCTAAACATTAAAAAAATAAAAAACATAGTTCATAAATTTTCAACAAAAATAAAAGTTTTTTATTTATCAAAATAATCTTTTCAATTTGTATTCACTACACCCGACTTGAAAATACCCACTTGGATTAATATCCATCAATTCCTTAATTGAAAATATTGTCTTAATATTCACTAATGCTAGAATAAATGTATTCTACAATGCCAAAGCTGAGAATACTTTCAGTATAATACTTACCAACACTAGAATTGAAAGTATTTTTAGTTGAATATTCATTGATGCTACAGTCAGGAATATTATAGGTCAACCATAAATAGCATAACACAATAAACTTTTCGCAATTTAAGATAAAACTAGTAATATAGTCGACTTCAAGTAGGACATTTTAAGAATGATAATATATTTTTTTTTAGCACAACTAATCATATATCATAAAATTTTTATTGATTAATTAGAGTTTATAGTGACATAACACTAGATATAACTTTTTAAGCTACATCTTTCCTCTCAAAGAATAAGACGCTGGAAATCTATATTTTTTTTCAAAGTTCATCGCGAAGCTAGACAACGACAAGGCTCCTGCAATAACTTTTATTACAAATAACTGGAATCTGTGAGAATCTTGCCTTTGGCTTTTCCTGCGTAGCACAAACGTTTCAGAATACAACTTTGATTCTATTTTCAAATAAAGAATTTTATTTTGATTTTATTTGGTGATCTTGTATTTGATTAGTTTATTTCCGGCACTATTATTGTGGGTTGGACCAAAATCTTTTAGAAATAAAAAAAAAATATCTAGATTATGGAAAATTTTCTGGTGTTATTATTAAATTTGTTACAATGGTTCGAACTTGAAAATTCTCAACCCAACTTTTTATTTATCTCGAGTTTTAAATTAACTCATATGCAAATAGTCTTAACATAATCTTGTTAACTGGATAGGTTTAAAACAAATTAAAAAAAAGATAAATGAATCAGGTTAAACTTAGCCAGTCTGTCAAATCTACAACCCGGATTATGAATTTCACCATGTCAAATTAATTTTTTTATTTTATTATACAATAAAAAATATAAAAATCAATTTATCATTAACCCAAGATAAGATTAAAAAAAAATCTCATATTAAAAAAAAATACAAACAAAACCAAAGAGCCTATTACAACAAAACTCGAGCACATGGGCTTGAGAGAGGATCGCAGGTTAGTATCCTATCATCTGTGGTCTGAAAGAAAATATTGTTGTGTGGGGAAATCCAACCAGCAACCTTTAGCCACCAAACACATATGCTTCAACCAACAAACTAAGTTAAAAAAAAAAAAAAAAACAAATTGACTTGGTTTATTTTTCATATGAACATGTAAACCAAAACTAGTCCTTTTTATAATAATAATAATAATAATAATAATAATAATAATAATAATAATAATTTGAAGAAAAAAACTTCATGTTTCTCTATAAATTTATCAATATTCCACTTCTATCTAAAAATTTTATAATTTCCAAATGTTGCTTCTAAAATTTCAGAGAAGTTCTGCTATTTTTTGTTTTTTTGTCCATCAAATAGCCTACGTTTTATTTTGTTTCTTGATTTTATTTAAGTTTTATAAATGTTTACATCATGTTTGTTGATTTAAGAGGGGAAAAAAAGGAGAAATAAAAGAAGAACGTGAAAAAGTGAGCTTTTTGTAATAGTTGAAGAGTGAAATTGAAACTTATTAGAAACTATAGGGTAACCACCACACCACCATAGCAATATGTAGGTGTCGCAATCAAGTAATTAATTCTAGAGGTGTTAATTAATGGCTCACCTAGAAAACAAAAGAAGAAATTAGTAAGCCTTTTTATTTGAATTCTCATGCACAAACACAAGATTGGACTTCTCTCCCAAGCTCCATCTTGAGAGGACATAACAGAGATAATCAGTTGCTTCACTTACTTTTTCCTTTCAGCTTGTTAATTTTATTCAAATGTATTCAAATGTATTTAGCTGTAGCTGTAATTCATAAATATAGGATTAGTTGTAATCTTCCTAGTTTGTAGGATCTTCAACCACTCTTAGTTTTGTATTTATACTTTGTTTAATCAATGAGAAGTCAAGGGCGGAGGGATGTTAAAGGCTTCGGTGAGCTATAACCCAGGTCAAGATTTTATTAATATTTTTTTACTAGTTTTATGTAAAAACAAATTCGTAATTCTCAATTGAGTTATCAAAATATTCTGAAAATTTACGTGGAGCCTTCTAATATGATGTTTTAACTTGGGTTAAAATTTCAAAAGTTTTGGAGAATTTCAGAAATTTGATGAAAAAACACAATTTGATCAGTTTTACGTTATTGGATGTAATTTTCAATGCGACCATCAGATTGAACTAAAATTTTATGAGGGATCTTAAAATATATTAAATAAAATCTGGTTAAAATTTTAAAATGAACGGAGCTTAGTAGTGCTAACAAAAAAAAACTGTCAGATAAAACCAAAACGACTCATTAAGGGTAAAATGGTTATTTGCCATTAAAAAATAAAACAAATCAGTTCTTCCTTCCTTTTATATGTTGCTGACAGGGCAGAAGCATAATAGGAAAAGAAAGAAAAGAAAAGGCGAGAGAGAAAGTGAGAAAAGTAAGGGAAAACCATTAAAAAAAATCCAAAGAAAAAAAATAAGAAAAGTGAGAGAATAACCTTGTAAACTTACAAAGTCTAACTTATAAAACACTAATCTAAGGAAGAATCAAGTGAAAGAAGGAGGAATTGAGAGAAGGAAAAAATTTAATTACTTTATTTTCCGGTTGACATGAGATTGTTATTTTATCCCGGTTGAGGGGTTGTTACAATATCGATTCAGATTCGATTATAGATAAATTATATTCTACAAAACATCGAAGGATGTAACTACAATAGTGAGTTTATTTTTACTTTCATTTTAATTTTATGTACTTTCAAATTTATTTTTTAATATTTTAGATAATGTGTTTTAATTAAAACTTTACTGTGAATTTTAAAAATTTATGTATATAAGTTAATAATTGATATTAAAAAAAATTATATATTATTCAGCTTTGCAATTCTTTACACCATAGCCATATATAGGTGTCGCGATCAAGTTATTAATTCTAGAGGTGTTAATTATGCCTCACTTCCATTGACTAGAAAACAAAAGAAGAAAGTAAGCCTTTTTATTTGAATTCTCATGAGCTGCCTGCACAATTTTTTTATACACACAGTTTTTACATGGATACACAGTTTTTTTGTATGCAAGAACAGGTGCCCTTCTCTTTGCCAATGGAATATTATCATTACGGACTTTTTTTTATAAATAGCAAACATGACACCACAATCATGACATGACATGACATATTTATTAAGTGTACAATAGCACAACTAGGCTTACAATGACAGTAGTTGGACGGTGGCATAATCCGGCCGAATTTTTTGTGTTAATTGGATATTTATTTTTGCATCCTTTGAAGATTGCTTAATTGCAAACTTAAGTCCCTCAAGCTTCACTATAAATAGGCATTCATTTGCTTGTTTTAATCATCAAGTTTTAGAGAGAAGTTAGAGAGAGAAACACTAGTGAGAAGTATAGAACAAGCTCTTGTAGATTCTTAGTATACAAGAGTTAGAGTATATTAATTTTTGGATGTTCTCCTGGGATATCCCAAGTAGAGAGATTGAGTCATTTATAATTTATACTCCTTCATAGTAATATATCATTGCCATCTTGTTTGTGGACGTAGACCAAGTCAGAACCATGTAAATCCTTATATTATTCTTTGTGCATGTTTCTTTCCTCTTCGTTATCTAATCTGTTTCTCTTTAGTTTGCTGCGACTCAACAGGTTAATTTGTAGATCATATAAAGCTCGAGGTTTAATTCTCTTGCAGTCTTGTAGCATCAATGGCCGCTGCAAATTGTTCCTCTGGAGAGACTTGTGCTGCTCTGATCCATGGAAAACAAATGGCACCTTCTCGGTTACAAGCTTGGGCTCGTCTTTTTGTTACTAAATTTCTTGGAAGTCATATCTCCACTGACCATTTAATGTAAGTTCACTAGCGAAAATGATCACTTTTTTTTTTTTCGTTTACATGTGTTTCGAAAATGAATAAATATAATTGGCAAGAAATTAGAAATACAACGATACCAATTAAACTAAGGGGGTTTTTTTTGTCTATTTTAATGATACGTTTTACCTTCGAGGGAACTAACTCGAATTTAATGTCATTTGATTTGGACTGTGCTGTCACAGCTTAGAGGAGGAAGGGGGTTCAACTTTCACCTTCGAGGGAACTAGTAAAAAATGTTCTCTAGAAGTTGTTCTCAAAGTTCACAATCCTCAGTTTTACTGGAAGGTACGTTCTGCTTGTGGGTCTCCTTTTTTCTCAGCTAAGATTATAAGCAACAATATCGTGGCAATGCACGAAATTCTCAACATTTCATTACAATGATTAGAAAACGTTGTCAGGTAATGACGCGGGCTGACATAGGCCTTGCAGATGCTTATATTGATGGAGATTTTTCTTTTGCTGACAAAGACCAAGGTCTTCTAGATCTTTTCATGGTGAGATAGATAATGTTGTTTTAACATATAGTGCTTTTCATTTCGGTTTTAATATCATTAATTTTTTATTAAAATTTATATTTTAGGTTCTGATTGCGAACAGAGATGCAAACAAATCTATCTCCAAGGCGAATAAGAAAAGGTATGTGATTTTGCTTCTTTTTATTCCTTTGATCCTATCGGATCATCTAACATTCATCTGTGGTTGAGTATAGGGGTTGGTGGACACCATCGTTATTTACAGCAGGTATTGCTTCCGCAAAGTTTTTCCTTCAGCATGTTCTGAGGCAAAATACTCTTACTCAAGCTCGCAGGAACATCTCTCGTCATTATGACCTGGTATGGGATCATAGCTTGTTAATTCTTTTGTTTAATAACGTCCACGCTGTAGGGAAAATAGATTGTGTGGAAATTGTAGCAATATATTAGCATGTGCTAGTGCCACGCTTCAGAATTCTGATGTTAGTGAAGGATCTTTCAGTGAGGCTTACATCTTCCTTTTCATTTCGTTCTTCTAGAGTAACGAGGTTTTTTCTCTATTCCTGGGAGAAACAATGGCGTACTCGTGTGCAATATTTAAGGTCAGAAACCCATCCTTCCAATGCTTTTATTTTATTTTATTTGATGCAAAGCAGGAATCTCATCCACTATGTGCCATGGCTTATCTTTTGATTATTTTATTTGCATGCGATGTTACATTATAGACTGAAGATGAAGACTTGAATACAGCTCAGTTGAGGAAAATCTCTATTCTGATTGAAAAAGTGAGTGTAATATACAATCTCTTAACTGTTTCACCAGATTTTTAACAAATTTTAATTGATATACATACACTATCATGTATTTATTTTTAACCGACATAGGCAAGAATCGATAAGAAGCATGAAATTCTTGACATTGGTTGTGGCTGGGGAACTTTTGCTATTGAAGTTGTCAAACAAACAGGATGCAAATACACGGGTCTCACTCTATCTGTGGAGCAACTGAAATATGCAGAAATGAAAGTCAAGGAAGCTGGTCTGCAGGTATCTATGGGATGATAATTATTGATATATATAGCATCTACTTGTGTCTGAATTGTTGTTCAGACTGATTTTCTTAAGACAAATATCTTCATTTTGAAGCTTATAACCTATTCTTAATTTTACCAGGATAATATCAGACTTCTCCTCTGTGATTATCGTGAATTGCCTAAAGGCTATAAATACGATAGAATCGTATCTTGGTAAGATGCATCTTTACTAGATATATACCTACCATATCCCGTCCAGACTACTGATGTCATAAATTTTGATCTATTTTCCTAGTGAAATGATAGAGCATGTGGGTCATGAATACATGGAGGATTTTTTTAGTAGCTGCGAATCAGCATTGGCAGAAGATGGGCTTCTTGTTCTACAGGTATGACAAATAAGGGAAGGGACATGTCATTGTCTGATAGCATTGTGCTTCATTACCACATTTTCAACATTTAGCCTAGAAAACTCTTTTACCTTTCTACTCATTGCAAAATAGTAAAAATGGTTGTTTATTCCTCAGTCTATATCAATAGCAGATGAGTGTTATGATGAGCACAGGCGAAGTTCTTGTTTTATGAGGGAATATATTTTTCCTGGTGGATGTTTGCCTTCATTAAGTAGGATAACATCAGCCATGGGTGTAGCATCAAGACTCTGGTATGATTTGCTTTGTTACACAGTACTTTGAAGCTTTCTTCTAATTAATTTTTAGTTTGTCTTGACTATTCTGTAATCCTAATGTAAGTTTTGTTTGTGCAGCGTGGAGCATGTGGAAAATATAGGAAGTCATTACTATCATACGTTAAGAAGGTGGAGGAAAACTTTCTTGGAAAACAAGAGGTAGATATAATCATTTGATTTTTTCTGTTCTCTGCAGAGTATGACGCCAGTAATAAACTTTTCTCGTTCTTTTTCTTAGCAAAATTCTTGCCATGGGATTCGATGAAAAGTTCATCAGGACATGGGAGTATTATTTTGACTACTGCGCTGCTGGTTTCAAGTCGTATACCCTTGGGGATTATCAGGTAATTGCAGGTTTGCATTTATTCCTTTCCTTTGAATACAACATTAGAATCAATAAAAATATATATATATGGAATTTAAAGATGCTCTACTCCCATGTTAATATTCGAGCTTATATGATAATGCAGATTGTATTTTCACGTCCTGGCAATGTCGGAGTATTAGGTAATCCATACAAAGGTTTTCCATCGGCATATCGACACCTTCTCTGATATAAACCACCTCAAATTGTATCGTGTTAGGAAATCAAATCTTCCATGTATAGAATATCAGAGTAATATAGAATAGCAGATATGTATTTATTCACTTTCTATTGTAATACCTAACATGTCGCTGAATAAGCTACAATGCAGCAACCGATTCTTGACTTGTAGGAATCAGTTGCGGACTCCTGGTATATAAGTACATGGTTCAGTATCAATAACAATCATTTCTACAAATTCAATCTTTCTTCTTGATTCTTTTCATGGTATCAGAGCTAGCTGGATTAGAATCCTGATTCATCACTACAATTAAATCTCTTGTGTAGCATCTCTCTTCTTCAGCCATCATAATCAACAATGAAATATCATCAAACCTAGAAGCTTATGCAGATTTTATATATTTTAGCATTGTCACAAAAAAAAATCTCAAAAATATTTTGCATATTTGAACTTAATAAGAAGTTTATTACGTCCATGAGGATTTGATTTACATTAAAAGACCTATTAGGCTAACATACTCAAATTTACAAAATAATAAAACTATAAAATGTATGTTACTTATGTTTAAGGCAAATGGACTCATAGCGAGCCAATACCCTGAACATTAAGAAAATAAAACATAGTTCCTAAATTTTCAACAAAAATATTTTTTTATCTAAATAATCTTTTCAATTTGTATTAACGACACCAAAGTTGAAAATACCCACTTGGATTAATATCCATATATTCTTGAATTGAAAATATCATCTTAATATTCACCGACGCTTGAATATTTGTATTCTACAATGCCAAAGCTGAGAATACTTTTAATATTCACTAACGTTAGAGTTAAAAATATTAATATTATAATTATAATTAATTTTAAAACTTAATATTCATTGACGTTAAAATTAGAAGTATCAAACATTCTATTCATATAATATATACTAATATCAAAATTATAAATATTTTTAGTTGAATATTTACTAACGTTGGAGTTTCAAACAGCCAGGTTCTACAAGGCCACAGATTGGTTTAGATGGGTTCAACAAACTTTCTCTTACGCAGTCTGCTGAGTTGGAACAGCTAGTGACAATGGATGAAGTTAGAAGAGCTGTGTGGGATTGTGATGGCTCAAAGGCTCCTGGCCTGATGGATTAACATTCAACTTCTACAGGGCAACTTGGTCATTGATTGGAGATGAGTTATTTCATGTGGTGTTTGAATTTTTCAGAATAGGAAAAATGCCAAAGGGTGTTAACATTTCTTATGTTACACTGTGCCTAAGAACGCACACCCAACAAAATTCATGAGAGTTCAGACCAATCAGTTTAATTCATGGTGTGTACAAAATTGTTGGGAAGATGCTCTCGTCATGGATATGACCTATCATGACTATTATTATCGATCCTCAGCAAACAACTTTCATTTCGGGGAGGCAAATTTTGGATGGGTTTATGATAGCTAATGAGATTATGCATCGTATCAAGAAAGATTGGCGGGAAGGGTTTCTGCTGAAAGTCGGCTTCAACAAGGCTTTTAATCCAGTTAACTAGTCTTACTTAGAAGAAGTGATAATGTATATGGGATTTGGAGACAAATGGATATCATTAGCTCATGAATGTATTTCAGCATCACAAATGGCAATTCTCATTAATGGCTCTCCAAGTAAAGAATTTCGATTTTAGTGTGGTTTACGCCAAGGTAATCTATCACTATTGTTCTTAATTTGACATTGCAGTTGAAGGACTGACAGTTCTATCATACGTAGTCTGAAAGAAAATATTGTTGTCAGCAGAAATCCAGCCTGCAATCTTTAGCCACTAACAGTCTAACACATATATAGGTGTCGCAATCAAGTAATTAATTCTAGAGGTGTTAATTAATGGCTCAACTAGAAAACATAAGAAGAAAGTAAGCCTTTTTATTTGAATTCTCATGCACAAACTTTTATTTATGCACACAATTTTTACATGGATACACAGTTTTTCCAATGGAATATCATCACCCACTTTTTTGTATAAATAGCAAATATTACACAACAACTATGACATGATATACTTGAAAGAATCAGGTATGCTGGTTCTACAACTTATGTCACAAATGTATGGAAATTCATTTGCCCTCCAAAAACAGAAATGACTTTATGGCTGGCCTTAAATGAAGGCCTTTGCACAAGAGCCTTCCTGGTGAAGAGGCATGTTCTAAGCCCTCAGGAGGACAGGTGTCCTTTTTGTGAGCAGCATTCAGAAACTGTATCCCACATCCTCTTGCATTGCCAAGTGGTTTGGAAACTATGGAACAAAATTGTAGCTTGGAGAGGTTTGAGCTGGGTAATGTCGTATGGCCTTGACGACCTTCAATGTTAATGGCTGGGTCTTTTGCAGGGCAACCACTGTAAGTTTGAAAGATCTGTTTGGGGGGGCTTTATGTTTAGCATTATCTGGACTATATGGAATGCTAGGAACAACTTGATATTTGAGGATCAAAAGCCAATATGGGAAGATATCCTATAGCTTTTGTTTTACTTTGCTGCAGGATGGATCAGGAATCTCAACTCTTCCTTTTAATATACTGGTGCTGATCTATACAGGAATCATGAATGCATTTCGGCATGGTCTGTTTAATTTCTGATTTAGTGTGGGTTTGTTTTTGCTTGGCCAAATAGTAGGGTTATAGGTTTTCTTGTATTTATTTATTGTAATTAGGCTGATGCCTAGGCTACAATCTATGTAGCTAAAGCTAAAGCTCTGCTCACACTGTTCATGCTTTCTCTTTTTATTATATATCTATTTTCGATTTCACCAAAAAAAACTATGACATGATATATTAATTAAGTATTGGCCTAGCGGTGGTAGGGGCTTGTTCCCTTCCTCTGCACCCGGGTTCGAACTTCACTGTGCACACCTGTCACTCCCGCGGTGCCTTACATTCTCACTGGGTTTGCAAGATGTTCAATGGGTCGTGGGATTAGTCGTAGTGCGCGCAAGCTGGCCCGGACACCCACGTAAATCAAAAAAAAATTAAGAGCCATACTATTTTTTTCATCAATGATATTCATAAAAAAATTCTAAAATTAAAATATATAAATACACTCGATCACCTAATAGCACAACCACTAACTACCAGAAAGTAATTTCTAGCAAGACAAGTCCTAATCAAAAGCCGTGAAAGCACATGCCAAACCATTGAAAGTCAGGCTAGGCCATATGGTTTTTATGCCAGCTACTTTATTCCTGACCTTCGCTTTATTTTTTTCTTCATGTATATTTCTTCTTTTACATGCACATTGATTTAATTTAATGTAGTTAGGTTATCGAAAGCAAAAGGTTTTGAATAGTTAGATAGGGATTGCTATGTACAAATAGATTATATAAATGACCTATTTATAGATCAGTAAAATATTGATAAGTTCAAGAGAAGATTTGATTACCTAACAAGTTGATTTGTAGATCATGTAAAGCTCGAGGTTTAATTCTCTTGCAGCATTAATGGCCGCAGCAAATTGTTCCTCTGGGGAGACTTGTGCTGCTCTGATCCATGGAAAACAAATGGCACCTTCTCGGCTAGCTAGAAGCTTGGGCTCGTCTTTTTGTTACTAAATTTCTTGGAAGTCATATCTCCACTGACCGTTTAATGTAAGTTCACTAGCGAAAATGATCACTCTTTTTTTTTGTTTTTTCGTTTACAAGTGTTTCGAAAATGAATAAATACAATTGGCAAGAAATTAGAACTACAACTTAACAATTAAACTAATGGGGGTGTTTGACCCTTAGTTTTTAGACCCGGCCCGGTCCGAGGTTCGGATTCCGGGTTTTGACCGGGTCAATTCTTTTTTAAAAAAAATCAAAACGATATCGTTTTAGTAAAAAAAAAAAAAACCAACGTGATGGCTTAACAACAGCCAGATTCTACAAGGCCACGGATTGGTTCAGATGGGTTCAACAAACTTTCTCTTACACAGTCTGCTGAGTTGGAACAGCCAGTGACAGTGGATGAAGTTAGAAGAGCTGTGTGGGATTGTGATGGCTCAAAGGCTCCTGGCCTGATGGATTCATATTCAACTTCTACAAGGCAGCTTGGTCATTGATTGGAGATGAGTTATTTCATGAGGTGTCTGAATTTTTCAGAATAGGAAAAATGCCATAGGGTGTTAACATTTCTTATGTTACACTGTGCCTAAGAACGCACACCCAACAAAATTCATGAGAGTTCAGACCAATCAGTTTGTTTCATGGTGTGTACAAAATTGTTGGGAAGCTGCTCTCATCATGGATACGACCTATCATGACTGCTATTATCAGTCCTCATCAAACAATTTTCATTTCAGAGAGGCAAATTTTGGATGGGTTTATGGTAGCTAATGAGGTTATGCATCATATCAAAAAAGATGGTAGGGAAGGGTTTTTGCTGAAAGTCAACTTCAACAAGGCCTTTGATTCAGTTAACTGTTCTTACTTAGAAGAAGTGATGATGTATATGGGATTTGGAGACAAATGGATATCATTAGTTCACGAATGTATTTCAGGATAAAAAAATGACAATTCTCATTAATGGCTCTCCAAATCAAGAATTTTAACCTTAGTGTGGTCTACGCCAAGATGATCCACTATCACCATTGTTGTTTGACATTGCAGTTGAAGGACTAACAGTTCTTTTTCACAGGGCTTCGACAGCACAATACTTTTAGGGTATTGAGTTTGGAAATGGTCAGTCAATCAGTCACCTTCAATATGCAGACGGCACTTTGGTATTTATGCAAAATGAGTATAGCTCTTTAGTTCATGTTAAAAAGATCCTACGGTGATTCAAGTTGATGTCAGGACTGAAAGTTAACTTTCATAAGAGCTCTCTTGTTGGTATTAATCTTGATGAAGATTATACGGCTGGTATAACCAATGTAACCTACTGTAAATGGGACACATTGCCATCAGATACTTGGGACTATCTTTGGGTGCAAATCCGAAGAGAATTTCAACTTGGAAGCCGGTTGTTAATAAATTCCCCGCACTAGACTGGGAAGATGGAAGGGAAGATTTCTAAGTTTAGCAGGACGTGTCTGCCTTATCAAGACTGTTCTCTCCTCCCTGCCACTGTATTATATGTCAATATTTCTGTTGCCGCAGGGGGTTGCCAAGGTGCTTACATCAATCCAACAAAAGTTTCTGTGGGGTGGTGTTTCACATGGAGAGAAAATGTGCAAAGTGGCTTGGAGTGTTGTAATTAGGTCCAAAAACAGAGGAGGTTTAGGATTGGGGTCATTACAAGGGAAGAATAAAGCATTGTTGTTCAAGTGGCTTTGGTGTTTAGGGGATAATCATCCAGGTGGGTGGCAGGATTTCATCTGCACAACATACTGCCCTGCTTTTGAAAATGGACTTCCTCTGTTCAACAGACCATTGTCAGCTACGTGGGGGGGATTCTACTCAATCATTAATTCAGACACAACAATTTCATCGTCCTTGAAGAATAGCTGCAGTTACACAAATTGGTAATGGGGAGACAATCCAATTCTGGAAAGACAAGTGGATGGCAGCTGGCCCTCTTAACATTTGTTTCCCATCACTATATGCAATTTCAGCACAACCTTCCATTTGTTTAGCTGCAATGAGGGAGAACACGCTAGAGACCATGGAGTGGAATTTTGAATGGACAAGGCCACTTCGGCCTTTTGAGGAGATACAACTGATACAGCTATGTGCTTTGTTGTCATTAGTAAACATGAATACAAGTAAGGAAGAATAAAAAAGATGGGAACATTCTAGTGATGAAATCTATATTGTTCGGTTTGCCAATAATCTAATTGACCAGCTGGAATTCCCAGGTTCATTTTCTTTTGCAAACTTGATATGAAAAGGTCTCCCTCCTCCTAAGATTGAGATGTTCCTATGGCTGGTTCTACAAGATAAAATTTGCACAAGAAGTCTATTGCTATGTAGGACTCTAATCCAACCGAATCAAGCTTTGTGCCCTCTATATCATATTGAAATAGAGCAAGTGCTTCATTTATTTCTACATTGTCATGTTTCATGAAAGTTTTGGAATCATTTCATGGCTTGGCTTGGATTCACTTGGTGTCAATATCAATAGGGGACTTGAAGACAATCAAGAGATGTAAGCAGCTTAGTTCCAAATTCAAGGCCCTGACAATTCGGATTCTAAATTGAATAGGTGACGATTGATGAAAAGTGAACTGCTTTCTTTCGAAATATAAGACAGAAAAACATGGTGGTTACTAGAAGAAACGAAGAATCACATGGCATCCACACAAATTTTATTCTGTCCACAATCAAGTATTTGATATCAAAGCATGAAGCACAAGCACAGGGGATTGGACCAAACAAAAACAGTAGGACAATGATTGTTCTAATGTCTTGGCAATTTACAGAACGCCCAAGCCACCGCTTTGCAATCACTTCAGCATATTCAACTCGAAATGACATGTTGCTAATAGTTGAACTGTAAAACTGAAGGGACAGAACATCCTACACACTAAATATCAGCAAAAAACATAGTGTGAAGGATGTTCCTTAAAAATAATCATGCAATTTGAAACGCCTGACCAACATTTTTCACTCAAACCAATAAATGGATGCAATACAGCTCAGAAAAAGTCTCCAGAAAATCAGAATCAAAAGGGAATGTCCAACCACAGAATACAAATTTTGGAATCAAACAGAGAATTTCCACCGAGTTATAAAAAACAAACAATCCACCCATCGGAGAAGAAAATCATGGGTGGTGGCAACTCTTAAATAAGATTAAAACATCACAAGACTCTTTATCAGTAGTAGGAAAATGCATCAAATTAGACGAGCAAAACACCATTTGCACATTTATCTTGTTTCCTAATAAAGATAAGTTGCCATAAAATGTAATTAAAGCCATCAATGGCATTCCAAGATCTACGAGCATTTTCTATTGATAATGTTTCTGGTGCTCTGAACAATTGGAACCCAATCTAGTCCAGCGCATAACTATCTAGCCTACGCAATTAGGTAGTAAGATCTTTGACATATAACACAGCTAACTGATTAAGCCAACATACCGCAAGCTCTTTTGTCTTACATATCCATCAGTCCAAAAGAAATCGGAATGATCGAGAAATTTATGACTTCCAATGCCAAGAATCTGCAAGAAAGGGTGACAGTGGCATCACCTAGCTGGAAAAAGCCTTTCTTGGGTTAATCACAAATCCAACTGACAAGTCCTCTTCAAATTCACTTCCATGCTGACCAACCCCCACTAGGAAGCTCGGGTTCAGCCATGAGTGGACACTTTGACTCCACCTTAGAACTTGGGCATCTCCTCCTGTACAACACAAGGGCAAATACAGGGGGAAAATGATTATGCATCTTCAAAGTGTCAACTACCACTACGATTAACGCTACCCATTTACGAAGTGATCAACCCAAGTGCTTATAGCTCCACTGCTATCAGTTAATAACTCTCAATTCAATCTCAGTAAGCCTACTTGTCATATCAAATCAAGCAAATCAAGTTCTAGAATTCGCCTCTAGCATCTTATTCCCAGTCAAAAACAGACCAAAAGGTGCGCACTAGTGAAGATAACATAAACAAATACATATCTGAGATCAAACCAACACAGATATTATATGCGCAGTAGATTAAACACTATGATAGAGAGCTGAAAAGTTCCAGAACAGCTAGCAGATAATTGTAAGCACGCCGAATTAAGAACTACACTCAATAAGCAAACATTAAATAAGATAATTGTAAGCACGCCGAATTAAGAACTACACTCAATAAGCAAACATTAAATAAGAAGGGCATCTAGTATGCCTTGAGCTACTTATTATAGACTAGCAAAATAGATAGTGCAAACTACTGGGATTTAAGCAATCCAACCATTCCCAAAGTGCATCATCCAATTTGAGCCTCCCCCCTGGTGCTGGGAGCAAGAAATCTTAGGAGAACCTCTTGAGAACAGCTGGACACGCCCACAAACAAAGATGTAGACCTAGTAGGCAACCAAGGTGTTCACAAATCACTGTTGTTGGGCTTTTCGAGCCTGAGAACTACCATAACCACCACCATATCCAACCTGTCCACCATGAGGACCATTTGCTTGAGGAGCCCCATAATTTCCAGAAGCTTGTGATTGCTCAGATCTCCACGCTGCATTTCCATACCCAGAATTTCCATTTGCATCACCATATCCACTCCCCATGTAGCCACCGCCACTCCCCTGTAGTTCTGCTCCACCAGGACCACCAACATTACTGTTTGGAGTGCCCCCAGAACGTCCTCCAACAGCACCATACCCAGCTGGATTCCCATATGATCCATCATTTCCACCGTAACTACTGTACCCATAACCTTGATTCCCATACCCAGCGGCTCCACCAGGAGATTGACCAGCAGGTACTGAACCAGGGCCACCACTGCCAGCCCCAGCATTTTGAGCGCCCCAAGAACCAGCATTCCCATAACCCATAGCACCATAGCCAGATGAACCTTGACTGTTCCATGAACTTCTGGGTGCACCAGGTGCACCACTTACATAGCCAGCATTTGGAACATTAGGATTCCCATAAGCTGCACCTGCAGGTCCCCCATAACCAGCTCCAGCTCCAGTATAGCCGCTATAACCACCATAACCAACACCATTAGTGGCAGGACCATATCCATATCCAGCTGTGCTATAGCCAGATGAGCCATAAGGAGGAAAACCACCTCCAGTACCTTGAGGCTGCATATACCTCTCCATTCTACCATCATATGAGCTTGTGTTGCCACCAGATGCACCATAGTTCTGGTAACTGCCACCCATGGAGCGGCCACCCCCACCAGGATTGGCCTCTTTAGGAAGAGCCCGTTTCACTTCAACTTGCTTACCGTTCAAATCATGGAACGATCTCTGTAACACCCGGTCAACTGCATCTTCAGTGTCAAAAGAAATAAAGCCAAATCCACGAGGTCGCTGGGTGCTCTGGTCATACATTATTACTACATCAGCAACAAAGCCAAAGGCTTCAAAATACTGACGAAATCCATCTTCAGTTAGAGTGGGAGGCAATCCTCCAACAAATATCTTCTTGGTCCGAATATTTCCACCACCGCTGGTGTTTCTAGCAGGATTCAGGTTTCCGGCCCTGGCATTGGTTTGCTGCTCCTCTCTTGATAAGGCCCTCTTTGCCTCAACCTGAGAAACCAAAACAATTGGTTGGAAGGCAGGAGCACAAATTGAAAGCAGGAAACTTGTTTCATCATGCAGAATTACCCAGATATCTTATCTGATTACAATATTCTAGAACTTGTATAAGTAGATTCTTCATGTATGACAAGCATAGCAACCGCTAAAAGAAATAAACAACTCTCACAAAGTGGCGTGTTTATGCATAAACTCATATTATTAGACGAGTTAAGTTGTCAAGGAGTCAATCTATAAGGATACTTGAGTTGGTGTCAGCTTAAGCTGGCACATAAAATCAACAAAAGATCACAACTCAACCTAAAATTGTTTGCAGAAGTTGGTATACCTGGCACACTAGCTTATCAAAACATGGGATGAGTAATGCAACAATAAAATTTGAACCCCACCAAATACAGATGAATAGCTTCAATGATAAACCTCTATAGTTGATCAACTAGAAACATGTAACTATAAGCACATGTAACACCCTGCAAACAATTTTTACTCACTGAAAAGCTACCTAACAACAAGAAACTGTCTAAGTAATTTATTGATTTATTCAGTTAATTAACTAAATAAGTGGATTTTGATTTGTAGGTCCTTTTCAACAGAATTAAAAGGCACAAACCCACCCCTTTGAAAAATAATGAAATATATCATATGGACTCACTACCGGTGCCTGAGCTGCAGACAAGACTGGAGGTTTACCTCACTTGAATAAAAAAAAAATTATTACAAATACAGATCCAAAGCCAGGCTCATATATGGGATATGTTTATTATGGTTGACTAATATTTGAAGACATTTCAAGCTGTGCTGCATTGCAAAATCCATAAGAGAAGTGCAAATTCGATAAGTGAAACTCATTCAAAGAGGTCACAAACTGTTCAAAAACCAAACAGGCCATTATATTTCACACATTTGTAGTTTGCCCGAATCACAAATGAAAAAGGAAAACCCTCACTTATTTTGAAAATCAAAAGGAGCATTCAAATCCAACAATTCACAAAAATCAAGTTCTCTGTTTCATGCCACATAGATTACAACCTTAGAGGAAGAGCAATTATAAGATGCTCTCCACAGTTTTTTTTTTCTATTTCCTTTAATTATCCCAGTTGAGCAACTCAATAGCAGCATGTATATCATAAACCATTCAAAAAAATTCAACTAAATTAATACAAACCAATCATTCACAAAAATAAAAGAATACCCGAAACCAACGGCCAGCAACACCATCACCGACACTCAATAATATTGTTATCATAAAACAAGAGCTCAAGAACCCTAAAATCATTCAACAATAGCAAAACTACCAGTTCCGAATATAATGAAGATGCAAACAAAAGTAAACCCAAAAAAAAAAAAACATTAACGAAAACCACACAAAAACCATGAAAAAGGTTTTTAACTCACCATTCTACCATCAATGGTGTGCTTATCTTGAAGAACCATATCAAGCACGGCAGGATCTGCAAAGACGACAAAGCCAAAGCCTCTAGGTCTACCAGTAGTCTTATCTTTCATAACGACAGCCTGCAAAACGTCCCCGTATTGCCCAAAGTAGTCTCTGAGCTTCTCCTCTGATGTCTCCCACGAAATCCCTCCAATAAATAGCTTTCCCTGATCTGAATCCATTGCTTATAATAATATTGTCTAGATTTGTAGCTATAAATCTCTCTCTCTCTCTCTCTGAGTTAGGGATTCTGGATTTTGAAATTTGGGGATTTTTAATTTTGGAGGGGTTTTGAGGGGTTTGGGGATTTTCAGGGAAGAAAAAAAAAATGAGGGTTTCGTTTTGAGGCGACCCTTTGAGGGAGAATTTTTATCGTTAGAGAGAGAGAGCGGGGAGGGAATCTTGGGATACTAATGTGGAGATTATGCAATTTGGAGGGTTCGGATTTGTTTAGATTTGTATGGACGGTTGTGATTTGATGTGGTGGTTTTTTTTTTTTTTTAAGGTGTGACCTTGTGTCATTTTTGGAGCTTGCTTTTCTTCTCTATAATTAAAATTCGATTTTAAAGTCCGGCAGAAATTATTTTAAAAAAAACTTAATTTTTATATTTAAAATTTATTTTTATCATCAACCTATATTAAATTAATATAAAATTAAAAAAATATTAATTTAAAACTAAAAAAATAAAAATATCAGTTTAAATCTTTGTATCTTGATCTTAGGAAAAATTACAAGAGAGAAAGGTAGAAAGCTTAGAGGGCAGAAAAGAATTGGATTCGGCAGGAAATTGGTTTAGCAGATCGAACAATACATCTGCAGAAAAAAATGGATTCAAAGTTATAAAGAGAAATTGACTTACGACTTGTTTGGAAGTGTGATTTAGATTATTTTTTAAAATATTTTTTATATTAAAATATAATAAAATAACATTTTTTTATTTTTTAAAATTTATTTTTGAGATCATCGTATTAAAATGATTCAAAATATATAAATAAATTAATTTTTAATAAATATTAAATTAAATTTTTAAAAAATATAGATTTTACTGCGTTTCCAAATACCAACTTAATTCTAGAGTTTGGTAGGTCAGGTAATAATGAGGTTTGTTCTCTTCATTAATTTTACGAATATAAATCTTGATGTCGCTGTCTCAATGACGATACGAGGATATCTTGACCGTCCAAAAAAACAAACAATGAGAATTTACTGTATGAGTAAGAGCCTGTCAGGAAAGTATACTATAGATATAAAAGGTATGATAAATAACACGGCAGCACGATACAAATACAGAGAAATTAAGGTATAAATTTATTTAAAAGGAGTTTTTAAATACAATTGAGTCTCGAAAATACAAATCAATAAAGTCTGCCAATAAAATATTTGAATTGATCACTACTGGCCGGCTAGGTAAATCGAAATCTATGTTGGGTTTTATTTTGAAATTTTTATATATCAACCTAGTTAAATTTAGGTAATTTTATAGGTTGATTTGGCCAAACTTGTCATGTTAAAACCAGAAAAAATTAAAAAAAAATTAAAATTATATTGTTTTAAAAAAAATTATAAATTTAAGTTGACTTATTAATCCAATAATCTCAACCCTAAATCGGGTCAGACCTTTGGATTGGATACGATAACTATGCTTATAATACAGACACATTTATATATATATAAAAAAATACTTTGTTTTTCATTGTATATCGAGACACAAGTTACCGTGGATTGAAACAATAAAATGACAATTTTGCTTATCCAAGAAAAATCATTCAACTTGTTTTTAAGGGATATATGATCTTTTTCTCATAGCCCATTAGTCATTTTCAATTTGAATGGGGACAAAAAAGCCATTACATATTTTCGGCACGGTATGATGACTTAAACACCCTTGAAAGCAAAAATAGTTGAATTGGTATATAAGGAGTTTTTTCATATTTTCACTCTTTAAGCATAATAAAATGACTCAATTGCCCATAAAAAATTATTTAAAAAATGGTTTTCAAGGGTTTTTTTTGTATTTTCATCCTAGATTTTTAGTTATAATTAGTTTAAATAAGGGGAAATTTGATTTTTTAATAAATATAAAATATTATTTGAAAAAAAAATGGTTGGCGCATGCAATACACCCACTAGCATGTGTCTTACCCCATGCCCTTTGGGCTGCATGTGAGGGGTCATGCAACGTCCAAAAGGTGGCTTTTGGGGCAACGTTCAAATCGTATCGGCTGCCCCTCCATACTTAGACGGCACGTGTGGCTAATGGATCTCTGATTTTGCGTCGATGATATTTTCTTTTTACTTTCTCTCTCCTCCTCAATTTTTGCATTTTACTTTCTAAATTTTCAACGCAGCCTGTCAGTTTGTTTTTCCTTCAAATTTGGTTCATTTTCTTTTTACTATTATTTTTTTATTTGAAATAATTTATAAATTTGGATTTTTTAAATTTCATCCTCCTTTAGTTTTTTAGCTGTTAGATTTGGTCTTCATTTTATTGATTGCTATTTGTTTTTATTTGAGATAATTCTTAAAATTAAATTCTTCTAATGATTTCATCCTTCTTCAGTTTTTTTTCTATTAGATTTGATCATTATTTGATTGTTATTTTTTTTAACTTGGACAAATTTTGTAAATTGATATTTTTTTTATTTCATCCTTCAATATTAAATTGACTAGGAATTGAGTTTCTTGATTGAGTCTGAGTCTATGATTTCACGGGTTGTGAATTTGAAAGATTAATCCGGATTTAGGAGATTTGTTTGGGTTTGCAGGGCAAAATTTTTAAAATTGATTTTTTTTTCAATTTCGTCCTTCAACATTAAATTGGTTGTGAAATTTGCTTCTTAATTAAGTCTGAGTCTAGGACTTCATTTGGGAAATTAACTCAGATTTAAGAGATTTGTCCAGGTTTGATTTATTTTTTTTTTTGCTTTTTTTTAACTCATATTTTTTAAGTTTCATCCTTCAGCATTTATTTAATTAGAGATTGACTCCGTTATTTTTTTTTATCTACTTTCTATAGGATTTTTCACTACTTTTAAAAATAAACCAAGTTATCTCAGTTCTTTTTATTTGTCGTTCATTGTTAAATTTAGCTTTTTAAAATAAATTTTATTTTTTAATTAAATTAAATTAATTGATTAAATCTAAGTATGAGATGTTCACTTCATGATATTTTGTTTGATTTGCTTTTCAGGTCGTTGCTCTAACACCGTGTGCGGCTTCTTTCAACGTCATTGTGCACTGTTTTGAAGTGGTGTGAGAACCGTCTTGGTAAACTCTTTCTGATGGTGGAGCAGTGTTCATAGTGAAACGACAAAGAGTCTCCAATGGGCTTTTCTTTCTTCTCCTCTCAATATAATATTGGCAACTTACTTTTTATATTTTATTATTGTTATTTTTTTGTTCGCTCTATTTACTATTGATGTCTTTTTTTTAATTATATTATTAAATTAAACCAAGTATATTAATTCCAGTCAAATCAATGACTCGTGTCTCATATTTTTCTTGCTTCTTTCAAAATGCTCCCATCGCCTGAACAACTTTTTTTTACATTAAAAAAAAAATTGGATAGGCCCGTGGCACAACGGGGGACAACCTATATAATATAATGACAATGAGCTCCTTACATTTGCATTTGTAAGAGGTCACAAGTTAAAATCCTTTCTCTAAAATATTTGGGTTCAAAAAAAGTATAAAAAGGTTAGAGTAGCCTTTAATCTTTGTAGTACTAGTCAATTTTAATTACAAAAGAAGCTCATATATATATATATATATATATATATATATATATATATATATATATATATATATATATATATATATATTACATCAAAAGATGAAAAATTAATTATTTAATTATTTAAAAATTCTCGGTGAGAAGAAAAATATAGATGCTATAACATTTAAAAAAATATGCATGTAAGAGATATTATTAATTTAACACATTAGTATTCAAAATATACAATTTTGATATTTTTCAAATATAATTATGAATTTATTAAGTAGGTATATTATAGGTTTGATAATAAATTTTTAAAAGGAAACTTCTAAAACAAAGATAAGAGTTTTTCAATGCTTTTATAAAGATAGAGAAATTGTGTGTTTGAGTCTAATTTTGAAAACATTGGATTTTGATATTTTTCAAATACAATTATAAAGCTTAGTAGGTATATGATAGATTTTTAGCAATTTATTCTAAATTGATCAAAATAAGTACAGGACTAGAATTTCAATATATATTTTTAACAGGTTGTTTCCAAGGATTAAATCAATTCTTGTGTTTAAAATTCTTTTGAGGATATTGATTTAAATTCCAAATGGAATTCAAATCATAAAAAATAGACAAAAGTAAATCAAAAGGGAGATTCTCTTATTTGCAAATCAATTCATCTTAAAATTAACATTGAAAATACTATTCCAAAAATACTCTCTTTCATTGCTTCAACAAAAACTTCTCTTTACTTTAAATTGTGCATCTATACTACCTTATTCTACTTGATAATATGATTTTCCAAACATTTATTTATATTGTATTTAATAGGTAACTACTCTTGTATTTGATGAAAGCAATTTTTCTATATGGAGAAATGGAGAATGGTGGATGCCTTTTGCTACTCGGAGCATGGCAATTGGCATGATCATGGTTTGATGGGTTTCAAAGTACTTTGATCATGTTATGGCAACTAGATTGATGTTATCCTTACTCACTCAGCAAGTTACCCATCATTTGTGCCATAATTTGATAATTAACATGGATAATTGCAAGTTGAGTATTTTTCTTTTATTTTTCTATATTTTATATGTTTATTCTGTATTGTCTCTTTTTCTTTGTTAAATGAAGAAAATTTCATTGAGAGAGAGTGAGTGAAAGAGTAGACAATTAAACATTTCATTTCCAATGCAAAATATAAACAAATAACCTTCGAGTCTTGTTAAATATAAGCTAAAGGCATGGCTTGGAAAAGCTCCATGTTGAAGGCTAGTTTAAGGGAGCTCAGCGTAATAATAGTCAAAATTGCTAATTTGATTTATTTTCATAGGTATTCCAAACAGTATAATTGAATTCAATTATATGATTTAGTATTTTATTCTAAATATAAGAATTGTAATAGGTTATTATTTGAATTCAAATCACATATGGAATTGAATTTAATTTCACATGTGATTTGATTCCAAATAAGTTGTAAAGCATTTTGAAGAAATGTGAATCATGCATTCGACCTATCAAGAAGAAATAAGAAAATTTTTTATTTCAAATAGGTTTATTTAAAGTGAAAATATGATATTTATATTTTTAGATGTAATTGTGAATTACAGCAGGAAAAGAATAAAGTGCAAAATAGCATAACAATATTTTATAGATTTGATTTTGAATCTACATAAGTAAATAATAGAGTTTATGAACTAATTTTATAGGTTTGAGCAAAACAAAGAGAAATTCAAAATTTTTTAAAAAAATATTAAATTCATGATTCAAATAAAGTTTTTGAGATATTCAAAACAATAAAGAATCATCCATTTAAATTATTTTTTAGAATGAAATTCAATTTAAAGTAATTTATAAGGTTACAATTAACATGTATGTCATTTTTTAAAACCTAAAAGAGTTCATCACCAAATTTTCATCAAGGTTTTGAATATTTCAACTAGAAATTTGCTTTGATCTAAGTCATAAATTATTAAAATTTTAATTTGTCTCATCAAATCAAATCCGAGAAGTATGATTAGAGGTAATTTCTACAAATTTTTTTTTACTAGAATCAAATCAAAATTAAAAGTGTTACAAGCCCCCAAAGTTATAATTTATAGAGATATGTTTATTGCAAAAAACATTGTGTAGGCCTAATTGGACTCAAACCAATGATTAATACTATTATATAGTTTTTTCATGTATCATCAAAGCCTTTGAAGTCTTGCAAACAAATGTGTTTTGAATACTTGATCTAGCAAAAGTGGGGGAGGAAATACTTACAATGGGTATTGTTATCTTTCGTGTATCATCAGAGTCCCCTCAAGTCCCAATGACATCTTTTGTGTGTACAAAATGCCATAAAAGTTGTTTGATGGCGTAGCCTTGTGGCATAGCCATTGAACGTAGTCGTGGGCGTAGTGGTAGGCATGGTTGTAAACGTAATAGTGGGTGTCACCGTTGGTGTAGTTGTAGGCATAGCCGTAGACATAATTATAGGTGTTGCTATGTATAGTCACTAGCATAACTTGGGTATAACCGTTGGCTTAAACTCTAACATTTCATTGGCATATCCATATACATAGTTGTTGGCATATCCACAACTGCGTTGGGGTTTCGTCATCTATGAAAAGAGCTTTTGAGAAATAAGAATGAACTGACTTTTTGTTCATTTCCACATACAACGCCAATGATGAGGCTGACAAAAATCCTTGAGAAAGATTAGGGGCGCTTTCCATGGGATGATAAAATTAGACCTAAAATAATAGGCGAGCTTGACAACATCTACAAGAAAAACATTATGATGCTTAAGTCAGTATAGTGTTTGTACATGTAACGAGGAGAATGAGTATTCACTTGGCTTAAATGTTTTTTAAGTTTTGTTGAAGTCTTGTATTAGACATGTGTTGTGTTAAACTTTAAGTCTAGAAAGATGAGCTTTGGCCTTTTGGCCTCTTTCTTTAGATTTGTTTATATAGATTTTATTAAGATAAATATCTAGGACATTTATAGAGATATGTATAGTATATAAAATACCATGTAGACCTAATTGGACTCAGCCCAATAATTAATATTACCGTATAATTTTTTCATGTATCATTAGGTCTTAACCAACATGTACTCAAATAAGCATGGCCCCTAGGCTTAGGTTTATCGTCAAATAAATTTTGAGTAAAGTTTTTAAGGCAAAAAATAATTAGGTTCTTTATTTATTTTTTATGATGGGTAGTTAAGAAAAAATATCAAAATTAATTCTGGTAATCAATATAATTAATTAAATATTAGTTTTAGTTTCAGAACTTGATATAAAAAATGGTTGAAGGGAAAATGTTTTACGCACTAAGCAATATTTATTCAGCCTTCTCTCCTTTACTTTTTCCAACTTTTCTTCTTATTTTTTTCTTTAATCATTCTAGAGTTTAAATTCAAGTATTTCATATAGATATTTTTTTAGTTAGTTTTTCTAGTTTGTGAACCTTGTTTAGGAGTCTAACTAATAAAAATGGTGGTGTTGGAATCCTAAAAGACTAATTGCAATAAATTATTTGTATCAAGTGATGATTAATAAAATATTTATATAAATGATGAAATCATTGACAATAATATTGTAATTTGCATTTTTTTTTCTAAGTGTTTTAACATGTAAGTATATTCAATATTCTATTTAAGATATTCTTTATATGTTTTTTTTATGCATGCTTTGTCTAAAATACTAATTTTAATCCTTAGACTTATAAAGTTGTTGTGCAATTTTTATGTTTATGTTTATGCTAAAGCAGTTTTAGACAAATTGGTTAAACCAACCTTTAGTATTTCTCTCTAGTTTGTATGCTAAAAATACATAACTAATAGAATTAAGGAACTCTAATCTTTATCTTCATGCAATCTTACATCTAAATCTAATTAATCTAAATATTAACATAAAAGATCTCATAAAATTCTCTATGTTGTTTTTCTAAAAAATCTCAGAATAACTATATACAACATGGAGAAAAATAAGTAAAAGAAAAGAATGATGTACAAATTCTTTGCACGATAAAAAAGCTATCTTCTCCGACATTGAGAGCTTGTTTGACATTATGGTATCGAGTGCTTTTAAAATGTTCTTCATTTGGAAATGCATCATAATTTTTTTTTTAAAATTCATTGTTGATATCAACACATCAAAATGATCTAAAAACACTCAAAAAATTATTTTAAAAAATTTACTGTTAAGAAAAAAATCAATTTTTTAAAAGCACTTTTGCACTGCAAAAACAAACTGTGTCTGAATCCATGATGGACATTGGATTCAAACTTTGTTGTTCTTTTGGTGTTTGAACAAATGATGATGATTTTGTAATCTAGAACTTGGATATGAAAAAAAAAATATAAATTACCACGAGAAGGGTGACTACTGATGTTGCTTGCTTGAATGGTTTTCCAAATCTAAAAATATAAGAACTGTGTTTTGTTAATTTGATCAAGATAGAATGATGTTTTGAGGAGATCGATTGGTTACTTTTTCGGGTTTATAAGTTTGATCTGCCATTAATAAGGAGATGAGTGCAGGATGATGTTTCTTTGTTGCCTCTTTAAAGAAGAAGATGTAGTTTGATTGTGATTAAAAATATGCGTCTTTGTAAACAAAAAGGAGATCTTGCTATCAGATTTGATAAAAATACAGGAGGAAGGCTAGTTTTAACCGTGGATTTCTATGGTGAAATACCCATTTTGCTTTCCATATTGAAAACCATATAACTTGTTTCTAGAGATAAAATCATTATCATTTTTTTCACGGATCTATTTATCATTACTAGATTGAATGAGAGTTAAAATGGTCTTTTAACCTTTTATTTGCACATTATCATTATCAAAATACCTTCTAAAGTCTAATTTGCTTAACTATTTAGGTTGAGGTATTTTTGATTTTCTATCTTTGTCAGCATATTGAAATTACTAAGGTACGTTTAAAAGCAAAAAAAATTATAGCTTAGGTTAACGAGCTTTTTGGTCTTTTTTTGTTATGGTTTTTTCATTAATATTATGTATGGTCAGGGGCACTAAGATCTTTTTATGAATTAAATGAAAAAAAAGAAAGATGAGTTATTGGCGCGTGAGGCTTGTGGAAGGCATCCGAGTGCTTTGTTCGGCATGTCTTGGAACCCTAAAAGGCCAATTGTCGTCTCTTTCGATGGATCATGTGGCGGCGCATCCAATGAGGCAAATTATATAAGGCGTTTTGCGGTGGTTAGGCGGTAATCCCCCCCTCTTTTCTCTCTCTCTCCCTCGGAAAACATGTTGACTCAACCAAAATTAAAGGTTGTCCTCCATTTTCTTCTTATTTCAACTGTGACCCTTATTCTTTTAATTGTTTTTTATTTGTTTTGAATTCTTTTTTTTTTTCAATTTCATCTTTTATCATTTGATTTTAGGGTGCATGATAATATAGTTTTTGGTTTTTAATATAAAATAACCAAACCAAACCAAAACATGTTGGTTGGAACTGGTTTTAGTTTGGTTTCGGTTTTATTTTTTATATTTTATAAAATTTCAGTTTAGTTATTTTTATAGATAAAAATCAAACCAAACCGAAAATGATCACCCATAATTCCTATTGAAATGAAAATAACAGTTATTAATAGCAAAATCAACCAATAAAAGTAAAATCATGGCTTAAAAGTAAAAAACTATAAAAGAAGAAATATCATGTCAAAAAAACAAATTTAAATCAGTAAATCAACAGAGACAGCTTACTAATTATGTATGGTTTTGTTGGATTCAAGTGAAAAACTAGAGATCGAGAAAGAACGAGGGAGTAAAGAGAAAGAAGAGGGCGGTTGTGATTTGGGAAAGAGAAGGTGAGTTTGTGAGGACTGAAAAAAAAAATTAAGGTTATTTTTATACATGTTAGCTTAGAGTTTAGTTATTGGTTGAATTAATTTCAGATTTTTAAAATCAAAACTAAATTTATAATTTTTTTAGGTTTATTAATTGGTTTAATTAATTAATTCAATTTTTTTTCTCAATTTGATTTTTTTTTTTTTGTATTTTTCTCACTCCCATTATAAAATTTGATTGAAAATTAAGATAAACGACTACGATAATAATATAATAAAAAAAAATAAAAAAACAAAGAGCCGCAAAGTTAGATCGGGACAAGGTTTTTATAATCCATTATCTGCCCCTTTTTTCTGGATCTTTGAATAATTAATAATAAATTGGTGCACACACATTGACATCGTCCTTGTCCTAGTCCTAGTCCCGACCCACCACCACTCATACAATCATTAAAGCCTAACGTTCCTATTTTCAAAACCCGTTGGAGCCAGAAATGGTTTTCAAATCCACACCACACTTCACTCAAACCCTCCTTCTCTCTCTCTATTTTTAGCCAATCTCGCCATTAACAACATCCTCTAATCCTTGTGGTCGGTCGGTCGGTCGGTCTCTGCCTGATGGGTTGCTTTCTTGGCTGTTTCGGCTTGTCTTCAAAGAGAAAGCGTAGAAAACCGGGTTATAGAGACCATGTAAGCTTGCTTATATATTTCCAACATTCATTTGAATTAATCACCAATCTTCTTCTTCTTCTTTTTTTACTATTTGTTTTGATGTAGCAGAAGCTTTGTAGTTATGAACCTCTAGATTCTGTTTCTACAAACCTTGCCATTACAGGGAAGCCCGTAACCTCTGAAGCTGAACTCAGGTCCCTCACTTTATTTACCCTATTTTTCAATCATTTAATTTGCTGTTGTATGTTTCGTTGTTTTGGGCCTCTCTCTTTGTAGTTAATCTGTGCTCAAGTTTTGTTCTTTGGTGTGTGTTTTTTTTATTGACAGCAAAAGACCCAAGGATTCCTTGAACTATAAAGTTAGAAAGAAGGTGAGCTTCAATTTGAATGTTCAGACTTATGAGCCAATTCCGAAAGAGGTAAGCACGAGTGATTACTGGGGAAGTGATGAGGAAGAGACTAGCAAAGATGATGCAAACGAAAGGCAATCTTCTTCTCTCTCTGAAGCGGATTCAATCGCGTCCAAAATGGCGTCTTATCCAACAAATTATAGATATAGAAACTGCATTGACAGCTATGATGAAGAGGATGGAATAGCGTATGAAGAAAGTGATTTGGATGGTGATGATGATGAATTCGATGACGAAGAAGAAGAAGAAGAAGATGATGATGATAACAATGGCTGCAATATAGATGAATTGAGAGTAAATCAAAAGGAATTTTCTGGGCAATTCAGCTCCCTATCTGCGAGTTCACAGAATAAAAATTCTTCGACAAAGCTGCGAAAGGATACAACTGAAAATCTAAAGTCCCTTGGTGACTCAAATGAGGGAGGATTGAGATCGCGTCAATATGTTCATTCTGTGCTGAAACCAGTGGAAAATCTCAATCAATGGAAAGTAGTGAAGGCAAGAGGAACGCAACCACCTAAGCAACAGATGAAAGAAAATGTGGCCCTTGAGGAACACCCGCTGAAACCCCTTAGTTCAATCTCGAATATCAGTCACTCCACACCTCTCATGCAAGAAATTGCAGTTGATGCCAGCCTCTCAAACTGGGTGGTTCCTCCTGATTCTTACCAGAAGATAACTGCATCCAATGATGTTGAGACCAAGGCGCCATCAAAGAAAGCTTGTTTGACAGACAGTACATATTCATGGAGAAATAGAGAAGATCTGCCCATTTTAGACATTATCAACTTGGAGGCCTGATAAGAAAATTCCATTGTCACCGTTTTCCGTTGTCTTCTTCAAGATAGTGACGATTCGATTAAGAGAAAAAAAAAACAAAGATAAGGATTCAAACTAAAGACCAATTTCATGGAAATCTACCACAGGCAAGAAAGTGAGAACGGTTGTTCTCATATGAGGTTGGGATGAATCTGTGGATGGAAATACAGCTGAGGTTGCTCTTGTTATTTTCTGTAGCCCATTCTGGGCAAGTGTGAAACGATCTGGGGTGATGCATTTGTGTCTTTTTCTGATTTTTTGATCCACTTCTTGACGTTGTTTTGGTATAGACAAAGTGGGCTTTTAAGTATCTTATTTCTCACCATCATTACTTTATTATTTAAATCTCCCTCCCCTTCGAGGTTTGCTGTTTGTCTCAGAATCAGTACTAAGCTGAACTACTCAATTTCAAATATCATCATTCTCAATTACTAAACATTTCAGAGCCAAGATTAGTCTCTGGAGAATCACTTTCCACGCCAATCCGAAGACAAAAACAGTGATAAATGATGCACAACATGCAGAATACTTTCTAGTTTCGGAGAATCATCATTCTCAATCACTAAACATTACAAGAGCCAAGATTAGTCTATGGAGAATCACTTTCCACGTGAATCCGAAGACAAAAACAGTGGTAAATGAAGCACAACATGCAGAATACTTTCTAGTTTCTGGAGAATCATCATTCTCAGTCAGTAAACATTTCAGAGCCAAGATTAGTCTCCGGAGAATCACTGTCCACGTTAATCCGAAGACAAAAACAGTGGTAAATGAAGCGCAACAAGCAGAATACTATCTAGTTTCTGGAGAATCATCATTCTCAATCATTAAACATTTCAGAGCCAAGATTAGTCTCCGGAGAATGACTTTCAAGTTTCATTTATGGTAGAAGACCAACACTGGTCAGTAATGTCTTACAATGAAATTATGTCCTCCTTCCAACACTGGCTAAATGGAGAAGAATGTTCAAACCAAAGACTATTACTTTAAAAAACTGTTTAAATTGAGGAGATTCCTGTATTAGCCTGCAGGGCCGCAAAGTTTCGATAGTTAATTAAGAAAGAGTAGAAGGGAAGTTGTTGAAATTAAGGTTATATTCCCTGAAATAAAAATATTTTTGTTTTTTATTTCTAGTTTTTTTTCTTCCCTTTTCACTTTTTATTTTCCAATAAAAATTGACAAGCATATTTATTTATATCAAGTTTTCACATCAAAATTACAATCAAAACCATAAATTTATAATTATAGAATATTTATTTTATTTTATTCAGATTAAAAATTATCATGAAAAAATTATGTTGTTAACTAAAAAAATATATATTAAATTTCTAATAAAAATTAAATTTGTAACACTAATGTAAATAAAAAAATTATCTTTTACATTACTAAAAAATTATCTATATATATAAAAAATTATTTTATTCATGTCTTTACTTCATTTAAAAAACAATGAACAAGTTGTAAAAAAAATCTATGAAAAACTCCTAAAATATGTTTTTCAAACCTGGCACAAATTTAAAAACCAGAAAAATTAGTTTTTAGATTTATGAATAAAGAAATATTATATTTAAACATGAAATTGTTGTTTTTTCTTTTTCTGGGCTCTAATTTTATAAAAAAAAATTAATATTTTATAAAACAATTTAATGTATTATTCTATTTCTAATAGTTCTTAGATATCCCTGTCATAATGTGGCATAAACAAAAACAAAAGTAATGTTCGGTAGTGATTGTTTTTTAAAATATTTTTTAATTGAAAATATATCAAAATAATATATATTTTTTTATTTATTTTTTTATATTAATACATTAAAACGATTCAAAAACATATAAAAAAATAATTTTCAACAAAACACACAGCTAGCCGCGAAAACAAACACAGCCAACCTAAGAAGGGAAAAGAACACAATAAGAGCCCACTCACCCCCACCCATCAATGCACACATCATGCATAATGCGCCTGGCATTAACTCATGATCACTGTGTTCATTATTCCAGACTTGATCTGTATACATCCAGCAGCCTGCAAAACCAAATGTGGCATGATAGGAATAATGAAGTGCTCATAAAGTCGAAGTAAATGAAACTTCATGAAATCGTCATTGAAAATAATCTTTGAGCTTTGTTCATCTCTTCATATATAATCATATGTGGAAAAATGTTCAGTTTTACTTGATATCCTATGCCACATGGTGTAAGCCTGATCATCGTTATTTCAGTCTGCTTCATTTCCCAGGATTAGGTCCCACCAATATAAAGCTGCTTGTTTGAAATCTCACCACAAAAACCACCTAAGAGCTCTAATTATATTTCCCTTTGGCAAGCAGCGCCAAAATGTTGACAGGGATTGCAGATGCCTCAATTACAACAAGAAGTTGAAACCAGTCCTTCACACAATTATCATGCCGTAGCTGGAGAGAATGCCCTTCTAGCTTATCCAGCAGATATCTACAAATTGATGTACTGATGATATCTACATTATCGTACATAAGCAGGAATCTGTATCCTCTTCGTCAGAATCACTAACGTCGCTGCAGCCACAAATGGAAAACTGGAGTGAGGGGTACAATAATCGTCAACTAACATGAAATCTATGAACAGAAGTGATTCAATGCTCAGATAAAACACATCACATGGTCAAGAGTTTCTTGTGGACACATGTAGATTTTTAAGTTTTCAATTAATTATGACAGGGACGTAGTAGATTTGAAGAGCTGAAAAGGTCACCTAATGCTTTGCACTGACCACAGATTGAATTAGTTGAGTGTTTCACTATTTCATCAAAATGATTGGATGTGTGCTAGTTATGGATGTTTTGAACAAAACACCAGGATCTTCCACCCACATTAATATCACAGTAGAGAGCAGGTCAATTTTTGAAGCTCCAAATGACATAACAATGAGAAACATGACCAGTATAACAGGGTCTTGTTCTGGAGGGAATAAATTACATCTGTTTTTTTCTTTTTTTGGATTATTTTCTTATCTTAACTTTCAATTTACTCATATCCTCCTTACAGCCCTCAATTTTGGGGAGGCATATTGCAACAACAGCTTGTTCCTTTTTGAAGGCCATTTTAATGTTGGGTGAGGCTATCATAATATGAGTCAGTGGACTTGCACCGGGTAATACTAAATTCTCTAAATGAGATGTGAGGGATAAGTTCAGATCAGTGTGGTTGACAAAGACCAAATGTAGATTTCAACATCCACACTTGAACTGCACAGAAGCAGCTCAAACAAGGGATCTGATAAAAATCCACCAGATTACTACTATTAGCCTTCTTTTTTTCATGAAGCAATGGAGAGAAACTTGGTACTGAGAAAGATAAAAAAGGAGTAATAAATAATCCTAGAAGAAAATTTTGTTTCCTGATAGAACCTTGTGAGGATACTAGAAAGAGAGAATGAAAAATCTGACACAAGATTACTAACAAGATCCACAAAATAATAATAATCTGATGGCATATATGGGTACACTAAATACAAACAAAAGCCAACTGAAAAGCAACTGGTCTTTAAAACTTCAGTGTAATCTTTATTTCTCCCTTTTTTTATCATTACTTTATATTGTCATAAACTGTGGTTCCAAATAATAAACAAACCTCTCCTTTCATCAGAAACAGAGGTCACTTAATGTCCAAATTTCAATAACACTAAAGGCAGTAACTGAAGCTGTTGAAATTTCTTAAACACAGGATGACAAACAGATCAGAAAATAAAAATCAAGTGCTTACACATCCAACTTAAATAGGTAACCCCAGCAAAAGTTAAATAATTTTTCAGGAAGTTTCCAACATTATAATGATAATATTCATTTCTCCAAGAGGTCTAGATAATTAAGCCCCACAATTATTGTTAGATAATGTTGAATGGGCTTCTCCTTTTGATTCTAGATGAATAACCGCTTGGCAAGAACATTGGCAATGTATCCATGGAAAAACACAACAATGGTAGTTGTTCAAAGATTAGAAGAAAATAGGCTTTGTAAGTGGTAACTTATGTCATAAGGCTTCCAAATTAAATAGAAACAGGACTGGGTTTTAGACTATCAAATGAATACAACGTAATTTGTTATGTAATGACCATCAATGGAACAAGCCCTGTCAGTTCTAGCTCTTACAGCCAGATATTTCTGTAAACGGGACTGATCAAGAATCTAAAAAACGGAATGCGAACTCAAGAGGGTCAAGCTCTGCTTATACCACAGACACTTTGACTCACTTCAGCCTGATCTTTAATTAAAGTTCATTCCAGAAACAATTGCATGGTATGCATGGAACTTGCATAATATTCGTACTTCATACAGATTCACTTCTACTCAAATTGAGTGAAAGTATAAAAATTCAAAGCCAAAACAAGTCATCAAAATGCTTTCAAATAACTTAAAAACCACCAGGATAACCCCACCCAGATCTATCAATTAATCTGAAGCTAATCTGCTCAAGCATAGCCAGATTATATGCCCTGCACGTGTACGCCAACTTTTCTTTTTGATAATTAAGTCATAACTAGTTTCCAAAACTAAAATCTCACAGCTCAACTTGTGAACCAAATATCAGATAATAACAAAACCAAAGCCAGAAAAGTAAAAAAGCCAAAATTCCGAAAAAAACTATAAAATTACCTGGGTTCGAATTCTAAAACCTCCACAAGCTTATTCCCATTATTATCATTCCACTGAACTTTTCTCCTGACTTTGTCTGAATTTCTTGACATCCCACCTTTCCTAGGAGGCAACAAAGCCTTGAACTCACTATAATCTTCTCCATTCCCTTCAACATCCTCCTCAGCTTTTGGAGAGTCTAGAGTCATAATTAAAGGCTCGTTTTTTAATCCATTAGCATCCTTATTAACATGCTTGTCCATTGACTACTAAATATACACCCACAATCCTAAAAAAGAAAGAAAAGCAAAGCTAAAAAAACCCAATTCTATCAATCAAAATAACATATTTAACCAAAATAACACCAACCCAGATTTCTAAACGTCAAGAATCAACAAACCTTGACCCCAAAACCCAAACTTTTTGTGTGGTCAAGGCTGTTTTGATAGGGTTTTGACGATCAAAATACAAGGTCAACGCTTGTTTTTGACATGATCGAACTCTGAACTGGATTAATAAAATACAAAATCAAGAAATCTAAAAGAAAAGGGGCGTAAAAAAGAGAAGTCATTGAGAGGAGGAGGGAATAACATTACTTTCCCAAGAAAGTGAGAAAAAACAGGAGCTTTGAAAAGAAAAGAAGAAGAAGAAGAAGAGAGTTTCGTTTTAGCTAATTGATAGATGAATGAAAAAGGAAAGGAACGTTAAGGCAGAGAAAATAAGATTAATCGTACAGAAAAGTAGATCAAACAAGTGACAAAATGAAACCATTTAATTTTAATTTAATAAAAAAGAAAAACCGAGGATTGATTTTTTGAGGAACCCATAAAGATAGGAAACATAACAGAGAGTTGTTTTGTAGTAATTTTTGTATCACAATGTACATAAATTCGACATGAGCCTTTGTTTTCTTCTTAATTAATTCTTTAGTATTATTATTATTATTATTTGTTTTTTCTTTTTGGTAAGTGGTGGAGAGGAGAGGGGAGAAGATACAACGGCTGGCGGTGATTAAAGTGCGGTTGATGGTGTACGTTAGTTTAAAAAACAAAAATATTTTTTTTAAAATTAATATTTTTAGATTATTAATATTAAAAAAGTAAAAAAAATATATTTTTTTAATAAATAAATATTCTTAAAAAATAATCGTTCCCACTAGGGGTGATCATTTTCGGTTCGGTTCGGTTTTTATCAAAAAAAGTAACCAAACCGAATTTATTTTTTTTTGAAAAAAAAACCGAAACCGAACCGAAACCGGGTCAAACCGACCGGTTTCGGTTCGGTTCGGTTTTTTAGGGCAAAAACCGGTTCAAACCGGTTTGGCTCGGTTTTTCCGGTTTTGGCTCGGTTTTCTCGGTTTTGGCTCGGTTTTTTTGGTTTGGCTCGGTTTTTCCGGTTTGGCTCGGTTTTAGCTCGGTTTGGCTCGGTTTTTTTTCCGATTTTTTATTGGTTTCGGTTCGGTTCGGTTTTTTCGGTTTTTTGGTTATAAAACCGAAACCGAACCGAACCGGCTGGTTTTTTCAAAAAATTAATCGGTTTAATCGGTTTTTTTTTCAGTTCGGTTTTTTTTATTATTTTTTTTCCAGTTTTCTCGGTTTAATCGGTTTTCCAGTTTTTTTACTCACCCCTAATTCCCACAGCTTCAAAATCCTACATGCTATGGAAAGTTGGTGGTACATAGCTGTCAGTGGAAGAGGAGACAATTTCAATGGGGGTTCTTTGCTTTGCCTTTAATGTTGATTATTCTCATACAAGTGGCATTTGGCTTTGGTGAGACC
The DNA here is from genome assembly GCF_000002775.5 of Populus trichocarpa. NCBI lineage: Eukaryota > Viridiplantae > Streptophyta > Magnoliopsida > Malpighiales > Salicaceae > Populus > Populus trichocarpa. The sequence continues at coordinate 9,515,334 of NC_037294.2, read as the reverse complement.
AATTCCAATTTAGTTCTTCTTTATATATATATATATATATGCTTGAAGGTTAAATTTGTTTTTTTTATTAACGTGAGTATCTGTTCTAGTTTGCGCGTATCTCAACTAATCTCACAAGCCCTGAAGTTAACGATTATGTAAACCTTCAGTGGCCATCATATTAACAACCACATGACTCGAATCTGAGATCACAGGAGAAATAAATCTCTTAATCTCAAGCTCTTAATACTAGGTCATCTATTATATGATTTTTGGAGGTCAATTTTTATTCGTACAGTGTGTTGAATTAATTATAATTCATCAATTGTTAGTCCAGTGTGTTGTAATTTATTTATTTTTTCTAATTAGCTTTTAGATCGGTGTTATTCTCATAATTGTTAGTAATTTGTGGTTTTATGAGGGTTTTTTCTTTCTTTTTAGATTCATTGTAGAATGCATTTATATATATTTGAGTCAAAGCATGCATTTGTTTCATCTTTCCCTATCTATTGACTTTGTTTTTAACAGTTTTTCATATATATTTACATGAAATGTTTTGGGAAAAAAAAATAAGAAATGAAGCATCATATAATCTTACAATTGTTTTTTTTTTCTGGCACTTTCATTGATAGATTAAACAGTGCCATAAATGATCATCAAGCTGATGCAAAGCTTCCTCAGTTCAAAAGAAAAGGAGTAAATAATAATCCAGTCCCTAAATAACTGCAAGGACAACCAGCAAAAGAAACGATATTATATTATGGATGGAGCCAGGAAAAATCAGTGGAGAAAATCCAGTGGGTACGTGAGAAGAATTTTCTAATCTGAAATTGTGTGACTCGCAAACAACACACGCAAATTGAGTATATGTGCTTTTACAAGCGAAGCTCATGGCTCATGCAAGTATTATTAGACTTATTAATGATATAAAATCCTAAAAGAAAAGTTTACAGTGGGAGGGTGTGGACAGGTGATCCATTAGGCGTACTTTGCAAACAACAAAGCAGAAAGATGGAGAAATGAGAGGGAAGTGATGATGGTAGGTACTTGCTTCAAGGGTTGCTAAACAATGATGGCAGGACTTCAACTTGCTTTCTACTCAAACTTCATAGATATGGACAAAACCATTTGGATTTAAAGTTGAACATCTCCGTTCATTTCCACCACCATGTGAGGCAGGGCTTGAGAGAGGTTTCTTCAACATGGCATGCTTTGATAGGGTGTCGCCCGCGCTCAGGGAGATCCTGCTCAAGCTATACCGGTAAGTCTTTCTGGGATGCCTGTCACCTCTTCTAGCTTTTTTTCTTTTTTTCAAATGTAGGTTTTCAAGGATTCATTACCACCACACTCAAGAACCTGCATAACTTCAATATTAAATTTCTAGATAGATGAAATATTGAATCTAGAACATAAGAATGTATATTACCAAGATATTATTGTGAAAACATAAGATTTTGTGGCTAAACAGGGAGGGTGAAGGTAGCTTTCCTCTTGAATGATGACTCTATAATTGTCTGGTGGATAAAATAGAATGTGTTTTCCAGGTAGATAAGCAATGAAACGCAATAGTTGGTGGGTGGGGTAAAGCTGAACAGCTCCCTCAAGTGGAAACAGCTTGTGATGGGCTGTTTCTTTTAGGTTTGCCACATAAATGAGTGAGCATGCAACATAATAAAAGATAAAATGCTTCTCCCCAGCTTCATGGCTGAGATCAAACCATGATCTATGATTGATGACATCATATCACTGAAGAAAGCAAAACAGTTGAGAACTCAACATAACCTTTCATACGAAACAAAGCCAAGCACTGAACTATTTATCTAAATTCCACAAATCGCATGTCTCAATTGATTAAATTTCTTCCCTTTAAGATAACTTCTCCGTACAAGATGATTTATCATTGGCTTACCCGAAATAAAAGGCAGGAAATTAAAAAATAAATGAATGATAAGTTCTGCTAAGGTATCTCACGGACTTCTAATGTAAAAAGTCTCTCCAAAGTCTATGGAACCATTTCAGCATATTTATACAAAAATAGAAAACGGAAGCAATTCTAGATATCCATTCTCTAGTAGTAGAGGAAAGGAAAAGGAAACTCGGAAAATGCTACCCTTGAAAGTAGTAGGCTTTCATTGCTCTGGACGAATTTGAAGTTTCTTTCTTCTCCTTCACATCCCAAGTAGCAAATACTGTATCTCAAGTTGCAAGGATGATTAACAAAAACTATGTTGAAAATTGATGTGCTTCCTTTCATGATAGCGCTGAGAAGCCTGTGGAGATTGACCATCACTTGTATGAATTTGGGTCTGTGGAATACCATGTTCAGGTTAGTCTATTGCATTCTTAGCATGATAAAATTTAATTTATTACAGATAACTTGTGTCAACATTCACTTTCTACTTGATGCAACCGATTGTAGTTGACACCACATTAGAATGTCCAAGTAATTGACTTGAAAAATAGTTGGAATGACTCCGCATCGAGAAATATGCATGAATTCTAGAAATGATTGTGATTAATGGCTGAGTGCATACTCAAAAAGCACATGCCCACTACCTGTCAACATATATATAGGCTGCCAACAAAATGTTGAGAACTATTCTGATAATCATCCTGTAATATTCACAGTCTTCAGCAGCTGATCCACAACATAACTACTTGTCAATATCAACTCCACTACTATCCCAAGGAGCCCTGCTATCATACGGGTTGTCATCATACACCATGCAGATGGTAAAACAAGTTTGCTCGGATGCTGTGGAGATTGTTGAACCTGCAAAAGAAGGATATCAGCTAACCCTAAAGCTAAATTTTGCTAAGGTTCCAATTGGAAAAGGTTTGCTACTTCTTCAAATCAACACCAATTTTTTTTAAAAAAAATGCTTGGTGCTTTGTGACACATAATAGTACTATCTTGCATTTAAGCATGTTATTCCTTCTATTCACCAAAAAATTTAAGAATAGCTTTCAGTATACTATAGTATCAGTACGGAGTTTACAGAGAGAAAAAAAGGTTTCAAAATCTCCATCTACAAAAGAAGACTGAACTGCACACATGAAAGGAGAAATATGTTAAATTTCTGATAGGAGGCTACCTTGAAAAAAGAAAATAAGCTGGAGCTTGAATGAGAAGATTGTGCAATTTCTTAACACAAACAAGAAATACAAGAACTGTATGCAGTAAATCTGAGTTCAGGGTTTATAGCAAAGACAGATTAACAATACAAAGAAAAGTTTAACCACCCAAACTAGACAAACAACACCAACCATTTTGATCAACTAAAATGTAGCACTGAAATAGATTTCCTCTTAAATAACAGAATTCCTGATTCAGCCAAGTACCACCATTCACAATCTCAGGATTTGAAGACATCCATACAAAGTTTTCCATGACACTTGAATGTAGGAAATAAAAAGATTACCTGATAATACTCCTGAAAAGAAGTCAACAACTCAGAAAATAGTATCATATGTTTAGGTGGGAGTTGAAATAATAATAGAGTTGAACAAAAGGATTTGAACATATGGCTTCTACTAAACATAGACATAGCATTCAAGTCAAGATCATAAAACTAATTAGAATTAGCGCTAAAGAAACTTTATGCTAAATGACTTGTCATTATAGCCAGTGCAATCTTCAAAATTTTGAAGCATGAAATTAACATCTTGATCTTTGCTTTGAAACAAGGGCCACCTCTGGTTCTGTTGGTGCTTGAAAAATTATCTAAGCATTTTGTAAGGAATGAAAGAGGAAAGAACAAAATCCTAATAGGAGATGTTTATTTTTTGTCTATTTTCATACCAGGCTATCAAATTTCCACACTTCATAACCATGCTGATACATATTTTCCTTTTCCAGACTCTGAAAAAGTGATTACACAAATTTCGTCAGTGCAAGCAGTTATACTAAGTTCCCAGCTGAAAGAAATGTTGAGAAATGTCAACTCCCAGGATACATCCCAAGGAATGAATAAGCCAATTAAACTTGTCTATCACCCAAGAGAACCCTTCTATGTCATCAGACAGGTATTACCGCTCATACAATCACCATCTTCTTCTAATTAAGGTCTCAATCCCCAAGGGACAATATTAGACTTGATGAAGTATTATCATAGTGAAAGACTGATTTTGATAACAATTTTGTCAGTCTACTAATAACTTCCAATGACAGTGTGCCAGATTTTGATTTCAAGATTTCTGAGTTTTGTAAAATCTTTCTAGAAATGCTTAAATACAGTCTGGCCAGAAACTTGTAAGGTAAATAAACTCATTACCAATTTGGCAGTCTAGCCTTGCTCGGAATCTGGCCAAGTTTTACACTTGAAACAGTTCTGGCATTTCAGTCACATTTCAAGCCATTTTAAATGATCGAACAACTTAGTTTTCAGCTAAATCCAACCTTTTATGTCCTTTATGAAAATCTCCACAAAACAGCGAGGTAAATAAAGATATCAAAACATAATATGCTAAGAGATGGACATGTTTGATTAAGATTCATATCCGCTAAAAGCCACCCTCTTCACTTATTTGATATAATAAAAACTGAAGTAGATCACTCTTTAGAATTGGCAACAGCACCACTACCAAATTTTGACTACCACACATATTTGACTCCAGTTTACTAAATTAAAGTAATTTTTTTGTTTAACAGCCACAAAAAATCACAGCAGTATTCCCAATGCGTTTTAGAGAGCACTCAGATGTGATTATTGCGACAGCCTTCTTTCAGGTTTGCAAAACTCTAACATCAGAGACATTAACTGATTTTTTGTCCCGAAGTTCTCTTGTTGTTATTTAGAAATGATGGTATCTTTATTACCTTTCATCCTTTTCCTTTTGGGATTAGGAACTCATGGATGTGGGCAGCTCAGAAAAATGGGCTAAAGCTCCACCTTGCACCTGGTCACCCATTCCTCCACCAGAACTGAGAGGAGAACCTTTAGAAGATTTAAGCACCAATGGAGGGTTTGTCTCTTTTGGTATCCCCTTGCTCAAAACTGAACACAAAACCATGCATAAAGTGGCTTAAACAACAATTCCATCATTTTGCAATAATTATCATTGAAAATACAAAATTGCTTGACAACTAGTTATAATTTTGATACACAAAATATAGAAACTAAATTCATTGATCATGAAACTTTTCATTTGGGTATTAATAAGCATTTGTTTTCCTTGAGCATGTGTAAGCTAATGTATTTGCTGCCATATTGTCAGATATCTCTTCACGCCATGTTGAAGGTAAAAAACTAGACAAAACTGTATGGAGTCTATTAAACTTCTATGCCTACGTGAAAAACCACGTAAAGGTAATACTTTCTATCAAGGTTTTTTCTTTTATTTATTTCTGATGTTCTTTGGGCATGAGGGGTGTTAAGCACAGGAGTTAATAGTGCATACGTCCTTTGCTGACAAGATTTTTTCTTATAGTGCACCAGAGGTTTCATACAAAGAAGGATGCAAAAGCGTTTGGAAAGTTTGGTTGAGGTGCTGACAAAACCTAACAGAAGTAGCATCATATTCTTAGTAAACTTTATTCAGATAACCAAAAAGCACTACAGTTTTCCTCTCTTGTTATTGAACAATTAACTGTTGCATTTCAATTTTTATTTTTCTTCCCCTGCACTCCAAAAGGTAATTTAGGATCTAACCTAGCAACTCCACATTGCAAGAAAAGCAATCGTGAGTCAATAATACATCAGCCCTCAACAAGGGGACAGCAAGACTAATTTTCTTGCTGAGACTAATTTTCTTGCTGCAACTTGCAGGTCCTGCACGAGGAAAAATTGGAAGAAAATGGAAATGTTAAGAAGGTCAAAGGTAAAGTGTTCAGGTCATTTATGTTATCAGAGAGAAAATTAAAGAAAAGAACAAGGGAGAGTTCTCTTTTGCTTCACATAGAGGCACCGGATGGTCTCTATATTTTGATGAATGCCGAGCTCAAAAACACTTAACTAATCCACAAGACATCCCATCATATATATGATACTTAGAGAAATCACACAGAATGATGACAAGAGTGCGGGTTAAGAAAGAAGTGGCAAATAGGTTTCCTTTTACTTTTAGCTAACATTCATGTTTTGTTTGTTTTCCAGCACATGCAGAAAGCAGGCATGGTGGAAAACTGGTAAGATTATCAAAACCAAAAAACTTCAAAAGAAGATGTCGTGATTTAACCAAGAAGATCATGCAAATTCGTTTTCGGATTAAAATCCATGGATTTCGGCATTTTCGTAGACGATGGTTGACAATCCCAAAGTTCTCTTCTCCACTAGGATATACTAAACTAGAATAATTTAAACTCCGTGTTATATATTCTTATTTTCAGTTATCAGATGTACTTTTGTGCCATATGTGAACTTCTATCATAACTTGGGTTTGTCTTGTAGAAGTACATCAAAGCTGCATGTTACTCTAATCTACTAAGGTTGTGACAATAGCAGTATAGCAACTTCAAGAGCCATCAGGCCTATCATTAAATGTATCTAACCATATTGACAATGACACTGTAATGAGAAGTTTGAAGTTCATATCAGTTCAAACACAAACAGGAAAAAGAAAAGCAAGATCAGTTAAACTCATGAAACTTCCTCTGATGTGACATGCATATTAATGTGTTTATAACTAGAATTCAAAATCTGATTTACATATTAAACTATATAAAGAGGTCAGAGAAACTTACTAGAAATTTTCAGCCACTGTCATTGCTTTTCTGAAAGTCTTGAACGAAGACTTTTATAAATTTCCTTCTTTTGCTGAACCTCATAACACAGCAACAAATAGCAGTTGAAGCATTATTTCTGTGGATAATAAACTGGAATCTATCATAGCCAGCAGACATATACTATGCTTTGCACACAATTCTAGTTCTTTCTACTTGTTAAAGTTTCGGCTGCTATCTCCTTCCTCATAAGCACACCCTTGTCACAAACCTTCTATGAAGACACCTGTAAGAAGGAAAGGTAATTATCATTAGATAGCAAGCAAAACCTGCTTTTCAGGGCAGTAGAACCATGAATTTCAGATGAACCTATGTAGTTGAACTTCTCTTCAGCTTACTACTGCGTGCCCCAACTAGAACAACATTAGAACATTTACATTGCAAATGACTCCAATAGGGCACACCACCTAGATCACCAAAAGAACTGAAGCTACTGATGTATGATTCCACTATATCCACTTAAAAGATGATAGATAGGATTTCTCATATGCGGGGCCACTTAAAGAATACTAAATCCCTCCCTTCATTCCAGTCTGTTTAAAGCTACAATTTCTTGTTTTTATTCTTTTTTTGCAACTTCAACTCAAGACATTTTCGGTTTATTTGTTATTGTCTTGGCTCAATAACCCTCAATCTTAAACTATTTAGGTTCAATTCCATGAATTTCCATCCAGATCTATTTTAGGTAAGATTCTTCATAAATTGTTACAATGCTAAACCATTCTTTATCACTCTAACCCATGGCATTTTTTCCATCCACCCCCCTTGTCTGTCCTAATACTTAACGTGATCACATTCCTCATCAGTTTATTTAGATTTTGATGTTGGATGAGAGTAGATCATCCTAATTTCTCCTTTAACTTCCCTTCAACAGGAGTCACCCCCACCATCCCAATTATGTACATGTTTCTTATACAGACTTGACTTGTTTATTTACACATCCTGACATCCATAGTTATACCCTCATCCCTTCTATAGTACAATCACTCTTCCTCACCAGCGCGCGCGCGCGCTATATAGGACCTCTCCAACAACCTTCCCTATTTTATTTTTCTTAATCAGCTATACCTCCACCTTGGTGAAAAAGGAAAAACCAGGTTGTCTAAATTTCTTCAAGCAACCTTAGTTGTGCAATAAGGCCCTAAGACTTTTCTATTTGCTTCACCTTCTGAAGTGGAACATGCCGGGCAAGCAAAATGGATAGGCAAAATCATGAATGAGGTAAACAAACCAGACTGATAAGCAGAAGGATAGTTGAGGAATAGGTATATAAATATACATGAAAATCACAATGTCAAAAATTTTAACAAGGGAAGTCAACTACCAAGAAATGGTAATATTTTTGAAAAAAGAAAAACCTCCTATGTTCCTTTAATATAGGATGCAGTTGCAACAGTTCCAGTTTGGTAAACGAGAGGAAGAAACCTCCAAGGTAGATCAGTAATTGAGGACTTAACCGAACATTAAAATACTAAACCAGAAGACAAGCATCTGGTACCTTATAGGTCAAAAGCCAACAACATCATTTGCTGCTGAGAATTCTCAAAAGTGATAATATAATTTCCAATTTGACTTGTGTGTTTACTGATAAATGTGGATGAAAACTGAACTAGAAAAGGTAAAAAGTGTGCGCGCACACAAGCCTGCATGGGTATGCTTGAGTGCGTGTGTCTGTGGGACAGAGAGAGATGGCAACAAAAGTATAACATGTAGAAAGTACTCATTTGTTAGCACAAAACGGACATCAGAACCTGAGAAAAACTCATCATCTAAAACTGTATTTTTAGAAAAGTTATGCAATTTTGCTTACAGGATACTAGAAACATCTTGATTTGAATCACATCTATTCTCCCACTCATTTCTTCTTTTATCCAGGGGCACATTCAGATAAGTCTTTCTTCAGTAGCATGCTATAGTACCAACCAAATTTAACATATGACTCAGATGTTGCTCCTGCATCACTTCTTCCTCTTCTGAATGCCAGATCCTTCTCATGCTCCAACAGCTTGTTTTTCAATAAAGCATCTTGCAAGCAGATCACTGGAAGGACAATCACATTCCATTTCTTTGCACACTTTGATGGGAAAAATTGGGAGGGGGACATAAATTTCAGCTTCCTACAACAAATATATTAAATAAAGGTTCCATGATAATCAAAGATTACGGTTTTGTGAGGAGTGGAATGGGAGAATGAGAAAAGAAGCTCTCCAGCAAAGCATTAGCACCTGAGTTCAACAGTTATGAACACATGAATTGGTAAGGTCATGGTCCGTCAGTGAATTCAAGTCACCATAAAAGTCCTTACGTTTTACCATGTTCAAAATCTGAAGTCAAATTCTCAAGACCTTCTAATTGTCTCCAAAGACATCATTGAAGAAATAAAAATCATGAAGTAACGGCTCCACTTCATGCATTTTATCCACAAAAACAACAATTTCTTCAACTTGAAAGATAGTGACACAAAGGAATATAAAAAATCCAACCATCATTATCAAAGATGCCATGATATTTCTGCCTAGAATCCAAAATTTCATTGAAAGATACTCTGTGTTGCTACTACATACTGTCATGAGATGAAATCTTAGTCACTGCAGAACTGAAATTTTTTAAAGCTTGTGGGTTTTTACTTCCATATGAAAGAAAAATCAAAACCCACCTGTCTAAAGTGTTGAACTTTAACACTTGATCACTTCAGAGGTGTAAAGAATCTGTGGCCATTATCATCCAGTTGAATTACTAGAGTTAATCAAATGTGATCATTCATAACAACAACATGAACCAATGCATTTGGGAGGAACACAAAACAGTAACAAGCTATCTATTTCCTGCAATTTGGAGGCCCACACTATGCTACAAATGTTACTGATGCCAATAGGCAACTCCAGCAACCGTTTCCTAAAACTATTTACTGGTTACTTACCGCATAACAAAGTAACAGCCTTTACCCACAAGCAGGAACAGATCTAGAAGCCCTTCCCAAATATACACACACATTCTTTTTGGCCCCTCAATCCCTAAATCCTTTGCTGCCCCTGCCCATTGAAGGAGGCAGAAAATGATACTCATGACAGGGTAATCTACGCAAGCACATGTTAGTAAGGCATTATAAGGATCAAGGCATTTTTTCTATATCACATGCATTTCATAACATGTGTGTGCGCGCACGCGTGTGTATATGATTCTGAGATTGTTTCCAATATATCATATCAGCAAATGGTAATATGTTTGAAATTCATTCTGTATGCAAGTGATCTAAACTTTAGATACAGAATACAACAAAACAAGAGCTCAAATTGCTTCAATGTTTGGCAATCCATCCATGTCTGTACTCTTTATTAGATTACGAAATGTATTTTTTTACTGTACCTAAATGCAAGAATAGAGGAACTTAACTTTAGAAGCATGTCCTGCTAAACAAAAAGGAAATAAAAAAATTCCAACCGATTCTGCACATGATAATATATGACATTTCGTCTGAACACTGCTTTCATTTTCCTACAGAATTGAAGCTGTATTTGGCTACTTGCATGATTACGTTATGGCTTCTAATCAAATACACAAGTATGAAAGCAAGTCTATCCACCTTAATTAGTCTTATAAGTTCTGATTGTATTGCCAGCGCTATTAAATAAATGAAAACAATAAATTAAAAAAAAAAAAAAACATTTTCATTCACTGATAAAAGGTAATTCGACAATAAAAGGACAATCTAGTATCCAATTTCTGTGTGTAAACAGCAAAGGCTTGTCAGGAAAAGAACACCATTGCCTTGTATGTATACACAAACAATCGATTCAATTCCATTAAACACCAAAATTGTGTATTATCAATACAGGGAAAAAGGCAAGAAAATAAAAAAAGAAGAACATACACTTCATTCCACTTCAAATTCAGGAAGCGCCCGCATCAAAGCACTCTCAGAATCAAGCCCTGCCAGCAAAGGACCACTTGCTTCACCATGCCTCAAATCCCTATTACTTGACAACAATCCAAACAACCCCAAACTCACAAGAAAGACCACGATTGCATGCCCAACAAACATCAAATTCACCAATGCCACACCCCTCAACCCATCCTCCTCAAGATCACACTTCAACTCAACATTTCCACTTCCAGGCAAAATCTCAATCTCATGACACCCTTTAAAACCAAAAACATCAGTATACAAACACAACCCAGCTTGTAAAAACCAAGTCCCTTTCAAAACCAACCCACAACAGAAACAAAACTCAGCAAAAAATGCACCAGGCCTAATAGCCAAATACAAACAACAAAACCCACAAACAAGACTCAAATCACCACACAAACCATAAACAACCTCGACAACAAGACCAGAAGTGCCCTCACCAATAAAAGAGTACTCTACGAAAAACAAAATCCCACCAAACACAAACAAGAAATTATCAAGAATGACTACAGGGTCAATGGCATCACGTAAAACGAACAAAATTGCCAAAACCCAGTAAAGAAAAAGAAGCAATGATTCATGCAAGAAGGAGAAACGGTAAGTTGTGTGACCAGTAGTAATGGAGAGGAAAAGAAAGATTAAAGAAAAAGAAGCGATAGGGAGGGCTACGGTGAGGACGTACAAATCAAGATTTTTCCATTTGGGATCAGAGAGGTACCATGTTTTGGATCTAAAAAGAGATGGGTTCTTGAGGTAAAGAGAAGACGAGCAAAAGAGACGGCGGATGCCTATAGGGAGAAGGAGAAGAGTGACGCACAAATGGGTTACAAGTGATGCCATTTTTTTCTTCCTCGTTTTTCCTATGTTCGATTGATCGTCTTCCAACTTGTCCTTCTGTTTTGAGGCCGGTTTCAGTTTTTTTCGGTTGCAAATGGTAGGGGCAGTCAGATGTCATGTGGGCACTTCAACATGGCTTACCTTGTTTTAAGATAGAAGACACAGTTTGCAGAAAATACATTAGTTGTTTGACTCGAAGGATTAGGACAAATCCATCAAACAAATATATTTTAAAACAATTTTACAGTGAATTTAACTCTTTACTGCCTCCTTCTCTTACGTTGTAGCCAAATGCTAATAAAATTAGGTTGGCTATCATATCTAAAATTCTAAATCTCATATCATATTATTATGTTATCAAAAGCAAAACTTTCATGGATTTAATTATGTAGGTCAAGTGCAAATATTTTATTTTTTAATCGATCAAAACTGTGAATTTAGTTTTGATATTCGAGAGTTAATTAAATCTATTTGTAAAGTGTGGATGAGGATTGTTATTTAAAATTTTAAAACATATATATATTAAAATAATATTTTTTTATTTTTAACATTAAAATCATTCAAAAATATTAAAAAAATAGATCCAATTTTGATGTTTGAGTGCAATCCCAAAGAGGGCTAGGGTTAAAAACAAAATGAGCGATTATATTCTGAAAATTTTTACTTAAATTTGACTTGCGACCACGAATTGGAAAACTTGTAGTTAAATATATCCATTTGGCTGTGCTATATGAAAACAAATTAACATGGATTATTGCTGACAACAAAAGTCAGTGCAGGATTAGAGAAGGTCAATGGAACAACCATGCCTGAGCAAGTTGTTGTGATAGAACTTAGAAGATGAGGTAAGAGACTGGGTCACAGATCTCAAGCTGTCCTCTAATGAACAAAAGCTGATCACACACCCCCATTTTGGTCAATGAAACTTCCATGCTCAGCTACTCCAAGAAGATCCAAACCGCCTGCAAATAGGTGGATTGATCCCAAAAATTTATGGGATTGCCTGAAGATATATATTGTCCCCAGTCCATCATCACATATCAAGCCTGAAGCAACTGACCCTTTGTAACCCTGCGCATCCTGTTTCTTCCTCTCCAAAAAAATAGGATGCCACTGTCCTGACAAACATTTATATGTCAATGGCCAAGTTAGCTCCTGCAGAAGCTGGGAATGTCAACACCATTGGAGAAGAGGAATAAATTTGGAAACAATGAGTGAATGAAGAGTAAATGAAAATCTGCAAAATGCCAAGCACATGAATCCTCGACCCCACTGAAGAACCACTTCAGCCTCAGCAGAAACCCAGGCTCAGATATCTACCAAGATAACTTGAATACTTGTTTTTCTGCGAGGTGAGCTCCTGCGTATGTGTGGAAGTTGTTGATTATAATCATGAACTTGCGCAGTTCCACAAGACCAAAATCCCCATAAAAACTCACAGCTAACAGAAGGCTCTGACCGTCCATCCCAACCATGGCCTTAACATCCTCTGCTCTATTGCCAGAGTAATCATCACCTGTGAGTGGGTATCTTCCATTGCAAGTAAACATGTGCAGACGCGAGTTTGTATGGCAGTATTCTCTTGTCTAGTAAAAGGAGGCAGGAGCCCTAAAAAAAACCAAACTTGGATGTAAGAATCCAGCCCACATCTTATGAGGAAGGGCCAAGCAGGACAGCAGATATTCAGATTTGTTTGAATATGCTCGATTTGTCTATAGAAATTAATTAAGTAATTTAATTGGTTATTTTATTTGGTTTAACTTTTTTCATAGATAAAAACTACACAATAAATGGACTGGAATAAAAATGAGCTTCGCCTATTATAAGGCTATGAAGTATGAACGGTGCAAGGATAGACCCGTGTTATAACGGGTCAATACCCGTCTATTCCTTCTCTTTAGAATTTACTAGGACACTGCTCCGCACGTTGCCATAGCTTAGACCAACTTTTTTTAAATGTAAAAGAAATGCTAACAGTGTTATTAAATTCGGACAAGGGAGTTAATTTTTAAAAAAAATTATTTGACTCTTTATTTAATTTAAAATTTTAATTAAATAATGTAGGCGCTAATTAATTTTACAAGTTTAAAAGTAACTTGAATAAACATGAAAATACGGTTTAATTTTAAAAAAAAAACTTTAAGATAAAAATTTTTAAAAAAAAAATATTAACATTATATTGGATTAACTTTGATCATCCTACAATTATATTTTATTTAATTATATAATAAAAAATAAATACTTATAAAATCAAATATCAACTCTATAATATACATTTATTTTCTGGACACACAACTAAAAAAAATCAATAACCAAAAACAATTCAAAAAAGAAAATACACTAAAAAAAGTGCACAATTATTGCTTATTTAGCCTTTCTAACAAGTTGAAGCAATTTGATCTAAAATATCTATTTTCTTTATCTAACTCAAATAAATATGTCTAAACATGGATGATGTGGTGCGTGATCAATCTCATAGCAATTTGAGAGAAGTTTTGCATTTTATTAATTATTTATTTGATATTGCGGTTCAATTATTTTATTTTTTTAAAATTAATTTCAAATTAATTTTTATATTTTTATATTATTTTGATATATTAATATTAAAAATAAATTTAATAAATATATATTATTTTGATGTATTAAAAAATATATTTCAAAAAACAACTTTTACTCATTAAATAGAACTCTTTTTTTTAGCACTTGCACTCTTATACCACACAACTTTTAAAGTTTAGAGTCTGATTAGAAGTTTTGTAAAGGTTATTTTTAATTTTTTTTGTTTGGAAATATATAAAAATAATATTGTTTTTTATTTTTTAAAATTTATTTTTGGTATCATCATACTAAAACGATTCAAAAAAAATTAAAAAAATAATTTAAAACTAAGAAAAAATTAAAAAAAAAATAAAAATACAGATGAAACACAATACTTGAAAGTGCCTAATCAGTTATTTAAATTTTTACCACTCACTCAATTGCTTGCCACTCAATTATACCATGATGCAGATCAGAGCACCAGAAATCTAGGAAGCAAGGACTGTATCAGCCACTGAGTCCTTCAAGAAAATTGAGCAATCCATAAATTTATGATGTTATAAATTACTAATTTTTGAAGAAACAAATAGCATGCACAATTGAAAGATTTCAAACCAATTCTAAACAATCTAATCATTATTTATATTATAATCCTTTTCGATATCTTGTGTAATTATTTTTATTCTCACCTCAATTCATTCAATTAATTTCATTCGTCTTGATGAGAAAATTGCAGTGAGGCAACTAATATCGTATTTGGAAGTATAAAAACAGTTGTTTTTTTAAAAAAAATTATTTAAAAATATATTAAAATTGTATTTTTTTTATTTTTAAAAAAGTTACTTTTGATATCAACATATCAAATCGATTTAAAAACACTAAAAAAATATTAATTTAAAATAAAAAATAATAATTTTTTTAAAAAAAACCGCAGAAACAAAAAGACTTCAGGAAAAAAACAACACAAGCAGCCTGTGATGCGTAGCATCCAAGAACTGAGGAATGGAAAATACAAAGTGAGTTTCGTGCCCAATTTCAATGGTCTTGTGGTTAGGTAAGAAACCACAGCTTCTCGGAACTCTTTTTTTCCATCTTGAAAAGAGAAATTAACGTCCAGAATGATCCCATGGAAGCTCTGACGCGTGAAGAAATGGTAGAATGAGGGCCCATCCTTGAACAAGGAGCCACTAAAATTCTAGATCAAGATTTTCTCCTCCAAAAATTTGGATCGTAAGTAATAACAGGACAAGTACTAGTGATATACGTGTTTGGTCTGAAATCTAAACAAAAATCCAAGCCACCAAGCATGTGTGGTTCTCAATGCCCCATGAAGATCTCTCTCCCACCACCCTTTAATAAAAAACCAGAGGCTCTCGTATTTTACACCAAAAAAATATCCTCCAGGGGCAGAAAAACCTAGAAAACACATACATCACAGACTTCCTTGTAAAGCAGATGAAACACTATCCAAATTAATTTCGAAGAGAGCAGCAAGAGCTAGAAAGAACTCCAGGGGTGGTTCAATTTTCAATGGCTTCTTCAATTTCTGCAACTGGGTTTAAGGGAGGTTTTGGGACTGCGTTTATGGGAAGTTGGGGCACTTCAATTGTTGGCGAAGACTATGCCATGTTGGTTAAGCCAGTGCCAAGCCATGTTAGAGTTGCGAAGCCAGTGAAATCGCCTCCCATGATGAAGAATGTCAATGAAGGAAAGGGTCTTTTTGCTCCTGCTGTTGTTATCACACGTCAAATAATCGGCAAGAAAAGGTTCAATCAGCTTAGAGGCAAAGCAATCGCCTTACACTCACAGGTATAATTCTTGCCTCTGCTACTAGATTTAGTCTCAGCAGCTATGCGTTATGGGGTCAGTGGCTTTTTCTTGTTTTTGGACAATTATTGGCCTTTTATTTGCGAGTTTCGGATAATCTGAATGACGATGTTCTTCCTTAATTAGTTTCTTGATTAATTATTATAACGCAAATAATTTAATCAATTGCATAACCAATTTGTTAACTGTTTACAGGTGATTACTGAGTTCTGCAAATCGATAGGAGCAGATGCAAAACAAAGGCAGGGACTGATTAGGTTGGCCAAGAAGAATGGAGAGAGACTCGGGTTCCTTGCTTGATAAAAGAAGAGGATTTCTCCTCTGGTCATCTTCATGTAACAAGCATTTTCTAGTCCACAGTTCATTTGAGGGCTTTCAGATGTAAATACCTCTCTTCATCTGGAGCCCTTGGAATCATCATGTTAACGACACTGTATGGCTACTTCACTCTTCATTTTACCTGTAGTACTTTGTCTTGAGATTATTAAAGTAAAGCTTCTTTAAAGGTTCGTTAATTACCTGGCTCGCGGCAAGGGTGACCTGGGGGCCAAAAAACCAGCTGTTCCTTGAGCGGCTCAAATGGCCTCCAAGGAATCCGGGAGCTGAACCAACACTATATTAAGCTTAAGTTCTTTTAAATAAATCGGCGATGATGGAATTAGGACTAAGTTAAGCTTTATTCAACCACCAGATTATGTTTTAAATGCCGCTTGTATGTCCTTGAATATTAATTAGAATGGTCTAAACTCTGGATTAGCGTTCGATCAAGCTTCTAACATCGGGAGCCATGCAGCCATTTCCCACCAGCCTATTTGTTGATTAATCCGTCAAGTTAGAAATGATTGCAGCGCCGGCAGCGTTAAAAGAATGCCACCTCAATTGGGTTGAAGCACCACCAGGATGTGAAACATTCTCCAACTGCAAATTATCCTTGATCAATAGCTCTGATAAAGCCTCCGGTGCGGTGAGGAAATAAAGAGCGCGCAGAAATAACACCGTGATTCGATGATACCGGCCTTTCATGCAGGAATTTCTTGTTTTTTTTTCCTTTTTTCTAATCTGTGCACCCATTATGCTACCACCATTATAGCTAATTGTAGTTGATAAACACAACGATCATGTTTTCCAAAACTTAATCAATCTCTTTGAGGAATATCAAAATCCAAGCACAAAAAAAGGAGTAGAACTGTAGAAGTGACCTTTTTTTTCTGCCAAGTGTATTGGGAACAACAATATATCTCAACAGTACAGATTGCTGGTGGTAGAAAGTAGAAACTACAAGACTTTCACAAGCTCAATCTTATCTAATACCAAAATTAAAGGAGCATCATCACGATACATCCATTAAGGACTAATCAGATCAAAAATACATTTCACTTCTCGGTGTGGAACCAAGCTAAAGAAACCACCGTCATGGAGTGCTTACACATTGTAACGGCTTTTGGCATTTCTTTCTCTCTTGGAATCATCCTGCAGTTACCAAAATAGTAAGATTTGAGAAGTAAATTTTCTTAAAATCAGATAGGACCACAAAAAAAAGATTACATGGAAGCTGTAGGTGATCTTATTAGTGACATCAATGACCTCCTTCCACTTCCTGCCAATGCTCATCTACACAACAAAATTCAAATGCCATAACATCGTTAGACTTGAAGCAATTAAAGGGAATAGTAACTAATAAACATGAAGCATTTAGGGAGAGAACAAACTTAAACAACCAAGTCAAAGAAGAACAGCATGCCGGTGGGAACTAGTTGCCACTAGAGCTTAATGAACCAGTGTATTAAAACCCAACTAGAAGTTTCCATTCAAATGTTGTATTATGCTCTACCTAAAAGAAATGTCAACATGGAAACCCTTTTTTTTACAATGAAAACAGCCAAGAATCCCATATATTGTTGTTTGAGCTAAACAGTAACAGATCCATAGTTATTTCATGTAGAGGCTAAAGTTGAGTTCAGATGAAAATCATCAAATCAATATGTCAGATATGGTGGATAGCAAACGCACGTCAGCATGCAAGAACACGAACTGCATGCACAATGCCACAGCCCACAAGCCAGGAAGACACGTTGCTGTTTAAAATTTGACATTTTGAAAAGGGCCACAGAAATAGAGTGAGGAACGGGTTCCAAGAACTGTTATGCATCAAATAAAACAAAATGGAGAAAAGTTTATTGTGTATGACCTAACTGCCATCCAATCACCGCCTAACTAAATAGCTTTACCTAGTCAGCTTGCTGTATAAACCTAAATTATGAATCTACCAGAAAACACATATATGCTATATATGTGAGCAAAAGCAAAAGATGCATCAGATTCTAATAGAAGTTAGCAATCTAAGCACTTTTTTTTTCTTTTGGGGGATAAAATATCCGAGTATGGGCATGTTAAACTGGATCAACCAAGCATCCCTGTGCTCTCAGTGACAGTATCTATCTCCTCATAAGAACTCAGAAGTCTTCTAATGAGTATGTGCAGACCAAATGACAGCACTTAGAAATGGTAAACAATCACTCACAGGTGCTACAACATTACTGCGACTAATTGACAACCCTAAATGATTGCTAGTCACCCATTGGCTACTTACAAGGTCTGCAATCATAAAATCAGCTATTGTCACCACCAACAGAGCCCTTGTGAGGCGAACATTCATTAATTTTTGTCGACAAAAGAATATCATATAACCTCTGCCACCAAGATACACAAGATCCCCATTCACATGCAAGGTCTAATCAATTAGAAATATCAAATCGGAGTGGTATTAGTCTCAAGCATTCCCTCCTGGGGAGAGAGATGCTGGTGAGCCTCATTCTTTGTTAAGCCCAACAAGAGAAATAATCACATGTTTCTCTTCCCAGTCATTAAAACATGAGAAGCCAAACAAGACATGAGCCTTGGTATGGGAACCTGAGGTTGCAGAAAAAATTCCCACTTCACTGTCGGCAAAGGAAGCCAAGCACACCCTTAGATGAAATGCATATGATGTCTAAGGGCAGGTTCTTTGGATGGAATTGATGCTTAAGGGACACCACAAAGAATTGATACAATGAAAAATGTCATCTAAATTCACAAGTGCCAAGTATATTCTTTGATTGAAAGAAATAATGACAACCTGCACAGCCTCATTTGCGGCAGTTTTAGTCCACAAAGCAAGTTTATCCTGCCTCTGGCGGCGCACACTTGCAACCACGCCACAAATCTCATCAGCTTCATCGAATTGCTCCCCGATCAATGCCATCAACTGTCCAATTATTTATTCATTGGCACATGAACAAAGATTATGCCAATACACCAACAAAGGCATCCAGAGCATAAAAAAATGAAGAGAGAGTAAGACGATTACAGTTTCAAGCCACATGGTGTCCAAGTTGGCCTTTCCGCTGGAGGTAACAGACCATTTGCCTCCAGTAGCACAGACTGGATCTTCCCATTTGGGTTCAATCCCAGCTCTAAATAAATGGAAATCAGCATTTACAGGCAGCTTGCTTGGCTTGAATATCTGCTCATACAAACTGCGCCCAAAATAAATAAATAAATAACTCCAATTTTCCATTAACAATTATTTAACTACTCACTAAGCAATACCCCGTCTGTCTAGAATAAAAAAAACCCTAGGAGAGTCTGAAAACTGAATAAACAAGAGGCAGATCTAGCAGCAAACAGATTATAAGAAAGTATTAAAATAAAAAAAAGGGAAAGGAAATACATACCACCAGAATTCTTCGACGGTATCAAAAGAGAAAATCTTGCGGAGAGAAGTGCCCCAGGCGGCGCCTTGATTAGGTTTGGATTGGTTATCGAACCAAAAGGTCCATTTTCTCTCAAGCTTATGCGGCAGCGGCTTCTCTATTGTTTCTGTAGCGCTTCCTTCAATACTTGCTGCTGCTGCTGCTGCTTCATTTGTAACTGCCGCCATTACTAATCTTATGATCTTTCAGATGAGATTACCAGGCTACCAGCTACCAAACACCAATCTTTCTTTCTGCTTTGTAATAAACTAAAGATGGCGGCTTTATTGGGTTCCTTGCTCGGCCCTTTTATTGGGCTAGTGGGCTTTGTATGTGGCTGATCCAGTTTTTTATTGTCCGATTATCTGTAATTATGGATGCTTCTTCAATCAAAATTAAATATTTTTAGAGTTATTTATTCACTAAAATAATAATTTTTTTTCAACAATACATAATATGAATATTACATAATTTCACATCTTCCATGTGTATTTAATTTAAAAATTCTTACTTCCTCTTGGATTTTGTAATAAATGATAAAAATTGCATGACTTAATATTTTAATTTTCTTAAAAAAGGGTTTGATTGAGAAACAATATAGATGCAAGTGATATATAATTAAACTCCTACATTATTATAAATTTTTAAATAAATTAAAGGATCTTGATATGAATTAATTCAGTATTAAAAATGTTTTCTTCCCTTTTTTTGCCTACATGAAAAATATACAATAAACATATTAAATTAAATCTCATGAAACGAGCTTTTAATTTGTTTTAAAGAACATGCAAAATTTCATTTCGAGTTTTCATTTAAAAAAATTTCCATTATTTTATTTAAAAAAAAATTAATATTTTAAAAGGTATTCATTTTTTTCTTTGTATATGTGGCGTTGCCCTATACCATATTAGAATACAGAAGAGTTTTGAAAGTAAATTCTCTAAGGAAATTTACAATAGGACTAGCTTTGTTTGTTTTTGCGTTTTAAAAATATTTTAAAAAAAATTTAAAATTTTTTTATATTTTTTTTTTTTGCTTCAAATTAATATTTTTTGGTGTTTTTAAATCATTTTGATGCGCTGATTTTAAAAATAATTTTTAAAAAATAAAAAAAAATTATTTTAATATATTTCTATATAAAAAGCAACCGCAATCACACTCTCAAACTACACCATCTGCTTACATGTTTAGTGCGTTTGTTGCCTCCTTTACTCTCTCTAAACCTCTCTAAAATCATTATAGATTCTTAGTAAGAATTGTGCTCGAAAATAGGGAATTTTGTCCCCCATTTTCATCTATAAATAGAGAGGTTCAGAGAGAGTCGAAGGCAAAGAAAACACAGTAAACATGTAGTAGAAGGAGCTGTCTTAATTGAACCTCACCTGACAATAGAAGATATATTATTGGCTGGTATTTTGGCCTACTAAACATATAGCTTCACAGTAAAATTTTATGACAATTACATCCTTTTTACTTACTGTATTGAGATTAAGATAAAGATAAGATAAGATAGAAGGTACATTAGATGATTTCTTTAGCATGAGGAGGAAAAATAAAGCATAAGAAATAAGTGGAAAGTAAAACAAAGCAAGAAAGGATCTTTGAACGAAAAAACAAGCGGGCCAAATTATTATACAATATACTAAAAGAAATCAATGTTCCTGTTATTATTTACCTAAACACAAAGTACTATAGATTGGAACAGTGTATTGGCAAAATTGTCCTTACCACAAAGAGTTGGAAAGACTGTAGGAAAAGGGTAGGGTCGTTTTTTTATTGGGATGCATTTGGAATTGAAAGGATAGTTGGGGAGAAAATAAGGCTGCAGACACCTCGAACTAGGGTTGTTATGCCCTGGACACTAGGGCTAGACAGACGCGCCTAACTGTAGACCCAGGCGAACGGGTCTGCAACCCGCACTCCTGGGAGCGTTGCCTTCTCTGTCAAAACTCAAAAGCTGATGGTTCTAGCTTGGCAGCTGGATCAAACGTTGTTGGGTCTGCCTGCCAAACCAGACCCGAAACACTTCCAAAAGATGTAATAGCGTCACTTCAAAAAGGTGATGAGTCTGGTTGCCCAGCCAAACCCATTGATATTGGATCTGGGATTTTTTGCTCTTTTCTCTAATTTAAATTTATTTTTCATACAATAAAAAGTAAATAAATTGATGGGACTTTTTTTATATTCTACAAAAATTAGACGATGATAAAAAAAATTTTGTTTCAAACTGGGTTGAATTTTCTTATTAAAGCATATTTCGAAAAAAAAAATTGACAATTTTTTAATTTTTTTTACTTCAAATTTGTATTTTTTTCTTAATTCATATTAAGATTTTTTTATTATTATTTTGATGTGATTATATAAAAAATAGATTTAAAAAATTAAACATGTTATCTTAATATATTTTTATAAAAATATTTTAAGATATTTCCAATTTTATTTTTTTCCCTCTTGAAATTTTTTTTATTTTCTCTGATTAATTTTTTTTTCATACTGTAAAGAGAAAATAAATTAATATGAATTTGTTTTATATTATACAAAAGTTGGGTGATGAAATTTTTTTTTCATTTCAGGTTGGGTTGAATTTCCTTATTAAAGCATGTTTGTTTTTGCATTTCAAAAATACTTTGAAAAAAATTTGAAATTTTTTTATTGTTTTCTTTACTTCAAATTAATATTTTTAATATTTTTATATTTGTTTTATTTTTAAAAAATATATTGACCAAGAAGAATATATTAAGTTGAGTCTTGCCCCTATAAGAACCCAAAATAGCTTTGGATGCAGCTGCAACTAGACCCATCAGTCTTGGGTCCTGTTGTGGCTGGACCCATCAGCCTTGGCTCTTATTGTGAGCAGGACCCGATGCTTTTAATTTTTTTTCCTCCTCATGTAATTTTTTTATACAGTAAAGAGAAAATAAATTGATGAGAGTTTTTTTATATTGTTTAGAAGTTGGGTAATCATAATGTTTTTTAGTTTTAGGTTGTGTTGAATTGTAAAACCCGGGAAAAATAATAAATAAATAAAAGTGAAAGAATTCATGCATATGATTAAATAAAAAAAACAGAAATTCAGAAATTTTTGAATATAAATTTCCGGACGAAATAATTCGAGACATTATAATAAACCCGGCTGTTGAGGGTTAGATTTAATTGAAGAGAATAATGCACTTAAAGGAAAAGCGGGTCTAAATGCAAAAGAGGGAAAATATAGAGTATAAATACTCTCTCCTCACCAAGACAATCGGTAAGAACCATAAGGAGAGAAAATAGGGAGTTTTATACCCATTCTCGAGAAATCAAGAGAGAGATACTAAAATTTCAAGAACCCATCCAAGATTAAGAGCTTAAAGATGGGATAAACACTTGAGAGCAAAGGATTACCAAGAAATTGAACAAGAAAAAAAGAAAGGAGGGAGTTGAAAATCTTCAACTGATTGAAGATCAAAATCTTAATTTATACCGGGTAAGGTATTCTAAACATGATCTTAAAAAAAAATTCATTTTTTAAATTCGATGAAGAATTGATGCCTTGAAATTGAATCATAGGTTAGGGTTCTTAGACTTAAATTGGGGAAAAAGTACTTATTATTGAGATTAAGTTAATTCATGTGTGTAGTATGTAGTTTATGAAAGTATTGTGTGAAGGGGAGGGGGAGACGAATCTGGACAGACTTGTCTCCTAACTTTCGATGAGATTTCGGGTAGGAGGATGAGGGGATTAGAATCGAGTTTCCTATAGAAATTGTAGATTTGAATGTTAGCTAACCAAGAAAACTGGTCTTGCTCAATTTGGAAATATAGAACTCCAGTTATGGGTTACCAACTGAGATTGAGTCGTGACTGATTATGTAGGACAGTAGGACTAATTAGTAAATGAACAATTTTGACTATCTTGGAGGCAAAATTGGGTTCTCCTCCCTCAGAGAACTAGTAGCCTCGTGTATTAGCTTTCTAACGAGATCAATCTTAGTTAAAATGGAGTTTTAGAACTTTAGAGATAGTTAAAAATCTGATGAGTGTTCAGACAGTAACAGTTGGAAATTGGACAGTAACAGTTCAAGGTCAGACAGTAACGGTTGGAAAAGTCAGACAGTAACGGTTGGAAAAGTCAGACAGTAACAATAGGAAAAGTCAGACAATAACAGTTGGAAAAGTCAGACAGTAACAGTTGGAAATTGGACAGTAACAGTTGGAAATTGGACAGTAACAGTAGACTTTCATGTGAATACTATAAATAAGAATATAAAAGAATTGAGTCATATGAACACTTGTATATTGAGATATTAACTCTGAAAATATACATGATATATGAATGTATGTTATTATGAGGAAATGAACATGCATAGAAAGTAAAAACAAACTTCCTTGTGATTCAGGAGGAGCAACCAAGATTGGATCTTCTGTTAGGGGAGGTCGTGAGACAGGCGAAGCAGGTGCGTGATTTTCCCTCCTATTTGCACTTATACAGTTTAGAATCCTTCTGGTGAATGTAATTATAATAAATATCGTGTTCAATGTAAATAAAGCCTAGTGTATTTCCAAGATTAGCTTCGGCTAATGGCATCCGTGATAGGATTGCCGGGATATGATTTACACGATTAGCTTCGGCTAATGGCATCCGTGATAGGATTGCCGGGATATGATTTACACGATTAGCTTCGGCTAATGGCATCCGTGATAGGATTGCCGGGATATGATTTACAGGATTGCCGGGATATGATTTACACGATTAGCTTCGGCTAATGACATCCGTGATAGGATTGCTGGAATATGATTTATAGGATTAAACCTTGCAATGTCACCTAGTTTATGCAAGTAAATAAGATTATTCAATTAAGAATATACAAATGAGTGTTAATTGGGTTTAAAATATTTACAAGCAAAATATAAGTTTTGTTAGAGTTCTCATGGAGTCGATAAAAAGCTAATACCTCATTCGTATTCATTACATGAGCATACATATATTCTTTAGCAACATAATGGTATGTTTATTTATGTTACAGGTCCATCAAACATCCAGGAAGATCATTAGTTTAGGACTCTGCTTTGTGAAACTTATGTAATTATTTAACTTAAAACAAAAGGGAATTAACGTGTTTATGTAGTATACTTTTGTGCAAACCTTGATGTATTTATAAAGGTTCAGCTTAGCATGTAGTATCTTAGTTATCTTGTAATCAACCCTTTTGAAATATTTAAGAACACTTCTTATTTTGTAAATACTTTCTTTGCATGTTAGTACTCCTTTTCTTTTAAATTTTATGATATAATGTGTTGGACTATGTTCATATTGAACTTACTCGTATGATATATATATTGTGTGGATTGTATGAGGTGTGGAATTATGAGGTTTGATATAAGGTCCGGAATTAGAGGACCTTGTGATGATGGGTTGATTGAGTAAATTGATAGTAGTCGATAACTTGGGATGTCCTACATGCAAACGAAACTCTGATGATTTTTTTTTAAAAAAAAAAAAATTACCCTCAAATAAAGAGGATATGTTGGAATCTTTTAACATTGACCGAGTCGTACAGTCGGACTATTACATGAATTTTCTTATTAAAGCATGTTTATTTTTGCGTTTCAAAAATTATTTGAAAAAAAAAATTTATTTTTATTTTTTTTCTCTACTATTATCATATTAAAGTTGATGGAGCTCTCAATAAATTTTTTATTCACATCATATGCTTTATATATTTGTATTATATAAGAGAATTTTTTAACAATAAAATCCATTAAAAAATAACTTATAAACATTATAATATAATATTATTTTGGGTAATAGAAGATATTTTAATTTTATAACATTAGTGTATAAGATTCAAAGTTTTATCAATGTTTTATTGTCTTTAGATTTTGTATTCAGTAGTTTTGAATTATATGTATTATTAAATATATAAATAAATTATGTGTTGGGTCCTGCCCCCAGTGTCCCTATTAGAGTTGGGTCCTGTTAGGGGCAAGATCTAAAATAGCTTTGGGTCTTGCTGCACAACAGGACTCAAAAGCACTAGATTCAAACCCAATTTTCTTAGGTCCAACTTCATGACTCAGGGCTAATGGATCTTGCGTCAGGAACCAACTCGCTTGGATTCTGTGTCAGGACCCAACGATAATGGATTATGCCTCAGGATCCATTTCGCTTAGGTATTGCGTCAGGACTCAATTTTCTTGGATTGAGCATCAGGACCCAAGGGTGATGGGTTATGCATCAAGATCCAAAGGTGATGAGTCCTTCATCAAGATCCATTTCGCTTGAGTCCTGCCTCCGGACCCAAGATTCTTGGATCTTATGTTTCTAAATATTATTATTTGTGTTATAAATATTGTTATTTTTATTATAATTAAAAGTATTAATATAAAAAGTATTATTATTTTTATTATAATTAATATTATTTATAAAATAATTAATAAATTTGAAAAACAATTATTATCAATACTAAAAAATAACCCTAGATTTGATTTGGAGGGTAAAATTAAAAATTATTATTATTGTTGTTGTTATTATTACTATTGAAGAAAAAACAATTGTTTTTTAAAAGATTAAAAAATATAAAAATTTAGAGAGACAAGTTAAATATTATTATTTATATTATAAATATTATTGTTGGGTCTGGTGTTGCAGTCAAACTCGAAACTCTTGGATCAAGCGTTACAACCAAATCTAACACTTTTGGTCTTATATTTTCTTTCATATTTTTTATAAAAATAAAAAGTTGACCCGCAGTGTAGCAGAGGCCACCTAACTAGTGCATGACTATAATGAAATAACTCTCAGATTCAAGGGTTAAATTGAACAATTTTCAGAATTTTGAGGGTGCCATTGACCCTAAAAGCAAACATGTAGTTTCGCTTCCGCCCCCGCTAAACAAGGAGCCTCAGACCCTGTACGCCGGGGCCAAGTGTTCTATTGGATATTTTTGGAAGGAAAAAAAAACTACACAAATCCATAAGCATACTTTTGTGTAGTTTATTGTGGTTTCTTCAAAACGTAACCGCTGCCGTGTAGACAAACACGATTGCTTATGTGAGCACTGAGAACCAAATCAAAGCATGCCACAAGCAAGCAGCTGTCTCTGCATGGCTGCCACGCAGCCTAGCTAGCTCAATTTATATTGACCCGACGGCTAGGCTGAATTACGGAAAGAGAGGAACAGTAGAAAACGAGCCTTGTTAGAAGAAAGAGGGAAAACAAAAGGGACAAACACAGCAGAAACAAGAAATTAATGGACGGGGAGATCGAGAAGGATTCACTGGCAAGAGAAGCACCTTATGCACCTGTTACTCATGAGAGACCTGTTCGTGATGATTTGGATGATAAAATCCCAAAGCCTTGTAAGTCGTCTCTTCTTCTTCTTCTTTTTCAAGTCATTCTTCACTAATAACATGTGTTGTGGATAAATTTCATTATGTATATATATAGTAAGTGATTTCTTAGAGAAAGAACCACTAATTAAGAAAGCCATAGTAGCAGGTTGTTCTCACCATTGCAATTTGCCTTCCAACTAACATGTGTGTTGTGATTCTGCCAGTCATGAAGGGAAAAAACAAGGCTTGTGTTTCTTTATCAATCTTTGCTCTATTTACGTTGTAGTAAATCAAAATTGTTTGATAAAAAAATGAAAAGAAGGAGATTTTTTTCTTGTCTTGGAAACTGGTATGTTTGATTTGAAGTATCTTGGACTGATTGTCTCCCGTCAAGAAATTATCATAGTAATTATTTTGAATAATCGAGGGACATGCTTTATATCACATACTCTGTGCTAAGAAAATTTGCATAGACAGTAACATGTGAGCCATGTCATGGTAGAATCAAGAGGAAGGGTTAACAAAATTGCTTACAGAATTGATGTCTAACTTTGACTTTCCTTGATCTTCACCCTTTCTGATAACTGATTTGAGGCCAATTTTGGGCAATGGACAATGCTCAAAATGGGGAGTGTAGATGAAGTTATGAGCTGAATTCACTGGTAGAAGAAATAAGGAGGGGAAAATGTTATGCTTCCATGGAGTAATTCCACATACTATTCTTAGTTTCTGGATGAAACTTTTGATCTTTTCCTTTGGTGTGAAAACAGACATGGCAAGAGGTTTGCAAGCTCCCGATACAGAAAATCCTTATGGAACACCGGGACATAAGCATCGCGGGTTGAGTGTCCTTCAGCAACATGTAGCCTTTTTCGACCTAGATGAAAATGGAATAGTTTACCCTTGGGAGACTTACACTGGTAAAAAATTTTGATTTTTTCAATCATCCCGGATTATATTTTCATACTCTGCATCTGTTGTTTCCTAAAAAAGAAAATGAAAGAAAAGAAAACGAAAATTTTTCTATGTTGTACAGTTTGCCGAATCATGAAATATACCTTTGTTGTTTATTATTCTTCACATTTTACATACATTTCCCTTCTCTTTGGATCATCTCCACCCTATCCCCAACAAAACACAGGATTGCGTGCAATTGGTTTCAATATAATTGCCTCTCTTATAGTGGCTGCTGTCATCAACGGAGCTTTGAGCTATGCTACTCTTCCTGTAAGTAAACCCAACTTTGTTTCTGCCATCTAAAGACACTTACAATGAAGGATCAGATGTCACATTGTAGAGTCGAAAGAAAGATTGTATATTTTGTACATTGTGGCTCTCATTATCTGTTTAAGCTTCTAATCTGTTTCAAGATCGATGCAATTTTTTTTATCTTTCTAGTGTGGAGTTAGGAAACTGCTTATCATATAGCATAAAATTCGTTTCAGGGATGGTTCCCTTCTCCCTTTTTTCCGGTACACATACACAACATACACAAAGCCAAGCATGGGAGCGACTCTGGAACTTATGACACAGAAGGAAGGTAGAGATTTGAACACATGAACTGTATCTAGATCGCGCTTAAAGATTAAAAATATACTGCCATGATTACCCAGTACCTATGCAGATACATACCAGTGAATTTCGAGAGCATTTTCAGCAAGTATGCTAATACAAAGCCAGACAAGTTGTCACTCAGAGAGCTCTGGAAAATGACCGAGGGACAACGGGTCGCCTTCGATATATTTGGATGGTTTATTTCCAGGCTCCCTTCTGTTTTCCAACTCAATATGCTTGAATTTCTTGAACTACGCTGACGTGATTGAGCAATGGCTTGCAGGATGGGAGCTAAGTTAGAATGGGGCCTTCTCTATGTTCTGGCAAAGGATGAAGAAGGATTCCTGTCTAAAGAAGCTATAAGACGATGTTTTGATGGTAGTTTATTCGAGTATTGCGCCAAAATGAACAGGGGTGCTGAAGCTAAGATGCGCTAAGGGATCTCTACTGCTAAGTACTCAAATATCAGGAACCTAATAGTTTTCTGTTTGACTGATAATACTGGTGTAATAAATTGAGACTTGGCCTTTTCTTTCTGCAGAAAATGAACACTAGTGCTTGTCTAGAACTGATAATTTATCAACTATCAAAGCGTTGTGTATGTATTTGAATAAAAGCTCATGTAGTCACTTCATGCGTGTTTGAATATCATCATGGTGCTGGTGAAGTTCTTCAGTTCCTAGAGTGAGTATCATCAAGTGCTTCTAGCAGATAGTATGGAAACATCGATACATCCTGGGTGGCCTATACCACTACCAGGCTTCAGTCCTAACATTGGCCACATAGAGAATTAAGTGCAAATCTAATGATAGTTTCAAAATTAGCTTGGTCTTGAGACAACCTTATTACTGAGAATCATTTGAATACCGAAGAACAGGGTTTACCAATAAACAAGCAAGCTTCAATACAGATTTCTTCGAGCCACAAAAACACAATGGACATTGAAAGAAAATAAGGTAGTGGCCTAGGTGATGCATCAAGAAACGTAGTACAACGGATTTGGAAGTTTGAATGACCTTCGCGCACTTGGGAGTCCCTCAAAGCTGCTGTACTGGTCTCCAACTATTCCCCAGATGCGGAACCCATTGCTGATCAATTGTTTTCTCACGTTGGCCTTGTATTGTTGCACCTCATTCAATTCATCATCTGGGCCCCTGCATCGAGCCAGAAGTATTCTCGTAAAGCATGAGGGAGGGAGGGGGGGGGAGGGGGAGTACATAATTGGTCAGTATGGGAGTTTACCTTAATATAAGACGAGTCCATCCATGATAACCAACATCAACAAGGTTGTCGATTGTGGCTGATCTAAGATGTTCTCTTCTTGAAGAAACCAGAAAAATCTGAACTCCCGTGGATTTCAATTCGTCAAAGAACTTGAGTGAGTGCTCCAAGGCTGGTGCTTTACCGTTACTCATCCATCCCTCTAACGATGTCAAGTTCAGTTTTTCTCCCCTGCTCAAAAGAAAAAAAGTTTAATCACTATTACATAGCAACTCAGAAGCTCAAAAAAGAAGGGAAAAGAGGTCATAGATCAGGATTCCTGATTTTTTTGCAAGCATGCAACCACCAGTTTTACCTTCGCTGCAAATATTGTAAGCAACGAACAGATAGAAGAAATGGATTACCCAAAATGATGTTTCTTGAAGTAAGGCACAGTAGATAACAGGGTATCATCAATATCAAACAGCCAAGCGTCTCTGCCATCTTTCTTCAAAGGGCAGCTGGTGCTGAGATATAATCTGCATTCTTCAATTGTCCTCTCGGAGTCTACATGGTACTGGCTTGATGCAACATATTTGCCAATGTAGGACACGCATTCTTCCGGCACAACTGTGAAGTCTTGGATGTTATGCAGCTCAACATTTATTCTCCAGCTTTCACAATAACTTTTCAGGCTAATCTTTAGCCCACTCTTTGTTCTTTGATTCAGGATATTCCAGTCTGCAAGCGTTGCACTGATGAAGAAACTCGAGAAACACAACAAGAAGCCGAGAAGCCTCCCCATCATTTTCTTCACAAGAGGACTCGAGCGTAATGTTACGAGTAGGTAACATATTTACAGGGAGATGGATCAAGAAACAGTGACTTGGTCACATGATTTTTGGGAAGTTGTCGCAGGCCACTAACTCGATCCCAGCTTCACATGCTGGCCGAGGTGGCAAGCACCCTAAATTAAAGAAAATTGATTGATAGAAAAACAAGGTTTTAATGCCGTAAGGTCTGACAATTCCACGCGACAGCACGATCCAGTTGCAAAACACCAAATCAATCAGAGAGTATCATTCACAACTTTATTTTCTATAAAAAGAAAAAAAAGTGTTTGACCATAAGTGCATTGCAACGGTTGATCATTGATAAGATGATCACCATTAATCATCAAGAAGATGCCTGGGAGCGTCGTCAACTGTTGATTGATATTGATTTTCTTCTTAAACAATAGCACGTTGAGAGAGTACATGATTCTTTCAAGCAAATGCAGGGCATACCTGCTCGCACGTATCGTGACAGTGCTCGTCAAAAACATGTTCTTCAAAACAGACAGTGGGCGATAGGCAAAATCTGATTTCATCAAAACGGGGAGGTTTCTAATACAGCAACAGCACCAGCACTTGTAGGGTTTTCTAACCCGATGGAAACAACAAGCAACTTCTCAGCCACAAACAATTTCGATGATCCCGTTGTCAAATAATTGGTGATGAAATTGCTGGTAAAAGCAGAAACATCCGGCAGCACATAGTATATATGAAGGACTGAAGTTGTGTTTAGAAGTCTGGATGCTTTTTTTAATGTTTTTTATATGAAAATGTATTAAAATAATATTTTCTTATTTTTTAAAAATTATTTTTAATTTCATCGCAAAAAACCAAAGAAAAATATTAATTCTAACAAATAGGGAATAAATATTTTTAATAAAGCTAGAAATTTAGATGAAGGGTTTCCATAAAATTTGAAATCAACAACAAAATCATCATCTTTCTTGCGCAAACTTCATGCTCACAAACAAAATTCAGTCAAGCTTTCATAAACACAACTAAGATTATCCCTACAAAAACAATCAGGACTAACGACAGTATGTTCCAAATGAAATGAACAGACTAATTAAAGCTCTTAAACGATGGCATTGGCTGCACTTGCAATCCTTGGCCAAAGATCAGCGCACTCCTTTCCAATTGGACCAGTAATTGCAGAGCCTGGAAGCGAAAGTAACAAGAAATAAGAACGTGCAAGAAATCAGACAAGTTAAGTTGTACATCTAAAAACACTGGAAGAATGGTGGCAGCCATGGGGACCCAGAGGTTACAAGTATTAGGCAGTACCTTTCATTTCTCCTTTAGGGTTCACGATGACACCAGCATTATCTGCAGATAAAAGAAAAGGAATTCCAATTCAGGAACAAACAAATAAACATTTACAAGTTTGTTATTTATCGAGCAAACAGCCATAAGAATTGTCTCCTCTTGATAGCCATGAGAATTGTCTCCTGTTGTTATCAAACAAAAGAGACATGGCAAGAGTGCATTTCACTGACATGCAATGCAAAATACCCTCATATCACAAAATAGATGCATAACAAAACATATTGAAGATACTCCAAATGACGATCAATAAAAGTGCCCTTGTTTCAAAAACAAGATCATATTGAATACATTCCATGTAACAACCAAAACAAGTTTAAAACATCCAAAAAAATCATTTTAAAATACAAATGTTGGGTCCAAATGGAGCAGATATGCAAATTAAAAGAGACAGCAAATCTGTAACGAGGGACTCTGTCAATTTACCAGACGTGTAACTGTATCAACCACAGAAATTTTCAGGAGGATACTTGACTTATGTCTGGTAACATGTCATGTTTGCATACCAGCATCTGAATGTATCATGCTAGGTTATTCACAGAATTGCTAAATTAAAAACCAATGTGCTCAAGTCTCGTTTAGGAAATTGATGAACAAAAAATATATCAATGCAATAAAGGATATACCTCTAACTAAACCAAACACATTATGCATGTCTCAACCTTGATAGGTATGATAAAACAAAATTACCATCCAAATTGGGATAAGGTGAGTGCATATAATCTTGCTGGGTATGGGAGGTGCAAAGAAACTGCAATGCGAAAATTCTCAACACCACATCACCAGATATAAATCATACAAACACCTTAAACACATCTAAGATAGGCACTGGGAAACACTTCCAAATACAGAGCTAAGTTGAAGAGTTTATCGAATTGCAAAATAAAGTGATTCTACATTAGAGAAATCATACTCGATAAATATTTGACCATCTAGTTCAATATAGCTGGTCTTAGGGAGCATAATATCAGAAAACACGCCGAAATAAAAAAAGGAGATGCACTTTTACAAGCAATTTCAAAACAGTAGTAGCCTGGATCTCTAGTAAGAGAGATGATTATAACAACATAAATCAAGAGATGATACACTAGCGACAAACAACCTATTAATACAAAAAAGATAAACATAGAAGGCAGTAAATAAACACCTGACAGGTAAACAAACACAGCTAGAAATGGTGAAACACCAAAATAGAATAACAGAGGGAAGACAATGACCTTCAAAGTACATGAAAACACCGTCCTTTCGGCGCCAAGGCTTACGCTGCCTAACAATGACAGCAGGCATGACCTTCTTCCTGAGATCAGGCTTCCCCTTCTTGACAGTGGCCATAACCATATCACCAACGCAAGCAGAAGGTAAACGGTTCAAACGACCCTTGATTCCCTTCACGGAGATGATGTAAAGGTTCTTAGCACCAGTGTTATCAGCACAGTTCACTGTTGCTGCCACTGGCAGACCCAGTGACATCCTGAACTTGTTACCAGCTGATCCTCCACGCCCTGTATTTTTATTCAAACCAACAACATCAGCAGCGGTGTTAAGAATCTAAGTGTTAGCAGACACAAAACAAGAGATTTGTGATGATTTTAAATTGTTTTATTTCATTTTCTAAGAGATCGCAGAGGAAAATATGAAGAAAAAACGATGTAAGGAGACGAGAGAGAGCTGACCTCGCTTCGACATTTTCGACTGCTGGAGGAACACAAAGAGTGGATTTAGGGTTTGGGGGCTTTATATAGATGGCTCTCTAAGTCTAGGGTTTTTGTTTTGGTGTTTTTCGTATTTCCGGTTATATCCTTGTCTTTTTGCTTAATACCGAGATTGTACAAGGGGCCTCGTGAAATTTTATATTCCCGATTTCGGAAGCATGGGCCAGACGCAATGGGCCCAGCATCCTTTTTCTGCCACCACTCCTCACGAAACACCGAGTCATACCCAAACTTGTAATTTGCAAACTAAGCCCTGTCCAAATAAAGCCCATTAACTTAACTGTTTTGATATCATTTTCGTTTTCCTTTTTAAAAGCAAATTTCGAAAATAAAAATAAAAAACTTGTTTGTTTTTTGTTTTAAAAAATGTGAATATTCTATATTTATTATAAAATAATTTAAAAACTAATAAAGAATGTGGTTTTAAGAAATTTATGTTTGTTATTGTTGGTCTTGATTTGTTTTTTATTTTTTTGCACAAAACAAAATCAAAACTAAATATTTTTTAATTTCTATCTTCATAAATTTAAAAACAGAAACCTCAAATGAAACAAATAGATTTTTTAATAATTCAACACTTTATTCTCATAAAAACTCAATCAATTAATAAAATACCAGCTAAAAGCACAACTAATTTATTGTAGGATCCATTTTTTAATTAAAATAAAAATTTTCTTCATTAATTTTTTTAATTATACATGCAAAATTTACCAGTATTTTATGTAACTCTATTTCAAAAAAAAATTATATATTATTTATTTTATTAAAATGACATACATGTGTGTGTGTATTATCGACCTATTTTACTTCTTTACTTAATTTTCTTAAACTTGATAACTACACGTAAAAATATCAGATAACCCTCAATCATGTTTTGTTGCAAAAACAAAATATTAACCAATTTAAAAATGATTAAAAGCAATTGTGCTGCTTTAAAAGCAATGATAATTTAATCTGAATTCCATGAATATTAACACAGTCTGACAAACCCACCCGAACCTAACCTGATATATATTTATATTATATAAACAAATTTATAGAATATTTAGATTTTTTTAATACAATATGATATACACATACTTAAATATTAACATAAAACATATATATGGACAATATTTATCATTTTATCATTTATATATATATATATATATATATAAAATAGATAATAAATACTCATTGGATACTCAAAGCCCAAAAAATAGTTTATAAATATCTAAATTTTTTATTCGATAAACAATAAAAATAAAAATAAAAATAAAAATAAATATAATAAAAATATTTAAGAATACCCAACAAGCAGATACAAATTATCATGCCTAATAGATAGAGCGTAGAGTTGAAGAGTAATGGGAAGACGACGAGACCAGGTGAAAAGGTGGACCTAAAGCCTCTAACACGAAACTTGCATACACGTGAGAACTGCGAAGTTGACCGGAAAAGCCTAGTAGATCACAAGTCCTTTCTGTTTTTCTTTCAATACATGAAATTTGACCCCAATGCCTTGACATGCCCAGCATTCGAATACTCGGAACCTTCTATATGATTTGGGTAACATTGTTTAGCCTGAGGCGGCATGATCTTGGAAGACACAAATACATCTTGTCAGATGCAGGGGCATTTACTCAAGGACCAGCAAAAACCGATGGAAAATGGAATGGTCAATCTATAGCTCATGCTGTGGAAAGAATGATCTAGCTTTTAATGATTTGTGTTTTAACTAGTCATAAGATGCACGCAGTGGAATGGATGATCTAGCAAGCTGTGCAGGAACACGGACTTGAACTCCACACAGTGACCGAGCAATGCTCGCTGGTAGCAATTTCGAATACTTGAACCTAAATTCTAGACAGCAATTTCTTGGGCCATTTTACCACGACCGAGAAAAGACACTTGCAAATATAATATGTAGCAGTTCTCTGCCTTTGGATATGATCGTTTCCTTTCTTCTCCGACGAACTCTAGCAAGAGGCCAGGACCATATGAGATATGATTATAGCAAGCTTAGATGCATGCAATGTCATGACAATATTGCATACACGATGGTTCTGTGCCTGAGACACTGGACATCAATTTTGAGGAAGCCTGATCACAATAGGTTTGTTTTCCCTGTTTCAATGCCAACTGCCAAGAAGGAGCCTTGATTGTGAAGATTTGCAGTGTAATTTTCCCTGCACCAAAATAAAATCGTTCCAGTGGACAAGAGTTAAAGACAACCTTGAGAATAGCCTGGCAGAACATCCATGCTAGCTACAAAATCCTCAACGTTTGGCTGAATACAAAGCATCGCTACTTAATGATGACCTATAAGGGATTCAAAAACCATATATACCATCAAGATCAGAGATCATAACAAATACCTCAAACAGTTCCATTGTTCCAGTAACCAACGTGTGTTTGCTTGTACACAGCTCACTCATGATCAACTCAGCTTCATGGAACAATTTCAAGTTATATATCATATAATGTTGTGCAGTTTATCTATAATGGTGTATGAAACAAATGAAAAAAAGAGAGAGGAAAGAAGTCAAATCATGTTAAGCATAACAGTTAAAATGGTTAATTAATGGATAAGCAGCTCCAAAATCTCCTACCTACTACTTTCTTTCCTGGTTCCAAGCGCTACCTTCTTTTCCAGAAGCTACCAAGGGGAGATGAAAAAGTCAGGGGAGCTGCTTTCAATGCTAAAAGACACAGAATGTCACCGTGGTCCATTATAGGGTGTCTGTGCAAAGGAAAAAATGTTGCTAGAAAAAACTATTCCTAAACTATAACACAGCAGGATGTATCGTATTTACGCGCTCAAATATGTGTGTGCATGTGATGGTCAACAAAAGCAAGAACTTGTCCAGTTCTTTAGTGGACAACCGATAAATTCAACTTGAGGCACTGAAGGACCATGGAACGTGTCAAAAATCACCTGCCACGTTATAGAAGCAGAGAACCAAGTCTCACTTGCATCCACAGAGAAACAACAAAATATGCACAGAGATACACTGCCTAGATCGTTCAGAAAAAAGAGTACACTGCATTGATATAATAATAGAAGATCATTAAACGAGTGAAATAGAATCTTTAGGCTTTAACCATGTGCCACTTCCCACCAGCTTTTGAGATCAGCCCAGCCATTAGCTCCTCAAGTTTGCCCTGGAAACATCTGAAGCAAAGGATACTATATTTCACATTTTCCATTATATATGATGAAACATGCTTCCTGTTATCTTTTGATTACATGGACTAGACTTGATAATACTAAAAAAATAAGAACTGTGAAAGAAAAAGCAGGAAGAGTTTAAGCTTACCTTGAGATATTGAACCTTCAAAGCAGAACTGACCAAGTCAACCAACCCAAGGCTACATAAAAACAAAGCCTGGTTGAAGATGAACCGACAGCATAAACATACACTACACAGATATAAGAAAAGTTGAAACTTAACTTTCCCAGTTCTCTCAAAACAACGTGGGTTTTAGAATGAGCTGCTCATACTTAACAGTGAGAAGAATATCTTAGAAAAGGAAACACGAGGGTATGCTAGTGGGAATTCAATATCATGTCATGCCAGGAAATGCCAAAATTGATCTTTACAATCTATATCTAAAACTTTTACAGAAAAATGACTCTTGAACGTGATCATGTGCCTGATGGGTGATACTGCATGCTAAACATGTTATTGTCCAAAATGCGCTGCTTAAAATGTAAAGAATTAGATATAGAATTTTTGAAAAAAGTAAGGAGACCCCAAAGGACAGAGTTTCAAAAGCTACTCTTGTATGTTAGCACAGTAAGGCTACATAAATAAACCCAAAGTAACTATAACAAAGCTCAATGGAAACTGCAGTATCTACCACCATAGTGGGAGTTATTCATATACCAAGAAAAATTGCAATTAGCCCCTTAGGACATGCATTTAATGTGTGTATATGATTAAGCAGAGAAAAACTCTTATCTAAAATAACCAGTGCAAAATAGCAACAGCTGGAGTTCACATTACCTCCAAAGTGCAAATGAAAGAGGCCTGCAATCCGCACATTGACAGGTTTAGATTCATGATTGGGAACCATGCAGTAATATGAAGCATCATGAGCCACAAAAAGATCCCAGCTATTTCCACTTGAAAATCGAAACTTTGACTGCTTAACTTGCGCTCTTGTGGAGCAACGTGACTTCAGCCATTTAAGAAGCACATGCCCTCCATCTACCCTTGAGATGTGCATGTGATAGCCAAATGCACCAAAATCCTTTCAGATTATCAATACAGTCTAGTATTGAACTACAGTGAAACCAATATTTAGTGTTCCATACCCAATCAGCCATTAAGTGCACACCCAATAGAATGTTCACTTTCTATTATCTTTAAGGTACCATGTTGCGCAGAGAACTAAATTAGAAAGAAAAGGAAAATAATCACAACCCTATCCTCTTCAAACTACAAATGTAAGATCTTTGTCACAGAAAACAAATTTCATATTAATTCTTCTTATGCTTAAATTCCAGTTCCCACTGATTTGCAGTGCATTACATAAATTGTAATCCATATGCTGATGGGCGTGTAGTTATAATTCTTCTTACAAAAATTCATACATCTTTCATAAAAACAATTGTACAATCAATCATAGCATAGAGATTACATGATATTCTTGTCGGAAAATCAAAGGATAACCAATCCCAATCGCTAGCAAGAACAAACAAACTTTTGAAAAATATCCAACACTAAAACACTAGCAAAAAGAAAACAAAAACTTACAAAATTAACAATCTACTTCATGTATAATTACTGTAAATTTTGACTTACGAAGCGCTGCGGTACAGTAAGAGAGTTACAACTACATCAAGCTGAGACATGAATCTTCCTACTTTAACTCCTGTACATATTCTGGTTGGAGTGCGGGACTTTTTGGCTATGGATAAATGCCAATGCTATTGAGAAAGTCTGCAGAGCTGACAATGTTGACTGAAAATGCACAGAATACATGCCATCATGGACATTCACCATCCTCAAGGGGGGAGCACCATTCTCTGAACCCTGCAAAATAAGAGTTGAGTCATGCTTACATTAATACTCATAAGAATCTACAAAATTGCGGTGAAGAAATGGAGAAACTACAAATTTTGAAAGGAAAATGAAAAGAAAGGAACAAGAAAAAAAAGCAAATTATATCCGTTGCTGTTCTTTCTGTCCATTGAGACAGCACTAGCGATGGCCACCTTAAGAATTAATGGATAAAGCTTGCATGGAGTGTGGCTCACCTGTATGAACAAATTAATTAACTTGCACTCCCCCTGCATATCTGCTGAGGATGAAAACTCCTTGTTGGCTGATCTGCTTTTGAGTACTGTTAACGGACACCCTAGGTCCCAGCCACCACAATCACAGTACCCACCTGATCTCCATCTATCAATAAGACTGGAAGGACCACCATTTCTGGTCCTTGGACCTCCATGAAGACCAGCTGGAATGAGAATATCAATGCTTGTTGAGCAATCACCGGTATCTCGGGCACAACTGGCAGAAAGTACTGAGGATTTCATCGTATCCTTGGCTTGCGTTACAGCCGTGTTCTTGAGAAAATTCAAACCCCAACCTCCAGTCTTCTCTGGACGCTTCTCAGGAAGATGATTTTTCACCAAAATGGCCGCCAATTCAAGATTTGGTGGAAGATGATTTTCTAAGAGATTGGCCCCACCAAGTGCGTCCATGTTGTATTCTCTCTCTTGAAAAGGCTCCCAAGAAGAATTCTCCAGTATTGCACCAGATCCATCAAATCTGGAGTTAGTTCTCTTCTTGAATGAGTTGTTGGTCCTGAACACTTCCACCACCCTGCTTGACAATCTCTTGTTCTTCCTGAGGTCATGGCTTGAACTTTGCAACTCTCCCACTAAATTTTCATAACAACCGAACAAAACAAATTCTCTCTCCATGATTCTACAATTGTTTGGGCAAAGAGAAAAGGAAGTTGATACGTTCATCTGACCTACAAGGCGAGACTCTTTATCATGAATCATATGTTCCTTTTGGCCACCTTTTCTAGAATGGAATAAATACACGTACTCTAGAGCCTTATCATCTGCTGAATTAACATTATAAAAGTTGGCCACGTAGACCACCTTCTGATCGTCTAAGGAGAAGATGAAATGTGGGTTTCCCCCCTTCCATGTGCACTGGAGCGTCCCCTGAGTAACAGCAGCAGGGAGAGAAGAAGAGGACTGATCAGAACAAGTAGAGTTTGTACTCGACATAGAAACAAACCTTTTGTGCAAACTCTCTGATTCATATTTATGGCTTCCTGGAGTTTGTGCTCCGTTATCGAGCTTGTGTGGTGAATAACTACTTAATCCACCAGGAGAGTTCATAAAATCGTAACATATTGATCCTTTAACATCGCTGGAAGTCACTTTCTCAAAATTGGCATCACCATCATATGCACCATATCTGCGCAATAAAGGACTCTTCAGTATATTCACCATGCTCTTGCTACCCATGATTGAACCAGCAATCCACTGTTCTGCAGGGCTAATGACTACACTCCCGGTCCCAGCCAATGGACAGTCAAAATCAAACCCAGCCGAACTACATGTATTTTTATTCCCAATTTTAGCTATATTCAGGCCATCAGAGAAAAAACCCATGTTTCCCCAATCCAAGTACATAGAGGCGTTGCATGGAGCCGCTTGAGAAGTACTGGCATGTATGAATTCTAGGCAACGACGAAGATATTTCTCATCGATTGTTATTATATGCTTTGGAATCCAATTGTCTAAGACATGAATGCTTCGAAGGAACGAATCTTTGATGCAACTTTTACTGCGTTGCAGTTGCTTAACTTTTAAATGCAGATACTGATGTGAATTTACCCTTCTTGTCAGCCTACTAGATTTTGATTGGGAACAATCCAGCTCGTGGTCACCAGATAATTCTCTATCATGGCTTAAGCTATGCAATGAATCCTCTTTGCCCAGGCCATCTTTTTGAGCATTGGCAAATGTGTCATCCATCTTGAGCCTCCAATCTAACAAAGCACAGTAATGGCAGACAACTTTGTTTTCATCTTCTGTCTCCAACTATTTGATATAAATTGGAAAGCTCCAGCATATCAGGTAAGCCTCTTATTGCCAAAGTCGTATCCCAAAGGAATCTGAAAAAAGCAATTTGAACGGCTACCATCAGCACATTGCAAAACGAAGCATCCAAGAGAAGAAAGCTAATATTCATACATTTCACATCAGAATCTCTGAAAAAATTACAATTATTAGGAAAAAAGAAATAAAAAGTAAAAAATCAAAATCAATATTGGTTGTCAAAAACTTGAACCATGGGCATCCATGCTGGCTCGAATATATTGCATGTAATCGAGTAAATCTTGAAGCTTTCACTTTTCTGCCAAAATGCCAATATCAAAGTACTTTCCTTTCTTGATGTCACTTTACTTTGTTTCTTACGTCAAACAGGAAATTGAGGCAAAACCAGACATCTTGTGACAATTAAATTAACCATGTCAAGGTAACAATCAATACAAGAGTTATAACAGTAAACAATTAGTTTTCTTTAAGACTCCATAATTATGATATTGATTCTTAAGGAAAAAGAAAACCAAGACTGCAATTTTGCAAATGGGAATTACATCCAAAAATAAAGAAATGATGGGAGAGTGAGAAATATAAGGAGAAAACACATTCAAACTGCATCTTCCGCAATGTTACATGAAATCAATTGAACATGGATCCAACAGAGTGATAAAGAGAGGAAGAACAAGCTCACAAATCACATACATGTTCAGGAAAAATTATGGGGTTGCTCAAATTCAATAAAAGGTGTAATTGCACACAAGGCCCGCTCTATCAACCCAACTAACTTCATTTCAACTCTACTATTCTCAGCCCAACTCTATTTTATTTTTTTTCCTTTTTCCTTTTAATTTAACCTTACTCCAAATTTTAATATGGAAAGAAAACCTTAAAATGGTTGAAAGGAAATCACTAGAACCAGAATAAAAAAAAACTAATATTTCTCTTCTTGTACCACCTTTCCAGGAACAAATCCACAACCCCATAAGCTATCAAAATCACAAATCCAGCCATCAAAGTAGTAACTTATAAGAAATGCATAAGCAAACACCAATAAAGTAGCAAGCTTTAACTAGTGGTGTGTATAAATAGTGGTAAAAGAAAAACATATATGAAGCAAGAGGCCAGCTTTTGTTGCTTACCAGAAGAAACGGATCCAAGAACCAAAACCCAGTTCAATCACACTCTGATTCCCAAGAAAGCCAAGAGCTTAGATTTTTTAGCTTATCTAGCACCCAAAGAAACACGTAAAGAACACACAAAAGGAGAAGGA
Source organism: Populus trichocarpa (assembly GCF_000002775.5). Classification (NCBI taxonomy): domain Eukaryota; kingdom Viridiplantae; phylum Streptophyta; class Magnoliopsida; order Malpighiales; family Salicaceae; genus Populus; species Populus trichocarpa. The sequence continues at coordinate 9,473,525 of NC_037294.2, read as the reverse complement.
AACTTAACCGCTGACACTAATACATGGTTCTAGACATGATATGTTTCCCTTTAAACTAAAAAGAAACAAAAGATGTGCTGTGTCGTTAACAGTTTTTAGAGGGAGAAAGAACGAGAAACTTAACTAAAACAAGGTAGTAAGAGAGCTTAACATTGAAATGTGGATGTAAGCCACGTTTCTTAATGAATTTTCAGACAGTCCCCCAAAATCCATGGTTACGTGTAGGACCCATTATGGTGTTTGCAATTTCTAGTGTAGGACCCAATTTCTTTCTCTCTTCTTTTGCAATATTTTTTGGGCCATTATATTAAATTGAGTAGCAGACAATGTCCTGGATAAGGACCTCTTGTTCTGTTCATAGAAGGAAAGAAAGAAGGAAGAAAAGGAAAAATGAGCTGGTTCCCACGATAGCTACAGTCTTCCACACTGTTTTCCCTCCCATTCCTGATTGATGGGGACCACAAAACACAGCGTTTTGGTTTGAGTTTGGTAACACGTTCTCACAAATTTTTTAAAAAAATTATTTAAAATAAAAAAATTTATATTCTTAAATTGTTTAATATATTGATATAAAAATAATTTTTAAAAAATAAAAAAATTATTTTAATATATTTCTAAACAAAAATACTTTAAATCGTCACCGTTACCACAATTTCAAATATGATTAAGGTATTTTTTTGTATTAAAATAATTTTATTTACTTTTTAAAATTTATTTTTCATATCACCCCAATAAAAATAATCTAATAATATCAAAAAATTAATTTTAAAAAAAAATATTAAAAAAAAAACATAATTAAACTACAGTACCAACCAGCAACATGAGTGAAGAAATGTGTCTATTATAATAATAATTTTTCTTTTCTTTGTGGGCAAAAATTTTCAAGTCACGTGAGAGAGAGAGAGAGAGAGAGGGAGGGAGGTGTGTCAAAAGTAGGTACTCCACGTTGTAGGGCTAACATGCTCCATGGCTCTGTTTGACTGCATATGTTGCCGTTGTTAGTTTATTATTATGCTGTTGAGGATGTTGTTTTATTGTGCTCATGTTTTTCTTACAACCTTATTTATTGCTTGGGCGGTTTCGCTTTTATATAAAAACACTCTTTTATATCGGTTTTGATATGCTTGCACCGCTATTATTAAATTCGGCTCCATGGTTGGACCGACTCGGAATTAGTTTGACTAATTAATTTTTAAATAAGTCAAAACCTTGTTTAGTATTTTTATAAGAAAAACAGTATTATTTTAATTTTAAAAAAATAAAATAATAATAATTTGGATTAATCTGTTTAACTAATAACTTGGTGTTTAAACCGAGTTATAAGCCGAATCAGGTTTTGCGGTTTTGGGTGTATGTGAAGGTCATGATGTTTATTTCATATCACTCAATTTGTGCTTTTCGATCATGCAGGTGAGTGAAGAAATAACGTGATGAGTGAATTGGATCTTGTGTTGAAGAAACTGAAAAATATGTTGGAATATTAGATGCTTGTGTCATCTAGACAAGAGATTATAATAATTAGGAGTGCCACTATCTCCACGGCATTGTCCGTTTTCTATTTCTAAATCATCATAAAAGAAAACTATGTGGTGTGTTAAAAGGGAAATTTCCCATTGATAGGAGTGGTTGATGGTCTCTCGTGTTTAGAGTGTGGTTGTGGTTGTTTTTTTAAATATTTTTCACTTGAAAATACATTAAAATAATTTTTTTATTTTTAAAAAAATATTTTTGACATCAGCATATTAAAATGATCTAAAAACATAAAAAAAAATATTAATTTGAACCCAGAAAAAAAAATTTAATTTTTTTAAAAAATACTTTTAAAACACAAAAACAAACAGGACTGTTAGAAGCCGTTTGGGAACGCGGTGCAAACCGCGTCCCAAAAAATTCATAAATTTTTTTATTTTTTGCTAAAATTTAATTTTTATATATATATATATTTCGGGTTGTTTTGATGTGCTGATCTCAAAAATAATTTTTAAAAAATAAAAAAAAAATATTATTTTGATGCATTTTGACACGAAAAGCACTTTAAAAAACAACCGCAACTATACTCTCATACAGGCACTAAATAGAGTAGGTTAAAATTTGAAAATTTTTATTTAAAATTAATTTTTTATGTTTTTTTATTATTTTGATTTTAAATATCAAAAATATTTTTTTATTATTTTCAACATAAAAAACTACTACTATCACATTTTCAAACATACTAATGCCAATCTACTTGTCGCAACTTACAACACATAATTAGAGTTAAATGGAGGGTTAGAAAAGATGATAATGTCACCTCCACCGCCTGCCCTCCTGCAAATAAGAGATTTCAATGTATAATTATTAAATTTATTAGGATGGATAGAGGATTTGACACCTTAGGTATCCAATAAAGCAAACGCCATACATGAAATTTAATTAATCTCTCGGTTGCATCAACTGGAAATAGAATTGCAAATTGCTTTGTTAGTCAATATATGCTCCATTACGGGGGCCTATGTAGTTGGTGTGGATTTATAAATTAGTGGAGCATGCCTATATAGTTGGTGTGGATTTATAAATTAGTGGAGCATCATTTGTCAAGGTGTAAATGATATTTTTATTGGACAATTACAAAAACTCTTTAATAATTTAACATTAATTTATTTTCTCTCTATATTTTTATGAATTATATTTTACATCCCGAATTAAATAATAAAAATATAAATATAAACCATCTAGTAGGTGGTTCAGTAGTAAAAATTTGAGACCAAAGAGTTTGCTCCCACTGCAATCTCAAGTTCGAACAATGTGATTGCTAATATAATGGTCATTGGAGGCTTACATGGTCGTTAACTTCAGGACCCGTGAGATTAGTCGAGGTGCACGTAAGCTGGTCCGAACACCCACGTTAATAATAATAAAATATATAACTACTAGAAGGTTTTTTTGTAATTATCCCTGTTTTTAGATGATGAAACTCCTTTTAAAATTATTTGCTTTCAAGGAGAATAAATTGATTATCAAAAGGTATATATTGACTAACAATGCAAGGAATATGCGTCTTCGTGGATCAAGGTTGTTGATTGGTTAAATAACATCAATGTGCGTGCGTGTAAAGTCAATTAACTCAACTACCATGGCTTTGGCTATGGTCTTGCCTTCCATTTATTTGCCTTTTAAGGGTATTTGTGTAATTTTCGTGCAAAAAAATGTAAACTACTAAATTGTCCCAAATTATTTTGCAAATGACTTTTAGATCCCCTAAAGATATTGTTCAAGGCAAAAAAATTCTTTAACGTGTAGAATGTGCTTGGCAGTGTGGTTGTGAGTGCTTTTCAAATAACTTGTCGTGCTAAAATGCATGTTAATAATATTTTTTTATTTTTTAAAAATTAGTTTTGATATCAGCACATCAAAACGATCCAAAATGTACAAACCATATTAAATTTTAACAAAAAAAAAAATTCAAATTTTTTAGGAACGCGGGTTAAACCCCGTTCCCAAACGCTTCCTTAATCATTTATCTTATCTATAATCATATCCAAGAGAACAATTAAAAGCTTGGCGTCTCATCTGCCGAACCACTTCAAAAAGCAACCACTTTACAGCCAAAGAAACGTAAGCATCCCTGCGCGCCACTGGTAAATCTTTGCTCAATGAAAGGTGCCCTAAATGCAGCACCTACTCGTCTTCTCCACTATTACTTGCACTGTACGTACCCAGGCTGGTCTCCTTTAAAAAGCTTCTTTTTTTTAATTTTTTTCCAAATTACTTTTCATTTAAAAAAAATTAAAAGTGCATTTACGGTTATTTTTAAAAAAATGTTTTATTTGGAAAAATATTAAAATAATTTTTTTATTTTTAAAAATTATTTTTAACACTAGCACACCAAAATAATCTGAAAATTTTTAAAATAATATTAATTAAAAGTAAAAAATAGAATAAAAATTTAAATATTTTTAAAATATAAAAAGGAAGAGGATTTAAGTTACGTCCACGCACGGTTATCTAAATTCCTGGAGATATTTTCCCTGGACGGGACAGCTTGAAATCTAGACTCCTGTGAAGAAAATCATGCGTACGCATCACCCTACTCCGTCCCACCAAGCTCCAACCATTTCTTGTTTTCATTGATTGTGACCATGAAAAGCAAGATTTGCATTTACTTACCATGCAAGATAATTATTTTTCAAATTTACTTTGATTGAATTGTCACGGGTGAAAAATAATTGAATCTGTGCCTTCTATGCGTTGTCTGCATTCTGCAGTTCTTGGTTGACGTCGATCTTCACCATGTGCACTCTCTCTAGCTAGAGATAATCAAGCAGTTTAGAAGGGGTGGTGGTAAAGTGCCGTTCTCCTCAGGCCATCGACAAATCAAACAAGTTGTCGAGCAAGCAGGGAGCAAGATCGCAGGTCCCAACAGTAAGTTGACTGTGGGGGAGCTTTTGTACTTCATTTTATCGTGTTCTCTGATAAATTTGCTGGATATTTATAACGAAATTATTTCTCATAATAATATCTATTAATGAAGTGCGAAATTTTGTATTTTTTAAAGGGAACGACTTGGATTCTCAAAGCTTCGTTGTTTTGGTGTATTTGGTATTGTGATTTATGATATTTTTAAAATATATTTTTTATTTTAAAATATATTAAAATATTTTTTTTAATTTTTAATAGTAAATATTTTCATAAGCATCCAAAAGGACAAAAATCGATGCTACTGGTTTGTGGATCATCGATTATAATTCAATTTCCAAGAATTATAAAGCCATAGTTGTTGTATCCAATTTAAGAATTAATTTAATAAACAGGGAAGTTATTAAATTACTGGGTGAAATAATTTTTTTTTTTTTTAGTGTTTAACATTGCCAATTAAATCATTAAAAATTTAATCAAGTTAGTTAGATATCCCCATATCAATATTTTTTTCTAATTTAATTTGAAATTTAATCCAAATTTAGTATCCAGTTACAAGTTTTTCCATAACTAAAACAAATTATCGAGTTTAATAACTATTACCTTTTATATTACAAGTCAACCAAGCATAAATTGAGAGATTTTTTTTTCACAAGATTTATTTGACACTATCAAATTAACCATCTTATTTTTTTGATATAGTAAAAATACCTTAAAAAACAAAAAACAATTGCTTGACATCTAAGGGATGCCAAGTCTTTTCACTTTTTTATAAATAGTAAAATAACATAATTACTATTAATAGTAAAAAATCTTAAACTTATTGTCAAGGGATTTTTGGTCTTTCATTATTTGTGTGTTTTTTTATTTTTAGAACCCTTTTGGAAACGCGGTGCAAATCGTGTTCCCAAAAAATTCAAATTTTTTTTATTAAAATTTAATATGTTTTATATGTTTTAAATTGTTTTGATGTGCTGATATTAAAAATAATTTTTAAAAAATAAAAAAACATCATCAACATGCATTTCGGCACGAAAAGTTATTTGAAAAGCAATCGCAACCACACTGCCAAATATACTCTTATTGTCACGTGGTCTAATAAATGATTTGAAAGTTTATTAAATTTAAATATTATAAAAAAAGATGACTAATGCATAAATGTGTTCACAAGGTTCGGGTAACACATGCAGTGTTGCATGTTGTCCAAACACCAAATTTCAAGGCGATGTTGGAAAGTGTTTGGCTTCCCCTCCATGCCTGGGCAATGCGTATAGCCAACAAATCACTGGTTTATTGTAGATGATCTTTTCTTTTTTCTATTTTCTCTGTCCCATTGATTCCTGCACTAAACCCTCTGATTTTTCATACTAGCCCTTTAACCTGTTTTTTCTTTGAATTATTATTAGGTTCTGTTTGTTTTTGCGTTTCAAAAGTGTTTTGAAAAAAAAAATTATTTTTTTTCTTTGCTTCAAATTAATATTTTTTTGGTATGTTTAGATCATTTGATGCGCTGATATCAAAAATAATTTTTAAAAAATAAAAAATATATTATTTTAATACATTTCTGAATGAAAAATACTTTAAAAAGTAATCACAACCACACTCTCAGACAAGTTAGTCTATGTTCTCTTGGTTACTATTTGTTTTATTTTAAATGATTTATAGAATTATAATGTTTTTTCAATTTCATTATTTTTCAATTCTTTTATATATCGAACTTGGTCCACGTTCTTTTAATTGTTTATATAATTTTTTTTCTATCATTTTCTTGATTTATTTTATTTTTTATTTTCATCCCACATTGTTTATTTCAATTAATTTTTGTATCATATTTGGTCCTTATTCTTTTGATTGTTATTTATTTTGTTTTTAAATTTTGGATGGTTGAGAATTTTGCTTTGTGATTTTTCTAAGTCTGGTTTTTACAAGGTAACCCGATCTCATGATTCGATACTCGAGTTTTGAAGATTAGCTTGATGTGTCTTCGTCCCTCCCTCTTATTCTGGTCATTCAACATTATATTATTAAGTCTTCATCTTGTGAGTTTTTACTCTTTTCTTTCTATGGTGTTGTTCAGATCTTATATCCCGCGAGTCGATCGAGTTAACTCAGGTTGACTTAATTTTATTTAAGTTTTTTTTTAAAATTTTCTAGTTTCATCTTTAATTATTTTGTTTTTCTAGGACCCGACCTCCATTGTTTTATTCAATTTATTTTGTATGGGGTTATATCGTCATCATAAGCTGGTCGCGTGTTTGACATATCGAGTATAGTTAATTTTTCATCGTTTTTTAAAATTGATTTTTTTTTAAATTATTCTTTTAATGCTTGCTTTGCTGGTAATCGAGCTCCATATATATATATATAAATTTGTTATTTTGTTATTTAATTTTTATTTTATTATCAAATAAGATTTTTAAGATATTTTAAAAATATTTATAAGTTATTTTTTTCTTTTACAATATTGACAAACATTTCTTTTTAAATTGTTATGCCCTTTTATTTTCCAATTATGTTATTAAATTAATCAAATTTATTTAATATATTCAAATTCCATTTTAAAAGCGCTGTAATCGTCTAAATATTTGTTTTACACTAGAAAAAAAATTAATATTACCCACAGTGTACCGTTCACCACCTCTCGAGTAACATTCATTTGCTCACCGGTTTCATTGTAGCATCGCTTCCTTTTGTCTTCCGAGGACACACTGCCACCGGCGACATGGAGATTCCAGAGACGAGGTTGAGTTTTCCGAAGAACATTCCCACCAATCTGAATGTTCTTATTTTCAAATTTTTATTTGGTGGGTCCAACTGAATCCTCGAATTAGATAACAGTGGGCTTGATTAGTTGAACTTTCTACAATTTTTTTCTAAACCGCAGCTCAAAATTCCGATCCAGAGGAAAAACCGGTCCTCCATTGGCATACTTTAGGAACCGTCTGAGCAACTACCTCTAGAAAAACAAAGCCCTTTTTGTTGTTTTTGCCGGAAAAAAAAGTCCACACTCCCATGGCCAACGGGCACCTAACCTTTTGTAGGTCCGATCATTTTTGTCAAAGGTCTAGTCGAGAATCTGCGCGTCCATGCTCGTCGAAGATGTGTACATGTGACTATGACCTTAATTTTTGTCAAAACATCAGTATGACTGGGAAGGAGCTAGTGACATTTAACTAACTGTTCTGTTCTGTTCATTATTTTCTTGTTGTTTGTATTTGCTGAGCATATGGTAGGACCAAGACACCAAGTGATATGTTTCCACAATTTAAGAATTTGAAGTTTAAATATAAACGGAGCGTTTCGTTTAGAAATCATCAGCAGTATTGGGCGGCGGTATTGAGGGGATTTTTTAATTGAAAAAAAAAATTAAGATAATTCTTTTATTTTTAAGATCAACATATTAAATCATTAAAAAATATCTAAAAAATATTAATTTAATATTTTTTTATGATATAAAAACCATTTTAAAAAAGAAAAACTAGCTATGAACCGAAATAACTAATAGCAGAAATTAATGACTATAGACTGCGAGGATGTTAGGTAACTTAACCACCAAAATTTTGACATTGTTTCAAGCCACTTTGACTGAACGAACGTTTTCTTCTTCTTCTTCTTCTCTTACAATTCCCCGTGAGGATTTTTTCCCATGGGAAGCACCAACAAAGACTGGTCACCATTTTTGTTAAACGCAAAGGCCGGGCTGTATTTTAGTCATAGCTCAAAAACTACTGGGCTTGCAAATCAGGACAGATTGTTAATGAGCCTAGCGAAATACAAATACTCTTTAATGTACAGAGGCTGAAGTATTTGTGGATGAACAACCAAGAAAATTTATTTTCCACCATTCCTCGCTTAGAGTGAATCTTTAAGGACGTCGTTTTGATTAACATTCAAGTTGACTTGAGGATAGAACACAAAGAATTAGTCTCTGCAAAATATGTAGCCGGTAGTCCAGTAGCCATTAATTCTGACAGATGTACATGTTATAGCAGAGGATGAAAGCAAGCCATCCTTACTGCAATAAGCACTCCAAATTTCTTGGACGCAAGAACGTGTAATAAACAAAAACAACTTTATTGACAAACTTGTCAAGCTACTACTCACAATGAGATGCCACAGCATTCAACAGATTTGCTGGATCTCGGAGATGGTGGTTAAAAAAAGAAAAGGAAGGATAGATATATCTACAAAAACTACCTTGTTATTCAGCTGTCTACATGATCCTCACTGAATTCATATAAATGGACCACCCATTCATTTGATTTCTTTTATTATAAATTTAACTTGGAGAGTTAATTAACATCCTGGCTGAAACAGGATCCTTCAAAATTGTAGAGAGGGGTAAGCTAGTACTTAAATCCAGGACTGGATAGAGTAGTTGCATTTGAAGGTGTTCACACCACTGGTGTGGGCAAAAATATCAGAATCAGTCACATCTTCTTCTTTCATTGCTGGCTGCAGGAAAAAAAAAAAACAGAAAAGGGAAGCAAGCAAAGAGAGGATTAAATAGGCACAGACGTTTACCAAAAGGAAACATTTGTTGAATGCTAACAAAATGTTTTACGTTGGAGATGAAAATAAAATAAAATAAAATCAAGAATCTTACTCCTTCATCTTCATCATCTTCATGATGGCCACAAACAGTCCTGTGGATGTCAACAAAATCATCATTCTTTGCAAACCTTCCTCTGACTCGAGGCCGGCTGTCTGCCAGTGTTTTGCGGCAGGCATACTGCGTATTTGCTCAAATCATCAGTGACAAATATAAAAAAACACATGTTTCATACTCTAAGGCATTGCCTGCAGACAGATATGCACATGAGTGATCTGAGATATCTACTATCACTTTTGATCATAATATCTCATATATAGTGTTCTGTTTTTGGGAGAAGAGAGCACCTTAATTTTCTTGCTGAAATTCCTCTCATTTCTTTTCTTCATGTACCTATGGATTTTCTCCTTCCTTTGCTCAACTGAAAGTTTGCCCACCTTGAAAGTTGAATCTTCCAAGCTTGAAATCTCTGATGTTAAAGGAGCAGAACTCACAGGCCCACCCACCAGTTTTGGAGTTTTATTGCCAAGTGCCTTCCAAAGACAAATTATAAAGAGAAGAGAGAATAAACACAACATGAGTTCCTTCCAGAAGAACCATATTTAAAGTGTACATGCTCTGCTATTTGTGCCTAAGAAATGCTACAACCATCGAAGCAGGTAATTTAGTTGTTGAAAAATTAGTAGTGTTCGGCTTCGAAACTCCGTTTACGAAAGATAGGGAGGGAGCTAATTCGATATTCAAGAGTACTCTTTGGGTTCATCATGATAAAAAAATCTCACTTCTCACTTGGAATTTGCTTTCTATAGAATAGTAAAGGTTTTTCAAATTGCTACTTAACAAATAATAATGATAATAATATAATTCTGCATGTATTTGATGTATTGCTAGTACCTGCAGATCACCAGGGTTAAAAACATGCTGGAGGGAATCAGGACAGTAAATCCCACCGTTTTCACCCCGATAATCCAATTCTAGTGGTTGCCATTCAGAACCCGTAAGAATACCACCATCGAAAATCCCAGAACAGTCAGCAGATAATGCGGTATTCATGGTCCCAGCAAGCATGTAAGTACTCATGGCTGGACCAAGAAATGAACAGGTAGGTGATGATGGGTTCAAAGGTACATAAGAAGGAACCGAGGACAACCAATCTTCTTCAAAAACTGATGGTAATGGATGCCCCATGATTGGGACAGCAGGGTCAGCAGTGTACTGTGACAGACCATCAGCAGATACAAAATCTGTTAATGTGAGTTGGGGTTGCACCGAAGAGAAATCAAAATGGTCATTTTGGGTAGAGATAAATATAGGGAAAGCAAAAGTAGATGGAGAAAAGTCTATGGAAGCAGAGAGTGCACTGACAAGCTCATCTTGGGAGTCAGATATTATGGACAGATTACTAGTGTCGTTGTTATTTATGTTGTTAGTATTGGCAGCTGTAGTTGTAGTGGTACTAGTAGTGATGGTGCTAGCCGTTGTGGTTGTAGGGGTCGTGCTGTTATGATTGCCATTGTTATCTTGGCAGCAATTGGACTTGTCTATATCTGGTGGCGATGGAAGATTGTTAGTGTAGGAAGAGTTCTCATAGCAGCAGTACGAGCTAGAAGTGACTTCTGAGTTTTGCAGGGTTTCTTGGAAGAACTCAGGGTCACAGAATTCCAAAATTTGGCCACTGATTGGGCTTGAAACATCGTCCTGTAAAATAGTAAAGCAACAATGTTAAGATCATTAATTAATACAAGTCATGATCACATGTACTAAGCTACAGCACATACACGCAAACCAAGCTTGAAGTTTGATGTTTTCCAACTACGATTCAGATTGACCTTTCCTTTAGGCATCCGCCAACAATGATTCTTCATCGTTTGCAACATGGTTCGGATCTAATTCTTAATCTTGGTCCAATGTGATTGTGATCTATTCCCTCAGGCCATGATATGATAAAGACATGCAACTTAAAAAGGCTAAAATTCCCTAATCAAGCTGAATTTATGCATGTTAATCATCAAGGATAGAATGAGAGTCCATAATAATTCACTTTGTCAAGTGTGCTAGAAATACAAGGTAACGAATGATACTCTCCCTGCAAAGTAGTGGGGGTAATTAGACATCGGGCATGGGGTTCCAATTCTCTGTCCTTACTCTATAATGTATCCTTGACCAAAATGGAGCAGGAGCCGGGCCGGGTGGGTTGCCAAGGGCAAGCACCTAGTCTAGCTCATACAAGTGCGGCTACCAAGTACCAATCTAGTTTCCATATTTGATCAAGAATAAAAGAATATATCATATAGTAGATATCTGATTATTATAAAGTTGAAAAAGATGTGTTTGTGTGCCACCATGTGAGATGCGGGAACTAGGGCACCCGAGATTAGCAAAAATACTTCATAGCATTAGCAAGATGGGTGTCCATGGCTTGTTCCTTTCACTCTCGTTATCTAGCAACGAGTTCAGGCAAACATTCTGAATTGAAAGGCATTTAGCTAGGATAGGAAGACCCAATATGCTTTCCATGTGAGGTTCTGTCATTAATTTGGACCTTACATCAATCCTTACTGACAAGAAAAGAATCATAGATTAGATATTCCTTGTACGTACTCATATATATTCTCTAAAGATCAAATTAGTTGAAAATATTATGGTCAGAAAAGTAACGATTTTGATATCTACTTTGGCTGATGGTGCCGTTTAAGATAGTGGCAATTATTAGTTAATTAGATCGCATGTTCGCATCGTACGTATTAACTGTGGCCGGAGGCCGGAAGCATATGTATCATTGAAGCAAGTATTATGATCATGGAAATCGAAAGGAGCTAGCAGCTCTAACTTGCTGCTATTTCTGTAATCTCTTTCTCGTGGTAGTTAATGCATTTCCAACTCATAATCAATCATTAAGAAGACTAATTGCATCTACTTCTTTGCTGCAAAATCTCACTCCATTTTGCAAGCGAGATTTTGGAGCTACCTCCCTTCTGATCTTTATCTAGAAATTAAGAGGCCTTGTATGAAAGATCCAACTTGATTAAGAACATAATTAATTAAGTACTTGTAAACATTTAACCAGCCGCGAAGAGAAACCAGAAAACATGAAACCGTGCTCGAAAACATTGCACAAAAACTAAAAGAAATGATCTGCAACTGGTGTTCACACAAATTGAACTAACATGTACTGTTCAATGCATGCATGCATTAAACAGTAAACAGAACAAGAAAAGAAAGAAAGAAGGAGACTCACAATAAGAAGCTGCTCCGATGGATGAGCCATGTCCTCCAACATTGTATCTGTATTTCTTGATTGAGGTAAGCTTTACGTATTCCTCAAAATCAAACCTGAGAATCAAGCCTTAATTAACTCCTTTCACACACCCTCAAAATAGCACCTAGTGATAACATTAAATTAAAGAAGAACTCTTTTTAGATGACGATGGTGATGATGATATATGGTAATTTTCAAATGTTGTATGGCTAAAATTAACGTAACCCAATACTCCATTAAAACCCAAAAAAAGAAGAAAAAATTAACAAAGGTAAGGGGAGAGATAGAGAGGGTGAAGTAATAGTACTTCTATGTTGAGAAACAGGGAGAGGATTGTTCAAAGTTTTTTTTTCTTTTCCGATTAGCTAAGAACAAGGAGGTTGTGGGCTGTCCTAGAAGTTAGTCACCCACAATTCGACAATTTAAAGGAGGTTTACGTGATTTGTCCGTACACTCACCTTTGTCTTTGTGTCAGCCCGCCACAAAAGGAGGACCTCAAGTTCTTCACTTCTTTTGCCTTGCCGAGGTTATATATACCCTATGAGTGGTGAAACGTGGCAGTTCTAGTGACGTGGCATTCCGGTGACATGGCTGCGCGCCACTCGGATGGGGAGGGGTCAGACTCATTGTACGTATCTTGATACGGTCAAGCATTAATTTGGGTTGACCAAGTTTTTCTTATCGTATCTTTGCTTTTCATGTCCATTTCGTCCTCCTAGCCTAGGATGCTTCTTATCGATCCTCCTCTTCAATTCAGCTGAGATTCCTGTAAGTGTAGTCATATTAGATCATTGATAATTATTCTTCTAAACATAAAAGAAAAATGTCGAGTGGTGTTGACACGGTGTTGACACGTTTTCTAATAGGAAAACATTTAAAACCTATGTTGTTGATTTTATAGATTTACTAGGTTAAAAAAAAAACTTGAATGATCAGTAAAAATATATATTTTTTATTTTTTTATATAATATTAAGATAATAGCATATTGGATCAAACTGACTTAACTTGTTAAATTTGCTATTTAGGTTATGAGATTATGATAACCCCATATAAAATAAATCAAAATAAATTATTAAGTTTAATTCTTAATTAATCTAATATTGAATGATGAAAGTGAAAAAATATCAATTACAGAAAAAAGCAAGAAAAAAAATCAATTCAGGTTAATATTCAAATCCTGTAAAATAGCAAATTGAAACAAATTATAAAGTCCGATTTTCAAACAATTCAATATTAAATGATAAAATTAAAAGAATAATAATTAAAAAACTAGACAAAAAAAAACCTACTTGAGTTAAATCTAGATCAACTCGTCAAACTCACAACCCGGATAATGAGACAAGGATAAACCTATAAAAAGTAAACCGAAACAAATTATGAATCTCAATTTTAATCCTCATGCACTAAATCCAAATGTTGAAGGATTAAATTTAAAAAGAAAAAAAAAAAGAAAACTCGGGTCAACTTACCAAACTAGCGACTAATGTCATGATATTAAAATAATTCAATAGAAAACAAATTATGAAGTTAAATCCTAGTAAATTCAATGTTAAAAAATAAAATTAAAAAAAATATATTTTTCTTAAAAAAAAAAAACAAAGCATTGTTTTCTTGATTAGTAATTTGAGAGGAGGTGAACATAGAATTAACTTCCTCGTTTAGTTTAGTTTTTTTTTTTTTAATATCAAGTAATTAATGTAGACTAAATAAAAATTTTGGGAATGTTTCATTGATAAGTTTTTTTTTAAAAAAAGAAAAATCTTTAAAAACCATCCTTTTTATGCGGAAAAGATGGAGATTGATATTGAAGTTATTATAAAATAATTTTCAAAATATAAAAACTAGAAGAAAATAATTATATTTAAAAAATATTTTTCAATTAATTTCTCTTGATATAAATTATTATATATATTTTAAATTGATTTTTTTATACATCGCATGTTTATGTAAAATCAAACGTGTGTTAGTAAATTGCCCCTTTCATTTAAAAAAAAACCCTAGCTAGTAGCTACATTACTAGTACTTGTTGAATAAGTTTTCAATATTTTTTTAAAGAGAAAAGAGAAAGAAAATGAAAAAAACAAAGCAAATATTTTCCATATCGACTTACATAAAGAAGAAATTAGCAAAATATCCAATATTATGCAAGTTTGAAATCATCTGTCCGTCTGTATGATTTCAAACACAGGTAAAGAGAGCCGCATCATTTTCCCTAGCAAATTTGAAGGTATTTTCTTAATGGATTTGGATGCGGTTGAATCAACCGACAGATAACAGTTTCATTATCAATTATTTGCAACTCACAGTACAGGTCAAAATGCTTTGAAATTATTCGAGATGCTCTGTTCTGCGCAAACAGGGGGATAAATTCGCTTGAAACACAGCTATCAACTTGAATTATGAATTGAATGCGATGATTAAGAGAGGTGGTCATCTATTTTTGTACACCCGTTACTGCTTTATGGCCACAATACGAGAGGAAAAAAAAACACCAGTCAAAAGATGCCAGGAGAGTTCATATTCTGAACCGTTCTTGAGATTAAGCTGCGGGAATCAAATTCCCAGAAACCAAATTACTATCTAGCAAGACTAGCTACATATTTTATGCCCAACAGAGAGATCAAATAGGCTGTACAAGTCTAATATCTTGCAAGAAGCTGCTGCTAGCTCTAATTTCGCCGAAAATCTGTCAAACTTTGTTTGACAGGTTATTCTTTTGTATAGATTCCTGTTTGGAAGCAGGATTCTATCCTGCTAAGTTGTTTCTTGAAAAATAATACTTGTTCATTCATGAAAGGAAAAAAAAAGCAGGCTAGAAACCAGATAATCTCATATATGATCTCTTCAAATCTTTCTTTTTTTGTTGCATTTTTTAGTAGTTGGTTCCGACTTTAGATGGATAGGTTCGCAGGGACTTTCAACGGGATTGGATGTGTCACAGTTTGAAACCATTAGTAGGGATTCTAAAAATCTGGAAAGAGACCTCCATTTCCTGAGGTTTCTTTACCTGCATAAAACTTTCACATCATGGCATCATGCTTTTTTGGCTTATCAATTTCCTTTTTTTAAAAAAAAAAAAACATGAAAGACAAGACATGTTCATACAATTATTGCCCCCATGTGTGCTGTCATTCTATTATAGGGAAACAGTGCTCCACTTGTTGATGCTGTTATATAGTTGGACTTGTTACAGTATGATATTAGACAGCAACTAGCGAGTTTGCCCGAACAATGCTTCAAGGGTTTTTTTTTTTTTTAAATTTAGATATGTGATAATTAAAATAAATATTACCCAACTTTACTAAAAGGTTTGGGAAACTTAATGTAGTTAACTTAGTCAGAATAATTTTTACATAATTTAATTTTAAATTGAATAAAAAGTTGCGTCAGAAAGTCTTTTTCCCCCCTATAAATTTCATCTCTTTTTTTTTCCTCATAACTTCATCCTTAAAGTGTTTTTTTATCGTCAGCTAGGTTGTTTTTAAATCGGCTAAATCAACTAGGTCATATTGATATAATTTTTATACTATTTAATTTTAAATTCATGTAAAACAAAAGGAAGTTAAATAAAAAATTTTCAAAATTAATTTGTTAATATGTGTTTAATAACATTGTCTGTTTGGGAATGTGATTGCTTTTCAAAGTGTTTTTCATTCCGAAATGCATCAAAATGATGTTTTATTATTTTTTAAAAATTATTTTTGAGATCAATGTATCAAAACGATCCAAAATATTAAAAAAATTAATTTTTAGCAAAAAACTTTTTTTGAAATTTTTAAAAACACGAATTGGCCCGCGTTTCCAAACTATCTCTAAATAATTCTTGAAAATTTTATCAAAACCTTGTTAACTAGTACAATGTTATGTTAACAAACTTCCAGTTTTTTTTTCTTTTTTAAAAAAGAGTTAAAGATAAGAACTCTTAAAAAGAGAGAGGACATGCGTGTTAATTAAGCCGATGGTTCATTTGTCGTTAGCAAACATTTTTATTATATCCGATGATGTTTTAAAATCTAAAATGTTTTAAAATATATATTTTAGAGGTAGAATTATGGATTAATTACATGTTCTAACAAGGTAGTCTATTATTTATTATTTATAAAACTTGTAGCTTGTTGTAAAAAACATGTAATATGCAAAGCAATCCTTTTTGGTGGGATTTGAAATCTCTTAGATGATAAAGTCAGTGAACTTTTTTAGCAAATGACTACAATAAATGAGGGAATGAGCGTTTATTCTTAAGAATAAAAGTGTTTGTTCTTTGAAATTAAAAAAAAATGTTTTTGTTGAGAAGAAAGATTGTGACCCTTTACCTGCATAGTTCAAGAGATATTTATAGCTCATGTATCTTATCTTGTTGCTTGAGTGGAGGGATTTAAAAGTTATTTTGCCTTGATAGTATTAATGAGAAATAAATACCTCTTACACATGTATTGACGAGAGAATATCTCTGACATAAATATTAACGAGAGACAAATATTTCTTACATGTTTATTAATGAAAGATAAAAGTGGTCAGACTCAAGTTACAAAGTCAAACCCAAATGGGGTTAGGACGCGCATTGAGTCCAAGATATATTAGGCATATGCTTAGCACTTGGGCTCAAGCGTATTGCCTGAACCTATATGGGGTGTTGAGCGTTGGATTGATGTTAGGGATTATACATGGCGCCAAAGCCCATAAGGCTCTTGGCACACACCTTGTGCCTAGACTCAGGCTCCACACATGAGTCAAAAAGGTGTTTGGTGTGGGCTCTATATTTAGGCTCGGGTATGCTGTTTGAGCCCAAAAGGCGTTGAGTGAGAACCCAATGCTTGTGCTCAAGCTCATTGTCAAACCCCTGTGCATTTGGAATCGGGCGTTGGGTTTGACACATTTCCAGACTCACATCTAGGTCTGGCAACATGTTCATTTGGGCTCGATTTGTAGCTATATCCAAAGGTGTTGAGTCTATAAATAAGCTAAATCCATATCATTTGGATCTGACATTCTATTCAGCTTAAAAATATCGAGAATGAACACAAGCCCAATTTATTTTTCAATGAATTATCACCATATCTTTTGACCTTCTAAACATGTACCAGGCTAATAATTCATTTTTTATAAAGTGCCAAAAAAATAAAATTACTGATGTATCAGTATCCATGTCAATACCTAGCACTGCGGAACCCTCTGTCCTGATCATTATGTATATTTTCTTTATACCTTTTCTTTTAAATGATTTAAACGAGCACAATATCTGGAAGTGATACAAGATGCTTAAGGGTTAAGACCAACACATGTTGGAGTTGACACTTGACAGCTTAATTAGAGTTCAACAAAGTCAAGCAGAACAAAGCTCTGTATACTCCACTTTCGTACGTTTGATTCCCAAGTGAGTATAAAAGGCAGACCACCTACATAAGTACCCATCAATAGATCGTCTATCTACTAGGTTTATTTGTATTAAATAATATATTTAATATTATTTTATTTATTAAAAGTAAAATAATATTTTCAATTTAATCTGTATATAATTTTTTATATTTAAATTAATTCAAGCATTTTAGAATAAACAAATTAATGAAATTTTCAAATTTTTTTATATTGTTTTTATATTAATCTAAATTAATTTAACACTTTGCACAACCTTCTTTTAGTCAAATCTTTCAAGCATAGCACAGGATCCCCTAACTTTCCTTGCTGCTTGACGCGACTGCCTTTGCAGCAATTAAAGAACATTTCAGCACGCCTCATGCCTGTGTTTCCACCTGCCTAACTCATTTCGACTCCAATGCTTTTTCTGCTAGCTTTTCCCTCACCTGGAAATGAAAAATTCTTTTCTAGATAGAGCTTCTATAATTAATCTTATTTCCGCAAAATTCTACAGAACCAAAGGAGGTCTTTCTCTTGTGCTGTGGATACTTCGGGAGAGTGAGAATTCTGCTGAATTTATTTTGGAAACTAAAACTATGTTCTACTACTCTCTAATTAATTCACGTTTCTTGTTTTGTATATATGTGTTTTTTTATCCCAGGACACTGGGACTGACACCTATAATTATTAGTGATTAACCAGCTCAATCTGCTACCAGCAGCTACCACGTATTGCATGCAACTTAGCTCATTACACCTGATCATGATCCTGTAACTTGAAGTTGTTCAGCGTATCTGTCACTTTCCTAAACTTTCAGCAATCCCACCTTTTATTGTGGGACTGATTATGTCCGTTGTTGCATAAAATTTACAGAAATTCGATTTGGTGTTGTTATAGATAGAAAATGCAGATTCTGCAATATATATCATCAACCTTTTCGGGCATGGGATCGGAGCAAGGGGTCTTTTTCACAGGCGATCACTTCCAAAGCATTGCCATGACTCATGACAGGAGGAGGGTATATAAAACTTTGCAGGCTACGGCAAGTGATTGCTGCTTAGCATCTAATTCACTGTTTCCATATCTATTTTGTTGTTTCTTTTCCAAGATATGTGCTTTTAGGTTCTCATCATAATTAAAGCAATGCATTTTCTCTAAGGATCGTCCTCTGGTATCCGAATTACTGGCACAAAATTGTTGGGGAATGTATTCATCTTGCCATTAATGAACCGATCGAAATCTGAATAACTTTGAAGGTCTCGATTTAAATTGCAGAAGCTCAGAGTAATCTGGCATATGAACATTACAAGTTCATGCCTATATGCATACGTTTCGCAAAGATGTTCACCCTAATGGAGGTAATTCCCTATACATTCATAAGAATTAATAGGCAGGCGTATAAAGGACGTGTCTCCTCTGTCTACAGGGATAGAACAGGACCAAGCTATCAAGTTTCCTTGCTATGCGCATGTGTTGTCCTCCACAACTACATCTTATCGACTTCAAACAGAACATTTTCATGGCAACGAGTACTTTTGAACAGTGCAAGTGTAAGGGGTATTGAATGCTAGATCTCCACGTACAAATGTTTTACCAAAGCTCCCTCTCTTAAAAATTAATCTAATCTTTGCCGATAACTATAAAAAAAAAATCATTTCAATCCAATAGCTTAAATAAAAATTTTAAGCTGTGTTGGTTTTCTAAAAGTGATTTTATAGAAATCATTTTTCAAATTTGTGTTTGTTTGTCATTAAAAAAGTTGGTCAACAAAAAACACTTTCCAGTCAAAGAAAAATTTAGCTTGATTTCCAGGAAAGTGTTTTTCTTTTATTTTGAGTGAAAAACACTTTCCGAAAGTTGTGAAAAGTTTAGAAATATCATATTATTTGCTGATTATATCAAATTTGATCCTCAAACTTTTGATTGCTATATATATTTTGTTTTGAATATTTGTTTTTCAATTTCATCCCTTAGAATTTAATTTTTATATTAATTTTGATCCTCATTTTTATAATTGTGTATTTGCTTTTTCCTTATCATTTTTTAATTGAAATTTTTTATCTATCAAATTTGGTACTCATTCTTTTAATTGTTACTTATTTTATTTGAAATAATTTATAAAATGTTAATTATTATTATTTTAATTTCTTCATCTTTCAATTTTTTTATTTTTTAGATTTGATCTCTATTATTTTTATTATTATTTATTTTATTTGAGATAATTTATGAAATTATTTTTTTTTCAATTTCATTCTCATTCAACTTTTTAATTTGTAAGATTTGTTCCTCATTATTTTAATAAACTTGAAAAAAATAAAACATTAATAAGTTATTTTCCAGCTCATTTTCCATGACATAACCAAACACTGAAAATTGTTTTCCAACTTATTTTCTATTATACTACCAAACATCGAAAAATAATTCACTTTCTCGAAATTTATTTTTCCGGAATTCACTTTCCAAAAAGATACTTTCCAGCAAACAAACAGGCCCTAATATATATAAAATTTATATTATTTTTTAACACATCCCCTTAAGTGAAAGTCTTAATATATATATATAATTTATATTATTTTCTAACATATCTTCTTAAGTGAAAGTCCCTTGAGCTTGAAACTTGCATATGTCCACACTACCTTATGCTTAATTTTTATCAAATAAATGGGGATGGTGATATTTGAACTTGTGACCGCTTAATCATCAAGACTCTGATACCATATCAATGAATCATCTCAACCCAATAACTTAAACTTTTAGATCCTAATATATAATTTATATTTAACAACAAGCATTCTTTTTTTCTATAATTGAAAACTACGGATCAAGAACAATGTAACCCTGTTAAAATAAAAAAATAACTCTCAGAGACATGTAAAGTATGAAGATAATTCTTTTTTTCTTTTTCTTCTTTTACCTTCCGTAGCATACATACAATTTTATAAGTAAATTTTTATTTGATTAGTGTTACAGGAAATAAAAAATAGACATGAAAGAAAAAAAAATTGGTTAAATATATAAAAACGCTATATGTCTTCAAAATAATTTTCATATTTTTAATATAAAAATACATAAAAATATCTCCCTTCTATTTTTTTTTTTCCCAAATCAGTAACCTACGTAATAATTATCAAAACACCCATTCCAGGACAGCATGTAAGAAAAAATAATTAAAATTCCGCCCATTAAAAGGTAAATTATGGGCTGAGAGAATTAATATAGCCCACAAGGATACTCATTTATGGGCCGGAAAGCCCAATCCTTCACTTGGATGATGGATCGGCCGGTCTTCTCCTCCTCTTCTATCGCTAATACATAAAAAGAAATAAGAAATGATATGTTACATTACAGTTCCCTGGCAACTGGCAACTGGCAACTCAAGGCTCCTGCCTCTTGCTCGGCTGCTACTTAAATTTTACCCTCAATAATCATTAAATTTAGATAGCTACTTCGCAGCTAGTCCCCAGATAAACCCTAGCTTCTCTTTCTATAATGCATTGCTCAAGTATCTCTCTCTTTCTCTATTACTCTGCTTTTCTTTTATGTCTTGTAGTTTCTTATCGATCTCTGTTTTATTTGTTTTTCCCGACAGTTTCCGGCGAGGTTCCGGGAGAGCCCGTCGTCTCGAAGAGGTCTGGGATTTTATACGAGAAGCGCTTAATCGAGAGACACATATCGGTATATTTTTCTTTACTCTTTTAGATTATTATTATTATTTTTTATCAATTTTAGGGTTTTAGCTTGTAGCTCGTTAGGGTTTTACTTTTTGGCTTCTTAGAGTACAGTTAGAGAAAAGACATTTTTATAATTGTCATGTGTTTTGCATAGCTTGAACGAACGAACGAGATGTTATGGTTTAAAAGTTTAATTAATGAAAATATTGAAGCTGCTTGTATTGGTTATTTTGTGTGTTTACTGAGGAAGTAGTAAAAATTGCGAAGGTTAGGGTTTGCAACCTTGAGGTGATGACAAAACTAGCCAGGATTTATTTAGGAAGTCAATTTTTTCGTGTCTTTCTAACTCTTTTTGAATGTGCAAGAACAAGTTCCTTGTTTGACAGATGGGAGGGAGGCATAGCTTTTTCTGCCTATGGTTGTCTTTTGCTCTCCAAATCTATAAAATCAAGCTTTACTTTGAACTGCATTGATCTTCAAAGTTTCTTTTCAGGAAATTTGGCATGATGTTTGATAAACCTTGTCTTGTCGGTGTTTATTTTCTAATCAGGAATATGGAAAATGCCCCATTACCGGGGAACCGCTTACCATGGATGATGTTGTTCCAGTCGAAACAGGAAAAGTATGTTTAGTTCTGGTCTTAGTTTCAATTGTCATTGAAGTCTTTTGTATCCCACTGCTGCAGTGTCAGCTGTTTCTATACCTGACTAGTTTGGTTGTTTCTATACTTGATTAGTTTTTTTTTGCTTTTGTTGTAGATTGTGAAGCCGAGAACTGTACAGACCGCAAGCATCCCTGGGATGCTTGGAATGTTCCAGAATGTATGTGTATCATCTCATATACTACCTTCATTGTCAAATTTCTGACTTCCAGCTTTTCTTGATAATATGGTGCGGTGTTAAGATTCATGTTGCTGTAAAGTTGTAAACTCTTGTATCAGCATTTCTTCATTTTTTACAAGATAATAAGGCTGCTCGGTCACATATATGAGAGGGATGCTTGCCCCCATCAAGTTCTCCTTGAATTATTACTACGACGCTGATAAGCCTCTATGCCTGATTCTATCAAAATGTTATGCTTTTTATCATTTATAGTATAGATAGTGTTCTTTCCAAATCTCTGGTAATAATCACTATACATCCTACCTGTGAAGCTTCCCTGGAGTTCATCCATGTGCAACTCCCATATTTGTTCTATTTGAATAGTTTTAGCTAAAATAATAGTAAATTGTTGGATAATTTTCATTGCAGCTGAGACTAAAAATCTTGATTTGGAAATAGATGTGCTCCTGTCAAAAGTTTAAAAAGAATTTTAACACTTGGATTTGCTAATCTACTTTATGTTTAGATGACTAAATATTTTCACTAGATAATCATTTAGTTCATTTAACCTGTTCATTAACCAGTTCTAATTATTTTGGTGACTCATGTAACCCACCCTTTAATGGGCTTATTCTGCTAATATTTTTGCTTTTGATTTTGCTTGTAAAGTCATTCTTGATCTAATTGCAGGAATGGGATGGCCTGATGTTGTCCAACTTTGCACTGGAGCAGCAATTACATACAGCAAGGCAAGAGCTAAGTCATGCATTATACCAGGTAATTGCCTCATCATTAGATGCTTGTTAGCATGCTCCTTGTTTGGCAGGGAACATATGGTATATCATCCTTCTATTTATGCTAACTATGAACGTTATTATGTATTTCTGCAAGTATTATTTTATTATCATTATTTAAGTATTGTTTTAACATAACTGTTGCTTACTTTTGTGCTTGCCGTCATTTGAGTCTTGTTTAGTTTACTAAGTTTGTTTTATTTGGAATTCATTGTTTCATCTTCACAATGACCATGAACCCTTAATCAGTGATTTTTGTGTTATCAACAGTGCATCAATGTTCTTTCTGATGCAGTGGATAAGGATTTTTACTTAAAATGGAATTTTCCTTTTCCTTCACTAACCTAGAAAGTTACAACATTGTCTGTTAACATGAAGCTCTATTTCAGTGAGATATCTATTGCTGTGATAGAGTGGTCCAGTTATTCTACCAAATTTGGAACTGCCTTCTTTCTGTAATGGATTTTGAACTATAGAAATTGCTGCCCATCAGCATTTTTGCAAAATTGTTATCATCTAAGACCCTTGAAGTTTTTGTTTTCAAATTTTTTGTACTCAACATTCTAGCTTTGTAGCTGATCCTAAAGTTTGTCTCATCTCTAGTTTCTCCTTGATGTCAGACCTACTTCTTTTTTTGGTTTTAAAAACAATGCAGGTTGGATTATTGAAATTATCACTTGCATACTTTACTGATCCAACTCATGGACTTTTATTGTTTTTTTTTGGCAGCATGATGCTGCTTGCCGTGTGATTGCAAGACTTAAAAAGGAAAGAGATGAAGCAAGGTCATTGCTTGCACAAGCAGAGAGGCAGGTACCCATGTTTACATCAGAAGCTGTTACAGCAAATGCTTCAGTTCTTAGCAATGGAAAACGAGGTTTTTCTCTTCTATCCTTCTTGGTTTTCTCAAGTTGCTTATCAACACGTCATTTAAAGCTTTGTTGATATCATAATAGCTGCCAAGGATGATGATTTGGCCCAACCTGGGAAGAGAATACGACCTGGAATTTCTGCTAGCATCATTACTGAGCTTACAGAATGTAATGCAGCTCTTTCGCAACAGCGTAAAAAGCGGCAGGTACTGATGCATTTTAATGTAGGAGTACTAAATTTCTGTTGGTAGATTGTGGATGTAGTTACATTACTTTGGCGTGACTAAGTTGTCAAAGTGTATCTCTTTGTGTGATTTATTTAAGAGGATAAGAAATGAATGAAGTTAAAGCCACTTCTTTTGTATGTGCTGCTTGATTGATCTGATATTCATCTTTCTTTTCCCCTTTTAATGGTTAGGTTCCTCCAACATTGGCTCCTATTGATGCTCTAGAGAGGTACACCCAACTTTCTAGCCATCCACTTCACAGAACTAGCAAGCCGGGCATCTTATCTATCGATATACAATATTCGAAGGTAGGAAAATCTGTAAAATTTGATCTGGTTGATGGATTTTATATACTCAGTAGGTTTATCTGTTTAGAAGATTTTTGTAAACAAATAGTTTCCCAGCTGCATTTAGGCATGTGCTGTTCTGTATTCTGAATGCCTTGGGAAATTTCCTGACTTTGTGTAACTATTCATTGCACATCCAATTTAGGCCACTTGCCATACAGTTGCTGTATTTGTGGTGTTCTTCTTCTGCACTTGAATATAATGTTTGAAAAATTGCTGCGTGTAGCGCATTTGACTATGATGTTGCAACATTTCCCCATAACTGCAGTTTATTGAGAAATGATTGATGAAAGCTATAAGTTAAACCGTAAATAATTATGAAACATTGACGTGGTTCCATGGTGGCTTATACATGTTTTCAGGAAAGCTTCTCTCATCTGGTTTTCCATGCTACTGTTCATGTTTTAGTATATGCCCAGTGTTTGTCTCATTAAAATACCAAACTTAGGGATTTGGTTTGTTTTTGCTCTTCTAATAACACACACTCTGTATCTTATGTTGGGAATGGGTGATAGGAGCTTGCTTTGAGTTTATATCATATAATTGTTGTCTAAGGTTAACAAATTTTTTAGATGTTTAGCAGTGGCATAACTAGCATTAATGAGCAAAATTGCTTTGCTTGCTGATTTGTGGTGATTGATGCACCATTTCTCTCTGGTCTTCAGGATATCATTGCTACTGGCGGGGCTGATGCAACTGCTGTAATCTTTGATCGGCCATCAGGGCAGATTGCATCTGCACTCAGTGGTCACTCAAAGAAGGTTGTTATTTTACTCATTTATTGCTGTACCTCAGTTTTTTAGTAAAACTTATGAATGATAACATCATTTTTATTGTAGGTAACCAGTGTGAAATTTGTGGGTGAGGGTGAATTTTTCTTAACTGGATCAGCAGATAAGGTAAGCACTGTTCAATTTGGTGGGTGTTAAACTTCTTGTTTACCATTGTTATAGTCTTTTCCCCCCTTTTTTGCTGATTGTGTTTTTTTCCTAATCATAGTCTGAACTGGCTTTACTCTACTTGGTTCAAGGAAGCTTGGCAAACCCACATAGAATATCACTCCCATCATCTCATCTTTATGTCCCAACATTCCTTTTTAGTGTGTCCCAAATTATTAGTTGATCTGTCAGTTGTAGTCCATGAATTACTCAACCTGAAAAAATCATGCTTTTTTATGAGAAACAAAAGCATTCAACTGAAAGGATTTAGATCATTGCAAATCTAGTACTGGAGTTAAGGTGCCATTTGCTGGAACTTTGCTGGAACTTCTAAAAGTATTGTAATATAATCTTTGTTATGTAGGATTTACTCATCAACATTCAACCGGTCTGTGGTTATAGGAAAACACTGAGGATTCTTTTAAAATAAAAGGTCAGAGTGGACCATGAGAATGTAAATGCAATATGCCCTTGTTCAAGGAAACAGTGATTTAGTATCATTTAGTGGTTGTGGATGTGGAAGCAATTGCTTGTATGGAATCAAATCTCCCATGAAGGAGGTCACTTGCATCATGGCCACGAATTTTATTTTGTAAAGGATTACATCATGAAACAATGTCCACTGTGATCTTCAAACTAGTTCTATTTGTAGCTATTATGAATCTTAAAGTTTACCTTATGATGAGACTGGACTTTTTGATAGGCCCTTCCTCTGATTCCTTTCCACTTCTTTTTCACCCATTAAAGAACTGAATTTCTGACATCTGGATCTTCTCATCCACAAGTATCCTTGCTTAAATTAGCGTTCGTAGGCATTCATCCAGGATTTAATTTGTTTTTAAAATGCTGCAGACAGTTCGAGTGTGGCAAGGATCTGAAGATGGGAACTATGATTGCAGACACATCCTGAAGGATCATACTGCGGAGGTAATTGCCTTTCAACCCACGTTGGTCCTTTTTCATAATCAATGACTGATTGTTAGCCTGATATTGGGATACAGATTCCGGATGTTGCTTCTGTTTTGATAAATCCAGGCATATTCTAGAGTGGATACTTCCTTTAATGAAGTGCAATGCTTAGGTTTATGTTAAAAAGGCAGAAGATAGATAACCTCCGCCAATGGGGCCTTTCTAGGCTACTTAAATAGCTTTTGAAACCTGTGCTTTGTGGCTGAATTTGGGTAAGCCTCGGGTAAATGCTGTTTTTCATGCCTGCATTTGAGGGGAGCTACAAGGAAATTCTCTAATGTGAGCTTGAGGCCTAGGACCCAAGCAAAATCCTGAGTCATGTACTGTACATTTTACGCTTGCCTTGTACACTGAATGAAATTTGCAAAGCTTATTTGAATTAAACGATCACAACTAATTTAAAACCATTGACCTAGAATTGAGTCGTTATGAGATCAATCAAATCAAGTTTATGGAAAGCATCTGGTTTTATTACAAGGCAGTGCTGTTCCCTGACCAGATTGTGCGGACTAAAAACACTCATGTATTTGCACACTTCTTGGTATCTTAATATTTTCTCAGCTTGGTTGTGATGTTGTACTG
This sequence comes from Populus trichocarpa, assembly GCF_000002775.5. NCBI lineage: Eukaryota > Viridiplantae > Streptophyta > Magnoliopsida > Malpighiales > Salicaceae > Populus > Populus trichocarpa. Next base: position 9,446,742 of record NC_037294.2, on the reverse strand, counting down.
ATTTTGTGCCATTTTTATGACATGATATTGATACGCGTGCAAATTCTGTCAGGTGCAAGCTGTCACTGTTCATGCCACAAATAACTACTTCGTGACTGCTTCTCTTGACAATACATGGTGCTTCTATGATCTCTCCTCTGGTTTATGCTTGACTCAGGTCTGCTCTCTCCTTCTTTGTGTACATGTGTGCTCATTTGTGTCTTGTGCACGTTCACAAAAGTAGTTATTTTCAATTTTTTCCCTCTATGTGAAATATGTAGGAAAGTTGATAGCAGAAAAGATATTGCCAAAATATAAAAATCTATCACCTGTTCTGAGATTTTCACTTTCATGACCGATTATTGTGTTTCATTTGATACAATGATCTGCAGATAGAATTCATGAAAGTTCAGGAGCAATTACCTTTACATTTTACCTAAATTCGAAGAATTGAATCCTTCTATCACATATTTGTGGTCTATTTCAATTATTTTGGTTTGCCAATAATAAGTTGAAAAGTTAACAGGGAATTGATGTTGAACTGCACATTATTCTCCATTTATGATGCCTTTTTTCATGCTCGAAAGCTCAAAAGAGGCACATTTAAAAAGTCACTAAGATCAGACTGAAAGTGAATGGTGAAGTAATGTTTTTGTATTGTGCAACTCTGGAGTATTTTTCCTGTACTATGGGGATTTTTCTTCAGGCTGTTATCAAATACTTCAGTTAAAATATCCTCTATTACACAAGGTTTCTAAATGTTTCAGTCAATCTTAATTTTCTAAACTTGCTTATAGTTTTTATTTCAATTTTCATGTTAAAATTTCATTGTGTCAGTTGGATCTGGTTCTAGGCAAACTATACATGGATGTTTAATTTTGCAGGTTGCTGACACCTCCAAAACTGATGGCTATACATCTGCTGCCTTTCATCCTGATGGTCTCATCCTTGGAACAGGCACTTCAGAAGCAGTTGTTAAAATTTGGGATGTCAAAAGTCAGGTACACGTGTCACTATCAAAATTGTTGTGTTTATTGCTTTTTCAGAGTGCAGCATGTGGAGGCCAGATGTGCACAAAATAGAACCTTTGTCTGTTGGTTTAATTAAAACTATTTGAAGTTTTACTTCTTTTGCATTCTTTGTTTATATGCAGGCAAATGTTGCAAAATTTGAAGGCCATGTTGGACCTGTGACAGCAATAACTTTCTCAGAAAATGGATACTTTCTGGCTGTAAGTATCTTTTTATTTTTCCGAACAACACATGCTGTGATGGATGATCTGATTTAATGTTTGTACTGGACAGACTGCTGCCCATGATAGTGTTAAGCTGTGGGATCTGAGGAAATTGAAAAACTTCCGGACGCTCAATCTCTATGATTCTGACACACCTACAAACTCTGGTGTGTGTTACTATGGTGATACTTTTCCTTATGTATATGTGTATGCCTTCATGGCTAGTGGCAACATCTTGTTGGCTATAGTTCCTATGATTTTCAAGCTTTTATGGTACCCCCTGGTCAACCTGCTTCCCACTACCTAACAAGTCATACTTGCTATGATGAATTCTGTGTGTTAAGTGGTTTTAAAAACTTCAAGCTTGGCTATATTTCTTTCTTTTATTTTTTGAGGCTTTGTTTTTTTATTGCACTCTCAAATTCTAGGGTGGGCAATCTTGTTCTACAGCAATATGGATGTTTTTTTATTCTTCTGTGGGAAGATGTGATGTTCTTTTTTATTATTGCAGTGGAGTTCGACCACAGTGGATCTTACCTTGGAATTTCAGGATCAGATATAAGGTTCAGTCTCCAAATATTTAGTCATTTTCAACAGATTTTAAGAATTTGTTTGTCTGAAGTTGGATTACAGCTCTACTTTTTTGCCTATTCACAAAAATGTTTGGGCTGTGCAAACGTTTTTCTGATAACGCTAAGAAATTTTCTCCTTGTCGGAAAAGCTGTTACCATATCTTTTTCTTCTTTTTTTGGAAAAATTCTGTAAATTATTAGAAACGTTTTTCCCATCCGATTTTGTGTCATGTACTTGTGCAGAGTTTACCAAGTTGGCAGTGTTAAAGCAGATTGGAATTGTATCAAAACTCTTCCTGATTTGTCTGGCACAGGTTTTATCCTTCTCTTGTCTGTTATTGTTTGTTGCTTCCCACCTTTGTTGGAGGAATTGACAGATGCTCTACTATTCTGTGTTTGGTTGCAGGAAGAGCAACTTGTGTAAAATTTGGTCCTGAATCAAATTACATAGCTGTGGGATCGATGGATCACAACCTCCGGATATTTGGCTTGCCTGAGGATGAAGCTCCAGTGGAATCATAATGAAGGTACCAACATGGAAAGTTGAGCCTATGGATTTCTGCAGTTGCTGCCATAGCTTTTATTGGGGGCGGGTGCAGCAAAACGATAGAACAAAGAGTTTACTCATGTGGTGCCAACACTTGATGCAGTTTTCAGGCCTGGAATATGCTTTGGCGCAGGGCGGTTGTCCTGGGATTGAAGAACTTAAATTTGACCAGCTACTACCAGTCTTTTTGTATTTGTTATATCATTGGAACTTCCAGAAGAAGATGTTAATCTACACGGTGAGGTGTTGTGTACTGGGGCACACTTGATAATTGTCAAGCGCTCTTCTTAAAGGGATAACCAGTTGAGATCTGTATTTCATCACTGTAGTGAAATGTTGTTTGATGTGATTGCAATTGCCATGCTAATTAATGCACCATGGTTCAGGTGGCTGGGTATGTTGACAAGCACAACCTAGGCCGGTGTTATAAAAACCTCTGTTATGGTCGCCTGCGTTGGCTCTTGATTCATGTCAAAGGAGCTTACCTTGAGCCGCTGGTGACAGTTCCTTTTCTGCCACTGAAATAAAACTAAACGCTGATAGATGCATGCGGAGATCATAGCTCAGCGATGCAAAGGGTGTGTTCAAACAAGTATCCATACCATTCTGAACTGGGAGCGTTGAGAACGATATAGTTTCTCACTGTGCCCATTTTAGTGGTGGATCTCACCGCTGGATGTTATTCCGGCCATTAGCTCAACATGCAAGGTTGGCAATGCTCTTTGAGAAGAAACGTTTGGTGATTCTGGTCGATCTTGATCCCATCCTCCCTTTTTAGAGCGTTCATGAAACCCAAGTTAATTGAACCTGCCATGCCCGTATTCTGTGTTTATATCCCTGTTTATTCAGAAAGAAACTAGCCACGCAACTCCTTCCTATGAAGTCCCTCCGTTTCCAGCTCAACAGATTTCAGACCAGGATGTCCAGGTTGAAATTCCAAACGAAGCTGTTGAGATATATTAACCATTATAGTTTTTTTTTTCTGATGTGTAAATAAATAATAGCTCCCAAAGCTCCTGTTGCTTCTTGCTAACCACCCGTAACTAGCCAGATATACACACAGGTTTACAATGTATTTGATGAAATGGTCTCAAGTCAGAAGACCGGATTACCATGGCTTTATTCAAATAAATCAGAATTCAAATCTAAAATTTTACCAGGGTCAATTCTCTGCATAAATGGAGTACTCCATGATCCAAAGAATAAAGAATGAAATCACAAACTAATCAAAGGCGACAAAACAAGAAGCTTCCATATCTTGCCTAGCATCATCAGGCAAGGTATTTTGATGCATGTGTGAACCCCCAGAGCTGCAACAAGAATATATCGTCGTTATGGGGAGAAAAAAGGATCTCAGAAGTTGAAATGGTAGCTATTCCTATGATGCTTAAAATTTGTCAACAGATGCTTCCAATAACATATATCATATATCCAACTTTGATTTCACCTGCTCAAGCCTCCAGGTTCAAGCAATCCGAAATTGTGAGACGATTAAAATCTTATCCTAGGAGATCTAACATCAGTGCTCTCAATTAACTTACTATCAACTACACCAACACCAATGCCATCCATAGAGCTAAGGTAGGCCCAAATATGGTAAAAGTGCACAAGAATACAGCACAGTATCCAAACTTTCAGCTGTTTTTAAGAGAATATAGAAGGGATTTGGTGGTTTGCTTTTAGTCTAGTTACGAAAGCAGAAGCCTTATATATTAATTATTCACTCACAAACCATGACATGCTGGAGACAGCCTTAACCTATGCAGCCAGAGAGTGACAAGCATTCAAATGAAAGGTGAGAAACAAGTGGCTCTGAGCGGGTTCGATGAAGTTGCAAGGAAATAAGCCCATGTTTACCTTTTCACTTGTCAACCACGAAACTGTTCGGGATTCAGACAGTAACTCAAAAAAAAATTAACAAAACGGAACAAAAATTGCCAAAGTTGCCAAGGACAGTTAAAAACAGTTAGATTACCTCAACATTCTTTAACTCAAACTCTGGGTTATGGGCCAGGCACAAGTTACCAAACGTTTGACAAGGTCCACTAGTTCCATTCAACCTTTTCCAAGATTAAAAAAAAAGGGGTTATGTAAAGAAACAAACACTAAAACTTTTGCAGCAAATGGAGAGTATTTCAAAGAGGAATTAATAGAAAAGGAACTCACAGATCTCCATCCATGCACAAGGCAAAGTTGCCACCACCTCCAAGTGCTAGTATGTCATTCAAGCACAAGTAGTAATATCTGTTGGCACCTATTTACATAAATGAACAACGGGATCAGCTCAAATTTTATGGTTTTTCAATCTTAATGGTATCTCTCTGAAACAAAAGATAGCAAACTCTAACGTTAGAGAGAATTAATAGTAAAATTGCACATCAAATTCCCAAAGAGCAGCTTTCTGTCCATCAAGAAAGCAACCATCAATTATAATTTCCATTAGATTTATAATTAATAAACTTGTTGATTTATTATGTTTTGCACTAGCAGAAAAAAGGGCTGCAGACAGCAGACCTCAAAATGCTCTCTTTGAAAATGGTATATTTAATTGAGCGGGGGCTCATCACTGTTATTGTTTTAATTTGATCCCAAGGCCTGGTTGATTACAATACAAACTACTTAGGAAGCTTGAATATTTCTGGCTTGTAATTCCTAAGGTCACCTAAATAATTATCATTCACCACTCAAACATCCCACAAATTCAGCAGACAGACTCTTTCTTAATATTTACACACAGGATACTCAAAGTACCAAAGTTTCATTGAAAAAACATGGATGTCTAAAAAGCATGGTTTTTTTTTTTTACATAAGAACACCCCTCCCAGACCATGTATACGTTTCTCAGCATGCACTGGCTTCAACTATTATTGACATCTCAGCACCGTGCAACAAAGTTTCCTCAATTCTCTTTGTAAGAGACTGATCAAATCATCATTTGATATACAAACTAACCAAATATGAATGTTGATGATACCCGGAACATGATAGCAGTTTCATTTATCAAGTTGCTAGATGTGTGTATAATGAAGTTATTATTTGCATTAATCTGGAAAGAAATGAAGTGCGTAAAAGTGCTCACCAGTTGGTCTAAATATCCTTGGTTCACCATAAATGGTTGTAAATACAAATGATTGGTTTGTCCCCTGTCACAAGTATCGGAAAATGGTAAGAGTGTTCAAGGAACTGTTTGAAATTTGAATGTAGAAAAAAGCAGGGACGACAACACCCTACCATGTAAATTGTAAATCAATACAGTAAAGACAAGGTTACCTGATATTTTCTCTTGGCAGTAGGTTTCAATGGACATTCTAGCAGCCCACCAAACACAGCACCTTGTCTATCACCGGTAATCTATAAGTAGCAGAAAACAAGTTTAAACCAGTTGAAAAACGACTAAAATGATGAACCCTTGCCATATGGAATTTGTCAGAACATAGCAGCAAAAAAAATGACATACCAGCAAACAAGGACCAGAAACAGCAGCACTCTTGCGAATAAGTGTATGAAGTGATATGCCATGCTTCAACGTACTGCCCTTCATTCGAAATCATCAACAAAAAAAATCAAGATTGAAATGGAAGAACAGCTGTGCAGCAGCACAAAAGGCTGCGGGTTTATTAGCAAAAACCTTACCTGTACAGCAAGGTCCACTGGCATCCCTTCACAATATTAGGAAGGGATGAGAGCAAGAACTCATACAGCTCTGAGGAAATAAAAGTGGACTCATCCATGAGACAGGGAAAAGGCTTTCGTGGAGTCTGATTATTTGCTTCTTCAAATAAATCACTATCACTACTGCTCCTTGCAGGGGCAGCATCATCATTACCGTCATGACTTTTAACAGTTTGATTGTTTTCAAAAGCTGCATTGTATTCTTTGTCGTCTTTACAAGATTTTTGGAATTCCTCTGTCTCGCATATTGTGCTGCATTCATGATACCTATCTGAGTATTCTTCTCGCTGTTCAAGATCTTTACCGTTCCATCTAACAGGAAGTGATTGAATTGGTTTTAACTCATCCTGGTGCTTGTTCGATCTAGACCCGACAAAGCTTAGTGAAGGGATGGCGAAGGGAAAATATGAAGATGATTTTTCCCCTTTAGAGCACGGCCTGGCCTACACATTCAAAAATCTTGCGTCACAAACAGAACCAATAAAAATTAACAAGTATAAAGAGCCCAAAAACAAAGCAATTACCTTCTCCTTACAAATTCTAAAATCCGTAAAAATTCAAAGCTACAGGAGTTGGTTTCGATAAAGTTTTGATTTTTTCTGGTACAAGCAGTGAAAGTATAAGAACCCATGTTTATTTTTGCCTTCTTTTCTCGTATTCTCTTAGCTACCAAGAAGAGTTTTCAGTATTTTGTTATGTTTTTTCAGCTACCAAACAATGGATCCAGCCAGCACCAAAAACAGAATTCATAAAAATCTAAAACCAAATCTGAATTCCTTTTGTTGTCCAGGATGTTGAGGTTTCTATATCCAAACTGAAACAATCAAAATCAACAAAAGCGATTCAAGTGCCCAGCTACGCTGTATAAAAACAACCAGATCTAACATTCTACTACAGGGAACGAAGGGAAGAAGAAGAAGAAGAAAACCCATCAAAACAATAGAAATAAAAAGCAGGAAATCATAAAAGGAAGGTTAAATTACCTGAGAATTATCAGGAGAAGAAGAATTGGGTGAACCGGCAAAGAGACGAGATAGTTGATTTGAGACTTTTTCTTTAAACGCACTCATTCTTTTATATTAAATGATTTCTTCAGTTCGCAGTGAAGAAGATTTAACAACTGCAGGCGCGAATAGTATCTTCTCTAAAAACAAATTGCAATTAACGTTTTGTGTTCGCAGCTTTTTAAGGTTTGTGTTTTTTCCTTTTCGTGTTGGTTCTCACACAAGCATAGGGAGAGGAAAGATCGTCGGTGGAAAGGGAGGAGTGGACAATTTTACTTGCGTTTGCCTTCTCGACCCTCGACACCTCGCAAGGAGTTAGCTATTTTGTCTCTCTCCCTTCCCTTTTTAACGTAAAATAATTAAATTGTTGTAACTATAGTTTTTAGATTCAACCCGGTTTAAAATCTAGGGTCTGAATTTTAATCAGGTTGTCGAGTTTTGACTGGATTACTAAGTTACTTAAATTAGTTTTTTTAAAAATCAACATGATTTTATTTTAGTAAAAAAAAAAACAAAAATCAACGGGTTGCAACCAGGATTTTGATCGGATATTGCCGGGTCAATTGGGTCACACCGGGTTTTTTCTTTTTTTATTTTTTATTCAACCCGGCCCGGTTCCAGCCCTGAATTAGCCGGATTCCAGATCAACCTGGCAAGTCGGATCGAATTTCAAAACTATAATAATAACCTTTCGTCAAATAACCAAACAATATTATTTTTTATATATAAAAACAAAATAAGAGGTTTAAGTTTCATAAAAGCTACAAAATATTATAAAATAAGCATAATGAATTTATATTTAATTTTAAAAATAAATTTTCTCTTAAAAAAACAAAATTTACAATAAATAAAAAGATATGATATAACTAAAGTTATTTTTAAAATTAATGAAAAACCTATAAAAATCAAATAACAAAATAACAAAACTTAATTTTTAATTAAATAAATATTGAAAAAAACTTTAATAAGGAAATAATTACTTTTGTGTGCTATTTGAATGTTGCATGATTTGTTTTTCTTTTTTAATCTATGTATCTTAGAATCTTCATTCGACGCGTATAACACTTCTTTTTGAAGACTTTTAGTAAGAAAAAATTCTCAATGAACCATACATAACTCTCTCTTTGAAACTTTCTAGAACGTGTTTGGTTTTGCTGGTGGTGATTGTGCTTATGGTTTTTAAAAAATAATTTTATAAAAAGTGTTTTTAGTAAATAAATTTATAATATTTTTTTTAATTTAATATAATTAATGAAAATAATTTAAATAGAAAGTGAGTATTTAAAAATATTATATTTACATCTACACTTAGCACTATACATGTTGTTTTATGCTTTTTTTTTTTTAATTATTATCTTCTGTTATATCAGACATAAATTGCTAGCATAGGTTTGAACTTGGATATCAAAACAAATAATAAAGTTTAATTCTCAATCAAACATAATATTAATTGATAAAATTAAAAAAAATTCAATTAAAAAAAGACAGAAAATGAGTCAGTTGGGTTAACCCGCCAAACCGACGACCCGGATTATTAGACAAGGACAAACCCAATAAAAAACAAGTTCAATGTTGAAAGATCCATAATCCAGGTCATAAAAACGATAAAACCTCTTAGAAAGAAAATAAAAAAAACAATTTGATTTAATTATGGTTAAAATGTTAAAACCCGTGATCTTGATCATGAAACCAATGTATTCTCATAAAAAGTAAATCAAAATAAATTATTAAGCTCAATTTCAAATTGATTTAATGTTAAATGATAAAATTGAAAAAAAATCAATTAAATAAAAGATATAGAAAACAACCCGAGTTAACTTGGGTTAACCCATTAAACATTATTCTCGGGTTATGAGATCAAGATAACCTAATGAAAAAAATCAATTAAATTCTCAACTAACTTATTGTTAAATGATAAAATTTAAAAAAAAATTAATTAAATAAAAGACATAAAAAACAAACCGAGTTAATCTGGGTTAACCCGTTAAGCACTATTTCCAGGTCATCAGATCAGAATAACCTAATGAAAAGTAAACAAAATAAATTATGAAGTTTAATTTTTAATTAAATTAATATTAAATGATGAAACTGAAAAAAAAAATTAAAAATCTAAGTCAACCCTGTTAATATGCTAAAACCTGAAATCTGTATTACGAGAGTGTGATAACTAGATAAAAATAAATAAAATTACAGGATAAAATTAAAAAAAAACATTAATTAAAAAAACAAAATATTATTTTAATAAATAATATTTTATAGAATAACATAGGAAATCACCTCTTCTTCTAGTTATAGGTGATGAAAGTTTCTGTACATATTAAAAAGCAACTGGGACTTGGAAATTCAATCTTGCTGCCCAGATTAGTGTAGATTTCCCCCTGTAATTGCAGCAACCATTAAATTTAGAACTTCGCTGCTTCTTTTTGCTGCTCGAGCTCTATGAACTTATTCGTTTTTTTAAGATTGTTTTTTCGTTTTAAAAATGTATTTGAAAAAAATTTAAAAATTTTATTTTTTTACTTTAAATTAATATTTTTTTGGTGTTTTTATATCATTTTGATATACTGATATATTAATGTCAAAAATAATTTTTAAAAAATAAAAAAAATAATATTTTAATATATTTTCAAATAAAAAATATTTAAAAAAATAATTTTACTATGCTTCATACACGATATAAATCTCTCTCTGCAGAGTTCTTTGGATGCGACCACCTTTCAACTCCTCTGTCCTCGTATTATTTTTAAGAACTTGCAGCTCATCTTTTTTCTTAATATTTTCTTATTACAGTTAATCGCTACTTAGTTTTCAAGAATGGCAGTAAACTGCAGACTCTATTTAATATCAAAATCATAAAAGAAAATTATTCCGAGACCGAGGTAGGTGCAAATTACAAGACAGTGAACATGTGGGCCAGAATTGGAGTAGATGGCCGTCAGTTTGAGGATTCTGAAGATCATCAATGAGCAGAGGATGATTGCTGTGAAAGATCCCTGCCGAGAGTGAAAGAGGGAGGAGGGCAAATTAAAAGACCCGACCCGACCCGACCCGACATCATGATCACTGTGCTAATCCTTGTTTATTGCAGTAAACTCTATAACCACTTCAATTACCAAGTAAGTAGTGGTTAATTATTGTAATTATAACATGCCGTTTACTCGTAGCTTGTGCTTTACATCTCTAAGCTTGACTTCTTCAATGCTAAGGACGTTTAACGGCAAAATTATTCTGTAGCTACATAATTGGATTATTACTATATACTTCATATAAGATTCGTAGAACATGTTTGGCCCAAAAAATTCAATTTTTTTTTTGCTAAAATTTAATATGATTTATATGTTTTAAATCGTTTTGATGTGCTGATATCAAATATAATTTTTAAAAATAAAAAAACATCATTGACATGCATTTCAGCACAAAAAGTTATTTGAAAAGCAACTACTACCACACTGCCAAGCACCCGCGTGGTAGGTCAGATATTTTATTATTTTATTTTTAAATAAAAAAAATTATGCACATGGATTTTTTTAACATGTTTTTGAAGTTGGAAAAAAATTAAATAAAAATCAACAAGTTTATCCATATATGTAATTAGATAAATTAAGAACTATGTGAGCTAATAAATGAAAAAAAATTATAAATAATAATTATAAATAAAAATGAAAAAATTGAGAGATGAATGTAGATCAAAATATTTAATCTCGCAAACAAGGATATTTACCCGCAAACCTGGACATTTACCCAATTGTGTTTGCTAAACTTGTTTATTAAAATAGTTTTTTTATTCAAGCAAACAATAATAGAAATAGAGACACAAATTAAATTGATTGAATAAAATAAAAAGAAAAAAAAACATTATGCAAGACTGCATATGTTATAAATATTATCCAAAAATAATAGAAATAGTGACAGCTGCACAATGTTCACCAATATTTTTATTATTCATCTTGTGCCAAGTCGGCTTTATTAATAATTACCAAAATGAATTAAGAAATTAATATAATAATTATTTTCATTAACATTAATAGCGTGTAATATATATTTTTTATTAACAAAGTTTTCAAAAGAAAATGACTTTCCGCCCCTTCAACAAAACAACAAGGTTCATGAGATATAAATATCTATTGAACTATTCAGGTAAATGATTCACATTTTATATTCTCTTACCATACATTCTCATAGCATTTATCACATGAAAAAAATAAAAATAAACATCCTAGTTCATATAATTTAATGTTTATTCTTTTATTTATTACAATCCCTTATTAAAAAGTCACTAACATAATTATTGAAGAATCACTAAACCCCATAAAAACACTGTTTTGTAGGGATTAAGACTTTCACCACCAACCATCTTCTCCACTAATTCTAAAGAATAAAATTGCCATGCATGTGATTACACACTATCCAAACATTTAAAAATCACATTGCTTAGCATATTGGATTCTGAAATATCGTTGTATATTTTGATTATTCTTTAAACTCAATATTGATTTTTATTTTTACTATTTATTTTATTTTATTATAAGCTTGTTGAAATTAACCTAATCACATGTGTATTGGTTCATTTACTAGAATATACAAGAAAATAGAGATTAAGAAGATCATAAATGACTTATATTAGGGGTGTACCTTAACTGGTCAGGTTCTGAGTTTGATTTCTAGAAATCACTAGTTCGAGTTTCACAAACCTCAGAACCATTGGAGGCTTACACGGTAGTTAACTTCAAGGTACGTGAAATTAGTCGAGATGTGCACAAGTTAGCATAAACACCCATGTTAACAATAATAATAATAAAAAATCATAAATGACTCAAGATTTGGTGACGTGTATTTCATTCAAAGCTATAAATTCGCAAGGATTTCAATTCAATCCTAATTATCAGTACATGAAAATTAAACAAGTTCAAAAAAAAAAAAAAAGGAAAGAAAACAACGACCCCATTGCTGCATTCAAAATTCAAACCCTTAACTCAAAGTATGATGCTCTTCAGTCAAACTTCAAGCCCTGTACACGCACAAACCCAGATTCCTTTGCATTCATACGCTTCACAACTTTCATAGAGAGAATATTTTCTTCCTTCACCTTTCAATAAAAAATATTTTATTTTAAACCAATTTTGTTCTCATTCTCTTCAAATACTAAAAAAATACGCAAGTATTGGTACTCACTGTTCACCATTCCAATGAAAATTGTAGAGCAGTACAAAAAAACTTCTCTATTGTCTGCTGGACAGTGTACTCTCACTGGCGGCGACAGGGAGAGAGAGAGAGACCTCCCCAGCTCTCATACCAATCCTCATATACAGAGAAAAAAGTAAAGTAAACACCAAACACCAGAAAACTAAAACCAAAACCAAAACCCACAAGACAAACACTTCTTAAGCAATTCAAAGCACACCCCAAAACCCAACCTCTCCTTCATTTTCTATCTTCTCTTCTGTTTTGACCAAAACCCACTTCTCAAATCCTTCCAAAACCTGTCATGATTTGATCCATTTCTGCCGTTTCCCAAATGGGTTTTCCCTCAAAACCCTTTTTTTGCTCCCTCTTTCTCTCCACCTTTCTCTTTGTTAGTCTTTCTCAGTCTGCCCCTGATTACAGCACCTTGATCTACAAGGGCTGTGCAAAGCAAGCTTTTCAAGATCCAAATGGCGTGTATTCACAAGCCATCTCTGCTCTTTTTGGTTCTTTAGTCTCCCAGTCTACCAAAACTAAGTTCTTTAAAACCACCACCGGGACTGGCCAAACCACAATAACTGGTCTCTTCCAATGTAGAGGAGACCTTAGCAATACTGACTGCTACAACTGTGTCAGCAAACTCCCCATTTTAACAGACAAACTTTGTGGCAAAACAATAGCGGCAAGAATCCAGCTTTATGGATGCTACATTTTGTATGAAGTTGCTGGCTTTGCACAAATTTCGGGCATGGAAATGCTGTACAAGACTTGTGGGGCTAAGAATGTGGCAGGAAGCGGGTATGAAGAGAGAAGAGATACTGCCTTATCAGTCATGCAAAATGGTGTGGTTAGTGGCCATGGCTTCTATGCTACCAACTATCAATCTGTGTATGTTCTGGGGCAGTGTGAAGGTGATGTTGGAGATTCAGATTGTGGTGAGTGTGTGAAAACTGCTGTCCAGAAAGCTCAGGTTGAGTGTGGGAACGCTATCTCAGGCCAAATCTACCTGCATAAATGCTTCATTAGTTACAGTTATTACGCAAATGGGGTGCCCAGGAGATCGTCATCATCTTCCTCGTCTTCCAATTCAATTTCATCAGGTAGCATGTACTAGAAGGGAATTCTTGGGAAATCTAAATCTGGTATTGAGAGAAAAGTTTTCTGCTTTTTATTTATCAGTATTTAGTAACACTCGTTTTGGTCGAGGCTTGCTTTGCTGGATTCTTGATTTTTTTCTCCTTCCTAATCATTTCTATTTCCCTGTAAAGAAAAGGTTCTTTCTTAATAGATTAGCGAGTCTCTTTATATATTGAATTAGTATATATGGTTTGGGTTGTTGAGTTTCCCTTTGAAAAGAGTTTTTCTTTTTCTTTCTTGATAACGATAAAAGGAGGTTCTTTGAAAAAATAGATTAGTGGGTCTCTCTGTGTATTGAAATGAGAATATGGTCATGGTTGTTGATTTTTTATTTCCGATTTGTTTCTGATCCCTGTTAAAAGAAGCTCCCTTTTTTTTTTATAGATTACTGGGTCTCGTATCTATTGGAATTAGTATATAACTATCCCGTGTGAAGAATGTGCAGTATCTTTTCAATTTGTTTGAAGGTGGTTTAATTTTAATTGGCCTGAGAAATATATATAATAAAGACTTGGATTTGGGATGGGATTTGATGGATGCAGCAGGGACAGGGCAAAATACAAGGAAGACGGTGGCCATTATAGTAGGAGGGGCAGCTGGTGTGGGGTTCCTGGTCATCTTCTTGCTGTTTGCAAGAGGTTTGATAAAGAAACGTGAAGGTATGCTTTTTTGCACTTCGAAGAACATTATGGGATTGGATAATTATACTCTACATTTCACTGGTTATGATGTCTTTTGTTCTTTTAATTATTTTGTGCAGATTTTTAAGAGAAAAGGAGGGTCCCAAAGAGGAGGCAAACACCTTTTTTTGAGGTGGACTCTTTCTACAATTTCATTTCTTTCTGTAGAGAAATGAGTTTTCGCGGTGGACCAATTTTGATGAAGAAAAATATAGGATAGAAATGGCCAATGGGGGTCTGTTCTTGGGGGTCTGTTCTGTTGTTACAGTTCGGTAAGGGAGTATATATATGGGGATGGAAGTAAGTAACTAGGGCTTGAATGTGTTTCACGAAGGTGAAAACAGACAGCAGAATGAATGTTTGTCGATTTGAATGGATGACAGAGGAGGGTTGAATTAATGGGCTTTGCCCTTTATATTTTGCATAGCCATGTGGGTGTTTTGCCACCTTTTCCCCCTTCTCCAGATTAATGCATCCCCATTTTCTTCTGCTTTATGCTTTTTAGAAAGTGGTAACATATACTCTCTCTTTTTCCCTCTCTACATGCAGATGGCACTCACTGCTCATGCATTTCATCATCTCTTTTCTTCCTCTTCTTGTTTTGTTTTTGCTTGGATTAACAATGATATGGACCTACGGCTTCAAGTGGATATTTGATGCAGAGTCTCGGGTTCTTTACTAATTCACATCATGATGAAGAACAGTTTGTAAAATCTTATAACCATGCCCTACTTTTGGCACTGCAAATTATGACTTCCAATCTCTCTACGCACTTCTTTTCCCTGTAAAAGGAGTGCTAGAGTTTAGACAGCTAGATGCAATTATTATACATTGGCAGCAAGCTGGAATAAGCCTCATGCGAGGCGAGGGAATATATAGCAAGATGACCTTGTTTTTGTGTTCTTTTTTTGCTATATGACCTATCCATGACAACCAACATGCGATATTCTTCTTGCAACAATTTCTCTGTTTTTGGAGATTATGGCGATGTGATAAATATAGGAGATGAGCATCTGGATGGTATTTTTTTTGAGCTTTTGAGGCAAATAAAAGTTTATCTTTTAAGAGATCTCAAACCTGAAAAAAGCTCACACACGTATATCCTCCTCCTTGAAGTAAAAGTAAAACCCACAATGAACATTGAGCCGCAAATTACGCTAAGCGGAGCTGCTTTTGAGTGGCCGTCCTTTGGCTGCTTCTCCTGAGGCAGGACTCCACTATACAGTGCGAGTAAATTTTAATTCACTCGTACTGTTCACTTAAACTTAAATCAATTTTTTTTTCTTAAAAAAAAAACAGGAAAAGTTTAGTTTTTTTTCTCTAAAAAACTAGGAAAAGTTAAATGATTTTACTCGCACTATTCACGTGAACATGAACAATATTTTTTTTTTGTTTTTTTTTTAAATTAGTTTAAGGTGAATTAAATTTACTCGTACTGTAATCTCAATTTTATTCCTGATAATATTTTAACTAATTTTATTGCATGCTCAAAAAATCATGAAAACTGTAGTTTTTTTCGAATGAATTTTGTACGTAATGAAATTGTAAAATATTTTTTAAAAAATTGAGTTTTACTCGAAAAACTAGTATTTAATATTATTTAATAACACTACATAAATTAGAAGGATATCACATGATGACGTAGCATTTGTAGAATTTGATCGCAATTCCAATTATGTTCTTGCCGAGTCCGACCCAGTTAAAAAAAATTCAGTTTTTATTTTTATTTTAATTGTGTTTTATTCAAAAAATTAGAAGGAAATCGCTTGATGACGTAACAAAAAATTCAGTTTTTGTTGTTGCGTGCTTAAGAAACCATGAAAAATATAGTTATTGTTGAATAAATTTCGTATGTGATGACATTGCATATAGTTTAATGGAATAATAAAAAATATTTGATATCAATATTATTTATTTCATGATGTAATAATAGTAGTTAAATCTACAATATTTAAATTAAAAATATTTTTTAATTATTTTATAACCTCAATTTGAAAAACATTTTTTTAACCAAACACATTAAACTACTTTTTGTTCAACCTCAATTTTAACCACAGTTTTAACCAAACATATATTTTTCCAAACCAACCTCAACTAAAAGTACTTTTTATAAAACAACTTTTTTAAAACCACAATCACAACAACAACCGTAATACCAAACACACCCTTATATATAACTATGTTTTAAACACAAAACTCAGTAGCTCCATCAAAAATAAATTGTGTTTTGAATGTTGCCAAACAATTGTTTAGCTGTGGTACGCTCAACACGCAAACAGCTGCAAACTATTTTATTGACATGACATGAAATGGAAAGCTAATTTCCGAAAGAAAGGAAGGGAAATGTTTCCGAAAGAAAGGAAGGGAAATGTTGCTCTTGTTCCATGGCAACTACGGATATCTTTGCTTATTAGTACGGTTTTTTAAAAAATAATAAGTAAAATATTACAGTTTGAAAAACAAAATAGTAAAATAACATTGTTATATTGCAATTACGAAACAAGACATTTAATTTATTTTTTTTGAAATAAGCTACATGAATTATAATAAGAAGAGAGATAAGAGAAAAATAAAATAAAATTTAAAAAAAACACTAAAAGTAAACCAAATCTTCAATAAAACAAATATAAGAATATTAAAAAAGTTGTCAATGATGATCTGAGTGTGATATATACTAGCCACCCATAATATCTTGAAAAATAAATAATATTAGAGAATAAAAAAAATGAGAAATTTTGAAGAAACTCATTAAATTATTATGAGATTTTTGCTATTAGATTCATTAAGAAACTAAGAAATTTTGGATCATTGGCTGATATTTATGAGATATTTGCTATCAAATTCATTAAATTCTAGCAATAAGAGCACTGTTAGACTTTTTAACCTTAGGGAGCACGGTATATCAGCAACAACAGTGTAGCTTTATTTTAAAAAATTAAGTTCCTAATATTAATTTATACCTAAAATTAATATGTTTAGTACTCAATCTAAAATAAAGAGAGAGAGAAAAAAAACATATTTAAAAACACACAATATACTCTATTTAAAACAAATCTAAATTAGATATTTATTATAATACACACAGGCATGAATTTCACTACATCATTTCTTTTTTACTTTTTATAATAATTAAATGTATTAACTAAAAGATAGTCATTTAGAAGATGATCTAAAAAAATAAATTGAATGACCGTGAGTCCATATAAAGAGAAAATGAAAAGAAACATGATAAAAAAAAAACTAAATTAATTAATTATGTGTATTTGTCAACATTCAAATACCATCTTCAATATAAATAAAATCATTAGTATACTTAACTATCTAGTAGGTGACCTAGTGATAAGAATTTGAAACCAAAGAATTTGCTCCCTGTGATTGCTAATATGATAGTTATTGGAGGCTTGCATAGTCGTTAATTTTAGAGCCCGTGAGATTGATCAAGGTGCGTACAAGCTAGCCCGGACATCCATGTTAATAAAAAAAAAATCACTAGTATAATTAAAATTAAATTCACCTTTAATTTTAAAGTAAAAAAAAATCACTAGTATAACTGAATTAATTAATTATATATATTTGTCAACAACAATCAAATACCATTTTCACCATGAAAAGGTCATTACTAGAAACTATCTAGTAGATAATCAAGTGATAAGAGATTGAGACTAAGAAATTTATTCTCTTTGTTGTTTCAGGTTCGAGCCCTGTGGTTGCTAATATAATAGCCACTGGAGGCTTACATGATCGTTAATTTCAGGACCCGTGGAATTAGTCGAGGTGCGTGTAAGCTGGCCCGGATACCCATGTTAATAATAAAAAAAAAGCCATTACTGATATACTTAAAATTAAATTCACTACTTCACCATATTCTAAAAAAGCATTATAGGAAGTACTTGTACAACAATTGTATGTGAGGGTCTCAATTAATTAATATAAGCTAGGACTTTGTGAGGAAATTATTGTAGCAATAAATAATACTTACTTTCTCCGCTTTGACTCTAATAAAGCCACTAACCTATAAATTAAGAGATAATTTAATCTTTTTATATGAACACATTAGTCATTGGAACATTAATTAGAAGCAAAATTTACCTTTTACTTTCTTTATGAATAATATAATGACCTAATTAGCCTTATAATAATAAAAAATCATTAACTTGTATCTGCTCTTCTAGACATTTTCTTTCTTTACACAGTTAAATTACTAAACTACCATAGGAAAAAATAAAAATAAAGCTTTCTTTTAAGGGGTTTTTTCATCTTTAAATTTTGATTTTTTTGTTATTAAGTTCACTTATGAGTAATTTAGTCTTTTAAAATATAAAATATTAATAAAAAAAAATAATTGGTCAAAGCATGAGAGTGTTCTCCATTTATATTTCATATCCAATTTAAATTTTACTTTTTTATTACTATTTTTTATTTTTTTTTATCTTCCTTTAATTTATGTTTTCCTTTCTAATTTTTTTCAGTTTTATTTGATTTTTATATTAAATTAATTTTTATTTTTTTAATCCCTTTTACTAATTAATTTTTATTTCGATTCATTCACGTAATTTTTTTTCATATTAAATTTTACTTGATTTTTTTATACACCTTGGAGGCGATCAATGATTGGACAATTGTTAGGCAAAGCACCAATAAATAATCAGTTGAAACTCAAACAGCTGGGGTCCTGACCAGATGATGGTTTGTCGACAGATCAGAGTGGGCGACACTCTATTATATAACCTTTATTTTTCTCCGGTGATATTACAGCAGTTATCATCATCCCTGTGCTATCAATCAATTAATTTGCATGGCAGCAGCGACAGCAGCAGACGTGAGAATCTGGCGAAGACCATGATGGATTTGGATTCAGTTTCAGTGACAAGTGACCCACGAATCAACCAAAATCCAGCACTACACCTCCTGAAAAAAAAGGACCAACAACATTCCACTCCAAATCCGGCAACAATTCCTTTCTTACACTCATTGCATCTTCTCTCAAATCCCACCTTCCAACATTGTTTTGATGACAACCCTCATTTCTGCTAACTCAAATTCCTGTATTTACTTCTCTACCCTTCTTTCCATGTTGCGCCACCCTACCCTCGCTTCCCCTTTCAAAACCTGCGCTACTACCCTCTCTGTTCTCTCCTCTGGTGTCGCTCTCCATGCTTTATCTATCAAGCTCTCTCTCAACACCAACCCCTTCTCTTACTTGAAGACTCGCTTCCCTGTTTAAGCACGCAAAGTGTTTGATGAAATGCATGAGAGAGACGCGGTCGCAAAGAAAAGGTAAGATACTTCCACAATGCATTCTGCAAGACAAACCAGACAGGGCTTTGGTTATGGTATCAAGCAGCTTGAAATAAGAAATTATTAGACCTGCTTTAGCATCCACAAGGTCACGATTACACAACTGAGTCAACTGACACCATACTGCTCAAATCTACACAACGACAAAGGATAAACAAGAAATTAGCCAATTAAAATAAAAAGCAAAACGAGCTTTTTGGGGTAATTACAAATTACACGGCTTAAAGCATCAGCAGTGACATGACATTGACACCACCTGGTTTAACAATCATCAAGGACTTTCACCAATTACAAAAACTGTAAAACCTAGCAGCAGCTTGTTTGGAATCAATCAATTCTTTATTAGAACTGATTTGATTTGTTAATTGAATTATTTTGCATGGAATAGGTTTTAAAATTATAGAGTTTATTTGAGTTGAATGGATGAAATTACATTATTCCCCACTTGTTCTCATCTGAAAAAACTTATTTTAAAAATATTTATGTGAAAAAGAGAGGAGGCAATAGAAGGATGTTAATATGACTGATTTTTAAAATATTAAATTTTTTTAATGGGATTTATAAATCTATAAAAATCTCTGACTTGCATAATTTATTTATATTGTTTAAAGATTCTTAAATACTAAAATTAAATAAATAATGTTAAAATAATTTTATTTTTAGTCGAATCTCAATTCTTCGAGAAATATAATAGTAAAAGAAATTTTATGGAATGATATTATTAATTATTATCTGAGCTCGTTTTTTTCCTTAAAATTATATGTAAGTAAGAGAAGAAAATCTTAAATGAAGATTAATAAAATATATAAATTTAAAAACTAATTAATAAAATATCATTTATTTGTTGCGTATCCGATTCGCTTCAGTGCATTGCCAAAAAGAAATGGTTAGTAGGGCCCAACCTTTTGCCAAATGCCGAACATATGCATCAATTGAGTCTTTGACCAAACCCAACCATTGCTCTTCCTTCTACTCAGCAGACGCATAACGCAATTCAATCTCTTACAGACTTTTTAGTTTCAGAACTCTGTTCCATACCCATCCATCAACACAATCTGCTCACCTTGGATTGCCCACTTCACAAAAGCCCCTGTTTTTACTGTTTCTGCTGCGGTTTTGCTTCACAACAGAGCAATAAAACCACCTCCACTTTTCATCATACTTAATGATAGTTTCATCCAAAACAGGATAGCAAGTGATTTGATTACAAAAAACACAAAGTGGGTTTTTGATCTTTGGAATTTCTTTATAGAAAGCTGTCAACTTTCTTTGTATTCTGACATGGTTTTTTTTTTCTTGGAATTTGTTTCAAGTGTATCCAAAGGTGAAGGTGAGAACAGATGGGCGAGACGATCAACATGCACACGACTGGAGTTCTTTGCTTTCCTTGAAAGATATCCAGTTTCTTTGTTTGCAGGATTCTTGCGTTCCAGGTGCTTCCTGCTCTCTCCTTCCTATACCAGCCCTTTTTCTTTCTTTATTTTGAATTTTGTGGCATAAGTTTTTCTTTTTTCCAATTAGTTTGATTTATCTTATCAGCAGTCTGAGCTTGCTGAGCTACCTCTGCTAGTGCTAACTGGGATAAATAGTTGGATATATGGGTTTTGATATATCTGCTATACTTATTTTCTATCTGACAAATATTTGGAACATGTTATTCTGGGTTGTTGCTGTTTGGCCAAGAATTCAACAGCATGCTTTGTTGATAGTATGGTTAAACTTTGATAGTTGATAAAAAAAGTATTAGTTATTTTTTGCTCTGCCAAGTCCATGTATGTCTTATTTTTTAAGTTGGATGGGATGGTGTAAAAGAAATTTCTGTCTTCAGTCAAGCTGTTTTTTGTTTCTAACCGGCTGGATGAGCATTCACGGCTGTTTATTTTTTCCCAAGCCTTTAGGTTGTTTCAGGATGTTGGGTGACAGATCGGCCGTAGCAGTACTCCGGGGTATAAACCAGGGCAACAAATGTCGAGCATACGACATGCCTGTCTTATTCCAATTTTACTATTAGTAATGGGGGGGGTGATTTTATGAAAATGATGCCTCCATTAGCTATCATTACGAAATATTCAGTTATCAAGTTAAATAGTGGTGTTAAGAACTTTCACCACCTTGCTAGTAATTTTGATGTCACAACTCAAGGGGGTGATATTATTATTTGATAAGGGGTACTATGCTCTGAGAAACAAGATGGTACAGAATCATGTGCAGAATGTGAAATAAACATTAGATTGGAAGCTACGCAATGAGCATACATCTGAGAAGCTGCTCTCCTTTGTTTCAAATTAGATAAACACTGACAAATTAAGTAATGGAATTTATTGCTAATTTTCCCTTTTCAAATCAGTTTGTTCTTTGATATTTGGTCCATATGTTCCTGCTGACCTTCATTATTTGCAGTGAAGGGGCACCAAGATGTTTCTCCACCAATCGTAGCAAGAATTCCGAAGTCTTATGTACCGAATGTAATCATGCCACAAGTTTCTGTTTCTGAAGGTTAAAGTTTAGCCCGTTGCATTCATGACACAAAATTCACATTATACTCTGTGCAGAGATATTTGTCAGTACTTACAAATTAACTCTATTGATTCTCAGAAGCAGAGAAGAAAAGCTATTCTACCGAGGAGGATAGACTGAATATTAGAGCCAGTTCGATCCCACGTCCACGTGCTGTCTTATCTAGTCCTGGTAATATTCTTTTCCTGCTAACCATTTAATCCAAATTTATCTCTTGAAGTACTATTTACTATTTACTGTCTACTATTACTATGGTGTTGTACTCTATCATGCCTTAATAGGTGCATCAAAGAGCTTCATATAGACAAAAAAATAAATTAAACCGAAGCCAGCTTCAACGTGGTTTAGGGTTGGAGAATGAAAGTAAGCTTTCATTACTCTTATGTTTGTAGCACAAAAGATTGATATATTTGTGTAGGAGCGCTATAATTGTAGTAATGAAACATGCTTTTGGTTTTTGGCTTTTCAGGCAACAATGCAAATCATCCAGAGTCTAATTCCTTTCTTACAATGCACAAGCTTTAATTTTCATCGTATGACATCCTTGTTGATTTTTATGTTCTAAATTTTGAGCATTTCAAATTATTGAATCAGACCATGGAAGATGCAGAAGGTACTAATGAACTCCATGCAATTAGGAAACCATGTCAGTGGGAAGTCTCTGGATGCATAAAGCCTGAAATAACTTAAAGTCTGTCTGGTTTGGAAGCATCAGATTTTAAAAACTTTGGGGAACAAGATGCTGTGCTTGTTTTAGGAACATAATGACCAGTTTTCTTAGGATCGGGATTTGACAAATTAAACCAGTATTTATTTGGGCATCAAAAAGCCCAGATACCATGATAACCATTGCTGTATCACATTTGTTCATATGCACGTCTTTTTGCTGCTTATGCACTGGCCAGCTATCTGCACTCCTTTCCAGTTATGTGTTTGTATGCCCACGATCTATTTAGATGCTGTGAAGATCTCTAACTTGTGGATTTTCGAATTTGTATCTAGACAATGATGCGGTGATTGGAAGTAACAACAGGACTAAAGTGGCACGACCTACAGCTTCAAAGAATAATAAGCTGATGGAAAGTAGACATGAACCATGTAAAGCTGTCCCCGGTCAAATCACTGATGCAAGTCCAACAAGTACAAGGAAGTCCAAGAACACTTCTGATAACAAGAGTGAGCTTAAAGTAAAGAAATGGTCACCACCTGAAGCATCCAGCCAGAGAAGAAAGATCGCAACCGATAAACCACGTTTCATGAGAATCTAATTGTTTGATTGTACACACTGGATCGACAGTTGAGATCATGATAGCTATGATTATAGCTAGGGCTTTTTTGTTTCCTAATGGAAGCGTGATAACCTCAGTTGCAATTTTGCTATACTGTAATAGAAACCACATGAAGAACACTGTTCACATAACAGAGTCCTTACATTATGAGTTTGTAGCCCAGAAGAAGAAATCCTCACTTTATGAGCTTGTAGTTCAGGGGAATCCAGAGAAAGGGAGATCAGAAAGACCAGCCAGCCCGCACAAATCATCGATGGAAAGGTTCAACAATACATGGGGCAGTTGCAGGCATGGCTCTCCAGCGAAAGTCCATGGTGATTCGTGGAGCAAACAAACTCAGACTATATGTTCAGTATCATCATTTAACGTGTACATGAGAGTGGCAAAACAGTACATGGATGCATGGATGTCGCGGGATGAGTAACATCCAAAATATCTCATAGCAGCCAGATTGTGCCCAACATCTTATTGAAATTGTTGATCCAGACTACCCAGGAGCAAAATTACTTGTGATTTAGTAACAGTAGATCTCCTTGGAACTCGCTTCTGCATTAAAAGCACAGAAGTAGTTCTTGAGAACCAAACTTTTAACTTCCTTAAGAACATATGCCAGAACCCTTATGTTTCTTGGCCGCAGCCATTGTTTTTTTTATTTTTTCCATTTTTTTTTGAATAGCAAATATACATATGTATGCATGCAAATGTGGATCTTAAACAATTTCCCATTCATGTACTAGCTTTTAGGCAATTGCCAATCGAAAGATCTAACACTTCATTGCTCACTCATCAAAATCATTTGAACTTATAACGATACTGTTGAGTGAAATGCTATTATCAAGTGTGGAGTGACAACAGCAGTTAGTCCAAAAGACATGTTTCTCAGTTACAGATCTTGGAAGGCGTGTCGTTCATTTTTTTCCTTGATGAATCTAGAAAGACATGTCAAACAACGGATAGACCAAGCATCAGTTCTGGCAGTGAAAAACGCAAGAGAGACCAAAAATTACCAACACTGAAGTCTGAGTCTGATCCATGCTAAACTCACCTTATCCCCCCATGCATATCTCTACCCTCATCTCATTGGACACAATCTGCCCACATCAGCTTGCACAGCTTAACCCTTCTCCCATCCCTCCATTAGCACTTACTTTCAACTCATCATACCCCCACCCATAACTGAAAAAACCATCACCAGCACTTTTCGAGCCAATTTCTTGCACCATGGCTGCCTCTGCTGCTGCAGCTGCAGGCTCATCTTTCTCTCCTTCATCAATTCACACCTTCAAACGCATGCATATCAAGCACTGTCCATTGAGTCATTCTCTCCTCAAAGTCTCGCCAGCTCGCATCATGTTAGCCTCGTTATATCGCTCTGATTATGCTATAGAACCACTTTCACAAGTTGCAGTCACATGGAGGGTGCCGAGAGTATCTGCTTCTGTTGCTCAAGAGGAGGCACCTGCAACTGCTTCTGCGGTGGAGGAAGAGGAACTGGCTTCAGAAGAAGCAAAAGGAGAAACTAATGAGATCCCTGTTAATACTAAGCTTTACTTTGGGAATTTGCCATATAATGTTGACAGCGCACAGCTTGCTGGAATCATTCAAGAGTATGGTAGTCCAGAGATGGTCGAGGTATGTTAAACATTAATGCATCTGATGAGATAATTGGGAGTGTGATTTATTTCCTTCTAAACATATTAGCTATTTTATACTTTACTTAAGTAGGATATGCAATTATGACTAGATTTACCATCAACTCGTGAATAAGCAAAGCCTGTGTATGATGCCAACGTATATAGTGTGGTGGCAAAGTGGGTTCATCAAACATGCAAGAACCAAATAACTTCGTTAAATATAGCTCTGCTATAGCTAGAAAATTCAGCTCGAAAGTTCACCATAGAGATACTTGGATCGACAGATGGCATGTGCTTTAAATCTAAATTTTTTGATGCGCTATGAAAACTTGAGCTTGCTTTGGTAGTGTGAGCAAGGTGCATATGTTTGCATTAATATGCCATGAGTGAAGGTTCTAATAACTTTAAAATGTAGGTTAATTGGACAATTCAATCTAAGTAGTGAAATTCCTGTGTTGGTGATCAGTTGGCAATAGAGTGGTAAATGGTAATAGATTGAACATAACTATATGAGCTTCTTGAACTTGGATGAATGGAACAAGCCTGATAATTCAGTTTTATAATCTCAAGACAAAGTTGTAGGTTGCCTCTTTGAAAAGATTGGATCGGCAAATTGGAGGCTTGAGTATGCTGTTATTCCCTTGTTATCACGATCACTCCATCAGTCAGGAATGTGGTCCACTGTCCTAGAAAAAAACTATGGTACAAGGAGTGAAGGAGGAGCCACATGTTATCATTGTGGCAACAGTTTCCTTGTTATCTGCTACATTCACTTGGATTCAAGGATGAGTCGTAACTAAGTAGGTTGTTCAATGTGAACCGATGCCCGAGGAGGTGCATAATTGTTGCCTATGAAAAAAGGGAGGTGAATGATTGTTTAACTGGTGATCTCGCATTTGCTACTAGAGAAGTTTTATTCCCAATTTTCACTGCTTCACGGGGTTTGGGGAAGTGAAAGAGTGAAATCTGCTTCAGTGTGCATTAAAGCACTGCATTGATTTTCCTTCGTTTTCAAGACTCCTGAACGTCCAAATTTAGACAACCCTTCTCTTGTTATTGCTGATTTCATACTTTTTTCAGGACATTGATGCTTAAGTACTATATCATGATGGAAACTTGACTATTGGTAATGAAATGCTTTGAATATTTTAGAACTTGTGCTCAAGTATTGATTACTCTTTACTCTTTAGCTTACAATGTGCCCTGATCCCGCTACTAATGCTTTCATGGGATTCTATAGCACTGTTTTATTTCCTTTACTGAAGAATGAGCATGGCTGCAGGTTCTCTATCACAGAGAAACCGGAAGAAGCAGAGGTTTCGCATTCGTGACAATGAGCAGCATTGAAGATTGTAATGCAGTCATTGAAAATCTTGATGAAAGCGTAAGAACTCATCTTTCACATCTATGATTTTCTCTGTCTATCTCTCTGTGAGTGAGTGTGAATGATTAAAATATGTACAAGTCATTTGACCTCAAGCTTCAATATTTTTCTCCTTTTCAGCAATACATGGGTCGCATCTTGAGGGTGAACTTTTCAGACAATCCTAAACCTAAAGAACCATTATATCCAGAAACAGAATACAAACTTTTTGTTGGAAATTTATCTTGGTCAGCAACATCTGAAAGTTTGACACAAGCCTTTCAAGAATATGGTAACGTTGTTGGAGCAAGGGTTCTATATGATGGGGAGACAGGAAAATCCCGTGGTTACGGTTTTGTATGTTATTCAACAAAAGCAGAGATGCAAACAGCCCTTGTATCTCTTGATGGAGTGGTACAGTCCATCTCCCTCTACTCTCTGAATACTTTCTCAGTTACTACTACCATTTTTTTTCTTTGGAAAGCAATTAATCAATGGCTCTTGTGTTCCTTATTTAGGAACTAGAGGGACGAGCATTGCGCGTAAGCTTAGCTGAAGGGAGAAAATCATGAGATTGTGGACGAAAAAGTGCAGATTTTTTAAGGGATGCTGAACATCAATGCCGATAGCACCGAGAATTAATGGAAGGAAACAATAGTTACTTTTGCTATTGCAGTAACTTGGCAACCTGGGATTCTCTTCTCTTACATGTCTATTGTGTTTGCCTGATCTTCCCCTTCTGATCCATGAGTGGAAGTTCCTTATGAAATCTGTTGTGGTTTTATTTGGTAAGGCTATGAATTCGCTACAAAAAAGAAAAAAGAAAAAAATCTCGTGTTAGCGAGATGCTGCCATGCTGCTTGTATTGCTGCATTTTATACCTAGCTAACATTTTTACTTGACAATGCTGACAAACAAAAGACCTGTGTATCACTTTCATCTACAATTGCTAGTTTTTTTCCAGAATAAGCTGTAGTGGATGGACACCCGATGGTCATGATTTGCTATGATGATGTTTTAGAGACATGGTCTCTGCCATGGCTTGCCATTAGATCCTTGGAGATCCCGGATGTCCCTCATTTTGTAAACAAAAAAGGGGCAACTTTTCCATTTTAGCATGATGGAGGAAACAAGAAACAGCAACAGCATTATATAATTAAGGAATCAAACACAGTATTTGACAGTGTTTAGCAGAAGCATAGATTTGGCATTGCTATGATTGAGTCAGACAACAAATGACCTTCATGCAGTGATACAGAAGATCTGAATCGTCCTTTCAAAAATCAATCTGTAAATATGGTGATGACATTTTGCACTATAGGATACATTCCATTGATTAAGTGATGAAGTAATTTCCCAGAAATTTTAGTGTTGTTAAGAATTAATCTATGTTAAAACTAGTTTTTCAATTTTTCGAATTTAAGCAGAGTTTGGAAAACATGTTCTATAATTTTTTTGTTTTCTTCAAAAGCTTTTTATTGTTTTTCAAATGAAAACAACACATTTTTTATATGGAAGCACTTTTTAACAATGTAAGAAATTAAATTTATTTTTTTATATTTTGATATTTAGTTAGTATTATAAATTTGATTCTTTTTTAGTTAACCATATAAATTTTTTAAATACAAAATTTTAAGATAACTATTATAAGTTATAATATATTTTTTTAGTATTTTATTAAAAAAATAAAACTAAAAAAGAATTTTAAGATTGTTTTAATATTTGATATAAAAATGAATTTGTTTTCACGATTGTAAAATATTTTTGAAAAAATCTAATTTGTTTTTACTTCAAACTAATTTTCTTATATTTTTAAGATTTTTTTAATATTTGATATAAAAATAAATTTTTAAAAATAAAAAAATATTATTTTAATATATTTTTAAATAAAAAATATTTTAAAAAACAGTAATAAACAAGCTTCAAATGAAAAAGTAATATGAAAAAGAAAGTAATAATGGTTCTTTATTTATTTTCGGGAGTCCTTGAAAGAAAATGAAAAGGTAGACAAAAAGGAAAGCGAGCCATGTTCCACGAGCGCAAGATAGCACCAAGCAGTAGGGTTAGCTAGTAAATTAAAAGTCCCTTTAATTATTATTTTTATAGTTATTTTGACGGCTAGCACTAACAAACATCATAGGAGGGCTAAAGACATTGTCTGGTCTCTCAGCCTTTGAAATTGGTTAGGTTTTTATTTTTTTTATTTTTGTGTTTTAAAAAATTTATTTTTTTTTATTTTTTATTTTAGATTAATATTTTTTTAGTATTTTTAATTTATTTTGATGAGCTGATGTCAAAAATAATTTTTAAAAAATAAAAATTATTATTTTAATACATTTTCGAGTAAAAAACACTTTAAAAAATAGTCCCGACCATACTTTTAAACACGCTAAAATCAATATCTTTTCAACTGTGGCCATGTTTAATATGAAAAATAATAACAATAATAATAATAATATAGATTTCAATGATATTTTTTTAATATCTAATATTATTTTAAAAAAATTAATTAATATATTAAAAGTTGTATTTCTCTCTATTCTGATATATTCCATATTTATAAAAATAAAAAAGAAGTGATATATTTATAATTTCTAGGTTAACCTTCATATTTGTTAATCTATGATTATTTCTTATACAAATGTCTACTACTAGTAACTAGCAATATAGAATTAGTTTTTAAAATTATAATAATAATTACTTTTTAAAATGTTTTTTTATTTAAAAATATATTAAAATAATACTTATTTTTTTTTAAACTTGTTTTTTACATTAGCACATTAAAATAATAAAAAAAATACAAAAATTAATTTAAAATACAAAAATACTAAAAAAATACAAAAATACTTTTTAACAGCAAAAATAAACATCCGTACATTCATTAATTGTAAGAGGGACCATATGTGACAACGAAATAAAAATACAAGGATTGTTATGTTAAAATCAAACTACAAGGGGTTAATTTAACCGATTTCCGAAACCTAAGGGACAAGATGATGATGCATTTGTCCCAAAAAAAATCAAAGAAAGGGCAAAGAAAGAACACAACTTAATAGCAATCCAAACAACACATGATCAAAACAAAAAGAAAAAAAGAAAAGGGGGAAAGGAGTGGGAGAAAATCTTCTTCACTCAAATCTTGTAGGGTATTAGTATTATTATCCTCCCTCCCTCCCTCCCTCCCTCCCTCCCGTGAGTGAGTGAGTGAGTCTCCAGGTATCTCTCTTTCTTTATCTAGCAAATACAACAGTCACCACTCAGATCCTGCTTTCTCTCTGTTTATTATCTTCTATTTTTAGACAATGTGTTGATGCTGCAGATCTTGAGAGACAGAGAGAGAGAGAGAGGGACATTTATAGATCTAGATTTTTCTTTTTTCGGAAATGTCGTCGTCGGTGCCCTATCACATTCCAGTCAGTGCTGCTCAGGTCCGTCCGTCCGTTGGCTCCTTAAAAAACATATATTTTTATACTCTTTACGTTATCATTTGTAACTGAAAATAAAGAAATGCTTGGTTGTTGTAGGTAGGGACTTACTTTGTGGCACAGTACTATCAAGTATTACAGCAACAACCCGAGTTTGTCCACCAGTTCTACAGCGATGCCAGTACTATGCTTCGTATTGATGGCTCTATCAGAGAATCCGCTGCTACAATGCTCGTCAGTAATCTTCCCTTTCTTTCTCTCTCTCTTTTAATTGATTTCTATAATATTTGATTGGCCATTTTGCAGTTGCTTTACTTGTGCCATCATTGTTTTTTTTTTTTTTCTTATTATTTGGTGTCTTTCGATTTCTTTAACGAGAAATTCCCAGTTTTAATACAAGCTCAAAATTTTGAGTACCCTTAAATGTATGCCTGTTTTGAATCAAATTAGCTACTAGAAAAAAAAATGGCAACAAGGTAATGGCTCTTTTTTAACGCTAATTAACTAAAGAAAAGAAGGAAAATTATGCAAACGATGATGTCCTGTGTATTCTTGTTTGGAATGGTCAGCGATTTACGATTTGATTTTACTTTCCATCATTAGAGACATAGCTTTAAGTTGTGTGTGTGTTTTCTTTTTTTCTCAATCAGAAAAGAAATGTTTCACTACACGAGTACGATAGTGACAGCATTTTTCTACTTCTTTTATGCTGTGTTATGCATTTTGTTTATTACAACCTTGAAGCAAAATTTTACTGTTTATTAGGGATAAATTTTTGATAACCATCTCCAAGGAGACATAATATGGTCACAGAGAGCATTAAATAAAACCAACTTGTAAACTGAACATATGTGTTTATATCAATACATGCTCGTGTTTGTGAGTGCGTGTTGAATCCAATGTGGCTAGCACAGAGCATATATGCATGCACGGTGTTAAGCAAGGCACACACATTTGATATACAAAAATATTTGCATTTAAAAGATATGAGACTCGTAGTAAAATTAAAAGATAAAAACCATAGCTTATTTAGCCACAAACTCATATTAAGGATCTTTTTGTAATTTATTATCAACAAACAGAAACATTCAAAAAGAAAAAAGAAAAGAAAAATATTAAATTATTTCTGACCTAAATTATAAACGTATTCTTGAAATTTTTTCTCAATCTTAGTTATAAATTACATTCTTCTTAAAGAGATGTTAGTTCATTTATTATGGGAAATTATTGTCTGTATTCTATCTTATAGTGATGAATTTTCACAATTTGATTTTAGCTTTTCTTAGAAGACAACGTAAGGTCTTGTTTGGTGCTTTGGTTTCAAGTTGCTTCCTAGTTGCTGCGTAAAGTTTAGTAAGGGTTTGGTTCGCGTTAAAAGTAATTTAAAGTTAAGAGGTAAAGAGGCTCAGAGCTCACCAGTGGTGATTTCACAAGGACAGGATGTTATAATCTCAATAAACTTTTCTGTATGAAGAAAGGTTACTTTTGTACCATTTATTTACCAAAGGATAAGAAAACACATTATTCTTTGTTGTAGAAGCTTTTTTCAAAATCATGCCAGCTAAAACATGATAAACTCCTTACAACAACCTCTTATAAGTGCAGAGCTTCTAATTATAGTACTTTTATATAAGCCACCGCACTAGCATATGGGCCCATGGAATTTTTTAATTTATATAAATATTATTACAATTGAACATTTAGGCTCTATTAATTGAATCGATTTGGGAAACTGTAGTTCCCTTTCTGTGCCTTCATGGTAGAATGTGATTTCCCTTGCAGGCACACATGTACACACACAGACATTCTTTCTAAGCTTTTATGTTACCTGAAATCAAGTATGCTTTATTAACATTATGTCAGTTTCTCTTCTCCCTCCTCCCGTGCTACTTGTATTTTGATAAAAGACCGTTACCAATTACAGTTCTTCTGATGTGGGGTCCTGGACAAAGAATATAGAGATACATAGTCTTTAACATTGATGCATAATGATGTTTGGTTGCAAACCTGAAAAGTTTATAGTTTTCCAGTCAATGACCCCTTTTTTTGTTCTGTACATCTCATATATCATGCATGGATGTGTATTAATTAGGACCCTGATAACAGTTTCCCTTTCCTTTTCTATTTCGGCAGCAAATCCATGCTCTCATTATGTCACTCAAGTATACTGGAATTGAGATCAGGACAGCGCATGCCCTGGATTCTTGGAATGGAGGTGTTCTTGTGATGGTTTCTGGTTACGTGCAAGTAAAAGGCTTTGATAATAAGAGGAAATTTGTAGAGACATTTTTTCTTGCCCCTCAGGAGAAAGGCTATTTTGTTCTTAATGATGTTTTTCACTTCATTGACGAACAACCAACTCACCATCATCCAGCAGTCTTCTTAGCCCAGATCCATCTTGATTCCAAACTCAATTCTCCTAATGCCATTCCTGAGCCAGGTATTATGGATTAGCCTGAACTGTCTATACGATGAATACTGGATTTTGTTCACATATTGCTTTGTTATTCAACATAGATGAGGAGGAAGTAAGTTACTGATGTTGTCATTGTTCTTTGATGGAATCTGTGTGATTGACATTCGAGTTCTAAGCAATAGAGTAATGGAAAGTGTACAGCTACTGGATGTATATTTACTTTCAAGGTCAGGAGTTGTGAAGCTATGACTGGAATCTAATTATGCTACCAAATATCTGTAGTTAAAATCCAGTGCGGCCAAAAGTCAATTTCACCAGATACAGAAAATAATTTTTTTTTATCTACAACTTTACAGTTCCTACCTATTTAATGGGTGGAGAAACCCAGGCTAGGGAATTTGTGGCCCCTGCTGACGCCAAAGAAAATGGTCCTGTTGACAGCTATACTTTCCCAGAGAAAAGGTTGCAGCAAGCATCTGAGTCTGAAAACATTCTGGAGGAAAACTCTGTGGAAAAGCCAAATGGCTCACTTAAAAATACAGCAAGCAATGCACAAGACCGCCAGCCTGCCTCTGTTGAGGAACCTGCTAGAGAGCCCCAAAAACACACATATGCTTCTATTGTATGTACCATACATGGTAGTTATGTTGATTCCATAAATAGCACATATATGCATAAAATGTGTATCTGTAGTATTTGAGATTCATCTATATACAGAAGACTGAATTTTCTTTTCCTTTTTCCTAAATTGTATTGAAAGTTACGTGTTGCTAAGGGGCAATCTGCCACATCAGTGACTCCCCAGCCTTCTGTCAATAAGAATGTACCTCCTGCTTCAGAATGGAATCACACTTCACAGGCCCCTGTTCAACAATCAACTGTGATGTCAGATTCATTTGAAAGGCCAGAGGCAGAGACAGCTGAGGAAATTCATGAAGGTTATATTTGAGCTCTGCCTTTACATTTTATCACTTTGACACAGTGATTGATATTTCCAATAAATCATGCCACTTTCAACATCTATAACAATTTGATTGAATTGATTATGACTTTGATCCCCCCCCCCCCCAAAAAAAAAAAAAAGAGTAGACCGGCACAAGTATTTTTATTTATATTTTGGAACTTGAAAGTGACTTCCTTAAATTTCTGGAGCATTCAAACTGATTCTTTTTTTGTTCTGGGGTGGGTGGGTGTGTGAATCACTTTCAGATGAAATAAGGTCTGTATATGTGAGAAACTTGCTGCCTACCTTATCAGAAGCTGAGATTGAAGAGGAATTCAAGAATTTTGGTGAAATCGTGCCTGATGGAGTAGTCATTCGAAGTCGCAAGGTTAAATCCATGCATCTGTTTTGTCTGTATATTTTTGCTTGTCTTCCTTAAATCTATTGTGCTGAAAGGTTGATTCTTGTTTACATGCAGGATGTTGGTGTATGTTATGCATTTGTTGAATTTGAAGATATGGCTGGTGTTCATAATGCAGTCAAGGTCTAAATAAGTTTAAATAACCTTAAAATCAGCATTTTTATCACACCTTGCTTTTTCATCATGTGTTACTCTTTCTCATCATTCAGTTTGTAATTAAGAACTTTCACTGATTAACTGTGTTCCTTCCAAATGTGAAGGATGTGTAACATCCACGGTTTCTCTTAAAAAGAAAATTCCAATGTACATTTTGGAGTCTCAGTATAAATTTGTACAATTTTGAGGCATTTGGTGCTTTTTTCTACCAAGCTTTACTGCAACTTCAAATTCTGAACTTTTTCTCATGTCTTTCTACTTTGTAATTCCACATCAGAAACAAGTTTTCTGCTGATCATTTTCTTGATGGTGGGGAGGCTGATTTTTTGTGAACTGATTGCCAATTCATTTTTGTTTCCTTTTCTCCCTACCTAGTAGATTCTTGGGTGCTTGGTTTTTTTTTGAAAAGCCATTGTTTCACTTTGTAATGTCTTTTTTATTCTGGTTATAACATTGATGTGAAAAAAAAACCTTCCTTAAAGGCAAGTAATTTTTATTTTTTTTGAGTAATGTAGCAATACATCCTTATATATTATTGTATATCTATAGGCGGGTAGTGCAATTGTTGGTGGACGGCAAGTTTACATTGAAGAACGAAGACCAAACAGCAACATCCCATTTCGAGCAGGAAGTACGTATTTTTCCCATGCCACTATCATTAACACTAATATTATGTTCCTTATTACCTTGCTATTGTTTGATTGCTGCATAAAATTAGATTTGCATGATTTTATTATATATAATTTTAATAATTACCTGGGAGCTTTTGGATGACTTTGTTTATGCCAAGTCCCCAATTTGACCTGTCACTTTTTTTTTTCTTGCCATCATTTATTACCACCGCTTTGCTTTCTATTGATCATAATGATAACAAAAGCTTGACAATGATATTTACTATAAACCTTTATTCCTTGTTTCTCCCTCTGGCTTTCCTTTTGGAAGCATGGTGACAGAAATGTCTTGATGGCAATAAATATCTAATCTGTCCAGTACACCTGCAGAGTGAATGATAACATCTTGCATTGGTATAAGCAATATATGAACAGTTTTTGTTGTCGGGAATTTTCTGTCTTTCTATGTTTTTAGGATAAGCATTGTTGGAATGTTGAAGCAATACAAAGCATCTGGTTCTCTATTGAGCAGTTATCTTGTATAGTATTGCATCTTTGTTGTAATTTTGTGGTGATTGAAATGTCCCAAACAGGAGGAAGGGGTAGAGGCAGGGGTGGCTACCCAACAGATGCTCCAAGGGGTGGTTTTAGCTCTCGGAGTTCTGGTAGAGGAGGTAGCTATGATGGAGGTGACAGGGACTACAACAGACCAAAAGGAAATGGTTATTACAGGCCTGGTCCACGCCAAGATAGAGGGTTCTCAGGTCACCAAGTATCAAGAAATGGACAAGATCAAACAGATTAGATAGTTTAGGTTTCCTAACTAAGGGAGAGCAAAAGTTTTTGGTTTAGCAGTTGCAAATCAGTCACAGTCACATTTATTAGTTTTAAGAAGGATGTGTTGATATTTTCAGGTCAGGTTGATTTATATGTTGCCCATATGAATCACTCTTCTGGGGTTTCTTGATACTTGTTTCTAGTGAACATTCATTATTCTAGGCAATATGTTTGCAATTTTGAGATCATTTGTTTGATGTGAATCGAGCACCTCTGGTTGATGAAGCTCCTTGAGCTGGATCTATTTGTTTATTCAAATTTTTTCAATGTTTCTAAGGTTCTTGAGCGCTCCTACGGTCATTCTATTTCCCACGTATTATGAAATAGTGATGTTGGCATGCAGGTCATATGCACAAGTCCAAAAGTATTGATGTCTGCACAGGGCAGGCATGGAGTGTTTTATCTCTGTTCAAGTCATGGAAGTATTGTATGCGTGGTTGTGATAATACTCCCTCTTCCAACTTTCAACCTAAATAGTTCTTAAACACAATAGCTTTATCCTTCGGCCTGTAACCCTACGTGTTCCATGCCCCAAAAGCAAGGTGTTGGCATTTGAAGAAATATGGCAGGACTAGTTGTCCCAGAAGTCACTAGATCATGCATTGCACAAAAATGGCCTCACCCTCCTTTACACAGTCTCTGCATACAACACACAACACTATATCTGTAAATATAACGGAAACCCTCTGATGTTACAGAAATGTTGTTCTAGACTGCTGGGAACTGAATAAAGCAGATGGAAAAGATCAGAAAATGCTGTTAATTTGGTCGCAATTTCTCTCAGTTTTAATAATATTTTAATTTATTCAGTTGGAGCTTCCATCTTAACACATTATTGTTGTTTTACTTCCGATAAAGTATTAGTAACTATACTCCTGGCTTATTATTTATGCATTGGCAGCTGCTGCAGCACCTTCATGGTGATTGGGGATCTGAAACTGACTTGTGCTATCTTCTTCATTTTCTTCTGTTTCCCATAGGAAACTAGCATACGCCGCGAGAACATTGCTGGAAAGAAAGAAAGAAAAAAACAAGGCAAGAATCAGTCAGTCTTGGAAGGTATAATTTGGCTGCTATTCCTATCAAACAATCAAAGCATCTTATATCATGCAAATCATCGGACCAGTAAAATACACTTGCCAAAACAGAAAATTTTTCTATAGGGAAACCAGTGGCTGGTAAACACGTATTAATCTCTAAAACTAGACTCCTTTATACCATCTCCCTTTTCTTCGAGAGAGTCTCTTCCTTGTAGTGAATGTTCATTTATAGACATACATGCAGAGAGTAGTAAGGAAAAGAAACAGGAGGCCCAGCATCAATACTGTACATTTTCCAACTGAAGACCGTAAACTTTAGAGCTCTGAAGGACCATCTTATGAACGTTAAAGAATATCAAAACCCCTCTGAGTTCTAAGAATTCTGAATTATGGAGAAAGGGATGTACCTGTCCGAAGGAGTTGCTTGAACTGCTTCCTCATAGAAACTCAAGGCTTTATCATGATCATGATAAAGTTCCCACACCAATTTTGCGTACTGCGACAGGATTTCACCATCACTAGGATCAGCCAGTATGGCTCGGGAGTAGTATTCCTCAGCCCCTTCAAGGTCTCTCTTGGACTGTCAGTTGAAAACAATTGTTCTAGTCAAGAATGACAGTGGACTAATGACAACTCCAGACTACAATGTAGATGTTCACATGAAAGAAGTAAACAACATAGTAAACGAAGCATAACACGCAATACACTATAGTCCACAGCATAGCTTGTTCCCACAACACCTAATAAAAACTTTGCACTGTGATCTCCGCCCCCTGCTGCATGCTTTCTTCAATTTTACATGGGATGTTACTCTAAATACAGAACACATTCGCAAAATCATCCTTGTCATCAACATAAACATGTATTTATGTATCTGCATTAGAGATTACATGGATACTGCTTTTGTTTACAAAAGCCTAAAATAGAAGATCTGTATATCACTAAACATGTTTCTTAGATTTGGTTAACATGTTTATTTACCTTTCTCACCGTTTGCAGCTTTTTTCAGATTTTGATTTCCAGTGCCAAACCCTTGCATCCTTTTACAGAATGATATCTTTACCACAATTTAAGATCTGCCAAGTCCTAAGCCATGTCTTAACTGCAACTCACGTATTTGCAAAACTTGCTTTACTTGAATTTTTAACTAGACATATGATACATGTTGTGCATGTATTTTTTATTAATCTTTCCAGATAGTGTTTTCTAACTACCCTTCATGATGAAGTGCAATGACAGTTGAAGGACAACTCGATCCATCATGGGATTCAATGAATTTCGCTATTATAGCCTAAATATGTTCAAATTGTAAATACGCCAGAGTAACAAATGGATGCATTGAATGACTTTCTTTCTCTTACTCCCATGTCAGAGCTACATCTATAGTAATATCTCTACCCTCAACCCAGGAATATTGTCTCAAGAAAAATAAATGGTGACTAACACCTAGTCCTTAATGGAATGTGTTCCAGATGGCATATTGAATTATACGTTTAGTCGCTCACCCCCATTGGAAAGATCTATTTCCTTGGATCATAAGATAGACTTTCCTCTTTGATGATCGACTTGTAGTTGTTTGCCATGGTCATGGAAAAGTGTCCTTTACCTAGGTTAGGTATGTCCTTATCAAACTACTGGTCCTCTATTAGATCTCTCCAGATCTTCCTAACTTTTTTGAAACAGTTTTTCAGGCTAGCAAAATATCCCTCCACGTATTCAAACTGTTAAAAGAATTAATTAGTCTAGAGGCATCAGTACAAAGATATTCCATACAATAGTTTTGAAAGCGAGCCATAAATCTCTTCTTCCACCATGCTTCACCTCTAGAGAATGAAATCTGGTGAAAATATATCCAGTTATGAAAACAAAGCTCAAACACGAATCGTAGATTTTCCTTGTATTCTACAACAAGAATACTAACTGAGTGACCTTACGAAGAAAAGAGATAAAAGTGGGCACAGATCTCACCTGATACAGAAACTCAGCATAATTTTTTAGAACCAAAGAGTTGCAAGGATTCTCCTCAACCATCCTCCTACAATACTCCTCAGCATTGCCACCCTCGTTGGCATCAGATGCAGCATGGTCTTCCACGTCAATATTAAGCTCAGATGGAAGCTGCAAGAGTTTAAAATCTTAGTTAGTGGCTAGGCTGTCAAGCTTAGTTAGAATTGCCTCCTCTCTAACCTTCAACAAGTTCAAAACGACATTAGAACCATATGATAAAACATTCACAAATTTATGACCCGGAAGAGACACCTGGATGTATTCTGGTTGAGATGTATCCCCTTCCCCATCGTCTTCTATTTCCCAGAGAAAACTGGCATAAGCTGCAAGAACATCGCTGAAAATATGGAAAGGAAAGTTATGCTTATTCATCTCAATTAAAATACGGTTGCGATCATTTTCAAAGTCCATGCAGGATAATCATCTTGTGGCACTACAGCTGCAAGAGCTTTTGCACTTAAATCATCAAATTGATGCCTGGGGTGCTTTTCATGCTTTTCGCAACACCATATCAAAAGCACACAAATGCATCAATATGGTGCATTTTCAGCACAAAAGCACTTTGTAAAAGTACCTCCACCGCAATAATAGACAGGGTGCTACTACGGGTAATTAGATTTGCAACACTTTGCAAAGGAGCTAGATGAAAGCAAGTTATTAGTCACCTGTTCTGAGGGGCTGCCTGAACTGCACGTTCAAAGTTAACTAATGCTCTGCCTTGATCATGGTTCAGCTCCCATTCCAGTTTCGCGTACTGCATCAGAATTTCACTATCTGTAGGATCTGCCAGTGTGGCAAGATGATAATATTCCTCAGCTCCACGAAGCTCTCCCTTAGACTGTTAGAAAAGAGAAGCTTTACAATGAAAAACCGATCATTTTCTTTTGACCTCGACAAAATATAAATGTCCATTCTCAGAATGTTTGAGAAATTACAATATTGAAGAACAACACTATTAACAGTATGCCTGTTTGAACACCATTCTTACTTAAATGAGAACTTTTGTTGGAATGCTTCGTTTCCTTCATAAAAAATTAGATGGGCATTCTTACCGGTTAGAAGTATTTCAATATTTTATCGATTGTTCTGCCATGTAGCGAACAGACATCCAAAGATTTGCATAAAGCAAGAGTACAAAAAGTACCAGCAGCAGCTGGAATAATTGAAAAAATAGCAGCTAGCAAGCCAAGCCAACCTTACAATTTACTCCAAAATTGTCACAGAAGCACCAACAAGAAGACATTTACTTTAGACACTCAAACCTACTGAACATGACCGGACTTTATCATTAAATAATCGGATCTTGACAAAGATCTGAACATAGAAATAACTATCATTTTTAGGACCTGATTATTCAAAGTTTAGATCACATGTTCTACAATAAGGAGGTCAAAAAATAACCGAGCAGCTATTCTGGTAAACACAACGACAATTGGTGATGAATCAATCACGGTAAGATTGATAGATCATAATGCAGGTGTGAGTTATATTAAATAGGAATTTGAAGTGACAATTATTCAAGAGTAAAGTCAGAAAAGAAGAAAACACCAATCATACCTGCAAGAACCGAGCATAGTTTGATAGAAGCAAAGGGTGGCAGGGATACTCATCAATCATTTTCTTAAAGTACTCTTCCGCATCACCACCCTCGTCAAAGTTTGGAACACTTAAATGAAAACCGCCGCCGCCGCCGCCGCCGCCGCCGCCACTATCACCACCGAAATCTATATCATCAATCCCAAGCCCTCCAGCAAGATACATGGAAGGACTAACCGGATCCTTTACTTCTTCATTATCAAAATTCTCAATCCCATCTGAACCTTGTTTCTGCTCCTCTCCTTCCTCTTCTATTAACCCCATGCTCTTCTTTCCAAAACTGAAATCCCCACTACCAATAGATTCTATGTTTTCTCCAATAGTAATAGTTCTCATCAATTCCTCTTCTGTTCTCATATCTAGTCCACTTTGTTCTTCATCCTCTGGCCCTTCATTTTTGTTAAATATTGATAAAGAAAGTGAAGAAAGCAACATTCTCTTGTGATGTCTATATTGAAACTTGTTTGGTGTGGTAGTCGAGTTATGAAACTCTTCTTGATCACAAGATGTATAGACTAAATTTTCCAAGTTGATATCCGACCAAGCTCTTCGAAAGCTGTCAAATCGCAAATTAACTACCCTTTTCTTGATTGAGTTCAGACAGTGGAGATGAGCTGCTGCCTGATAATGGTGTCAAGTTGAGGTGGGGCAAACCATGACGGAATGATAGTTTGTGGTGTTCGATGTGGTTGGTGTGGACGTTGTTGATAGTAGTTTCTAAGTCTCTATCAGGGCCGTCTGAGAAGGGTGAAAACAAGTGTCCAGTTGCTGAAGCTGAAGCGGTGACCTCCTCAGAAGCATTTTTATTGGATCTTGTCTTATGGCGGCTCGAGATTCCTTTGACCTTGCACAAAATAACTACTGGTGAAAATTGTTCCTTACGTAAAGAGTTCTTTTTTACTTTTTTGATTGTTTCTTTTATTTCAAACTGTACAAGAAAAGATGGCCATAAATATTGTCACGAGCGAGTAATATTTCTTTTCATGCTGGTCTCTTCTCTCTTGAGTTGTAGAATAGCAAGATGACCGTGAGTGTTTTCTAGACCAGTAAATGAGGCCAGGGATGTGTTAGGTGATCTTGAGGCCATTCCCTTCTCAAAAACCATTCATGAAAAGAGGTTTTCGCCACCACTTGCAAGGTCTCTACTGGTACGGGATAACTTCAACGATCTCCTTTTCACACATCTTTCCCGGGATCGGAGCTGAAACAAATCAATTTAATTAGTCCTAGTCATTAATATATGGTCATTAACATATTTACCTCTGAAAAACTAGCTCATAAGGTAAGGTTTTCCCTTGTAAACTCTCTACTAATCTTTTCCATAACCGAATAGCTCGAACAAGAAAAGGTAGCTAGCAAGGCTTTACATGATAAATGACGAGGGTTTTCACGAGCATTGTCGAAGCCTCCACTGATCTAGGATCTGACCCACGTTTAAGGCCACTTGGTTTAAGCATGGCTCACTTCATTTGTGATTTTCTTGTTAGTATTTTATTAATTTTAATCTGACAGGAATTCAAAGATTTCCTTGCTTAAAATTAACACCGCCTAAACTAATAAAAGGAGGGGCAATTAACAATTCTTTTTTATTAGGTGATAAATATTATAAAAGAATGAAGATAAAAATAAAAAATAGTGATAGATAGGATAAGTGTAAAGTGAAAAATATATATAAAGAAGAAAAAAAGGGGAGGAAAATCTAAACAAAATATTTCTTCTACAAAAAAAACCAAAAAATGATAGATTTACCATTGCTACAGCACCCACTACAGTAAAAGAATTATAATTATTTTTAATTTGGTCCTTCTACTCTTGATTTCTTTTTTTTTTTTGCTTTTTTATCAAAGTTTTTATGGTTTTCAATTTGATCCCTCATATCAGGTTTTTTTATTTTTGTTTTTTCAATAGGAATAATACTAATTTTGATTTGGTCTTTTTTCTTTTGATTTTTTATTTTTTTGATTTTGTTTTTTTGTCAAAGTTTTTATGGTTTTTAATTTTATCATTCAAATCAAGTTTGTTTTTTTTATTTCAATAATAATAATAATAATAATAATGGTAGATCATTCTAAATTCTAATTTAGAATAATAAATTCTAAGAAATTCTAAATTACATTTTTAATAAATTCTAAATGAATATAAATTTTAATTCTATTAAAATAAAATGGAATAAAAAATAAAATATATAAAAATATCATATAAGTTAAATATATTATATAAATCTAGATGTAGATGCATTCTATTAATTAAATATAATAGGTAATTAAATGTAAAATATTTCACGTAGCTATTCCAAAATAGGATCTAGATAATGGTGTGAATATTAAGATAAAAAAAAAATATGGATATAATAAAATGATAAAATATATTTTTGTCAAGAAAAAGATATGGTAATAGTAGTGGTGACGGTGATTATAATGATGATGATGATAATAATAATTATTTTTTAATAGTTATAGTAGTAGTAATAATAATAATAATAATAATAATAATAATAATGAAGATGATAATAATAATAATAATAATAATAATAATAATAATAATGAAGATGATGATAATAATAATAATAATAATAATAATAATAATAATAATAATAATAATAGTGATGAAGATGATTAAACTGATAAAAAAACAATTAAAGAGGAAGGGGGTTTCCTTGTAGACATAGAGATAATCCACTATTCACTATAATAGTCAAGCGATGTTTATGACCTTCCAAAAGAAAAACTTGCCTTGGAGCTAGGGGTATTTTTGTATTTTCACACAACTTATTAATTATCATAGATTTGACTGATGGCATTTTTTACATTCAATGTTTTTAATGGCAATAAAAATACTCCCAATAATAAAAGGCTCAACATAACAGGGATAGGGGCATTTTAGTATTTTTTTATATAAATAGTCAAATTATACACGCGCCCTTGAATCCAAGAAATGTAAGTAATTGAGGTCAGGAGTGTTAGGGTCTTTTAGCATAGGTTTTTTCTATTAATTATATGTTTGATTGATGATGATAATGTAATTTGCTATTTAAATAATATTTTAAATTTTTTTAAAAAGTATTGGTATGTTGAGGCCGCCACGCACTTTGGACGATGACTCCCAGTGGTCAAAAATAGATTTTTGTTGTATAATTTTATTTCTTGTTGTCTTCTTTTATATTATGAGTGACAAGTGTTATCCAAAAATAAATAATGTTGTTTTAACCTTAACTAATATTGTTATATATTTATTATGATCGTTTTTTATATCTTTTTAATACAATTTTAATATTTAAACATCATTTAAAAAAAAAATAGTTTAACCATGCGGCAAAACGTGGACACCCATGCTACTTAAACAACTA
Source organism: Populus trichocarpa (assembly GCF_000002775.5). Classification (NCBI taxonomy): domain Eukaryota; kingdom Viridiplantae; phylum Streptophyta; class Magnoliopsida; order Malpighiales; family Salicaceae; genus Populus; species Populus trichocarpa. The sequence continues at coordinate 9,403,837 of NC_037294.2, read as the reverse complement.
GGTGTTATAGATAAGAGACAATCGATTAATCAATAATAAATATTTTTAATTATATAAAAATATATGTTATAAAATTAACTTCAAAACGAAAGACCTAAATGAACTGGTACTAAAAACTTGTCATGCTAGTTGATTCAAAATACCTCCCGAGACGGGAGCGATAACTATACTTATAACTTGGTGTGATGCAAATTATGTTCGGGGAACTGGCACAACTCAATCCTCTTCACTCCTGTATATTTCGTGGTCCGAGCGGGAGTTGAGGGAGAGGGAGGTGGGTGTTCTCGGGGGTGGAGCACGGAGGAGCTATGGAATGGAATGGACATTTCTTCATAGATAGGGCAGCAGAACATGGGGAATGGAATGGACCAAGCATTTAATTTAATTCTCTGTCCCCTCAAGACTCGAGAAGGGATGGATGGAGATCGGAGGCCAACAATTTAGCCTCCGAGGACTCAAATCGACATGGCATGCATGCTGTTTTCTTATCTCTTTGTTAAGTAATTGGACCAAGGGCTTCGACATTTTTCTTGGACCATCACCAATAGCCTAAGTTTATGAAGATCCATAGCCCAGCAGTATCACAAATGGCCTGAATCTGTTCTGGACCTGAAATTCGAATCCCAATAGCTAATAATACAGATATTTTGCCACTTTCACTGTTCTGGACTTGGTCCGTTTCTAGAACAGATTGCCCTGATGTAGTTTAGCACCGAGACAACTCAAATCCGTACGTGTTTCCTTTACAAGCATTGACAACAAAAATGTTCTCTAATCATAGCCAGTCTAATTCTGATATTGACTCTGAACTTTAAAAAAAAAATGGAAAAGAAAAGCCAATCTCCCCACCCCAATAGCTGGAAACTAGCCAGTCTTGCTGACTCGAGGAAACCTATATTCAACACGACCGAGCTACCATATCCCCACCTAAAACCTTCTCTTTTCAAACCTGTGATTGCTGTGTTGTGGTGCTTAGGTCAGAAGCAAGAGCCAATTATTAACTGGCCATTCCATTTGTTTCGCAGGTTTTACAACCCACAGCCAATATAAGAGAGAGAAGGAAATAAAAATAAAAAATAAAAACACAGAGACAGGAAACCAGACCCTAATGCAACCTCCCAGAGCAGGTCTTGCCGCTTGATGCCAACCCTCCTTTTTTCGTCCTCTCCTTGGACGACACTGTGGAGGCTTTTTTAAATCTCCATTACAATCATTACAGCAACAACAATTGTTTTGATCATTGATCATTACAATGTCTCATATGATCCTGTCACCCTTTCAACTATTGGAACTCAATGTTATTTCTGCACAAGATCTCGTCAAGGTCTCGCGAAAGATGAAAACCTATGCAGTTGCATGGGTTCACCCTGACCGGAGACTTTCGACAAGAGTCGACTCTGAAGGATGCAACAATCCCACCTGGAATGACAAGTTTGTTTTCCGCGTTGATGACAGGTTCCTCCATGGTGACACCTCCGCTGTCATGATTGAAATCTACGCCCTACATTGGTTCCGTGACATTCATATTGGCACCGTCCGTGTTATTGTTGGGAACCTGATTCCCCCGCCTCGTCCTCACCATCACAACCAGTTTCAGCTTGGCATGCGCTTTGTTGCCCTCCAGGTCCGCCGACCATCAGGACGCCCCCAGGGGATTCTTAACATTGGCGTGGCGCTTCTTGATAGCTCAATGCGAAGCATGCCATTGTATTCCCAGATAAGCGTATCCGCCGTTGGGTATCGTCAGCTTATGGGTGAAGGGGAGTTGAATCATCATAAAGATGATTCTGATGATAAAAGTAGTGGTATTCATTCCAATTCCTTCTTGCTTCCTTGGCTTCCAAAACCTGAATTAAGACGTACGAAGAGTGATTCCAGTTCCATGTTCGGGTCAATCGTGATGGCAAAGAGAAAAATGATAATGAAAGGGAAGGGTAGTTCCATGATTAGTGGCTCAGAAGTAGAGGAGAGGAAGATGCTCAATAAAGGGAGATCAAAAGCTAGTTCCTTGACAGGTGGCTCGGAGATTGTCAAGGAGGACGAAAATGGGGCATTTGGAAAAGCCTCGTTGACCTCTGAATCACTGACAAAAACAGATACCAAATCAACCGAATTGGATCACATTCTGAAACCCTCGCCAAAATTTACGGGGTTGGATCTTGGTTCTCCATGCAACAACAACTTCAGGTATGCAACTCCGAAAAAGGCAAATTTTGTGAGTAAGCCAGTTATTACCGAATCACAATTGGGGCCATCAGCATCAGAGGTGGCGGCAGTAATTGCAAGAAACAAACATCGTCGCGTGGAAGAGACAGAGAGCGAGATAATTGGCGAAATGAGCTTGGATGGAAGCATGGAGGCTCTTCAATCTAAACTGGAAAGATGGAGGACAGAGCTTCCTCCAGCTTATGATGCCAGTAATATCTCAAGTTTTCCTACTAGTGGCACTTCTAAAGGAGGCAAAGTTGTTAAACGACACAACCACAAGCACACGGATGATGATGGCACGTTTTCTTGCTTCGGTAGATTTTGCGGTTTAGAGTGTTCAATTGTATGTGGCGGCCCTCCCAGGAGGAAAACGACCAGGCAGGGGATTCGGAGCCATTCCATGGATAATTTGAGGTACAGTGTTTAAATTTACCTGAGTGACTGATCGGATCATTTTTTTTTTTTCGTGATTTGATAATCCGATCAGTTAAAAACAGCTCTTTGCTACAGAAATGCCTGTTGTTGACTGTATATGTGAATCTCGTCACATTCCATTCCTGAAATTAGCAATGCCAGCTTTCAGATCATATTCTCTGCTGGCCAGGAATGTTTTCACTTTGCTTTGCCTGCGTAAAATTTGTATATTGTTTCTGTTATCTGTTATAAACTTTAATCACACCGCAACACTCTCCCTCTCTCTCTTGCTCTCCAATTTTCTTTTGCATTTTGTCAAATTTAAAGAGTTTCTGTTGTCTTCAGTATTAATCAAGAAGGCCTGTTTAAATAGTAAGACCAGATGCTTCAGAATCCTCCTTGTTCCATTTGTGCCTGTCATTCTTGCCTAGGAGCCATGCTAAATATTATGTACTGTGCATCGATCGTGCATGGTTCCCTATACTTTTCAAATCATAAATCAGATACAGGAAATCAATAGAAAGTTAAGTAGGATGGAATCAAAATCAACTGTGTTTTTGTGAAAATCGTGATTTCATCCTCTCTCTTAAATACACTTGTATTTAACAAAGAATGATAATTTTTGCTGGAAATAATTAAGGGAGAACAGGTAGGAAGGGAAGTATGGTACTGGAAGACAAAACTCTTTCATATCATACTATTCTTCAAAGATAGGAAGTTTCAAGGACTATTTATACTCATTTAATATTTAAAATTAATTCTAACACGTTATTTTATTTTTGAAAATCTCATTACTTTGTCACTATTTTTTAATCTTTCATCTTCATCTTCAAAAAAATCTTTCTTCCATCTTTGTACTAGTCATTTTTTTTTATTAAAAAATAATATAAATTATATCTTGGGATATCATCTAATAGTTTAAATTATTGGGTTGAGATGATTCATTGACATAGTATCAGAGCTTTGATGATCAAACGGTCACGAGTTCGAATCTTACCATCCCTATTTATTTGATAAAAATTAAGTCCAAGATAATATAGGTTTGTACAAGTTTGAAACTCAAAAGACTTTTATTTAAGAGAGTGTATTAGAGAATAATATAAATTATATCTTAGAACCTTACTTAACAACTTAAATTATAATTAAATTGAGATGATTCTTATCATGAATAGCTAATAGCATCTCATTATCATCTTTTCAATATGTTTATCTTCAATAATTGTATTTATCATCTTAATATAGCTATTATTATCAATTTTTCTTCTCTTGTGATCGTCATAATATTTCTCTTATGAAACACTTTTCTTTTAAGATTTTTGAAGGACTTGAACTTTTTGACTTAGATTACAATTTCAATACATGTATTTATACTAATCTATGAATAATTCAGATACACAATAAGATAACTTGAAGAACTGAAAGGACATTAAATTTAGAGTTCAAGAGTAATTCTGATATATCCTCTCTCTTAAAAACACTTGTATTTAACAGAGTAGGGTAATTTTATCTATAAAAAATGGGCACCTTGCTAGCTATATATATATATATATATATATATATATATATATATATGGGAGAGTAGATGAATTTTATTCGTAATACAGTTGGTAATTAAGTTTGATGTTATTCATTGATTGATATGTCTAGGCAAGTTCCTTTCTGATACTGTTTGATGTCAAAGCAGTCTGCAGTATCAGCTAGCAAAAAGTGTGCATCAGTGGATTCCATTTATGATAAGCTACGGAGTAGCACCGCAAGGATTTAATTTCCATGACGACTATAGTAACTATGCTATATCTTACAAACATTTTGGAGGAACGAATATTTGCTGGAGTTTCCTTGTGAAGTAAATTTAAGTTAACGAAACTGGAAATGGGTGGGAACAAGAGAGGAGTACTGGGACTGATTTGAAACAAGGATCTTATCACTTTGGCTAGCGATATAAAGGATAGGGAGAGGTCGAATTCAGATAAACATTCTCTCTATAGGAAGTTCTTCCTTAAGAACCGTGGCAAAAAGTTTTTTTTTCTTAAATTATGGCTGGTTTGATCCGTTTCAACCTCGTTAAAAGTATCAGGAAGATGTTTTTTGAGGTACACCCAAAAACAATTAGTCACTTAAGTACTTTTATGAATGCACCGTTGACAAAACCGTTTTAAAATTATTAAAAAAAAAATTGTTTTAATTAAAGTATAAACTAGTTTTAGTATATGTTTATTGTCGAATAAAACAATAGCTTAAGTCACTTACGTCTTTTTTTTTAGAAAATGTCAAATATCTTCCAACTATATAGATAGTTTCAACAAAAGTTCTAAATGAAAAAATAAAATAATTTAAAAGTAAAATTGATTAAAAAAATAGTGTAGATACAAAATGATACCAAACTAATAGCTCGGAAGTATTTGATGTTCCTCTTTTTTTTTCTTCAAGTCATCAATGATCAATGGTACTTTGTTTTTCTTGGGAGATAAAAATTATAACAAACTGATAAATTTAACATAAAAAAAAATCCTTTAAAAAATTAAAAAAACTATCTTGATGGGCTTGGGCTACCATGCCCAAGCCCAATTATGATCAAGGAGTATGGGCTCGGGGATGATAGCTTGGAGCCCATGCTAGGCGCACGTTCAAGCTGGGTATGCACCCCAGCACTCACCAACATGGACTTGAGCTACCATGTCCAAGCTCAACATGCTGAGGTTGATGTTGGGTATGCACACCAACACCTACATCGGCTTAGGCTATCATGTATGAGCCCAATGTGCTTAGATTCAGGCAATGCATCTAGAACCATTCTCTAATAGGCTTAGGCACCTTGTCCAAGCCTAACATCTATTTGGAAATATTTTCAGATTCTCACCCAAGTCTCTCATTATTTTATATTGATTCAATATGTATCGTTTTGAGTAGAATACAACTTGAAATATCACAAGGATAAAATTACATTCCAGCTCTTCCTCTCCACGAAAGGATAAGGTGCATGGGTTATAAAATACACCATGAGTCCTTCAAATTTCATGTTTACAATCTCTTTATTTTTAACATTTTTAGCATATAAATTTTCATAATCTATTTCTCTAAAATATCATTATATTATTTCTCTAAAATGATATTTATTTAAGCATATGAGAGTTCTTGAATCTATAAAAAAAAAATCTTTTACAGATATCAACTATTAATTACCAACTATTTATCAAACTACCGAATACTTTGGCTAGAAAAAATAAATTAAATTACTTGAACTAAGAGATAAACCAATTATTCAATATATAAACTTTATTTCTAAGTTTCTAGGATATTTTGGAATGTTATCACAAACCGTTGTGTGTCAAATAACATTTTTCTATTGCTTCATGTCAATTGTTTAATTAAGCTTAATGGCCTTTCTCTCCAGCTATTGTTATACACTTGCAGTCAAGACCTAAAGATGAAATAAAATAGTGGAATAAGGCGTTAATGTCAAAATTAAAAGGCATTGTTTTAGAGGTTATTTAAATCATGTTGTGATGTGTTAATGTGAGTGCTGCATTATGTCGTAAGAATATTTAAATAAAATCATTCAATTAATATTTGATAATCTAATATTGGTATGTTATTTAGATTAAGTTCATTACTATTGAGGATAGCATTTCAAGATTTTTATTAAAAAATAAATTAATTTTTAAAAAAAAAAACACTTTCATAATTAAAATCAAAAGTCAGTAGTAATATAAATAGAAAACAAGAATAAAAGAATCATATAATACTTTTTAATCATTAATATTAAACTATATATTAATACAAAGTCTTTTATTAAACTATATATTTTTATTAAACTATACTTTTTATTTATTATCATTTTGTCTTTTAAATAAAATAAGAAGCCTCCCATCTCTAAGAAAATAGCATTATAATTATTTTCCTTGTTATTTAAATCATTCATTTTTAAAATCCTTATCAAACATTTCTTTGATACACTTTATTTTAAAAATAAAACAGTAAAAAAAAAACATAAACCAAATTACCAAACAAACTGTTAGCATTGATTGAAAGGATGGGCTTCCCAGCTCTCCTAGACAGTTTTGTTTAGGTATTGTTGACAACTTGTATTCTTGATTATTTTTTTTTATTTGTTATTAAGGAGAGTATTATAACAGTTATTTTTTAAAATATTTTTTATTTAAAAATATATTAAAATAATATTTTTAAATTTTTTTGTTTTTTAATTTTAGCACTTCAAAACAATTTCAAAATATAAAACAATTTTAAAATTTATAGGATTGGAATACAATATCAAACCAGAGCTACATCTTAATTAATTCACTAATATATCTTCCAACCAAGGATGTCCATTTTAAGGTTATTAGCAGATAATATTTCTCACTCTTTTTTTAAAATGATGAGGAATTAGGATCCATGTTTTTTTTTTACTGTAATTCTCTTAATATACAAAAATAAAAATAAAAATTGTTAGTGTATACCAAGTAACATAATGATGAACTATTTAGTTGGTGAATTTAACTATAATTTATTAACAAGAGTTTAGTCACTAATATTTTTATTTTTATTTTTATTTTTATTTGTTAATTTACTGGTAGTGATATATATCCATCTAATTTTTTTTGCTGTTCTTTTGTTAGATTATAACAGAAACATGAAAATGAATTCATTTACCATGTGAGGAGAGAGTTAGAAAAGCGAGTGAAGGCAAGAGAGAGAGAAGGTTTGGTTGAACTGTGAAAGAGAAGGAACGGCGGCCGGCAAAAAGAACCAGGTAGGGGAGGAGGGAGGGAGGAGGCGTGGGGAGAAAACAAAAGAAATTAAAATGATAGCAACCATCTAAACGTAGGCCTCGAAAAGGCAGTAAGATTAAGCTACTCATTTCGGAAGCACAATGTCCCTTTCTCCCACATTTCTGGGGGCCATTTCGAAAGAAACCTTCCGTACCAAGTCATCATTTTAATGGCCACTGCCTAGGTTTAGATTAAGCTACTCGTCCAAGGAGAAACCCCATGCGCCTTAGCCTTCTCTGTCCTCCCAGCTATAATCTGCAAACAAGAATCCCAAAAGGTTACTTCCGGCACCACTCCTCCTGGTCCACCACTTCCTGCAAAATAATGAAGCATGAGATTGTGGAATGTGTAGGGAAAACTCTTAAGTTAGTCTCCTAATTATCGACTAATTCTCAGTTGTGTTCCTCGATTAAGAAATCATCTTAATTTAATCCTTCACCTATCATAATTAATTTCTCGTTTGAGTCCCCTACCTTCTATATTTTTAAAAAAAAAAAATGTATAATATATGTGATAAAAACTATGCTAATTTGAAGAGAAAGTTTTGCTAAAAAATTCTAATGGTTTTTGCTAGGAGATACAATTGAAAAATATAATAAGATCAAGGAGACTTGATCGAGATTAAAAAAATATAAGTTATATCAGAATAAATAGATAATCGGAGGACTCATTTGAGTATTTTTCAAATTAAAATATATTTTTGTCGGAGTAAATTTTTAAAATGAAAGAGTTAACTCGTTATTTTAAATTCATCACTGCAACTTAAATAGGTTGGAATTAATAATCACATGGATTAAAATTAGAGTTAAAGATATTCAAATATTATTTTATTACGGGGATGAATTAATTAAGATTTGCATCTATATTAAATATGTAAGAAAATGATAAACAATTTAAATAACATGTTTTTATAAATTATGTAATTTAACTTTTACAATTTAAAAAGAATTCATTTATATATAATATATGTGATAACATTAAATATTTTCACTATCAATGTCATGTGACTTTTGGTTCAGTCATGATTTATGGATTTAAAATTTATCATTGGTGATTTTTTTAAAAAAAGAATTTTATAATTTTAAAACCTATTTAAAATAAAAAATAAATTAATTAATTCGATCTACTTAAATAGTTGAAATCAACTATAGCATGTTAAAAAAGAATTTTATAATTTTAAAACCTATTTAAAATAAAAAATAAATTAATTAATTCGATCTACTTAAATAGTTGAAATCAACTATAGCATGAATTGGTCCAAACAAGCCATAAATGATTGAGAAATTGAGGGAGAGAAAAAGAAAAGAAACAAAGATTTAATACTGGTTCGTAATTTCTATATAGACAAGGGACTGATTTGTAGTTATCCCATTCCTTAACAAGCTTTTAACAAAAAGTGTCGAGCTATCTAGGGTTGAAAAACTCGAAGGAGGGCATTCTGGTCCCAAAACCTCCCCATAAGCCCCCCGGCCAGCCGCGTACCCTGTCTACTGACGTGGCATTAGCTCGTAGCTTGGAGGCACGTGGATTGGCTCCCACGTTGTCGGCTTGTCCCTTGAATCAGACAACCTTTTACCTTCCCTAATCTTTGGATTTCCCATCCTAATTAATTTTCATTTCACTTAATTAATCCCCTGCCTTCCATTTCCAACTGTACAATTAGCCTTCTTTTTTTTATTTTTTTTTCCAGTACCAATGTAATGTTTTTCCAGCTAAGCTATATGTTTACCATCTTAGGAGAAAAACAATGAAAAACATATGTTTTAGTGTCTGTGATTTGGAAAAATATTAAATTTATATTTTTTTAATGTTTTTTATGATTTTAATGTGTTGATGTTAAATATAAAAAAATTATTTTAATATATTTTTAAACAAAAAAAAAACTATAAAGTAAAACACCCCAAAATAACATAACTAATGAGAATCCGAAATTTACTATTAGTAATCAATCAGAAAAAATACAATTAACAACAACATGAAGGATTAAATAGAAGAAATGCAAAATAACACAGAGCAGCCACGTGGCAAACCAGTAATGAAAGATTCCCTGTTGAGGACTTTTTATGTAGATAATCGAAGGGTTTTTTTTTTTTTTCTTCTTCTGCTGCACTTGAATGAGTTAAATTTATGTCAGTAATTATATTCAATCCTTGAAGCATATTAATATTAAAATGAATTGTCAGAATATATATAATTATATGTATGTATGTATGTATGTATGTATGAACAGTTTTAGTGTGAAAAAACTGACCTGAAAATTAATATCTCTAATCATTAAAAAAAAATTATTTCTAGTATGGTAATTTCTCAAAACAAAGCAGTGATGGAGCAAAATAAAGTCATTAATGTATACCTTCCAAAGATTGTTGGTTCTTGTAATAAGAAAAGAATTTATTTAATTAAAGATCACATGTTTAAGTTTTGTTGTTGATGTATTTATGTTTAATTAGTAAATGTGTAAATATAACTCAAACTTTACAACTTGTTTAGAATCAAATCGCAAACTGAATTGAATTTAATTTATAAACATATTTAAATTCAATTGATAATGTATTATAATTCTTATGTTTATAATAAAATACTAAATTATATAATTAAATTCAATTATATTGTTTGAAATACACTGGAAATGAATTGAATTAACAATCTTGACTACTTTTTTTAATTTAGAAATCTTTTTTGTTACATTAATCTTTTTGTTTTTACTAGTACCCTTATATTTATTTAAAATGACATGAAATATAGACATTTTAATGAAGATATAAATAGACCTATATTATATTAATTGTTTATTAAATATTTGTTGAAAAAATTTCTCCATTAAAATCTTTTCATTGGAATGTTAAGAAAAAAATTCTAGAAATATCCCAATAAAATTTTTTGACTTTTTCTCAAATCAAACTTAAATAAAATAAATATCAAATCAACACAATTTACATAGTCAAATAGACAAGTCAATGACTAAAATAATTTTAATAATGTTAATAATTAAAAAAGATACCTAACTTAGAGCTCTAATAATTCAAAAGACATCACCATACAAATCATGGAATAAGAAGTTTCAACTTCAAAATAAATTTATGAAAATTGCATAAATAAGTTTGTGGTAATTATATAAATATTACTTCTAACTTTCATAAATATTACATATTACCAATCTATTTTTTTTTATTTTTTTTTGTCAACCATTCAAACGTGGCTCATTCGAATATCCAAAAAATATTCCAACAAGATTAAGATGATTTACAAGTCATTCAACACTTTCAAAAATATTTAATCCCTCTAATCTTAATTTTCTCATTACTTCAATTATCCCGACCATCTTTCAAACTTGATGGTTTATGTTGATAATATATTATGCAATATTATTCATTGCACTTAGTCATTTCTTGAAACTCCAAAGTAAAATCATTTGTCATTGAATTAACTTTTCATTTTTTACTTTTCAAAGATGAAGTTCTAGACAATGATGGAGGAGTGAAGAAGGTGAAAGAAGAGACAAGAAAGAGAAGGTGGGTTATGAGATTACTTTGTATAATAAAGCAGTGGTTACTCTGAAGTGTTTGAAAGGAAAAAAAACAGGCAGATATTTTTAGAATATTACTTTCAATGATAATTCTAAAAGGAATTGTTATTGTAGTAAATCAGAGAGTCTCTTCTCTTATTTGCTTTTGCTTTTTTCTTTATATAAATTGAATCTCATTTAAAATTTAAATCAATATCCTAAAAAATATTTCAAGCACAAGAATTGATTTAATAATGTAAATAATTCAATTCACGTGATTCCAAACAATCTAATCTTGACGTTGTATATAATTGTGATTGGATCTATTAAAATATTTATCTATTAGATGCATATATTAACCTATATAAACATTTATTTTCAAAAAAACAAAAAAAAAAACTAAAACTAGTGCGTGGATGCAAAGGAAAAACTAATTATATTATCGAAATTAAAAGAAATTTATGTTTTTATATCATTTTATTGTGTTAATGTCAAAAATAAATTTTATAAAATAAAAACTAAAATATTATTTTAATATATATTAAAATAAAATAAAAAACTCTAAAAAACAACCATTAACCAGTATTAAATGACTTCTTAATGCATTTATGTCGTAAGGATCTATGCATGCACAGGCCTGCATTTCACCGGAAATACGAAGGATACAGAAACCTAACACAGGCTCTATAATATTTTGAGAGATTGGTTCAGCAGTCGGTGACATTGTGTCAGGTAACATCAATAATATATGTAGATTCGATTCTTGAACCCTTGGATTAGGTTGTGATTTTCTTTTGTTTTTTAAAACTCTCTGTTAATGATGATGGAGGCATTTCAGAAGAATACCATCGACGAGACAGAAAAACCAGCAACCTCTATATTTATATATCAGCAACACTTTCACTTAATCAATTCAGGATTTATTAAATCTCCATTTATTGCTAAACAATCAAGTGAGTTAGACCCTCCCTGGCCAACAAAATACACAGCATAGAAGTGGTCCCTTTCAAGATAGCTTGGAATGATAAATATTTGGTTAAAAAAGAGTATTGCTGTGCTTTCTTGCCATTTATCTCAAGCTTTTTCATGCAGGCAGCCCTGCTGTCCGTCGATAATGCATCTGATCTTTAGGTCTCAACTTTCTAAAACAAGGGTTTGTGCCGTTTGTCCTTAAAATAGTAGACAGCACATAGGAAGAAAGGAAGGTGTATAGCCCAGTAGAGATTAGTATATGCTTTTGCTTGTAAAAAGACTCGAGCTTTAGACTTTAACCTATGCTTTTACATTAAAGCTAAGAGACACCTAAGCTCAAATTAAAGTCTCGGTTTGTTCTTTAATCACGAGTCATTAAATTATCATCATCGTCTACATCTGCAACTTTTTTCAAGAATTCTTATCCTATTTAGGCATCCATTACGATATTCCTAAGAAAATTACTACAACTTAATTAGAATCATTATAGTTTGTTACCCATTTCTTAGTTTTAATCATACATTATAAACTCCTTTTTTGCTGCACAAAAACCCCAATTTAGCCAAAGGCCTCTCTCTATCTTTATCTGTACGTAGTGATTTGATACTTGTATATGTATGTGAGTTGAAACAAAAATCTTATTTTTTAAGATTCTCGATAAAAAGAAATTCTAAAATAAATCGATTGGACTTGAAGGATTATATTTCAATATTATTGCTGGTAAATTCACACAAGTAGCTAGATTTTGATTTTTATAACTCAATATATAGGCATCTATATCCTAGTCTCTTTAAAAGGTCTCCTCTCGAGAAATTAAACAGTAAATTACAGTAGGTATTTTTTAAGAAAAAATGTTTATTCTTTATTGTTATGGGTGGGAATTCTTCATTTAATTTTGTGTACCAACAGAGAAAATCAGATTCTAAACAGACATGATGATCATGTCAAGAAAAATTGACAGTGTGTTGTGGACCTGTGTTGAGAGTGCTTGGCGCACTAGCAGACATATGGCCCCACGGTCATCACTTCCTCCACCACCTTCCTTCCACCCCTAGCTACATCTTACCTCCCCTTTCCCTCCTAATTCCTGTACTTCTAGTGCTGGTGCCCGGTATTTTTCTCCTTGTCTCCTATACTGTAACGCATTCTGGTTTCTTCTCTTTAAAAAAAGCACACTTCTTTAACCTTTTCTTGAATCTTGAAAATTCAAAGACTGTATCTTGATGATGGAAGGCTGTCTTGGTTTACTTGGTGGCGGTGGTTCTTCTGGAGCCTCCACGAATAAGTCCACACTGTCAAAAGTGGAGGTGATCGAGGCTGAGGCAAGTTCATATCCAGTGGAAGCTGAGCTAGAGTTGGGTCTGGGGCTGAGTCTTGGTAGTGGTGGAGGAGGAAAGGGTAAGGCAAATGCATGGGGTGAGTGTGGTAGAATCTTGACTGCCAAGGACTTTCCTTCGGTGGTCTCTCAGCCTCAAAGGCCCAACAACAACAACTCTATGCCTTCTACCTGTGTTGTTGGTGCTGTTTCTGGGACTAAGAGAGCTGCTGACTCTGTCTCCCATGAGGGTGGATCCCCTACTGCTGGCAGGTGGCGACTCCATTCTTTGTTATCTGTTATTTTTCTTCAGATTGAATCTACTTTGTTCAGTTACTAGAAACGTTAGGTGAAATTTGCATATTTTGACAGTATTTTCTTTCCTGGTGATTATATGTTGTTGTTGTGTCTAATAGTACATTCTTTTTCTCTCTGGTCTAAGGGGTTTCTTTAATCTTCTTATTTTCTGACCACTCTATCCTAGAACTAAATATATATGCATAAAGTTTCAATTTTTCTTTATCTTCTTTCCGTTGCTTGCTTCTATATTTTGTTGAGCAAGTCGTTTTGTAAACGATTGCTTCTTTTACAATACTGAAACTTGATGTGTTGTATCGTCCCTTGTTTAGTTGTTTTCCCTTGTATCTGTTTGTTTGCTAGTTGATAATATTTTTTTCTTGTTTGCCTACGTTTCCTGATTTATCCATGTTCATGTCCTTTCTCCTCCTTTGACATGAAAGAAAATCTTGAATTTTGTTTTTGTTACATTACAAAGCTTGCTTATAGGGAATTGATCTGTCTGTGCGAACTTTCTCTCTTCCCTTCATACTTCATTAATTTCTCCTTTGGTGGTTTAAGTTTCTGATTATATTAAATTTCTTCCTGGGAGCAGTCAGGTTGTGGGGTGGCCTCCTATAAGGGCTTATCGGATGAATAGCTTGGTGAGCCAAGCAAAGGCTGCGAGAGCTGAAGAAGAAAAGGGAATTGGTGAGAAGGATAAATCTAAGGAGAATTTGAAGAAGAAAATCTGTAATGGTAACAAGACCAATGCTACTGGTAATGAAAAGGGGCATCTTGGATTTGTCAAGGTGAATATGGATGGAGTTCCAATTGGAAGGAAGGTAGATTTGAATGCCCATGCTTGTTATGAAACATTAGCCCAGGCATTAGAGGAAATGTTCTTCAGGTCCACCACCACTATCAATTCCATCGGTGAGACGGTGCCCTTAATTTCTCTATTTTAATTTTGAAGTCGGATAGAAGCTTGGATTTGATCTTTTATTTCCCACCACGGATTTCTTTTCATCAATTGCAATGCAAAGTATATGAGTACACAGATTCCCTGCCTGCAAAAATCCTGGCGATAAACCTGGTATAATTTCCATTGCAAATGACAATAAGCACAGCATTGTACACGTTTGATTGCTTCAAAAACATAAGAAAAACTAGCTTGGTTATTTATATGCCAGCTTCTCATTCCGCATGAAACGATCGAAAGACCTGTACTGTATATTTTGATGTATTCTTATACTGACTTGCTGATTTTGTATTAATTATCAGGTGGACAGAAGCCACTATCAAAGTTCTCTAAGCTATTGGATGGGTCGTCTGAGTTTGTGCTCACTTATGAAGATAAAGAGGGAGACTGGATGCTCGTGGGAGATGTTCCTTGGGGGTACGCAACTATCATTAACTGTAAATTCATATTACTAATTAGGAGAGATGAGAGGAGGCGGTGTGGTGGGTGAACATGCAGGTGTGTGTGTCATTGTTTCTTGGCGACCTTGTCAATTGAGACAATCAGGATGGAGCAGAAAATAAGCTTTCACTCTGATGGTGAACTAAGCCTACCTCACCCCCACATATTAAGCTAAGTGGGGTGCGCTATTCCTCTACCATACCATGTTCTGCAACATGTCGCTTTCTAGATAAATATGGATCAAGACATTTAGTTCCGTCAGCTGAGCTTTCGCACTGATGGACCATAATTCCATTTGCTGTGATGTATTATTTCTCATCAGTCCTCAGTTGTTTAACCAGGTTGACTGAGTGTTTGTAGAGCTCCTGAGAAACCTATCGACCCTTCCTCTCTGAATAGGAAAAAAATTGCACAGTTCAAGCATTCAATTTCTAATGCTCTTGCGTGATTTCTTTTTCATTTTTTTCCAGGATGTTCCTCACCTCTGTAAAAAGGCTTCGAATCATGAGGACCTCAGAGGCCAATGGACTTGGTATGCAAAGTTTTCAATCAACTGTTCTGTGTTTGCTTCCTAGTTTTCCCACTTATTTTTGCTTCTCCTGACGACTCTAAGACTGCTTAATTGATTGCAGCTCCAAGACTCCAGGATAGGAATGAGAAACAAAGAAGCAAGCCTGTTTAGCCGCTGCTGCCTCATCATTTTAAACTCCTGTAACATGGAGACACTCACTGCTTGAAAACAGATAGAGAAGTTGATGAATCAGAATATTTTGCTAAGATTGTTCCTTCTTTTTACTGTTTTATCGGGTTTTTGCTGAACCAGTATCTGGTTCTAGCTGGTTTTTGGTTTTTGTAGGCGATATTCATTTTAGCTTCTTTTTTTTCATCTTATGTGGTGCTGCCAAACCGGCATCGCACACTTGACTGCTTCTCATACTGTAAATATGGGAGTACTTGATATCTAGAGTGGAGTTTGCTGAAATCTAGTGGACTCAGTTTAGTGCTTGTGTGGTTTGATGCTTGAAAGTTTTCATGTTATCGGTTGGCCATGTTTTTGACATATTTATACTTTAATCCATTGATTGTATGCCTGCGGGTTGGCATAACTGCATTGATTAATTCTATCTTCTTGCGACTAAAACGTCCGCTTCAAGTTACTCTCACCTTCGTATAGTAAGTGGTGCAGCTATGTTACTTGATAGTTGAGCCTGCAAAACGCAATTCTGATAGTTGGCATGCCACCATCAATAGTAAATTCCACCATCACAGTTCTTCCAATTATGCAACAGATGATATTTTCTGTTGATCACGTTCTTTCAAGCACAGCAATCCTAATTAATACACTAAACCAAGAAGGGCTGATCAGTAAATTTTACCTTCTCCAAACTGTTTCAGTTTTGGCAGAAAATTAAGAGAGTGGCTAAGAATAAGTGGTTGTGAACTTGTGATTATCTACCAATATGGAAACTCGACAAAAGAGGAAAATGGTCAAAGAAACATGAGATTTTTTACTTAAACCTGGTCAAAGAAATTCATTATGTAAATTTAGTTTTTTCTTCTGGTAAGTCTGAGATTCACGTAACCAAAACAATGCAGCAACAGTAATTTCACGAGTAGATGACGTAGAGCATGTTTAATGGTAATTCAGTTGCAGTCTTCGGTGATAATCTTCTCCTGTTTGAAGGGGAAAGTATTACTCCATGATAAACCTCGCTTTGAGTCCTGTCCTTTCCTTTTGAAGAAAAAACATTACCCCGTGATGAACTTTTGGCAGGAACAAGTTGATGGGGTTATTTTCTTTGTTTTTTGAAAGAAAAAGGAGAAGACAACAGAAGGGAACTAAAAACCAAAGGACCTGGGTTCAAGTGCATATAAGCCAATAAGTGAAATCTGGGTTAGGAGATTTTGCTCCAACAATTGAGACAAACTTGATGTCTAAGATTATGTGATCATTTTGATTTTGACTGCAGATTACTAAATTGATTAATAGTGCGATCCATTAGCATATTGACTTTCCTTTATAACAGTAAATGATTAAGGGACAACTGTATTCTACTGCTTTTCATGAAAACCCTCATCAGTGAAAGGCCTCATGCTTAGTTCTTTCTTAAATTTCTTTCAACTGTTCTGAGGATTTTCTTGCTGGTTCCCACAACTTGCAAAGTAAAGTGAAAAGATGTCTTGTATTTATGCAGAAGACTGAATACCCTTTTCTCAGCCAGGCCATGAAGTATAAATTACTGACCCGCCATCTAAGGTCCATTCTTTCACTTTTGTCTCCCAAACATTCGTCATACATGGAGAACATCAAGCAAAACATGACTAATAATAGCCTTGGAACCCCACAGCTGGAAAGCTTTCCAGTCGTACTGATAGCATCTTATGTATATATGTGCATACTGGCTCCACTGTAATCTTAGGAATGTGCTGACAGGTGAAAGAGAGTAAAGCAGCAATTATGTCCATTTGAGAGCTGAGACATTTAAATTGAGCACGAGTGTTTATAAGATCGTTACATTTGATGCATTTTTTCTTGAATACTTTTACCTTACAGTGCAGATTGGTCCACCATCTGGTATTTGCACCAAGTGTAGGAACAACAACAGGCTACAAAATGGTCATGGATGATTGCTGGACGAACTGTTAAATGATAATTTGACTCATTTTATTCCTGGGAACCAAATGGGGCCTAAATGATCTTCGCTTTCCATGCATGCTCTACACGAAATGCAATTCAACGGTTTCAAGTTGAACCCCATTGAAATTGTCTTCCATGCCACAGTAAGAGCCATGCCCAGATAACCACATGTTAAGTCACTCCTCCAATCTCTATCATAACATGTCGAACCATGGCTAAAGTTTTTTAAAAATTAAAAAAAAATTATGTTTAAAATTAATTCTTTTATATTTTTAAATATTTTAATATACTGATTTTTAAAAGAATTTTTTGTGAGACACAGAGAGAGAGAGAGATGCCCTTCACTTCCCTTAGCCCTTGAAGAAATAATATTATCGTTCAGAGTAAAATACTCCTGTTTGGAGAGTTTTCAAAAATTTTGATATTTTCTTTAAATTAATATCTTTTTTAGCTAGGTTAAAAATAATTTTTTAAAAAATATATATTATTTTAATATATTTCCAAAAAAAAATACACATAAAAAAAAATTAAATACTGCTTCTAAAAAATATTATTTTAATATATTTCCAAAAAAATATACACTAAAACAACTACTGCTTCTTCATAACTCAAACACCCCTGATCTCATAGTAAAATAGGGTAAAGTGCCATTATAAGCAACATATTCCATCCGTACCACAATCCCTTGTACATGAACACTTCAAAATGGTTAAAGTGCGATATTGTACCTCAAGTAAACATGTTACATACAAGCAGCATAACGGTTGAGACATGCTAGAAATTTTAGGACTCGGAATAGCACCAACTATTTATTCTCCCACATTACTAAATTACGGGTACAGTTTTGGGTGCAAAGAAACATGACACCAATGCCTACTGCAAGAACTCCCTTGGATCAGTGACAAAACCAGTCAAAGCAGATGCTGCGGCAGTGTAAGGAGAGGCAAGATATATCTGGCCTTCCTTGTGTCCCATACGGCCAGGGAAGTTCCTATTTGTTGTCGAGACGCAGACCTGTAATGACAAAGCCCTTGCAGCAGTTAACAGAATATCTGAAAATCATAAACGCCTCCCTCAATCTTTTCCCAGTCAGAGTATAACGCAGAAGTACACATGGTAGGCAACCATTAGCGATGCATAAGGGTAACTTCTAGTGGACTGGTAAAATAATCAACTAGATTTATATATCCGACAGTCTCGTCCACGATGATTTGAGGGAAAGAAAGGGAAGAAAAAAGGTCAAGAAAAAAAATGTTATTTTCAGCATTTCCCTTCAATTGTTCTTTGGAATCAAGCAAGGCCTAAACAAGCTAATAATCCAGCACGTTATGTTCAAGAGCTTATTTATAGCAGGAATCAGGAAAGAAACTCTAGAAAGGCAGAATGGTCAACCTATACGTGTTACTAAGATGTAGCAGGAGAAAAAAATTAACTTACCATAGGCTCATTCATGCGAGCATGAGTGTCTTTAGGGCCTCCCAAACAGGCACCACAGCTAGGACTTGCAGGCGTGTCACACCCAGCTTCTTCAAAAATCTGGGCGCAAGTCTTGCCACCAGATCCTGGTACTGGGAGAGTGTATACGTCCATCCAAACCTGTAAATTTTATGATATGAATATGTAATGTTACATGTATAACGAAGTACTCTACAATTAATCCACACATTTGAAGACAGTTAATAAGCATTGCAAACCTTTTGGGTAGCAGGGACAAGGAATGTGGGAACTTTGACCTTTTTACCCTGGACAAAAATCGAAAGGATAAATCAAGTCTAAGAAGAGGGATGGAACCAATGTAAGGGTTAAACCGAATCTCAGTGTAAAACACTGTACTATTTGCAACAAAGATTAAACTGCCACACTACCCTAAATCAAATGCTCAGAGCTATTAACTCCTATCAATTGTGCCCAAGCACATTTGCATGCCACAACCATACAAATTAGCAAGCAAAAATGAGTATGAAGGAAGAATGATATTCAAATTTTACATAGATGACAATCCAACTTAGCCATCAGAAATGAGTATACTATGGAGGAAGAAAGATATTCAATTTTTTATAGATGAAGGACAGAGAAAAGCTTACTAGCACCGGCAATGAGTTAGATTTAGAAATCAGTACATGTGGGGTTGTTTATAGACTCAAAATTTTCTTAGCTGTCTATGATCAAAACTACATATAATGGGCCATAAGTGGCTAACTTAGAACTCGAAAAAAGACTTCCTAGAAGATTCTAGCTTCAACAAAAATACCAGATAACCACAGTAGGAACTGCACAGATTTATAAATATAATCCTAATAAAAATACCCCAATATCCATAAATTAAAAGGATAAAAAAAATAAATTAAGCCCAGTCTAATTAGGAATCAATATCAACTGGAGGATATGATTGAATTTATACTTTTATTGACCATGGTTAAAAGGCCCACACAAGTAGAAGTGCTACCAAATCAAATTGAAATTATTATAAAAGTAAAAGCAAAATTTCTTCCTCGGTAGCTGCTTCAATTAACTCTATGCTGCGTTGAAATAACAACCCAACAGTCCAGCAGCAATAACATCATGAAATAAATAAAATAGATATATGGCTCTTACAGAAGCTAGAAAGACTTTGGCTACAGCCATAAAATCCTCTGTTTTTCCACCAGTACAAGATCCGATATATACTCTGTCAATTTTGACATCTCTGCATTCTCTTGCTAAAGCACGATTGTCAGGAGAATGAGGCTGCAAAAATATAAGATTGCATCACTTCTTCAATGGTAAAAAAGCAATCTCCAAGAACTGAGATAATAACAGCTTTTGTGATAGAATCAATATAGGTCCATCAAAGTTTTGGTCCCCCACTGTAAATATTGAAAAAAAAAAAGAATCCATAAACTCAAACATAAAAAAAAATCACCCACCTTTGCAACCAATGGCTCCAATTTTGAGATATCGAATCTGTACTCTGAAAGAAATCTAGAAGCCAAAGAAACATGCCATCACTATAAATGAAAACCAAAATCACGACACGGAACTTCTTATCAATATTCTAGTAGTGACTACCTATTACAATAATAAAGTTAATGTCATGATCCTGCAGCAGAAAAAATAATATAGTGTTCAATGACCTTTGAGTTTTTTTTCAAATCAGTATAAGAGTTTCTAAAAGACCAAATTATGGCACTGACTGCCTGAAGTAAAATACAGCTATAGACAACCTTAAAGTTACAAAAAGTCAACTCAATCTATATATGCTCAATGCCATAACTTTAATTATCCATATCACATTATAAAATTTGATTGCTTTAGATTATTTAGTTAATGACTGAACATGATTATAGAAAAAAACGATCCAAAATCTAAACAGAATTTTGATATATGACCATTTTCCTATAAACAGTACATATATGAGAGCATTTTGTTTTATTTTTACAGATCCCATTATAGAGTCACCAGAAAACCAGACGAAGTAGAGAATCTTGATGACTATTTTCAGCTGGGAAAGCCCCAATTTACCACCCAAAAAACACTATTAAAAATGATTCAATACTTTGATTGTCTATGGTAGTTTCATCAGGCAGATTTTTTCAAAACCTTTTTCAAATTCCAAATGGAAGGAATGGAGAAACCAGTCAGTCAGAAATGTGTTCTCAAAATATCATAGGGTAACTAAAACAATAAGTAAAAAGAGAACCCTAAGAACTTAAGAAATTAATTCTTGGCAAACACTTAGTTTGCACAAACCTACCTTGCTTGCGCATCACTATAAACTGGTTCATATGGCAGAGTCGTTTTATCCTGTGCACAACAAAATATAACATTGTAAACTCTTGCTAGGAAAAATAGCTCAGAATCATGCAAAAGAAAATATCGTCCATAATGAAAACAAAGAAAACCTAAGCAATGATGAATAGTTCATCTAAAAATCAGTGAGGCATACCTCAAGGTACTTGAATGTAGTGCTATCAGCAGGGACAACACCATTCTTTCCCCCAGCTTCAACAACCATGTTGCATAATGTCATCCGCTCTTCCATCTATATCGAAGACAGACAATAAAAAAATCAATTGAAGTGCAATTTAACTAGCACAGATAGAACCTGAAGCGCATATTGCTCGCCTAAAGATACCGATGGTTACTCACAGTTAAACTTTCAACAGTTGAGCCAACAAACTCCATCGATTTATATGTGGCACCAGCAACAGATATTTCACCAATAATCTGAAGAGTGACAACAAACATCGCACAATTGATACAGAAAACAGAAGTTAATATTTTTAAGCATATGTTAAGTGGCAATTTAAAGGAAACAAATGCCTAAGACCCAAGTAAATTTACTTGCAAAATCAAGTCCTTCGCTTGCAAATAATCAGGCATTTCACCATCCATTACAAATCTCAGAGTTGGGGGCACCTGCAAATTTAAGAAGCAAAATCATAGGTAAATAAAGTTGGCAATACCACAATCAATTCAATCCAGATGAGAACACAAATTTGTAGAAATGACAAAATTAACACATCTACAAGCTCAAAAAAATTAGAACAACACAGTTTGATTAACTTTTCACAAACATCAAGTTCTTTGTGCTTTTGAGAACTATGGCTTATAGTGACTTTTAGAACATCCAGGTGCAGGAATGTAGAGAGTGCACCTGCTACTTGCAGTTTAAAAATACACAAGGAATGAACAGAATAGGCTGATGACTTAATTCAAATAGAATTAATTTGCTTCATAAAAAGGAAACAAAACCACCAGGATATTGACAGGTCAAAGGGGAACATGAGGAGTTAGGAGGGGGGGAAAAAGCCTGGATCCTATAGATGTGAGGTCATAAGATCAGGTATTTCATGCACCCTATACAATATAAGAATAAGGATGCAAAATAAAGGATCAATTTTCCAAACCTTGAGCAGGAGCTTCCCAGTGCCTAATACAAAACCAGCATCAGTGTTGCCAATTCCAGTTGCAAATTGGCCAAATGCTCCAGCAGTACATGTGTGTGAGTCTGTTCCTAACAGGACCTGAAGTTCATAATGCATGATTACTGGCTTTCCTTCAATATAAATGATAAATTTGACAACTCAATGAGGATAAAAAATTGCACCTCTCCAGGCCTGCAATGACCTTCTTGGGCAAGTGCAACATGGCATACACCTTTGTAGTCGGGGTTAGCCTGCAAAGTCACAAAGTAATATGCACATTCAATGTCAGAAAATAGCAGTAACCACAAATTCATTACTTAAATGTATAGAATTTTTTAATTAAATAAATTGTCATTGAACCATACCTTGAAGTTACCAAGATCCTTGATATCATAGAAGTACTTTATATTTTGTTCATTGCAGAAATCTCTCAATATATCCACATTGCGATTTGCACGTTCGTCTTTAGTGAATATATAATGATCTGGTATAATGACAACCTTTTCACGATCCCAAACCTGCAATTTTTAAAGAGTGAGTCAGGTAGGTACTTTGGAGCACAGAAAAAAAAAGACTAGAGATACAAACAGAGAGAGAGAGGGTCGGAATATTGAGAATGTCAGTTCTTGAATTCAAGAATTAATTCGAAGATTATGCTAAATGGGAAAAAATAGGGTAGAAATGAACACCATTTGCCATTTATTGAAACCTCTGAAGTAATAAATGGAGTTTCTGGGCATCAAATGGAAATTGAATCGGTCTGGTATTTCATGCAGTATTCAAGAAAACAGAGCCTCCAAAGTATTAGGCTCCGTTTCATGCAGCATCAAACACCCGTATCATGATGAACACCTTGTTTTACACTCACACTAGGAAATCCAAACTAAACCATAAAATCTATTTAAATTTATCAACTTATCATGTAGTAAAACAACAAGAGCCCGTTCAAGTACCTATTTTCTTAAAAAAGAATCCGAGAACTACTTGCAAAGGAAAAAAAGCTAGTCTAAAACAATCGAATACCTTAGCATCCTGTCCAAACTCTTTCTTGAAGATCCCAATAGAACCAGGGCCACAAACATCATGGGTCATCAAGATATCAACGTTGACCCAAACATTCTCACCTGGGATCAACTGGGGCTTCTCAGAGGCTCTAGCAAAGATTTTCTCTGTCATTGTCAACGCAGTCTTGACCTACAAATTCACCATGAGAAAAACCATCACCATGGTAACACATCAAATCAAATATTGGAAAAATGAAAAAGACAGCAATTAAAAAAAAAAGCTTTACATCACCTAGTCAGAACCAAAACAAAATAGCTGGAAAAAAAAAGGAATAAGTAAAACAAAAGGAAGCTAACCGAGCCAGTTGTGGCAGGCCTGCGCTCTGATTGCTGAGGAGCCATGACCGATACTATTTTTTTTGAAATTGATTTCTTGCATTTGGGGATCGAAAAGGGTGATGGTGATGATGAAGAAAAGGCCGACAAACCCGGATCCTTCAGCATCAGAAAACAAACAAATCTCACCCGAGTGCATAGTAACTGAAACCAGAACAAAAAAAAAATTGTACAGTGCAAGAAGATTGTGATAAAAAAGTCTAAACCTTTTTGGTGATGAAGAATGTGGAGTTTGGAGAAATGGTAGAGGAAGCCATGACTGGCAATGTTTGATGATAAAAACCACTGCTCTGCTAGCGTTTTAAGTTAGCAATGCTGTGTTTGGTTCCTGTCCTGTCTTGTCCTTAGGAAGAAAAAATGGAGGCTGCTATAGAGAAGAAGAAGAAGAGCACGCTCGACACACGAGTCTGCTAGTAATACAGGCATGCGATTTGTGGCTCTGATGAGTCCGGTTTATTTTGTATCCTACCCTATTAGAAATATGACTCATTATTTGACCCGCGTTCCATCGCGGGTCAAATAATTTAATTTTTTAAAAACAAAATATATAAGTTTTTTAAAGTATTTTTAGTCATAAAAAAATTAAAAAACTTGTACATATCCATAAATATAAAAAAAATAATAATAAGTAAAGACTGAACGGAAAAAAACCAAGAAATAAATATAAATTAAAATATTTAATTTCACATGATGACTTATTTTAATAACCTTGTTTCTTTAAGTAATTTTTTTATTTAATTATATGATTTTTTGTGCTAGTAAAACATAAAAAAATATTGAAAATAACTAAAATATAAACTCAAAAAGTAAATAGATATACATAGAGAGATGTATTTTATCTCGTAACATGGTTATATCTAAAAATTTTGTTTCTTATAATAAATTATTTATTTAATTAAATAATAATAGAATTAGTCTGCGCTATAACAAAGATTAAAGCAAAAGAATTCTCGAACACCATAAAAAAAATTATAAGTATCACTAACGTGTTTTCTAGAAAAACAAATAGATTTTAACCATGAATTCAAAATTAGTTGCATACTTAACGATATTTTTGCCTGATGTTGAGATGAAAACATGTTGGATTTATATAAGTTAACCTGGGTTTATTAGCGAAACCCGCATGGATGATCTTGCAAAAACCAAATTGAAAAGTTAAGTCATCAGTTAACTCAATGTTGAAGGATGCAATTCGTAAAAAGCAACACTCAATTAAAAAAAAATTAGTGAACTCGAGTCAACCAACCAAACTCACGACACAAATCAAGCACATCATCAAATTCAATAAATTTTTTATCCCAAAGATTATTTTCCATTTAATTACACGGCTATAAAGCGCATGAGGGTTTTTTTGTATGAAATATTTTTTTAAAAAAAAAACAAGCAAGACCCCCTTAAATCTTCTAAATTCTGGTTAATTTCTCAAACCTACAACCAGTAAAATTACAGACACAAGCTCAGTCAATAAGCTAAATTCCCAACCAATTTAATTTTAAATGATGAAACTATAAAAAAAATATTAATTTAAAAAATTCATCAAAGTAAAATAAATAACAATCAAATGAATAGGAACCAGATTTGGCAAGGGAAAAAATTGGAGGACAAAATCATTGAAAAATATCCAACCATGAAAATTAATTCAAACAAAACAAATAGCAATTAGAAAAATAGGGACCAAATCCAACATGTAAAAACAATGAAAAATAATGAAATTAAAAATAAAATCAATTTTATAAATTACTTCAAATGAAATAAATAGTAATAAAAAACGAACCAAATCTAAAAAAAAACAAATTAAAAAATTGTTTTGAAAGTTTGCAATGTCAAAATAATAAGAAAGGGTCATCAAGCCATAAAATAGTTTTATCCATCACACCATGTTGTATAGGAATTAAAAAGATAAAAATACATGTGGATGTAGATTAAATAAAACTCTACTTTTAAGGGTGCTTAAGTTATTTTGTTGCGTTTGAAAAAAATAAAATAAGAATACAAAAATACCCTTACATGCTAGCTTTTAAAAAAATGAATCTAAAGGTATTAAAGTCATTTCAGCAGGTGTTATAAAAGTAAAAATACTTAATTGCGACTTTTAAATTTGACAATGTCCAATGAACAACTATGTAATTATCGAATTGCCCTTGGTAACTAGTTTATTGATCTTGACTTGAAATGGCGAAATGGATATTTCATGTGAATTGTTAAGTAGAATGCCCTAGCCTTTTAGAGTTTCTCACAGTAAATAAATGTGAAAAATTATGTGAATTTTATACGTGTCAGGTTTCATGGATGCCGTGCTTATGTATCTCTTAGTTTTTTAATATTATTCCCGTTATATTATTATTATAACTATAAAAAAAAACACTAAAATATGTGGGTGTTTTATTGTAGAAAAAACATTATTCATCTCCTCACATTTTATTGTGGATTTATTGTTTAATTTTTTTTTAATTTGATTCTTAAACTTTGTATTTGCACGATTACATCCTTTTAGGTTTGTATTAAATGACAAATGGCTCAAATTTACTGACCAATGACAAAGTTAAAAAAAAATGAGAATCGGTGTGGAAAAGTAGCTAAAAATGCACAGTGAGTTCAAAGTTTTTTTTAAGAGTTCAATTTAGTCCTCAAACTTTGCAGGTTATACCTATTTAATCCTTTAATCTTACCGCGGTTTGATTTGTGTACAGAAGTTCAATTTTATTATTTTCTAATCCATGTATTAGAGAGAAGAGTGAGATCATCGGACTATGATGGCAGAGAGAGAGAGTCGATGTAGATGTTGATTCCAACCACCAAATATAATTGATATTGGTGTCGTCGGTTCTATTTGCGAGGAGAGCTTCAATTGGGTGATTTTTCACATTGAAATTGTCTAAAACACCATATATAAACCAGACAAGATTTGTGTTTTAAAGGTTTTGTGTAGTTTTTTAGGTTGCTTAAGGCCATTGATGAGTTTGTCAAGGTTTTTATGATATTTTTAGATGTCTTTGGTAAAAAAAGGATTGAAAAATGGACTAATAAGTAAAAAAAAACCATAAACCTTGATTTTTCTGGCAATCACAATGGGCGTAATATAGGGAAAAACATATGACACATCGTTTTGATTTTTTTTTCAAAAACATTTGGAATGGACATCATGTTGTTTGTCCCATTAACAATTTTTTAAAAAACAAAGGCCAACCTGTGTGAACTCTTTCAAAATGGACTAGGTGTGTTGGCTTGACTTGTGAGGCCCAACAACGCCTAACATCTTTTTTCCCCCCCTAATTTTACTTGTTTTTTTAAAATAATTTTCTTTTTACATATTTTTGTTTAATATTTTTTAAAAAATAATGTTTAAAATAATACCCCTTCTCTCTTATTTTTTTATTTAGTATTTCTTAAATAGTAGTTGTTTAAAAAATATGTTGTATCTGTTTAGTTTTTTAAAAAAATTATTTTAATTCATCTATATACATGCACGCACACTAATATACTTTATTTTTAAAAATAAAAAATATTTATTTTTTGATAGTTGTTCTAATAAGTGCAATTTTGTGTGATATTTTTTTCACTTTGATTTTATTCAATTAATTTCATGTGTGTCTACTTGTACTACAATTTGATAAAATTAAAATGAATTTTAATAAAAGAGTCATTGAACACAACCAGATAAATAACATGTGTTGCAAGATTAAATATTTTAATCTACATTCGTCTCTTTATTTTTTTAATTATGTCTTTAGTTATTGTTAATGATTTTTTTATTTTTTTATTAACATAAATAATTATTGATTTATTTAACTAAATATGTGTATATACTTTTTAATTTGACCTTAAGATTTTTTTTATGTAAACAAATATATTAAAAAAGCCTACATATTCGATATTTTATTGTTGAAAAAAAAATATGGCCTGAAGCGAAGTTTGTATCAAATAACTAGCTGTTTCATTGTTATACTATGTAAATTTAATGTAATTTCTCTTGAAGTTTTTTAAAGTGTTATGTTAGCTATTATAATATTTATGCGGATGTGGGAGGGGAGAATGAGAACAAACAGAGAGAAAAACATGAAAAAAAAGTTAGTTTTGGTTAACCATTTCAAAATCAATGGGAGAATTGAAACATTTTTGTAGATATAGAAGAAACATAGAAGAAAAATAAAGTTTGGAAGCAAAGATAAAGTATTGACAAATATACACGGAGAAATTTTTTAAGGCAAGTTATCAGATTAGGCACGAGGTTTGACCCAACTAAGGAATCGGGTCTTAAGTCACATAAATTGACCTAAGTCAATCTCAAAAAAAAATTGTGGTTTTAATATCCAACATAAAAAAATTAAGAAACAATTCATGTGGATGCATGCTATACATGTTGTAAATAAATAAATTTAAGAAATTATTTTAAAATGTTTTTTTATCCCACGTTGAACATCTATTGTATTCTCATTTTAAGTTGAAATATTTAAATAAAAAACATTTCATATCCCACATTAGACAAACAATATTTTTTTATTGTGAACCTAGAGTACATATGATAATAGATTTTCAATCCCATACTAAAAAAATAAAAGTTTTTTATAGTATTTATATAGTGAAATTTGATACGAGTTAGTAACCAATAGAAAAAAGTTGAGTAAGAGGAAAACATTTGATTGCCCCCGATACACGTGAGGCAACGCCTATGTTTTTGTTATTCATTGATTTAATTTTTCTTTTTGTTAAGAAAAATGTAATTTTTGTTTCGCGTATAAAAAAATAAAAATTAAATCAAAGATTCAATTTTTCTAGAAAAATAGGTTTCCATAGGGTCATAGGTCAATTCTAAGCCCTTCTTTATCACCTTTAGAATCAGTCAAGATCCTGAGTCAACCCACCAGCCCAACCTAGGTCTGATAGCTATGGAATGAACATGTGTTATGTTTTCTATATAGACGATGTGGTAGACTGAAAGTCCATTTGGCAACTCTATGGTTAAATCACCATTTGTTTTTTGGGTTTGGAATTGTATTTTAGGTGTTTTAAAAAAGTATTTCGTTTGAAGATGTATTAAATTAATATTTTTTTTTAGTTTTTTTATGATTTTTATTTATTAATACAAAAAATTTATTATTTTTAAATATATTTTCAAGTAAAAAACACTCTGCATCGCACCTTTACTTTTTACCAAATTAGATTTAACGTAAGGATTATTATGATTGCTTAGCTAACCAGTTAAAAAAAAAAAGAATATTTTTATATATAACAAGAGCAAGTAGCTTTTTGCTGAAAATACCTTTAATCATCAACCCAAAAGGAAAATAACCGAATGAATTACGACTAAAAAAATGCTCTTTCCATCGTCTTGAGTTTTAGATCTTACCTAGACATGTTGCCCATATATTGCCACAGGCTAAATATTTTTTTTATGTAAAAAATAATAGGATAAAAAAAATTTAAGTCCCAAAATCAATGGTTAGATTGAAAATTTAAATATTAAAAAAAAACAAAAACAAAAACCACACTTTATCCTGTTCAAATTATAAAACAAACAAATACTAGCTTATCTAAAGGAAAACCAGAAAAAAAAGTCAAACTTCCAAAAAAAAAAACATCAGCATAAAAGGGGAGGCAAGCATACCTGAGCGAATCTTCTAAATATAATTTAATCTACAAAACTTGCAACTTGTTAAATTATAGATCCGAGTTCAATCAAAAAGTTTAAATATCATCCGATTTAATTTTGAAAGATGAAATCGTTGAAAAAACTATTAATAAAAAACTTGCAAAAAAAATCAATAAAAAAAGAATGGGGCTAAATTATGACATAAAAAAAACCTGAGGAGGATGAAATCTAAAAAAACAATTATCACGAACAAAAAAAATTGCAATTAAAAGAATTGTGACCAAACTTGAAAGATTAAAAAATCACGGGAGGTGAAACTGAAAATTATTTATAATATGATAGATTATTTATAAATTAAAAAATTATAGGAGTGAAATATAAGAAAAAATTATTGGGAGCTAACCCAATAGAATTAAATCGAAAAAAATAACAAAACTAAAGTTAAAAAAAATGATAAAAAATAAGATAACATCAATTTAGAAGAAAAAAATAAGGCAAACCTTTTAAACTTGATCTAATCTCTAAAAATCACACCCTGTGAAATTTTCTACCTTGATTGAATCAAGAAACATAATTCTCAACCAATTTAATTTTTAAAAATAAGATCGATAGAAAAGTATTAATAAAAAAACCTACAAAAACAACAAAAAGAATGATGATAAAATTTAATAGAAAAAACCTAGAGATGATGCAATTTAATGAAGAAAATAAAAAAATAATCCCACATAAAATAAATATCAATTAAAATAATAAGGTTCAAATTTTAAAGATTAAAAAAATCATAGGTGGTGAAATTGAAAACATCTATAAAAACCAAGTAAACTTGGACAAACATCCTAAACATTATCAAATCTTAAAAAGCTTGCAACCTATGAAACCTTGGATTCGGGTCCCATCAAGAAGTTTATTATAAGCCAATTTAAAAATATAAATTTTTAAAAAATTGTCAAGGTAGAAAAAATAGATAACAAAAAAAGTCTTGAGCAAACCTAATAGCCAACAAATCAAATACATAACCTAGGATAAGAAATTAAGATGACCCTATATATAGGAAAGCGAAAAAAAACTCCGGCAAACAATAAATAAAAAAATGCGTTAAAAAAGATGAAAGTCGAGCCGGACTAATCCTTTAGATCTATTATCCAGGTAATGAGACAATGGTAATCCAATTAAAGGCAAACTCGAACAAACAAAGAAGCAAGATTCTTAATCAAGCAAACATTGAATGATGAAATTGAGAAAATCAATCAATTAAAAAATAAAAAACAAAAACAAAATAGCAATTAAAAGAAGTAAGACTAAATTCGACATAAAAATTAGAAGAAATTAAATGTTATGGGAGAAATCAAAAGAAATTAAATGTTTAGGGATGGAATTGTAAAATACAAATCCATTAAGAAAATGATTAAAAATAACAATAAAAAAATTATGACCAAGTTTGACATAAAAATTAAATCAAAATAAATGTCTTTGTGTGGAATCGAAGAAAAACAAATCAATCAAGAAAATGATTCAAAACAAAGCAAATAGAAATCAAAAGAACGATGATCAAATTTGAAAACAAATTAAAAAAATCAAATGATCATGGATGAAATCAAAAATAAAATCCAATTAGAAACAATCAATGTAAATAAAACAATTGCAAATAAGAGAAGATGGATTAAATCAAAAGAAAAAATAGATTGAAGGGTTGATATGAACTTTTGCATGGCTAACATGCAATCCAATTAAGAAAGAGAAGGAAAAGAAAGAAAGAAAAGCATTTTCGGGTTAAACCACGTTGAACCGTCATACATATGCCACCAAAAGAGGAAAAGGACGCCGGGACGAATCAAATGTTGGGGCGGAATCACGGTTACATCTGTCAGAGCTAGCTGCACACATCGTCAGAAGGCGGCGAAATGACTGATGTGTTAAGGCTTGCGAGGCACATGTCTACAACTTTTTTGTTTTTTTTGGTGCAGAAACTAAAAATGCCCCTAGGACTAAACAATATTAACAAACAAACCATGGTGAAATTACAACCAAGCCCCTAAAGCCAAGGCTAAAATTCAAATTGTAAGGATAATGTAGTAATTCAATTGTTTTATAACATATGAAAATACGAAAACAACCATGTGCAGAAAACATTGGATTATTTTATTCAATGGTTACATTTATAATTTTACTGTGCATTACAAAACACAATCACCAAAATAACCCAACACGATTCTCTAAAGACTTTTTATGTCACGGTGAAAAGATCACCTTACCTTTAAAGTAAAGGCTGAAGATAAAATGACAAAGGGGCAAAATATTAATTACACTATTGTAATAAATAGTAATATGTGTCTTGGGGCACAATAATATTGTTAGGGGGATTAGTTTTTTTGGATAATGAATTCTTTTTTTTTCATTTTGTCTTTAAAACTAGTGGTTTTAGGGGGGGTACGAGGGAGATTGAAGTTTGAAGATGGTTTTTTTTTAATAAAATAAAAGGAAAGGTTATCAATTAAAACATAAACTTAAAAATTATGTAAAAAAAAGACATAAAAGGTTATTAATTAGAAAAAATAAAAAGAAAAAAAATGAGGTCAGACGCTGCTGAGCTTGGTAAGCCAATTTTTATTTTTTAAATTAATGGGGCAAGAGAGATGTTTCTTTTGAAAAAACAGACAACACGTCGTTAAGATTCTTAGATTTTAGCCACTGTGGTGGCTGAAAAAACGAGGTTCATGTTTTTTATCCATCCAAAAAACCATTTTCAATATATTTTTGACTTAAAAAGACATAGAAAACACCACGGGAACCTTGTAATTCATGGCCTTAAAAAACGCAAAAAAAAAACACCTCAAAACCTGAAACCAAAAATCTTTCTGAGCTTATTTTTTTAGGCATTTTCAAGATAAAAAAACACGTAGTTCAAACTCATTTTATCACATGGAATCATTTGACATAAAAAGCGATCATTTTAGTGGTTGAAATCACCATCAATGACAACTTT
This sequence comes from Populus trichocarpa, assembly GCF_000002775.5. Lineage (NCBI taxonomy): Eukaryota > Viridiplantae > Streptophyta > Magnoliopsida > Malpighiales > Salicaceae > Populus > Populus trichocarpa. The sequence continues at coordinate 9,371,434 of NC_037294.2, read as the reverse complement.
CTTTATCCATGCCAAAATTTGGCGAGTCCCTCTCCCCCCACTAAAAAAATGACTGAAAAATAAAAAAAAAAAAAATTTATACCAAAATTAAAATTTTAAAAATTAAATAGACTGGTTATCGAAAGGCCAAAAAATAACAATGGATGAAAATAAACTTTTAAGACAAATTTCAAAATCATCATCATTTTCACCTATTTTTTTCACTTTAGTTCTTTATCTTTCATTTCAACATTTCCTTATAAAAAAAAAATGCAATTAAGTGCTAATTTAGATTTAAAAAAGCTAAATTATATAAAATAAAAGTTTGATAATGAAATTGAAAATTCTTAAAAATCACTGCTTGAATCTATAAGTGATACGTGAAATAATGTACAGTAATGATGATATAATAATAAAAAAGCTCTTTTAATATATATTAATTAGGTGCATTAATTCATGTTAAGTTTTGATTTTTTTATAGTTAAATCATCGTGGGGGTTAATCCATCTTGACAACTTTCAAGTCTGCTGAATTCAGCAAACTTCCGTGTACACCGTTTAGCCCCTACAACATAGACGAGTTGTGATTTTTGGGAGCGAGAAAGTAGAAAGAGAGAGTTTTGGGTGGTGGTCTGATACTATATAGGCAAATTTCATTCTTTTATTTTTAAAAACATTTTGTTCAATCCAGCACGTAAACCACGGCCAAATTAGGCAGTACCATTAAAAAATAATAATAAAAATGATGAATTAACAAGGAATAAAAAGTTTTGATAAAATAAAATATTTTTAAAAATCACGATTTTTAAAAATAACATTTAATTAAATATCTATTTTTAAATTGCAATATTAATTAAATATTGCAGATGAAAATCATGATAAAATTTCAATTAATATCACGGTTCATAACTACAATACCTATTAAATTCAAGATTAATTAGTCGACCGGTTTGTAATGATCAATTAAGATCGACTAATTTTGTAAGGAAAATTAGTAAATTGCCAAAACTAGGGCTATAGAACAAGATTTCTAAAATCTAAAGATTCGACGGTCAGTAGAAGGTGTAAGAACTTGAGTAAGAATTCTTGAAAGAAAACTACTCTAAGGAAAACAACATCCCGAAACTTTTGTAAAAAATTAAAAGCGATCCAATGGTTGAATCAAGAATTATTGTTATTTCGAGCTATCATTCTAGTCAGGCGCGACCCGACCTCTTATTGAACTTAGACCTGTCATATCGGTCCATAAATGCATTTGCTAGGCTATCCATGTAATATGTCTAAGACATATACTCATCTAGTTATGACAGACCCATACTAGACCATATCACCAACAATGAAAAATAAAGGACAGTTACCATGTGAACAATAATTTTTTGAGATTTTAATTGGAGTTTGTTTTTTAATCTACAAGTTGTACAAAAATATATATTTTAACTCGTAAAATATATTTGAAAAAAAAATCAAAATATTATTGTTTTCGTATAAAACGGTCAACTAGTTCATACAACTAGATCAACCGACCAACCAGTTGAGCCAAATAATTAGTAATGAGACTACATGTTAAGTTGTCATGTTTAAAAAACACGCCATCTTTAAATGTCATTAACTACCTTGTAACTTTTAAAAAATAATATTTTATAAATAATATTTTATAAAATTACAATAAGATAAAAATATATTATTTTATTAAATAATACTATTATGTTAAAATTTTTAACTTGTTGTGCTAATTTTTAAAAACATCTGTAATCGACGGTGAAAAAGTAAAAATGTTTTAAAAATTGAAGAGTTTTTTTTATTATACATACAATTAAAGAGTGTTGAGAAATCAGTGTTTCCCCACATTCAATTGCACTTTGGATTACAATAGTAATCCACATTGTATTCCTCTTTTTTTTCACTTTTTTTTTTCACTTTTTAATTTTTTTCCCAACTTTCCCCTTTTTTCTTTTTTTTTGTTTATTTTTTCTTTTCCTTTTTCAAAATTACTTTCCTTTTTTTTCCAACTTTCCTCTTTTTTCTTTTTTTTTCATTTATTTTTTTTAAAATTATATTTGTTGATTTTACTTTTTAAATATTGAGCTGATTAAAAATTATACATAAAACTAAAAGGTGTTGGGAAATCACTGTTCCCCCAAACCCAATTGCATTGTAATCCACAGTGCATTTTTTTTTTCACTTTTTATGTTTTTTTTGCACTTTTTAATTTTTTTTTCCATCTTTCCTCTTTTTTCTTTTTCATTTACTTATTTTTTTTTCTAAAATTATCTTTGTTGATTTTACTTTTTAAATATTGAGCTGATTAAAAATTTCGCTTTGTAATTTTTTTTTAAATACTATGGATTGCTATGGTGTTTTTCCACATAGTTTTTTTATTTTTATTTTTTTTATATTGAGCTGATTGAGAATTTAGTTTTGTAATTTTTTTCTTTACAACATTGTTGATTGCTACAGTGTTTCTCCGCATGATTTTTTTTTTGTTTTTTTTTATGATTTTCTCCGAAATTATCCCTTTCGATTTTATTTTTGAATATTGAGCTGGTTAAAAATTATAGTTACAATATATGAGGAAAACACTGTAACTTTCCTCGCGAATTACTATGGATTGCTATAGTGTTTTTTCCCACATGATTTTTTTTCTGTTTTGTTATGTTTTTCCCTAAAATTATCTTTGTCAATTTTATTTTTTAAATATTGAGCTGATTAATAATTGAAATTACAAGTAAATACAAGTTTTTCCTCACAAAACACTATGGATTGATACAGTTTTTCCTCGCATGGTTTTTTTCCAGTTTCTTTTGTGTTTTCTGTTTTTGTAATATTTTTTTTCAAAATTATCTTTATCGATTTTTTTTTAATATTGAGTTGGTTAGAATTTAACTTCAATGTGGATTACAATGGAATCCACAGTGCATTTCTCTTTTGTTTTTTTTTCACTTTTTCTTCTTTTTTGCACTTTTTTATTTTTTCCCCTACTTTCCCCTTTTTTTTTTCATGTTTTTTCAAAATTATCTTTGTTGATTTTTTTTTAAATATTGAGCTGGTTAAAAATTTCGCTTTGTATTTTTTTCTTTAAAATACTGTGGATTGCTACGGTGTTTTCCCACATAGTTTTTCTATTTTTTTTTATTTTTCAAAATTATATTTGTCGATTTTATTTTATTTTATATTGAGCCGATTGAGAATTTAGTTTTGTAATTTAAAAAAAAACATTGTTGATTGCTATAGTGTTTCTCCACATGATTTTTTTTGTGTTTTTTTTTTTATGATTTTCTTCAAAATTATCTTTTTTGATTTTATTTTTTAATATTGAGCTAGTTAAAAATTACAGTTACAATATATGAGGAAAGAACTGTAACTTTCCTCGCAAACTACTATGGATTGCTACAATGTTTTTTTCCACATAGTTTTTTTCTGTTTCGTTATGTTTTTCCCTAAAATTATCTTTGTCAATTTTATTTTTTAAATATTAAGCTGGTTAATAATTGCAATTACAAGTAAATATAAGTTTTTCCTCACAAAACACTATGGATTGATACATTTTTTTCTTGCATGGTTTTTTTCCAGTTTTTTTTATTTTTATTTTTTGTAATATTTTTTTCCTAAATTATCTTTATTAATTTTATTTTTTTAATATTAAGCTTCGTAATAAAACTTAATCATGTGGAGAAAGCACTGTAGCTTTCCTCGCAAAACATTGTCAATTGCTACAACGTTTTTCCTCATGAGTTTTTTTTCTTTCAAAATTATCTTTGTTGGTTTTTTTTTAATATTAAGTTGGTAGAGAATTTAGCTTTGTAATTTTTTTTCTTTTTATTAACAGAAAATCTAAATCATGTGGCGAAAGCACTGTATATTTCCTTACAAAACACTATTGATTGCTACAAATTATTTTGTTCAGTCTCTAAATTTTTGATCACTAACACAATTTTTTTTTTATCACAAAATATTAGTTCCATTATATTTTCAGTTTCTATTACTTATCTAACTGATTCATAATTATAAAATTATTAAGTATAAGCTCGGTACAGCGCATGTGCATCTCTTCTCGTAATTATATGAAAAGTAAACGAAGAAGAAAAATCGCCGTTTCGTGACTCGTGGTCCCCACGGTAAAAAAATAAAAAGAAGAAGCAAGAAATAAGAGCAACTCTTTTGGCATTCTTTTATCTGTTGTTTTGTGGCGGGAAGAGCAGAAGCAATGCAGAGAAACGTCTCAAATCCCCAAAAACCCTAGAATTAGAAATCATCAATTCAATATATTCAATATTCTCCCCAAAACTGAAAGACAAAATTCCAATATGTACTGGTTAGCAACTAGAAATGCCGTCGTTTCACTTCCCAAGTGGCGCTCCTTCGCTCTCCTCCTCCGTGCTCCTTTCAAATGCAGTTCACTTGGCCTGTCGCCACCGCCTCTGTAATTTCTCTCTCTTCATTCAAACTTATATTATATTTTTGTGTTTTATCATCTAAAAAAATTGTGAAATACTGATAGTTACAGCAGGATCGGACAGGCTCAACCTATTTATTGCTTTAAAAATCCGAAAGGAACCGCAAGAAATAGCAAGAAATCTAAAGCATCCAATAGTGTTCTCGACGATAAGGATCTTTCACACATTATATGGTGGAAGGAGGTGAGCTTCCATTTCTTTTCCTTTTCCCTTTCTTTTATTGAAAATGGAATAGAATTGGAAACATGTAATTTTGTTTTATTTCTTTTTGTGCGCGCACGCTCTATTTTATTACCGCAGAATTTGCAGCGGTGTAAGAAGCCTTCCACTGTTAATCTGGTTAAAAGGCTTATGTATTCCAATTTGCTCGGCTTGGATGCTAGCTTGAAAAATGGGAGGTACGCTCTCACAATGCATCTTTAGGTTACTTTTTATTGTTTTGCTGCATAAGGACTAATTACGAAAACCTTTAATTTTTCGGTTGCAGTTTGAAGGAAGGAAATCTCAACTGGGAAATATTGCAATTCAAGTCAAAGTTTCCACGCGAGGTTTTGCTCTGCAGGGTACGTGTTTCATAAACTCCTAAATTGTTAATCCAAGACAACAATGAATCCTGTTTGTCTTTCTCCCTTTAATATTTATATTGTTCTTTCGCACTACATATTTGTTTATAATTGGTTGATGATAGTCAAGTTAGTGTTTTATGTTTCCAGGTTGGGGATTTCTATGAAGCCATCGGAATAGATGCTTGTATTCTTGTTGAATATGCTGGTTTAAATCCTTTTGGTGGGCTGCGATCTGATAGCGTTCCTAGAGCTGGCTGCCCTGTTGTGGTATTGGATTTACATCCCTCATTTGTTATAGTAGATTTCTTAGATTTAGAATGTTTATGAACTACAGTTTTATTGCAACGTTCGCACATGCCATGTTCCTTACTAGTTTTTACAGGAAGGGGAAAAATGTGTAGACTCATGTTTAGATAACTTATAGCCTCCTATGCCAATTAAGCTGCATTCCCCAACTTGCATGACTAAGCGAAAGTCTTGAGAAGATTTCTTGTTGAGTTTAAGGAATGACATAATGCACTATTTTGTGATTGGTCAAAATTATGATGCAGCAGAAAGGATGTCAGTTCTGATTGCAGTGTGGCATCTAGAAGATGGTCCTAGGAGGGATGCTTAATTACTTCCAATTTTGTGTTACTGCGAGACTCTCTCTCTCTCTCTCTCTCACACACACACACACACACTTACACTTGCATTTATTCAGTTTATCTACATATGGATGTTTTGCTGTTTTTGCATCCTAACCCTATATCAGGTTCTTTGCAGTAGTCCTCTAAGTTACTTTCATCTTTTTTCAATAAATAAATAAATAATTCCTAGTTTCTTCAGTTATGTGAAGAAGGATTTTATATATAGAGGATAGATCTTGTCTCTTTTTTTTCTTTTCTAGAAATCTTACTTACCCAATTAGTTTAACAAACTTCATGCTTTACCCTTTCTTTTCTTTTCCCCCTGCATTATTTTCTGAAGAATGAGTAATGATGCTTTCTGTTAATTCCATTCATTCTCATTATTGGTGAAACTTTAATCGTTGTAAAATGCTCCTGCAGAATCTTCGGCAAACTTTAGATGACTTGACACGTAATGGGTATTCAGTGGTAAGTATGGAAACTGTTGCACAGATCTCCTTTTTTCAGCTAAACACGAAGGTTGTAGAACCTTTCTTCCTTTTAAGCCTATTTATTTAATGTGGCATGGGAGATCAAGTATTGTAGTCTTGTGCCTTTATCATGTGCTGCATATGTTTTATTATTATTTTGGTTGGAAGTGGAAAGGAAAATACTGATAATGTCATGCAATGTGGCATTGAATAATTTAAAATTTCTTTGGGAAAACTTATATGTTTTGACTACTTTAACATTTTCGATCCTTCTATTTTCCTTCAAGATCAACATTATTTTAGTTTTGCATTACTAAAATTGACCCTTTTATTTATTTATTTCATCATGTGGTGTTAATTCAATATCGTTGATCCCAATTAGTTTGGGATTGAGGTTGGTTGTTGTTGTGGTGTTAATTTTATCATGCCTAATATTACCATTTTAAGGTATGAACCTTTACCGGCTGATTTTGTTCAATGGTTCCATTATGTTTCTTACAGTGCATAGTGGAGGAGGTTCAGGGTCCAACACAAGCTCGTTCACGTAAAGGTCGTTTCATTTCTGGGTAATCACACAGAAAACACCCAATATTAACGTTATGCTATCAATGGTGTTGGTGGCCTTGGTCTTGTACTTGCCAAAGCAATTTATTCAAAATTTTTCTGGTTACAATGAGACAATAATAAAATATATACTGTAGTTTTAAAGCCTTTTCACCTTGCCCATACTCAAGAACATGTTTGGAATTAACTTAATATGTAAAAATGATTCAGTTGAGTTTTGAGAGTTTGATGTTTGTTTCATGCATTTTCCATGTGAGTTGTTCTTGGTGTGCTGCATTAATATGTTTCTAAAGAAAATAATTTTAATGCTTGGAAGGCATGCTTATGTGCTTCTAGTGGGAACAATAATAGTATCTGATATACGCAGATGATTTTGCACTATGTCTCAGTGTTTCGCAAAAGAAAAGGCATTGAGCAAGACCAAAAAACGAAACGCATTATGTGATTTACAATAATTTTTCCATTACGTTTTAAATTTGTGTTTCACTAGGAAGTCTTAGGTTCAGTTACAATAATTGCAATTGAGAAAATTGTAAGAAATGAAGGGATCATATAAATTAAAGATAGGCTGTGTTTCTGTTAATCATGTTAAATTTTATTTTTTATTTACAATTTCCATATCTTGTTCTGACTTGTTGCTTTGAGGATTCAGGCATGCACGTCCAGGGAGTCCATACGTTTTTGGACTTGTTGGGGTTGATCATGATCTTGAATTTCCAGAACCAATGCCCGTGGTTGGTATGAAAAACTATCATCATCATTAATCTAGTTATCTCAGTGCATATAAGATAAGAGGAAAAAAAAGCGAACTTATCTTTTGTAAAATATTTCTGGCACTTGTAGGGATATCTCAATCAGCAAGGGGTTATTGCATGATCTCAGTCTTAGAGACCATGAAAACATATTCATTAGAGGATGGTCTGACTGAAGAGGCTTTGGTTACCAAGCTTCGTACTTGTCAGTACCACCATCTATTCCTTCATTCATCCTTGAGACACAATTCCTCAGGTTTGCACTTTCTTACTTTTGAGGCTTTTACTACTTTCTTGAAATGACACAGTTTGTTTAATAAAAATTGACATCAATTTTTACTCCCCACATACCGCATCAATTCTTTTTCTTATTTGAGGCATACCTAAAAATTAGCATTCATGATTTTCTCAAGTGTGATACGAGATTTCACTTGTGGTGTTGCCTCAATTTTCATTCTTTCCTTGTCTGAAATGTCAATCACCCCCTTCTTTGGTATTAAAATCAGTGCAGACTAATGGAGAAAGGCAAGTACATCTTATGCTTGGGAACTTAAGCCTAAAAATGCATCTTTAAGTTTTGCTTCCCTTGCATGGAATATTTTATTTCTTAGTGCTCTATAGAGTCATATTTGGGTTACTCAGTGAAGGTTCAATTCTTCATTTCCAGTGACAACATCGTATTAAAATCAGTGCAAACTAATGGAGAAAGGCAAGTACATCGTATGCTTGGGAACTTAAGCCTAAAAAATGCATCTTTAAGTTTTGCTTCCCTTGCATGGAATATATTATTTTCTTAGTGCTCTGTAGAGCCATATTTGGGTTACTCAGTGAAGGTTCAATTCTTCATTACCAGTGACAACATGCATCTTTTTTCGTTGTTATTTTCTCTTCTCTTGCCCATACCATGTACTTTGTTGTTCACAATAGCATCTTTTTTGCAGGAACTTGTCGTTGGGGAGAGTATGGTCGGGGTGGCTTGTTGTGGGGAGAATGTAACGGCAGATATTTTGAGTGGTTTGAAGGAGATCCTGTCACTGAGCTTTTATTCAAGGTTCAAGCACATTTCTTCTTGTGCTCTTACTATTGTTTGCTCTTTGATTATAGTTACATAATCTAAGAATATCAACACTTTTAGGTCAGGGAGCTTTATGGTCTTGATGATAAAGTTGGGTTCAGAAATGCTTATGTGTCTTCAGAAAACAGGCCCAGACCATTACACCTTGGAACGGCAACACAAATTGGTCAGTTGAACTTTATTTACACAGTTTAATGTTGAATTGTTTCATTAGCACCAGGTTGCGACATGCGAACCAATTCGGCAAGATTTGTTCCATACTGCCAGGTGCCATACCAACAGAAGGAATTCCTTGTTTATTAAAGGTGTTACTTCCATCAAATTGCACAGGTCTACCAGAACTGTAAGTGTGATTTTTCACTCTCTTTCTTAAAAAGCCATGTAGGGGCAATAGTTGATGAACGTATCAAATCTATGTTCCTTGTTGCCAAGGAATGAATAAAGTAAAAGGGAGCTTGTCATCCCCACCAACGAAAGGGGTGTATAAAGGATCCATTCAATTTAATTCTCAAAAGAAGAAAAAATACCTGCCCATCCCTACACAAATTTGTACCCAGCGTATGAGTAATGATACCATGATACTTTGATTAACCGTGGTCAACCACATTATTTTAGTTGATTAAATTAGAACTTGGTTCTCTAAGAAGGTTCAAGTTCCTTAGTTGCCCCTGAGTTGACTCCTTAGTATTTTCTTTTTTGACCAGAAGTTCAGGAACACCATATATGTACAGAATTTTGGCAGTCAGTAGTTCTTGCAAACTAAGTTTTGAGGTGAATTAACTCTTTGAATGTTCATCTAGTGCTTGAAATTTATCTGGGAGCATAATGAGTGCAAAGAATTTAAGTATGATCATTGGTTAGGTAGGCAAGGTATAAAGATCCTTTTCAGTGTGTTGTGATATGGATCCTCTATTAATTTTTTTTTGTTTTCTCTTGTGAGATAAAAAGTTTTTTATTTTGGAACTTTAAGAGTGTCATTATTTTATTGGTCAGATTTTAAAAATTGTTGTATTACTAGTATTATTGAGCAGAAGTTGACTATTGACAATATAGTTGCAGTCTTAGGAAACTTGTGAAACAAAAGAAAGCCAGCTATTGGAGCTGAGCTTTTCAAATGCACTCTTGTACCAGATTTTATTATCTGCGAACTCTTTGAAATTTATGTTTTGATGCTTTCCTTGGAATGGTAGACATGAAAGTATTGTGCCTTGAAGACTGCTTTGCAGTTCATCCAAAAGAATGGATGAGGTTTCTCTGGTTAAGGAAGCTGAGAATTTTAAAGCAAGAATGATCAAATGTAGTACTTCAGGAAATTGGTCATTCCGATCTGTATTTTCCTTATTGAGGGTGTTTGTAGGGACAGGGGAGTGGATGTTGATTGAGGTGATGAAACATCAAAACTAGTTCAAGTTATGCAAATCTTTGTATGCACTTATTCTTTCATGGGTAGAGCCATTAAAATCTAAAATTGGTTCAATTTGTACATATAATTTGTTTATATGGTAGTGGAATTTCTATCTTGCCAAGCCATTTTTTATCTTCCACTTCAAAGAAGCTTTCCTCAAGCTTCCTTTGTTTCTGTTTTCGTTGTTATTAGAACTATGTTCTTCAAGATAGCTTTGCATGAAGTTTTTCTTTTCCTTGGTCTATCTAGAAGATGAAGGTGCACACACTTTTCTGTTCCCTTCTTGTCTTTGCGATGTAAGAAGGCTCATGTTTACTTAATATTTTTCATGATCTCTCAGGTATGTCAGAGATATGCTTCTCAACCCTCCTGCTTATGAAATTGCATCAACAATTCAAGGTGAGTTCTGATATGTATTTTATATAGGCTATTTATTGGTTGTTGAATTGCATCAAAATGAAGTTCATGGTTGTAATGACTTTAACTCATTTTCTTGTAAATTATTTTGTTGTGAGTTTAATTCCAAAAAAGTTGCTTGCTGTCTCTCTTAACAATTGGAAATATTCGTCGACTTAATTTTCATACTAATCTTAATTTAGAAACACTTTGGGTGCTGGAAGTGTATTCATTTCAGCTGAATTATTAAATACTGTGATTTCCTTTTGTTCGCATGCACAAATATAGATTCCAGTGAAGGGTAAATTTGACTTTTTCTGCATAATGTCATTTTTATCATGTTACGCTTTGGTTTTTGTATGATGTATACTCTTCCTATCTTGTGGTTAAATATGTTTCTATTGAAACTTGAAATGAAAAACAATATCATTTATCGTTATTTGAGAAGACAACAAAGGTAAATATCATTGCCAGAAGGAATTTGCATATTTCTTAAAACAAGGATATCTTAAAATAAAATAAAAAATAAATAAATTGGGCTTTGATAAGGCTAATTCCAATGTCACCCTTTAAAAAAAACACTTTTCTAACAAATAATTCCATTTGATAACATTGTTACACGCACTATAAAAACATTGCATTTGGAGTAGGTGGTGGTAGTAGTAGTAGTAGTACTAATAATAATAATAATAATAATAATAATAATAAAGAGTAGTTGAATAATGAAAAAGCAGAAATAAGGCTTTTCTTAAATATTGAAATATGCAATTCAATCCCCCGCTTCACTCATGCTAGTGATTATGTGACACTCATGACCATTAATTGGGCCAATTTATCACAGAAATAAAAACAAAAAGATAACAGAGACAAACAGTTCTTGATGCAAATGAAGTTTACATTATTTTAGACCATAATAAAATAAAAATAGTTAGTTATTGCAAACCTGTCAACTTTAATAGGAAAAGGCAACACGTCTTGCTAGAAATAAGTTATACTGAGTAGTGCATAATGGAAAAATTTAACTAGCAATATCTCAGGGCAGTTTATGGGATTTCCCCTTTGAATTTATTTTGTTCTGTTTTTGTCTGTTGAATTTCTGCTGTTCTTATGCCTTATGGTAGTGCCAATCATGTTCTTATGTACTATTTTGTTCTTGTTTGGCAGCAACATGCAAACTTATGAGCAATATAACATGCTCAATTCCGGAGTTCACTTGTGTGTCCTCTGCAAAGGTTGTTTTTAAATTACCTTTTTAATATGGTTGATGCAAAATAACTGCATGTTGCATTCTTTTGCTTCCTTTTTGTTTACTGTTTAATCTTAATTTTGGCTTCCATCTTCACTGGAATTAGAGTTATTATGGAATGTAGTACATGAGTTTCCTTTCCCATTAATGCTTTGTTAGGCTCTTTATTCACCATGTTTCGTTGTTTTAGGATTATGCTATGATTTCTTGATGATTGATTAAAATTGTTTGTTAAATTGTAATGGTGAATTGACTGAATTCAAATCATGTGTTTGGGAGGGCACGGTTCTTTTGTTTTACTTGATACAGTCAATATAGAATTTATAAAAGATAAGAACTGCAATTTTTAAGTCACATTCACGATGCTGAGGGCAAGATTGGATCTGGAAATTTCTTCAAAAAATGTTGGAGTTTCAGACACTGTGATCGACTGGGACTCTTGCTATGATGGTTAAGTGATTACCCTCGTTAAAAATTCAAAAACAATAAGCTCTTAAAATTTGAGCTTGTTAATTTGTATGAAGAAATTATTACCCAGTTGTAAAAGTGCATTTGATGGATTGAAACCATTGTTTATTGTAATATCTGTTCCTGCTACTTGCCTTTGATGCACCCTGAAAGTAATAATGGTTGCATGAACTCAATCAGTATGAAGATGATAACAACATAATATGTTTACTGTTGCCTAAATTCGGCAAAATGTATGGTCATCATTTTTTATTAATATTTTTTTTTGAAGATATCCATGCTGAATCTCTAAAAACTTTAAAATTCTGTATCTGATTCTTGGTTTCTTATGTGATGCAGCTTGTGAAGCTACTTGAACAGAAGGAAGCCAATCATATTGAGTTTTGTAGAATAAAAAATGTACTTGATGAAATATTGTTCATGTATAGAAACTCTGAGCTCAATGAAATACTGAAATCATTGATGGATCCTGCTTGGATGGCAACTGGTTTGAAAATCGACTTTGAGACATTAGTAAGTGGAAGCATCCTGTTCTATATGTTATTGATACCCTTTCAATAAACTTCTTCCTTTACTTGTTAAATAAACAAACACTAGTTTATGCTTTGGATGTTGGGATGGGTGTGATGCATTAAATGAAGAACATTTATCTTGTATGGTTGCCTTGTTTAAGATGCAATATATGCTGATGTTCACCAAAATATAACATTAGCTGTTCAGTAATGCATAGGAAAAAATTGAATCTGACATTTGAAGTAGTCATGGAGTGTGGTATCTTTTTTGTTTGAATTTGGAACTTCTATTTTTATTTATTAACTTCTTTTGTATATATCAGACCAATTTAATATTTTTTACCAGAATGTTTAACTATGTGTCATCATTTACTTCTTTGCAGCTATAAACGAATTCAAGGCTGCTTAAATGCTGCAGTGTTTTTTTATTTTTCTCATATTTCTTGTTGTTTTCTGTATAATTGATGCAACTTCCAAGGCAGTGGTGGAACGCCACTACTTTGCTAAGGAGGGCCATTGAGAAAAAAGTACCTTTTAAGGAGTTGAATAACATAGATTATGGGCGAAAAATTCTAATAACTTTGAGAAAATTTATTAGGTTAGGGATTGCTATGGGGAGGGACTCTCCCAAGGAATTTCCACGGTTCCAAGGACTCTATGGATTTAATGCTCCTGTCAAGATTCTACTTTCTCTATTTATTTATTTATTTTTTAGTTCTTTTTAACAAGAAACATTTTATTAATTTGTTTATTTTCCATAATTATATCTCAAATGCTAATTAGAATTTTTAAAGAAATATTGACACCTTAAGCAGATATTCCATTTGGATCACTTGGATTAATGCTTTAGTTTTTTTAGCTTAAGTTGTAGCCGTTTGAACAAGATCTCATGTGCTGATGGTTGTAACAAGCTTTTCAATTTGTGGCAGTAAAATCTAGTGCCATTGTATTTGCGTCCTCAGCTAGTTAAACATGACCCAACAGTAATGTTTTTGGCATGTTTTCTTTTTTCTTCTTGTATGGATTTCCTGGTTCAGTAAGCTGTGTTCATTATTATTTTTGTTTTTTCCAGGTTAATGAATGTGAATGGGCTTCAGGCAGAATTTCTGAAATGATTTCCCTAGATGGGGAAAGTGATCAAAAGATAAGTTCTTGTCCTGTTGTACCAAGTGAATTTTTTGAGGATATGGAGTCTTCATGGAAAGGTCGTGTGAAGAGGGTCCATATAGAGGAGGAATTTTCAGAAGTGGAAAAGGCTGCACAGGCCTTATCTTTAGCAGTAAGTCTCTGGAATAAAACTTTTCATGCTATGAGTAGACAACTTGCTTCTTACCCTAATTGTTCAATGCTCCTAGAAGAGTATTGATTTTTTCTGTTTTTATGTTCTTGATGGTATATTTATAAACTCGTGGCTATCTGCTTTGTCTATTCTTTTTTATTTATTTTGTAGTTCATTACTGAATCAGAAATTCACTGTTGTGCACAATCCATATCATGCATATTTATGAGTTTATCAGCAACTCCAGTCTTGGTTCATAGTGCTTTATATTTGATAGCTCACAGTATGACTCTGGATGCCCATGGTGTATCATCAATTTTATGTTAAGATATTTGACAAATTATCTGAAAAGGCGGATGATAAAGCCCAACTAGAGGGTAATTTGAGCAGCCTTAGACCAACTGACATGTTAAAGCTTAATCTAAAAAGAAAGTGGAAAAGCGCAATAATATGCTGTGACAAGAGAAGATAGACTATTTAGTGTTTTAGACTGAATGGGCAGCCCTCAACTTAAGGAGCATTTGTACTTATTTTTAAAAATCTAAGAAGATGAGAAGGTAGAATAGGATGTTCTGTAGAAAAAAAATACCTGTGCAATCTGAATTAGTCTCAGGCACTATGTCTCAATGCCATAATGTCTTAAATATATATTTCTGCATAGTTATATTTTCAACAATCCCTTATCTGATTGATGCCTTTTTTCTGTTAAATGATATCCCCTTCACTTCTTTCCTTGCACTGCCCCTGTTTTTGGGGATGTCCATGAACCAACTAACCTGTTCTATATAAACTGACTTACTATATAGAGTTAGGATGAGTGATTGGTCTATAAAATTAAAAATAACCGGCACAGGATGGTAAGTGGTGGGATCTTGATTTCTTCTACTACGAATATTCTACCTGATTCACTCATTAATTTAAAATAGGTGAATTTTCATTTCACAGTAGGTAAATAAGTGCAGACATTGGATCTCCTAAAGTGTCAGAACTCTTTCTTAATCGATAACTTCTAATGAGCATGGAACTTTGGAAGCCATGTGAAGACCATTGTTTTTCAGCTTGGATTCTTGCCAATGGCAAGAATCAGTATCATGTGCTGTCCTATTTCTTGAGCTCTATGGATCATTATCTTTTTTTTAAAAAAATCTAACTTCTCACATAGTGATATTTGATGGGTCTTGTAATTGGAATAGATAGACATTGGTGCATTGATATCATGTATTTTTATTATCTCAACAACTATTCCATAATCTCAACAACTATTCCATAATCTCAACAACTATTCCATAAACAACATAATCTGCTGGTGCAGAAAGATTTATTTTGGCATCTCCTGTATAAAAAAAGTTGAGACACTTCCGTTCAACCTTGGAATTTTATAACTTGACCTGACTAAATTTGTCATCTTTAGGATGTTTTTTTTTTTTATTATTATTAATTTGCTTGTTAATTAATATGGATAATATGATACAGGCATGAAGCATGTTCCTTTGTTAATAAAATATAGGCTTCCATCATTGTTGTAGGTCACTGAAGATTTCATTCCTATCATTTCAAGAATAAAAGCAACCACATCCCCCTTTGGTGGTCCAAAGGGAGAAATATTGTATGCTCGAGAGCATGAAGCTGTTTGGTTCAAGGGAAAACGGTTTGCACCAGCAGTATGGGCTGGTACCCCCGGGGAAGAACAAATTAAACAGCTTAAACCTGCTGTAGATTCTAAAGGTAGAAAAGTTGGCGAGGAATGGTTCACTACAATTAAGTTGGAGGATGCTTTAACGAGGTGTGCTGTTTTTACTTGAAGCTATGAAGAAAGATTTCTGTGATGTTCCCCTTTCACTTTCTTAGATTCTGTTCTGTATTTAGTTCTGTTTCAATAATCAACTCATGCCACCTCTGTTTCAGGTATCATGATGCAGGCGAGAAAGCAAAAGCAAAGGTTTTGGAATTGTTTAGGGGGCTTTCTGCTGAGTTACAAACAAAAGTCAATATCCTTGTCTTTGCATCAATGGTGCTTGTCATTGCAAAGGCATTATTTGCTCATGTGAGGTTGGTTGCTCATATTTTTGGAAGTTAATGAGTTTGAGCATAATTTCATTGGTAATCTTATCAGAAACTATTTTATTACTGTTTGATAAATGATATTGTCTTCTGCAGTGGTGTTTATTTGAAAAGTTTGCTGGAATAGACAAACACAAAA
Organism: Populus trichocarpa; assembly: GCF_000002775.5. Taxonomy (NCBI): domain Eukaryota; kingdom Viridiplantae; phylum Streptophyta; class Magnoliopsida; order Malpighiales; family Salicaceae; genus Populus; species Populus trichocarpa. The sequence goes on along the minus strand of NC_037294.2, from coordinate 9,355,440 downwards.
GAGTACAAAATACTTTACAATTTAGTGAATCTACTTGATCCATAATAGAAAGAACAACAACAAAATATCATTCCCCATTTTAATGGACAAGTTCTTATGGATGGGTTAAGAGAATGGGAATGTCAGTTTATGTGTATTGTATTTGGCAGTTGGATAAAAACCTGATTTAGACTAGGCTCACTAGTTATCAGTTACAAACAGTCCATCAGTCTGTGAAATATCCTATCTACCTTCATAAAGCTGATCCGAACCTATCTTCATAAGTTGACCTACCTCTTAAATGGTTTGCTCAACCAGCAAACTGTGCAGAAGGCAATTTTTTTATTTGATGTCACAAAGTGATTTGGATGAGTTCATGCTTTACAAGTTTATTTACAAGTTTATACTTTTCAACATCAACTTGTGAATGCATAATTTTTTATCTGGCATATTCTTCCACTGAAATGACAATGCCGCTTCGCGCGCGCGCTCACGAATGTTGTGGGCTACATTTCATGAGGTGGGGTGTTATGCCTGCCCAAACCCAATTGACTTTGGTCATTTTCCTATGGGTTTGGCTGATAATTAACAGCAAGAAAAATCCTTCATTTTTCTATTTTATTATCTCAATTAAAGTTTTTTGGAATATTTTGGGACTTGGTAATCTGAAATGTTGGAGTTGTGAATCTTTTGTTAATTGATTCACTATCATGTCTGACTTTTCCTTGATATTTGGTGTTCTTTGATCCACATCTAATTTTGGTTTCAATTTTATTACAGTGAAGGGAGACGGAGGAAATGGGTTTTTCCCACTCTTACTGGGTTCAATGATTCAAAGGTAGCATGCAACATGTCAATTTCAGGTCAAATTAACATTGCTGTTTTTCATGTCCGCAGTATAGAACCTTCAAAGTGTACTATCATTTCACTTTTGCATCAAACAACGAAGATTTTGAATGTACTGCAAATGTTTGTTTCCCATCTCCTGGTTGTATAACCATGATTGGAGCTGCCTAAAAGTAGCACAACTTTTTTGTGTTTCCATCTATGCTAACAATCAGACGTGTACTGCATCATGCTATTGGATCCCTGGTGTGCTCTAATATCAGTAATTCTCATCAGAAGTTATAATTTACTTATTATTAGTGGAGTTGCTTTTACTAAAACTAAAAATGGCAACCAGGTGATCGATTTTGTTTTCCTCTATGTATTATGTTGCTGTATGACAAAAACTGAATCATAGAATACTGCGTGGTAACATGGATTATTTCAAAGCGAATTTGCTGCACTTGATTCAAATTGTACAATTTCCTGCATTTCTGATCACCTGGCCTAGTAGTGTTCAGTGTCTAATGACGTGCTACTTAGAAACTTTATTCAAGGATGTTTCTTTAGCTGTAGCTGTTATACTTGATGGATATGTCACATTAAGGCCCTACAATATTTTATCGTATTGTAAGATTTTATCTCATCAAGCTGCTATGCATTTGTTAGTCTCTGATGCTGATGGTTTGAGCAGGGCGTGAAATCCTCGGATGGTGCTAACAGGATGAAATTTGTTGGTCTGTCTCCATATTGGTTTAATGCTGCAGAAGGCAGTGCTGTACAGAATACAGTGGATATGCAGTCCTTGTTTCTTTTGACAGGACCAAACGGAGGTGGTAAATCTAGTTTGCTTCGATCAATCTGTGCATCTGCATTACTTGGAATATGTGGACTTATGGTTCCTGCAGAATCAGCTTTGATTCCTAACTTCGATTCTATAATGCTTCACATGAAATCTTACGATAGTCCTGCTGATGGAAAAAGTTCATTTCAGGTATTGACTTTTTTATGCTCCATTACAATTTATGTAGTTTTTCGATCTCTTGTTAATTGTTGTCTACCCTGCAGATTGGGTTGTAGAGATGTGGTTGTTTGAATTTTTCTTTATCTTGTTTTAATGTCTCAGGTGGAAATGTCAGAAATCCGGTCCCTTGTAACTGGAGCTTCATCAAGAAGCCTTGTGCTCGTAGATGAAATATGTCGAGGAACAGAAACAGCGAAGGGTGCTTGTATTGCTGGAAGCATTGTTGAAACTCTTGATAGAATTGGTTGTCTTGGAATTGTGTCCACGCATTTGCATGGCATATTTGATTTGCCACTTGATACCAGCAATACCGTGTATAAAGCAATGGGAACAGAGTATGTGGATGGACGAACAAAACCAACTTGGAGGTTGATAGATGGGATTTGCAGAGAAAGTCTTGCTTTTGAAACAGCCAAGAAGGAAGGAATCCCTGAAAGTATAATCCAAAGAGCTGAAGACCTGTATTTTTCAGCTTATGCTAAAGGAGTTATTTCAGGAAAGACAGTCAACAGTGTCGGACAGTTTTCTTCTGATAGGATTGTTAATGATTCTGATGAAGCCCATTTATCGAGTGGAACCACAGCTTCTCTTCATCCTAGTACCCATTCAACAAAGGCAGTGGATACTGTGGAGAAGAAAGATATTGAAAATGCTATTACCATGATATGCCAGAAGAAGCTGATTGAGCTCTACAAACAGAAAAACACATCAGAAGTTGTATCATTCCACTGTGTTGCCATTGGTGCCAGGGAACAGCCACCTCCATCAACAATCAGTGCTTCATGTGTCTATGTGATGTTGAGACCGGACAAGAAGCTATATGTTGGAGTGGTACTTTCTTTTAACATATTCCTTTCCTGTTATTATTTTGAGCTCGCACGCGGACATTGGTCATTGCATGAGGGTTTATTTTTGTCATTGATTCAAAATGTCTATAAAAATAACCCAGATATTCTAGGGTGTGATAACTTAATAAACCTTCATTTCCAGCATCTGGTTATGGATTAAGCTCATCAATTTGATTTATTGAGTTTCAAACTCTTATTAATTACACTATTTGCTCAATTTTTGCCACAGACGGATGATCTTGAAAGCCGAATCCGTTCACATCGTTCAAAGGAAGGAATGGACAATGCTGCTTTTCTTTATTTCATAGTCCCTGGAAAGAGTATTGCTTGCTTACTGGAAACACTTCTCATCAACCAACTTCCTATTAAAGGATTCAAACTGACAAATGTGTCTGATGGTAAGCATCGGAATTTCGGCACAACCAATCTCTCTCTGGAAAGTGTGACTGTTCATTAATGCATCAACAGCTTTATCATTTCGCTTTTGGAGAAGCTGCTATGATGGGAGAAAATCCTGTGAAATCCCATCCTATGTATATGAGAAAGAAGCGATGGACAATACCTCTTTTCTTTATTTTATAGTTCCCGGAAAGAGCATTGCTTGCCAACTGGAAACTCTTCTCATCAACCAGCTTCCTGGTAAAGGCTTCAAACTGGCTGGTGTTGCTTATGGTAAATAGCTGAAACTTGGCACCACCATGTCTGTGGAGGTGTGATTTTCCATTAATGCATCAACTTTATTTCTTCGCCTTGGCAGAAGCTGCTATGATGGGAGGAAATGCCATCCAATTCCATCCTTTGTATATGAAAAGGAGAATTTTCCCGTTCCATGTATATGGCAAGTGATATGGAAGCAGTGTAGCGGTGGCTGCAGCAATTTTGTTTTTGATCCCAGTTGCTCCACTAGCACTAGCAGTAGTTGTAACTCGTATGTTGGCCCAGTTAAGAGGGCAAATTTGTTGCGCATCGATGTATTTTTGGAAACGAATTAATTATGCAACTGTATTCAATGCCTCAAGCAATTAGCCTGTCACTGGATATTCTTGAACTGAAGCTCTTAAAAACACGGAAAGCTGGTCTATGAGAAGTGATGATTAGTCATTACACTCGCTTGCTTGCCAGTAGTTTGGTCTTTTCATTGTGGTGTCGTTAATTATGTGCGTAAAAGGGTGTTGCACTACAAAAAAATAAAAATAAAAAATAAAAATCAGTTCCATTTGGCCGAGAAATTTCCAAAGGAAAACAATCACGGCCGAGTTCTTAATAACATTGGAGATTTAGGTGGTGTTGCGTTTTAATAAAAATATCAATGTGATTTCAATTCAAGTAGTCGAGTCTACATGGTTTATTTCATTGAGTTCTTGACTCTTTATTGAAAGACTAATTATCCCTTCAATTTATTGTTTTTCAATTATATTTATCTAATCCTACTTATTCCAAATAATTTTTACATACCTAGAGTATCATCTATCCATTTTTTTACACCTTTACACTTCTCTTTGAACACTTCGATGTTTGGGAATACGTTTAAAATTACTTCCGAGTGCTTTAAAAGCATGTTTGGTTGGTGTTTTTTTTAGTGTTTACTGGATACACACGCTACCTCAAATTTTTTTTTTTAAAAAAACTTTTTAACTGCTGACCAAACACAACCTTAAGAAAATTACAGTTTTAACTCTTCATTATTTTATTTTATTTTGGTCTACAGGCAGAGATCACACCTAGCGGCAGCTTAGGAGTAGAAGAAACATCTTTCCTAGGACGAGGACGAGGTCGAGGGCGATATGGATGAGGTAGTGGAGGCAGTGGAGAAGGCGAAGAAAGAATGGGAAGAGACGTATTCTAAAGCACAACAACACATGAAAGCAATTCAAGATTACGACGCCATATCTTCTTCTTCTTCTTCTTCTGTTTCTCTTCCGAGATTGAATGGCTTGGCACAAGATTGTTTAGCTTTGCTTCAATCCTTGCAGTTCCAGCTCGATCTCCTTGCTCCTCAATTGCCTACCGATGATCAACTCAAATCCGCCCTCCGATTACTTGATTCCTGGAAACAGCTTTACCATGAGTAAATCTTTCTCTTTTTTTCTCTCTCCCTTAATTATCTTCTTAATAAACACTAATTTGTGTGTTATTTGGAATTAGTTTGCGGGCGAGTTTGAGAAATGCTAATCTGCAAGCCAAGGCTAACATGAGAAAAGCTGCTCAACAAGAGGTACTTCTCTCTTTCTATTTTATTTGTTTTGTTTTAAAAATCTGATTGTGTTTTGTTTTAAATTATACTAATTAACCATTGTAGAGAGAGCTTCTTCTTGGTGGTGGAGAAGAGTCCACTATTCGCAGGCGAAATTTGCAGTATGTCTTCTTTTTACCTTCAATCAGAATATTGTAACGATCCATTGTTTTCTTTATAGATTTAAGGAGTAAATTATATCATGCACTGCTTAAAGAAAATGGGCAACTTGTTACTCTTCTTTTATGTGGTTTTGTTAACACTCGCTGCGTGATTTGTTGCTTTGTATCAGGACAAAGGCTGGGATGACATCCGCTGCAGAAAGCATCACGGAGAGCCTTCGCAGAACTCGTCAGCTAATGGTTCAGGTTAGTCATTGCGCTGTCTCTTTTTCCTCTTTTTTTTTCTTAATTTCTTTTTGTTGTTAATTTCTTTTTCTTACCCTGGGTTTGCAGGAGGTTGAAAGAAGTACTGGCACTCTCATGACTTTTGGTACGTGTTTTTTGTTTGTGCACATTGAAAGCATTTCAGTTTTTTTTTCTTCCTCCATCATAATAACATTGCGAGAATCCTCCTTCGCTCATTATTCCTTTCAACACATGTCATTATTTGTTGTTATCCTGTTAATTTTTGTCTGTTTCGTGTTCAATAATAGTTCAAGATTGGCTGATTTTAATTTCCAAGCAATTATTATTGCATTTCATCTTCTTTTCCTGTTTTATAAATTACGTGAAAGTGAAACTTTGTGAGTTTTTTATAAGATGATATTTTTATAAAGTTGATTCCAGATGGAAGATGATAAACAATTTGTTGGACTATGTTAGTTTTTGGTTCATCTTCTCATAAAGCTTTCTGGAATTCGCAGTGAGCTTTTCAAATGGAACTTGACTCTATTCTTTTCATTAGCTGATTCGATGGTTCCTTTTCTTTTCCTGTCACTCTGCTGTAATGTATCTTAAACAATTGAGTTCTTAAGCAGGAATTCTATACACAAAATCAAAACCTTAATTTACCATTTGTTTCAATTCATTCATACATTGTGTCCTTGAAAACAGTCTAGAAATCAAAGACAACCCGCTGAAATTTATCTTTGACAATCAAAGCCTGTGGACCTGCTGAGGTCACAACTTGGACTTTGTTGGAAATTTTGAATAATTAGCATGGTTTGCTCCAATTGTGTGTTTGGATATCATCACACTGGTTCTAGTATTAGATTGAGTTATTGATCAGAAGGTCTTAGCTCTTTAGACTTGCTTTTTGATATCATTGGACGTCATCACATTACAATTTCCTGTTGGCATTGGTTTGTAATTCAACATGCCATCTGTAACTGTTGCCACATAATTTTCAACTTTATTCTTTACCTGGTCATATATTTGCTACCCAATCTAGTATGATGTAATACTTTTTACACAGTTTTGGAGTTTCTTCAGTATTTTTCTTATTTCAACTTGTGCTCTTTATTATATGGCATGTCCTGGTTCTGTGCTTTTGAGAGTACACATCCTTTAGAAACCTTTGGGTAATTTAGCTAATGTATTCAGGTTGGTTTTGCAGAGGAATCAACAACAGTATTAAGGAAGGCTGAAACAGAATATAAGGGTCATCGCTCATTGTTATCGCGAACTCGCAATCTTCTCTCTACGATGCAACGTCAGGATGTTCTTGACAGGTATAGAAGAAAAGAAAATGGCTTTTTATGTCATCTTGATCAGAAATTATCTCCTTTCACGAAACCTAATGCTAATTGTATCTGGACAGGGTGATACTGGCAGTAGGATTTTTCTTGTTTTCATGTGCTGTTCTTTATGTTGTTTCCAAGCGCATTGGCGTACTTGCATTGCAGAGAAAGGTTACTGCTGCCTTAAAAGCCGGTATGGCCGGAAAAGGAGCCATCAAAGCCAGAGCTGTTGAAGATGCTATACCCAGAGTTATTGAAGATGGTATTGATGTTGCTCAGGTCCTGGACAATGCAGTTCCCAAGGTGGAAGTACCTGTAGAACAAGCCATGCATGATGAACTTTAAGGTTCTAGGTTTTGCTAATTTAAGTCCTCGTACAGGGGCTCTTCAGCTTTCTTACCCATGTTTCCATATGCTGGCTCACTTACAAACTCGAGTAATATACCATGCGATAGGATATAGGCTGTCATTGTTGTCGCATTTTTATTATGTTGAGGCCACCTTGATGAGCGATTAAAAAAATATGAATTTGTCATTGGCTACGATTGATCTCATTTTGACAGAAAGACCAGAGGAAAGAACATGAGAAATAAGTTAAAAGAAAATAGAATCTGGCTTCGGTCGCTATCTTCTTTCCATATGTTTAGAAATTGCGAGAATTAAGAGATGAAAACAGTAATAAAATGAAAAGAAAAAACTTAAATAAAAAGTTTTACTCAATCTGGCAATGAAAGGATTAACAATCTCAAGTTCTGAAATTGATTTGTATGTGTCATAAACAAGCGAGGCTTAGGGGGAGCAATGGGTCTGGAGTCACTTGATTGGCCGATGCATTTCTTCTTGAATCAATTGCCATCACTATAGAGGAAGCTGACCTCGGAAGTGATCATCTCTATGAAGCTTGCAGGATTTTCAAGTAATTTTGTGAGATTGACCAAAAATGATCATGCTAGGAGCCAGAAGTTTTTGTGGGTTTTTGTATTGAGCACATAACCTGCATTCTGTCCTCTTTTCTGCACTGCAACACAAGTGCACTTGCTGTTCTCAATCAAATACTCCGCTGTATCTAACCCCTTTGTACCCGACCCTCCTGACAGTTTATACCTGCTCGTGCTACAGATACAAAAAAGAACAGAGAATTAGGAACTTCATATCCGAAAAGATCTAGATAACAAGATCAAAATGATATCCATTTCTAATAGGATCTTTCGAGTCTGATCGAGTTTCAAGCTCTCTCCTGCCCAACCTCTCTCCAACATTTTCGATCGTCTTCATGAGGAGCAGGACTAGTTGTCTTACTGCTACCCAGATTTACTTTTTGAATGGCATGCTGAGAACCATACCTCATTTTCATGGTTGGAGTGTTTGAGGACCATAATTTAACATAATTCTTCTTTACCAAGTAACCACATATGCATGTTCACAGGCCAGAAATTAAAAAGAAAATGTAGCAGGAGAGGAGACCAGATAGAGACAGCCATAAAAAAGAGTTGCATGTTGTATCGAAAACATGGTATTTCTGCATTCTAGCTAGCTTTGGATTTTGGCAGTTTTGAGCCCTTCAGGATAGATTTAGTTAGGTTTGTGAATGTGGTTTATTAACAGAGTTCATGCAGAATCAGGGATTCCCCTTGCTTCTTCTTCTTCTTTTTTCTTTTTCTTCATCTTCCTAGCTATTTTTACATGTAATGTAATGCAAAGTTTGAAGATGGCTTGTCAATCTCACCCTAATATTGCAGTTGAGAAACCTCGTCTCTGGCCAATAATAAGAAGATCGACCCTTAACAGGTTGCTTTTGTTAAGGATAGTATTCGCCTTGTCCTTGGTCTCCTCCATTAACTGAGTCCTTTCTAAGCGAACAGGGATTTTTGGCTGGGCAATCCGGCACACCTGCCGCATTGCTTCAAGAAAGTCACCTTCCCCAACTCCACCGCCTCCTTCAGATGAGTTGGGCATGGGACCTGGCGTTAGACTATATATCTTTCTGAACGAAAATGTGTTCCACCAAGAATATGAACTTTCGACATGGAGAAGTATGAGCTCATCATTCTCAACAACTACATGGGATAGTGCATATTGAAGCGCACCTGCTGATTCGCGGCTTGGGTCTGCCACCACCATTACTTTTCTTGATCGTGCAGTGGTCTCACTCCCCATCACCACCAACGGCCACCACCGCCACTGCCACCAACAGCTACCAATTGGGGTTTAGACGACTAGAGGTAGAAAATGGGCTTTACAAATTAAATGTCATTGTGGATGGTTTGTGTTAATCCAAAACTACCTTGCTATTTGTTAGCTCATATTTTGTGGATTAACAACACAGGGCACTGTGGAGATGTGCTAAATATGGAGTGCTTTGATGTTCCACGCTAATTTTGGAAGTTTCTGGAACTCCAGCTATGTTTGTGACTTGGTCAATATATACCGGCAGAATCTGCCTGACAATCGGAAACCTTTTCCGGTTGTAGATCGTTCAATATATTCGCGCGCGCTCTGACCAATACAGTGAAAAAAATAATTCAAAAATCGTGAGCGGCAGGATTCGAACCTGCGCGGGCAAAGCCCACATGATTTCTAGTCATGCCCGATAACCACTCCGGCACGCCCACCTAATTGCTGTTTTCTTGAAACATTTGCATAAAGTAGGATTGGTTAAAGTATGACTGTTGCTAGGCTAGGCTGGTTCCTTCTTTAACAAAAAGAAACCTTTTCTTCAAGTAGTTGGGTTACTTCGGTACTGAAGAAAACAGGTAATGAAAGTGATTAAACGAACGATCATTATTCCTTTCACTTCTAGTAATGCCATTGCTATACATTCATTCAAGTAATATCTGTTTCGTCTTCAAGTTTTGTCTTTCTCTTTGTGTTCCTTTAACTTATTTTCATTATTTTTTGACAAAAATAATCCATGGGCACCTTTCAAAATCACTCCTTTTTCTACTTACGATTTCACTTTCACCTCTTCCAAGGATTTATGGCCTTCGTTTTCAAGGTTTAATCATGAATTTATCTTCTGGGTACTCATCAATTTAGCCCTTCTCTTCAGTTTCAGTTCAAAGTTCGAAGTTTTATGTTTTCTTTTTCTTTTTGTTTGGTTTCTTGCTCTCACATTTTAATGCTCTTCGAATTGTCCATTGTAGCTTTTGCTTACCACCTATTTGATATTTTGCAGGGAGTTTGGAGTTAGTAATAAAAAAAACTATGGCTTCCACTCTGTTAAAAAAACATTAAACCGTCCCATTATTGTTATATCCAAGTGCCTTCTTTAGAAGAAAGAATGGTGCCTTGTACTGCACGATGAAAAGCAGCAGCGTCACACAAACTCAAACAGCCACACAAGAAAAACAGCAGAACCCACAAATCAAAGTTTCTACCCAGACGCAGACCAAAACTATTGATAAACTTATAAAAGACTATGAGGCAATCATTGGTATAGAAACCCATGTCCAGCTATCCACTTTAACCAAAGCCTTTTGTGGATGTCCATACAACTATGGAGCTCAACCATACACAAGTATCTGCCCTGTTTGCATGGGGTTGCCAGGTGCTTTACCAGTTTTGAACTCCAAAGTCATTGAGTTTGCTGTGAAATTAGGTCTTGCGCTTAATTGCAAGCTGTCTTTAAACTCAAAGTTTGATAGGAAACAGTATTTTTACCCTGACCTTCCAAAGGGTTACCAAATATCTCAGTTTGATATACCAATTGCAACCAATGGTTATGTTGATTTGGATCTTCCTGTGGAATTTGGTGGTGGGCATAGGAGGTTTGGCATTACAAGAGTTCGTATGGAAGAGGATGCTGGGAAGCTGCTTCATTCAGGAAATGGGAGTTATTCTCAGGAAATTATTTATTTCCTTAGTTTTCACTAGTTTTCCTGAATTCTTATTGTGTCTTTTGGCAGATATTCTGTTTCATTTTTCTTGAATGTGATATCAGTATCTAGTGCTCCTGGTATTGCTGTCCTCATAATTTGTTCATTGGACCGTTATGGATAATGGGGAAAGGGGGTTATTAGTTCATTACCTTTTTTCCTCTAAATCTTCAGAATTGGTAGATAATTAAACTTGTGTTGTGACTGGGCACCTGACAAGTGTTTCTCGTCTTTTGCAGGTTGATTTGAATAGAGCAGGGGTGCCTTTGCTTGAATTGTTTCTGAACCTGATATGAGAAATGGTATTGAAGCTGCAGAGTATGCAGCTGAAATACAGAGGGTGGTCCGCTACTTGGGAATTAGTAATGGTAATATGCAGGAAGGCTCACATCGCTGTGATGTAAATGTGTCAATTTGACCAATTGGACAGTCAGAGTTCGGGACAAAGGTAATTTGAACTTGTGCTTCAAGCAACTCAAATACATGATTTAGTTGGCTCAGTATGTGGAGCATTTCAGAACTCAGAAAGCAAGAAGTGAAATGCTATGAATCATTATAATATTATACTGATAACTTGAATCTACAGAAGTTATACTGAATAGTGAAAGACATGGCATATGCTTGCAAATGGGTGAATACATCTTCAGCCATTTTGGAAATGCAAGAATTTCTTTTGCCATGCTCTTCACTAGCATATTCATCCCCTCTAAGCTCATTTTCTTTCTTGTGATTATCACTTCATTCTAAAGAATAGATGTACTGTCAAATGCATTATTTAGCAAATTTGAAAGAACTATGTTCCATGTGATTCGTAATATTTAGCTGCTCATATATTTTCTTATATTTCGTGTTGGCAGGTTGAGATAAAGAATTTAAATTCATTTTCGTCAGTTAATAGGGCCATTGATTTTGAGATATCAAGACAAGTGTTTCTGCACAGTCAAGGGCAAGGCAGTTCAATTGTACAAGAAACTCGGCTTTGGGAAGAAGGCGCTCAGGTTAAAACTAGATATTGTCCCTCATTTTAGCGGCAATACATAGAAGATGCAGTTCACTCACTCATTAATGGTTACATATATCCTGTTTTACCCTGTTTAGAAAACAATTACAATGAGGAAAAAGGAGGGGCTTTCCGATTATCGATATTTTCCAGAACCAGACCTTCCAGAAGTTATTGTAAAAAAAGAGTACATTGATAGTATTCAAAATTCTTTGCCAGAACTTCCAGAAATGAAGCGCCGGAGGTATGAGAGCATGGGCCTAAGCATGCAGGATGTTCTTTTCCTTGCAAATGACATAAATGTAAGTCCTTGTCACGGTCTTTAATGTCTCTAGTATTCTCTAGGATCTGTTTTTCAACTGTTCAGAGACCAAAAAATACATTACCACGTTCATATTATATACTTTCACTGCCAGAAACATGGTATAAAAGTTTGAGAAAAAATATGCTTTGGATTAGAAAGCCTTGGAATTATATGTTCTGGGGTTCTCAATTTAAAGTTGTCTCCATCCCCTCCCTAAAAATTTGTTACAATGAATTTTTCCTCAAAACTCTGTTGTGGAAAGCTCATGTTATTTGCCAGCATCTAGCTATGTTACAAGCCTCAAGAGTGCATCATGCACCAACAGAGTGATGTATGGTTTGCTATGCAAGTTAAGTTTCAGGTTATTGAATTCCAAACCTCCGAAGCTGCACCTTGAGCAATTTTCTTGTCTTACTGTAAAGCAAGCCTGAATGATTCTACTCACTGAGTTCTCAATTCATGTGTTTGTTGGATCACGGGCATTTCTTGTAAAAGGTATCACGCTGGAATGATCTGATGTAGGGTTTTCTTTCACCAAATGAATTTTTAGGTCGCTGAATTTTTTGATGCAACAATTGCCAAGGGTGCTGATGTGAAGCTGGCTACCAACTGGATAATGGGGGATATTGCTGCCTATATGAAAAATGAGAAAGTATCTATAAATGATATTAAACTTAACCCCCAGGAGTTGGCTGAGCTTATAGCTTCTATTAAAGTTGGGACCATCAGTGGGAAGATTGGGAAAGAGGTAAAAGTTCGTTTCCATTACCACTGCTATTTCATATTCAAACTTTATAAGGATCCTTTTCCTTTTCTTTTTGTTCCGAAACATACTTCATCATGATACAATACCCCATCTCATCTCCATAATACGATATGTTACCTTAACTTTGCAAGAATTAATGTCATTTCAGCCATTATTAGTTGTCTTTGCTGCTTGCTGCGAGATAGTTCTTTTTATTTTTTTCAGTATCTTTCTCATGTCTTCCTGGTTTAAACATGTTATTTACACTTAGCAAATGGCAACAAATATTAAGTTTTTTAAACAAAGTAGGATAAAACATAATTTACCTACCTCATTAGCTTGAAGATTTTGCTTCTTTCTTGGTGGATTACGAAAGCCTCATTAGCATGAAAGCAGATTAACCTTTATTTCAGTTTTCCTTCTTCTTTTTTTATCCTTTGCTATTGTCCTGTAAAGGCAAGAATTCTACAAGAGAGTACATATTTTGAAGACATTTAATAGTTAGAGATAAAGGCTAAAATTTCTGCAGCCTCATGTTATACAGCAGTCACAGACGGGCTTATATCTGCAGCCTTATGTTATACAGGAGTTAACAGGGTTAAAATCTGGAGCCTTTCTATTATTTTCTCTGTGCTGATGAGAGGAAAATTTTGGTACTTTTGGTTGTTCTCTGGGCATAAGCATAAATAACTACTAATTCTTAATTTTTGAGAATTCCTCATTTATTATTTGCAGATACTGTCTGAGCTCATAGCCAAAGGTGGAACTGTTAAGGGACTGATAGAAGAAAAAAATTTGGTTCAGGCAAGTCTCTCACTTTGCCCCTGCAGCATATTTAACTATCGTTCACAGCAATAACAAAGTGTTCAACAACTTTAGTTTAGAAGTAGATGCCCTGAGTTTATGCATAAATAAGCTAAAAAATAAATGTGATTGCCTTTACTATGCCAAACGGCAGAAATAAACAAATTAACTGGAAGCGCAGCTGCATGATTGTGTCATTTCCTTACAAGCCTTCTTGGTCTAGCATGGTGTTGAGAACCAGAGACGTGAAGAAAAGCTGAGTTTGTTGAATCTTCTAATAAAGTTTCCACCTTTACTCTCTTTAAAAGGTGCCAACAAATAATAAATCATTCAGCTGTGTGATCGATTACCTTAGTGCTTCAATTGTCGATTACCTTTGTGCTTCAATTGTCTAATGAGTTGGTCATGGTGTTGGCAAAGCTTAGAAGCTTAGCTTGAAAATGCAATGTGCTCTATGGTTGTAGAAAAGGCTGGAGGAGGTGTCCGCCAAGCCAAGCCAAGCTTTATCTGTGGTTCAGTTTCTTAACACATCTAACAGTGAGATGAGTGTAATTTCAGTGATTGAATATGGCATAAATGTTGTATGGAAATCAGGAGAGGAACACTATTTTAGTTCAAATAGGTGGGTTTCTCACATGTTTCAATATAACAGATAGTAGATCCTGCTCATATTGAGAAGATGGTAGATAAAGTGCTTTCAGAGAACCCAAAGCAGTTGGAACAATACCGAGCCGGAAAAACTAAGATACAAGGTTTTTTAGCTGGCCAGGTATACAAACCATTACAAGTTATAAGACGAACCTTCATGTAATTTATTTTCCCCTGATTATGCTTTAGTAGATTGGGATAATTCTGAACGCTGATTCATTTGCAGGTGATGAAATTATCAAAAGGTAAGGCCAATCCAGGACTTCTGAACAAGATCCTTCAACAGAAACTGAATGCCACAAGCTGAAAGACTCTGCAGGTGGTGGTATCTTCATGAGGATCCTGTTTCATACAGCAGACACTAATTATATTCCATCATAATTCTTGTCTTCCTTGGGTTTAGACAGAGAATGCGCTAAGAATGGTGGCTTTGCCCACAAGTGGGAAGCCACTACTGTTACACTGATTTGATTTTATTGTCAATGGCGATTCAAAAAAGTTCTGCTCATGAACCGTCATCATCATCTTGCACACCGGGTGTTGGTTTGAGCTTGGAGGAGTGGCCGAATCAGCTTTACATTATTGACTGGCCTGATTGAGGTGCCTTTTCATTTTTATAATAACTATATTTTCCCGGCTTTAGCATACAGAAGAATAATGAATGAGAATACCACTGATATGACTTGTGTATTCCCAAGTTATTGTTTTAACTTGTAAAATCCAGATGTTATAGTTCATTTCTAGTTCTTGCCTGCAGTGGAATGTGAGCAAGGCTGCTAAAATCTACGAGTCCGATGTCCTCTGCAGCAATCGGAAATTGTATTTGTATATCTAAACATAACTCTGCAAGTCGAGTTCCAGATGGTCTGATTTTATGTTTTCATGCTTGTCGACATCTAATGCTAGAAAGATAACCTGCAGGCTGCAGCATCAAAATTTTCCACACTAAACGCTACACATGAACAAAGAACACGACAAATTTATGGATGTGATAAAATAAATTTCAATCGATTACAGGATCATCCATCATAGAAACAACAATAGTTCCATGAAACATAAATGGCCCTAAAAATTGATGGAAGATGCTCGCGGCTATGCAAGCTATACAGACTGAAAATTGATCTATAGAATACGACCTTAAAGCATAGCGTGGTTCTAAACTCAATAACGGCCTAGGGATGACAGTCACTTTGGGTTATGCACTACTATCAAACCTTGTGGAAGTTTAGAGCTGCAGCAAATCTCAAAATATTGAAATCGTGATATGTCAGCAGATTGCCCTTTGAAGTTTGCATGTCAAGTATCAATTATAAGATAAAACGAGTTCCTATCATCGCAAGTAGGAGTTTGATACAGATTATATCAAAAGAAAAAATTGAGAAACTTGTTTAACGCCCCAGAGAATTTACAATATGTAATGTATATAACCCAATGAAATTAGAATGTTATAATCAATTGTACCATATTGACTAAAGAAAATAAACTTGTTATTTGCAAGGACTAGCTCAGAATTCTGCAAGTTAGCTCCGAAATTAGGCCTGTCCTAGTCAGAGGTTGAACCTCATGTTGGCCAAGACCAGGTAGAATACCTGGTCTTGAGAACGAAGGTGGGATGCAATCACTAAACAGTGAACTAATGCACTAATCGTAGCAAATCCGTGCTTGATATGCATGATGCCTCGTTGAAACTAGATAGGATCATACCAGTAAATATCAACTGTTGAAACTTTAAGTGAGAACTGCCAAAAAAACTCAGGACCTTTTAAGAAAGTTACATATTTAGTTTACATCAGTAAAAAAATGACTAACTTGCAAACGTTGGGATGAGTTTCTCAATGGTCCTCAATCAATTCTCACCAATTGCTGCACATAAATTTCTGGATAGAAGAAACTAGTTTGGTTCTTCCACTCATCTATTCAGCAGGATATCTGTAGTCTCTCTCTGGCAGGGTGTATGAAGTGGGTTGCTCAACTGATATATGTGCCAAGTCAGATCTGAAAGCAACTAGTCCCTGCAGCCAAAAGCAAGAGATGAACGTTAGCTTCCAAATGTAATGACCAATCCATCATATAATCAAATTTATATGTGGAGTGGCAGTGCTTGACAAGCGTGCATGCAGCAGTGATTGTAACCTTTCTAAGCACTACTAAAATGATTAAAAATGCCTGTAACAGATCTAATAGAAATCAAGCTGTGATACTTCAAATTCATGCCCAGTTTAATGTGACTGCACATCATCATAATTGAAAAATGGCTAAAGCAACCACCCAACATGGAGCATCTTCACAGCATTAAACTGGTTTAGTTTTCAGAAGGACAATGCTGTAGCAAATAATATAAATGGTAGAAGGAGAACATCCAGGCATTCTTTGTATATGACATAATGATCCTTCCTCCAATAAACCTCAATTTGAAAAATGTCAAAGTGAGCCTGAGCACAAGAAGGATGGTTTAAATGATGCAATGCAGAACAAAAATCTAGAATACGAATATCCAATGAGCCGTTGAAGGAAAGAGGTGCTTGATTTTGGAGCACATGACAATGTTGAATTCACAGCACAGATTGAGCATACATGACACATCAAGGCATATTGCCCGAAAAAACAAGCGTAGATTCATTAACATGAAAATTATTAAGTACTAAGCTTGTGTGAGACATATTACTTACCAGTATTTAATCAATCCATCCCAGCCACAAGTGGCCACTTTACTTTGCTCCAGCGGATGCCACTCAGCCCCAATGCAGACTCCCTCGTGACATTTGAGGGTCCTGAAAACTTTACAACTCTTCCAGTCCCAAAACC
Organism: Populus trichocarpa; assembly: GCF_000002775.5. NCBI lineage: Eukaryota > Viridiplantae > Streptophyta > Magnoliopsida > Malpighiales > Salicaceae > Populus > Populus trichocarpa. The sequence continues at coordinate 9,338,669 of NC_037294.2, read as the reverse complement.
AGCATTTACCCTCACCATCTCCTGACATAACAAATCTTCCATCTGGTGAGAAATTGACTTGACAAGCATAACCAGCCACAATGTGACCAGCGAACCTCTTCTTCTTATTCAACTGGAATCTTTCCCTAGTACTATAAATAAGAATCTGGTTATCCAAACTCTGCGCAGCAAGCCAATTCATATTGGGATGAAGAGAGATCGATGGCATAGAATGCATGTGAGGCTCACTAATATACTTAATAACAACAGGGATCCCAAATTCCCATACACGGAGTGATTTATCATCACTTGAAGTAACAAATCTCCTGTTATTATCCACAAATGTGATGGTATTCACTGCCCCCAAATGCTGGTCATACTCCTGAGTAATCTGCCCTGTGTTCATATCCCACTGCACAATCTTCTTATCACTCATACCCGCCAACAATATATTCTGCTTATCATCATCAGGATTGAGCTTAACAACATATGGAATCTTCCCAGTCGAAAACGAAGAGATAACCTGGCCCGTCTCTGTGTCCCAGTACTTAATATTCTTATCATAACCAGCAGTTAAAAACTTGGAGCCATCGTTACAAAATGAAATATCCCTGACAGCCTTAGAATGACCCATATAAGTTCTCATACACTTTCCCGAATTAAACACATCCCATATCTTCACCTTCGTATCCATACCCGCAGAAAGTATCAAATGGCCATGTTTAGGGAAAAACCTTATAGCAGAAACTCCTTTAGTATGGCCACTCCATGTATGCACCAATCTCTTGGGTATATAACAATGATCATTACTAGCTTTAGCATCTTTAGGTGGCGCAATCCACGACCTCCCTTGATAATCCCTCTCTTCTTTACCATGAAAAGTAGTCTTATCAGCAACAAGCTCACCTTTTTCACCACCAGCTTTCTCCTCCTTCTTCCTCGCGTGCTCTTCCGCATATTTTTTCTGCTCTTCAGTCAACTCAGTTTGTAATCCCTCCTTCTTACCAGCCCAAGGGCTCTTCCTATTCTTCATCAACCACGCATCCGTAGCCGGATTCTCAACCTCTTCCTTGTCCATTCCATCATCGTCATCCTCAACAGCTTCCGTTTTCTTCTCAATCTTTCGCTTCTTTTGTTCATGTTGCGGAATATTATAAACAGAAATCCCATTATTTTTTTCTAAAACATCCAAATCACCAATATAATTATTACCTGCAGAAGCAGAGGGGTCAGCCGCGTAGCCATACTTGTGGAAAGTGTTGTACTGCTCGTCGAAGACGAAGGAATCAATGGCGGCGTCCTCGACGAAGCCGAGCTTGTGGTTGCGCATGCCCTGGGCAATGCCGTCCTTGGCGTAGGGATGGGCGGGGCCTAAAACCGGAGCCCACAGCTGGTCGTAGGTAGGGTTGAAAGCGACGACGTGCTGGACGGGGTCGATAGGTTTAGAGAGCATTTGATTGGCTACTGTTAGGGCTAGCATGGTGTCGTCGACTTTGGGAGCGGCGGATTTGGAAGGGAGGAGACGTGGAGGGGATGAATCCGGAGAGGAATTAGGGTTTTGGTCTAATTCTCCGTCGTTTTGGTAGTTTTGGAGAAGATCCATTGTTAGGATCCAAGACTGGAGGGAGGAGCTTTTACTTTTCTGGAAACGCGAAGGGAAAATTAAAATAGTGAAAGGAAAGGAAATTGCTGCTGCTGGTGGTGCTGTTGCTGTCTCGTGTTTTTGTGCGGGCTGAGGAATTTGAATTCGCTGTTCAAAACGGTGCGTTTATGATTTGTTTTAAACTACATACAGACCCTCCAACTACTAGTAGTGTTTCAATTTGGTACCCTAACCTACGATTAAAGCTATTGATCTATCTTGGTTGATTAAATGTAATTAAGCTATTAAAACTTATCCCTGATGTTATTGGCTGGATTTAAAAAAATTATAATTTTCATTTTATACTAACATAAATTTTTAAATCGAATAAAAAAAAATAAACTACTCTTGTATATGATATAATAAATACACAAACAATAAACATAAATTTTCTCTCTCTTCTAAACATGATTTTTCTTTTTTTAAATATCATTTTCTTTCTCTCCCATATTTATCTGAATCTAAATCAAAACCAGTGTCTGGTGTTTTTAATCGATTTTTCTCTTCTAGCCGTTGGAATTTCTTTCTTTTCTTAAAAAGCAAGTAGATATATCTAAAAAAAACTTTAAATTGAAGCTTATAAAGACCTCTAATTTTTTAATATCTATCATTTTATTGGTGGAAGGAAATCAATTCCAAGCAAAGCATGTAAATACTCAGTATTGCTCTTTGATGTATTGTAATCTGTTCAGATTCTTCCTTTTCGTAGTTTAATATTATAAATCTTCTCTCTGTTTCTTGCAATCTATATCTTATGTCATTTTTTAGTTTTTCACAGTAGGAATTAATCGAAATGCCGCGGTTCTCCGTTCAGGACTCTTCGCTCGTCTCTGGCATGCTAAAAATTCTAGCCATAAACCGGCTTCAGGTGAGTTCGGCTGGATTGTGGGTTTATGGTTGGAGACGGTGGATTGGAAGGGATCAAAGGAAACGACGATGATGGTTAGGTTTGGTATTTAGGGTAAGAAGGTGGATGGAAGAAGATGATTAGGGTTTTTTTGTTGGATGATAAATTTATAACATTTAGGTTTTTTATTTCATGATAAATTTGTAATATTTAATTTAATAGCTATTTAGTGTTTAGATAAAAAAATAATGACAGTCATGTAAATAATTAAATATTTTTTATTAACTTTTTTAGGTGCAAAATTATTATGTGTACACTAAAATTTATGATGCAAATTATAATTTTTTAAATTTATATTTTTTAACACATCTGAATTTAAAAGCTTTTTAGTTATTAAATAAAAAGCAATGATAAACTTGTAAATAATTAAATGATTTTTAATTTTTTTTAGGTGCATCACTCATAATATATATATATATATATATATATATATATATATATATATATTAAAGTTTATGATGTAAATTGTAATTTTTTAAATTTATATCTTTTAACACATATCCTAATTTAAAAAAAAAATACTTGTTTAAGGCATAATCAAATCAAAATTTAAGAATTTTATATATATTAAGTTCAGGTAAATGCATCAAGTCAATGTAAGAGATTTGTAATTTTGATTGGCGCATAAATCGATCGAATGAGGGGGGGGAAAGGAAGAAAAAGAAAAAGGTCAGGTTGATACAATTAGTAATAGAGGGGCTTAATTGAAATGTTTTTAATAGAAGGGATGGTTATTAGTAACAGGGTTCAAAGTGGGTCCCACAGAGGAGCAACATTTCCGTTGAGGTTAGATGGCCTGTCTTGTCCGAACAAGAAGAAAAAGGAAAGAAGAAGCCCTGCTCCTTTCCTTTATTAAAAACAAGAACATCAGCTATCGATCATTCTCATCACTCAAAACAAAACAAGAAGATTGTCTAGAAGAAGAAGAAGAAGAAGAAAATGGAGACACTGCAGTCATGGAGAGTGAGACTTTCCTTCAAGAACGCAACAATATTCATGACGTTGTTGAATACAATCACAGCCCTTTTCTTGCTTCAGGGCTCTCTCTCTTCTCCCTCTTCCCGCAACAGCAAACTCTCACCTGACCACTCCAATTCAGGCATGCTCTCTCTCTCTCTCTTAAAATTTTAATATACCGTTGGAATAATAATGGGTATATGTTTGAATTGAATAAAAAGTTATCGGCTAGGCGGATTTTATCACTTTGCTCTATTTTGTTGGTTTTGTGATTTGTAGCCCAAATAAACAGAGTCGTTTGTTTGTATCGCTTCTCTGTTGGTTGTTAAGAGCATGGGTGGAGTCTGGGATTTTATGATCAAGGACTTTCCAAATGAATGGGAAATCTTTCAAGTATAAGAATGTTTTATCCCCTCTTGTTTCACTGGGACAGGACTCGTCCTTTGATGTTTATGAAGACTTGTTCTATTTTCCAAGGCGCTGTTGTAATATCTCAATTTGCACCTTGCGAGTGAAGCTTGATATCTGCTCTTGACATTAAGTTGAAGCGACACTTCAGACTAACATTTGAGTCTCGTGCATATGTATGAGTCATAGCCAGAACCGGTCTGCTCCTTTAAAAGCCTTCGATATGAAGAAGTTTGGATGTAGGGTAAAACCTTCCCATTTAAATGCACCCTAGGGTTCCAACACTTTTTAAAAGAGTGCACCTTACTAGGAATAGGATTTATTGCCTCGAGTAATTTTGCTTCCTCTTTTTGGATAGATTACTTTTAGCTTAATCTGTCTAAGGAAAATTATCATAAAGACAATTTTTCGAATCTGTTTTAGATAAGAGGGTGTTACAAGCAGTTCAATGCTCATTTTAGTGGAGAATTGGCCCTCGGGATTTTTTCTAATTTTTGGAATCTGTATTGGATAAAAGGGTGTAACATGCAGTTCATTGCTCATTTTAGATGAGACTTGACCCTAAGGATGTTGTCTAAGTGCATTATGAGGTAATAATAGTATTTTGATCAATCAGACTCTACTATGGCGTTGTGTTGTATTTAATTGGGTTTGCTTCGGTTGATGGTGTATGTATGTTAGTTGTCAACTTTTCACCATTCTGAGAGGGGGAAGTGTGATAGATGAATTGTTGCAGAGTTACATCGACTGCTATTATCTGAAATTTCACCATTTTTCACCTCGCAAGTACTGCTTGTGTTTCATATTTCTTCAGATAACTGACCCCCAGGAAGCCCTGTAGAGAAACTTTATTGTTTTTATGTAAAAAACAATGATAAAAAAAAAACTGAAGAGGTGCGTCATCACAAAACAACACCATGATTACTCTCTTTCTGCAATGCTATGTGGATGTTATAGCTGGTTTGAACTCAAGAAAAACCACTGCATGTAGTTTCATTGTCAAATACAATATTTTAGTCCAATAGGACGTGGATATTGGAAAAATTGAAACTGACTTTAAGTCCCACCTCTTGAAATGTTGTTTTCGATCATCCAACTCACTCTAGGTCTCTTTTATGTTTCTTTTCCCTCTTTTTTATCTTGAAGGATCAGAACTATTGTATCTCAATAATTTCTTTTTGTAACTTAAAGGTTTTCTCCCCACAGTCCCCAGAGATCTGAATGTTTCCAGTAATTTTGCCATTATATCCTATTTCTGTATTGGCTATATCACTTGGAACTAATCAACAAAATATTCTTTTAATTGTACCTATATTGGTGACCTTTTATTTCAATCAGACAGTGGTGCATGTGCAGAATGTTTCAGAAAATAATGATCTCTAGACTTAAGAATGTAAAATTAACCTAAATCTTTCCACCACATTTTATCACTCGTTCCTGGCTTCTTCTAGATCTATAACTGTTCTTGGCTTCTTCTAGTTCGTATGAATCTAAAACAATTTTCTTCACAATTTTTTTTCTTTTTTGCCTGAGACTTCTGTAATGTAAATGACTAGAGTCTGAATCGCAATTTAAACAAGACTGTGGCAGCATGCTTTGAACATTTTTTAGTTGTCTGTTGTTTTAAGATTGGAAACAAACCCTTCAGTGCTAGTTTGGTGAATGTCAATGCTTTGCTATATTTAAGGCATTTAATTAACATTAAATTACGTCCACATAGCTTAAAGATGTACTAATTTAAATTCACAGTTCTTGAACATGAATCAAAGCATCTGGTATTAAGCTTGGTATCAGTATTGTCAAGGCCATGCATGACTCTTGAAGGTTGCTGTTTTTTGAATGACACTTTCTGAACTTGATGGTGGTATTTCTTGATTGCCACCGAGTTCTATTTATTTCTTTACTGTGTTTCTAAATCATTTCAGGAGCAATGGAAGCTCTTAACTGTGTTTTAACACCTAACAATTCAAAACGCAGTTAAGCTCAGCTACATCAAGGAGTCTGAAGAGATGCGCCTTGCCATGCAACCTTGGAAGCTTATAAAAAGAGTATGTTGTTTGCTTTAAATCTTAACATGCTTGTTATATGTTTTATTATAATCCCACAGAACAACATGAAAAACTTTTTGGAAATGAAGCTTTGCCTGTGCATTTGTTTTCTTACTTCCGTTTTGACTATTAGATTATGTGCATGAAATTTGGCATGCACTTATTTCCCAAACTCTCTCTCTCTTAGATGTTACCTTGTATCAAACAAGAATGAGGAGGGAAATTGTGCGAACTCATGGATTGGAGCAAGTTCTTTATAGAAGTTGGTTCCTTCTGTGTTTGCAGGTGAAGGAAATTGAGCAAGAAGTACATGCAGGACCTGAAACAGTCCAACAGAAAGATATCAAGCAGACTGCTGCCGCTGATCTTTCTAAAAGGTTACAGGATTTCCGTTCACTTAATAATGCTTCCAGTTTGAAAGGTAATTGCTTCCTGTATTTTCTATCATTCAGATGTTTTGTGCAGCTATTTTTAATGGTCCATACAGAAAAGCTTTATATCTGTGAGATGGTAATGGTTACTTTGCTGCATCAAATAAACAATAAACTTCCTGGCTAGAAAATATCAAACTATCCCAGTATCATTAGTTATAGTTTGGTTAGTTGACATGTTAAACACGTTAAGATTGCCTCTCCCTAAATGCATCCATTCAAAATGATTAGTTGCGTTCTGTAATTTTAGGTCTTGGACACTATTTAAGTCTCTGGATTCGTTTATATGGTGCCTCAGAACTTTATGTTCTTAAGGTGTGTTGTTGGTTATACTATCATGCTAATCCAACTAACATGTTAAATATTGACTCAGCTTTAGACGAATGGCGTAAACGGAAGATGGAACGAGCCAGACAGTGGGCTTTGGAAAAAAATGGAACAGTAACCTCCCAAGCTTGATGCCCTTTACGAAATGTGTGATTAAGGGGATTTGTGATGTTAAGCATCGATTACACTACTATGAACTCACCTCAAGATTGTATAAATGTACATAAGGAAAACTGAATGTTACACCAATTTCAGAGAAAATGTCTTCGGCAGTGTGCACTTCTGTGATGACAAAGTTAGTTGCTTCGCCAATGGTACCAGTTACCATCGAATAGCAATGTTTTAGTGATGGGGATACCAAGTGGCAAGAGCTGAACATCATCAAAGAAATTGCATCCTAAACATACTTGTAAATGCATGGTCATGCTCTTCTACTTGTTTAAAACTTCCATTCCTTCAAGAAGATTTAACCTGCCCAAGAACAACTTAAAACTGGAGGCAGTTAGTGTTCCAATTATTGGAATTTTGAGAGTTTTCTCACCAACCATATTTGTAGTGTCTGTGTATACCTGTGAGATGGGATACTCGCCAGCTTTCTGATTAACCTAATAACAAATGTTGTGATGTTGTGGGAGGTGATTCCGAAAGCGAAATAGTTTCGACAGACCTTTCAGTTGAAAATGAAAAAAATTGTACCTGTATCTCGTCAGCTCTTTGCCTCCATGTATTGGTCCCTAACTTCTTATTTAGATACCTTATTATGGGGATGGCAAAGTTGTAAAGTCGGCAGGAAGAGGAAAATGGTGAATGAGACATGCAGAAACGCCCACCAATTCGATAGCTTCAATTGATTGCCAAATTGGATTTCTTTATCGGAACCCGAACTCTTCCAGCAAATACACGCGCCAATATCTCCGTCCTTTTCCTTTCACCTCTGCTTCTCTGCATCAAAATTTGAAAATGGTGAAAGAATAAAGAACATGGGATTCACCTCAAAGGGCTGTTCATTTTAGTTTGAAGGTGCTGCTGGCACCAATGCTTGGAGTTTTGAATCACAATGGCAAACTGGGAACATTTAAGCTTCAAACTCTAAACGTAGACATCATAGTTTGGCATGCCCTCTTGAGACACAGTTCCCCAGTTCACATTCATGCGAGCTGGGGACCTGTCTAACAGGAATCGGTATCAAGATTTCTCACGCCACACCCGTGAAGAGAAATTCGTCAAGTGAACGAAAATTCTACGAGGGATTGCTTTTGAGATCTCACCCAGCGAGGAACAGATGCTGCACGGTTACTCATTCTAAGACAACTCTGGCACAACAAACACAACAAACATGCCTTTCATCATTCGAAGCTTAAGAGATACCATGCACATATAAACCTACCGCATGCTGACAGATGTGCACATATAAACCTACCCCATGCTGCTGTGCCAGTGCGATTTTCAACCACTTCATCACCCCAGAACAACAGTACACTCTTCGCCTGAGGGAAGGAGTCACGCATCTGGGGCATGCCAACCAAGCACGTAACATGATGAAATATCTTAGCCACCAATCATCACTCAATCAAACTCCTAATTTCAATAAGAAAATGCAATCCAAGATATTGAAAATAAAATGATTGGCAATCTTTGATGCACTGAGATTTTCTATACAAGCTTATACAATTGGAACTTTGTATATACAAGTTACAAAAAGTTCATCCAGTCATGCATACACGTAATAAGCTTACAGAAAACCCTAAGTAAATTGACTAAAGGAATTAGTGTACAAGACTACATCCTCGAGATTCAGTGAACTACAAAGTCAAAATGCCAGTAACAGCAGCATCCACATATTTGCTGAGAAATTTTCAGTTCCAGCAATTTGTTTCACCTTTTTAATCACCTGTGAAACCAGAAGTATGAAATCAGGGGGCGGGGACAGAGAAGGCCTTGTAGTGCAGATGATAGGTGAATGCTCCTTTCTAATCAAGGACTCTGTAGCATCAACTCTCAAGGTAAAAAGATAGCAGCCAGAAAATTGAGACCTTGGTCAAAACCGGGGAGGATCCATTTTCCAACTCCCACCTGCGAAAGGTGATGAACATGAGAACATGCATTTCTTTTTCTATGGAATAAAAAAAAAAACAGAACAGAACAAGAAGAAAGCTGCGAAGAATTAAATCATATTGCACAAAGTTGGCATGAGATAAGAAATTGATACTCACATTTCCGAGCATGCTATACAATTATGTTGCATGAACATGACATCACAGCTGTAATATATACCATGTAAGTCACTAATAACTTCAGAACCAGACCATTTTCAGCCCTAAGGAACATCCAATGGATGAAATCCCAGATTACATGGGTATTTTGATAACTGGGACCACCAACCCATTGTGCAGCCTAAGGTTCGATATTACATTCACAAACACTATCTGGAAAGTCAGTTGCTCCTCTTTTTGAGGTGACTAGATAGAATCTCCATTAGAAATTATTAGACACGTACACTTACAATTGCAAACACTCACTGTTGAGAATGTTAAGCAGGTTGGCCAGCCAGCGTTTATACTGCTCTGATAAACACTCATAAAATTTCAGATATTGATGCACTTAAATGAAATGACTTGATTACCAATCTACCCCCTCCCCTTTCTAATGAAAACTTTCTTGAGAAAAGTATTATTAAATTAAAGAGTTTGGGGGAAATATCTCAACATGTCTTCAAGAGATGAACCCCCACCAATTGCCCCATACATTCATGAATAAAGGTAATTATGTATAGAAATCACTGTTTGAGAACTCCCCCTAACCCAAAAATTCTGTCTCTGTGAATAATAGCTCCCGCCATCAGTCACCAACTTATTTAAGAGATTAAATATGGAACACAAGGAGGAAACACTAATAAATGAAAGAGATTACTGATGTGTTAATGGAAGTTAGTGAAACAATTAGTAGGAAAGTGAAGCACTTATCCATTATCAGGAAAATTTAGATCATTAACATCACTAATGCATTAGTTTTATTAATTCTCAGTAACAATTTTATAAATAAACCAATCACTATACAATGACACTATCACATGAAATCTAATTCATTGTACAAACATGAAATCTAATTCATTGTACAAATATTTGAGTGTTCATTTAATGGAGTTAAGCGCACAATTTCATCTACAAGACTTCATCTTGAGCCTTACAACAATTTAGTTTGAAGTTTATTGCCTTCTCTTGCTTTAGATGCGTAACTGAATGGTTTTCTTATTTAATTCTATCTTTTGAAAATTTTATTTTTTGGTATCTGCCAATCATTTTCTTTTTTCCACGTTATTTAGTTGTGGTTTTGCACGCAAACTATTGTAACCATAAAATCTTTATGTTGTGTAGAGATAACTAAACAGAAAGAGACAAAAAAGGATTTTGATTAGGTTGCATTTGATAAATATCCCAGGACAAGAGGGACAACTACAAAAGAGACAGAAACTTGTTTCGTTGAAGAGACAAAGACAAAATAAATTTGTCTCTAGAACAATTTTAAAATGAATTTTTATACTTTCAAAACAGAAATACACCAATGTCTCCATCTCTTTATTCCCGAGATGGTAAACCAAATGCTAGCTTAGAAACCTTATTCAATCTTCATAAGAAACTAAGGTAATGGTTTCGTAAAGATTTTAACATAAATACTACATCCTACAAAGCAGTAATAACTATCATGTGCTAATAAATCTATTTTCAGGGACAATAAGGAAAGCCAAAAAATTAAATGAGCCTCAATACATAAATGGATGTTTAAACATTGATGGATTGCACAAGGAGATGCTTATGAGGAAAAGGGGATATCCTAAAAAATGATAAAAGACTTAGAGAAACTGAATGATATCTGTAGTTAATTTAGAGAAGGCCACAAACATTTAATTTCCTTTATTTACACAGCCCTTCAAGGCTCCAACTTTTCATGGACAGCAATCAAGTGCTTCCAGTCCAATTTTGTCCAATTGTTATCAGCCCTACAAATGGCAAATCCCCATGTGCAGCCATTAGTACATTTGGGATGGTAAGGTTTTATTTAACAATCAACCCAGTCATACAATCAAGGAAGCATGCTGACATGATGGCTCAGAGGAAGTTTCATAATATTTGCATGTAACCGAGACTCTTCTTATTGAATAAACTTTCAGCCATAAACTTTTAAGTGGCATGACACTGTTAAATTGGTTCTAATGGACATGCATGAAAGCACCACAGTGAACGTAAACTCTAAAACTCAGAAACCTAATTGGCAAAATTGGAATTCAGAGACCATGCTGCAGACTACTCCAAACATAGAAAATGTAGTTTGTAGCTCAGCTTTGCAGGAAATATCACATTAAGAGAAAAGGAAATAATGTTCTGTTCCAAGAAACCAGAATAGCTAAGGTAAAGACATCCTAAAACAAACCTAAAACAAACATCATAAAAGATTTACACTTACAATAGGAAAGCCAGTATTATGATTTATAGCAGTAATGAGATACTAATTTAATCACAACTTAATAAGTAAAAGATAGGAAAGAATAGAACAGAATTTGACTTGTTCTGACTGCAAGAACTAGACACAAAAATAAATAACAAAAGCTCCACGAGAACACAACCTGGTAAGGAAAGGAATGCCTATGCACAATAAAACACAATAACTCGTTTGAATATAAAAAAATAATAATAATAACCCAACAGGAGACACAGTTACTACTGCAAACTACCAGAACTACAAAAACATATCCTATTATAACAATGCACAAACAGAATAAGATGCAATAATATGTGTCCAGGCTAGATGTCGAGCTGCAAACAGAGATAGTTAAGTTTACCTTAGCACATCATGTCCTCAGAACACAGTGCTACACCACACAAAAAAGTTGCACATCCTCTTTAAGCTTAATCGTTAGTTGCAAATAGCAAGCTTTCCTGTCCAGTCATCAGCCACGCCATAATCAAGGCTTAGCTCCCTCAAAGGTGGGATATTCTCCATTGCAAAAAGCATGATGTGAGGGAACATCAAATTATTGTGATCGTACAGCACAAATTGCACCAGCACGTTTGGAGCTGAACTATGGCTCATATAACAGGCAACATTCCTCATTTTTGACACATCCATTGCAAAATCCAGTGGTGGAAGCTCAGGATATGATGGGCGGGTGTAATTTGGATAGATCTGAGATAAATCCCCCCATTCTGCCCATTTAGCAGAAAACCTATTTGGATAAACCAAACCACCGCCATTCATAGTGAAAATCTGGGCTTGCTCTCTAGTGAGGACAACCCCTGCATACTCGCATATAAAAGCACCAGCATGGATCACGTCCAATGACCTAACTCCCCAACCTGTTTCCCTCGACCTAAACACTTCCAATCTATTTCTCAACCCCCTTTGTGTCACCCTATTCCGACAGGTTGGTGGACACCTGCACGAAACCCCACATTCAAATACCACCGGCTTCCCCTTCAACAAAAAACCATTCTCATCATAAGCCAACTCACCTCCATTCTTCTTCGCACAAAAACAGCCATCACTGCATCCCGAAACACAATCACATCCAGTTCCATTACTTCCATTAGTGAACACGAAGACTGGAAACACAGTACGTTCAAGATACTGATAGCACAAAGGATCATGATCATTGTCAATATCATTGAACAAAAAAACAGGCATATTCTCCTTCTTATTCGAAATATCAAGACTCAAATACCCTCTAGGCCTCACAGTCAATGGCTTAGTCCTCAAACTCTCCGCAAACTTCAAGATTGAACTACCCATTTCTGGTTGGCCATCTATCCTTAGAAGCCTATACTTGTAAACACCAAACCCTGATTTCCCAACATCAAACCAGTAATCAAGAATCTTATACAACCCATCATAAACATAAACCTTGCTACTAACACTACCTTCATGTTTAATCCCTCTAATCACTCTTACCTCAATCCCATGACGCATACTCCTCTCCAACGCCAAATTCCCTCCTTCAAGCTTCTGGTGCTCGCATTGCCTGTTCAACTTGTCCTGCCCACCATGTCCGGTATAAATAATCACATCTCCAGCATCCTCATCGTCCTCATAACCACCTGAAACGATAATGCTAGTAGCAATAGGCTCCCTATTCGAGCTCTGGCTCGCTGGAAGATAATCAATCCCAGCCTGAGCTTGTCCGTGCAATCCCATAACACAGAGTTCCATTCTAAAAAAGAAAACATCCCCAATTTGAACACCAGGAATGGACCCCACAATCCGCTTATCCCGATTGAGCCAGAGCCCACAATCCCTCATCGCAGAGGCAGCACGGAGATCTCCACGTGCGCGGCGTCCTAGGCGTTCTCCCCTTCGCTTCTCCTCCTCCAAGATAGACAAAATCCGAAGGGAGTCGTAGACCATTCGTGTCCGGCGGACCAAGTCACGAAAATACCTCTGGTCCTCGATTCCCAGGTCGGTGACACGCACGAGCTCAGAAGACCGCTGCGGATACTTCGGACGCCGGGAGACCACGACGGTGGAGAGAACACTGTTATTATTATCATTTTCATTAAAAGGGACAATAGCGCGGGAATCTGGGTCCGAAACGACGGAAATGTCTCCGTATTGATCTTGCAAGCGTTTCGCAAACGCTGTGCGAAAGAGTTCGGAGATTCGGTTGTATTCAGAGTAAAGATTATTGGCATTGTCGTCCTCGGAGGATGTGGACTGGGAGAGAGGAGGGATTAATTGGGAATTAGAGAAGTAATCCGGGGTGGAACTGGTAAAGAAAAGATCCTGGGTGCTGCTGCTGTGGTCTTGTGGTGGTTGTTGTTGGTAGATTGGGGTTTCAACATCAAATGGTTCGAGCTTAGGTTCGACTTTTGGGACTAACAAAGCTTTGGCTGTCTCCTTCGCGGACAGAAAGGTGGCTATGGTATTGGAGCTGGTGGATGCGGCGGCTGTGGTGGTGGTGGTTAGGGGTGAGGATGGAGACGGGGCAAGATTGAGGTCTTGAAATTGGAGCAGAGAACCCATTTTTTAGAGAAAGTAGGGTTTTGTTAGGGTTTTTTCATAGATTGAGTGAGGGAGCGGGGAGCGTTTCAAGTTGAAGAAGCTGCCATGGCAATGAAATGAAGATGGTAAGGAGAAGTTAGGCAGTGATGGGGGAGTGTGGACATGTTGTTTTCAAAATTATTTTTTTTATTTTTAAAAAATTATTTTTAATATTATAACATTAAAATAATTTTAAAATAAAAAAATTAACCTCAAATAAAAAAAAATCAGAAAATACGAAAATACATGTTTACGTTGTTTTTCAAATTATTATTATTTTAAAAAAATTATTTTTGATATTATAATCTTAAAACAATTTAAAAATAAAAAATTTAATTTTAAATAAAAAAATAAAAATCAGAAAATACGGTTAAACTGCAAAAAAAAAACCGCTTCTAGGACAGTACAGACTACAGACAACTTTGTCCTTCACAAAGTTTTTCCACTTGTACTTTTTCTCATTTTTTTCTTTTTTTGGCTGATTTTTTTCACACGTGTACGTTTAAGATCTGATTTTAAGACAGGTACGGTGACTGACATGTCATTGTAAAAGGTGACACATCAACTATCGGATTACGCTGACGAAAATCACCTTGTATGCTCAAAAAGTTTCAAAAGAGGAGTAGTTGGACTCTGGCACCGGAATTTGAGAGGGCTGAACGCTTACAACACGAGTAATAGAAGTCATCTACCACTCGTAATCTCTGCTATTTTTTTAAAATACTATTTTAATTATATTATTTAAAAAAATATATACTATATTTAAAAAAAACTCTCAAAATAGTCGTTTTTTTTAAAAGAAATTAATTGGGAAGCATACTTACTTAATTGTTGATGTAAAGATACTCAATAATAAAACAAGATATTTAGATAATGTTTGATGTTGCAGTTCAATTGTATTTTTAAATTTTTTTGATTTTTTAAATTTTAAATTACTTTTATATTTTTTATTATTTTAATATATTGATATTAAAAATAAATTTTAAAAAATAAAAAATATATATTATTTTAATATATTTTTAAACAATAAAAATATTTTTAAAAATAATATTTATTATTCTTCTAAATAGACAATTAGTATATGCATAAAACAATATAAAATATAGAAGATAATATTTTTTTTCTTTTTTTTATTGCGTTACAAAATTTCTCATCGCCGCTATGATAAGCTAGTTTTGTACGGTGGTACAAAGTTTATCTAAGTATTATTTTTATTTTTATTTACAAATTAACCATGCTCATTTTCCTTATATTCAAAATATTCTTTACTCTTCTGGATTTTTTTATAATATTTATATGTGAAAATGAATAATTAATTATTTTAAAAATAAATTAAAGAAATACTTATCTTAAAAAATTAAACATACATATTTATTTTTAAAATAAAAGACATTAAGTATAAGAATAAAAAAATATAGAATAAACATAATTATTTAAATTTAAGAATAATAATTTTATTTCTTCTAGTGATGAGATTTTATTTTAAAATATGAATAAATTATTAAATAATATAATACAATAAAAGACTATTTAAAAATAAGTTATATGTGCCTTTAAAATAATATATTATTTCTATTAATAGAACTTATAAAATAAAACAAAACTAAATAAAATAAAATAAATACTTCAATTAAAAATTAAAACTTAATTTTTTTATTGATGAAACAAATAAGCAATAAAATATAAAATTATATTTTATATATATATATATATATTGCTCATTTTTTATTTATTACTAGAAGTCTAGAATATCATTTACAAACAATTAGATTATATACACACACACACACACGCACACACGCATGAGGCAATATAGAAATAATATTATTTTTATATCATGTTGTTCTGTCGTGTTTACTTACTGAATATAAAGTTTTTACATAAATTGGTTATTTTTATTTATCGCTTCATACTGAAATAATAAATGACTCGTGTCTCACTAGAAATCTAGAATATCATTAACACACAATTATATATATATATATATACACACACGAGACAGTATCAAAATGATGTTATCTTTTATATCGTGTTGTTCTGTCATGTTTCGTGATTGCCAAATATAAAAGAAAGTTGTCGGCAGATCAAGTCGTGATTCCACATATATGTGTGTGTGTGTGGATAGAATACCTGCTTATTCTATCATGGTCCTTTAAATCTATCCATCAAATCCAATCTATAGTCCAGTCTTATTCCTTTAAATTTACGCACTCTACCAATGCACTATCCTTTTTGCCTTTTGTTTTTAAATTTTTAAAGTATTTAAAAAATATATAAAAAAATATATATTTTTTATTTAAATTAATATATTTTTAGTATTTTTAAATAATTTTAATATACTAATCCAATCTATAATCCAGTCTTGTTCCTTTAAATTTACATACTTTACCAATGCACTATTCTTTTTGCTTTTTGTTTTTAAATTTTTAAAGTGTTTTTAAAAAAATAAAAAAATATATATTTTTTGTTTAAATTAATATATTTTTTTAGTGTTTTTAAATAATTTTAATATAATAATATTAAAAATAATTGTGAACAAATTTCAAGCATACCATGACAAGTCCACTTCTCCTATCATGTTAGAAACACGGGGTACTGGTGGGGCAACAACTCCTACCAACATTTCAGTATTTTCAAAGGTGTGTGTTAAATAATCCCTAGGAAAAAAATATTTTATTCAAAAATTAATAACAAAAGATAAAATAGCTTAGAGTTTCACTGTAAATTTTGTATAGTAATTTTTTTTTTTGTAACTTTTGAAGTGTAAACTCGCTGAATTTAGTATTTGGGGCAGGAAGATATTTATTATAAAACATATAAGTCATTAAAGGAAATGGGAGGGTTATATAGTCATTTTATCTCTTTAATCGCAGTATAGCTAAGTGGCTGTTTGGTAGTGTGGCTGCGGGTGAGGTTCACCCGCAGCCACACTACCTAGTGTTTGGTTAAAGAAAAAGCATGGTGTTTTGCTGGTAGGGCTCACTGATATTTGAGGTTGCACCACAGGTTTTGAGAAGCAGCAAAATGTTGCTTCTCATGCTGCTGACCCAACGTTAACAGTGGAGCCATGCTCCACTGCGCACTGTTCACGTGAACAGTTAGTTTTTTTAAATAAAAAAAAAACTAGTGCGCAAAGTTTTTTTTTTCCTGAAAAACTAGTACAGTTAATTAATTGCACTCGTATTGTTCACTTGAAAAATATATATATATATTTAAAAAATTAGTTTAACGTAAATTAAATTTATTCGTACTGTAATCTCAATTTTATTCCTGATAATATTTTACTTAATTTTATTGCACGCAGGATAAATCATGATAACTGTAGTTATTGTCGAATGAATTTTGTACATAATGAAATTGTTGATTTTTTTTAAAAAAAATTGTGTTTTACTCGAAAAACTAGTACTTAATATTATTTAATAACACTATATAAATTAGAAGGATATCGCATAATGACGTAACATTTGTGAAATTTGATCGCAATTCCAATTATGTTATTGCATTAAAAATCATTAGTATTAATATATATATATATATATATATATATATATATATATATATATATTAATTATTTTATAACCTCAATTTGAAAAGCATTTTTTTAACCAAACACATTAAACTACTTTTTTTTCAACCTCAATTTCAACCACAGTTTTAACCAAACACCTATTTTTTCAAACCAACCTCAACTAAAAATATTTTTTATAAAACAACTTTTTTCAAACCACAACCACAAAAGCTACCGCAATACCAAACACACTCTAATAATCTACTCTTAAAAAAAAAACATTTTCCGTAGGTCAAGAAGCTTCCAGGTTTTTTAGTTTTTTTTGCAGCATGATTATTTAAATACCTTTAAAAATAATATTTTTTTAATTTTGGATGTATGGGTATTTTAGTTATTTTATTATCATCTCATATGAGATTAGTGGTGATTAAGTCTTTTAATATATAAAAAATATTTTTTAAAATTAAAAAGTGGTTGTTGTGTGCCAAATGAGCGTCGCCCGCACCTTTAAGATGCCACGTGCAGTACCAAAATATGCCTGGATGCCACCGTCCAAGGCGGCGTTCAATGCGCTTCATCGCGCCCATCACGATAGTGAGGTGCGTGCAATTAGCATACTGTCGATTGAGCTCTGGTCACATGTTCTTTCTTCCCTTCCTCTTTCTCTCTCCCCTCCTGGAAAAACATGTTGGCCTTTACAAAAATGAAAATGTATGACTACTTGTTCATTAAGTCGAATCAAGTTTTTTTTTTTTTTTATTGCAATATATTTGGTCTCGAATCATTTATTGAGTTAATATTGTTTTTCAATTTTATCCCTTGATATTTAATTTTTATATCAAACTTGGTACTTATTCTTTAATTGCAATGTATTTGGTCTTAAATTCTTTATTGACTTGGTTTTTTTTTTTCAATTTCATCCCTTGATATTTGATTTTTATATAAAATTCAGTACTCATTTTTTTTATTGTTGTTTTTAGTTTTTCTTATCATTTTCTTGATTGAAATTTTTTTTCAATTTTATATTTATAATTTTATTTTTTGTGCCAAATTTGATTCTTATTCTTTTTATATCTATTACTTTACTAAAATTATTTTCAATCCCATAAAGTGGCAATTTGAATTTGCAACTTGCAAGCTACTTTGTATGAAAAAATAGAGTAAAATATTTACTACGAGGAGGTTTGGAAAAAAAAAACTAACTATTTGACATGTGTTCTACATCGTGTTGTGTATTCTTTTAAAACTAGCTATTTGATATGTGTTCTACATCGTGTTGTGTATTTTTTTAAAAAAAAGTTTTGACATGCATGCTTTTTTAATGTATTTTTTTCATAAAAGAATTGTAAGTTTAAATAAATGAAGAAAAAAAGTCATTAATCATAACTAAAAAAATCAAGAAATAGATATAGATCAAAATATTTGATCCAACAACATGAGATATTTATTTAGTTGTGTTTACTGCATTTGTTTATTAAAATTATTTTTTCATCCAATCAAACGATAAGAGAAATAAACGTACACATGAAACTAATTGAATAAAAAAAAAATATGATGCAAAGTTGTATATATTAGAAATATTATCTATAAATTATAACACACACACACACACACACATACATGTGAATAAAAATAATATTTTCAAAAATTAAATACATACAAAAATAAGTTTTTTTACAAAAAAATCTCTATTAAAAAAAGCTAAATAAGAAAAATAAAAAATCATAAAGGATGGATATTAATTAAAATATAAATTTAAAAAATATTAAAAAAATTCTATATTAAAAAAAATAACAATTAAAATAAAAATCAAAACTAGAATAGAAAATAAAAAAAAGGTAGTGATATTCCAGATGTCATGAGCTCTTCTAAAAAAACAAACAACTTATGTTGCAGACCTTATCAAGTTTAATAAATTGGTTTTATTTAAATAAACAATAAAAAAAACAATGATAATAAACAAATAAATTTTTTATATAAAAAGATCATAATAAATTGAAATTAAAACCTTGAAAGTACAAAACTAGATTAAAAAAAATAAACAACAAAAAGGGCTTAAATGAACCCAAGTTGGGGTGACAAACATATGACTTGGGCAGCAAGAGGCAAGTCAGCCCGGGTTAACCTGTAAAACTCGTG
Source organism: Populus trichocarpa (assembly GCF_000002775.5). NCBI lineage: Eukaryota > Viridiplantae > Streptophyta > Magnoliopsida > Malpighiales > Salicaceae > Populus > Populus trichocarpa. Next base: position 9,319,294 of record NC_037294.2, on the reverse strand, counting down.
ATTCAAATCATGAGATTGTGATAATCTAATAGAAAAAAATTGAAGAAAACCACAAAACTAATATTTTTCTTTTAAAAAATTAATTTCAAGCAATGAAATGAGGGAAAAAATGAGAAAATAACAAGATATCGACCTGCATTAACTTTTCAAATCCGTGACCTGGTTTATTATACCAGAAGCACCATAAAGGATTAAAAACGTTGAAGGATGAAACCATACAAAAATTCAACTGCACAAAAGGATCCAAAACAAAAGATGATAATTAAAAGAATGAGGGTGAAAATCAAAATAAAAAATAAATTAGAGGGCAACATAAAGTTTTTGATTTGAGGATTAAATTGAGAAGAAAAATAACTTTAACAAAAGAAAAAAACCCAAAAGAACGAGGACCAAATTGAAAAAAATAATACTTTATAAACTTTGATTAAATGATGAAAATAAAAACCGATAAAACTTTAATAAAAATGCTAAAAAAATAAAATAAAAAAAATAAAGATCGAATTGGAAAAAATAAACATGACAAATTATTAAAAGACTAAATTGAAAACAAACAAAACTTTCAAAAAGAGTTAAGAACAAAAATTAAAAATCAAAAGAATAGGGACTAGAATTGAAATAAAAAAATAAAAGGACCAATGTGCATTTTTTTAGGGAGGAAAGAGAAAAGAATAAAAAAAACCCATAGATGACAAACCACCTATCCCCTACTGTCACTGTCACGTGTCATACCATAAAAAAAAAATATGTGGTGGTGCTTCCAACAACATTGAAAAAAAAGAGGGTTGTTCAACAAGAGGTGTTGTTTGCATTGTTTAAAAAGCACGGGCGCCTCACATATGTTAAGGAACTTTTTGAATATAAAAATCAATTATTAAATATAAAAGACTAAATTCCCTCTATGAAGTCAATAAAAAAAACCTGAATGTAAATGTCATTGGATGAATGTCTTGTTTTTTTTTCTATCTTAAGGGTAAAAGTATCTTTTACTGTAATCTAAAAAAATAAAAGATAGAAATACTCTTGATCAATAATTATAATTTTTTTTACATGGAAAATAAATTAGTTATTTTATTGTTCTAAAAAGTAGAAATAATGTATATACCTATGATAATTATTTAAAGATCAATTAGCCATTAAAAAAGATTAAATTATCTCCAAAACGAAGGCTTCTCATTTTTCTTCAGAGCATAAAAATATAATTTCACAATTAATAGTTCTTGGTTTGGTTTGGTTTTTATAAAAAAAAATAACAAAACCGATTTAAAAAAAAAAAACCAAAACAAAACCGGTCCAAACCGACCGGATTCGGTTTGGTTTTTTAGGACAAAAACCGGTTCAAACCGGTTTGACTCGGTTTTTTTTCTAATTTTTTCAGTTTCGGTTCGGTTTTTTTTTTAATTTTAATCGGTTTTTTTTTTAATTTGGTTATTATTATTATTTTTTATTATTTTCTCGGTTTTTTAATTTTTTAAAAAGTGATTTTCCTATTCGTTTTATAGTTTCGGTAGTTGCTAGAGGGTTTTTTTTTTCCTGCTTTGTATCTTTCCACGCAGACACAATCAAGTAAAAAATTACCTAAGAACACAAAAAGTCTTTTTATGTTGTATCGGTTAAAGGCCAAACACTCACCTTTTTTTTTTCAAACTAAATATCTACTTTTCTATATTTTTAAACAGAATAAAATTAAAGTTTACAAGAAACAATTTCCACGAGATTTTGGAAAATCAGCACATTCCAACTATCAACTGTACAATTACTCTCAGGTATATCTTTTAAAAATAATTTCTTTAATTTGTTTTTATTATATCATGACTTTATTGTTTTCTCTTCTAGAGGACTATAGTATTTAGAATTTAAAAATTATTATTTTTGTATCTTATAGTTTTGTTATGCTGTATTTTATGTAATATATATATATATACACACGCACACGCACATTTGCTTTATAGTAAGAAAAAAGTACTAATTATTTAATTAATATTTTTAAAATTCAGGTGAAAATCATGATCGTGACAGGAATAATTTATTTAACGTTTGAGAAAAAAAATATTACTTGAGTTGCATTATGTTTTTCTTAGACTATAGAATAAGTATCAATAGTCACCCTTTGAAGTGATATAAAATTTCTATTTATATACGGAGCTATGTATATAAAAGAAATAGAAAATGTGTATTCATATTTCCTCCACGTGGGAGAGAGAAAAATAAAATTTCAATGCAGTAATAAGGTGTTGTGTGTTATTGTAATTTAAAAGGTCCCAGCAATAATTCTAGAATAAAAATAAAAGGTTCACTGCGTATACTTTAATAATTTTGATTTTTCAGTATTTCCTTTGTATTACTTTAAAGAAAAATATTTAAAAAGATATTGTTGAGTATTTAAGTTCGAAAGCCCTCTTACATTGTTGCCTATTGTGAATTATCAGCTACATGGATTGTTTTATGGGTGGGTAAAAAAACTGAAAAATCAATTAAATCAAGAAAATCAGAAAAAAATTACTAAAAAACCAAATCTTGAAAAAAAAATAACTAAAAAAACCAATTAAAATTTTGAAAAAACCGACCAGTTCGGTTTGGTTTTATAAACCTAAAACTGAAAAAACCAAACCGAACCCAAACCGAAAAAAACTGAGTCAAACTGGAAAAATCAAGTCAAACCGGTTTGAACCGGTTTTTGTCCTAAAAAACCGAACTAAAGCCGATCGGTTTGAACCGGTTTCAGTTTTTTTTTACAAAATAAATTTAATTTGGTTATTTTTTTTATAAAAATCGAGCCGAACCTGATGACATCTTGGAGAATGAAGACACGACAGGCCAATTATTTCAAAAGGCAATGTTTTATTATCTAATTTGAATTTTTTTCTTTATAAAGCTGAGAAATGAAAATTAGTTTTTTTAATTGTGTTGCTTCAAAGTAATTAAATAAAGGAGAAAACCTATCAATCGTGTAATACTCATTTTTCCAATCTTACCCTTAAATTAAAAGATTAAGTAATTGTAACATTTAGTTTATCAATGAACCTATACATCTAATTTCCCCTTTAAAATCAACGATTATATAAATTGCCCATGATAGCTAAATTATAAATAAAATTAAATATTATATTAAGAAGAAAAAAATGGATTTTTTTTTAATTTAGAAATAAGAGTACAATGTTAATTTGTAGGCTAGTGAATCTATCTATAAAGAAGAAAGGTCATAAATTATAAATCACATGGTAAGTTATGGGAATTTAATTTTTGTTTTTCCGAAAATACATTCAAATCAATGAGTAGCCAACATATTACGTGCAACGCACGTGATCATAAATATTTACAAGAAAATATTTAAGAAAAAAGCGTATTAGAAAATATAAATAAATTGAAAATTATAATTGATTTTTTTCTTACAGTGACATGATTGAGGAAATATGTAATAACATGAGAGATTGCGAGGTCCACCACGCACAGGTGTCTTCAAGCACTCATTAGTCAAACCAGTAAAAATAGTCCCTTAATGAAATGACAAAAAGCTATAATATCATCTCGTCAGACATGGATATAAAACTTGTATTCTATTTGTTTTTGTATTTTTGTATTTTAAAAGTATAAAAGTATTTTTTTAACAAAATAAATTTTATTTTATTTTTTATTTGCTTCAAGTTAATTTTTTTATATTTTCAAATCATTTAAATGTGCCGATGTCAAGTATAATTTTTTTTAAAATAAAAAATATAATTTTAATGCATTTTCAAATAAAAAATCATTTTAAAAAATAATCACTACTGTACTCTCAAATACCTTCTAATTCATAATTGTTACTCGAACCTGGCCATAAGTCAAAAGTTAGGTGGACAAATTTTGATTAATCCGGTCAATTCAAAATGATATATTTTTAAAAAAAATTTAAAGTTTTAAAAGATAACATTTTCTTAAAAAATAAAAAGTCATGTCATGTCTCGTCCTAAATTACTTTTAAAAAGTTAGGTGTGTTATGAGCGGTTCTTTGAATCAGGTCATGAGTTAGATAAATCAATTTTGATTTATATGAGTCAATTCAAAATCATATATTTTAATAAACTTTTTAAAATTTAAAAAGATAATATTTTCTTGAAAAAAAGTCAAGTCATGTCTCATCTTAAGTTACTTTAAAAAAGTAAGGTAGATTATAAGCGGTTCTTTGAATCAGGTCATGAGTTAGATGAATCAATTTTGATTTATACTAGTCAATTTAAAACAATTTTTTTTTTTATAAAAACAATTCTTAAAGCTAAAAATATGTTATTTCAAAGAAAAACAAGCTGTATCTCACTCAAGTTTTGACCAAGACAATTAAAATATAAGTTGATTATTTAACTAGATCAGCTTTTACATGATTCAATATTAACTTTTACATGATTTAATATTAAACCTGGCTTTTACAAAGTCATTTAGGTGATTTGTCTAACTAAACTAGATTTAGTAACACTATTATGACACTCTTATTTCAATCCTAACATTTTACTTCATTTTACCTTTATTCAGATTTCATCGGAATCTCTTAGAACTTCAGCCTCAGGCTTTGATAGCAAACTTTATATGTAATTGCACATATTCTAAATTTAAGGTTCAAACGACACTTAAATAATTCTTTGAAGATTGCATGAAAAAATACTTATCCATACTTTTGTGTGTAAAAAATCCAGGAGTTTATGTGAGTGTATCGATTTTATTTTTAAAAAATTTATTATTGTTGTTGTTGATTAGATATGCGCTTGTTTTAGAGGTGGAAGTTGAGTTTTGTATATGGAACATAAAATAAAATAAAATAAAATAATTTTGGATTGTAGCTAATCTTAATTTCAACTACAAAAACGAAAACAAACCCATGGTGTCTAACTTAAATTTTATCAAATTACTTTATTTTAACGAAAAGATATAATAAATTAAGATCTAATTCCTTTAAATTAACGCAGAGACCCTTAATTTTATCTAATGAAGGATGGCGTCTAGCTTTAATTTTACTTTGTTTTTAAAAAACTCAAAAAATATATTAAGTGCAATCGCTTAACTTTATAAACTTTAAAAAATCTAATATTCCTTGTCAAATATGTGTTTTATACTTTTGTATTATTTCTTAATATTATTTATTTGTTTTAACTTCGAGACATGGTAATTTAATAAGAAACAACAGCGACCACTGTTTTGAATGAAAATAATTTAAAAAGAAATGGAAATGAAGGTGATTGCTGCGATGACTTTTCAGTGGTGACTTTATTATTGTTCATTTTTTTATATAAAAAGTAATAAAGTATTTTTATTTATGCAATTCAATTATAAAAAATAAATTAAATTTGACCGCTTCGATGACTTCAATTATTTGATGTGGTCATATGTAAGTTGTCATTCTTTTATATTTGAGGCGTGAATGTATAATAATAATTATTTTTTAAAAATATTTTTTTATTTAAAAATATATTAAAATAATTTTAAATGAAGACACGACAGGCAGGCAAATAAATTAAGGTGTCCATCATATGTAAGTTGTCATGCCTATTGTGAATTATCAGCTACAGCGATTGCTTTATGGAGAATGAAGACACGACAGGCAAATCATTTCAAAAGGCAATGTTTTATTTTCTAATTTGAATTTTTTTTTCTTTATAAAGCTGAGGAATGAAAATTAGTTTTTTTTTCTTATTTTTTTTATATTTAGTTTTTTTAATTGTGTTGCTTCAAAGTAATTAAATAAAGGAGAAAACCTATCAATCGTGTAATACTCATTTGTTCAATCTTACCCTTAAATTAAAAGATTAAGTAATTGTAACATTTAGTTTATCAATTAACCTATATATCTAATTTCCCCTTTAAAATCAACGATTATATAAATTGCACATGATAGCTTAACTATAAATCAAATTAAATATTATATTAAGAAGAAAAAAATGGATTTTTTTAAATTTAGAAATAAGAGTACAATGTTAATTTATATAATCATAAAAATAGTACCTTAATAAAATGACAAAAAGCTATAATATCATCTCGTCAAACATGGTTATAAAACTTAGATTTTATTTATTTTTTTATTTTTAAAAAATAATTTTTTTATTTGCTTCAAATTAATTTTTTAATGTTTTCATATTATTTTAATGTGCTGATGTCAAGTATAATTTTTTTAAAAATAAAAAATATAATTTTGATATATTTCCAAACAAAAACCATTTTGTAAAATAAAAAATAATTGCTATCATACTTTCAAATACCTTCTAATTCATAACTGTTATTCGAACCTAGTCACGAGTCGGAAATTGGATGGATAAATTTTGACTAATCCTATTAATTTGAAATGATATTTTTTTAAAAAAAATTTAAAGCTTAAAAAATAATATTTTTTTTTTAAAAAAAAGTCAAGTCATGTGTCATCCTAAGTTATTTTAAAAAAGTTAGGTGGATTATCATTTCGATAACAATTTAAAACATTTTTTTTTAAAAAAAAATCTTAAAGCTAGAATAATGTTATTTTGAAGAAAAACAAGCCATGTCTCACCTATGTTTTGACAAGAATAATTAAAATATAAGTTCATAGTTTGATTATATTAATTTCTACATAATTTAATATTAAATCTGGCTTTGACCAAGTCATCAAGTTGATTTGTCTAACTAATCTAGATTTAGTAACACTATAATGACACTCTTAATTTCAATCCTGACATTTTATCTTTATTCAGATTTCATCGCTCAGGTTTTATTAATAGCAAACTTTGTTTGTTTTCCTTTTTCATTTTGTATAAACAGTGATGTAATTGCACATATTCTACATTTAAGGATCAAACGACACTTATATAATTCCTTGAAGATTGATTGCTGCGATGACTTTAGTGGTGACTTTATTATTGTTAATTTTTTTTATATAAAAAATAATAAAGTATTTTTATTTATGCAATTCAATTATATAAGTGTCGTTTTCTCGAAGCATCACATTCCCTGTAAACTAAGTTTTACTCAAGGGAATCACATTCTCTTGAATTCGAATATAATTTTTAATTTATTAACTAAAACACCCCCATTATTGATATCAAGTAGACCAGCATATTCTTTCTTCTTCTTCTTTTAAATAATAATAATAATAATAATAATAATAAGAGTGTTTTAGTCTTGATACCAACATCTTTAGTATAATACTAGTTTATTATATTGTCCACGTTTTCATTGCGGGTTAGATCAAGAATTTTTAGAAAATAAAAAAATTTATATCTAGATCATAATTTTTTTTTCGGTATTGTCATGGTACTTGATATAATAGTTCAAATTTAAATTAAGAGATAAAAAACTGATTTACTACCAATCTAGTACTAAATAATAAAATTAAAAAAAAACTAAAAAAATAAATATTTTATGTTAAATGGTGAAATAAAAAAAATAAAAAATATATAAAAAAAAAACTCAAATGAAAAATAAAAAAATTCAAGTGTTTATCACATCAAGGCCCCACTCGAGGCCTAGACTAGTTTTTTTTTTTTTATTAAAACTTTATTATATTTTCAAACCTCTACTTTATCTTCAACTAACACATGTCAAGATATAAAATAATTAAAGAAATATATTAGTCTGATTTATTTTTTTATATAAGTAGTTAAACTGGCCCTGCACCATTTAGTTATTTTATTAATTGTTAATACATGTTATGTTTTTTATATATATATAAAGTACATGTTATACAATTTATTAGTAAATAAATTA